>NC_086289.1:18080427-19382927 GCF_963924245.1 Chroicocephalus ridibundus
CTCTACATAAAATCATTATCTTTTAATTGTTCACAAACTGGTATAGAGATTGGATCACTCATAGTTCATTTGGAATTGATTTAAGAATAAGAGATGGGCAGTTACCATTTTGACCTTCTATTTCCTGACACATCAAAGTTGAAACAGTTTTAATGTTTGCCCTGTGGTTTCAAAAAGCAAAAAGAAAGAGGAAATGCCCAGACAACCTGCTTTCCCCAACTAGCACCAACACCAGTACCAAGATCTGACACCAAGATCTGAAAAAAAACCTCTATCTAAAATTCTGCTGAGAAAAATTTCAAGTGCTCACTCAAAAAAAGGACTCAACAGTGCATCTATGAAAGCCCACATAACAGCCTTCCAGCAGTATCACTGAATCATTTAATTAGGCCAGAAGAGAGTTCCCGAAATTATTTTCACTTTCAGTAGTCCAGCACAGAAATAGCTGCACTCTAAAGACAGCTGTATTTTTTTAATTCAAAAGTTAGAAATTATTACTTGAACAGTAAGAAGGTAAATAATTGTCATGCTCACTTATAAAAAATATAAAGATCAATTTCCTATGACGAAAATAATGCAAGACCAGAATTAACATTACAGCACTTTATCATGCATCTTGAGATGAGAACCACACATTCACTGACAATACAGACTGTTTCTTCTAAAAACAAACAAAAAAATTAGTTGGTGGTGTCAGCATACTGGCTTGCATTATGTACATTACAATAGAATTTGAATGTAAAACCATTATCAGAATAGTATTTTATAAAGAAAACACTATCTTAAAATAGTTGTGATTTAGTCATTAATTGAAAATAATACAAACCCATTTTTAAAAAGGTATATTGTAGTATGTAGTAGGTCCTATGAGCAGGCATATTTCAGGTATAGCAAATAAAACATAGAAGAAAATTTGTTTTCAAAGTATTTTTAGATAAACTTTTCCTGTTCATATAGCTGGAGCACCTCAAACTGCTTGCTGCTCAACTACTGCATAACTTACATCAGCCTTCCTGCTATCCATAGCTTATTGCGCATGCCCAAGGACAAATGTTTTCAAGCCTCAATACATGCAACAAAGTTTTTCGTCACAGAAATGCAGGCTCCCAACAAGAAACTTTTGCAGAGCAATTTATGTGATATACTTAACATTGCATACCTGAAAAATTCAAAGTTGAGACAAGCTTTTGGCAAAAAAAATTTGTCATCTTGCTTGAACCATAGTTTGCTCATAGCAGTGTCCTGTGTCAAGAAAAGAGTTTTTGTTAAGTCACCTTTTAACTGTAATACATTATGCTATTTAAAAAAAAAAAAAAGTCTCTTCATCACTTCCAATCTCAGTTTAGTGTTGTCCCCTTAAATTAGTATTCTTGCTACATATGTTTGTGTACATCCATCAATCCTTATTGAGATGCTCTTGTTACCACCTGTCACTTTAACATGTGGTTATATGGCTGCAGCGTTGTGAGTGACCTTATGACCAAAATGGGAACTACTGTTCTGAAGCAGGAGTGATCAAAGAAAAATACAGAGTTAGCTTCATAAAATTCCCTGCTAATGATGGCATTAAGACATGTGCCATTATGTAGCACTACAGCAGCATATAGTTACATGTTTTGGCCTAAGAATATAATTGTGTATTTAATGCTTTTAGTAAAAAAACCCCCAAACTAATGCACTGTATGTTGTTTTAAAGTAACATTGGCAACAAAAAATATACACATTTAGAAAAAGTAATAAAACTAGTTGGAAATTAGTTAAAAGATCTGTCACCAAGATTTTTTAGAATAATATCCTAGTACAGAAAATAATCTAAACAACCTCCCCTATTGTTTTTTCTCACACAGAAGCTGTGAAATGGAACAGATACGCTCTCTGTTTCAACTCTGGTTAACTTTATGCCCCCCAAACACCTCTTCTTTAAATTGATATGCACAAGTGAACTTTTAAACATAAAATTATTTCTTTCTCTCATATTTTTGAGCAGATGTTCTTTGCTTCTCAGGGATTTGGCATGGGGTTTTCCTCCTTTTTGCATAAAATTCTTGTCTCTTACATCACACCTTCCTCTACATGATATTCGAGTCATACTAAAAAGCCAAATTACAGCTTGCCTTTGAGACAACAAATTTTTTATTCTGTTAAATTGCTACGACACAGAATACATCTTGCATCAGGGACAGAATGATAAACAGTGGAGCCTGTCTGTAGTACCACAGACCTGATCCAACAGCTGGAGGTCACTAGCTGCAGGACCATAGTAACAATCTGGCCCTCAGGCCAAAGCCTTTATCCTATCTGCTCTCTTTCCTGAGGGTTTTTCAGGGCATGATGTGCCATCACAACAGAGGTGACCTAGTGACATGCTGCCAGTGAAAATGGCCATCTTGTTCCCATATCTTTCTTTCTCACAACGCTGGTCCAGTCCATAGTAAGCTCACTTAGGCATATAAAACAGCAGAAAAGTTTTTTGGTACAACTGATCTCTGCTGATTTAGTTCTTGCAATGTTTTGCTGTCGGGTCAGACAAATGCCAGGCCCCACAAACAGAAAATGGCACAGTCATACAGCTGGGAAGAAAATAAGAGATGCAGGCAAAATAGATAACGTCTATTTCATCAAGTACAGAAGATTAAAAACATTATTTTAAAGGGAAAGGAAAAACTAAATGCAACTACATTTCTACAGCAATCATACCTTAAAGCAAAGCTTTTGTGTGGATCAACTGCCTAGTTGCTACAGAGACATTAAAGGACCATCAAATTTCTGTAGCAAACCAATTAGTGTTGCTTAACAGAGCGTTAGTAGTGCCCCTGCTGAGGTTTAGGGTTTCAGTTCAGGATGAACATAAACATATGCTCAAAGTCCTCCTCTGTTAACAATGTTGCTTCAAGCATATACCTAAAATGCCGTGTGCAGAACAAATATGTTTTTCTGTAGGATATCGTTGCACCAAAGTAGACTTATATTAATCAAGTATGCAAAAGGTATTCTGGAATTGAGTATTCAAGCTCAAGCACAACGTGTAATTGCAGAAGACTTTTCCTATTTATCCTCCAACTAAGCCTAGAATAGAGATGAGTATTAGCAAAGACAACTACGCTTTAGTACTGAGAAGTAATTTTTAGTAAATTTTAGGTACTAAGAAAAACTGAGATTTGCTAGAAGTACTGAGATCATTAAACGATGCTTTCAGGAAACTGGAAAGTGATGTTTATTTACATGTTTACATCTCTCTCTCCCTTTTTCCATGCAATCAGAAGCTTTTTCCATACACAGTTACAAAAGAATAGCCTTACCTGTGACTTACTGAACACTGCTCAAAAAAACCATGTAAGAGTGGCAGTCACCCTTCTGCTGAATAAACAGCTTTAATACTGTTTCTTTCAATTGTTAACACACTTTCATAAGGGTAAAGAAAGTTCAAGCTATTTGTAGATTCATTTTTATAGGAACCCAAATAGTCATAATCCAAAGTTTAGCAAGAATGAACTTTCTACTGTCTTTCTAGCAGTATCATTAAGTTTTGTACTTTTTTGTTCATACTTTGGAATGTGATATGACCTGTGTTTTAAAAAACACATAGGAATTAACTGCTATCTTCCCAGAAGGTTAGCAAACAGACCAAATATAGATAGCTTACCTTGACAAGGGCAGGGTACTGTGTTGCATCTTTTTCCAATGGCAAAATCTCAAAATTAGTAGGAATGAACTCATTCTTCATCGGAAGCTTGAATTTCCCATTCAGGTCAGCGTTTTGCCATTTCTAGATAAATAGGAGAAACAATGAGGCTAAGTGGAATTTCTGCTTAATTAATGGATATTTACTTGTTTATTTTATGCTGTAACAAAAAATTTAAAAACACGTTCCCCTAGCTTATGTGTAAATACTATTAAGACAACAGGGGAAGGCAAATATCTGGGAAACCAAGTTGGAGTAGGCTATCAGCAGGATGAAGTGCCCTGAGGAGAAAGACAAAAGATAAAAAAAATTGTCAAAAGTTTACAGTAGAGTGGCAGGTGGTTCTATGTCTCATCTTTTCTGCTACTGTGAACTCTAAATGAAGGTATAAAACTAAATACATATGCAAGAATTCTAATCAAGAACATAGATATGGACAGTCTAAACAAATGAAGAGTTCTATGCAATGTCTGTTCCAAGGATGCTCAGCACATCCAATTCAGCTCTACGGTGTATTTTACAGCCATCTCTTCTTAAAAGAATAGATCAGTAACAAGTTTCAATATGGATTTGCCCACCTCCTTTGTTAGAGTTCTGATTTTTATACTCATTTTTTACGTTGCAAAAATCAATTTTAGAAACACAGTTACATATAGCAGTTGTAAAAAGATTGTTTTCTAAAGAATAGATTAATTCCTTAACATTTAATAGAGACTTCTAAGTTCTAAAAAGTTAATGCTTACATTTTTAAGTAGCTGGTGCATACTATGGATCTTTTATAGCAAAAATGGTGTAACATTCCCTGTACTTAACATGGTTTAAAACCATTAAATGGATCTGTCCTATGTAATGAATATTTGAAATCTGAAGACTAACAAGAGATCCTTACTTCTCATAATATTAAACACACTCATTGTACAATTTTCATATTATGTAGAGCAGCGGATTTAAGTTCTCCCTTCAACTAAATGGAAAATTAGACAAAGAATTTACCACTGTCTTTCACTTGCAGACATTAGAATATATTAAAACTTTTAACATGCCTGAATAACTTCATCAGAAATAGCTTCTTGCTTGTACTGTGTTCCATACCAGTCTTCTGTTCGATCGGTTTTTCCTTCAAAAGACTTGGAAACTATTGCAACTCTGAAAACAAAGAGACAAAGCACTTTGGCACAAACGTGTCTGAGAAAAGACTGTGAGAAATTATTCAAAGCACTATTTCTGTTCCATCACTATAATGCATTTATTTCTGGAAATGTTCCCTGGACAACCACAGAGTACATTTGGATAGCAAGTATATGTATACTGAACTGCACACTAAAGTTAACTATGAAATCAGGTTATCAGAATCTTATAATTTAACTGTTTTTCTAAAGTGTTACAACCTAGAGTTACACACAATTATCGTTGCATGCAACATTGCATTGTTGCATGCAATTTTTTAGACTTGGCCCTTGTTCCAGAAAACACAGAAAGCAGTCCTTGAGACCTTCTACGAAATTGATGAAGTGACTAAAACATTTTTCATACCTCCTGTATCAACACTCAGATATGTGAAAATACTGACTATAGAAATTTCGTCCTAGACCTAGCATTTTAGACTATGTTATTGCAGTTTCAATCTCTCATTCATAATCTGATAGTAAGAGAGTTTCTTCATTTTGTTTTGTTCTCATATTCTCATTTCAGATTGATACCTGTTTCTCCCCTTTGTTTTTTTGGTTCGGGTTGGGTTTTTTTGAGGGGAAGTGAAGAAAAGCAGGAAGATTAATGTATTTTACACTCAATACAACAAAATTATACTCAATTAGAAATCTAAATCATAGAATATCTGAAGTTGGAACAGACCCATAAGGACCATAGAGTTCAACTTCCCGCTTCTCGCAGGACTACCTAAAACTAAATCATATGACTAAGAGCATCATCCAAACACTCCCTGAACTAAAGAATACACATAAATAAGAGGAACTACAGAACAAAGAAAATTACAAACTTCTTAGCATTTTTTCACTAGTCTTCATAACGGGTACCAAAAAACCTCCTTTAATTCTTTTTAACAACTTAAACCACAAAAGTGTATTCAATGGAAATAAGTAGCTAGCTTTAAGACTAAATGGATGTGTATAAGAATTCTGAAATAGTCAAAATAGGTAGGACAATTACCTCCTACATATAGTTAACAATCCCTCCTGGGTTGAGGAAGGGAGAAGGAACCAGATGATTAACACACGCACACACACGCACGCTCTCTCTCTTAAATGCAAAAAACAACCCCTGCGCCTCTGCAGAAGTTATGCAATATCCAAACCAGAATGAGAATATTCCTCTTCAAGAGATACGTTATTTCATCTCTCATTGCAAAAGGCAATAGAAATGGTTAACATTTTCATTGTGACTTCCCATAAAATGGTTTCGTATCTATTTCACTTTTTATACAAAAGGAACAATACTAAATAAATATTCAGCAAAGAACTAAGCACTTTAATCCTAGAGAATACTTGTTCTTGCAACACAGCAGACACTAGCTCGGTCAACAAGGTGAATATTAGAGAGATTGTTGTTTACACTAAAATGAGCCACAGAAATATTCTATTATGTTTTGCATTTTAACTTGGACAGCTGGTGAGCAAAAGCTCTATCATGTACAGATGAAGTTGCTAAGAGACTATAAAACCCATAAAGTCTATTAGAATTTCAGAGCAACCTACCAGCCCTTTCAGTCCGCTAAATAACAAATAAAAAGAAAAAATTTCTTAAGATAAAAGATTATGCTGATAAAATCCCAATAATCATGTGGTCTGAGCAGCAAGACAAAGGTGTTTTATGCTATAATACACAGATGTTTGTTATTTGACATTCCCTCCTTCTACCTTTCTCCAATATATCAATGCTCAAGCAGTAGAGACAATCCAAGCACCCAAACACTTGCTGTAGGAACATATTAAAATTAAAGAGCAAAAAATAATTCTGTCTGCTCAACATATAAAAATGAAATTGTGGTAATGAGCATTTCTACTCTTCCAGCAATTCTGCTTCAAGTCCTGCCCTCCCTATACCCCAAATGACTACTGGAACGATTAATTAAATTTTGAGCTCTCAGAAACATACCCACAATCACATGAAACAAACCAAAACGCATTTAATCTGCCTGAGACTTCAAAAATGCACCATGAGACAAGCACCAACAGCAATGAACACCAGGACAGGAAGAGGGGAAAGAAGCACCACAGCTAGAAATGCAACACTATGCAGTTATTTAAATGTTATCATAACCTTTAAAGTTACCGATTATGTAATGTTACTTTTGCTTTTCATTTCTGTGTTATGCTGTATAGCACTATGAACATCCACACGGTTTAAGACAGCGTTGAAATGCACTGGAAAAGACAGATAGGACCTGCTTATAAAATATTTAAAAACTTAAGCAGTGCAATTAGGCTCTCGAGCCATTCATGAACATGGAACACAGCTGAAACTATAAATGCAATTTATAGTACATTCTTGCACATGCAAACTGTTGTATTCCTAAATTATCATCAACTTTCAAAACCAAGCACAACTTCTATAACATGATACATATTTACTAGATACCATTTTGTTTTTCACTTTCCTGAAATCTAAAATGAAGCTACAAGTGACAGATCCACAGAAGAGTGTTACTTGGGAAGAGAATGTGTGCTTTAAAATGAATGTACTTCCAGGAAAGATTATCAAGATTAGATTCCAGATTTACATAACAAAAGTCAAGCTTCTAACGCTGAAAAAGCAATAGACTTTGAGGCCACAGTATTTGTGATACTAGTAACAGACAGTTCAAAGCCAATTTGTTGTAAAAAAAATAATTTTACTTAAAAAGGAACTTTTTTTTTTTAGGAACTAATTTAAAACTTTGTCTTCCAAACAATGATATTGTCAAACAATGGAAAAAATGAAACGTATCTTATTCACATGCATAAAATAACACAACTGAGACAAAACCAGCAAAAGCCTAGATTTCTTTACAACTTCCCCCAAAACCATCAGTAAAACAGCAATATAGGCTGTTCAAAGCCACTTCCACACAAATGTCATTAGAAGACAGAGTAAGTGGGGAAACTACACGCAGAGAGAAGTTGCTGGGGTGCAGCATTCTCAACACTCTGCAGAAGCACCAGTTACTTGTTAGGGTTCAATGAAACCAAGTCTCTACAAACACAATGGTTTGGGGGGGGGATGGAATAAGTGAGCAAACTCTTGATTTTCAAAAATCTTTACTCAGATACAATGCAATTTAAAAAAACCACACACATTCCGTATTTGTAACATATTTATCATCGGGGATCAGCATCACCGACTGCATTGAAATAACTGCTTGCTCCATATCTGTGAAATGCCAACCCTTAGAAATTTCTGTATCAACATTTTTGGCATTCATTTTATTTTTGTTCCCTCTAGGATAGTACTAGTGATGCACTTCAGATATCAAGAGAGGAAAAAAGTCCATTTACTATCAAAGGGAAAAATGTTCTTTAGTTGCTTAATCTGATGAGTCACTTGCTTCTTAAATTTTAATAAGAGCATTTATTCTGCAGATGATGAGGGGAAAAAATTGTATTGGAAATGATGGGAAAATTACATTTTTCAGCAAAGACTGCAACACATGCCAAGTCTATTCCCTTGTCTTCACAGATGGCTGGCAAAACCCTAAGCAGTTTGAACAAGTAAAAATGATACTTCTATCTTAAAAAGGTTTCTCTCTTAGGGAAATTAAGCCACTAAACGCAACAAGTAGTGTGCGGGGGTGGAAGGGGGGAGGAGAATATGAAAACTTCCTGTTATGGTTCAGTCAAATACAAGCACATATGGATACTTGCTACCATCTGTGAGTATGGATTTTTTCCATATTTTTTTAAAAACACGGTTTGTTAAGAAAATAACAGTTGAAAAGCTAAACTTTTTTAAAGGCATTGAGCAGTAGTCTCTGTGAATGCAGCTGCCCCAAAAGAGATATGCCAAGAGAAGTCTTCAGTGTAGGTGAATTCCAACAGGGTTATGAAAATGAAATTATAAATAAAACCACAATACAAAAGAAAAATTCAGACCAATGGAAACTAAACCATTGCAAGACACAATTTATGCAAAGCATATAAAGAAAAAAAACCAAACAAACAAGCAACAGGGAGAGTTAGGATGATGTGACACATACTAATTTTTTCATAAAAAGGGAGAACAGAAAGGTAAACATGAGAATAAGAATCAGTAAATGGCAGATAACCAGAACACATACAGATATTTAAAAGCACATGTCCAGAGTTTTTTATTAGCGTGAACAATTTGCTCAAGCAAAGACCAAAGATGGAAACGAGCTACCAGACTGATAGTTTACTACATGCATATAGATATAGATGCAATAAAAAAAGTAAAACGCAAGGGGACCCTTTTATTAGCATCTGTAATCTCAACTCATTCTTTCAAGAGAGACCACTAAAAATGCAAGTCCACAGTGGCTTTCTCAAATCTTCACAACATACCATGAAATCACTTTTAGAAATACTTAACTAAGTTGTTTTTTTTTCCCCAAGATACTTTATCTTGACAGCAATTTAAAATAAAAGATACCATAAAATTATATTCCTTGTTATATTTTGCTACACTTTGAAGTATCTGAGTTAAGTAAAAGATGAAAAGATTCCTAGTTCATTTCATTCTACTTTTAATTTCAAAAGATAAGTGTTTAAATAACCATCTAAAAGGAATATAGTACTACATACAAGTTAATATTTTGTTTCATTCACATGAAAATACAAAAGTCTAATTAGCTCAGATCTTTAAACACCTGAGGCCCTGAGGCAAAAAAACATTTAATTGCCACTAAAATTGAAAGGACTTATACTTTTACATCTGAGAAAAAACAGCTTGCAGTATTATCATAGGAGCTACATAGAAGCATAACTAACTTTTGAGTTATATTGAAAAAAGTATCATTTAGAGAAGCAGGAAAAAACAACACAACGCTGAAGAATCTTAAATATAGTTTTGTGAATTCTAGTTTTGGAGAAGACAAATAGCCTGAACATAAAGAGAACTACGATGTGAATGTATAGTTGTTATGGCAATAGCAAACACCAGCACGGTTTTAGTCTACACATAATAAGAAATACGTTTATCGTTACTCTGATCATATACCATTCAAACTCAACGTATGCCTGCTGCTACATCATAATAGGCCTCCTGCAGGTGTCATTCGATCCATATTAGAGTATCAGTGCTTTGCTGAATTCTGCTGTTAGAACTGCATTTAATCAGTCTTTGGTGACTCTCTAGTTTGAACGTTATTTATATTTAAAGCTTAACGGGACAGCTGTAGGCATAGCTGTGGGTATTTAAGCTTCAGTGAACTAACGTACTTATATTTACTATCTTTAAGCCCTACTAAAATCTCTGCAACAAAAAGGATATATCATTTCTTTAACAATAAACTGAAGAGGCCACAAAACCAGGTATATTCCAGTTTTGAAACTCCCTTTATCTCACGATATTTAGCTTTTTTATTCAAATGCTTAAAATTACGTAATCTTCATAATCTATGTAAAGATAGTAAAGCCAAGTAAATAAGGAGACAGTGTGATTAGTCCTGAGGGGAGATAAAATGCAATGTATTTCTTCCAGCATCCCAAAAGAAAGCAGAGTAACAAGCTAGAAGGAAGCAGGCTGAGACATTTAAAGCCCAAGATTACACGGAGACCCACATCCACTGAAGTTACTCGATGACCATCCCTCTCTGATCACAAGCTTTCTCAATTCAGTCACCATGCCACCACCAGTCTTCCATTATGAAAACTTTGAGACCTTCCTGTACAGAAAAGCATACCTATTCTATCAAATTTAGTTTCCAAAACACCCTCACAACTGTGCCTCTCCAATTTAAATGTACTACACTTTGCTACTTGAAAAGTCACACACATAGGAAAACAGTCTGAATTTGAAAAGCTGAGATGAAACAACTATCTCCACTATCTGAGGGATCAATGCTTCCCAGTTGCTTCATATACTAAAGCTGATCATCTTCAGTTGGTATCTGCTCTAGATGTGTTTCATCTTGTAAACAAAAATCTTTTTTTTATTTAAAATTAATCCACAATTACCAAGTGGAGAGAATATACCCGTCTCCAGCAAGCCACTTTGTCAAATTTGAGAAGACTGATGTAACCCTACAAAATTACTACAAATAAAAGATACATATAATAGTAAAAGATTGTTTTCTTTTGTTACTAACATTTCAAATGTTACGGCTATATTCCATAATGTTTTAGAATTACCTTTTCCTCTCTCTCTAATAAGAGTCTTGCTCATCTTGCTTTTATCTTGCCCTTATGTTTTTTTTAACTGAGGACAAAGAGGAATGCAGAATTGCAAGTGCAAGCACAAATATGGGATTATATTAACTAAAAGAACATTGTGAAACAGCTGTTTATTACATATTTGAAAAAAGCACACCACGTAACATTCTAAATTCTTCTAAAAATTGTCACCGCTATTCCTGTGCTTCTCACCACATTCCATAGACTTCAATTTTTTCCCTCTACTTGTATTCTCTACACTTTCCTTTCTCACACCAATAACTTTCAAACAAAGCTTATAATGGCTATTTTATGCTGAAGTACTGTCAACTGGAAGGGAGTGTCAAAAGGCTGGCACAGCCAGCAACAGGAGTAACAGAAAACTGATGAGTGTTCTGTGGCATCCAGCAGCATTTGATAAGCTTAAAGAATCTATGAATGTATTTACATATATTAATTTCCTCTAGCAATTTTTTAAAATTCAAGCAAGCGGATGCTTTGGAAGTCCTCTGGCTAATAACAATGACCCAATTTGTATTACAAAGGGTGTAATTCCCTAAGATAATATTGACTGCTTTCTTGCAATGTTAAGAGACACATTTTTAAGCTATGTGAAGCTACAATAAACATCAGATCTGATTAAGCACCTGTAGCTTGCTTACTAAATAAGTATAAAAAATGGTTTACCAATTGCTTGTAAGCAATTCTAAAACACGTTAAAAGTTCAAATTCATGCAGAATTTGGTTAAGCTTTCTTCAGAGAAGTAGTAATTACATATTCTGTCTTTTAATTACTAAAACTAGCTTTTATGTTTAAGGTAAGCTCTTGTATCAAGTTTCCAAGAAGTTGGGTGGTAAATCAACATGAAAATACATTCAAAATAGAAGTATTTATTACAATAGGAAAGAGAATCTGGAAATTTTAAGTACTGTTTGTTCAAAATATGATCTCTTGAAATATTCAAGCTTCAGTTGCAGTATCCCACACACATTACACATAGATGCGCACCCACACACAATGATATAGGCCCTTCTCTAAAGGGCATTAATTACTATGGCAACTACTGTCACTGACATAGCCAGCTCCATTTGATTTATCATGACCTGTATACCCCTAGAAACACCAGAACCCGTGACATTTGCAAATATAGTTCACAATCCAATTTTATCCTACTTTATCCAATAATTATTTGAAATATACCATCTTTTGAAAATAAAGTAACACATCTTAAACTAAAAGAATACACAAGACAGATTTTTTCATACAAACAAACACAGTGAAAAGTTGTGCCTAAACTTTTCAGTAATTCACAGTAATTTCAGAAGGCTGAAATATAGAAACTCTAGAAATATGTGAATGCATGCCTCACTGTCCTTCTATATCCAACACTGAAAACTTCAGTGCGGAACATACTCAGAAACAGACACGCTCCCCGCCAAATTAATAAAATACATACAGCAGATAAAAGCCACCTTCTTCACAGATTTCCAGACCTAGCTCCAAACTATGAGTATTCGAGCATTCCATGTAAAACGCCCCAAGAATTTATTGAGGCAGAATAATTTTACTAGGCTTTTTCTCAGTAACAGTTGAGGTAAGTAAGTATCTTCCTAAAAACAGTCTCAGTCTGAGGAAGATGTTCTGCATAGAAAGGAAGTTTCTGTCTGAACAGGAAGAGTTGCATGCACTTAGGAGTGCTTATTTTCAATGGGGCACAGAGACATGAACACACAGAACAACCAGCCCTTTTTCAGTGACATTTACTTTGGAGCTGTAAGAGACACCTGAGAATTTGTGTTTCCGTTAGTTCATCTGCTTTCTTACAATGTTTGGGTTAAAATCAAAAGTTATTGCAGTTTAACTTACCGAACATTTTCTGGTCTCAACTTATCCAGTACCATCTCTATTAAATCAGGCCTGAATTCTTCAAGCAAATATTCAGCAGCCAATACTTCTTCAATAGGATAATACTAAAAAACAAAGCCCAGAAACATGTAGATTAATTAGACAAAAACTAAGTATGAAAAAGTTACTGTTTACTAAAGGAAAAAGAAGTGCATACCTCTAGTCCCTAAATCCGTATTACTTTGGTAATTTCAAATTACAAGTGTATAGCTGTCTTAAAATCTTTCTTTTAAAACCAAACAAGATAGAGTAGTACTCTTAACGATGCAAACACATTTCTCCTATATTAGGTACTTTTATATACTGCATATTGCCATTCTTTTCTCTTGAAATATTTTATATCTAAATATAAAAGTCACCCACCTATAAATAGTTTTGAAGTTAACTAAAGTAAAAATAAGATGGTAAATGCTGACCCCTGGAGGATATTTTTAAAGATAAAAGAACACCGAGTACTCACTAGAGCACATTTGGGAAAAACAAAACATAACAAAGCAAATAAAAATCAAAACAAAAAAACCAGTAAGGTTCTTAATATTCCCTAAGAATTCAATTTTTATTTATAGAAATTTAAAGAAAAGTATATTTAAATTATCTAAAAGCATAGTACAAATTTACACAATTTTGATTCTAACTTTTTATTTAGGATCAAACTGAAAGTCTCTTAAGGTACATTGCAATTCAAGAAGAAAAAACAGTAAAAAAATTCCTCTGAAAATTATTAGTGTGGTTGACAGGAAAAATTTCTTGATAAACACCTGTTTACCAAGGGAAAAATACCAGGTGACCTAAGCACCGAGTATCTGCAGTTAGCCAAACAGGTGGTACTTTTTTTTTTTGACCAGAAGCATTATAAACCGCCTTTCCGAATTACATGCATTATAGATAAAACTATAGTGGAATGAATTCCAGAACACACAGTAACTCACATAAAGGATTTTGGAAAAGAGAAAGTGATGGGGGGGGCGGGGGGGGGGGGGGGGGCGGTGTGTGCAGCAGGCGGGGGGGGGGTGTGTGGAGACTGAGGACAATGAACCAAACCTGCGTTACAAAAAATTCAGATGTGAATGCTGAAGATCTAGAATTTGAAAGCTCTTGTCCAAACGATTCATCATACACTGAAGAATGCTCATTTAACTACATTCTGCATAAACAGCTCAGCAGACCAAGCAATTTGTAGGGGAGGTTTTAATTAATGTATTCACTTCTAATCTGAAATTACCAAGATAATACAGATTTAGTGACCGAAAATCTACACTTTATTTCCTTTATAAACACAGGCCAGTCTGACCACCAACTGGAACTGAACATAAAAATTTATTTGGTTACTTTGTTATTTTTTCATTGCTTGAGCGGGAGGGTTGGACAAGATGATGTCCAGAGGCCCTGTCCAACCTCAACCATTTTGTGATTCTGTGATTACTTTTCAGCAAGGTCAGAGCATAACGTAATTAAAATAAAACAGACTAAACCAATCTACATATGACAATCAGATTAAAATGGAATTTTAAAAATTATACAGTTGAGACAACAAAAAAACCAACCAAACAAAAAAAGGGCACTGCAAACCAGGGAACAACTACCTAGAAAACGTCAAGCCTACACATAACAAATATGAAGTATAATTTGACAGCAAGACCTTAGTGGTGACTCCTTGGACCAGCACAAATGCACTTTAAAGAGAAAGTTCTGTTTTGTTGAATAGAAAGATTTTTTTTTTAAAATCCTTTTGGTTAATACGTTACAACTTACAACATTACATTTACTCCTGCTACCTTATACACTGGCTCTTCTCCAAGTTATGAAAAAAAGCTATTATTCATTAATGCATGAAATCACCAAACAGCAGCTCTAGTTTGGTTAATTCAAAGCATAAACTTAGCATGAGTCAGAGGCAATAAAGAGAACTAGAAAAGTTACTTTTCTATTAGCGTTTAAGCAACTAAGAGCAGATTCAGAATTACCATTCAGACTGCAAAGCACAGCAAAAGAAAAGCAGTGTCCTGAGTCAATACCCTGCTCTTTGGAACACTGCTGGCAACTTCCTGGCCTGATTTTTGGAGACAGTAATTGTAATCGGGAATGATCCAACAAATACGAGACCACTGAAAGACTGTTTCATAAGTCAGAAGTCCATTTGTTAAAGAGATTTTATGCATTTGACAGAACAAAAGCAAAAGACAGCATCTCAAATAGGAGGTCCTTTAAATATCCATTTAAGTGTTTTCAGGTGTCTAATTCTTTTTGTATAAACAGAAAAGACAATTCTAAAATTAAAGACTGCTATTTTAGACTTTACAAATTAAAGGCGTAGGAGCATTAACTCGAATTCCTGCAAAGAAACCAAAAATGCCTCCGAGTAGGTGTAGACATGAGCTGTGCAATGGAGAATGGCTGAAAAGGTTAAAAGTTGCATAAAATTCACTAGACAAATAAAACCCCACCTAAATCTTCCTTTGAAACAAAATGAGGGAACTAAATTTTGCAAGAAGTATGAAGACTAAGTACATGATGATTCTTTCAGTACTGATACGTAACCACATTAGTAGAGTCAAACATTTCTGATTTGCTATCTGAATACGAACTTTCTGCTTACTGCAATATTTTAACATTTTAACTATGTAAGCATTTATAAACATAACACTTGTGTTTATGATAAAATATTATTTCTCTAATATTTCCCTAGAGAACCTTTAGCTATCAGGTAGGCCCAGAATAACAAGGTACGTATGTACATTAAGAAATGCTGAAACAGATCAAATAGCGACTCCAGTGACTGTAAAATCAATTCTACCAACTACAGAAGTATAAAATGGTAGAGAGTGAAGGGAATGTGGCTACTTGCCTGCCAAAACTAAGATCTATGCAGCATATTAGCTTCCTGAGCTCAAGAAGCACACAGGACCTTTGCAAATACCTGTATTTATTAAGAGTATAATCAAACATACTGCTAAATTATTACTATCTATTGTAAAAATATATAAATAAATAAAACAACCCACACACACACACTTACGTGCAACATTCCTCCAAGCTTTGATGTATACCCTCGTGGTCGTTCTTTATCTTTAAATCTGAATGCCACAGCATTTAGATCCTAGGAAACAGTGTAGGAAGGATTGAAAAGCATATAGTAAAGACTATTTTAAGAATAATTATTGTCTACTTAATTCCTTTCTATAACGTAAGAAAAGGAAGGAGTTTTGTTGTATTAATTTTGTAGTAGCTAGACAGGTACCTAACACAGAAGTTTTAAGGAACATTCAAGTTGCACAAAACTCACAAGCAACTTCAGATAGTCTCACAATATGAAGTGTCATACAAGTCTTGTAAGTCCTGTTCACACTAAGAGACCTGTCCTATATCTCATATATTTAAATTTCCTGATAATTTGAAAATACACCAACTTTGATACAACCAATACATAAGTGTTCCAGTGCAATGTGTATTGTATGTAAATGAATTGAAGCCTTTTGCTCTTCTTTTTTTGTTCCTTTTTTTCCAGCCAACCAAAAGGTTAAGTTTAGGGACAGAAACAGTGTGTTTCTTTACGCTGTCTTAGCCACAGGAATAGAACACATCATTCTTGGAATACAACAGCAAGGCTGAATTAAAGAGATCTAAGACTATAAAGCCAATGAAAGGGACAGTCCATCCTTCTGTGAAACCACGCAGGGAGTCTGATTAATTCAACAATTCAGCTAAAAATAAACTCAGAAGAAGTTCCTTTTCAAACTAGTTTGCCAGCTCTTCTGACTCACTTCACAGCCTCAGGAGTGCTGGGACTGACACAAGAGGAGCAAGGGAAAGACACAGGGATGAGATGGGAGGATGGAACTATCCCTTTCAAATCTTGTTTTTGTTTACAATAACAGTGAAACAATTCCACTGTGACTTTTAGCAGAGGGTAAAGAGACTTCTTTCACAGGTACAGAGTGTCAGCATGCAAGAAAATAAGTTAATGCATCTGCAGAATTTCTAATCTTCCACAGAAGAGACTCAACAGTTTTCACCAAATAAAGCTAAGATGGAACAAGAAATCTTAACCAAGTATTTGTAGTGAACCAATGAGTCTATATATATGAAAGTAAAACTGGTTTTATTTCCCACTGTCACTGAGAAGTGCAGTACTATTTAATTCTAAAAGGACACTTAACATTTTGTTCTCTGTGCACACAGAAACATACAGACTTATAAGAAGCATGAAATAATAATACAGCCACTACAATATTTCAAGTACCAATCACTGTACCTTGCACTCTTGGAAAACCCATTCTTGAGGTCCTTCTGTACGTAGTTTTTGAATATATTGAAACATGTGCAAAATAATATCTTCAACATGCACTGGAAAGAAAAAATACTTGCTTAATAATTCACTCAGTTCTGCACAAAGAAAAAATTCTGATGATGACAAATACGTAAGGTTTTATTTTTAATTACACTCTGGTATATCAAGACATTTAAGTACATATGCAATCCCACTGGCAAAGTTAAACACGTTTTCCTCAGATGTCAATTTAGGTGTTTCAGTCCCCAGATAATTCTGAAAACTGCAATGAACACATTTTACGTTAAGATATTGATTTATAATATAATTTAATTCAGAGCTAAATCATATGAATAAGTAGCACATAACAGTATTAACAGCTTTTCTTTTAAAGACATTTACTTTAAAATATTTAATGAAATACTTTAATTGAATATAACCTCAAAAAAATTAATTTCTTATGTTAGATGAAGTGTGCTAGCATACTGAGAGGATCTAAACACAGAAGACACACCAGTTAATTAAAATAAATTGGCTTTCAAGCTATAAACACAATTAGTCTCTTTGGATACAAACACAAACCTATCAGATCAGGAATAACATAGAATGTAGACAGAGTGCTTCACTTACAAAGTCCTTCCTCTGTCAAGTCCACATTAATGATGAAAAACATGAAACCTCTAGCACCTTCCTTCTGTCCTCCAACAAGAGTATTTACCCATCCTATGAAATCAAAGAAAAAATATATTACGTAAACAGATCTGTAACAATTGATGCTGATTGTATGCCTCAGCAACATTGAATTATTTTAACATTTTGACTACATGTTCTTTTCTTCCTTAACGCCTAGAGCAACAATGCAAGTTAAACACAAGTCTGACTGATCTGATTTTGTGCTCAGAGTGATATGACAAACTCAAGATCATTTGATTATTGGGTAATTTATTTCTGTTTGGAATACAGTAATATAAAGAAAAATAGTGAGAGATACCCTCTTATTGTCTTCTAGACATTAAGGGACCTGGCAGCAGTGAGTGGCAGAACAGAGACAAGATCATGCAACTCCCTAAACAGGAGTAGACAAATAATAGCAAGAATAGCTTCAGTAGTCAGAGTGACCGTTGTTTATTTTTACCCACCACAGAAACAAGAAGAAAGTGCAAAACAGCTTAGAACTCAAATTACTCAAACAGTTGGGGGCTTTAAATTTAAAATACAGAGGTCATTTTTAAGTGAAACATAGCTAAGCTTTAAAAAACAGTGTATTAAATTACTTTTTCATTCTTTACCTTCAAAGGACTTACCTTTGGCTTTAAGTTCTGATAAAAGACTCCCCGGGCCTTCATGCCCAATTAGATGACCAAGGTAATGGCCAGGGTTTGATTTATAGTACTTCTGAAGGTCTGGTATAGGAAACGTGACATAAAGATTTCTAATGTCCTTAATAGGTACCACTTTGTAAAGTTGCTGAGAGGGAAAATAAACAAGGAGATCCATAAACAAAATGAAACTTATTATTTTATTCATCTCAGGAGCACACATCATGTTCCCTTCACACACACACGTTTTATTACAAACATATCAAAAAAATCTTGAAAGTAAAGGTACGTAAAACTTAGGGCAACTCTTCAGCTATTCATGATGCAGACAACAAGCGAATTAACTATCTCTCAGTTGCTTACAGCTGCAACCAAATGTACAACCTTTATTATAAACTATACAGAACTATACTATACTTGGCATGGAAAGATGGGTGGAAAATTAAGAAAGAAACACAGAACTTAACAGGGACACTGATACAAAAGTAGTGAAGTGCACAACGTTTTACTGAAACATAAAAAATAACACTGAAGGTACACACTTATGATGGAAGATGTGTTTCTCTACATACCCGGAGATGTTCTTCTTGGAAAGGATGTTCAGGAAACTCTGGTATAGGGACATTTTTATTCTCTACTTCTGAAAACAACTTTACCACTAAGCAAGTCAGTTCATCCAAGGATTCTAGAAAAAAAGAACATTAGAAAAAGAATAATCATTATCTGAAGATTCTGGCAAACTTTGATTTTGTATATTCTTTGGGGGAGACACGAATTATACAGAAAAGTAGTTTTAATGATATGGTGATCATTAATTTTATAAATGAAATCTATATTAATACTTAAGTTTTGAATTATAATGTGCTATCAGCCACCATGTTTATTGAAGGAGGGCTTTAACCATGAGTAAAACAAATCCTGTAACCAGAAAGAATATCTTTAAATTTTACTTATGAATCTAAGCTGGAACTGAAGAAAAGACCCTTCAGATATTGAACATTTACAAAAATAGACATTCCACAAAAAGCTTAAGGGACACGGAATTACAGCTGCAAATTTTCCAGACTGAAGGCATCTTTGCCAAAACCTGGATTTTCTTCAGCCTCAGCTCACCTCTAGTACTTCAAGTGCACTGTGAGCCAGTGTCCTCTGTCCTCAGCGCCTCAAAATTTCACAGGCACCTGTGACCTGTTTAAGCACTTCTACTTTTACATCCACTCTAGTTTCAGTCCATGACTCTAGTACTCTCCAAAAACAGTAAGACCATTTGCAGAAAGAATTTGATGTTGTGGATGAATTCACCTAAATCGACCTATACTGTTTCTGTTGAAATATTGCCTTCAAATTCGCTATCTGCTTAAAGAAATGCATTTTGGAGTACTTCTCAAAGTCAGAATAAGATAAGAAAGACTCATCAGTCAAGTTTTTTATCACACGCCTTTCAAGGGTGGGCGCTGAAGGAAAAACTGGGCGTTTCATGGATGTCTCAAAGTACAACCTTCATCCATGAACGATTTCAAAAAGCAGCCACCTTGTTAGTCAAAACAATCCCAGTTAGATTTAGAAAGCGTAATCTTTCCCACCCAACGTATGTGCGCTCCTACACTACACTGACAGAACTGTGCAGGAAAAAACCCCAAACAATGCAAACCAAGGTGGATCACTGTATAGTAAAATGTTGTGAACTGCATGTAATTCTATTAGAGACCACTATTTTTTATCCATGTCAGCAAAATACACATTCAAGCTTTACAACCACAGTGAGGGTTTTCTGTAGGACAGCTTTCCAGTTGCCAAGGTGATTCTTACTGAAAAAGTTTCCTTTTAAAAGTCTATATGTGAACTACTGTACTAAAGCTGTTCAATAATTCCTCAGTGAATTTTGCTTTTGATTAGATAAAAAAATTAATTTCATTATTTAATTTTAGCAAATTTTTGAATATTTATTACTATTTACTAGAAAAACTGTATTCTGAATCCTTCACCACTTTTTACTGATACATATATATTTGGTTTACATTACAAAGTGGTGGGAAAGTTAGAGAATTGCTAGGCTGCACACAGCTTTAGAAATCATTTAGAAATGCATTTCAGAATGCACAGGAGTAGAGAGATATGGAGGACTTGCAGTGTGCAACTCAACGTATTTTTATGTTACAGAATTTCTAACTATTTATGTATTAATTATCAAAATACTCTGCATATTAACAACAAAGTATTTCAGCAAAGAATTTACGTAATGATGCTAACAAGGTTTGTTTTCTGCTGTTTGCTTTTTATGGGTTGAGCTCCCTAAAAATAAAATAAAACAAAAAAAAAAAATCAGGAAGAACACAGAACTTGCAAGTTTTCAAATTTGATGCTGGAGACAAGCCCTCAAATAGCCACATCAATCACTAACATAAAGCCTTCTGGAAAGCAATTGCACAATTCTCCTGCTTGATCAAGTAACACAGCAAAGGTATATGTCTTTTCAGGGAAAATAAGATGCAACTTTTGCCCAAATACCACCTCACTATTACAGTGACAAGTACTTAATTAAATATGACAAATAAGGGCAGCTGTACAGCATTTTGTATACAAGCAGACTAACAAAAAACCTAAGCGGTACCTTTAAAAAAATTAAGTATTTACTTAATAAGATTGAAAGGAAAAATCCCAAAGATCAATGTTTCACAGGCTCCTAATTTTTCTAAATATTGAACTATTTACAAGAGCAACTCACACTGAAATCATTTGACTCAAAAATGACTAGTAAAACCACCTAAATTCAAGATTTTAACATGGATTTTTGTATTTTGTAGTAAAAAAAAAAAAATCCATATGTGCAAATTGCAGAAATATTTGTAAGGGAATAGATTTTAAGACTATTTTCTCTTTTTATTGATATTTGAAATGCAGAACTTGTCTGTTCTGAAATATTGCCTGTCCCTGTCCAGTAAAGAACTAGTTAAAGAAAAAAAGATGCCTGGAAGCCTTGAAAACAGGATTGTTAAATCAGGAAGAGAATTTTAATTCAATTGCTTTAAACTCTGATCTGTATCTGTATTACCTTCAATTAATAAATAAATATTTTTAAAGAAAATATTTTTTCCCCTCAGGTAAAATAAACAGAAGGAAAAAAAAAAACCTGCGATGGGGGAAGCACTCCTTCCAAATAGCAATAAAAATAAATCCACAATATTGAAAAATATTTACAAACTATCTTCATCAATATTACAGTATTGACTTGCAGGAAGTTTCCACTGCTACCAGGAGAATAAGAAAAGGCATTTTCACACATGACATACATCAAGGCCTAGTGATATTACCGATATACCTCCTAGTATCATATCTGATACCCCACCTTTAAAAAAAGAGAAAAATCTAATACATATTTACTGTTGCAATAGTGAAAGAAGAAAAACTTACCATATTCTAATCAATATGTGATGCTACAGCAGACGAGATACAATAATGAATTGAATTGAAAGGAATTAGGGAGCCTGGAACTGATTCAGTAGTGAGTATATATACAAAATTTGGATTTAGTTAAGAAGTATAATCGTCACCATGTTTGGCCACCTTAAAAATCTACAGGAAAAAATTATTCATGTATATTCTATGATTGAAATTAAGCAGGTACATTTTGTTAATCAGCTTCATATTCAGCATCTTGTAAACAGATAGCTGTAAAAGATTTCACTTTGCTAATGAATTTTATTTTATTCATACTCACCATCCAAGCATTATTGTAAAACACTACACAAATACTAGACTGCCAGCATATTTTCAAAAAACAAATAGTTTTCAACACCATGTTATTAAGCTTTTGGCAAACCTATGTAAAATATCATCTCGACTGTGGAAGATTTTAAGCAGTCAGAACCTCTGTTAAGTTAATTCAGAAGTAAACTGAAGTAAAGGATTTTTATCTAAATGTTCTGTTAGGTTTCTCCTTTGATAATACAGAAATTTTTGTAGTGGAAGAATAAGTCTAGAATATGAAAACAGTACCAGAAGCCCTCCCAATATGTGAAACCAGTCAGGTGTCAGTTTTCATAAGACAAACATACAACAACAGCAACTGCTGACTTGATGATGGATTTAAGATTTTCAGATTGTTTTTTCTAATGTAAGCTTATAAACACAAACACATTGCAAGTTGCTTTGGAGACTTCCCTAAACATAAAATTATGTTTGGTCAGTCTGTACAAGTTTTATTTTTTTCCCCTTCTGTAGATTTTCAGACACTTGCATACACTTCGTTTTCTTCAAACATAAATACATGTAAAGTCTTACTCAACCAACAGAACAAAACTCACCTCTTCCTAAAACACAAATAGCCATTAAATTTGATGAATAATAAGTAGAATGGAACTTCAACAGCTCTTGTCTTACATCTATTCCTTCTTTGGTTGGTCTAGTTTCCAGAGTGAGTTTGTTTCCTGTGATGTAAAAAAAAAAGTTAACAATACTTGATGTTTATGAATTTACAAATCAAAACGAAAAATATAAATTAAAATAAATCTGCTTTCCTCCAGGTGGACAGTAATTTTAAAAATAATTTCTATGTATAATAAGTAAACTGGATCAATACTGTCTAAGCTTATCGGAGACAATAAATACTTCCACTCTCAATCTGCACGTTTCTAAAGAATAGAGGATGTTTTAGTCTTCCAAATTAATCTTTTTAATTTGAGTGGGTTATTTCAAACCAATGTAAGTAAACCCAGGCTCTAATTCAGAAGAAGAAAAAGGTTTTTCTTTGGCACATTTGGAGTAGGTTTACTCCCATATACACACTCACGTCACAGGAATCACTGTGAAATCATGTGTGGCATTGTGTGCCGCAGATTATAGCCTAGTATATTCAATGAAATAAATAATTACTAGTTTACAAACATGATTTGTAAGCTGTGTCTGTTCAGCTTCTGCTCACAAACAGTTGAGCTGTTGCTGCAGCAGAGGAACAGGACTAGAGAGGAAGAGAACTACAATTCTCCCTGAATAAGCCCATAAGCAGAAAATGCCAAACTTTCTCCATTAAGTTATCCTCCTGTTAATCAGTGAAATCTTTACATCAACATCAAGCTTTTAATAATTTACTCTAAGGACATACGCCACATTTATAGTCAAAGCAGAACTCCTGTTTAGTAAAGGTAAGAACTTAAAACAACAGAAAAATTAAGAGTCTATGAAGAGCACACTGGATTTTAATCAACACGTAGTAATGGGAAGTGGAGAACACACAAAATGATCAACAGAATCTACAGACCAGAACTGCAAATTAATACTGTATCTGTTAACTGTGAGATCAGTAACTCCCTTAAGCCACAACCTGCCCAGGTACAGAAGAGAGCAAGGGATGAGGAGGAAGAATACGTCAAGAAAATGCAGCAGAAAAGTTGACTTGTGTGTTTATAGAAAAAACAGCAAGAAAGAAAGGACTGGGAGAGCATGTCTGCTGTGTATATATACCCAGTGCACAAATCCTAAAATCACAGATATAACTTAATACAAATCAATGAGGCAAAATTAGCTACATAAATAATGTAAGAGAAGTATATTGTCCAGATGTTTGGTGATTAGATATAATTCTAATTACAACTACAACACTCAACAAATCATTATAGAGAGGCTGCCTGAAGCAATACATTGCTTTAATTTTCAAAGTTCACACGTAAGTAAAAGCAAGGATTCTTAGTGACACCTAAAAAGGATATTTAGGATATTATGTTTAAAATATTCTGTCTATATTCCTCACCATCTGCAGACAAATGAAACACAGAAATTCTAGATACCGTACTGTGTTTATTCCCACAGAATCAATACATAACATAACATGAAAGAAAATAAAGCTTTAGCTCAGTAACAGTGCAGTTACAGTACTGGAGTATATTAAGAGGCAACAGTCAGAAGACACCTTGTAGATGTAGGAAAACAGACACTAGACAGTGCAAAAGTGCCTGGGAAAGTACTTGACAGTGTTGAGGGTACTGATGGAGATGAATTACCATAATAGACATTAACTCCAGGACCTGGGTGAAGGGTACCTTGGGACAATATGCACATCCTAACAAGAAAACTAGAAGATTAAGATGCATTTGTTTCTCTGGACAGACAAAGAGTAATAGAAGGTTTGTTGGCAAAACAGGCTGCACAGCAACAAGGAGTGACCTGAAGCATCAAATGGAGTCATTCCTGTATTCTTCTAGACTAACATCATCTCAATTGGCCAAAAGGAAACAATAAGAGGGATGCCAACTGTAATTGTCACGAAAACCATATCATAGTTGTCATCTCTTTGGGTAAATAAAAACCACCAAAGCTGGGCTTTACTTCTGCAAAGTCAGATCTATAGGAACACTATGTGTTATAATTTAATTTCAGAATCAGAGCCTAATCTAAGAGGAGGTATGACTATTACTATTGAATTTGAGCACATTTCAGGTATTCTCCCACATGAAAACATTTCACTTGTGTCAGCTGTAAAACCTTCTTAAATTGTAGAAAACTATTTCTGCAACTTCCACTTATGTTTTCTGAATGTCATAAAAAAATTAAATAATCTCTTCCACAGCAGAGATTACAGAATGTATTTTGCATGCTTACCTGCCTATACATATGTAGTTCCTAAGACTTTATTTTCAAATTTACCTGTTTGGAGAATGCAGTTATAGTTTCCCTGTTTCAGACAGCCTCTCTTCATTGGTAAACAGAGCAATACATGCTCTCGTAGCAGCTGGCTACCAGCCCCTCAACTATGCCCTCCATCAGCAGGTACAAAAGTATTCTTGTCTTTCTTGCGTAGAGGAAGAAAACCAGTCCTTAAAGCCCATTATCTGCCTTCCCATCATCCTGCTGTACCAAATATTTGCATCAACTATTCATCCAGCAAAATGACCCAGCCACAAAACACATTCCTGCTCAAGGATTAAACGGCGCAGTGCATGAATTGACAGTTTCAAAAATAAATTCATGTAGAAAATAACTTCTATTAAAAAAAACAAACAAACAAACAAACAAAAAAAAAAACCTGAAACAAACAACCAACATGTAAACTTCTGCCAGAGCAAACATCTGTGTTTTTGACCGTAACTATGATATCTTACTTTAACACTTTTTAAACTGAGGTTTTGGGGTGTTTACTTTAAATTGTTACTAAGCATTCTGTGAATAATAAAGCCTGAAAAGAAACCCTACAGCCATACGATTGGGATTTGTCTAAGACCATTTTATCAGTCCTTCTACTACTGTTGTGTTTTATGCTTAAGATCTTAAGATTTTGTTTTTATATACTTTGTAATTTTCACATTACTTTGCTGATCTTTCTGATTCAGACAGATTCTGAACCTAGTCACTGTCATCTAGTCCTAATGAAATACTAGTTAGAAAAAGGGCATGTGGCTAACTACAATTTAAACACAGTTCATTCACTTTGTTGTGCACAAAGACTTAACAGCACCAAATAACAAATCCAGTAATTGGAAAATAGCATTCACTGCAGTAATTATCAGAATCGTAAAGGATGCTTCATCACTGTACTGCAAGTCTTGGATCACTCTGCTTCCTATGTTTTTGTCTAGCTCTGTTTGGTCTACCATGTGGAAAATGTGATAAAGCACCATAATAAACATGTACGGAGAGGAAAAAAAGGGGAATTGTTTCAGTCTGTCTTTAACAATTTTATATAAACAATAATACTATGTACGTTACACAGAACTCCAATGGATGGATAATTACATTCTGACAAACCTGTTCCAAATTTACTGAAGGGATGATTGGGGTTTCCAGTAGCCTTCTCCAATTGAAACAACCTCCAGGCATCGTTCATCAGATTCTTCTCATGCTCAGAATCAACTGCATTCACTTCTCTGTCTTTGCAGCTTTCATCAAACAAAGGGCACAGGAAAAACTGGGCAAATCTAAACAGAAAAATTTTAATTCAAGTCAAGAGTACTGTACATAAATGGTAACAGAATAGCATGAATTTCAGTACCTCCTGAAAACAGCTGAACATATATACTTTTTTAATGCAGAACTTGTAAATTCTGCAGCAGTTTTGACACTGATTCACTATATTTTTCAATCTCTTTATCTATAAATGCAGACAACAACATATTCATCATATAAGGTACTACAAAGATCAAGGACCTTGCATCGTAACTCATAGACTGAAAACTTCTAGTGTTTTGAAGTTTAGCTGCAAAAGACTCTTAATCTCACAAATCAAATCACTCTTGTCAGATATCCAAAGAGAAAACCCACTCTTTACCTCACTGACTACAAACCTTTCAATTTCTATCCCCTCCCACAAAAGGCAGAGATTTCAGTGAGCTGCCTTTACAAAAGGCAATATATTGCCTTTACATGATATATTTCTAGACTTCATCCTTCTTCTGTTGTCAATGAAATAAGGATCCTATGGGAAGCATAGTATTTGATTATACAATCAGAGTACTTGCACAATGCGTAAGTTCATGATCATATTCTGTGCCCCATCTTTCAAAAAATAATCAGTGTAAACACAGCCTTTGAACTTGAAAAATTCTGCCTCAGTGAAGAACTCTCCTAGCTGAAAAAATCTGAGCAAAGCTTTTGAACTGAAAAATATCTGGTATCAGTTTTAACAAAATATAGTGCTTTCAACCCTTTCTTTAATATTATAATGATAAAACTATAAAAAACCCCAAACTTTCACACAATTTCAAATAGCACCCATATAACCAAAAATTAAATATATATATAAAAGAAGTTTTTACCTGTCTAGTGCACCTTCTAGATGCTCATGTGACACATCAAAGTAATAGTTGGTATGTTCTCCACTCGTGAAAGCATTTGAGCTCCCGGCATGCTCACTAAGAAATTGACTATACTCATTCTCTTTTGGATATTTCTTGGTTCCCAGGAAAAGCATATGCTCACAAAAATGACTAAGCCCAGCAATGTTGGGGGGATCAGACAAGGAACCTGCAGGAGGAAAAATTTCATGTAACCGTTCATAAAAAGTAATACTAGAAAGTTAGGTCTTTTAAAGTGCTTTATATTACAGTATGTTGCCTCAGGCAATTATATTAATTCTGTAGATGAAAGCAGACACTTGTGCAGCTATAGTCAACTAAACTCGATTTAAAAAAAATTAAAAAAAAGAAAAGTAGAATGAGTAACTGAACCAATTAGTGTCTCAAATTGCCTCTCCAGATGAGTCTGCATTGCCTTATAATTTTCCAATTGAAGTCCATGACTCAATCTGTAAATACCTGGCAGATCACAATGTTCTGACTTCTACACCTTGACTTTAACAATTGCACTGTGTTGAGAGGCAGCGATTGCCAACAACAATTAAGAATGTATTTATCCTGTGGTTTATAGGGCGAGTGATAACCTGTAATTTCTTGAACACAAGCTGCTATTCGTGACCAGCTAGTGGGTCTGAAGGCAGACAGATTAAAAGACCATAATGACGTGCAAGAACGGAAGTCAGAAACATAGAAGCTTAAGTCTGGCAGTCCTTTGGAGCGTGCAACAGGGGAGTAGAGATGAAGGCAACAGATACAGCTCTCCCAGTACACATGCAGGAACTGGATGCTGCAGTTGGCTATTACCCTCACAGTACCTAACAAAACCACATTTGGGATCCTTTGAACTAGATAATGATTTGAGACAGCCATCTCCATAATAAAAAAGGCCAGAAGTTTTCAGAGTTACTCTCCTGTCCTAACACTGACAGCAGCAAGAGCTCCCAACTACAAACATGGCAAGAGGATGCTCAGGTAATGAGTAAGGATGCTTAGGCAATATGTGCACACATACTTTCCAAGCAACTGAGAAGCTACACAAGCTTAAGAAATACCTCAGATATAAGAAAAGGCTTCCATTATTCCAGAGAGTCAAAGTAACTGCCTTCTCCTATTTCCAGTATCTCTGTTTGCACACTTAAGCATCACTGGAGTTAGGGAGTGCCTCTCCAACTCCTCCAGCACTACAGCATTTTCTCACTTCTACACATCAACAACTTAACATGAAGGGGAAAAAAAAAGTCTGACATGACAGATGGAGCTGTCTGAAATAATTGCGCTTACACCCGCCCCTTTTCTGCTTACAAAAGATCTTTCATAACACAAAACTTAATGGTTAAAAGAAGTCTTTCTACTGACTGAGCTACACTCGAGTAAACAAAGAGTACAATAAGATAATTTAATTAGCTCTAATAATTTTCAACTTGATGTGTCAAAGAATTAAGCAAACTCTAAATTACAATAAAAGGCTCGGCTGCCAACTGGATACCACTGATGTCAGTTTATTTGCAATTTAATATATCAAAACTTAAAGCATTTTTATTAATGACATAATTAATACAACATGCATTAAATACCTATGTGCACATCAAGTGCTGCTGAAGACTTATCTGTAGTGGGGTCACTAATGAGAAGAGCTTTAATGCCATTTGCCAATTCCAGTCCACGATATTCTCGTTTATCCTCAGGTGATTTGATAATTTCATTTGTTATTCTTTTAATAGCTGGATTGTTCATTTTGTTGTCTGTCTCCTTCTGAAACCTTAAAGAAAACAGAAGAAATTTCACTTACTATTTTTACTTAAGCCCTGCTAATATTTTAATATTATGTTAGAGAAACCTGGCCAATACTGACAGCAAGAAATTTAGTTCTGTGCAAAACTTACAGAACTGTCCTAAAAGCATAGTTCAGATCCTGAGAGACATTGTTGTTTCGGCAAAAAAAAGACCCAAAGACCGAGCAACATGATAAAATTGTAGATCACATAAGTGAATGTTTCAAGTTTCATACTAACAGTAATTAAAAATATAACTTTAAGTAAAGAAATATCATCCCCTTATTCAATTATGATTAAAATTGAAATGAAGCGAAGCACACATTGCTATCTCAAGTATACTTTCAGGCTTCAGATAAGTATTTAATGTGTCTGAATTGTTATATTATGAATATTGTAACTTTGCAATTGTCAGATAACCAAAATTTTACTAATAAATCGCTGGATTTGTACACTCAAGCAAGAAAGGGTGACACCACCTACGACATTGCCATAAAAATACAAACACACTGCAGAATTGCCATGATAAACAGGAATAGACTGTCTCGCATGTTTAAACTTCTATTAGTTTAACAGACATGCTACGAGACATGCGTCTTTAATGGCATAATTTTCAAATGCTATGAAACTAAGTGTGGTTCTGAAAGTACAGACTCTGGTTATTCAATGTTTTTAAATGCCAAGTGAAAAGATGAGACATTCAGACTTGGATATTTGGGGAGGTAGAATGGAACCACAAAAAAAAAAAAAAAAAGAAAACACCCCCAAAAAAACCACCAACACAAAAAAAACCCCAAACAAACCACACATACACACAGCCAAAAAAAAAAGGCAAACCCCAGAAACTGGAAATCAGAGTGCTACGCTCTGAGAGAATCACGTGGTGTATTCCTGTATGTAGCAGCCACTGAATTCTAACTGTTTTACAGGAAGGGTTTTAGAACGAGGCCTGTTATAAATATATAGTATCAACCAAACTCAATCTTTTCCTGGGGTGAAACGTTGCCTGCCATATTGCCAAGTAACTTACCACGTGAACATCATTAGTCATCAGTGAACTAATTGCACTTACAAAGAAAATCAGATCTGACTCTAACCCCCCACCACAACACATACACAGAGGCATGAGAAATTTTGTATGGTCCTGTCGGTATCACATAGATAACAAGGAGTATTTACTTTTCCATTGTCAGGTTGTACCATTCAAGGAACTTCATCCAAGCTTTAAGACTACATACAAGCTTTAAGACTGTATGGGATGTAGAACACGAAAGACTGAACAGTTCTGAAGATACTTATTGTTTCAGGTCTTCAGTCATGACATTAACTAATTCTCTAGCTAGCTAATCAACTGAATACTCAATGTTACCAGACACACAACAAAAAACTTTGGAAAATAAAATCTGATTATAGATTTTATTTACAGTTTAAAATTACAAATGAAAAAGCGAGTCAGCTAATAAAATCTCCTTCCTAAAATACCGTATCATTCTCAAAACGGGAAGCAGTTCTGCAAGCCACTGTCCCTCTGGATTATCTCCTTCCCATTTATTCATGTGATTCTATGGTATAAAAACAACAGCCAACTTGAAGCCAGTAGATGCAGTCACCAGTGTTGGTCATATATTATAATGATGCTGATAAAGAGCTCATTATTAACAACATGTTAAGGATAGAAAGTTTATTAATATAACGTCTACAGTGAATTATGATGTGAATTATGAATTATTAATGTCTAATAAGTTAAAAACAGTGTTTCACAAACAGAAAATTAAGATTTTTACCTGCAGCAGAGTAAAAGTTTGTGTAAGACTGGATTTATGCTTGAGGAAGGAGGTACATATGTAAACTGGAGAAGATATTATTGTAAAAAAAAAAAAAAAAAACCGAAAGCAGTAAAGTAGGCATTAGGTCTTTGAATACTTTTGAAAGAAGTAAAAAGATTACTTTGGAACTTTTAAATAGCACCCTTAAAATTATAAACAGGAATTATAATCCAAATAAAAAAATAGAAGCACTAAGTACAGAAAGCATCAATGAATAATCAGAATCTGAATGTCTCTAAGCAAGAGCCATAAACAATATGAAGTAACTTTAAGATATGCAGCTCAGTGCATTTTAGAAGGAAACACACTAGTAAATCATGGTTCTCACACTATGAATTATTTAAAAAAAAAAAAATGCAGTCAAATGTAATCACAAAACAGTAACTGAAATGCTGAATTTAAATTTAAGTGTCTACACTCTCACTTAAACCTGTCATTTATCCACTAGTTTAACCCTGTACTCAGGCTAATCCTGCTTGGAATACCTATGGGCTTCTTTCCACTGAAAAAATGCAGATACTATTCAAAACCAAAGGATACTCTAAGTACGGCAACATCTGTGTTTCTCTGCGTCAACAGCACTGATACAATCCATGCTTATGATTTAAAAAATGCCTCCTTGTTCAAAGTTCAGAGTCCTAAGTAGAAATACTCTACTAAACTCAAGATACCGTGTAAAATTTATGAAGTGAGAATAGATACTATTTTTAATAGATGAAAATCAGTAACTAAACTGTTCTTAATGGTATTTCACTTGTACACGATTCTATTGGATTGACATACATAAGCATGCAGGAGAGCAAGGAGGTCTCTGAATCTCCTGATTTCACCTCTGCTAAGGAACACCTATCACTTGGTTTTCACCTAAGATATTCCACCTCATTAAGATACTAGGTTGCTCATCATAAAATGCATATATACTATAAACTTCTCGAGTTTGGATTTTTTTTTTAAATGTTATACAATTTCCATGTCATCTGTTATCTCCTTGTTATTTCTACACCACATCATTAAGTCACAGAACTTTACTGTTTGTTCAGATGACTCATCTTTCCCATGTGATTCATCAACTTACGCAGCTTCCGTGAAATCTTATGAGATTTCAGTTGATGTCTTGTGAAGCTGTACACCTCCACTTCATTTTATTATCATTCCCTGCTTCTGCCTCCTTCATAGGCTACCTCCAGATTGGTAGTCAAATTTCAGTACAGGAAAAACTTAAAATTTTCAAAAGGTCAAAAATCAGTAATTAAGCCTCCAAACTAAGGACCTAAACTTGTATCTCCACCTTCACTGGTATTTTAATGGGCATTGTGACTACAACATTCTCTTTAACTGCAAATGGGTTTGCATGAGTAACCCACGATTATTTCCCTGCAAACTAAACTGTAGTACCAGACAACTCATATAAAAGCAAGAGCTGATCAACTATACAATATTCCTGGGAGGCAGTGCGTCAAAAGAACAAGACCGATACCTTCCTGCTTAGGTACCACTCCTCATGGCGTTATGTTACTACAATACAATAGCTAGAAAAGAAAATTTCACTTAAGATAGACTATGTATACAATGACTTTTTCTTAAGGAGTAAACTGTAAGACATAATATTAAACATTCCCTCACATGACTGCTTTTCTGCTCAACTTTTAAGTTCTCTAAGTGCAACTGCTTTATAACAATACCATCTTCCATTCTTTCACACAAGGATTCTAAAACACTACAAAGCACTTTTTGACAATAGAACTGCTTTTGATGACAGGAAAAAAAACTAATGGAAACAAGAAAGAATTCTATATTACTTGTAGTCTTTTGAAAAGTAGATTAATTCCTAAAGTCGTGTTCAGATGCTGTCCTGAAGCACACATGCTGTATCTACTTGCTATGCTGTCATTACAGTGAGCATTGAATGGCAATGGTCAGTAGCAAAGAAATTCATCCACAAACTAGATGCTATATTTATCGCACAGATAATATCCTAATAAAAATGTCATTAGAAGAAATATCGTTACACTGCTTTCATGAAACAGAAGCAACAGAGAAAGACCAAATAAAGCAGAGACAGCAGGAGCAAATACAAATCATTACTGTGGCACTGGGAATTCTTCCCCTGGCTCAAAAATGACAGGTCGCAAGATGACAAACTAGAAAGAAAAAAAGAATGGGGATGTTTCAACTGAGAGCAGTGTTCCTATTCAATTACTAGGAAATACAAACATTCTTCCTCCTCATCAAAAGTACTTTAGTTCTACAAGAAAAGTATGTTAAAACAGACGCTGAATTTTAAACTATAGCACTTTGAAGTGAAATTATATTCTATTCTTTGAGGCCCCATTTTTGTAATAATTTCCAGGCAGGCAGTCCCTTGGAACCAGTGAGGCTCTCTGGGGATGCCACGTTCCACCTGCAAACAGAGTATTACATGGCAGGATTAAGTGATATATGATTCTGCCTAACTATTTTAATCTTTCAAAGTTATTTCAGTAAACTTACTTTAATTAAAAATTAGACAGTGTAGTCAAATCTAAGTTCAATGTTTGAACAATTAAAGGACCATATTTGAAAACCAATTAGCAGAAACTCCTGAGGGTTGCTTCAATGCAAGAATGTAACCAGCTAATAAAAATATGACCCCCAAAGCACAAACTCCAAAGTGCTTTTCAAGCTTATTTTTTTTTTTGCCATGACAGGCTGCACATATTGAAGTCAAATGTTGGTACACAGGTCTGAGCCAGATGAATGACTACAAACACTAATCAGCTCAAAGTAACCAGATGAACGGCAACAAACATTTATTAGGTTAGCAGATGTTTACAGCTGCATTCAGTTAGCTCAAAATTTGGGCATTGCTTGAAGCTTTTATGCAACTGAACCCAAATTACTTCTACGGACACATATGTGAGTGTTGCAACATACTCACTTTAGTTTACACTTGTGTATACTAGGATCTGAATTTTCCTGTTTCAACTCATGTTTCATCTGTCTTTTGAATGCACCTGATACATTGACTGCAATACAATTGTTATTCAAGTTCTGTGTCTTTGAAAGCACACAAAAACCACAGTGAGATTCAATCTCACATTTTGCACCTGTTTCAAGTTCTGTATTTTATTTATATCCATTTCTTCTTAATTTTTTTTAATCCCAAACTTAATTGCATACAATTTACCACAATGAAGTGAAGTGAAACCATTGTTTGACCTCTCTCTGCTCTGTCCTGCAAGGGAGCCACCACTGATGACCTGTTCTCTGTATTATTTACTAATCCATATTGGTTTACAGTTCTTAGTAACTTACATGAAGATTTCTTCAGCTGCCAACGCCTGGAGTGAAAAAAGTGCTATGTGCTTCGGCAGAAGGCCCAGTGCTCCAGAACTACCAGCCAGAGTCTTCCCACCTCTCTTACATGGATGACTGACAGCACTGAATTGAGCACTCCAGAGGAGTCCATGGAGTTCTTCAGTTCCAGGCTCGTGGCTTTGCAACAATAAAATAAACCTCCATTCTTCTACAGGCCTTCACCCCTCCTCTATGTCTCTTGCACCTTCCTTTCCCCACGATAGCAGTAGAATTCAATGGCATTGTGACATGCTTGTATGTGCAACAGAGATGTTACCAGTAAGTCAACCAATAACCTACCTCCTCTCTTAACTTCTTGATTCACTTGTATGCTATAAATAAATAACTTTTTTTAGACTAAATTGTAGGCACTCAGGTTTTTTCCTAAAAACAGACATGTTTTTACTAAGTTCTGTTACCAAGAATGTAACTGAAAAAATGGAGCAGAGAAAGAGTACTCTCAAAAAAAAAAAAAAAGCCAAACCCAAAACCCAACAAACAACGACAACAACTCAGGTGACCATTACCATAAAGAATACTTCAGGAGACTACCCATAACTATTCCAGATTACAGGTTCATCAGTAGACAAACCTAGCAGGCCTTCTTTTACACATTTGGTGATTAAAATAGTTCACATTATTCAACATCTGTAAAGCATCAATCTTCTCTGCATTTACTTGTCACAAAGCTAGAGACCATATAAGATCTGAATACATTCCTGATGCTCATCTAAATAAATCTGATTGCATACACAGGCAGATAGACGGCAGAAGTAGACAAACTGCTCAAAACGTTAATGTGTTTTATCACTTTTAAACTCATCAGGAATTCGGCATATTACTTTATACACAAAAGCTCCAACTACAAAGACCCACAATGATTTAATCAGTCCTACCAAGTTATTAAGAACAACTGATCATACCAAATCAGGCAAGTTTGAACATGATGAATATTTATAAGGTTTTTGTTACATAGTTCATTTTGAAGAAATTATGAAAGTCTTGCTACAATTAAGGCATTTTCAGAACCTCAATCTGCAGCTTGTTGCCAAGTCTGTAGCTGACTCGGAAAATTCCCTCCTAATGATGGTGGCCAGGGCAGATGCCTGCCTTGCTCTCATTCCCAGAGCGGTCCAAATTCTACAGCTTCTAGTTCACAGCAGTAAAACTTGGTCTGCCACAGGTTTCACTGCCAACATGACAGTAGAAAGTAGTACACAATAGACAGTAGAAAGACAGTACAGGAATTACCAGTAGTATTAATGAGACAACACCATGTGTGAACTTCGCAAAAACAAGGGCCCTGGTAGCTTCACATGTAAGATCAGGCCCCAGCTGAGTAACTGGCCTGAGTAGTAAAACAATGTGTGTTTTCAACAGTTTTGTGTTAGTCAAACAGGACGGGATATACAATCAAGACACCAAAAACCTAATCTACTGCCCTGACTACATTTCTTAACTTGACCATTCCAGAGTTTCCAAAGCACTGGGCAAAAAAAAGTCAAACAAAAAGACAGGTTTTTATACAATCCGATTTCAGACGTAGCAATAAAGGATAACAAGTTTTTTAAGATTTCTGTATCTTACTTTTCCTATCTCTTCAAAAATTGCCCCAAACAATGCATCAAAATACACCCTCCAGGGTAATCAAGTTCTATCTAGATTCACCAGAAACAGAAAACAATTGAAATTAAATTTTCCCTGGCACTTCTTTTCTTCAATTTTTTACAAGATCACTGAAAATTAGGCAAATTCCAAGAGGTCTTCCAAGCCTTTCATTATTTGAAAGATTGGTTCTTTTTTAAATTTAAGTAAAATTATCTTTTTTAAAATCTTTAGACGATATGATGATATAGGATCTTCCAAATGATTTCACAAATCTGACACGGTATTTTGGCTTGCATTGTTATTTTCATCAGAGTCTCAAACTGCATGCTAAGAACAAGACTGATAAGACTAGTTTCTGCGTTACATGACCAGCTGCTTCAAAGTGTATTTTACTCATTTTCTTCATAGGTGTACTCATTAATTCAATTAATTGCTTTATGCACTAATACTTGCAAGCTAGTGGTTCTCATTCTCTCTTCCTCCCTCCCTTACATTTTTCCTCTACCACTCTACAGCTGCAGGGCTTGGTCCACAACCCTGTGGACAAGCAGTGGTGGTGTCTAGCAGCAGTGGTGTCTAGCACATGGCCCTGCACACACCAGGAAACATAAAACTGGATGCTACAGGAGAGACCTCTATGCTTTATTCTAACTGTATTTTGATGTGTATTTCATACATTTTATCTGCAAGTAGCACATCAGATTGCCCGAGACTCTTTGTAAAGCCAACTCACTTAACACTTTATGCTACCATCTGTCTCATACCCTCAAAAAGAAAAACTTGTGAGGTCTGAATTAAAAAAAACAAGATGAGACTAAAACTTTAGTTATACTGCATAACAACAAGAAAGATGAGAGAACTGGCAAGAAAATCTGATCTAGCAACAAAACCAGAAAGAACTTTAGGATTCTGAATCATGAAAAGTACTGTAATCCCACATTAAAAGCAACTGCTTATCTAACACTACAGCTCTGACATAACCAACAAACCTGTAACAGCGAGCAGTTTACAAGAGTCAGCAGTGTGTTTTAACAAAGGAAGTTTTCTGGCTGTTTACCTCTTTTGCATTTTAGTTTTTATGATTTTGGACTATTCAATTCTAGTTCTACTGTTAACACTGTAAGGAAACTCTCAACTCTAAAGCATTTTTTTCCATTTCAATTGTTTGGGCGAGCTATAGTTCTGACTCATTCTAAAAACAAGCTGCAGAAGGCCAGATCTAAATAGAAAGCTACAGTGAAGCAAGTTTCAAACAAGGTCCATCAAAAATCACCTTATTGCATATATAGAGTGCTATCTCATAAGCATATTTTAACAACTTACAGACATCATAAAAGCTGAGAACATAAAGATGCTCATTGTCAGACCACGCACATACAGATACATAACTGTAGAAACAAAACCGATTGATTCCTCTACATTGTTATTACAAACTTTTTGATTCCTATCTTGTTAGGAGATCAATATATCAAAAATATTATGAAAGCATCCAATACAATAGAATTAATGTATCACAAATATCAACCCAACATGTGATTTCTCAGATGGTCTGACAGTATTTTTAGTCAATGACTTCTACAATAACCTGCAATGACCCCTAGCTACGAGTCTAACACTTTCCAGTTCGGTGAAACAGTGGAGGTAATTAACTTTTTGTCCCTTTTCTTCTCCTGGACCTAAAAGGGTAGGGAACTACTCTTGTATTCATGTGCAAACCATGTTACAGCCTTGACACTTTCATCAAATTCCCAAAGGTACCATTTCATCTAAAGGATTAAGCCACAGCCTTACAAGTGACCGCAGACAGAAAGGAGAAAGAGAGCAAAAAAGCACGCAAACATGCAAATATAAACCCTTCTAGGGACTTCCCAACTAGAATAGATAATTTCAGTGCTGTACATGAGATGAAAAGGAGGAGATAAGAAGTTCTAACTGAGAAATGATCTTGCTACAGATGAAGGTTAAAAACTGCATGAGAAGAAAAAGTTAAAGCTGAAAAAAAGTGATAGCATGAACAAAATTCAGAAACGGAAACAGGGAGCATGTAACTGAAAGAAAGATTCTTAATTTTCCCACCTTCACTATCTTAAAAAAAACCCATCGCATGAAAGCACTATGCCTGCTCTCATTTCATTATTATTTATGTAAATCCTAATTCACAATTAAAATTGAACGGATGATTAAAACAGGTTTGTAGGCAGTATGAAAACACAACAGGCCCACTCACATATATAAAGTTAAGTCCAAATACTGCATATATTAACATGCTTAAAGAGGAGTAATCTAGCAGGAGAAACTACAGCCTGAGAAAAGCACTGGCTCCCAATATACACTGTGGATTACCTTTACAATACATAGCAATTATGAACAATAACAGCACATCCGAATTTCGACACACGAGCATTGACAGCATGAGTCATCATAACTCACTTTTTTTTTTATCAAAAGATGCTACTTTTGACGTCTCTTTTGCAGCATTATATATAGGTTTTGCTATTAAAATAACACATACAGCATTAAAGAAAGAAAACAACTTAGCCTCTTTCCCTCACCCAGCTGCTTCCTGGAAGAACTTTGCCGAGTTGTTACGCAGTTTATTTTGGCCCTCAAGCGAGCCATGCCAAGCCTCCTGCCCGCTCCTCCCTCCGTCCAGGTGCTACTGTCTCCCCTGGAACCCGTAACACACACACACAACATACACCCCGACGAGACCCCCCACAATGCCAGTACTCGACAGCTCGTCGCAAACTGAAGAGGCTGCTCCTATCAACTTTGGGCAACTCTGATAGCAGCTTCTTTTTAAAGAATTTCAGCATTTTTCTTGTTTATGTTTATGGCTTAGGAAGAGACGGCAAGTTTAGCAAGACGAAAATTGCGGGGGTTTTTTGGGGGTTTGGTTTTGGGTTTTTTTTTGAGAGAAAGGGAGAAACAAACACCAAAGCAAGCCCACCGGGCAGCCCCAGCCGCGCCATAGCCGTACGGCCGATGTCCAAGACAGCTTTCTCAGCGGGGGCGCAGCCGGAGACACGGGAGCACGGCAGCCCCGCCACACACCGGGCTCCCCCGGGCGGGCCCTGCCGAGGCCGGGCGGGCAGGACGCAGGCCTCCCCGGCCCACACGGGCCCGTCGCCCCCCGTTCCCCGGCCACTTCCCCTCCCCACCACACACACACCGAGCTCCGGGTTTCCGCGGGCCGGGCCGCCCCGGCTCCCCACAGACCCAGGCGCGAAGCAGCACTCGGGGCAGGGCGGGCGCTCCCCTGGCCGCACAAGGTGCCCCCGCCCCGGCCGCGCCGCCACCTCTTACACAACACAGCGGGGGACAGGAGCGGTTCTCCGACCTCACCGCCCGTCACACGGTGCCGGGAGCCGGGGGCCTGCCCCAGCCACCCTGCCCCGGCCCTCCACCACACACCCACCGTACCCGAGAAAGCTGCGCCGCCGGCACTGAAGGAAAACCCGGGAAGCCGGGTCGGCGCAGGGGCGCGCTAAGCCCAGCAGAGCCCGCCTTAGCACAGGAAGCAGCCGCTGCCGCATATCCCGGCCCCGCCGCCAGCGCCCGGCCTTTCCCCGCCGCCGCCCGCCCCGGCCCGGCTCCGCTCGTCTCAGCACGCGCCGCTCCTCGGCGCGGCGGCCAGCGGCGGCGCCATCTTCTCCGCCCGCCTCCCCTCGCCGCCTGGCCAATCCCTCCCCGGCGCCCTCGGGGTCCCGTCCGCCCTCCTCGCCCGGCGGGGCCGCCGCCACCGCGCCGGGCCTAGCAGGGCCCGTACCTGGGGGTGCGGGAGACTGTCTCTGCTGCCGGGAGGGCCGGGGCTGCGGCTGGGGAGGGGGCAGGGGGCCTCTGGGAGGAGGCGGAGGCGGTGGAGGGGGTGGGTGGCTGGGCGGGGAGCCGGGGCGACACTCGTCGCGGCGGGAGTGGGGGGGGCCGGAGAGCCGCGCCCGGTGGAGGCGGACGGGGCTGCGGCGGGAAGGGCACCGGGGCGGCCCTGCCGAAGGGCTGGGTTGCGCCCGCGAAGGGGACCGTCTTGTGGCCCGGCCGCTTCCTGGTGGCCGGGCTCCGCGTCCCTGCCGGCGAAAGTCAAGGCAAAAGGTAATTAGGCGCCTCGTAATTGGAGTACAGTGGGTACGGTGCCGTCCTGGAGTGGCAGAGATTGCAGATCTCCCGTTTCGGCGGGTGCCAAAACCTTCCCTCCCCCTGAGGAGAGAACTGGCCCTCTGAGGGCTCGCCTTCGCCCGCGGGGACCTGCTCGACGCCACCGGGCCCCGCTGCTTCGGGCATAGGACTCTCCTCGCAGGATGGCTTTACGACGTGTAAAGGCTGCATAAGGTTGAACTTCTGATATAACTCCATGTATTTGGGTTTTATGGGGAGATATTTTTTTTTTCTGGGTAGATTTCCCTGTGGGAAAGTCGCGGTTGTGGCTGGCTGCTTTAATTCCTTTTCTAGGCAAAAGAAAACCCACCCCAGAACAGCCCACTGCTTGCAGTTCTAGTTATGTGCTTTCTTCAGATGTATCTATGTCTTATTTCTCAAAGCTTAAAAAAAAAAAAAAAAAAAGAATGTGCTACATTTAATGATTTAATGCCCGATTTTAGTCCAGGGAGATATCACGTCACACTTCCCCACTGCTTGCCGTTTATCACAGGTGGTATCTCGCAGCTGGAAGTCCACAGAACCTTCCTCCTGTCATAAAAAGGTAGAAAGATGTGACCTGACAAGTTAGCTGAAGTTATTTCTCCACACAAAGATGGGACTGAAGATGGATCAGAGGTAACTTTAAACTTGTCGTCTTTGGTCAAATTAGCTGTTAGAAGTTGCAGCACACTACTCCATAAGGTCAACAAAATCTGTCAGGGAATCTGGGTAGACATTCAGCTGCTGCTTTCCACTGAGGTCTGCGCTGCTATAGAGACGCTCTTACGAGTACCTGAGATACCCAATTTAAAACATTCGTGTCTATATCGAGTACACCCACACTTCTGCCCTCAGTTTAGACACAGAACTGTCTCTCAAGTTAACTAATCCTGGTTGGCGCAAGGCAGTTGGTAGTTTTCACCTAAATTAACTGGTTGGATTTAGAACTGTGTGGGAGCCTCATTTTAACACAATATGTTAACTCCTGTGAAAATGAAGGATATCTTTGTCCTCATGGGATTCTAGTTTGAGGCAGTCTGGGGTTTTTCCATTTCCTAGTGTATGTAAAAGTCAAGACCAGGCTGGAGGGAAAAAGGACAGGATAAATGGTAAGATCTTAAAACCTCCGTCCGCCCCATTGCAGTTGCCAGTGCATAAGAGAGGGTAATACCATTTGTGCCTGGCAGAAAGCACGCTGACAGATTAGTGCCTCTTCATGATCTGTCTCCCTCCCTCTCTGAAGCAACTGGGGGATTAAGAGGAATTGGAGTTGCTGTCTTAAATTGGACATACAGTAGAAATGCTTCTGCCTTGATTGTTAAGGCAAGTTGTAGGCATGTTGTATCAGTTACCATGTAGGGGTGAAAGCTTAAAAATTACACAGTTTCAGGCAGTTCATTCCCTTTTCAGGTGCTGACAGAAAGTTTGCTAGCCTAATGTAGCCGAATGTATATATTTAGCTAATGCTGGCCTGATGTATATTTAGCTGCTCTGATAAATCCTGCCTTTCGCTATAGCTCTTGCCTAGGACATACACAGGGGCAATTCTGGGAAAGCAAAGTGGCCTGCACGAGCAAAACTGTGGTGGTCTGTTAATAGTTGCATCTAAAGCAAGTGCTTCTACTTCTGTAGCTGTGGTGATGAAAGATCACACCTTGTGTATCTAAAATAAGTGTTGCAGCAGAGATGTGCAACAGAGGTCGCACCTACTGTACTTTACACCTATTTTCTCCACTGTAAGTTTATTTAGCGGTTATTCAATGTCACTGACGTTTATTCACAGCAGACTGTGTTCTGATAATCTAACCCCTCTCTGCTTCAGCTTATACTGGCAAAAATTACACCCATCCACTATTTTGGATATCTTTTCCATGTTTCAAAGATACTTTAATACAACACCATCAGCAAATGTAAAGAGGACTTTCAGTAAAATTCCTTTCTTGGCATAGTCCAGCAACTAAGATTTCTTCCTGATGAAATTTTAATTGCTCGTAGACAATTGGTGCTTTCAGTCCTGCCACCTTCATCTGCCCTAATGGAAAAACAGGTGAACTGAAGTATGATTTAGAGTAAGTGTGAAAATTACTCAAAAATTCCCATGAAGAAGCCTTATGGAGTAGCGGTGTGGAGATCCCTCTTCAGGATATGCGATATAACAGTACAGTGCAGGGAAAGTTATCGATCAAAGCAGGCAGGTTACAGATAATTTAGAATAAACACAGTATTTTATATTCCTCTCAAAAGCTAAGAGGCAGCAAGTGTAAAAACTCTAGGTACAGTCTTGATATGCTTCTAATGGAGGCATATTTTTCCACTTAGCTAAAATTCTGAATTAAATTCAAATTGTAATTTTATATAAAAGGGCTTTGTAGCAAACTGGCCTCAGGCTGAAAAAAGCATAGCTTATGATTGTTATTTCCGCTCCAAAATAAATAGTGGCAACTTCATGACAAGGCATAGATGAAAGAAGATAGTTTGTTGATTGCTCTCAGTATAAAAATACTGAATGAGTTAAATTTAAAAATTATTAAAGTCCAAAGATAATGATAAAACAAGGAGACGTTTCCTCTTGACTTCAGTGGGTCCTGTCAAGTCTCCATGTTTTCACTTTTCCCATTCATTGTTTATTTTTTTATTATATAAAGGATGCCATCCAGCTGCACACCTTAACTGAAAATAGGTAAGCGTATGGAAAATTATCAGCTTTACTCTGCACTAATTACACAAATTACACTACTTACACTAATTACACCTCCCTATGTGTGGTATTTGTTTTTTATTATGGTGACTGTAACTATAAAAATATCTAAAAGTGCTACCATCTGTGTCTCTGTTGGACAGTGATGTGGCATACATGCAGAAAAAAAGAGATCCTTTATTCTGTGTATTTTCCCTGGTTAGTTGAAACCAATTCCGTTTTTAATCATGTTACGTATGCATTGAGTCCTTAATTTTTAACAAGGTAGCTATTTTATTGTATCTTATCTTTAATTTTTAACAGTGAAATAATTACCCTGTTACTTTGACTGGAGAACCCTGTCCTCAGCTGAGAACATATCAGTACAGCGTATGTGTGAGTCCTTATTGTTTAACTTTCTGTATGTGTACAACAGAGTTTAGAATATTACTGGCCAACTGGACAGACTGTTCAAAGGCTAGAAATTGCTTTTTGTTTATCTGAGGTGCAGGTCATCTCCCCTTTAATGTGAGTATGCAATTAATTGATAATTTTTTTCCTATATCACTGATAATATTAAACAATATTAAACTCTTACAATGTTCAATACAAAGAGGCTTACTTGCTGGTAATTCTTCACTGGTAATTGCATGTGGAGACCCTTCTGTAGCCTGTTTCAGGTCATACTCTGTGTAGCATGTCTGTAATCAAAACAGGTGTTACTAAGCGTTAAAGAAGTCTCACCCAAACTTATAATTTGTATTAATTATATCTCTCCATTATTATAACCTTTCTTAATTCTTAGCTAATCATGTTTACTGTCAATAATTTTATTATTTGTGAGGCCTCCATACCAGTAATTACGCAGGTCAGATGATAGAAATCGTAGGAAAACACGGATTTTTTTTGAGACGTGCATTGTTCATGAATATCACCATAATACAGTGACTTCTTGTTGGCAAGCTTTAGTGAAAAGTTGTCCCTTTTGATCAATAAATGGGGATTAGTAATCTCTACTGCAGTCGTTACACTGGCAGTTGTGTGTATTATTTATATAATCCATTTTTCTGTAATGTTTTTGTCTCAAAAAAAAAAAGTAATGTATTTGTCACAGATGATGCACATGCCTTCTTCATTGGGGAGGGGGTAGGGAATGAGCAAGCGGCTGCATGGTTCTAGTTGCTGGCTGGGGTCAAACCATGACACGTCGTAATATCAGCCCACCAAACTCAATTTGGTTGGAAAGTTAAACTCTAAGACTGTTAGAAAATACAGGTTCCTTAGTTGTCTATGCGTATAAATTTTAAGTGTTTTGTTACAAGCTTTTTCTACAGAATCGTAGTCTTATTTCTAGGTTTGAGGCCAAAAGGTTAAAAATTGATGTTGAAGGGCAGTAGTTCATTTGGCGGTTAGTAACTTCCAAACGTCTGTGCTTGTAAAGTAGTTTTCTTTTCATGTAATATATTTATATGCTATATATACTTGAAGATTGTATTGTTTTCAGTGGCACGCAAGCCGTAAAGTCTTACATGGAGCAAAGAGAAAATACTCATAAAAGCTGGAAATTAAAATTGTTATTAATCACTATAAACATTATATAGCCTCTTTTCTGCTTCATCATCGGTCTATATTTAGAATGGCAGGCAAGTTTGTTGATGTTAATGTTTTCTGAATCAATTTCTGCTCACACCAGACTAGGAATCCAACACTTCATGTCCTTTGCTATAAAAATAACGTGTGTATTTCTCAGATTCTATTCTTCGCTAAACTGGGCGGGCGTGTTGATCTGCTTGAGGGTAGGTTGGCTCTGTAGAGGGATCTGGACAGGCTGGACCGATGGGCTGAGACCAATGGTATGAGGTTCAACAAGGCCAAGTGCCGGGTCCTACACTTGGGTCACAACAACCCCATGCAGCGCTACAGGATTGGGGCAGAGTGGCTCGAAAGCAGCCCGGCAGAAAAGGACCTGGGGGTGTTGGTTGACAGCCGGCTGAATATGAGCCAGCAGTGTGCCCAGGTGGCCAAGAAGGCCAACAGCATCCTAGCCTGTATCAGGAATAGTGTGGTGAGCCGGACTAGGGAAGTGATCATCCCCCTGTACTCGGCACTGGTGAGGCCCCACCTTGAGCACTGCGTTCAGTTTTGGGCCCCTCGCTACAAGAGGGACATTGAGGTGTTGGAGCATGTCCAGAGAAGGGCTACAAAGCTGGTGAGGGGTCTGGAGGACAAACCTTATGAAGAACGACTGCGGCAGCTGGGGTTGTTTAGCCTGGAGAAGAGGAGGCTGAGGGGAGACCTTATCACCCTCTACAACTACCTGAAAGGAGGTTGTAGAGAGATGGGGGCTGACCTCTTCTCCCTGGTGACAAGTGATAGGACGAGAGGAAACGGGTTCAAGTTATGTCAGGGGAGGTTTAGATTGGATATTAGGAAACATTTTTACACTGAAAGGGTTATTAAACATTGGAATAGGCTGCCCAGGGAGGTGGTGGATTCACCATCCTTGGAGGTGTTTAAAAAAAGGGTAGATGGGGCACTTAGGGACATGGTTTAGAAGTGGCTCTTGTCAGGGTAGGTTAAAGGTTGGACTTGATGATCTTAAAGGTCCCCTCCAACCTCAGCAATTCTATGATTCATGCCTAGTCTAAGATTGATTGGCTCTGACATTGTTCTAACTTTTGAGATAAATGCTAGAGGAGCACAATGTGATGCTGCTTCATGTCACTGTCAGAAAAATTACCGCAAGCCTTATGGGTTAGGGTTCATTTGTTATTAAGAATTCATGGAGGAGGTGTAAGTTTCAAAGCGGCCAACTTTAAAAAGAAAAAAAAAGGGGGGGGGGAGCTTGCAAAATTATAGATGGGTAATCCAAATTTCAGCAACTAGAACAACAGGCACTAGAACAACAACAGCAAAACACTGTAGCACTGTAGGCCATAGCAGGTAAATGACAGCGTGCCAGGCTGTACGAGCCTGTATGGATTTGTTGAGAAGCACGTCAGACCAGTTAAATCTTCCCTAACATCTGCTGCTTCCCCTCTACCCACAAGACCTGTTATCCTGCCACAGATGTCCACCTAGCAAAGCTTCTAGCACCGTCTGGAAGGAAGCTCTTAGGCGGCAGCTCGGGTGACATAAATGACACCACTCATGAGAGGATGCAAACTTGGAGGTGGTGAGTGGTTCATGCGATCGAGTTTCCAAATAAAAGGATGGACATGGTCACCCTGCCCTGAGCCTGTAACTAGTTACTTTTCACTCTGACATCGGATTATCCCACTAACGGAGCAGTGGTACCGGCCTGTGAGCACGTTGAAGGTCAGGGGTAGAATTCCGAGCGGCGCTGATGGGTTCTACTGGAGACCAGCCCGGGTTGAATGGCGCCCGGGTTGAATGGCGCCCGGCACCCGGTGGAGCTCCGCAGGCCGGGCCGGCCGCGCACCGCCGGGGGACAGGACGCGCCTGCCCCGGGAGCGCCGCCGCCCACGCGTGGCAGGGCAGTTCCGAACGGGCCGTCTGAAGAAAGCGCGGGGGGGGGGGCGGGGGGTAGGGAGGATGGCCGGCGGGCGCGACCTGTGAGGAAAGGTGACACGGAGGAGGCGGATCTGGAAGGAAGGCGGCCGAGCTGAGGCCTTTGGACGCCCTCCAGCGCACGGACGGTCAGCGGCGCCTGCGAGGGGGGCGGAGGGGGGGGCGGTGGATTTCCCTGCCGCCCCCTCGTGAGCGCGGGCGGTAGCGAAAAATAGCTGCACGGCAGGTTTGACGTCAGGTAGGACGTCACAGCGGTGTGGGGAGACCAGATCAAGATGCCGTAAGGCAAATACGCTGCCCGGACCGCGGGATCTGCCGACCCCTGCCGTCCCGCCACCCGTCCGGGTACATTTCCATCCCCGTGCCGCCCGCCCCGCCGTGTCACCCGGGCATTACAGCCCCCAGCATGCAGTGCGCTGCCGACGGGGAGCGGGGCGGGGCCGCCGCTTCCGCCGCGCCCTTTGCGTCACCACCAGCATTTGAAAGCCCGTCCCGTGGTGCCCCGCGCGCGTTCCCGTTGATTGGCTGGAGGGAGGAGGGACGTGCGTGGTTCAAAGTCGGCGGTGGCGCGCGCGGTGGTGGCGGCGGCTGGGGCGAGTGGCGGTCGGTTGACCCGAGTCCCGGAGCAGCGGGGTCGGCGCTTCGCCGCTTTCCCGACCCCCCCCCCCCCCCCCCCCGGCAGGTTTCGTGCCGTGGCCCGCCATGGCTTCCTTCGGTTTCCAGGGCGGCGGCTGTGGGGCTAAGAAGGAGGAGAAGGGGAAGAACATCCAGGTAGTGGTGCGGTGCAGGTAGGTGCGGCGGCCTTCCCCCGAGCGGCCGGCTGGTCCGCAGCGGGGGCCTGTGGGGAGCAGGTGGGGGCCCTCTGGGGCTTCGGTCTGGAACGTTTGCTGTACCGTCCACCGGGGAGCCCGGCGGGCCCGGGTCGCCGCCCTGTGACAGGGGGCTGGCGGGGCTCTGTGCAGCCCGCCGCCGTGCCGAGCTGGTGCGCGGCTGCTCCGGGGAAAGGGAACGGAGTGATGTCCTTCGGAGTACATTGTTGTTAAAGAGCCCGCCGTGACATCCAGGCGGCGCCTGTTACTGCACTTCAAAATGCCTGTGTAAGGCACTAATTGTACGCGCGGGCCCCTGCGGACAGCAGAGCTGGTCGGCGCCTCCGCAAAATTTCTGCTGCTACGAATAATCTCTTACAGTTTAAAAAGGCAAAAAATTGCAATCTCCTGACTTGATTCAGTGTGCACCCAGTGTGAAGCTATGTAGGAAGGTTAAGAAGAGCTAGATAAGAGTTAGTATGACTGATACTCAAGTCACAAAAGAAACAAACTGAATTTCTGTTTTCTACGAGCTTCTGTGGGAAGCCACTACGATTTAACAACTAACACGCTTTTTGCTACACCTGCTTTCATATATCTTTCATATAACTTCAGTGATCCAAACTCCTCGAATTCGGACAAAAAGCTGTGGGGGTTAACTTCTTAAGTAATAGCAACCAACTACCTTGGTCGATGAGGTGAATTTATTTTTTTGGTATGATTTGACAAATTTAATCTACCATAGAATTAGGTTCTCTTTGTAATTTTGAGGTGACTTTAAAGACTTGCTCACTGATACTGAAATGTTCTTAAAGTGTTGCTTGTTAAAACTGTAATACTGCTAATGGGTAAAGAATAGTGTTCAAAATACCTTTGGAAGTGGTTTGGCTTTTTTTTTTTGAGCCAGAACTGCAAATGCTAGCTTATGTATATTATTATTATTGTCTTTTGTAGTCATTACGTTCTTATGCTTGGAAGTTATACTTTTACAGATTCACAATGAAAAAGAAATTAAAAGTGATTTTGTCTTATTTTTTGCAACACAACTAAAGAGCTGCTGAAACAAATGTGCTGGTGAAAATGCGCATGGAAGTCAAGGCTATTGCAGAAGAAGAATGATTATTGAAGCAATTGAGTTTGAAACACTGTTAAGAGCAATCATTTTCTTTTTCTTCTGATTAGTCTCAATTGTTCAGGAAGCTTCACAAAATATCAGTGTATATTTTAATTAAATATAATGCTCAATACGATAGTAGCGTCAGGATTGTCCATGGTGTAGTGTTTTGCTTTTGTTGCAACTCATAGATTAAGTCCTATGTCAAGATTTAGGTCTCTAAACCCTAAAAATATTCTAGGTCACCCTCGCTCTTGCCCTCGCTCTTGCCTCTTGTACAGATTTTTTTTTTGAATAGAGCTTCAGTGTGTTTGAGCTCATAAATGTTCCTTCCACCTTTCCTTTTTCTTGTGCATCAGTCATGTTCTACTTACCTTACAGGTAGGTAGACAGATGCAATTGTATTAATTTGCTTCCAAAACCTGATGTGTCTGAGTTTATCAAAAACATTTTCAAGCAACACATTCACTGTGCTTTGTTGAAACATGAATTTGGAAACTCAAAATGCATATATTAGCATTGTTAATATGCTTTATACCTAAGGGGATGAGCCTGTGATTAAATGGCACCATAGTGTACCACATTGCTGCTTGCATAGTGGCTCATGACAGTGATCTGCATGTAGCTGACTTGTTCCTCCAATCTCATAGTTGTGGGCTATCATACCTTCAGGTTCCTGTATCCTACTGATTCACCGTTATATCATTACAGAGCAGAACATATTCATTTTTCAGCTTCCTATTGTTTTAAAAGTCACAAAACTGAAGCTCTAACTTGCTCCTGTGAACAAGATTTTAGTCATCATTTATTGTCACCAGTCAGTCTTGCACCAAAGTGTCTAGTGGTCTGGTTAAAATCTAACACTTCAGCCTCAGTGCTATGTTGAGGAAGAAATGTTAGCCACAAGACTCAGGAAACTCGAGATGCTATGCACTTGTGGTGTTTTGTTTTCTTGGTTTTTTTAATTATAATTTAAAGAGATGGCATCTGAAGTGCCTCTACTGTCAAAATATTTCAAAGGTTACTAAGATTGTAGAAGTTCTATTTTTCAAGTTGACCATTCAGGTCAACTATACAGGTAGCATAGAGATTCAGTGCAGTAGCACTACTAAATGAGTAATAAAATGGCATTTCATGCTTTACATTTTCAGCCCATGGTCATTTCCATGCTTTTTGGGAGCGATTGTTGAAAATGCCCCTTCAAGGAAAATTGTGTGAACCAGGTTTAAATTAACTTTGTGATTAAAAAAAATGCTCACTATCAAGTTTCTAAACTTCTATTATACCTCTATTAAACTTTACTTAAAACTCAGAGTAAAAGGTATGTAGACTTCTTTTCCCCCAAAATCTGATGTTTTGTCTGTCTTATTACATTCTATTCAAATGCATCAGCATTATAAAGGTTCCAGTATTGCTGTCTACTGTTCTGCTATTAGAAGGGTCTATTAGTATTTCTGTTGCTTTAGAGTGTTGTGTCATCAGTGAGAGATGTAGGCTTCATTCCTTATGTAAATGAGAAATAAAAAAATAAAATTTTTGAAGTTAGTTTGATTTACTGTTGCCTTAACTTTCATGTGTAAGTTTTTCCTTTCTTGAAGGCTCTTATTTATACAACTACTTGGTATGTTTAATCTTCCACCCCTCTGCAATTGAACAACATTTTCTAATGCAAGTTAGCTGTGTGTGCATCTAAATGATCTTAAAAGTGTTTATGGACTCGTTAAAAAATACATATGTAAACAAATTAAAAGCTATAGATACTTGGATTGTCCCACAGTGGGTGGAAACTGCCAAATTGCAACAGTTTTTCCTTAAACAATTAAATTGTGTTCCTTTTACCTAATTGTACTATTCTGGATCCTTAACTGAGTGATGTTACTGCTTTGTTAGTTTATGTTGTTGTTAGCAATGATATCAATCCAATATTCTTAAATCCTGGTTTTTTTTTTAGGCCTTTTAATGCCTCGGAACGTAAGGCAAGCTCCTATGCTGTTGTAGACTGTGATCAAGCAAGGAAGGAAGTTAGTGTCCGCGTTGGAGGAGTGACAGATAAGACATCAAGAAAGACTTACACATTTGATATGGTAACTGCTTGTCAAGTAGGGGACTTCTAGAAACTAGCTAGTACATTTCTATGATGTGGTCTGATTAGTGTAATGTGTGATGCTATACGTTACTGTATGGATAAATGGGATGTGTTGTCTTTGCCTCAACAGGTTTTTGGAGCTCAGGCAAAGCAGATTGATGTATACCGGAGTGTTGTGTGTCCCATTTTGGATGAAGTTATTATGGGCTACAACTGTACGGTATTTGCGTAAGTAAGCCAATAATTATTAACAGTAAGCGTTATTTGAATTTTAGTTTCTTGTTTCCAATTTAATTTTTTATTCTCACAGTTATGGCCAAACTGGTACTGGTAAGACCTTCACAATGGAAGGGGAGCGGTCACCCAATGAGGAATATACTTGGGAAGAGGTATATTTTCACTCCTGAGATTTCTCTTGTCTGTACTGTAGTTCAAAGTTAGAAACTGTAGAAGGCTAAAGAAAACCTGAAGTCGATGCCTTTCAAATCCTGAAGCTGACTTTTCTTAAATGTTTGTAACCTAACAAATGGTCTCATTCATTTATATGAAAATCAAAACTTTACATCTTTAATGCAAGCATACATATCTTGGTGATCTTTATATGGAAGATTATCTTTGTCCAAGGTATTCTTGCTTATATCAACTCAGACTATTTAGCTGAAATTCCACCTCCCACCCCCAAATCTCTTTCAATACATTTATCTATTAAATATTTCACTTTAATTTGTAGGACCCACTAGCAGGTATAATACCCCGTACATTGCATCAAATATTTGAAAAACTCACAGAGAATGGTACCGAATTTTCAGTGAAAGTCTCTCTTTTGGAAATCTATAATGAGGAGCTTTTTGATCTTCTGAATCCAGCTCCTGATGTTGGAGAAAGACTGCAGATGTTTGATGACCCTCGAAACAAGGTTAGTGCTGTCTTCCAAAATTTTTTATCTTAAGGCTTTCAGGATTGTTGGGAGATGTATAATAAGCATGCGTTATTTTCTGACAGAGGGGTGTAATTATTAAAGGCTTGGAAGAAATAACTGTACACAACAAAAACGAAGTCTACCAAATCCTGGAAAGGGGTGCAGCAAAAAGAACCACTGCAGCTACTTACATGAATGCATATTCCAGGTACAGATTTTTCCCACTTCAGAAACTTTGTTTTGCTTTTGGTTTATTAAACAGGATGTTACTGAAGAAGTAAAAGATGTTGAAGCTAGCACAAACCTGGCATGATCTTGAGATTCTGTATTGCAGTTCATATTGCCAAATGTGTGTTCGAAAGCCATAGTTAGAATTTCTTCCTTATCCCATCCTGTGGTGATTCTAATGGTTTATGAATATACCTGTATTAGAGAGGTGGGTTGTCTTTGTTCTAGCTGTTAGGGGTGATTGGTGTTTGGGGTTTTTTTGACAGTCCTGTTTACTAAATAAAAACTTTGTGTAAGAGTCTCAAGTATCACTTCCTCTCCTCACCAGCAGAAGAAAATGTTACATTAGGATTTGTTACCAAAGTTGGAATTTCAAAATACTGCTAAGATCTGTTTTTTTACAGGTCAACACAAGACCCTCTTTTCAAACCCCATCTTCTGAATACTTGCAAACTGGATTGTGGAAATTGGGGATAAGATTGAGAGGGCTTTTTGTATGGCAATGCAGGCTACTTCGTATGATTGCAGCTCGTAGTCAGAATGTAGTGGAGACACCTTGGTCAAAAATATAATTGTTTGTTATTGATTTCTCACTCTTGAACTGCAGATGTGATACCTATGTCACTGTGAACAAATAGTGATCCAGTGTTGCAGTAAGCGAGGAACACCCTGCCCATGTTATATTTTAAATTAAAGATATGCTGAGCACATCTGTCTACTGGTGCAAGGGGATGGGTATTTGGTTACTGCAGATTAGAAGACAGAGCTAATTTAATCTGACATTACAGGGAATTTAGAGAATTCTTTCTGCTTGAGCGGCTGTTTTATGTGGAGTCAAACTGGTGTAATTTGATGCCTGTGACTTCCTATATATGTCAGCTTCCACTTGTAAAAACTTATTGAAGGATAAGCTCAAGCCAAAATCATCTTAAACAGTACTACTGTTTTGAATGAAAACTGAATTGAACTTCTAAATTTTTAATATTGAATTCAGCTACTTGCTGATTTTCTTAGCCTGAATAAAAAAACCTAAATTTTTTAATCTCGTGTTCTGTAAAACTGTTCTTATTGTATTGACTAAAAAAATCTACAAGCCAGTTTTCTTGGCATGTCTGTGAGTTGAGAACACACAAATGTAAACAAAACCAAAGCGCTTGTCTTGGTTTTGCTTGAAATACAGTAAAATTTACCAGGATTGAACGAGGCAAATGTCATCCAGTTGCTTCATCAATGGTTTTAAGTACCATATTTTTTATATATATATGCACAAAAGTATACTTCGTAGAATAACTTTGTGTATTGAAAATGTGTAAGTCCCAAATGTATTCCTTAAAAAGCGCATAAATACCTAACTTGCAGCAGTGTCATGTAGCAAGCAGATCATTTGGCTTTAATGGGATGTCTGTCTGAAACTGAATTCTTTTATAGCCGTTCCCACTCTGTGTTTTCAATTACTATCCATATGAAAGAAACGACAATAGATGGAGAAGAACTTGTTAAAATTGGGAAGCTAAACTTGGTAAGTATTTCAACTAAATGCTATTGATGACATTATTAAAGTAATGAACTAGAATAATAATCTGACCTCATTCTCTTGAGAATCTATGGTGGGTTTTTTCCCCGATGGGGGGGGAATAATTGTTTTTCATAAAGTGATATGAACTATGTTTGTTACTCTGAAAAATGTCAGTGCCATTTGTCACCTGAGTGTCAACTTAACAACTCATAAGCTAGTTCATCTGTGTTGCGTTCTGCAATGCTATTGGCCAAGCATTCTTCAGGGTTATTTGAGACAGAACGTGCCCTTTTTCTTGTCTTTCAGGTTGATCTTGCAGGAAGTGAAAACATTGGTCGATCTGGGGCAGTTGACAAAAGAGCTCGTGAAGCTGGAAATATCAATCAGTCTCTCCTGACACTAGGAAGAGTTATTACTGCTCTAGTAGAAAGAGCCCCACATATTCCATACAGAGAATCTAAACTCACAAGAATCCTTCAAGACTCTCTCGGAGGAAGAACAAAAACATCAATAATTGCCACAGTTTCTCCTGCATCTATAAATCTTGAGGTAAATTTTAGTCTGAAAATCTATTCCTAAAATAAATACTATATTTTGCTAATGATACAAAAATGAGTTAACTGCTCAGGTTGACCTAGTGTTACATCTATTTATCACAGGAAACATTGAGTACACTGGAGTATGCCCATAGAGCAAAGAACATAATGAACAAGCCTGAAGTTAATCAGAAGCTAACAAAAAAAGCTCTTATTAAGGTAAGCTAGACATATATCTTACAAATTAAGTTACAGGTTAGATTTGATTTTGTTAATGTAGTTTTTGCTATGCAGGAATTACGAAGTTGTGGAGAAGCTATAACTAATACCAGTAATTTTCTGAGGTGACTTTAATCACTGAACTAGTACTTTTGAACTAAGCTGCTCTACTGGTACAACATTAATCACTTTGCAGATACTGAAACTGTTGCTAAGACAAAGGCTGGATAGAAAGGGCTGTTGCTGCTAGCTATGACTCTGTGTATGGATTACCCGTTTACAAGTTAGTGGAGAGCCACTAAATGACACTGGATTATTTTTTTTTTCTGGGCATGCTGTATTAGCAGCTTTATTCCCTAGAAAGCGCCTGAATTAAAGTGAACTTGTCACTAAGTATGAACAAAGAGCCAATATAAAGTAGCTGACTGCTATTAAAGGAGCTATGATTCCCATTGTAAGCTGTTATATGCAACCAAGTATGATTCAAATGAGAAGTTTCAGTGCTCTACATATATCCAATGGTATGAATTTAAATGGTGCAATACTGAACTTATTTGGAAAATAAGTGAAGTGCTTTGCTCCTGTGTTTATGCAAAACTTCCACAGAACACTATCTTTGTGAAGTATCTGTTAAGCAAAATCTTGAAAGTAAAGCAGAAATTTTCAGGCTTACATATAATTGTTTCTTTATGCAGGAATATACTGAAGAGATTGAGCGTCTGAAGCGAGATCTTGCTGCTGCCCGAGAAAAAAATGGAGTCTATATTTCCCTTGAAAATTATGAGTATGTCTCCAAAATTTCTATAAAATGGCTAACAACAGATTTCAGATACTGGTATCTATCCTTATACAGAAATGCTTTCGGATCTATTTTCATACCAGAAATTTAAGATAGTCAGTAGAACTTGACTGCTCAACTTGTTCTTTAGAAATTAATTATTACACAGATAGAAGCCTAAAGAGTGGCTTTGCGCTGAAGATTTTACTTTTATGTGGAACTTACCATAAGCATAGCCAGGATGCAGAGTTACACTGTGCAGCCTTTCTTTCAGTGGAAGCTCATATAGGAGAGCAAAGTTGGTATAGTTTACTTCACTTTGTAAGAGGGCTAGTTTACACACAAAATTTACAATGGAAAAATTTTCTTAAATCTTTTCTGCGTTAAGTGAAAATTACCTGCTTCTCGTACAGAAGTTAGCAATACCTGGTTTTTGAAATTGCTTATTATGTAGTGTAAGAAACAGTAGATAATCTTGAAATCAGCTCTTACTTGACTAATTTGTTTGTTTTAATCCCTGCTTGAGAGCCCTTAATGGGAAGCTGACAGTTCAGGAAGAACAAATAGCAGAGTATATTGACAAAATCAGCGTCATGGAGGAAGAAGTGAAAAGAGTAAGTGATGTTTCTCAACTGTGGCTTAAATCTGCCAAAAAAATGAAAGAAATCTTAGGGGAAGGAGGAAAAAAGTTTGAACAAAGAACAGTTTGAAGACTTTTTGTTCTTAAAGTTCTCTGACTAGTCAAGGATTAGTCAAGCTTCCTAATCCTTGAAGTTAAGGAAGTTGAAGTATCATATATGAAGTTGTAGGATGCAATGTTTATTTCTTAAAGCTGTTTTAATGTCTACCACTTTACTTTTAATTTGCTTTGCTTCTACAAGCGAAAATCTGCTTGTAAGATAGTTTCATCTCAGTTGACAGATATCCACTTAGAGTGAAGAATGAGAGGAGAAGGTTCTGAGCTCCCATTAACAAATTACACAGAAAATTCAAGCTTCTTTTTTAAAAGAAATGTAGATATTAATTTTCTGGAATTTGTAACTACTCTGTTTAATTGTCTTTGCTGACTGTTATTCATTCTGTCTGCTTAGGTTTCAGTGTGTTGTGTTTTTTTTTCTTATGCTGTAACAATTGTTTGGCCTTGTAGTTTGAGTGGGGAAACAAGGGGTTATTACAGTGAAAATGGTGTTGGTTTGTGATGTTTTCAGTGAATACAGAGATTATACAAATTTGTAGTCTAGTTTTAAGGCCTCTGAGCCTTAAAGCTGAAATTACATTGGTAGGTGACAACTTGCCTTCTGGTATTGTGGCGTAATTTGAGAGATGTAAAGCGGGACTGTTGAACTTATAAAAAGCAGTGTTGCCCTATTGACATTTGTCTTCCACTTTAGATCACTGAACTATTCACAATTAGTAAAAATGAACTTGAACAGTGCAAAACAGATCTGCAAATCAAAGAGAAAGAACTGGAAGAAACGCAAAAAGACCTGCAAGAAACCAAGGTTCATCTGGCTGAAGAAGAATATGTGGTTTCAGTTTTGGAAAACACTGAACAAAAACTTCATGGCACAGCTAGCAAGGTTGTCACAGTTCTTGCACCTAACTGTAACAGTAACTTCCTATGTTTAGGAGTTTTGTGGGCTGTTCAAGGAAGTCATTGTTGCTGAAGCATGATGCGAGTGTGACAAAACCTGAACTTAAGATGGAAAACTAGAATTAGCTCTCTCTAAATTATATTATGATGAAAAGCTACTAAAGATTGCAGGACTTTTTCTGTGGTAATATTGACAGTTGGTTGCTAAACACACTGGTTGGTCCGGAGCTACCTTTCCTTCCAGCCAGTTTGTCATAAGAGTTCCAGTGCTTTGCAGTATGTATTGTCATGAGTTGTTTTGCTGAATAAGTAGTTTCTTTACTAGAAGCTTACGGTTGACCCTACAAAAGAGTAAGTTATATATAACTGGGGTAGAAAAATAGCAAAAAGCTTTGCAGAGATATGTGCAGTAATTTACACTCACTGAGTGAATAATAGAAACTGTTGCCCTGTCACCTCTATATATTAGAGTATGGTTTTGATGTGTTTGTAGATTGGTCATAATTATCAAGACAGACTTGATGTGGGGGGAAAGAGAGTGTCCTGTTAACTAGTACTGGAACCCTCTTGCTTGAGTACTATTAAAGAATATATTTACTGTCAAATCTTTCAGAAAAAGTTGAAGTGGTCAGGAATTCTTTTCAGTTACTATTCTGTGATAAATGATTTCTTAATTCCTTATATACTGAGTGTCGTGGTTTTGGCTGGATTGGGCCCCCCCCCCCCCGCCCCGAGAAGAGAGGAAGAGATAAGGAGATTTATGAGTTTAGAAAAATAACTAAACTACTTTAATGAAAATAATAATAAATAAGAAAATAGTAAATAATAATAGAATAATAAAAATTAAAGAAAAAAAGTATACAACAGATTATCCAGCTCCCAGGATGGTGATCGCATCACCAGCAGACACAGGGAAAGTCCCAGACTGGAGTCGGTGACGGACAGGAGCTGAATTCCGGAACTAGAGTCAGGAATGCTCAGACCGGGATCAAAGGCAGATGAACAGACAGGGTCCTCCTCAGATGTCAGCTGTTGAAAAAGCGAGCCAGAGCAGCCTTGCCCCTTTGATCCCTTAGCTTTTATACTGAGCGTGATGCATATGGGATGGAATACCCTGTTGGTCAGTTTTGGGTCACCTGTCCTGTCTGCACCTCCCTGCAGGTGGGACCCCTCTATGCTTCTCCACTTCTGACCCTCTAACGTGGGAAGCAGCAAAGTTAGCTGGCCTTGGTTGTTATAGCAATAAGTATAAGCAAGAGCCTCTGTGCATACCATTCCTTGGTATAATCAGGTCTTACCACTCTGAGACTGAACAATTTCTGAACAATAAGCTGTTAATTTCAGGCTTTAGTCAGTTAGAAGAGGCCCAGCTAAAAAGTAAAATTACAAATCAGAAAATTGGTTCTGTTTTACCTCAAACCAGGACACTGAGGATGTCAGAAGGAATGGTCTCTACTAAGTAGTTTTTTCCTGTGTTCTATGACTATAAGTGACATAATACCAGGGTTAAGAACAGTTGTAATTTGGTGCTGTAAAGGGAAATACCATCTTTCTAGGGAGATAACTTCTCTGGTAACTCAGAACTGCACTTGCTTTTCCTTATAGAGTATATGCTTGACTACTTGTTCAAAGACTAACTAAAATAACTTTAAAAAAATTATAGTTACTTAGAACAGTTGAAGAAACTACAAAAGATGTATCTGGTCTGCATGCGAAACTGGACCGTAAGAAGGCTGTTGATCAACACAATGCTATCGTCCAAAATACATTTGCTGGACAAATGAATGTTTTGTTCAACAAAATACAAGATTCAGTTAGTGAAAACAGTCTGAAGCAGCAACAGATGCTGATATCTTACACAAATTTTATAGGTAAGTGTAATACCTATATCAGTATGTCATCCTGAATTTGTGCAACAGTAGTTCCAAAGACAATTTCCTAAACCAGATCTGTTTTAGTAAGTGGAAGAGGTTTTATTTTAAGCAATGTAATGATTACAGTTCCACCAGTAATAACGTATCTGGGGTGATCAGCAGCTTTCCTGTGCCATAGGAGGCTAGATGGTGATAAGCAATAAAAAGAGTTCCTATCTTACAGTGTAACTTTTAAAAAAAAATTTGTAACACTTCTTGATTTCTTTCGTAGGTGATCTTCTGTCTACCAGTTCTTCAGCGGCTAATATTCTTGCATCAGTTGTATCAGCATCTTTTGCCTCTGTTAAAGAATTGGTGTCTACTGAAGTTTCTCACATGTCCGAAAAAATAACACAACATGAGAATCTGTCACTTGATTGTAAAGCTGAGCTGCTGAGATTAATTGTTAGTAAATTTAGATACTCTTATGTTACTCAACATATGAAACTGTTCTCAATCAAAAGGGGTTCTGTAAATATTTTGTATAGGGTTTTTTCTGATGCTCTCTATCTGTCTCTACTTCAGCAGTTGGCCATGATTATGTCCCTCCCCACTTACCCTCCCATGTCACCACCACAAGCTGTAATGTAATAACATAGCAAATAACGTAATAGCAGAGTACATGGATATGTATATGGATAGTTTCTTACAAATGTAGATGAAGGAACAGTCATACTCTCTTTTGCTTTTTCCTAGGAGGAACATACATCTGGATTAGGAAGAGCATTAAATAGCTTGACACCAATGGTAGAATTTGTTTTGGGGCTAAACTGTCAGTTTCAGAGTAACATGAAGAAATATTCTGCTGTGGCTGACAAGGTAATGCATGTAACTTCTCTCTTACCTTCTGCTCTTCTATCTTGTTTAATTTACAGGTAACCCTTTGGTGATTTTTCTGCAGTATGTCAGAGCGTTTCCACTTCTGGTCTGGCCTTTTCCCCTTTATCCTGTCCCACGTGTTCTACCTTTTAGCTCTCTCTTCCAGACTTCTTTTCCGCTTCTGTGTGTGGTGTATTTGCTTGTTACCTATTTTGGCACAACTGCTTGCCTAAATGCCCCAGAAGAATGGTAAAATGTGGATGCTTAAAGATATATGTAACAATTATTTGATAATATCCTTAATATAGTTTCTCCTGTATTTTAGAAAACTAAAATAACCAACTTAGACAAGTCTTATCACTCCCAGTTTCTCCTGTTGTCATACCAAACTTTCTTCATAGTCAGTTTGATTCCTGGGCAATGTGATGCTGTATTTTGTTAACAATAACCATAAATGCACACAACGCTGCTCTTACAAAAAAAAAAAAAAAAATCCTGTGCTTCAGTTTTTAGTTCTAGTCTATCTCATGATGTTTTTGAAGAACCAGAGCCTCACTCTTTCATTCCTTTTTTTTCCATTGTGTCAAAACCACATCTTCGTTCCTGGTGACCTGTTGCTCTGACTGAAAAATTTCTCCCTTCTGTCAATTACAACCCATGTGGAATCAGCTCCCCTTGTCTAGAGGCTTTTTATTGGATTTCAGGCTTAGCAAATAGTCCATGGCTTACCAGCTCCTGCTCTTGGCTTAACTAAGTACCTTGTCTGCGTCTTCCTATTTTGTCTACCTCACATGCCAAATTTTGTCTTTGGAAAAGTCTACACCAAGTTTCAGCCTGTAGCTTCAGATTTCTCTAGGTGTTATTTTTCACTGTTTATGCACAATACTTTACTCTAGGGCCTCTGACAATTTCCTTGGGTTAGAGTTTGTTTCCATATAAATTATGCTAGGGAAAAGTATCCAGTTCTTACCCGAAGACAGAAACCTAACTTTAAAACTTTTTTCAAAGATGGAGGATCATAAAAAGGAAATGGATACCTTCTTTGGAGATCTTTCTCTCACTCTGAAAAAATTATGGGAAGAAACAGCCAGTGTCTTTGCTCAGCTTCAGAATGACTGTGAGAATTTAAAAGAAGAAGTGGAAATGACGAGGTTGGCACATACAAAGGTATCCTTAGAGTAAGAAGAAAGCCTAACACCAAGTGTGATTGCTTGCTTTGATTTAGACTCTTTGTAGCAGTAAACTGTTGTACTTGCTTCAGAAGAAATGTTAGGACAGTAACTTGATGATCCTAATTCTTTTCAGCCTTTGTTGGGCTACTTTGAGAAGTTTGTGTAGGAAAGTATCAAAAAAAATTTACCCTTGCTCTGAGTATGTCCAGTGTATCTGCCTTTACATATATCTCCAAAAGCAGTGTCTGTATCTTTTTCACACAAAAATTGTACCTTCAGATTTAGAATGACAAAAGCTCTTTTATTTGCTGCATTTTTAATGAAGGCATTCAAGTACCCTTTAAGAATGTTAAAAAGTGCAGAATAACAGTGAAATGTGTGACATTTTTCTTTATAGAGTGCAGCTGAATTAATGTCCTCGCTGCAAAGCCAGCTTGACCTTTTTGCTCAGGAGACTCAGAAGAACTTAACTAATGTACTTGCAAAGAATGGAAGCTTGAAGACCACCATCGCTGCTGTGCAAGAAAATGTTCACTTGTAAGGAGCAGATTACTTTTGGCATATACTGATGCAAGATAAAACTATGTTTGTAGAGGAAATGCAAAATAGATGCTCTTTGTATTTATATGCTTATAAAGTCTTCCGGACATGACTGTTAGAGCTGAGTTCTGCCTCAGAACATAGATCATAGTTCACCTTTCCCTAGAGTAAAAGGTAGCTCTACAAGGCTTTTCCTCAAACTTGTCTCTTGAGCATATTGCAGATAAGAGACAGTGGTTTTGGGAACAATACGCTGATGAACAGCCTTCAGTATGGTTGGACTTCAGAACTTCATACCATAAAGGCTTAGCTTGAAGTATCTATTGCAGCTTCATTCAGTTGCAGACTGAATAACTAAGGTCTTCCCAAAGTTGTTGGGTTGTAGTTTGTGGGGTGTTGGGAGGTGGTGTTGGTTTGGGCTTTTTGGTGGTATTGTGTTTTTTTCTTAGGGGATTTAACAAACTTACTGCTCAGAATGCTGTGGTTTACAAACTCAGTAAATAGAGACATGACATAATAATTAACTGGTTTAATAGAATCACACTACTTCACTGGTTCTGGTCTCAAAATATTTCTAAATGTAGAATGTTAAAATCCCCCTTTTAAAATCTCTGAACTGTTATAAATATGTTGTTGCAGGAAAACTACAGACCTAGTCAGCAGTACGACTTCCAATCACAGCAAATTTATTGCATCTCTGGATAATTTCTCTCAAGAGCTCAGGATCATAAATGCTGAAAACAAGATGGTGCTGGAAGAATCCACTGACCACTGTCAACAACTTCTCAGTAATCTCAAAAATGTGTCTCAGGATACTGATAAATGGGGTGAATTTACAACTGCTCAGATAGTTGACTTTACAAATCAGCAGCTATTGTCCCTCAATGATGAGAAACAGCAACTTCAGTGTTTACAAAAGGTACCTATAGTCATTGTAGTCTAATAACACATTCTGAAACAAACACTTACAGTAAAACTAGTAGGGGGAAAAACGTTCTCACTTATAGTCAGAACAAAATTGGGGTTTTTCAATCACAGCAGACTCGTGTTACTCAGTTTAAATAGATGCAATTAGAGGAAATAAAAAAACTTAATTTAAGAGGAAGACTTTGACCTTAAAGTGCAAATAATATAATTTTGCACTTTAAGTGCAATAAGTGCAACTAATTTTTTTAGTTTCTGTCGCAAACTTCACTTCCCACCCTTGTTTTATTGTTCTAATAGGTAATGAAGTAGGCAATAGGTAATGAAATAGGCATATCCAACATTTTGCTAACTTTCAGAAAAAAACACAAATGTTAAAAACACTTGCAGTCTCAAGGGACACCCTTGTGTCTGTTATACCTATTGAACACTAAGAAGTGTGATCCCAAAGGGAATGTCTAAAAATAACGTATTTTCCTTCTTTTTCCCTATGAATGGATAAAGCTTCTAGTGTTTATAGAATTTTCACTTTCACTTGAGTATCCTAATTCTGTGCAGGGTTGTGTATAGAAGCATGAGGAGTCTGGTCTGAACCAGATGGCATCATCTTTTTTTCTTATGAGTAGCTTTCTAAAATGATCATACTTTCTAAGAAACTGACTCTCTTAAGATGATTCTCGAAATGAGAGTGTAAAACTGGCACTGAAACTTCTCAATTTGAGGTCTCAGTTGTTTCGTTTCAGGTCATGTAACTAATCATGCACCACATCTTAGAAAAGAAGCCATAACCTTACCCTTTCCTGTTAACTTGGTGATTTGGTTGGGCTTTTTTGTTTTGTTTTCAGAAAAATGAAGACAACTGTGATAAAGCCTTAGCTGAAATTGCTGACCGAATCAGCAGAGAAAAGGCTGTTGAAGAGAAGGTACTAAATGGCCTTCTTGATCAGATAAAAGTTGATCAGGAGATACTTCTGGAGCAGAAGCTAACACTTAATGAGGAAGCACAGCATGGACTGACTCAGGTTAATGGTTTCCTGCAAGAGGATCTTAAAGTGGATATTCCAACAGGTATTTAAAGTAGGTTGGGGACAGAATGGTCTTATGGAAAGCAATTTGAGTTGCAGAATTCAGAAGCAAAGGTTAATGGGGACATAGTATAACTAGCATCCTTACACCTTTTTTTAAGATGCATGCTGAGAATGATGACTGAACAAAGCATGATGTCTGTATTGAGTTAACATAAAATTGAGGATCTGTAATTAAAGCAAATGCTGAAAGTGTTTAATAGTGCCTTTCACTAGTGTACAATCTTCATTAAAGGGACAACTCCACAGAGAAGAGACTACTCCTATCCAGTCACACTTGTGAGAACAGAACCCCGGGAACTTCTACTAGAACAATTAAGGCAAAATCAGTCAAAGCTTGATGCTCTGCTAAACGGTGTGACAAAGGAGGTGGAGGATAATGCAGATCAGGTATGTGTATGAATGGCTAATGAGCCTCTTCATGGAAGATTTTCGCATCTTCAGAAGTTTTATCATGCCATTGTGGAAAGGTGGCTAGAACCCCAGACCTATTGCAGCCTTTGTGTTCTACAGCGTACTGAGAGTCACATGTGCTGAGCTCTTGACAAAAACAATACCTTGAAAAATAAGAGAAGATATTAATAATTTAGAGACTTTCCTGTCTATCTTTCAAAAATGCAAGTGCCATGACTTTTATAGACCTGATCATGCTTAGTACATTCACCTAGGAAATTCAGACATTAAATACACTTTTCTGAAAACTTCTGTTTCAGGACCTGTTGGAAGAGGAGGAAGGGTTGCAAGAATCCGGTGAAAGCCTTGCTAGTGACAAATCCTTAGTGGATATAAACATATGCTGCCACGCAAATGCTGGTGTTCCCTTTTTCCAGGTAACTTCCCCAGATACTCCAAACAGCGTGTACTTGAGAGTGAAGGAAAACTGTTGTTCTGTAACAGGCCTGTAGTCTAAAGTCACCTGCTGTCATTTAGTGTATTGTCACAACTTCTTTAAATCTTGTAGAAAATGCTATGTAAACTTGAGCTAAAAGAACAGCAGATTCTGGTAACAGTTAACAGCGGATAAAATAATGCAACTTTCTGACAAGCTGGGCAAACAGTAGAAAACTCCTCAGCAAATAATCCTGCATGAAAAAAAAAGTCACAATTTGCTAGACATAAGCACATGTTAATGAAAAAGTTGAAATTAGGTGTGGAGTATTTTCTTAGAGGCCAGACAAATACCAGCATTCTTGATTCTTCACTGATTTATTTATTGTTCTTTCTTCCTTCCTTTTGACCCTCTTGCTCTACCAATGTATCGGGGTGTATATAGGCTCGGGTTTGGCTTGCGGGGGTGGTGGTGGGGAGAGTGTATTTACTTGCCATGGATTCCTTAAAAGTAGCTGCTGAACTTCTAGATGTCTACAGTAAATCTCTTTAAATGCAATATTAGGAACCTTTTTCAGGAGTTCTACCAACTTTTTTTTTTTTTCCTCAGAACACTATATACTGCATTGTAGTGAGCAAGTATTCTTTAATTTCTTTGTATTGTCTTAACGTTGGGTGTTTTCTTTAAATCCCAGCACAAAAGGAGTCACAAAAAGGATAAAGAGAACAAATCTGCAGCTACAGTGGAGAAGAACAAAATAGAAGATGTGACAGAACAGTTTCTTCCTAAATCTAAGCCTCCTTTAAGATCACTGAACTAAGATACATCCCCTCAAGATCCCTGTTTTGAAATACTTGCATCTAGTTGTCTACTGAGCCATAACTTTCATTGGTTATTCTCGGTCTCTGTATATACTGATATATTGATGCAATGTTGGATCAAAAAATTGGCCTGCCACATGTCCTGCCTTTCTCCCATTTTTATATGCTGTAGCTTGCAAAGTATTAAGAGACTTTTTTTTAAAAAAACAACTTGCAGATTATGGTGCTGTAAGTTAAATAGATTTTTATGTCGTCAAGTAAGAGATCCTTTTCTGTTTCTCAGTAGATTTAAAACAGAGCAGAAAGGGATGTGGAAAAATGCTTTTTCAGCATTACCAGCTACCATTTTATTTTTTAATTAACTGTAAATAAGTGTTCTGGTTTTGTACCTGCTTTTTAGTCTGATTCCTGTTTCTATGAAGTAGATAGCTGTCTTTTGACTGGGACACTTTAAATAAATCATTGACTTTATGGAAAAAAACATGTATAAGCATCTGCCTCAGAGTAAAACAAGCTTACATGACTTTCATCTTATGTTACCAGGTTTAATTTAGCTAAAACATTAGCAGCTATGTCATAAGTCCTGTGCTGTGAGAAAAGGATGGCTTCTTCCCTTATTTCATAATAGACAATAGCTTTATTTCAGTGCCTCTTCAGAATATGAAAGCTAATCTCATTGCTGGGTTTTGGGTTTTTGGGTTTAGTTTTTTTGTTTTGTTTTAATTTTTTTTGAACTCCACTGTTCTTATCTTCCTCTTAACCTGCAGCTGTGATGTGTTGGCTTGGATATGATGTTGTCAACCACAGCTTATGTATTGTAAACTGGCAACATTTCTTTTAGGATGTAGATACTTAACATTAAAACGATGCAAACCTGGTTACAAATGCAGCTCCTATGTTGTATAGTAACAGTGAATTTCCAGTAACTGCCAGTAGTATTTGACCAGCTGTTCTTTTCATGCTGCTTACCTGAGAATTTGAAGAAAACTTCAAGCTATGATGTTCTAAAAAGTAGATAAATAGGATTATGATGGGAATGGGGAGAGACACTGCAAGGCATCCTTAATTTACATTGAAGCATTATTCTTAGCTAATTGTCAAAAACATGATTTAAGAGATTGTTCAGTTTTCTATATCTAGCTTGCAGGCTTAAGTTGATCTTTCTTCAAGGGTATGGTCCATAGATATATTTTTCTTGAGCGAGTATGCCAAACAGTTTGCTTTAGACATTCAGACAGCACATTGTAGTCCTGCTAGTAGAGACAGAAAGACATAACTTTAAGTATGCCCTTGCACCGATTCTCTAAACTCTACCATAGGATGGACCATTAATCAGTTGTATTTGTCCTACTATTTATCCTCTCTTTTGCTGCTGTGGGGAAAGCTAATTGCTTTTTCTTAACAGCCTGATACGAGGAGGGAAAGTACTAATTCCCTTCCAAATGAATGAGACACAAATATGGAAATTTTTTTATTTTTTTTAGGGGCATGTTATGATATCTTGATACCTAGCTTATATACCAAGTCTTTCTATTCTTGTAAGGGCCTTGAAACACTGGAAGCTGCAGGACTGTCTCCTTCAGAGAGTATTTTGTATGTAGTCAAATTCTGGCACCAGAAACTTAATGGACTTAAGAAGTCTCCAGGGTCTAGGATCCATTTTCTTGCACCACATCCCTGTTAACACTGACTAGATATTAGCATGATCTTCCAAGACTGTTCAATAAATCATGTACTAACTAAACTTCAACCAGAAGAGTTGATCCCACAATTGTATTGGAACGGCCTAAGCCCCATACGAGAGGCTTGTGCAACTCTTTCACTCTACTACTTCATTTTTTCCCTGTGGAGTTCACAGGATCAGTATGAACGAACAAACTGGAACAGCCAGTACCCAAGGAGGGCTGCATCCATAAAATCATGCCAGAATCTATGCTTCCTGGCTTTATTCTCTTTGAAATTGTCTCCTCTACCTTAGCTATTTCATTTCCCCTGGTACAGGCACAGGCTGCTTTCCTGGTAACTGGGAGACTTAACAGCTGTATTAATTTCATGGACTAGTATTCTTTCTCTTTTGATAAAGTACGCCTCAGAGTAGTATTTTCTTTTGTTTGCCATACCGGCATGCCAGATCATTGTTTCATTGGCCCTGGTGTCTGGAGATCACACCAGAAAGCTGAAGAGGATGAAAAATCTGGATAGCAGAACTTGCTGTTGGCTTCTTTGTCCATGTCCCTTCTCCCACTAGATGGCTCTAACACTAAAGCGTTAGTCCAAAGCTCAAGTACTGGCCACTAACCAGGACTTAGAAATAAGCATTTTGCCAAGCTTTTTGTCAAACATCTGTTAAAAGAACAGGTTTCAAAAAATAATATCGAGTTTACGTTTCTACGAGGATAATTCTATATTCAAGCATGGACAAGAGGTTGTTTTATGAAGAGCTGCATTTGAGAAAAAGATGGTCCAACCTACGTCTTGAGCTTTGCTGCAGGAGCGATAGACACCCTCAGGAACTAAATTCTTGGCCTGACCTGCCCTTTGGATTCACCACTGTGTGGGCATTGCCCAAAGTGGAAAGCAACGCCTGTTTGTTTGGGTATATATTGTACAATGTATGACAGAAAGAGAAAAGGAGGGTAAGAAAAATAAAGCAAGAGTCATTTCTTATACGTAGGCACTGGATTTGCAGGTCTAACCCAGAGGGAAGAAACTGCATAGTCCAGGTTAGTTACATGGTGGTTTGAAGTTGTCTCATTATAAGGCATTTTTTATATGAAGCGCAGGAAGCCATTTCCACAGAATAAACAGCAAGGTCGTATCCTGACTGAATTAGCTCAGCTAAGCATGAGGCAGAGTTGTGGTGACTGGGGCTGTAGTATATGGCCTATAGTGTTCTAACTAACCTGATGAGTTTTTTCAGATTCTGGATTAGCGGACACATAGGACAGCTCTTGAGTTAACAAAAAACCCAAGTAGGATTAATGCAACGTGGGGAAATGAAATGAGGAAAAAAACGAGTTTAAATGCATGTAAAGGGCGAATGCAGAGAAAGCAATAAGAGGACTACGGGAAGCACAGATAATCAGAGCCACTGCCTTGCTTTTCAAGTGAAAAATGAGCAGTTAGGAGGATAATGGAGGAAAGGAAACTTCCTGCTTCCTTCTGGAAACTGGGGAGCTGCAGCACTTGCTGCATCAGAGTTGTTGGGGGATGCAGTGTTTATTCGAAGACAGGAAAGCTGACCGGCTGCTATCGATGGCTGGTTTTATTTTGGGTATCAGAAGTGATTGTGGGGGGCTAGAGAGGGGTGAGGAGAAGGTGTATAGTTGCTAGACTCTGCCTTTCTGTTAGGTGTCAGTCACCATTGCAATCATCTGGTAAATGGGGAGAGAAAACAAGAGGAAGCCTGTAACTCTTTGGGGTGATAAAAGAAAAAAAAACTAGAATGAGCTGCAAAAATAAAGTTTAACATTCCTTTTCCATCAAAAAGAGATTGAAGAGAAAAGAGTTCTAAAGTTCTAGAGCATTAAAAACAGGGGAAAAAAAATTTAAAATATATAGTTGGTAAATATATACTTTTAAAACAAGTGTTTACAACCATTTGACTACTATTTTTTTCTTTCCCTGTTAGAAACTCCTTTTTATGGTAGAGGGCAGTGCTCTATAAAGTGCACGCCCACCCACACAGTTACTTTATGAAGTTAAATAGCGATAAATCGTGCTCGGCTTTGCATTAGTAGTGCTTTATGTGACATGGTATTATAGGTGAGATGTAGACCACCTAGCAAAGGAGGCCCTTCTTGTAGGTTGAACGCAAACTCAATCCACACCGGCATTGCTGTGCTCAATCTTGAAAATGGTAAAAGTATGAACACAGTGCAGTGAAGCGAATGTTTAAATCCCTGTGTTCAGAATACTTCTAAAATCACCTCTGGTTACCCTGTAAAGGGTCCAGCTACCAAAAGGAGAGCACGTTGTAACTATACAAGTGCTCTTCAGACAAATAAAAAGGAGCGACTGCTTGGTCCAGGAGCCTCCTGTCAGGGAAGAAGTTAGAAACAAGCTGCCCTTTTCATATGAGGTCTCAAAAATGTTCCGTATTTCCAGTTTTCTAAAACTTTGAGAAGACTGCCAGTTTTCAGGTGGCACAAAGTTAGATTTTGTAAAATAATGGATATTAACTGGATTGTTTCCTCATTCTCTAAAATACTAAACCTATATAAATATTCCCGTGACTTCCTTAGTTATACTTGAAATGCTTTTGTGACTGTTGGTCTGTTCATAACCTAAACATTGTAATTAAAAGAATGAGACACAATGACTAAAACTTTGAAATTGACTAGTGCATTTTCTTTATTAAAAATGATCAAAAGAATGAAATAAACAGAAATATGGTGTAAAAGTACATTAGATTTTTCAGATCTTTCCAGGTGTAATCATCTACAGTTGCAGATAACGTATATAAAATTTTGACTATAATTTTATTCTGATGATGTCCAGAACACTAAAGCTACTATGTGAAGATTGGAATTGTATTTTCATTGTCAGAAGTTAATTTTTTAAAAAAATCTCTTTTTTTTTTGCCTAATTATCACAGAGGTTTTGCTAAGTGAAAAATTAAAATTAGCAGGAAAGAAAATGTGCTTCTTTTAGCATTTATGACAAATATTAAACAAAACAGATTAAATACATAGTAAGATACTTATCCTCCCCAGCCATTTGAGTAAGAATAATGAATGCTACTGCTCAGAGGACCGATTTCCCCACTGCACAAGTCCAGTCTTACATTGGTCTAATTCTGCTTGATTTGTATTAAAGTAATAAGGTGAAGGATCAGATTCTCCATTTTCCGAAGTACATACTGAGTTGATAATGATGCCAATGCCAAAAAACCCAATGATGGGTTTTTTTAAACCCAACCAACAAAAAACAATAATCCGAAGCCCTGTTTGGTCTCTACGGCCAAAGGATTTCATGGCATTTAGAAGAGTTTGTCTAGGCAAGCCTTGAAGTTGTTTTCATCCCTAATTCTGTATGTTCTTTCATGGCTACTTCCTCTACTTTGTAAAATGACTTTGGGATCTCTCGGGATAGGTACGATGTTGTTGTTCTGCTGTTAAAAGACAAGACCCAATGTCAGTTGAAGCTAGCACTGATTGTAGTGGCCACTGTATCGTGCCAGTGTCCTTCGGCTTATTGCGTATCACAGGGAGGGGAACCTTTTAAACTTCCAAAGGATGGCACAGCCCCTGTCTTCCAGAACATAACTTCATACGCAACCTGAGCACCGCTACTCCCATTTCAGAAGTAGAAACTTGTAAACATGTTTCTGAGGGAGTAAATGTCAATTATTTTTATTTTTACACAGAAGAGCTTAAGTAACCTGTGTCATCTGTAAAGACTGTTTGGGGAAATTGGTTTTTCACATTTCAATTAGCTTCCCCTAATGCTTAAACCAAAACATAAGCAGTGTTATCATCATGTTCAGAAGCTAAGGGAAACGAAGAAGTGAATCACTTATCATTTGTTATAGCCACCATCTTCTATGATTTAATTAAAATATGACATTAATTTCAAAACCATTCAGCTATAGATATATATTCAAATGGTTATAAGATAATAATGGTAGGCGCCAAAATTTTGCTCATTCACTCTAACAGTTTATTTTAGGAAACTCAGTCCAGCAGGATGAACCTTAAATATACAAATTAATGCAAGGAAGGAAATTTTATGATGTCTCTTAGTTAATACAGAAGCCAATCTTATTAATCATGGATTTACAGAGGGCTGTTTTATTAGATGTTAACCATAGCTTATGTTGACAATTGATTTTCATTGTAGGACAACTAAATTTATTATTTGTAATAAGATAAAGATAATTAAATTGACTTTATAAAGGTTACTATCATAAATGTTAGTACCTGTGAATAGCAAACATAAAACTGCTTTAGCAGCAAAAATTCAGTTAAGTGATAGGTGCTTTCTTTCCATTACATTTAATGGTCCCTGAACGTTTTTAGCCTGTGTTTTATTTTCCAGAGTTTATACCTACTGCTGTGAAAAACTGTTGGGTTGAAGCCTCACTTTCAGTTTATTTTCTTTCCAATAAAACAGGTTCAAAACATTTTCAAAGTTATAGAAGTAAAACAAAATAAAGCACGAAGTACAAATGTGTTGTGCAACGGAGTTTTGTCCTGTCATTTATCAGATTTGTTATTAAATTATTCAGAATAGTATGTTGAAAAAAAATAGTATGTTCTACAATAAAATCTGACTTTTAGGGGGTTTTAAGTACTAAAAAGAGTAATTATTAAGGAAGTTAATTTGGACCTTGCAAAAATGAGATTACTTGGAACTTATTTGATCTTTTTTAATTGTATTGTTTTTGTGATGCGTATCTCTCCATCCCTTAATACCATCCATCCACCTGGGTACAATCTTTTTAAAATGTGGAGGAATACAGCAAATGTTAGAGACCTGGGAAAGCACCTGAAGTAATTTCTTCGCACCTAGTGACAGTACATTCCTGAGCTTTGGCAACGTGGGAACTATCCAGTACAAAAGTAATTCTATCAGAACGCCCACAGTATATTTGTACTGTAATATTAATCTCTGGTTTCTAGTTCTGATTTGCCACGACGTTACAGGCTTGTAACTTGTCGTTGCTCCTTTGGTTTTTTGGACCAGTAATGAAAGGAAAGAGGGAGTACTTTAGGAAGACTGTTTTAAAGCGTAGTGTAAGACTGAATATTTGATAAGTTGGGATTTTTTCTAATGAAATACACTTGGCTGCAGGATCTTTGTATTATTAGAGCTCATTGTGATTAGTTCTGTCACGGTTTTGCAGCTTGTGGGAAAAAGGGTTAGCTAGATGGCGGAGAACAGAGGAGGCAAGCAGCACGTCACAAGAAGTACGGTTTAGTAGAGATGCCAGGCTGCTGGTTGCTGGGCTGCAACATAGATTCCAACCCAGTATCTGTGTGTTACTCAGTTTGTAATGTGCCCAGGGAAGTTGTGGATGCCCCATCCCTGGAGGTGTTCAAGGCCAGGCTGGATGAGGCTTTGAGCAGCCTGGTCTAGTGGGAGGTGTCCCTGCCCAGGGCAGGGGGGTTGGAACGAGGTGATCTTTAAGGTGCCTTCCAACCCGAACCATTCTGTGACTCTGTAAAATCAGGTTGGTGCCCAGAGCAAAAAGCACTGAAATTCTTTGTAACTTCAGTGGATGGCTGGTTTCCCTGTGGCGTCGTTACTGGTGCAGCTTTCTCTAACAGAAGAGCTATAAAACATTTTGTGCCCACTGTATTTTTGATGCTCTGCTGTTCTTGTGCAGGCACTGACAGTGGTCTGACCCCAGCACTCTTTGCTGCTTGCTCTAGGGGTTAGTATGGATCTTCCACTGCCGGGATAGAGGTATTACAGAGAAATTCCTCATCTCTGTGGCATTCCTGCTGTGTGAACGGCCGCAGAAATCCAGTCAGAAGTGAGTATCCACTCTGAGTGAAAGCGAGAAGGGTGCTACATGTGTTACATGCGTGCTGGCAATTCATGCTGCCGTGCTTTGAGGGACGACTACCACTGCTGCCTACCCGCCCTGCCAACAAAAGCTGCTGTCAAAGCATAGCCTGTGTATCTCTTCCTACGCCATCACAGTTTGGATCTTGTCATATTCATGGAGCTGCAATTATTTCCACTTGCATTTTGTGTGTTGGGGGGCCCAGTCTCAAACCCAACTGGAGCCTGGTGTGGCAGAAGATGGGGTTTCAGCCCTCACTGCCTCTTCAGCAGCCGTAGTTGATTTTGACGGAGCTTGGAAGTCCAGGTGAAGCTTCAGTGGAGACTGTCATCTTGTGCTCGAGCCACCTCTTGGCCCCAGGTTTTCTTCACAAAGCAAAGCATAGCCCGAATTCACCCCACCTGTGTTTGTTCAGGCACCTAAATGGAGTTACCTAAGAGAGAACCCCGACATGCCCTGCTCTCTCCAAAGTCGGGGGAGAGAGACGGGAAGCTCAGAGGGTGATTCATTGCTGCGTGACCTGCTTGTTTCTCTCCATCGACTACATGGGAACCTAAGGAGGTAATTATTTTAACTTGGATGCTACAAGTGCATAGATGAATCTGGGATAAGCATCACTCACTTTGAATTTTCCTATTGTGTTTTTTTAATGTTAAAGACATTTATTGAAACATGAAATACAGATGCCTTGGCTGAATTTTGACTCTTCACAGCTACCTCACGCTGTACTGTTAGCCACCTCCAGGTCATTATAAATAGCACTTTCTGATTCTCTGTGTGTGCATTTGTAGTGAAGGTGCTGAAGCCATTGCAAGAATCTGATATTGTCTGGTTTTAATACATTACTTAATCTGCTCAGGACTAAGCCAAGGCAGACTCATTCTTCAGGCAGTTTCCATTTTGATGTAGTATTTACTTTAAATGAAAGGCCGTGATCCTGTTCAAAGACGTGATTTCCCCCTCTCTCCCCTGCTGTCATTAGAGTCAGATAACAGGAAGAGACAGTCAGATAACTGCCACTTATTTGGATTTCACCAAAGCTTTCAGGCAGAAATGGGGACGCCGGCCAGAGCCAAATCAATTCATTTGAATGATTTGCTGATTATCTGTGTTAGTTATTCCCCGATTATCTTGCCTGGTGTCCAGGACTAGCTCTTTGCCTTTGGGCTTGGGTTGCTGTTTATTTTAACCTATTATTTCTGGGGAATATTCTGCATCATAAGTAGTGCACCCCGGCCTGTACAGATAATAATTGGCACTGGAAAAACTGAGGACTGGTATGTTAATAACTGATTGACAGAAACAAGCTTGATCATAGTTTTTCATGGGGGCGCCTTAACTTGTTAGTGAAACAGGGCTAATCAACAGGGCCTCTGATAGCTCCTTTCAAGACCATGGCTTGAACATTTAGATCACTGCTTTTGTGTCATAATTAATATTTAAATTATGGACATTCCAAGAGCTCCCTGCCAAGGGCACTGAACCGGGCACTATGCGGATCGTATCTGTAGAATTTAGTCTAAAAGACCAGTCAGGGAGCAGGTGAACAGGCATCGCCGGGCATGGATGCGGTGACCTGAGCTCCAGCAGCAGCATACCATGGCAAAGGTAGGTGTGCAGGTCCCACATTGCCAGTCCAGAGTCACTGGATCACAGTCTTCTCCCTCCCCTGTCTGGCAGCACAGTGCTACTGTAGTCATCGCTGCATCCCTCACTGGGAGTTCGTGTTCTCCATCCCAATAGCACTCAAACAAAAGAAGAGAACCAGTACTGCTCCTAACTCTTCACTTGAATGTAAGCTTTCCTTCCGTAGCATCTACCATCATACAAGACAAGGAACTATAGCAACATTGAGGAAATTTGAGTTAATAACATTGAGATGCTGAAGTTTTGCGTGATGGAGCTATGGTAGCAGATGGCTAATTCGGTCAGATTGTACAGTCTGACTTTCTTCCTCCTGCAACCAAAAATTCTTTGAAATCCAAGGAAACATCCTCTACTTCAGGGCTTCTGGTGACAAAGAGAAAATGAAGCCCCTGACTTCAATCCTCTTGCATTGCCATTACCTTCCTGGTGAGGCAGGCCCTTAGCCAACAGACCGTTTTCTGGCTTTTAACCACGTGCATTTTAATAACATAACGTAGATAAATATATACGGCTTTCTTCACAATAGAAATAAATCACTTGATTCTATTCATTAGCTTGCCTGAGTGAATTAGCCTGCAGTAAGTCAGGCAGTTAGCACACGGTCCGAGCTAATGCAGGAGAAGTGGGGAAACAGAGCTGTGACCAAAATTAGGTTCTGTCATCGTGAATGATGCAGAAAGAAACCTCAATGACAAAGCAATACAGATGAAATCAGACTACATGTTCTGCAGCCAAACACACACAGAACAAGAAACGAAAGCAACTCGTGATGCTATCAGAACTATGGGCTGTTTTCCCCTCCCTCCCTCCCGCGCTGGATTAACTGGTGCAGCCTGTGGGATGACGCTCCCTGCCCAGACGAGAGTGGTGGCCACGGGGCCAGGGCTCGCTCCCCGCCTCACCAGCCTGCCCTCCTCTCCTCTCTGACTCTGTGTGTGCATGTACGGATCTGCTCGTTTTGCTCATCAGTCAAGACAAATTGAGAAGTCTGAGGAGAGACTGATAAACCAGCAATTACGGAGCAAAGTCAACAAGAAGAGATGGCACCACGTTGACCGGTGGGAGCGTTTGTTCAGGGAGGGGAGAGAGCTCCCAAGAGCAGATACAACGTTCACAGCACAGATAACAGGTTTTCCTCTTGACTTCAGTCCCCCATGAAGTTGATCCAAACTGTAATATCTGCAAAATCAAACTTTTGGTTGGGCCAACAAACCTAGCCATCCTGAAGCCTTAAAATATCCCATCCCAGTTGTACATGTTGCTGTAAACTTTATGTATTAACATCAGCTGGATCAGATCTGATAAAAATGTCCACAGAGGAATTCAGAAGTGTTGGAGTCAGTTTTCAGCATAAAGATTAATTTTTTAAATTTACAGGCATCTATTGACATCTGTGTCTCTCATTAGGAGAGGAACATTAGAGCTGCTTTACTAAGACAGGCCATTAACTCCAATGTCTTCTTCCTGCCAGTGACCAGCAGAGGCTTCTGAGGGGAACTGTGTGAGAAACAGGCACAGATAGAGAAATCCTTTCCTGCCTTCATCAAACAGCAGTGTAAGGGCTTCCTGAGCCAAAGGCTGTGAGCAACCTACTATGGTTCATACTCATCAACGTACCTATCCTCCATTAATTTGTCTTCTCCTTTTCTGAGCCCATTTGTACTTTTGGCATCCGGCGCTTCCCATGGCAACAAGTTCCACAGTTTAATTATACGCTGTGTGAAAAAGTACTTCCTTCTGTTTGTTTTAAACCTACTAAAACAGAATTACAGGATGCACAACAGAATTGCATGGGCAGACTTAAATGGGAAGATAATGTGGAACGACAATGGAAAATCAGTCTCAGTGCAGAGAACTGGAAACCAGCTTTGTTTTTGTGTTACTCTGACCACCAGTACGGGGTTAGTTAGGACTTCCTATCGTTCCTCTCCCTGTCATAAATAAGCCAATTTACCTGATTAGCGCGAAGAGTTAGAAAACAATCTGAGCTCCCTACAAAAATGGCAGTGTTTGTCAGAAAGGCGAGGTCCACCGTCTTCCTTTTAGGGCGGAAGAGATGTGCTGCCTGCTGCGCCAGGCGAGGAGGGCCTCTGAATTTGCGTTTGAATTTGGTTGGTGATGCGACGGTTAAAAATATCAATATGATTTGGGGCTCTCGTGGAGACACAGCACAGGGAAAGAGAAAGCGAGCCTCTCTTCTTGGAACTGACACGCGATAGCATCTGGAAAAGGTGAGCGCAGTTCTCTACACCTCGTTACCAGGAAGACAAGCTGGAGGAAGTTCAGAGAAGAAAAGCCAACTGTAGCTATATGCTTGGAAGAACTGGCTGATGAGAAAAAGTACAAAGGACTGATAATGTAGAGTTTGCTAACCAACACTTGGGGAGTAAGATAACATAATAACTGTTAACTAATGTTTTAAGTGTAAACCTGCAGGAATGAGAGGAACTGGGTTAGTGTGGGACAAGAGAGTAGCATCAGTAATGACGGGCTTAGCAGAAAGGAAATGTAATAACAATACTTCCTCATCCCTGGCCTTGCCCCATGTCTGGGTTTGACCTGGGCTTTCCAGGTCTCAGGATGTTTGCCAGGAGCACATGGGTTACAATGCTCTTGCCCAACAGAGAGACGTGGGGACACAAAGTCTTTAGTGCCATTGCCCGCGCTCTGAAGAGGGGCTTGAGCCACCTACTCGTGGCCCTGCAGAAAGGCCCAGTTGGTGCCATCGTAGTTGTTGCTCTGCATGTCCCAAATGCAGGCAGAAGTGCTGTTGGTGTCCCGTTCATGCTCCTGTCTGTGTCAATGCTGGCAGGACCTCAGCCTTGGGTTCGGCATTCTCTGGAGAAAGCACACCCCTGGCTCTAAGTTAGGGTGTAGGCAGATATGGAGAGACTCATCCGATTTGGGCTTTATCCAAAGATCTCAGCGCACTCCTGAGAAGCTATTTATGTCCCGAAACCCATGGACAGAGAGACTGTTGTGTCCAAAGCCCATACGTGAACTAAATATGAAGAGAACTGTAGAAAATGCGGCTGCAACACATAATGAAAAGGCAACAGGCAGAAAATGAAAAAAAAGCATTGAGTTTCAACAGATGTAGCTGCAGCAGGGTTTTGAAGAGTGTGTGCTGTGTGGCAGGCCTGGCCAACACGACTTCCTTCTGCTACTTTCTGTGATTTCGTGGTTATCTAGAGCATCCTGACTCTTTAGGAATTTACTCTTCAGTGATACAGACAGAGGCTTTGGCCGGCTGTGGTGCTCTCTCCCAAACAAACCCGTTTATCTATAGAACGCACTTATCCTGGCTAACTGACTTTAACATACATTCTTACAGTTTAATATTTTACAGGTGTCAGAGGGGTGCTATGAAGGCTACATAAAGAGCAAGGTCATGTCTCCCAACAGATTCAGTCCTGAGGTGAAATGTAACATAATTTGAAAGAGACAAAAACAGTAGAAAAGTAGCTTGGGAAGCTACAGAAATTAAGTGATGCAGCAAGGGCTTGGTTTAGGCATATCCTAAAATCAAATTGTGTATTTGTCTCTACAGGTAGACTGTTCTGACTTGATTCTGTAATCATGGTCCAAGTAAACCTACATTTACTTATGGTCAAATTTTCAGTGCATCCAAGACTGTAGAAGACCTCCTTTCTTTGAGAACGTATCTCCTATAAAGTAACGTAACGGCAAAAGTCAGGCAGGGGTCACCCAGTTCCTCCCAGGCTGCCAGATGTTCTTCAAAGAATAAATGTGAGCTACCTCTACCTTCAGTTTAATTTGGTTATATCATGTTAATTAATCCCTAAACTTTAATTTACATTACCGTTTTAAGAAAATTACTGAAATTGTATATTTTTCCTAAAGTCAGATTACACAAATTTAAAACACACAGCTACACAGAAGGCAGCGTAGAATCTGTTCTTTTGAAAGGAAGATATTTCTCCAGTTAATTTCTAGTACGTGTTGGTAACATTATATGAGGAATCGTTTTGGTCTGTTAGGATTCTGTAAGCAGTGGGTCTCTCCCACAATCTACAGTGTCTCTGAAGTCTCTGTCCCGGTGAGCAGTCTGCTTTCTGCATCTCCTCCCCAGGTGTTCTATGTATACAGTAGAGTTTTGTTCACGTGCCAATCGCATCTTGGGCGGCACCACGTGAAGAACCGCGTGGTTTGGTGTGTGACCCATGTGCACAATGTTTCTCATTGCTGATTGTATGAATGACCCCCGCAAACTGCACTGCCTGTCGCTGCCTCGGAGCCCCTGGAAGCAGACGTGCTTTTGAACGGTGGGGTTTTGCTGACTGGGCTGGGGAAGGGGAGCCCCAACACAGTGCTCCTTCTCCAGGCGTTGCCTGCACATGCCTGCTCCAGCAGATGTAGGTGCAGAAGTGTGGACTGTAGACCTGCCTCTGAATTACTCTGCTAATTCAGCAGCTGAGCTGAACAGTCTACAAGCATCTATGAGGATGCAGCACTAAGCCCTGGGCTGAAGTCCTACTGCTTCTTCTCAGCAAGTGCATATCGCCTGTCTGGCTGCTGATTCAGGCACCTATTTACATCTTTTTTATAGTAATTTTGCTGTAATGTTTTAAAGCAAGCATTTTAAAATAAACAAAGTATGGTTAGAGATCAAGATTTGGATTAGCATCTGCATCAGGTTTGGCTCTGATGTCACGGTTTGACTTCAAGGAACATCTGGGCTATGGTTTAAATTCTGCAAGACTAAAAATCCTATTAGTGATGCACCTACAATTTCAGGCACCAGTATTGGGATGAGGTAAGATTATGTGATGGCCAAATTTAGGAAGGACTGAGAAAGAGCAGCTGTTCTGAAAAGTTAGTTGAACCCAATCCTTAAAGTGTTAGGAAAGAACTGTAATGTTTTGAATACAGCTTTTACGGATTTTATATTGGCATGTTTATTTTCATGCCAAGCATGATTTATTTTTTGATTTGCTTTTTACCAAATGCATTATAATGAGTACAAATTGTGGTGTGGATATCCATCCCAGCATATAGTGTTGTCCCAGTTTCCATTCAGGAGTAATTATATTTGATCTAAAGCACCTTGCCATCCACCTCACTTCACGCCTTCCAGGAGAGCTGTACTCTCAGCTGCACAAGCGTTTCAACAAGTTTCCATGACCAGCACAGCTGACACAGAGAAGAAAAGCGTAGAAACACAATAGCTCAACCAAGACAAATTTCCCAACCAGACTCCGGAGAAGAAACATAAAAAATCCCAAAAGGCTATGAAATAAACTCATGGAGCATGGGAAAGCCTGCAGCTTTGCAAAAGCATTCCCGTATTTCCAGACTCTGAAGGGACTTGAACAGTGACTTGCCTGACAGGTGATTATTGCTGGAGAGAGTGAATGAAACCAGACATGGCAAAGGCCCACTCAGGATGCTCACCTACACCTTCCTCTGAGCCAGCGTGAGCTCACATCATTTCAGACAGCCACCAGCGAATACGGAGCTGAAGCAAGGCTCTGATCATTAAATGATGCTTGCTTTCAGAACAGTAAAAATAAAACAACTTTACAGGTTGGGTGTCAATTGCTCTTATATCCCACACACTGAATGGAAGCCCTTACCCTCCACGTCAACTGCAGAAAGTATGCTGGTTTTGCTTTATCTCCCAAATCACGTGGGTTTCCCCTCTGCTCCATGATAGCATTATCAGCGGCCAAAGCAAAGTTCTCAGAAGAGCCGGACAATTCAGAAGTCAGTCCTTCGTGATTCTGCACCTGGAGGGAGGCAAACTGCAAAGACCAGCTTAGCTGTGCTTCCAGAGGATGTGGCATCCTCCTGAGTCCCTGTCACAAAGCAGAAATCCTCATCGGTGGGTGCCAAATATTCTCTGTGTAACTGAAAGTGCCACCAGTAATCTGGGACACTGAGATTTTGCCACTATCAGGAAACTCTGTAGTGTCACCAGACCTAGCAGTAACTCTCCTGCCACCTCTGGTGTGAACTAACAGAGTGTAATTGGCACAGTAAGGTCCCCTGGAGTCGGAGCCTTGAGGCTGGGTACCATCTGCGACTGATGCTGCCATGTCCCATCAGTCGATTCTGAGCTCCGCAGTTCCCATTACAGGGAGACCTCAGCTCAGGGGCAGGAGCGAGAGGGGGAGATATCTGCCTTAGGGAAAAATGATTCTTCCTTTCATTTCTGCCATTTAATATTGTGCTTTACGAGGTATTTCCATGTGCAACCGTCAAGGCATATTCTGTCATTCTGTTACGAAAAAATACATGATTTGCCTATGAAAATCATCAGCTTCAATGGACTCCAAACCCATTACACAAGTTCTGAATTTGTCTCTAAGGCAATCCCTCCTCTAGCCTTTTAATGCCAATTCTACACAAGTATTTTGGCTCCTACCCATGGAAATGAAGCCTTTGAAGAGTTTCTGCACCTGAGAGTCTAGCAATCTATTTTTCAGATGAGGACAGATCTCAGATCCACCCTAACTCCGCTGTTAAACAGACATTAATAGTTAGCTAGATTGTTGTTGTAAGCTTCTATATTTGGCTATTAACAGCAACTGCATGTACGTATCAGCTCCAGATAAAACAAACCTACCTAGGGATTGATTTTATGATGCCAAAATGATAAAGTTTACTAAAAAATGTAGAGTGAATGTGTAAGCTCTGGAAAACATTAACAAAAATAACTAAGTAACACTCCCTATTCATACCTAATTCCTACTGACATCAAATTTAGCTGTGTGTACTTTGGACCCATTGGAACTGTTACAGTGAAAAATCTTGCTGCACAAGTCCTCTTTGAAACGTGCAATATTTTGTATTCTGATTACTCTGTAAAAAAAAAAAAAAGATATTTTGTCATCACTGTAGTTTGGGCAGATTCTCCATTGTCTGGTATCTTGTTATAGTCATTTATATCAACACGGAGTGGGTGTACGGTAGCCAGCAGTCTGTGTTAGCAGCATTTTATATTCAGTTTGCACTTACGTAAATGATTGTGCAAGATGTGAGAGACAATCTAGCCCCTGGGAATTATATGTGCTTTTGGGTGTAATTTTTATGTGTGTAGCCAACACATAAGAATATAGAGAAGTTTTAACATGTTACAGTTGCCATCACCCCAAATAAATATAATTAACCAAGCAGCTTTCAGTTGCACTTATAGGCAGGATCCAAAATAGCTCATGGTTTGTGGTGGCAGATATATAGGAAATATGAGCCTGTAAGGAACAATATATTGCTTTGTTTTTCATAGCATTGTTCACCACATTCTCATAATGGTCAGATAAGAAACTCTTCGGGCCAAGGACGTGTTAGGAAAGTGCATTCCAAAAAAACATTAAAACCGACGTAGTTTCATGGGATGCCTCTTTGCAATTCAGAAGAAAACTCTGGTGAATTATGTCACACTTCAGCTGAGTTGAACTCTCTGGTTTAGAGAAGTTGGTATCACGGTAATCACTAGGACAGCCCAGCCCAGAAAGAAAGTGGTATTAAGCTATGTTTATAATATGGGGCCATGTGTTCCTTCCTTTTACCACCAAGCCATAAATGTTGCATATCCCACTTTGCAAAGTCAAGGTGTCCCAGAAGAGATATTAACAATATTGGGGGCTAGAGGAAATGGAGGCACCTTACCAATGTGCTCCCCGGAGAGTCTGGCATGTGTTGGCTTGGAAATCCTTGACAAGGCTCAAAAGCACCATTAAAGCTTTTCTGTAGCTTTTTTTATTTTTCATCAGAGCTGGTGACAGCATATAGGAAAAGGGCACTTGCTGGCGACAGCACGTGTCTCATACCCACAAGTACGCAGTGCCAAGAAAGAAGAGCTCTTCAAACCATCGGAGAGCCATGTCAGGCCCACGAGTGGCCTAAGCATTCCTGAGGCGTCCATATCTCTCAGCAGAGGTTTGGGATCTTTATTTTGCCTGATGGTAAAGCACAGACCTGGGTAGAAGAGGAAAGGAAAAACTGAAGAGGCAACCCCTGGCTGGCTTTTTGCTGGACGCGTTCGTCTCCTGAAGTTTCCCTAGTGGTGGGGCGCCACAGGTTTTCAGTACAATGCAAGGATGTCTAAATGCCAGCGAAAAAATCTGCTGCTCAGAAACAGCTGAACCAGTTTTGCTGAAACCTTAAACATACTCAGCATGAGGCAGATTCCCTCAGAACAGAATTTTTTCCACCTGGATGATTTAAATTTGGCAAAATCATAATCAGATGAATATAGGGATGTAGGATGGAAAATGATAAAATCTTGCCAGCTCTGCCTAGAATAATAGTTCAAATGTTGTCCACCCCTTTTTAGACCAAGATTTGTCTTGTTCTGCTACATCTAATGAATGCCTTCAAGACTGACCTGCCTTAATGTTTATTACAGTTGTAACTCATTTAGTAAATCAAATCACGACGGTGAGGAGGAGGAAGAGGTGAGAAGCGAATATCTAACAGATGAGTTATCTGGAAGACGGCAGCAATGACTGACATCACCCTGCAACGCACGGTGCCTCTGTCTGGAGCAGTCTGGCTTCCACGGCACTAGGAAAATCAGAGAGGTGAACTCCCTCCTATTTCCTCCTTGGAAGGTGTTCAAGGCTGTGGCCTCACCTCTCTTGGAAGAATCTTGAAATATTTTCAATAATGGGAAAGGGTGGAATGGCTGCAGGCTGGATCCTCTTGGAAAGTGCCCTGTAGCATTAGGGAATGACGCTGCTGGTAGCCCGCTCCGGCTGTTAAAAGATGGACTTTACTGGATTGCTCACTAATTCTGTACAGCCAAACACAGTTACTGCAACTAGGAATGATTCACCTCTGGTGTAACTCTCCTGAAGCCTGCAGTGTCACAGAGGGTGCTATTTTGGGCGAAACTCCCATTTTTGAGAGCAGAAACTGGGCAGGTACCATGCCAAAATAATCCATGTTAGTGGTAACGGAACCTGCGAGGCAAGGAAAAAGTTCTGTGCTTTGAGACTCATTTCACTTATAAGTCACGGAATAGTTCATGTATTGCCCGGAACAACCACCCCAGGCATCAGAAACCTTCTGTGGGGCGTTTATCGCAGGTAACCGGGGGTGCGGTGGATATACCGCCTGGAGCTTGTCGCTGGTTTCGGAGGCATTCATTTCCTGATTTTCCGACGTTTTGGGGGGGGTTTGTTTGATTGATTATTTTTTTAAATTATGATTTTATTTTAACGCATTTGCCTGACGACAGACCGGCACAGCCCAGCGCCCCTCCCCCGCACCCCCGCCGTGCGCGCCCGCGGTGCCGCCGTCCAGGTGTTTCACGTTAGCGCCGTCCCGTAAAACCCGCTCACGAACACGGTGACACATAAACGCTAAATTAAAGCGGCGCTGCTCCCACGCCCTGGGGCTGGGGGGCGAGGGAGACCCGGCCACCCGCAGCCGGGCCGCGGAGCGGGGCCCCGACGCCGCCTCCGCGGGGCTCCCGGCTCCCCGCGGCACCGGCAGGGAGGCGGCGGCGGCCGGCGGGAGGCTCCAGAGCCCCACCGGAGCCCTTGGGCTGCCCGCTTCCTCCGGTAAGGGCTTCCCCACGAGGCACCAGCGGGGCGCCGTCCTCGAGGGAAGCTGCTCCGGGCTCCCGTGCTTCCCCCGGGGGAGCCTGTCCGTCCCGGTCCCCGCCAGCCCCCCGTTTTGGAGGACGCACGAAGCAGCGTGTTTGCACCGGCCTTCCCCAGCCTGAGCTGCTTTTTCTGCCCGCCCCGTCGGGAGCGCGTCCCGGGCGGCGGCGGGGGGAGCCGGGCATCCCCCCAGGTACCGCCGTCGGGGCTGGCAGCGGGGCCGCCTGGAACAAGTGGGGTCCCTGTTTGGTTTTTTTTAAAATTTTTTTTTTTTGCCCTTGAGCTCAGAACTCCTCGAAGGCGGGGGATTTCACAGAAAGCGAAGGGGAGGACAGGGCCCCGAAGTTATTGCACAAAATAATGAGTTCTCCAGCCGATCCCTTCGGACTGAGCTTGTGCCGGAGCGGGGATGCACACAGCCCGCCCCGCCGCCCTCCAGAAATCCCCGGAGCAGCAAGAAAACTTGGGGATGTTTCAAATGCATTCCAAGAAAATGAACGGGAAAGGTTGTTTTTTTTTTTTTTTTTTTAATCAGGAAAGGAGTGTATTTTTTTTTTCTCTCTCCCTCTCCCGAGGTTTGTCAGATAAATTGGAGTGCTTTCCAGAGGGAACCTGGAGAAGAAATAATAGAAATATTAAAGCACTGTCTTGGTTGCACTGATCTTGTGGTGTCTGCGGCACCTTACTTTAAATGCCCGTTAGACTGTAAAATCCAGTCAAAACTGTATTCGTCGCAGCAATATTGGTAATAATGTATTTTATCCGAAGATGCATTATCTCCCTCACAACAGAAACTACAAACAAAATGTATGTTCCAAAAGAAAGGGAAAAGGTTTTATTTAATCCAGAAAATAATTAAAATCTCATGTATTTTTATTGGTTTTAGTATCCAGCAGAGTGAAAATATTGAAACTCTGAGACCCCTTGCATTAAAAAGTCACAACTGTTCTATTTTATTAGTTCTGACTGTGTGAAAAAAATTATAAGGACAACATTGAAAAAATCCGGGTTTTAGAGCCCCGAATGGCCATAAAAACAATAAAATCAACTATAAAACCTGCACTAGTGATATTAAAAAATTATGTAGTTCAATAAATGTGACATTTCATGAATGCGGATTTAATAGTCTCCAAACCGTGGAAGGAGGAAGGCTAAGGTCTAACAATTGAATTTGAAAGGGGCGGTACTGTACAACTGCAAAATTAAGTGCTTCATTTTTCTTGTTAGGGATTATGCAGTGGTAGTGGAATGTAATAACTGTGCCATTAAAACTTCCTTTTAACAAGGCCTATTGCTTGTATAAAAGTCAGAAAGGAATAATCTCTTCCTCTATTTATTTGTTTTCCAATAATACAGCAAAACATATTTTTTTTTCTTTTCGGTTAAACTTGTTCTCAGGATTTTGAATCGACAGCTTGTAAAATATTGTGGGGGCCCTTCATACTTCTGCCTCGTATCATGCACGTCGTTATTCCAGAGGGCAACGGGTCATCGGTTTACTGTACATTTATTAAGTAAATCAAGCTGCAAATCCAACACTTCCAGATGAAAACATTAGCTAAACCCCTTGGAAAGAGCAATGCCTGGGAGACCGAGCACAGAGAGAAAAAATAATCAAAACTGTCAGCTCACTTTACGTGTACCTGATATTTACAAGACACAAGACCACGCTTTAAAGGTGAGTTTTGGCATTTGTTAACAATGTAAAGAAAAAAACCCTCAACCTCACTATATTATTAAAAATATATATATTTCCATTTCACCAACACCCTTTCGTCTTGCTCTGAGCCTCTTAGTTATTAAGATCTTCGTGGGTTTGAACTGAAGACCTTTTTTTTAAAAAAAGAAAAAAAAAAGAAAGAAAGAAAGTTAAACCAGCACCTGCTATTCCTTAACAGCTTTCCGTACTCGCTGTCAGCTCGGAGGCGTGTGAGGGACATGGGGGACGGGCGACCCGGCGGGGTCCACGGACACGCAGGGGGCACCTGCCGCCCCCGCTCCCACGGAGGGGGAGAAGGCGGCGACACCCGCTGCCGTCGGGGCGAGTCCCCGGGGGGCGTGACGGGGATGCGGGAGAGCGGGGGTCGCTGCCGCCTTTCCACCCCACGAGTCCGGCCGGGAGCGGGGCTCGGCGAGGGTCAGCCCCACCGCGGGGCCGGGGGCGGGAGCCGGGGGCGCCCGGAGGGAGCGCACGTCCCTCCCCGGGGGTGGCGGGACTGGAGGGTTTTTACAAAAAAACCCGGCGGGTTTTTACAAATTAAATCGACGGTGCCCAGGTGGCGCTGCTCGGGACGCCGCGCCGCCTTCCCCCGTGCGGGGCTGTCGGGGAGCGGGTCTCCAGCACCCCGCACCACCCGTCGGGGGGCGGCCGCCCCGGCAGCCCCCCCGTTTATCGGCCAGCGCCGGCCATCGGTGCCCGGCGAGGCGCGGAGGAGGAAATCGCTCTGCACGGCTCCGCGTCCCGCCGGGCTCTCGGGCCTGTCCTGGGGGACGGGGCAGGAGCCTACGCGGCCCCGCCGCCCTCCGCCCGCTCCACGGCCGCGCTCCCCCGCCCCTTTCCCGCGCCCCTTCCCAAAGGCGCGCTCCGGGGGAGGTGGCCCGCACCCCCTTCTCCCAGTCCGGGGCAGGGGCACGCTGCGGGGGTCAGTGCTCTCCCCCGTGGGGACACTGTGCCGTGCGTGGGTAGAGGAACGGGAGCCGGTGGGGAGCAGCGCCCGGCCCCCTGCCCGCTGCCGTCGGACCCCCGCTCCGTACCCTCGGATCCCCCGCTCGGTGCCGTCGGGGCCCGGGCGGGCTGCGGATCGCGCCCCGCTGCCTGGGCTCCCCCCGGCTGCGGCGGTGGTTGATTGGCGCCGCGGGGAGTTTGCTCGGGGAGGCGGGGGGAGCGTTTGCCGGCGGGGGGTGGTTTCCCCCTTCCCTGGCCGGGCTCATTGGCTAGACGGAGCCGTGGCAGGAAGGGGACAGAGACCGGGCGGGCTCCGCCCCGCGCCAATAGAAACCTATCGAAGGGTAACCCGAGCCCAGAGAAACCCGCGGCGGCGGTGCCAGCACCCAGCCGCCGCGGTCGGGGCCGGCTTTCCGCAGGGGCGGCCGGGGGCGCGGGGGGGTGCGCGGGCGGCGGCCGCGCCATGCAGTACCAGCCTCCGGGCGCGGCGCCGGCGGCGGCCCTGGGCGTCGGCGTCCCGCTGTACGCGCCCACGCCGCTGCTCCAGCCCGCGCACCCCACGCCCTTCTACATCGAGGACATCCTGGGCCGCGGCCCCGCCGCCGCCCCGGCCCCCCACTCCCTGCCCGCCCCGCCGCCGCCGACGCTGCCGTCGCCCAACTCCTCCTTCACCAGCCTGGTGTCCCCGTACCGGACACCCATCTACGAGCCGACCCCCATCCACCCGGCCTTCTCCCACCACCTCGCCGCCACCTACGGCACCGGCGCCTACGCCGGGCCCCTCTACTCCTTCCCCCGCGCCGTCGGCGACTACGCGCACGCCCTGATCCGGCAGGACCCCCTGGGTAAGCCATGCCCCCCCCTGCCCCGGCCCTCCCCGTTTGCCGCCGAGCTGCTCCCGTCCCGTCCCCGTCCCGCCGTCGGGGTTGGCGGGGAATGGGAAGTGACTGAAATCTGTTCCCCTTCTCTGCCTGCCCCGCCGTCTTTTCGCGCCCCCCCCCCGGTCTCTCTCCGGCCCCCGTCTGATTTACAGTAAATTAAAGACGCGCCGCGCTCCGGCGCTGGGAGCGAGACCACAGTGCGCGGCCGCGGTGACTCAGATTTGTTTTCTTCAACCAAGTGACTCTGAGAGTGTCCTTAGTAATGTCGCGTGTGGTTTTGGTGGGGAGTTTTAATTGTGCTGGGAGATCGCATGGCAGATCTCAGCCTTTTCCTGCGGATGACTTGAAAAACAGCCGGGAGGCCGGCTCCGCTCGACGGGGCCCCCGCGGCTCCCGTTGGGTCGGGCCGGGCCGGGCCGGGCCGGGTCGGGTCTGGCCGGGGCCCCGGCGGCCCTTTTCTCGCCCGCGGCCGGGGAAAGGGTCCCCGCTGCGGGGGCTGAGCCCCGCGCCAGAGCTGCAGCACTTGTTCATAGTGATTGCAAAACTGGACCTGACTCACCGCATTTGTGCAGTGAAAGAGGCTGACCCTTTCCGTTCATACAGGAAACCTTGAGCTCTCGATAGGAGTAAATCTGGTTTCAGAAGCTGTTAAGTGTTTTCCTGGCCGCCTGAAGCAGGCTCTTCCCCGGGAGTCGTGCACATTGCTGATTACTTTATCGACATCCTCAATACAGACAAATTCAGGAAACACTCGACTTCTGATAGCCGGGATCCGTTTTTCTGATATTGTTCATTTCCTCTGTGTGGGATGTGACTTTATGACAGCTAAAATAACCAGTTGCTTCCTATTTTTTGAGTCTGTTTTGCACCAGAATTACTAAAGCCTGACGCAAGCAAAATCTTGAAAAACAATGCAGCAAATTTCAAAGGGTGCAGGCAGCAAGACAGAAAGACAAACAGAGTGACTCAGTGGCACTGGCCAGAGCCTCCGGCCCCGGGACGCGGCTGCCGCTCCGCAGCGGGGCTGGCTCCCCGACGTGTCCCTGCCTGCGCCGCCTCGCCCCGCATCGCTGCCCCGAGCCCGGGGCTGGGCCTGGGGGACACCCCGCGGCCACGGGCGGGCAAGTCCCCGGCCGGGGAAGCCAAGAAGGCTTGGGGCGCTTCTTGCCCGGAGCGGGAGCGGGGGGGGGAGGGAGGGCCGTGCCCTTGTGTGGGCGCATCCCCCACGCCCGGCCCCGCAATGTCCCCACTCTCCGCGGGGACCCCGGCACTGGTGCAGAGAAAGGGAGACGGTTTCTCTGGGGCATCGCAGTGAAAGAGCAGAAGGAAGCAAAGGTCTTTTTTTTTTTTTTTTTTCTTCTCTCTCTCTCTGTCTTTTCTTTACGAGATAGACCAACAGGAAACACATTGACGGAAATGTTGCCAGAGCCCGTAGAGTGGCTTTAACTGGTCTCTCTGTTCGGCGGAGGTGAAAAATCAGAGGAGGCGAAAGATCAGACTGGGAACTGGGGGAAATAAAGTCAGGCGAAGGAAATTAGCGGGCGCTGGACCCGGTGTGCCTCCGGGACCGGGCTCAGGGACCGGGGCTCTGCGGACACGCGTGTCCGCGGCCGGCCGGTGACCCTGGGCGCTGTGCGTCTCTTTGAAGGGAAGCCGCTGCTGTGGAGCCCCTTCATCCAGCGGCCCCTGCACAAGAGGAAAGGGGGCCAGGTCCGCTTCTCCAACGACCAGACCATCGAGCTGGAGAAGAAGTTCGAGACGCAGAAATACCTCTCCCCGCCGGAGAGGAAGCGCCTGGCCAAGATGCTGCAGCTCAGCGAGAGGCAGGTGAGGCCGTGCCCCCACCCCCGGCCACCGCACCCCCATCCCCGGGCAGCCCTGGCGCCACCGGCCCCGCTGCGGCCGCACCGCGCTTGGGGACCCGTCCGGCTCGGGGCGGGGGGAAGCGACGGGGGGGCTGGATGTTGCTTTCTGTTTGCGGCTCGGGTAAGGCTCCCGGCGCTCACCGGCTCCGAGACTACCCCGTGCCTTCTCTCGTTGTCGTTGCTCAGGTCAAAACGTGGTTTCAGAATCGCAGAGCCAAATGGAGGCGTCTAAAGCAGGTACGGGGATGTTTCCGTTTCTATAGAAATAAGTATTTTAATTGTCTTATCTTACGCCGTGCTCGCCTATTCCAGGTTGTATGCAGAAGTCATCTGAAAGGCTGTTAACCTCTTCACCTTGATTAAAAAGACAAATAGTCATGCTGGAACCCATGAGGGCTCGTTCAGGCAGCACTAACGTTAAAAGCTCCTAATGTAGTTCCTATATCAATTATGCCCGGCTTTCACACACCGCCTATTAAAACTCCACGCTAATTGTTTTGTAAACCCATATGTTGTTTAGCCAATTAACGTGGAGGAGATAAGTAATTGTCAGTAAATTACTTAGGCAGTTGTTTTGGAGAAGAATATTTGCCAGTCTTTTAAATCTCCCTCTCTTAACAAACACAAGTCGATTTATTCTGACAACGTTGGGAAAGGCAGGTACAAACACCTTATTTGTTTTGAGGAGCCACACGGAAAATTGAATAGCTTTTACTTTTCATTTACAAATAGTTACAGTGTATAAGGCTGAGATGCTGATGCGGTTTCCCTTCCCTTAGAAATTGTGCTCAAGCAGATAAATCTTTACTTTACGTCCCAAAGGGCCCGGTCCTGCCTGGCCCGGCCAGATCGAAGCACCTTGGCGTAAAAATTTGTGAAAAATCCCTGCATTGTGGCCTGAGTCTGGCTTCAGTAAGTGTGACAGGGACTGCAGAGTTTTACTGGTAAATCAGCCTTTAATATAAAAATAATAAGAAAAGAAAACTAATTGCTGTGCCATGCTGTAGATATATTTGTTCTGGGACCTTCCCCTGGGTTTAACCCGTGCTTCACTTGATTTTTGAATAAAACCCCTTTACTCCGGCAAGAGCCGGGTTGGGTCCCTGGCGGTGCCGCCTCCTCGTTGGGGCCTGACCCACGCCGCGGTGTCCGGAGAGCTCGCTTGGGATCTCGGCCATTTTAAGTCATTTCCTCCTTTTCATTCACATCCATTTCTCCGAGCCCGCACGGTTATATCATGGGTTCATGTCTCTGCCTGCTTTCTCTTAAGAGTATCATTTCATGCCCCCTTAGGGGACTGGGCTCCCCAGACGGCTGCCGATGCAGGGCTACTCCTGCCTTCAGAAATAAGGTTTTGGTTTGGTTTGGTTTGGTTTTAATGGGGAGTGTTTAATGTCGAGTTTTAGCTCAGTTAGTAATGTTTTCGTGTTTGCTGTCGGGCCACTGGTGGATTCGGCCTCCTGTCTTTTGCCATTGGGTGTAATTAAAGAAAGATTGGGGCAGGAGGAAGCTGTGTGTCGCTGTTTGTAGCTCATAATAAACATTTGCTTTGCTAAAGACAAAAGTTCAGAGGTTCCTGGGCTCTGGCAGCTCCTGACTCTTTTGAAGTGGCTGTGATAACCATTGCCAAGGAGCCTTATTCGCGGCAGCAGCCCCCGTGGCTGCCGGCGAGTGGGATGAGAGCTGAGCCCCTGTGTGTGGCTGAGCCCTCGCCCGGCCCCGGCCCACTCCAGCAGATTTATAGGCAGGAGGCCTGGGGAGGTAGCAGGACACCTGCCTTTTCCTGCAGGAAACCTAAGGTGGTTTTCCCACCTAGGACAGCTGGGATTCCCAGGCCTCTTGGCTCCGTAGTCTGTATTTCTGTATAAAGCAGGCTGCTTTAATTGCAGGAGAACCCTCAGGCCACCAAAAAAGAAGAAGTGGAAGGTGCTGACAATCACAGTGACCAAAGGCCGGAGAGCTGCCCGACCCCCGAGCAGAAGGGTAAGGAGGTGTCCCTGGATGGCTCGCAGTACACCCCCTCGCCAGCCTCACAGGAGGACCTGGAGTCAGACGTCTCTGATGACTCCGATCAAGAAGTGGACATTGAAGGCGATAAAGGCTATTACAATCCTACCCACTAACGGCCCCATGTGGAGAGTGGACCCTAACTCGGCTTGCACTTTACCAGGGGCTGGTTTGGAAGAATATTATGCTACAGGAGAAAACTTTCACGGTTCCACTGAAAGAAAAAAAAAAAACAAAACAATTTGTTTTATAATAAGCAGAGAAAGAAAGATGTATTTTCTGCAAAGAGTCAATTTTTGGCAGATCTCTAATTTGGTTAAAGGAACATGGTTTGTATTTAATTATTTGTAAGATATATTTGTACATTAATCGATGTTGCAACTGGAATATAATACTGCACCCTGTCCTTACTCACAGGGGGTCTGAATCAGCTGCTGTTGGTGATCAAGCAAAACTCCTCTCTAGTTAGCGTGGAAGTGAGTATGGATTGGAGGACTAAGCCCTTTGTATGTGTAAACAAATGTAGTTTAAATAGATTAATTTAAACGCCCTTTGCAAGCAGAGAAACATGTTCTGTGAAACAGGGAGGGATTTGACCATCCCGACAAGTGCCTTATGCTCTCAACCTTTTACCTGCCATGGTGCTCTCCACTGAGACATCCTTCCGTTCATCAGGTAGAATCTTTGGACAGACTGAGTTTTGCTCTCGCGTAAAATGAAATGTGCCTTCTCAGATTTTTGAGGACTTTTCCCCTCCATCTGGATGATTCCATTTGCAGGAAACCCCCCCCCCACATATTTTTCTCCTTGAAAATCTCTAGCGCTGTTATTTTACAGATTTCGTGTTTGAGAAGAAAATGCAGGGAGTGATAGGGCCCTGCTGCAGGAGAGAAACTGGCATCAGCTGTGGGGGTTAAGTCAGGCACACAGCCGTGGGAAGATAATGCCTATGTATACATATCTGCTTCTGTACATACTAGTTTTCTTTAAAAGTCTTGTGGTTTTATACCTCATGATGTTCATATTTTGTACATATTTGTTCAATGTTAAAAAAAAAAGCGAAACCTGGTATTTAATTTTTGATGGACTTGTCTGTGAAATAAAACTAAACTCTGCACCACCTGTCGTGCTGGACGTCCAGTTTATGGCAGAAGAAATCCCAACCACCCCCCCCCAGGCGTGTTGTAATCGGGCTTTTCCCTCCGGTATTGTGCCGGTCACCGGCCACCCTGCAGCCTTCTGTGCGCCCTCGCCTTGCGGGGATCTCGCGTGGGCTCATTGCTTTTTTTCTTTTTCTTGGGTTTTGTTTTTTTTTTTCTGTCTTTGAGTCTGCCACACCGATTTTCAGCTTTGCCTGTACCCGCACGCCTCCTCCCCGCTCGGGAAAGGTCTCTGCGGCGGGAGGAGGAAAGCCTGATGTGCGAGGCCCGGCTGGAAGCGGCGGTGTTTACCCCCGAGTCGCCCCGACCCTGGGGGGGGCCCGGGGGGGCACGGGCTGGAGGAGGAGCGGGGCCGGCGTTGCCTGCTCGGGGCCGGGCATCGACCCCAGCCGGGGCAGCCGCTGACCCGCCAGAGTCAATACTGGTTATTCATCGGCCTTTCTCCGAAATGATGCCGGCCCGGGAGCGCGGGAAGGAGCGTGGAACACGGGGGTGCGGGGAAATGCCCCCGGGACCGGGCACCCCGGGGGTGGGCACTCGCCCGGAGCAGCCTGGCGTCTTCAGCCCCCCCCGGGCGCCGCAGCGAGCACGCGGGAGACAGGGACATTCCCCCGGCCGGGTGCCAGGGAGGCTTCTAGTCCCAGGAAAGGATTTTAGGGAGCAATTTTGACTGGCGAGGGGCGACGGCCCTTAGGGGCAGCGGGGGCGTCGCGGCTGAGCGCGTTAATGCTCCCAGAAATAGCGGCTGAGTTTTCTGAATAACTGAGTGGCTTTAGTTTTGGATTATTCTTTGAAATCTGCGTTCGTGGACGGGGCTTGAAAACATAAAGTAAAGGGGAAGTTCCGTTGCCACCTGCCCGCGCTCGCTGGGGAAGGGGCGAAGCCGCCGGCCGCCCCCTCGGCCCGGTAAGCGCCGGGGCGCCCGAGGCGAGGAAGTCGCCGCCGGGAGGGGAAGGCGCGCAGCGGGGCTCCGCTGAGGGGCAAACGCCTTTCCATCCTTCGCCTTTTCCCCTCGCTGGGTGTTTCTGTCGCGGGTCTCAGCCCGGTTCCCGAGGGGCACGGGCACAGCCCGCCGCGCGTCCCTGGGGCTGAGCCGCGGGAGCTGCGGGGGGTGCGGGGAGCAGGGCGGGGGGCGCCCTGGCCCTTTCCCTGCCATTTTTCCATCTCTTGTCTGCCTGCCTGTGCCGACCGAAACCAGGGAGCACGAAACTGGCGTTATCTCTTCAGGGCGGCTTCGTGTTACGGCTGTGCTTTGGCACGGGGACGGGAACACGCGTGGGACAGAGCCGCCGCGACGGGTGGGCGACAGGCGGCGGCCCGGGGGTGCGGGGCCTTGGGTGAACTCTGAGAAACCCCATTTCCACGCGGGGCGATGCCGGCGTTCCCTGCCCGGGGCAAGCGGGGAGCCAGCCGCGCTTAAAGACTTGCAGGGCCCGATGGATGGCAGGGGTGGGGGGTCTCTGCCCGATGGATGGCAGGGGTGGGGGGGTCTCTGCCCGAGGCACCGCTCGGGTCTGTGTCCCCGCCGGTGTAACGTGGTCCCGGAAAGCTGGGCTCGTTAAAGCCAGGCGCTTTTCCAGCTGCGGCGGGGGATTTGGCGGCTCCCTGCAGGTGGGGAGCGCGGATGCATTGCCTGCAGCCGGCGGGCCGGGGATGTGGATTTCCCGGGTGTCGGGACAGGTGACAACAGCGCTGTCACCCAGCGCGGCTGTGGGTCTTGCTCTCCCACCCACCCGGGGAGAGGGGCTCACGGTAGGTAAAACACACCGGCGGGGGCGGCGAGCCAGGGGCTGAGCTGCCGCCTGCAATTAGAGGAATATTCCCCCCATTTACCCCCCCCCGCCCCCAGCAGCTGTCCCTAACGCCTAAAGCCCGTTTCCACAGCGGGGGAGACCCGCGTGGGGATGCCCTGGCTCTTGTTCTCGGCAGGAGAAAAACAGCCAAAGCACTTTACACCGTTCGGCAAAATCTTCGAGCCCCCTCCGTGCCACCCTGCTTTTTCCTATTTGTTTGCCTGTTGGCTATTTCATGCCGAACTAGCACGTATGACCTTTCCAGCACAACTCCCGTCTTGTTTTCGACTTTTTTATCAGCCGATTCAACTTGAAAATGGTTATCATTTAGCAGAAAAACAAACAGAAAAGCACATTTTTGTAAGCAAAACGTTAATGATTGGAAGAATTGCACCAATATCAGCTTGACAGTGTGTGATTAATCCTCCGGGTCAGGTACTTATATTTTTAGTCATTAGGTTCGTCGGCCTTTGATATACAGAACTGTTTCTAGCCTAATAGGATATCGACCCGGCCGCCTGTGTACTTTGACTCCGGGCTGCCGGAGCGCGGCACCGGCCGCCGGGACACGCGTGGGTCAGCCCGATCGCGCTCGCCCGGGGAGCCTCCAGTGCTTCCGCGGGGGCGGAGGGAAGGGGTGGTGGTGGAAAGTGGTTGCACGATGTTTGCAATCCTGGACACTTTTATCCTTCGCACTGAAATGGCCGGAGCCTCTTTTATTGCACAATAATAGGAAATAATAACTTAGGGCTCCTAATTGTTTGCTTTCACTGCAAAGGACCTTCCCCTGGTCATGTCGGAGACATGGAAGGTTTACCACTCAGTTTAGCGGACAGCGATAAATGACATAAGGCCCCGAAGAAATCTGTTATTTGATGTCTCCTCAGAGGACAAAAAAATCAGACGGACAAAAAAAATCTGTGCATGGGTATTATTGTCTTTCAGCTACGTATATATATAAAAAAGGTAAGATTTCAAAGACGTTATTTTACCACATGAGAAAGTTTCAAGATGGACAGTGCTGAAAACCTGAAATAAGCACCAACAGCAGGTCCGAACATGCTGATCTGACTCAGATCAACTTCCCATTAGTGTTTAATGATGGTTTGGGCTTAGCAAGGACAGAAAGATTTTTTCCAGGTTTGTAGGTGATGACAACTGCTTATCAAAGAGCCTTTGTGGAGTCTCTGTCTTATTTTAAATCACGAATTATGTTGGCATCAGGCCTCACGAGCACTGGAGATTTGCTTTCTTCCTATTTATTCAAAACAGGAAATCAATGTGTATTTCTAAAATATTTCAGGTGGTGCACGCTAAGGCTAAAAAACCACTTGACACAATCGTGAAAAAGCCTCATCATGATCACTTAACTGGCTCCACTTCACAACTCCATTGTTTGAAAGCTTTGACAAATGACTACTAAAACCAGGGAATCTCAAGCAAATCCAGGCTGTGTTATTTTGGTCACTTGGAGTTATATCAGGAGATTATTATTTGGTGGACTCTTTCAATTGAGTTGGTGACTTGTTAATTTTCCCCTGAATGTCAGATACCCACCCATGTTATAAAGACACAGTCTCTAATGGGACTAATTGAGATGTAGATTTTTTTCCTACCAGACTGATACCCACCCATGTGATTAAGCCTGAATAATAAATAGAACTAATAGTCTTTTTTTTTTTTTCCCCTATAAAAAAGGGCCTGACATTAAAGGACCATGGGGCTGGACTCATGCTTGTTCTTCAGTTGTGGCAGTGACTTTTCCCCTTTTTTGAATTCTTTTTCTTTCCTGAAAGTATTGTTTAAGATGTCAAAGATGCTAGTACAATTCTGGGAAACAGTTACTCTAACTTCTTCACTCTCCAGTCAGCCTGGTAGAAGTAAAACAGTGTAAGGAAATATACTAATGACTAAGAATTTATCTGCTGACTTTGTAGAAGACACTTCAACGGGTATGTGTGCGTGCACGCGGGCTGGGCATTTTCAGGTAGCTGTTTAAAGGAGTAGATGAGATCGAGGGTTTTGTCTGAGTACATTTCAGAAAAATGAAGTCAAAGTCAAAAGCAATTGCTGCCTGGTGGCCTGTAGGAAATGAGCTGGTGCTCACAGTGGACTAGAAATTCTAATGATAAAGACACATTGAACTTTGCATTTGTTGCCACAGTTTAGGAATTGGGTTAAAAGAACAAATGGGCATGGAAAAAAGAGCTACCATCCCATCAGCTTTGGGGAAAGGGTCTTCCAGGAGACCTAATTCAATCAAGCCTATTTAAGGACTAAAAATCCCATCTGACAAACACATAGACCTCAATACCTTTAACATGATTCTAGCAGACTGAGTTACAGCCAGCCAGGAGCCCAGACTATGACCTGCTAAAACTGAGTAGAAGATGATCTTAGTAGACTTTTAGTAGGTTTTGCTTTTGAAAAAAGAGTTCAGAGCCTGACTGAACTAAATCTACTCAAAAAAGGATCTTCTTCTTTTGTTGTCTAGACAAGGCCTTCAGGGTTTCCCCGCATGTCAATCTATGCCATTGCTTTGAAGACCTTTGTGGAGAAACTTCTTATTGATTGTTTCCTATGCTATAATTCTCCTTGGTTGTTGCAGTGGGACTTCCCATGAGCATCGTGTGTCATTTTAAAAAGTATTCTGTCATTGTCTAGACAGGTATAAAAGTTGTATTTTTAGAATGACTTAGCAAACACTTTTTAACACCTTTTAGCATTTGACTTACCCTATCTATGCAAGGTTTCAAAACGTGTTAGTTGAGCTGCGTTAGCTAAAATCTTTAAAAACACAACTTTTATCCCAGTCTAGACATACTGAAAGAGTGTTTGTCCTGGGATACACCCACATGAGGGTACAGCTGTTTTAAAATGTCATCAGGACTGTCTGCTACCATGCAATTGTATCTGAATGACTTACTGCAGCTATCAGGATAAAGATCACAGGTTAAAAAGGGGAAGAAGTAACGTTGCTTTATACACATCAGTTCTTCCACTTCCTTCTTTATCTAAGAAGGAACCCTCTTACCCAGCCCAAACCCTCCCAATCTAGCACACAGAGTCAATCAGAGAGCAGCTCAGACCTGGTGTAGACCTAAGGTATAGAAAGACCCAGTTCTGCAAAAGGCTGGGCCAGTGGCCGAGGTTATCTCCAGGGATTTTGTCCTCCCAGTTGTCACCAGACCTCTTTGGTTCTGCCCTTTCCAAGCCTATCTTGAATGAAAATAGCCCACGTTAGTGTAAGCATTTTAAAGGATGGCAACACTTTAAAGAAAAGGTCTGCACTAACTTGGCTTCTTTTGGCTGATGGGTGTTGGAGCTCTGCTGGTGCATTGGAGGAAGTTTTGCTGATTGAGGGAGTTTAGTTGCTTGGTTCTGGGCTCCTTCTCTGGTAAAACACCAGATTACATTTCGCTCTGAGCATGTCAATGCCAGTTAGATGTGGGCAGGAACTGTGAATGACTTGCTCTGTTGGCTGAAAACAAACGCAGAGCCGTATAATTCGGGGTGGGAACAGCCAAGGAGGAGCTGTGCTGCGAGCAGAAGAGGCTTCGGGGGCTGAGGGGCAGAGAGTGGGACGGGACGGTGGCTCTGCAGCCCCCATGGCGTCCTGCTGCAAGTGGTGGAGCAAACCAGGAGTTTCTTCTGAGGTTTGTGAAATGGCAAAGAGAAATTTGCCAAATAATTGTTTTGGGTAAAGTGCAGGGACTGCCCTGTCAGCAGGGACCAGACTGTATCTTTCCACCCTGGTAAGATTTTGGGATAACCTAGCGGTCAGCACACCCTGCTAGGAGATGCATGGGGTCTGCCCTGCCAGGCTGAGCCCATTTCTCTGGCTTTGGCCCTGGAGGGTGACACAGGCAGCGTTGGTTCAGTCACCGATATCGTGCCTCATACAATATTGTCTCCTTGCCGCAATAACAACATTCCCCCCCCCGCCCCGAGCATCTCACCCCAAGTGAAGCAGTCTCATTTTATTGGTTGGAGCAGAAGCGACAGTGGCAGCAGCAGAGACGGCTGCGTGTAGGTAGTCTTCATGTTGTTCACCGTTTCCCATACCGTGGTATGAGAAGACAATGCTGACGCTGCAATAACTGAATAAAAGACACCCATTTTCTGCCAGTGCTGCTCTCATAATGAATATTGCTGACGCTCGGCACTGGTTTGCTCCACCAGCTACCTCCCCCCTCCCCAAACCTTTGGAAGTCTCTGGGCGCTCAGGGCATACTTGCAGAAGTGCAGGTGGTATCAGCATATATTAGAATATATTTATGTCTTAATTAAAAAAAACTTACACTGGAAAGTCACCAATTTACCTGTTAACATCTCCACTTCGCACTGCAGTTTTTCGCCCTTTTTAACCATTGCCTGATATTTTTGCTGTAACAAAATATATGCTACCTGCAGATGGAAGCAAACGGTTTTGAAGAGAATTACGCTACAGATGCCTGCAGGTGACATGACACCAGAACCCCTGTGAATGTAACGTGCGGTGGGACATGGCTGCTCGATTTCAGAATCTTTCGCAAGACGGCAGAAGTTCCCTATGCTTCACGTAATAAACAACTTGCACCCACAGTTGTGGTTGGGGAGGGCAATTTATATTGATTCATTAACAACCACTCCAAAAGCAGATTGCTGTGTTGTAATATAGCTCCCGGAAGGGGTTCCTTCACAAAATTATTTTATGTTTTTGTGTGTTTTTTTTTTTCCAATATGATACTTTTGCCTCATGACTGTCTCCTGAACTATCAGTTGCACGATTCATTAATACGGCCTGTACAATCTTATTTCCTATATATATAATCAATACATCTAGCACTGTCAACTGAAGCCCACATGATTATATTTTAAAATGTAGAGTATTAAGTTATTTGTTGGTCGGACCAGAACAAATGTAGGATAAATAATGCCATTAAACAACAAACGAATTAAGGCCTCATTTTTCCTTAGTTGCTTACGGAATCTGCATTACTACATACTTTCCATTATTTGCAAATTACACCAGACTGATTGAATAAATGCTTTAAAATGGGTCCTGAACACTGGTTTAGAAGCACAGAGGAAGTGGTTTCTTAGACAACTGCTACCCACATATTGATTTGATAACAGGGAGGTGGAGGGGCGAAGATGATTATGTTGATGTACGGACCTGTTCATTGTTTAATTGAAGGTAAAATTTTTAGCTTCACTAGTCAATTACCTGATCTCATTAAGTTCTTAAAAATCACTAAAATACCATTCTGGCTGAAGCAGCTGCACTTTGCTACTATATTGTCTAAAGCATTAGGAAAATCATTTGCTAATGGTGATTTACAAGTGTAAACATGTGATATTTTTAGCATCTGAATGAGCTTCCTCCATGTGAGAGATCTTGAATGACTACCGTGCACCAGGTATGTAAAGAAAAAGAAGGATATGAAATGTGTTTTTATGTTTGCTTAAACGAACTGTGAACTTCTAAATATTTTAAGGCTTTGTCTGAATATTCAAGCCTTACCCACAGAGTGGAACGTGGAAGAAGAAAATCACAATTTCTTGACATTAAAGCTGTTTCAAATTTAAAGGTAAGGGGTTGTTCCGTGCCTGGCACAAAACAGAGGTTATTTTGAGGATAAGTGTAAACTAAGACAGCATTTGGCATCCCTGCGGAGGAAGAAGCCCCGTGTTGTGAAGATGTTACAGAGGCCAACGTGGCAGCACGGGGTAATGGTGCTCTGGAGACTCTGGTGCAGCAAGGCTGACCCGTCCTGTGCCTGGCCTCTGCGCTTCAGAAGTCGCTGATAGAGGGCTTTGCATAGAACGCACCTCTTGCATTCTATGTGCCACAGCGCGTGCGGTACTGATAAAAGCACTGCTAGTAATGTGTGGCATTGTATATATTTCCAAACATCCCATGAACACATTCTTCCAGCTTAACACATTTTCATTTTGCAGGATGACTGTCCCAGAAAAGGTAGGAGATCAGTCAACGGTTATACGGTAATGTGAGAAGCTCTTTCCAAAACCTACGTGGCAAGAGTTGTGCTTCCTTGTGTACTTTTGTTTGTTTGTTTTGTTTTCAGAGCAGTTCATAGAAAGACAGCTGGTTTCCTTCCAGAAGAGAGTCCGGGATGAGTTTCTTCATTCTTGTGAGCTATGTAACTTCAGTCACAAGAACTTGATGAACTCTCAAAAGGAGCCAGACATGTTTTCCTCTCAGTGCAAAGATGTAACAAGAGGTTATGAATCAAGTTCCAGAATGAGAGAGAAAGTAAGAATTGCTTTTTTTTTTTTCTTGGTAGGTATTAGTAGTTGAGAAATAATTTAGAACAAATTCAGTAACACCAGGGCTTGCCAGGTTTTGGGGTTATTCCCACTGATGGCTGTTTCTGGTTCTGTGCCAATCCATGCACACTTACCGTCTCTTTGGAGTCAAAGATGACATTCAAAATACGAAGAAGGAACAAAAGCCCACCGCACTGACGAAGAAAGGCGCCAGTTCCCCAACCTTAGAGCACATGCCTCCAAACTTCTCAGGAAATATAATTATTGTCTTCCAATAGTTATCTGTTATAACTTGAAGTTCCCATACATCAGTAGTTCCCAAACTACCCACATGCCTGTTACTTGTTTTTTTAGGTACCTGAATTGAAGTCCAAAGCGCAAGGCAAATGAAACTGCTACTGTTGCGTTTTGAGGTTCTGTAAATTGGCAACTGGATTCTGTACAAGGCATTGATATAAATTATGAGATCAACCCCAAATTCTATGGCATTCACAGGGAGTTTTCCTTTATGTAGGCGCCAGAAGACATGTTGTAACACAAACAGTGGCATGAAAAAGAAAAAAATCACTTTTCAATAAGACAACATCTATTTAGGTCTTTCAGACTACAAAACTACTCAGGGTCTGTTTTTTTTTAGACTGGCTACTGCCTTTTTAGAGTGTGGGGAGGGGGATGTCTCGGTCCTGGATCCCTCTGTATTGACTGTGGAATTGGGCAGAAAGAGCAGGAGCTGAGTGGAGCTACTCCGTGACTCACTTGTACTTGTCATGCCAGACAAGTCTGTTATGCCAGTGTTATTGCGATCAACCAAAATGGTACTGAAACCTTTCTCAGGTTTAAATAGCACAAACCCATTTTCAGAAGCGGTAGAGCCAGTATAACTTGGTTTACCATCGCAGTTTCTGGAATAACAGCAAATTCGGCTGTGATTTATTTACAGGAACAATTAAACCATTTAAAACACTGATTCAAAGGCATTTCTTGGTGATAGCTGCTATCAACAGTGGGTTGACTTCCCACTTGGTGAGCGGGCCAGGAGAGCCATCCTGGTGGAAATGAGAGCCCGGGAGCTCTGCTCTGAGCAGAGCCGTGCCGGGTAGGAAGTCCTGCAGAGAGCAGCTCTGGGAATAGCCAGCTCAGGAAAGCGCCCAGGGCCAAGTATTTGCAGAACTGTTCTGAACTATCGTTCTGCTTAAGGTCTTTGCGGTTTTGAGATAAGAAACTGAGGAAACTGAATAAAAGCAGCTACCCACCAAAAGGGTGAGTTGTAGGAGAATATCACTTCTGTGTGCAATCTCCTCCCCCTGGCAGACCCGCACGCTGGAGGCGGCCGCTTCGCTGCTGTTGGTAAACAGCTTTTGAGGTATTTGACTGGCATTAAAGTTCAGGCAGCTTCTTAAATGCCAAATATCTCCTAACCTGCACCCTGAAGGACACATGTTGATACATGGCTATACGTTTACTGAGAATCCTTTGCAGAATAGAATGGTGAAGAAGAATCAGAGTGTAATTTTCTTGAATGTAGTAAGTATTTAATTCTGAAGTCCATCTTTTTAAACTTTCCTTAGTTTTGTGGGATTTTTTTTTTTTTGTTTATTTGTTTGTTTTTTTCTTCTGTGTTTATTTTCAGTGATCTTTCACTTTGTTTTTAGGGTATGGAGAACTATTTCTCTGGTAGCATGAGCTATACCAAATCCTGCAGGTTACACTTAATATCGATTTATGTGGCAGGCTTAGCTAGAAGTGTCAACCTAGAGAGACCTTTTTCCTAATCAATAAATCAACGCATTTCCTAAAATGAAGGTGATTACTTATGTTGTGTCTTTCACTCCGTTTTCATCTGAGTTGAGCTCACGCTGCCTTACACAGCACTGGATTGCCTTTCAGCTTCTTAAAACACGCTCACTAGAAAAGGAGGAATTACCGTGCAGTGTATTTTGAAACTACAAGAATCTGAAGTCAGAGTATTTGACAATAAAACACATTTCTCAAACCTCTGCCTTCCAAGAATCCGCTAAAGCATAATGCTGGGAATACAATGCATAATGAATGAAGATGTTTCAGTAATTCGTGAGGATTTGTCTCATTCTATTTCTAGATATGAGTACGTAATTAACTAAACTATAAATATATATACATTTAAAAGCACAATTTCCTCATGCCCATTAAGATCAGTAATATATGACACAAAACCACCAAAGTGTTTTATTTTATCTCAGAAGTAATCTTTTCTCTAATTAGGTACATCTTATTCCCAAGATAATAAACTTTCTGACAAACTTTTTCATATGATCACTCACAAATATTAAGGCTTTTAATAGGCATATTGTTCAACGCTTAGATTGCCTAGCCAACATTTACTGGGAACCTATTAATGTCCTGCTTTTAATTCCTAATGATACTAAAATTAAATTAGCTATGTGCTCTCTTACAACGTCTGTCTCCAGATCTAGAGGACTGTTTATACAAGCAATCAGGGAAGTTAGCTGTTCACCGGCAGGGCAAGTGTCTGCAAATAGTCTCTGCAATAACATATTAGCCACTGCAAATGGAGGAATATGAATTAAGCATATAGATCTTGCACTTGTTTCCCTTGTGCCTCCCCCCTTTCCTTGGCATGTTTGCTAATACATTTGTAATGTCAGAAATGGCTCCGAATGTTAAGCATTAATTAGACGTGGGAACTGGAGCATAAAATAACATCTACATTTTATCCTTTTTAATCAAGAGGAAACGCTCTAATGTTGGATTTAGATTTAATGCAAAACTAAATATTTGACTCACTATATATTATGTCAGTAGATTAGCTGGTATTTATCACAGTTTTCAAAACTGTGGCTTTAATGCCTCATTTGACATGATTTTGTCAGTCCCTGGCAGAAAGCTGATAAACTGTCCATTTATGCCATTACAGCTGCCTCTTGTAGCACTGTGCTGCTATGGAGAGGGGTCAGTTGTCACTTCCTTAAAACCTTTGTTTTTGGTCATTTTATAACAGGTTGATCTTTCAAGTTCATTTGGCTGTATTACAGTAGATAAGTCCAGACTATAAATCAGGTTTTGATGGTACAAAAATAGCTTAAATTGACCAAGTGGCCAAAAGTTATCTAAATACTGCACTCTTGCTGTCAAAGTAGCTGAAGCTGGAATTAAAACTACTGCTGGACTTCCATTTCTTCATTTCTTCCCTTATTTTCAGTTTCTTCTCTGTATGGATTTTTTTTTTTTTTAGCTTGGGCTTATTTTTTAGGAGGCATTTTTATTTTTTTTTATGGACAGGTAGCAAGAAAAAAGGTTTTCCACACAAAATGGCACAGCTGAAATGGACCAAAGGATACAGTCTCTGATTAGATGATTCCAGAATATTCTGTAGCTCTAAAATCCTCTCCGGGCATGTGCTATTACCCAGGTGGGGTTGTGGGAATGAGCAACATGTTACCCTGCACCCCAATGCTTCCAGACAACGTAGATACACCAGTGCCAAGTCCCTGGGCTCAGATCTGCATTGGGAATATCATTAGTGCTACTGACTTCTATCGTATGACTTGCCATTTCCACTGGGAAGAGCTGATAAACTCACAGGCCCAGTTATAGACCTGTTTAAGACGACGGAAGCCACCTACATCATCTGAGATGATGTAAACCCAGGTACAAAATGGCTCCAACCATTCCTCCGGAACAGGGCAGATTCTCAAGTTATACAAATGCTGCACTACACTCCTCTAGGAAAGTCCAGATTTTATCAAGTCTTGTTATAAATGCAATACAACTGTTTAGCATCAATATCTAACTCCCCTTCTTTGTTTCAGAAGTGGATACAGAAGTATCCCTGACTTACTGATGGGGCTGCAGCACTGCTGGGATAGCTGTGACGGCCCCAGGAGGAAAAAAAGAGCTGGGGATTCCTGTTTCTCCTGTGATACCTTTCACTTCATCGGGGTCTGCTTACAGAATGAGAGTTTACTAGTTTTATCAAATTTGGTAAAACAGTAATAAGAAGACAAATGCAATCCCAGCAAGAAGTGCCGCTTTGACACTCAGTGCCCGGTCCCCAACTCCTCCCGCAGGTAAATGGCTGAAGCTCTGCTGGACGGTTAGAATCATAGAATCGTAGAATCTGTTGGGTTGGAAGGGACCTCTAAATGTCATCTAGTCCAACCCCCCTGCAGTAAACAGGGACATCTTCAACTAGATCAGGTTGCTCAGAGCCTCATCAAGCCTGGCCTTGAATGTCTCCAGGGATGGGGCATGTACCACCTCTCTGGGCAACCTTTTCCAGCGTCTCACCACCCTCATTGTAAAGAACTTCTTCCTAATGCCAAATCTAAACCTACCCTGCTCTAGTTTAAAACCATTGCCCCTCGTCCTATTGCTACATGCCCTTGCAAACAGCCCCTCCCCAGCTTTCCTGTAGGCCTCCTTCAGGCACTGGAAGGCTGCTATAAGGTCTCCCTGGAGCCTTCTCTTCTCCAGGCTGAACAGCCCCAACTCTCTCAGCCTGTCTTGATAGGAGAGGTGCTCCAGCCCTCGGATCCTCTTCATGGCCCTCCTCTGGACCTGCTCCAACAGGTCCATGTCCTTCTTAGTGAGCCAGTTGCACACAGACTCCATGTCCGATGTAGTAACTCCATTAGGAATATGAAATGTGTGTCTGTTTAGGAAGTCTGGCACATTTTTACAATTATCTAAATGAAATGAATTGAAGAATTTCAAGTCAAACCTGAACTTTGTCCTGTCTCCAGCAATGCAAGGACAATCAAGCCACTGACTTGGTCATCCTGCCCTTTCTCTTTCCTTTTTATTTGGTTGATCCTACTGAAGGCAATATCAGCATCTGCATGAGTAAAATGAGCATTTAACTTGGGTGACTGGCTTTTGGTAGGGAAAATATGTGGAAAATCAGCTGCTCAGGAGATTGAAAAAAATGCTTTTTATTTTACAGGCATAAATGAATTTTTCCCCCATCCAAAACAGAATGAAAAATAATTCCAGCACTGACAGCTTATATTCTATGCAGATGTCCAAAACCTGAGGACACGATCTGTTCTAAGACTTCAGTTGCCACTTATCTTTGTGCCTGGCCAGTCCTGCCCTTGCTGACAGTGTTCAGCCATCACTCCTCAAGGATACCCTTTGCTGCGACCAGTGACAATTTCAGCAGCAGGGCTTTTTAATTTCTTTGGGGAGAGCAGAAGATGGGGAAATAAAACAATGTTGCCAGTAAGACCCACTAGAAGGTGGGAGGAGAGTCATACGTATTTGTGCCTACTTGCAGTCCACCCACTCCTTCCTTCCCTGGGCCCACCCTTCCGTCCTTTGCACTGTCCCCAGGGGCCCAGAGGCTCTGCCCTGGCTGGATGTGGTGGCAGCAGTGGGGGGGTGGCAGAGAGCCCTTCCTCCCTGCAGGGCCTGGGAGGAGGGGGAAAGATGCTGGGCAGGGGGGAGCAGTCCTGCAGCACCCCTCTGGCTAGGAAAAGGAGTCATTTGTGCATCTAAAAGTGATAAGAAGAGTTTCCCTCCTGCCTACGCCAACTTGTGTGGTATGTGTTTGACAAGCCTAGGTAGCTGCCTTGTTCCTGTGCCCGGGTCTACCAGTTGGAGGCACAAATTCTCTAGTATAACTCATCTTGCTCAGTTATCAAGGCAAAAGTACCTGTGTGGTGGGTTGAGGTTAGCACTTGTGCTAGCATAGAGATTACCATTCTCACGGGAACCTGCAGAGGTGGCATCGGCCTCTGGGACCACTGGAACAGCACCTTTTGTTTGCTGACCTGGCGTGAAGGCGGTTCTTCCATGCTCAGCAGTGCCAGTCAGCAGAGACCTCCCAGCTTGTGGGATCAGCACTTTATTCACATGAAAGACCTGACGCCTTTGATTCAGTACTTCTGTCTTTCCAGGATGATGACACCAAAGCAAAGGTCTCTGTGATCTCACTGTCTCAGCAGCTTTCACATGTGAGGTTGGTACACAGAGAGTTGCCCCTCTGGCATCTATTTACTCAGTGGAAAGGGAGCAAAGAGGGACAGGCTTGCCCAGGGTCGCACAACAGAGGTGTCGTCAACTCTTCGTAGCGCGCTGTTTATTGCACCAGGTCTTAGAGTTCATTTTCAGCCTCGTATTGCTGTTGGTCTGATAATCTGAGCTTTCGTTTAAAAAAAAAATTCCGAAGACCCTGTAACTGTGGCATTGTCAAAGAAAGGTTAGAAAATGTGCAACTAAAGGACTAAAACAATCAGAATGCAAATAAGAACCTATGTGATGTGTAGAACAAATGTGCTTTTCTCGATTTTCTGACTGTTCTAGAGCAGATGAATTTGTAGTTTTAACATTGTTAATGGAGATAGTGAAGGTTGTGCTTTGAAGTTCTCTAACTTGCTGAAGATGCTCCTGTTCACATGTGCGGTTCTCAGGGTTGCCCTGGCCACTGCTTCAATGGGACAATGGGTGTGGGTGGAGGCACCAAAAAAACCTGTAAACCAAGGGCAGGAAGAACTCTCCTAACTCATCAAATTTAGTCTTCTGTTCTCACAGGCATCATGGTCTCCTTACTTAGATCACTGGAGGGAGTAAAAGGAACTGCACTAGAGTCACATGGCTTCTTTTTCCATTTTCGTTTCCCACACAACCCCTGCTGCCGGTGGCGTACTGATTAGCTGATGGGCCAGCATGTTGGTTGGCCAGTGCATTATTTACGTAACTGCCATTTAGATGGGGCAAGTGCAGTACCAAAAGCCAAACCTCCATGTACTCACCTAAAAGATCAAACCAGAAGTTGAAATACCCCGACTAGGATGAGATCTTCAGAAGTGTTTGGCGTTCATCTAACCGCATCCACTGAATTTCAGAATAAAATCCTTCCCTGCCTCAGTGGTGGGCAAAGCCATCCTGGGGATGCGACTGTCAGCGACATCTCAACCCTGTTACAACACAGCTCAGTCTCCCAGACAGAAAATCAAAGGAAGGGACGTTCTTAGATTAAGTTTATAAATTTAGATTAAGGTTATAATCTCAGGCGTACTCAGAAAGAGTACAGAAGCAGACATCAGGCTGTTTTACAGATTTAAATTTAAAAAACACTGAGATTTGTTCAAACTTTAAAGCCAATCTGTTTAAAGCATAAGAGTTATTTTACTTTGCTTTTCTAATTAAACACCAAGAGACACTGCTATCCACATGCCTTGATCTTGTAAATGCTTACTGTTTATCTGAGCAGCTGGAAGGCCTGAGAAACAGATACGATTATGTCCTCGTAATCTTAGGCTGAAATAAATGAAATGAAACAAACACATTTGTTTTGTCACATGGTGAGATCTAGTATGGTCCTCTGATATGGCATAAAGTACCTCGAAACAGCACAGACTGAAATCTGCAGGTCTAATTTCTGCTGTATTTAATTTTAAAATCTTAGATGCTACTGATTCAGACCTAGAATTAGGGTGAATAACTGTGCAAGGTGTGCAGAGTGATGGGAATTACAATCTTTGTACTTGAAATTTGTCATGTCTGATATAAGATGCCAAAGACTTTCTTTAATCTTCCCAGGCAGAGCAGAAATAACTGTTCTACTAAAGTGAATACAATAAGCTGAATTTTAAATACTACATATATATATTAAAATGCTGGGAAAGCAATGAGCATATTTTGTTTCCATTCACTGTGAGACTCAACTAATCCTGTTCAGGTGCGTTGGATAACTATGGCTTGGAAAGGGAAAATGCTGTGATTTTTAACCCGTTATGTAGCATCAAAACTTCCAATTATGTATTGATTCAAAATTAGAGAGACATAATGATAGCACTTTGCAATAACATGCAAGGTCACAGCCATGTACCCTAGAAAATAAAATTGCTAAATATACAGTGCAGCATGAGGATCTAGTAATCTCTTGGTGTTCCAGCATAGAGAAAGGAAAAGGTAAGCTTAATAAAGTTACAAACCCCCTGATTTCTTAGAAATCATGGTCTGAATTCTGCCTCAGGAAATGACAAGCCTACTACTCACCTACCATGAACAAAAATAAGAAACACCTGTTGTCTCTTTGTTTTTACTTAATTTACTTCCTCTGGCCCCCTTCACTCCTTTGCCTTCCTTCTGGAGACCTGGGAGGAGCAGTAGTGAGGCCCTTCTTGTCCGTTAGCGCTCCTGATGAAAGAAATAGGTAAGTGTGTATGGTTGTAGGAGGCTGTTTCAACTTGCTCTGTTTTTTTATTCATTGTTGTGTTCTTGCTCTCTTCCTTAATTACCCAGCACAGTAGGTAACTGCTGGAGGATATCACTTACATGGACTTCCAGCCTGGCCCCAAATTGCCATTTTTATGTTCTTGAGTTATGTCTGACGAAAGTAAAAGGTCTAATCATTTGGGGAAACTTAACTGTTTTGTGTCTTTTATCATGTTGCTGTGACAGATATATTCCTCAGGAGTTTTTATTCTTTTTATGCTTGAGTCAAAAATATCACATAGATTTTCTGTAATTTTGGGTGCAGGAAAATCAAAGCCCTGTGTCTTCAGTCCTGTGACTGAATGTGTTTCAGCTGATGACACGTTGGCTTCTTCTCCTGAAAAATCTGATTAAGGTTATTAAAAAAAAAAAAAGGGAAAGTTCTGTCCACTGTTCATCATAAGTTTTTTTGGTAAAATAATTCAACATCAAATTTAGAATGAGTAACACTTCCTGTTATGATACAACTGGCTTAAGAAAAATGGAGCTAGCACATCTCTGTTTGTCCTTTCTCTCTGGAAAAAAACCCACCTAATTTGGCTGCTTTTCTTTTTTCAAAGAGAGCATTCACAGATCCTAGTGGTATTCTTTATGGCCATTTAAAAGTCAGTATAATTGCGTAAAGCTATATATCCTCTAGGCAACAAGAACAAAAGCTTCTATACGTGCTAAATATTGTTTCATTCAGGAAGTTATTCTTATGTGTATGTTTCCACAACTATTATCAGTAGAACTGAAGGGTAGCAGCAATATCCACAAGTTGTCTGATTTCCTTCCCGCACTATCAAAGATTGAAACAACAAAGATGAAAATGTTGGGGGAAATGCCTGTAACTATGACATAAATTGCTTTCCAGAAAAGATTTAAGGAAGTGGCCTCTAATATATTGTTTATGGTATGGAGGAGGCGCTCCTGCCTGAAAGAATTTGGTTGTGTTGGGTCTTCTAAGCATTCCCGAAGGCTTCAGGATGTTCTTCAGTGGGTTACATTCTGCTCTGGGTCATGGTAGTGGAAGCATGAAGTTCCTCCATTGTTTCTAGGATGTTTATTCTGAATTTGTGCCAATGTATCTGAAATTATGCTGTAGCAAATATCTGTAAAAATTCCAGTTCAACAAACTCAGGAAAGTTCAGAGGATAAAATCACATAGGGAATTATTACTGTTACAGTGTTTATTTTATATTTTATTTTGTAAGGTTGCATAATTAATACAGGTTGATTTTTTTATTGTTGTGGCTTCTCTCACTATGTTTGCTATTGCCTGTGCCTGGGGTATGTGCAGTGGGAAGCTTAAAAAAAGAGAGCAGCTGCTAAACCCTGTGGTGCTGATGAGATGTCGGAGCCCGCATTTCCAGCTCCTGTTCCTGTCTGGGAAAAACCCTCCTAACATACGTCACTTCCGATAGCAGTCCATGCCTGGTGAATAGTTTTAACATCGCTTTGTCTCCCTTTTATGGCCTTATTTTGTCTAAATGTCATGGGTCAGTTTCATGCATGTCCTGGTATAGGAACTGAGAGGAAGCACTTGGCATGGCAGCTGGTTGGGAAAGGCTCTCTAGGATTAAAATTGGACATGCAGATGCTTCCTTGATTAGGATCTCCAGAATGGTGTTCCCCTGGAGTCTGGGAAGCGGCGAAGAACTGAACTGTCTGCTTAGGCCACAGGCTACCCTTCTCCTCCAAAAAACTTCTGCTCCCACCCCACAGCTTCAGTTGGGGTAGAATAAGAGTGATGGCAGAGACGCGTGTCCACTGCAAGCCCCTCCAAATAAGCTGAGCACAAAGAGACCCTGAGGCAATGCTTCGCTGGAGCCCCAAATAAGCTGAGCACAAAGAGACCCTGAGGCAATGCTTCGCTGGAGCCTGTGGGTCTGTCAGGCGGCGTCCTCCGTGGCTGCCATAGCTATTGTTCTGCTGTGTTGTCCTTGCGGCCAAAACCCTGTTTCTGATGAGTCTCTCGACTTCCCGGCTCAATAAAACAGCTCCTTCATTAGTGGTTTAGCAATGCTTCTGGGGAGGAAAAAAAGAAAGCAAACCTTTGCACAAATCCACTAGGCAATTGGCGAGACCAGAGATCTAAGATATGTTGAGGCAGGCAACAGTCTTGTGCTGGGGAAGGCCTGCCCGCTCACGCGCGGCGAAGGGTAAGTGTCAGGGAAATTAAATCTGCCCCTGGTGTTTGGGGAAAGAGCTGGATTACACATTTCTTAAATGCCTCAGTTCTGCCCAAGTCTTTCTTGTACACGACCTTTTTCAAAAATGAACAGTAGGCATTGCCCAAAGTCTGGAGGAATGAAAAGTGGCTTATTTGGAGCCTGCTGAAGGAAGAGTTTAGACCTTTTTTAAAATTGAGTGTGTGTTATAAGTAGCTGGCCTGCCAGCTGGAAATTTTGGAGAGGTGCAAACAGAATTTAGTACACTCTAGGTTAAGATGACTTCTCCAAAAAAAGAAAAGAGCACTTACAAGCACTATTATTAATACTTAAGACAGATGAAAATGAGTCAGTTCACACCAAATCTCACTTGGTGGACTCAGCTGCTTTGTGCTCCCCAGCTCTTACTACCTCTCTGATGCCACCTCCAGAGCCTGTGTTAACTGTGATCTTCGTGGTTTCAAGGGCAGAGGCATCTTGTTCACTTGTTGTAGTGGAGGCTATAAAACCACAAGATAAAAATACTTAACAGCCAACTAGCAACTGCCTTTTGAACAGGTGAGATCTGAATATCCATTACTCCACAGTGCGTGCCATCATTCATGTCAATAGAAAGTGGTGTAAAAGAAAGTCAGGAGTGCAGGGTCAGAAACTATGCTAAACAGGGCGTTAATCTGATTTTTACTACTCTACACAGTGAAGTAAAGTATTGCTTCCTGCATAAGGCTCAAAGGAACACCAGAGGCCGCAATATATATTTTTGCATGGTTTCATACAGGCTCTGAAGCAATGACAAAGATTTTCCTACCCTTATGTAACATGTGTTTTTAAAAAGGAATAAAATAAAATACCTCCTCCTCCTTCAATAGCATTATAGTTGGGTGTTTTTTCCCGGATGGGACTGGTATAACTTAACAACAGGCATCTGGGGCTCTGTGCACACTCTTCTTAGCTTGCTAGGGGTGACAAAATAGTGGCTCCCTCCCCTATCTCATGACCAGCAAGATCCTGTGCAGGGTGCAGAGCACCACCACGCACAGGACAAGGTCAAGACCAGCCAACACCCTGCACCTTCAAGAACCTGCTGTTAAAACCCACTAGCTGCGTATCCACGTCTAATTTCCTATCTTGCATCTTTCCTGCATTGCCTACCCTTGTTTATTCTCACCAGACCGACAAGTCCCCCCCCTCCGGTGGAGTGCACGTCCCCGTGGGTGCCGGTCCTGTGCGCTGGGCTGTTCTCTGCCTCCGCAGCCGAGCAAGCGCTGGTGTGGCCGCGCAGCTGCTCATTTGCCTAACTCGCTAGCAAATCCTCAGGGGGTACTTCTTAATGTTCTGCGTGTTGGTCACAATTGATTTATTAATTAACATAGTGGTGGGAATCAAGGATCAGTGGTTTTGTTTTTTTCCGTCTGTCTTCCACTGACTTGCTTTTTGCTTCAGGTAGATGATCCAAGCTCTGTCCACATCCTCATTCCTGTAAACCAGGAGTGATAATTCCTACCAAGGAGCTGTTTGTGAGCTTTGCTGAGCTCTTTAGCATCCTCAGCAGGAGGCAGCACAGAAGCATATGGCCAACATACTATTTCAAAACAACCCAGTTTTAAACTGTTGCAAAACCCTCCTGCTAGCCCTGGGGTAGCTCGCAGTCCCCTCGTGATGGTTCCACTATGCCTTTAAGAAGTTGCAGACAAAGGGGTTTTTCTGGCCCTTCTCTCCCCAGTCGTTGTTCCCATACACTGGGAAATAACCACTTTATTTGTATTTTTTCAGGTTAATTTTCATCAGAAGTTCCCTGGTCTAACTGGCGACATAGCTTTTCATGACTGCTCATGCTCACAGAAGAGACAGAGTAAGAACACGAATCTGAGCAGAGGCAGGGCTGCCTCTTTTGGTCGCAGCGTGCTTTTAGATTATCTTAAACTTATTGGGAACCCCAAGTTTCAGCAAAGTTTCTCCAGGTAATGGTAGGTAACCTCAGCGAGCCCTTTGGGGCACATAACCTCATGATGTTTCAGTTAACCACACGCTTTCACCTTTAGCGCAGATAAAAAATTTGATGTTAGGGGTTAGCTGAAATTCAGTGACCCACCATGTTCAGGAAACAATGATTTACAGAAATCGTATAGTCAGCCGTTTCCTGGCTATCTGGCAAGAGGGAGCAGAAGGGAAGCATGTCTAGCTTGTGCTCCGACACGGTTGTCTTTGTACCCCTGCCTGAGCCGTGGCCTTCCAGGGGAGGAGCGAGCTTGGTATCTCAGCCCTGTGCTCTGCGTAAGCTCATTAAAAGCTATGACTAGGCTGAGGTCTCCTGTAATCCTCAAGTGAACTGAAAGATAAATGGGATATATAAGTTTGTGAAAGCCATGGAGTTAAGGAACTTTTCTGGGATAGTGACAGACTTCACTTAACACCTCGGAGACATAGTGAAGTAAGTTAAACAGAGTACCAAGAATGTCTCACATAGTTTTCTCTACTGTTGAGGACCCTGCTCCCAGATAACAGGGTAATATACACTTGAGTCAGCATTCCTGGCTGCTAAAGCGAAAACTAGTAACAGTGCCCGTTAGGCAAAGTGTAATTTCTGTCCTAAGAGATGCGAAAAGCACTAAGTTGTCTTTTTTTATTACTGAAGTATCTCACGCTTTCGGATTTTTTTTGTTTGTTTAAAAGTATATATCCCAACAGCAATGGGCAATCTGCATAATAAAGTAACGCACCATTAAGCATATGTAAATGTGGAGAAAAAAATTAAACAAATGCTAGGAGGTTTCTGAAAATTAAATCAATATGATGGGCTTAATAAGTAAGTGTCGTAATCCAAATAAGATGTTAACGAACATTCCCTAGTAAAGTGAGAGGGTTTTTTGCTCCAAATAAGTTGCGCATCCTTTCGGTGCCTGTTTGTGTGATGCTCGCTAACTTTTGTTCAGCACACAGCTCTGAATACAACCACCTACAATAATGGGAGCTGGAAAGAAACGGTGCCATGTCTGATTAAAAAAAATACTGCAGATGCTGTTCCTGTTAAAATGGTTCCTGGGTAGGTGTGGCTGTTTTTTCATAGTTAAGTGTGTCCATCAGTGTGTGTATGGAACAGCTAAAGGCATGCGGTCACATTGCTGAGGGGCTAACCTTCTGTGACGGGACTAATGTGGTGCTTGACCAAGGATTGATTTACTTTAGGCTCTCTTCAGGCTTCAAAAAAAGATGCAAAAAGTACTAGAAGATGACTCTTATAGCAACAGTTGGTAGATTTTCACTGAAGCTTAAAGAAGTTACACTCAACTGATCCATGTCCAGAGAATCCCAGAACTTTTCAAGTAGGCATTAAAAGCAAAACCATTTGGCTTTACCAGAGTAAGTCTGTAATAACATTATCAAAGTCACTGCTTAGGAAGCGCAGACAAATACATCAGCTATGGAGTATTCTTTTTCCACTGTGCTGAGCAGTTCTCTAAAGCCACTGCAGTTACATGGTCCCAGATGTCTAGCTTACTTCAAAGAAAAAGTTCAAAAATTGTCTTTTACTTTGTAGTTTTCAGGAGATCCTGCCATATCTCCCGAAGTATGTGAATGTGAATCTTATTATAAAAATAAGCGTGAGTATTTTGTTCCCTTTTCTGTACACATCTGATGGGAAGAGAGTACACCCAAATCAAAGGTCATCTTAAAATGACCTTTGGGGAAGTGCAAGATGCTCCTGTTCCTTTGGTATGGTGTAACTAGGTTAGCTTTTAGTCCTGAATGAAGATACTGGAGAGTGAGGTTGTATCACAGTTGTTTGCGTTACTCTCTTACTTTCTTGATGGTTTACTTTCTTGATTAGGAAATAGGGTGTCTCCCCTGGAAGCTTTAGATAGAAAGTGCTCTGATAGAAAAATACACTGAATCCTGTCGATTGTTGTCTCTTGCACAGGTAAAAATGTGTGGAGAGATGAATCACTAGAGTAGCTGTTGATTTGTTATTTTTTATAGAGATGTACATAAGGCTTTTATTTTTTCTTTTTCTGGCTTTTTTTTTAAAGCAGCCTATTCAGCTGTAAAGATTTGGGGTTGCTGTTTAATTAGCTGTTTAGAATTGTACACTTTGCATAATCGCTATTTGACTACACTCTGAAAAGAGGAAGTTCAGCCTATTTGTTACTCAACTAAAACAATCTAAAAGGCGAATCATACTTTCCGATTTCTCTTCACTGCGCTGAAGTTTTGAGGTAACTGATTCTTCCAGGGAAAAACGCTGTGTCTTCTGCCTGATCAGTTGTTCTTACTTCAGCCTTGTGTGTAGTCTTATCTTTAAGTAGAATTTCCCGTAGGTGGAAGGCAATATATTCCAAGATACCGGGACATGAATAGTTTATTTGTCCTGGGAGTGGTGAAAATAGTAACCTGCTCTGCAGTGTTAAATATAAAAAATAAAAACCCAAGATGACAAATCTCGGATATGGAACACTCGTCTACATACTCGTGTATGAGTTTTTCCCATATATACACATACACGTGTACGTGTGTTTATGTACATAAAATCCTCTTTAAGACATTTCGTACTGGTTACTTTTCACACTGTAGGAAGACCCGAGCATGCTTGTCAAAGTTCTTATTCTAGCATATCAGAACAGAAAATGAATATTTTTTTCAAAAAAAAGTTTAAATGTATAAATATCTTTTGCAAATGATAGCATAGCTGCCTTCAGTAGCAGGATTTGGGGACAATTGCCCTCTGCTTTGCTCTTGGTAGGGTTTAGGGGACTGGCGCTTGCTGAAGCCATGGACTGAGGGGGATGCAGGGGTGGTACTGGGGCACAAGCGCTTCCAGGTAGGTGCTTGTAAAGTTTGCAGCAATATTCCTGAATTCCTGTTTTGACTGTTGTCTATAGATATTGATGAAAAGCTCCTTTCATGACAAAGGCAGGAAGCTTTTAACTGAAAACGGTCAAACTGTTGTCACAATTCAAAGCAAATACAAGGCCTGGATAGAAACACAATATAAACTTTCCCAGGAGAGCTTCTTGAGACTTGTTATGCTGAGCAAAGTTGGCACAGTGTCCCATTTGCAACACTAAAAATCAAATGGTTTTTTTTGTTTGTTGTTTTTACAATATTTAAGTGACATTGTATTTGTTTTAAGAATCAGTTGCTGACGCACGAGGGTTCTCTGTCCACTGATTCGCATCAGATGAGCACTCTTTCTCTAGTCACAAGTGTCTGCTCGGCAGACTTGGTTTTGCAATTGAAAAATCAGTAATTCATTCATGGCCAAGATAAAGAGCTCAAACCCATTACGAGATTACCACCACTGTGAAGACTTTCAATTGTATTCATACTAAAAGAGGAGGAGACTGAGAGTGTTTGCTACTTATAGTTTGGTCTACTACCTATTTTTGGTTTTTTTTGTTTTTTTTTTCCTAAGGTGCCTATCACTGGGCTATCTAAGTAACAATAAACTAGTCACTCAAGTGTTATACTAAATATTGCTTTCACGATAACTTAGTATAATGAAAACGAAACTTGTTTTAACGATGATAAAAATGTTTGTTCAATAATTTCTACCGCAATTCCCAAGTGAACAAGCAGCCCGTGAGTTCCTGAAGAAAAGTAAAGTCATTTAATTTTTATTCAACAACACCTCACACCTGAAAAAAAACAAATTTCTCTCTAAATGGTTAGATTAATTCGTCTGCAAGAGGAATCCCTTTAGGGGAGGGAATGTACAAGAGCTCAGAATAAAATTAGCAAACATATAAGATTAAAGGGAAAGTAATCAGTTTCAAATTGGATTACAGATGAACAAGTCTCCGTATTTGCAATATACTGTAGAAACAATGGAAATAGGCCAAAATTGACAGGCGTTTGTATGTTTTATCACTTGTTTAAAAACTTTTTACCTGTTGCTGCCACCGTGGCAGTTTACTGTCTCTTACATCATAAAAAGCCTGTCATCATCCATAGCATTTGGTTCTTTGCCCAAGTGTGTGGCTGAGTCTATCAGAAAAATAATCATTGTTAGCTCCTGCTATGGTGAATCTATTGAGAGTGTGAAAGACCACAGTTTCAGGCCTGGTATTTTCTGTAGCCTTTTACTCTGACTGCTCAGCTGTCAGCAATCACTGGGCTGTTTCCATTTACAATTTCTTCAGAATCAAATCTGATTCTCCTCTTTTCCTTCCTGCCTGACACAGAGATAACTGCTGTGGCTGCTCCCCCTTGGTGTGGCTGTGCGCTAACCCAGCCTTCTCAAATGGTCCAATTAAAAAGACTGCTGAAAAAGTTTTTGGCTATTTTTTTCTTTCTCTCTTTTTTTTTTTTTAAATAAATTGGTATTTCACAGACCTAGAGAACTGTAGCTCTGGCTTGGTTTGCTAGGCTCAGCACAGTTGTGCTAATGGCTTCTTCAATGCTGCTCCGATCAGAGCTTGCTGCACGGCTCCTGGTGAAGTTTAGGTCCCACCAGCAATGTGCAGGGTCCAAAAAGGACCAGAAGAAATGCTGATATTAGGGCTCTTTATGCATCAAGAAACACTGCACAGGGCAAATCTCTCGGAATGTCACCACAGAGCTGTCACACTAATTTAATCAGTCATTGTTTCCCCTATTACTTCATGAACTTGCAACAGAAGCAGAACTTTTAAAACTCTACAATGATGGGTAGCATTTGATTGCTTTTTATTATACTGCAGTTGCTTCTCTCCTGACTTGTTACACAATCTGAGCTTCTGAAAAAAACAAACAAACAAAAAAGGCAAAACAACCCCCAAACCAGAAACTATAAAAAGAAATGCACAGAACAGGCAAAAGTTAACAGAGACCCTTTCTATCAGAACAGGTTTTAATGTCATGAGTCTGGAGCTCTTCTGGCATCTCAAGAGGAGAATTCGACTTCGGGGCTGGTTCTAGAACATCAACATGTGAGGTTAGAGCAGAAGTCTGCAAAGTAGGTGAGCTGCTGTAGAAATACTTCTGGAATCTCTTCCAGGCTTTAGTGATTTGTCTGGGCTTTTGACAATGAGTAAGTCTCTTTTGCAAGTATTACTTCCCCTCCCTTAACAACTAGTGAACATTTTACTATGAATTCTCAATATTTTGCATTAGAAATTGCATGTGATTTGGACCTTTAACTTCCATGGATTTTTATTTTGTGTTCTAGTCAGTTTGTACATGAAGAAACACCTCCACTTTCTAAATTCTAATTAAAAAAACCCTTTTGGTGCATATTAAGTACTCATATTTGAAGCTCATTTCCCCCATAACTTCCAGTGTGAGGAAAACTTGGCTCCTCAAACATTCACAAAGTGAACTCAAAGTAATTATATATATGTTAAATTTCTTCGAGTTTGATGTGACATTGATGCAAAATCCAGAGGAAATTCCATCAGAAGGAATTAATCATGTTTCCTATAGGATTTTTCCCTCGTTGGAGACAATCTAGCCTTATTCTTTAAACAACTAATCCTTATTCCTCCATTTGGTTAAACTTTTTAGTTTAGCTTTCTTGCGTTTTCTTTAAAATGGAAGTAAAAATATTATCTGGGAGGTTTGAGTTGCAGGGCTCTAGCTGTACCACAGGAGCCTTCAGGAGAACGCGGCTCTGGAGAGCTAAGAATTAAGTGTAGTTCCTCAAAGAATCATTTCAGAAACGTGTGAGTAGAACCGCTCCGCAGCGCACTGAACCTTAGTCACTTGTGCTTTGGCTTTTGCAATAGCCACGTGAAAAAGAAAGGGTTATTTATTAAGAGCAGAACAGTTCCCTTTTAGTTCTGTAGCAATCATGTCTCTTTTTTTCCAGTCCATGGAAAGTGTTATCTCAGGCAGCTTTGTGCAGGAAGTTCTGTTTATCACTTCCTCACAGTTGCAGTTTGTCTAGGACTTAAATATATGATATCAGATTGCATCAAAATGTGGGCCTTTGTGTGCTTAACTCATCAAAGGAGTGGACCCTCAGGACTTGATATCACTTCGCTGCATATGCAGTCATGTAGCAAAACAAAGTCTATCTAAACAGGACAGAACTATTTCTGTTGGTAGCGCAGCAAAGCGAGCAGAATTGGTGTAGTTTCAGGTATCTGCACTGTTTCACTTCTTGTTTTTAAATTTATCACTTTTTTTTTCAGAAGTGACACGGTTTGCCTGCTTTTACTATGTAAACTATGATGAAAACCAAAATATTACTTGTACAATAAAAAAAACAACAACAAAAAAAACCCCAAAGAACCAAACCCAACTGGGATTCAGTTGGTGTACGCTGCTGCGGTGCCTGCTCACGTTACAGAAACACTCTGAAGTTTTGAATCCATGTGTTTTCAGCTGGCTATTTTTGGTAGATGGCTATCCAGGCGACTATGTGTCAAATAAGCTTAATGAGACTGTAATAAATAAGAACAAGTTACTGCAGGAGGTTGGCCACAGCTTATGAACCTGCTCTCCCACCTTTGTGGTTATGTTTCTATTTTCTGTCCCCTTGATAAAGGAGTTCCCTCTTCAGAATAGCAGGCTGCATTGCCAGATGTTAGCCTTTCTGGGCAGCCACAGGAAGCCTATTCAAACTCTGCAGCAATACTTCTGCTCTGAGCAACAGCTCCTCTACGCTGACTCTGGTTTTTAATACCACCCTCTCCCACGCCCCTTGCAGTATCTTACTTAACGGTACTGGCCCTTTTACTCAACACAAGCTGGTTTCGTGCTAGCTGATAAGTGTCCAGCCATTGCAGAGCCTGATACCCGCTTGCCAGTCCGGGAAGCTGCAGCGTAGGGTCCATTTCTGCTCCTTCCCACATGCGTCTGGTGCGTGTTTTAACCACGTGATAGATGCAAAACTGAGAATATGAAGTTAAGCTGGTATCCGCCCTCAGATCCATGATGTAACGTGCTGCCTGTTTGCTAAAATCTGCTAGTACTATAAAAAGGAAAGAAAAAAAAGTTTAAATTACTCAGCAGTAAAAGACAAAGTAAAAGTCTATTTGCTCTTGATGTCTCTTTTCTTACTTGTAAAAAAAAAAAAAAAGAGTTATTAGTAGAACATGGATGGAAACTGGTTGAGGGTTTGGTTATTTTCTCCTTTTTCTCATTATTTTAACTGCTGTATAGGTTGATGAACAGGACTAAGAGATTACTCCAAATCCCACAAAGCAACTGCTGGGGGAGCCGTCAGGTACTGAGCTGGGCAGAGCCATCGTGCCTGAAGGAAGGGGCCCCAGAGCCCAAACCTGCAGGGATGGCTGGAGCTTCTGGCAGACCCTTTCCTGTCAATCCTTGAGGCCGAGCTGGGAAATAATCCAGTTTTCTAATTCCACTGTTTTCCACTCTGCTTTGCTATGCCAAGGAAACCCTGAGAAGCACTTTATTGTGTCTTCCTGTCTTCAATTGCTGCCTCCCACCACTTTTTCCAGCGGAGGGGTAGTGTGGGTCCTAGCAATCGCTCAGTGGAGCTAAGGAAAATTTTGAAAGGTGTAGGATGTGCTGCTCTGTGTTGTAATTTTGAGCGTTGTCAGTCCTTTGTGGGGAACAAATGCTCACCACTGGCCGGAAAATAGGAAAGTGCTTAAAACCAAGGGTTTGGGTTTTTTTTTTTGTTTGTTTTTTTTTTTTTGTTTTTTTTAGAGAAAATGAACTTTCCTTACCTTCTCTTTCAGTTTGATTATATAGCAAAAGTGAAAGTCAGGATCCCACCTCAAAAACTGTCCTGCTGCTCCAAAATAGTTTTGCTTTGAAAATAACAATACTTTGCGGGAAGCAAATGCATGCTGTTGCCTCCTGAAGAATGCTTCCATTTTCACTGTGAGGGGAAACCCCCTGCTTTTGTTAGTCAATATGGATAATCAGTGCTGTGAATCAAGTTTACAGGTTCCAATCAGCCATATAGCTTTTTGCATGCGTGCATTTGCACAGTGAAAACTGGAAGTTTTGTGTAGTTCTGCTTTGTGGAACCTCACACCACCCTAAAACTGAACTCTACTACTCAACTGCCCTTTTGTGCGGAGGAGGGGGGGAATGTCAATGAGGTGTTGGCAGTTACTGTCTTGATAATGTTGATGTCGTCTTGATGTTTGTAATGATAGATGTTGCTGTTGTCTACATGGATTAATAGAATACACTTTATTTTTTTTTTTAATTTATTTCTGAAGTCTTAAATGCTCAAGTAGGTGATGGTACCCTGTGTGTCACTGAGGATGTCTCGAGGATCCACCTCTCCTGACGGTCTATGGCTTGTGGATTCTAGTGGGCATGGAAGGTCTAATCAACTGAATTACTGGATTCACTTTTCCAATTAAGGTGATGATTTTAAATAGAATTCCTTCCATTTTGCTTTCTGGGGGGGTTGTGGTGGTGTTTTTCTTCTTCTTTGGTCCTGACTCAGGGCCCTTGTGTCCCTGCTCAGAAGAGCATGTAAGATGGTGTCAACTTTAAAATTCTGCTTAAATCCGACCAAGGTCAAGCAGGATGAAGAAACACCAGCTTAATGATTTCTTGGCTAGGGGCTGCTGTAGGACTCCCAGGGATGCTAATGCATGTTAATTTAAACTTCTTATCACCACACTAGCAAGACCGTTCACACATTTTCCAGAGACACCACAGGATTCAGGCTGTTGTCCTAATTGCTATTGTTCAGTCTGCTAGCTATTATATTTACCACAAGCTGTTTTCATCTTGTTGGGAGCCTGGTGCTAAACTGAAAACCAACACCTATTTTAGCAATTTGTTGCCTTCTGGAAGTTGAGGCAGTTGCGCTGTAGTATGCAGACAAGCTTCTGTACAACGTGTGTAAGTTTTTGGCTGTGGTTCCAATAGATGGTTTTAGGGAACCTTGTACCCGATTAGAAATGCAGGGCTCCATGACATAAAGCACAGAACACAGCCTTTCTGTTTTGTTTTCTTTTGTTATTTTTTTTAAAGGTTAAACATAGCTGATTAACCCAGGTGTATGCGATCATGGTTTTCCTGCCTGATCAGGACTGAATTTATCCTACAAGAGAGTCTAATAATGGATCTACAACCTCAGTTTGTGTCTGTTAAGCATCAATGACTCTGTCAGAGATGGGCTTCTCTATCCCACAGAAGTTTTATCTGCCCAGAAGGCCACAACGTTTGTACAGTCATGGTGGTACCAGCCTGGAAGAATACCTCAAGGAAGTAAAAGCAAAAGAGAGAGGCCTTCCTCTTAGTCCAAAATAAATGACTACCTTAATCTGTGACCAAATTTTCCTCATTTAATGTGGTTTGGTGTTAGATTAGCTTTGCTGTGGCAGCTATCTGTTGCTGAAAAGCACAATCCCACTTCTCTCTTTGTGCTGTAGCTTCCTGCCCCTTTTCTTGCACCAGGAGCAGTGGTTGTCTGACCTAGCGGTCAGCCAGTTAAGAGAGCGCCAAAAGAGAAGAAAACTAATTCTATCAAGAAAATTGATTTATTTTCTGCCATTCTCATTCCTTGATCCAGTCTGGGGAAAGGTCAGGAAATCTGTGTCCTGGCCAGCGGATCCAACCTTTTGGGCAACAACTCTCCGTAAGACTCTGCTCAGCAGTAAGTTAAGATTGAACCTCAAATGACTGACTTTCTAAATTGCTTTATTCTCTTCCATATTTTTAGGTACAGTTATTAACCTACTTTAAAAAGGAAATTCAGATTACAAGTCATAGACTTTTATTTAGAGACTGATTTGCTTTGAAAAAAAAATTCCGAAGGTTTGTCCTCAACTTAAACCAAGTTTGAGTTTGCAAAAAAAAGTTTGGTTACGCTTGTATTTGTTTCATTTTTCACACTCTTCTCCACTTCCTTCTTTTGATGGAATACTTCCAGCCCCGTCAGAACTTGGAAGTACCAGAAATAAACCAGAAGCACCCATTTTTGCAAAGCATGGGTCACCTTGTACTGAAGGTACTGGGCTGGGATTTGGGAAATCTGGATTCAATTTTCTGCTTTGCCACTCATTTGCAGTTTAACATTGGGTAAGTTATTTAGTAAAATAAGTCTACGCTTCAGACGCCTATCTGTGAAACAGCTGGTATCTCCTTACCTAAAAGGAGCAGAGTTAAGTTCATCTGTGGTTCTGCAATCGATGCTCGGATGCTGTGGTGCTCAGAGCCATTAGTGAGCAGAGAGAGGCTCTTTTAGAACAACAACAAAATGTCATGTCGTTGCGCTTAAACAAACACAGGATTTGTTTTTGTTTCACAAATCATTATTTTTATCTTGTTTTAACCTGCTGGAGAACAAGCTGTTGTGTTTGTTTCTGGAGACACATATTATCCTGGTCCTAAGCAGCTCTGTGTGTATCTGCTGTGGCAGTGTCACTCCCGGTCGGCTAACCTGGATCGGGATGAGCTCGACAGCCCATCTTCAGTGGGGCTCTTATAGAAAATTACTGAAGACTTACTATTTTCAGTAAGGCATTCATAACTTACCTTTTTTTTCTTTTGATACCTAAAGGTTAGTAAATCTTGAGTAATAAGCTTAGTCACGCTTTATCTAGCAGCATGACTTACTGGGCAGTGCACATATTTACTGTATGTCTGGCTCTGTATTTAAGCAGGGAGGAAGGATTTGACCCTAATCTTAGAGATGCTGGCTCCGTAGATCAACTTAGCATCTCACACACTCAGTTTCTGATGACCCACTCTCTCTTCTGCACATACAGAACTATATTCCCATAAGAGAATGATACATTTGAAAGATGGGACATAAATGACTTTATCTGAAGGGTAGCCACAGGTCTAACCAACCTTGGCTCCAGTCAGTGATCTGAAGACTATGCTCGCTAGGCTGGGGAATGGTGAATCCATTCACTTGCCAGTTTTAATGAAGTATTTTTGCTCTCTAGGTTCTTTATTTACAAAAATGAACAGAATAAGTGTAGCACAGAGCCAGGTGTTGATGAGGATTCCTTAATGCTACAAGAATCCGCACCTTTTGCATTAAGACTACATCAAGTCCTATGGTCCTCTTTCAGCCAGAAGATATTAGGAGGCAATGATGCAGCTTATCATATAATTATCAATGCATAACAAATTATTAACACATTACCTCTTTTCGTGACTTAGCACTTTGAATATGCTGCAAGATTTCATGAGTCAAATTTTTGAAGGGGCTAAATAAGTACAAAAATTAAAATGCTTGATCCTGGATTTGGCATATGTGTCATTAGTTAGAAATGCAAACCATACAAATAAAACTATTTACAGCAAACTTCTTAGCAAAATATATTGCAAAAGAAAGCCTTACAAGTAATTAGATTCCTAGGAAAAACTTCATCACAGCTGCCTGAGCAGCTGTCAGATGCAAGTTCAAAAAAGACAAGTATTAAAGTTTATTAAAATATTACTAAGTAATGGTTTACATATTGGCTTCTCCATTGCGCTTAACGGGAACCCAGACTTTTAAAATTATTCTCAAGCAAATGACTAAGCTCTTTATTAAATAGCTGCTGTAGTCATTGAAAGACAGTCATTTGTCTTTGCCATTACACCATGAGTGAGCTGTCTTTTGAATCATAGCTAATACTTATGTAAATATATTACCATGATACGGGTGCTATGCTATTCTATTTTTAACTTTTCATAGTACCCTCTGCTTTTATATTAAGTGGTCTTTGAAAAGACTATCTACAATCAGAAAGAACATCTGTATGGACACATGATTTTAGATAGAAAGACTGAAGTTGAACTCAAAGGCATTTTCAATGCTATTTCAACGCTCTAAGGATGAATCATAGATTAGTTTGGGTTGGAAGGGACCGATTACTTGTAACTTGAAACCAATTGGACGTACAATGTTATAGATGCAAAAACTGGAATTGTCGCTACCTGCTTCAGAAGTACTAAGGAATCCAGAAGCTGAGTAAGTTGGAGTAAGAAGACATAGCTTTCAGTGCTTGGCGCATTTATTGTTCTTGGATGAATGTTTGCCGACGCCAGGCATGGTTGTTGGCTACTGTGGTGTTCATGAGTAAATCTGTGTCTTTTAGTCCTTACCTGGTGACCTGTGTGTTTGATTTAGATAGGCCAGTTGTGTTTCAAAGGACTGATAGAAAGGAAGGGACCTATGTCTGTATAGTTGTGTAGAATCTGATTTATGAAAATGTGCGGTTTTATGCTAAACAAGAGTTTAAAAGTTAAACAAGTAAAAAAAGAGTTTAGCTGGGTAACATACAAATATTCTTCACGCCAATCATTATTTCAAAATCTCCTTGTAAAGTTGTTCTGAGGGATTAGGATGGGAGGTTAGTTTGATTTTTGAGGGTTTTTCTCATGTTAGAGTAGATCTCTACTTTCAGCTTGTGAGTAGGATGCTCCTGAGTCTATAAAAGCCAGGACTGCTAAACACTCCCTTCTTTACAGCCTGTCTAGACCTCTAGAGGTTGGGAGTGTCTAGTGACCTCTTACCTCTTAGCACTTTAACAACTGGTGGCTGAGCGTATGGATATAGGCCTTGGTTAACCACATAAATGCCATAGGGAGATACAATTCATGATCTTCAAGTCTGAATTCTTGGCACTAGTCAATGAGTGATTGACTCTTAAATTGACCAGCAAGTGCAATGAGGAATATCTCACCAAGTCTGCTGTACCATGTCACTAGCAGAAGGTAAATACGAGTGCATCAGCCAGAACAATGTAATTGACTTCTGCTATAGTTCATTATACTCAGTGTAGGACTTTCTTTTTCCCCTCCAGCTATGAGATACCAGCTATGTCCCCTTGCACAACTGTGCTGAATTATGACATCAAAATAATCTAATTAAAATATGCCCATGAGTTACCTGTAAGAGACTTCAGCAGAGTGGAATGGTTCTCGTCTTGTCTAAGAGATGTCAGCTCTATGTACATTTCGTAGCCTGTTTGCTAAACTCCACTGCCTTCTGACCTGTAAAGAGTTGAACACCTTCATTTTTAATGACAGGTGCTTTAATACGTTTGAAAGTGTGTATGAACTATCGGTTTTGGAGCCTGTGATTTGTGATTCCATACACTGTCCTGTATAGAGGAGGAAGAATTATGAAAACTCCATGTGCAGAAAGAATTATATGATGAATCCTGAAAAATATCTGTTGTCATAACTTCATTGTTGCATGAGTCGTTGCTAGGATATCACTGATTCAGGCATCATAAAACTAGGTAGAACGACTTCTAATTTTTTTGAAGAATTGTTACTAAAAAAAAAAAGGCAGTTAAAATAGGTGAAGAATGGTATTTGATATCAGTTATATTACTCATGCAATCTGAATGTTTTATCTTGAAATTATTATTATTTCTGTATTTGCAAAATGCCCTGGATGAATTTTAAAAATCATTCACCGTTTTTCAGAAATGTCACTACATTGTCTTGGCAGAGATCACAGCTATAGTCTAATACAGTTGGGGTTCTCACAAGTGAACATAGAGGGAGTGGAGAAATATGACGTTCCTACTTTCCTAATCAGGCATTTCTGAATTTGACAAAGTGATTCCATATTGCCCTCCTAAGAAATTTAAGAATTAACATTAGCAGGAATTAACCAGAACAGACTAGTACCCTACAAATGTGAATTCTACTGTCTCAAAATCTGTAATTTAAAATAAGGGAGAAGCAGATGGGATCATTCCCTGAAAGAAAGGACAGATGATGAGTGTGTTTCTTTGCATTTGGTGCCCTAATAACATTGATGAATTTGTATATTAACTTTTGAGAACATCAGATGTGAGAAGGCCTGCTTTTAAGGCACCAAGAAGTCATTTGGCAGCTTCCTGGCAGTCACACAAAATCAGAAGGCATTACATCATTATTTCTCATTATAGAAATCAGAAGTGACCAAAAATTCATTTTTTTAGTATGAAAAACAAGAACTTGTCCTTTTGTACAAAATAAGAACTTCTAGGAAGAGAACCTGCAGGGAGAGCGCTTCCTCTATTGCCAAATCCTTCCTTCAGCCGGGGAAACCACACAATTCCCAAATCCAGCTCTGATGAACCCCTTGCTCAGGCCATAGCAATGTCATGGGTGGCCACCTTGGAGGTTTGGCTTCCCCACTGTGCGAGGAGGGGGCTGCGCTTTTGCTGCCGCTTCCCTTTCTTCCCCCTGCCTCACAGCCGTCTCTCACTGTCAGGTGGGGGAATTTTAAATATTGTTGGGCAAATCTTTTTTGTTTTTGCATGGCTGGACTCTGCAATGTTTTTGAGGGAGGAGAGCTGGGTTACTTTGTGCTGGGGCCCTGGGAAAGTTCTTGACCTGGTGGGATATTTAGGGCCAGGGGTTGTGAGGGTGCATCCTCAGGGAATCTTTCCTGCTTCCCCCTTTGGGAAATGGTGCCTGTTGATGGATTTCTGACTCTTCGAAAATTTGTACTTGTGAGGGACAGTGGTCACACCACTCACCGCTATCCTGGGTGCAGCTGGGTCTCCAGGTGGATCACAGGGCCCATGGTCATCTGTCTGGCTTCATCCCTGTGAGTGAACACAGGGACTGGGTACAGGCCTGTAATGTCTCTTTTCTTGGCAGCTGGCACCTGTAACAACCAGCTTTCCTCATTGCAATGCCCGGGCCTGTCTCCAGGCATGGCATCCCAGTGGTCAGAAAGAATGAGGCCATGCTGTTACACCGCGGGAGATTGTCTAGATGCGTGGATGGGAGCTGTGCTGTGCCATTTGCCCACACGGCCACAGAAAGGATACAAACCCCAATTAGTTTCCTAGCATAAGTGCAGCCCCTGATGCCTTACAGCAATAGAAGTCAACTGTACCCTGACAGTGAGGGAAGCCAAAGATGCGAAAATGGGGTTCCGTAATTCCCTAGCTGAAACCAGCAAATGTTAGGACAGCAATGTGTGTGTCTCTCCCCGAAAAACTATACCTACCTAAATGGAAAGTTTGTGCTGGGACTGCCCAGGTATGGAATGTTCATCCCGCAAATGCTGCTACAATGACCCCTGTAGCTAAGGAAGGAGAATTGAAAGGCTCAGTAAAAAGTGCTCCTGAGACTATCTCGAAGATGTTGTCTGCCTATGGCGTGGGACTTTAAAAGGCTCAACAATAAGCAGCTGTGTGTTTTATTCAACTACTCAAAGTGATCTTAAAATGCTTGCTATCTTGCAACCAGTAGGAATGATGAAGTAACAGGCAGGGAACCTGGCTTCCTTATTTTTCTAGAAGTTTTGGAATTATTTGGTCTCTGACAAAGCAAATCCCATTGTGAATCATGAGCATTCTTTAACTCTGCTTGATAGGGCTCATCCTAAAACTGAGAGGTAATCCCGTCTCTCGCTCTCTGCTAAGGTTTGCTGTGCTTCAGTCCACTCATACACACATATGCAAAAGGGAGTTTATCAAACTTATTTTAAAAAAAACCCAAAATATTCAAATTACTTTTTTAAACCCAAGACTAGCTAATTAGTGGCCAAAGGATCTTTTTTTCTTTCTCATTTTTAATCCCATTGATGTTGAAGTATTTTAAGCAGTATTGGTTAATGTCGTCTTTCTTACTAGAACATTAAGCAGTAATTTCCCTTCCTCTTCCCCCTCTTTATCTCATGCTTTATATTTACTGAGAATAGCAGGTAACAAGGCAAACCTGGCATCTGACCAAAAATGTTTTTTAGCTGGTGATTCATTAGCGTGTTAAAAAAAAAAGAAAGCTAACCTGGTTTAAAGGCACTTCTTACACAAAGAGAAAGAGGTTCAATTACCATATCTCATTTAAAGTGAAGATTAAACATCTTTACCAGGACAGTGCACTAATCCCATGAATCCTATTTATGTTGAAATGTAGTGCTATTGGCAATAAACAGCAATTTGAGAAGTCATAACCCAAGTGAATAATTGTCAAGTGACTTTAGAACTCCCTATAAATTTCCTCTTCATGACTTCAGCAGTAGTGTTCAACAACAGAGTTAAATATTTGTATTAGGTGCTCCTGCCTTTAACAGACTAATTAAAAAGATGGAATTCTTTGATTCTGTCTCAAATCATTTTAGTTCTAATCTCTCTCAGGCAAAGTCAGCTCTATAAACCGAGCTAAATGTATTTTTTTTCTGAATAGAGTCTTTACAGTGTAGCAATAAATTAAAGCACTGGGAAAGTAAATGCAAGTGAAGTACCCTTAATGATGCTATTGTGTAGTTGTTATGGTTATAATCCCATTACACAGACCTTTACCTTGAAGGCTATAAATTCTTTGAGAAATTATTCTAATGGGAAAGGGCATTACCTAAAGCATTGTGTTTAAATATGACAAAAAAGGGATGATTTAAGTTTGAAAAACCAAGTCACACAAACTGAAGTAGTAATAATGGAGGGAGATTAAATTTTTGCCTATCGTGCAGACCTTCTAAATCTGTATTTCCTAAAAAAACACGCAATGGAACCGTCCCCGGGGGTGGTACTTGTTATTTGCATCACAAGCATGCCTGGAACTTGCCGTTAAGGATCAGGACCCCATTCTGCTCTACACCTGCAAACTTAAAAAACAGTACATGAATCCAGAATTGTCAGTTTAAAAACCTGACCCAAAACCCAGTGAAGTCAATGGGAGACTTTCCATTGATTTTAATGATTTGGTACAGGAGCTAAGTAAGTATTTCTAAGACAAAAATCAATACTGTCCCACAGTGGTAACGTTTTCATGTGCTTCTATTGATTCTTTTGTCATAGATTACAGGATACCTTGGTACTGTCAACATGTGAGGTTTTAACAAACTGATTTGATTTATTAACACTGTTTGATTAACATCTGCGGTAGCAAGTATTTATCAAATGTCAGCAAACAGAAGTTCAGCAGAAGGATCACTACAAAAATGACTTGTTGTACAATGTAAGCTGAAGTTCAATAGGAATGGGCTTTCCTTAAAACCAGTTTATGTCAGAGCTCAGCATAATTTAGGTATTCAGAAACAGTCTGTTTTTTTTAACCAGCTATATCATCAGGTCTAAGAAAATGTCTTACCTCTCCGGGACTACCTTAACTTACCTTCTTTCATGATCATGGTGAAAACATTGCTGTGACAGTATAGTTATAAAAGTTATGCCAAAATTCTCAAATTAAATTGAATTTGCCTAATCTGCCAGGATCATTCTATTTCAGAAATACACTGCAATGCGTTGCTGTATTTATAGCATCTGACTTACACATGCAGGTCCTGGGGCATCATCAACAGGACTGTTTATGCTGGGAATATTTACGATGCCATTGTTCAGTTGACAGCTCTGTCATTTAGCTCTGTCACCTTTTAAAACCATCTAAAATGCTTCAATCGTTTCTTGAGAATGACTCTTTAAATTCTGGGCCTCTAATTCAATTTGATTTTTCTCCGGTTGTTTGAAAAATAAATAGTTTATACAAATGAACAATTATATAGTAGCAGTCTAGTGGTGTACAGCTTTCCTACTACGTGACCATAATGTACTATTTTAGTACGTCAAACTCCTCCACATGATATTGTTTCTCAGTTTGCTAAGTCACAGAAAAATTCCCAAGCTTAAAATATTATTTCTTCCTGCTGAAAGGCTCTTTTTTCCTGGAAGAATATGTGAAACCTTTCTCAGAATTATCCTGATCCAAAACCAAAACTGCAAGTTTTATATCTGACATAGACCAGGATGGGTTACATTCATTCACGTTTTCCAAAACAATGTAAAGCTTAATTTGCTAATTGAATTTCACTTATCACATAACCTGTTACAGTATGAATATCTCTAACAGTCCAATCAATCATAACAAAAATGTGGATACCATGTAAATCTTATCAGGATCATGAAAATAATGGGACTTTTGTTTACAAGGTGTCGATTGGTTTTAGAAGCTTTGATAATGACTCCAGACAGTCAATAAATACAGAGACTTTTACACTGCCAGTAGGAGCCGAACTAAACTATCTAATCTTTTTAAAATGACAGACAACACAATGAACTCTGAACTTAATCCCCTCCAAACATTAAGGAGACAGTTTAGTGCTTAAAGTACTATTCAAACTCAAACCCTACATTTAAAAAAAATAAATAAATCATTAAGCATCCGATTTAAACACACAGGGAAATTCAGAGTTAGGGCTGGTTTTCCTTCCCATTGTGCCTGGGCAGTGGGCTGTGGTGGGCTCCAAGGCTGCTGGTACCTTGTCTTGGGCAAGGAAAACACCTGTGTGCCTTTTGAAAGCAAATTTGTGTCAAAGCATTAAAAAAAAAAAAAAAAAAAAAAGGGCAAGACAAAAAAAAAAAAAAAGCTGAAGCCGTAATTACTTTGTGTCTTTACTGAGCAAATTTTTGAAGTTTTGAAGAAGAGAGGGGGGACAATGTTATACGCAACATTTCAGGTGACAGAGTTTACACTGCGGGGCTCATAACCTCTGAAAATGACACGTGGCAAAGGGATCCATAAATGTAACGGAGGAGAAGGGTGGCAGGCAGTGGCTAACGTACAAGTTTCTTGTGGAACGGCATCTCCAGACATAATTAGTGACTAAGAAGATTAATTGTGGAAGGCGCGTTTCTCCTTTACTTGAAATCTATGACAGAGGCCAATTCTTGTTTTAGAAAGTGACACCCACCACAGTTAAACAGTTCTCTAATGCCTGTTAATAGAGAGGAAAGATATATACATATTTATTTGATAAATACCTAATTATAAAATATAAATATATAAAAAAGTAGGAGTATATAGATATATTAAATCACCCTTTATTTCAGCTCAACAACTTTTTAAACAAATAATAGGACCATCTGACTGCAGGACTGTTTCTTCTACTAGCAATAAAGTAAGGGGAGAAAAAAAATATCCTTAAGTTATCAATTCTTCTGAGTCAGACAATTGTTTGCTTTTTAACTTCTTTAGAATCACTTAGTGCAGTGCAAATCTGAATCCTCCCAGTACTGGCAAAGGTTCAGTATTACCCTGTTTCCCACGATTGCATTTTGCATGTCTATTTCATTGATTTGTCTTATACGTGTACCTCTGGCTAACGAATGGAGGAATTAATTCATCATAATCTTTTCAATACTTTCCTCTTTTGCCTAATATAACGCCTGACATGGCAAATGCTTTAGTTTCATTCTTAACATGGCCCAGGTATCTATATCGTCTTTCCTGGGTAACTGGAGATGAGTTATGTTAAATCTCTGTATTTGTTATTAATTATTTCTGCTGAATAGCTAATATTTCCTAAAATCTTTTCAATGCCTCTCTGTATCTGAGGTAGATTGCTGTATGCAAAGGGAAAAATATAATTAAAATCATCATTTGTACATTTGATGATAGATTTTCAATTATCAAAATCTGTTTACATGTTGAATACGATTTGTTGTTCTGCAATCTTGTAAATTTTATTTGCTTAAGGTATCCTCACTGTCTTGGTAAGTTACAGTATTCGCATGTGAATGGATTCAAATATTTTACGTTATTAACAACTGATTCTGAAGTGAGGAGCGTCTGAGGCTCCCACTGCCTGTGTTTTGCCATGGTTAATTATTTAAGCTTGTCTTTCCTGCAGTGCTGCTTGGGCAGACTACAGTTACATGCTGGTTGAGTTGTCATTCGGATGAGCTGCATTATCAGGATGGCCAAAATCTTATAATGGATTGTTACTGAGAGACGTGGTGTCTGTGTTCTCATGATGAGATCAACTGGCAGAGGTGAGAGTGGGAGTATTTATTTGGCATCAATGTGATGAATGAATGGGTTTACGAAAACTGAATGACCCCTGCTGGCATGATGGGCAAAGCATCCTTGGCGTGGGTTGGATGGCACAGGACCTTTGGGCTCACTGTGTTCACCCACTGTTGGCTAGTTATAATGCAATGTATATAACGAAACGCCACCAACCTCTCCTCACCCTGGAGGGCAGCAGGGACGTGCTGGCTTGGGTCACTGCTGCTGGTGTAGCTGTCTCGCTCTTAGGGCCAAGCTGCCACCATGCCATGGTGCGTGCCCTGGGAGCGTGCCCATGGGCTCCAAGCTGGCTTGGTGACATCTGCGTCCTAGCGTGCTGGATCTGTCTTGTTGTGCTGGGTCTGCCTGCGGTGATTCAGCTTCAGTGTTTGAAGCACCGAGCTCCCCTATCGTTTGTAGAGCCTCCCTGCATGGTGCGAGCCCCCAGTGTGGCTCAGCTTTGGTGTCCTGGAGGTCCTGGTCTCCTGAATGGAAACCAAGTACTGCTTTCTGGAGTAAATCCCAGCTGTGCCATGGCCAGTGAGCTTACTACCAAGAAGGCAGATAAAGGCACAGACTTTTTTTCCTCTGAAAAGAATAGCAGCTATCGTATCATTAATTCCCAGCTGTGCAACCATTTCACAAGGAGCACTTACCAGCTTTCCAATTTTTTAATTGATCAGACCCTTCCCTTACTTTGCCAGACTGCGTGTGTATTTATAGCCATGTAACACTAAACCAGATCTGCCTTTGTTTTTGTGATTTATGTTTTTTTTTCTTAAACAGGAAAGCATTCATTATCAAATGTTGTGAGAACAATACAGTAACTGGAGGTTATTTTATATGAAAATATTGTTGATTGTTCCTCCCCTAGAAATCTCTCTTGGCAGCTCACTTCCTGCCAAATGAATCAGCAAAAGCTGCTCATGAAATTTGTTAATATATAATACAATCATCCAGCGCTGCACTTGCTCCTTATCTATAAAGTCCTTTTGTGATCAATGATTCACATCACCTTTTGATTATAGTCTGTGAGCACAAACAGTTTCTTAATATAAATTAATGGCCTTGGAATTTCTAAATAAACATTCTCTTTTGTTTAGCATCATTTCCTATTTTCTTACCAAAACAAGAGTCTTATTGTAATTGTTCAGTTTTCACTGGAAAAAGTGTTTGTGGACTGGAATGTTCTCAAAAAACAAGCAGTTCCTCTCAGAGCTATTAGTGCTGATTTACAAGGTCTAACCTGCTACGTTAATTGAATATAGCTAGGGAATATTACTAAAAAGCAGCTAGTATGGTGTCATACTGTAAGTAATGATTCCTGTATTCTTTTACTGGAAAAAAGATTTTTCTGTTGAAGCATAGTACTATTTGGCAATGGGGTCTTTTTGATCTTTCACAGTAATAAACCCTAGGTTATCTAAGCAGGAGATATTGTCAAGGTATTTCCTCTAACTTTTCTTGTTGTTGTGAACACTACTAAGTAGTTAGGCATGGGCTCTTCAGCAGAATTAATTCTGAAGATTTCCTCTCGCCAGGTCTGACTAGTAGGATAATTAAAATACCAACCATCACACAGTGGTAAGCTAATGTTAATTATCCCCTCTTGCAAACTTCGGTGAAGCATGAGTGGAGAATGTAGCAGAAGCACAAGCCTGAGCTGCAGAGAACTGATACAAAAAGCTATCTGATAATATTCCTTTTTTTAAGGCAGAGTTATTTCACTTAAGGCAATTAGGTGGAGTTCTAACTAAACTGAAATAAGAACCTGAAAGACTGAAAATGCCTATGGAGACATTTAGTTTAATTAATTGTTAGCTAAAGTGATCCAAGCTTATCTTCAGACAAGGGATTTTTTTTTTTCCCAAAAGCATTTAAAGAATATAGGCCATGATAAAAATGATCAAACTTCTGAGTGGATTGTTCAAGTTGCTTTCAATTAAAGCTTTTTAGTTTGCGGTGAGGATGGGCTCAGAGCAGGCACGGTGTCTGCCAGTCACTGTGGTCCGGCTGACAGAGCAACCCACCAAGCTGGGGTCACTTGGCCAACACCAGTCAGATGTTCATCATATGCTTGTCCTAACCTCAAAAGTTATTTTGATTTCTGACTCACTTGTACCCCAAACCCGTTTTTCTCAGGAAAGTTCTCCAGGGTTACATAAGAAATTTAAAAGCTGTGGCTAGCTAAGACTAGATGCTCTTAACGTAGGGAGGAAAAGATCGCCTCTGTTCCAGGAAAGCAATGTCCTCCAGGGCAGTCATTGCCTACATACAGCCCGTCATTGCCTACAAGGAAGCAAAGCCCTCAGGCTTCCGGGGCATGTCCTTGGCTCAGGTTTTTGATTGACACTTGTCTCTTAAAAGCACTAGTAAACAGAGAGAATTTTTTTTTATGCTTCAGTGTTTTGTTCTGGAGAACGATAAAGAAGCTACTTTGTAAGCTATTATCCAACTTTATTAAGCAGTGTTTCCTTCAAATCTGAAATTCAAACACTGTGTTAAAATACAGTAGAGGTATTTATTTAACTCTGAACTGTTAATTACTGGGGCTGAGTATTATTTCATGGTCTGTATGTTGCAAAGAAAATGAAATAGCACTTGTTCTTCCTCAATGGCACCGAGCACTATATAAACACGTACGATGAGAGTGATTCTCCTCTCATTCCTGCTGCCGTCAGACAGAAGTGCCTCTGTTCAGCCAGCAGTCTCAATGGCTTTATTGACTTCTATGAAGATAACATCTGCACCAGCTCAGGATCTCTCCTGGTATTCTTAGGCACTCATAAGATGTCAATGAAATGCCAAAAGTAGTTAGTGATGCGTCATCCTCCTAATGGGAGAGATGTGTGTTGTTTTGAGCAATTTACTAGAAAAATAACAGGTGTAAAAGTGCATTAGAATGTTATTTCCTCAGTCTTTTGGTGACGATTTTTATATACACTGTCCAATTCTTAAATCCAGTGTAATGAAACCAAAAAGCCATGTATTTAGAGATTTTGACTGCAATTCAGGAAGCGTAATTCACTTAAATGCTCTCAAAAAAAACTAAGTAATTTCCCTGCTAGTATGTAATATACTGTCAGTATGGAGCAATCATGAAAGTCAGCAGCCTTACAAGAATACATTTTATCAGATGCCTACTAAAGAGATGTTTTAGTAGTAATGCATTGCAGAAAGACAGTAGCAATCCAGTTCTAGAAAAGTCAGATTTTAGGCATGGTAGTGCTTTGAGCACTGAAACAATTTCTGACACATTTCCCCTGGTTTATGGTGTGTATGTAATACCTGACAATAAATGCTATTTTTAAATAGAAATAACAACTTTATATGCCATAACCTAAAGCACAATTTGTCCTGCAAACCCTTATCATAACGAAGTGCATTTTGGACAATTAAAAACCATATTTATTTGCAGCAAATGGCTGTGAGTCATACACAGAGGCCTTCTACTCAATCCAGGAAAGGTTATCTTATAGTTTCTAAAGGTTAATATCAAATCTATTAATGTGTCTGAGATGTATGGAAAATCTACTGAAAAAGCAGTAGATTATAAAGCTCAAAGCATAAGAAGTAACTGCTATACCTTTTATTTGAATTATTTTTAAACTCCTAATTCATACACAATTTCATGGTTTTACCTCAAAAAAAATCCAACAATATTTTTTTTTTTTTGTGCATAATGAATTAAGAGGCCTAGAAAGGTAGCAGAAGTCCCTTCTCATAGAGAAAAGACTACCATCTTCAATGTGATGCTGCCAGCTCAAGCTGACACTCTCTTAAGTACTCCATTCAGCCCAGCCTATGTTGTCCATAGGTTATTACTGCATAGGTTACACTGAATTATCTGTTCCTGAAAAGCTATTCTTGCTATATTTGCTTGGGCAGAGGTGCCTGATTCCCGGTGGCGTAGCCTTGAGCGCTATGTTAGTGTGAGCTTCTCATTCCAAACTTCCAATAGCATATTTGAGAAAAATCATTTTGTCCCCAGCAAATGGGCCAGGCTGAGCTAGATGCAGGTGTACTGTTGACGGTGAGGTACAGGTAAGTGCATGTTGGTGACTAGAGGTAGTTGGGGGGGTAGAGAAAGGAGCAAGAAACAAGTCAGAGTTTCCTTCTTCCTCCTGGTAAATCTTCTGATGGCAGTATTCATCAAGAAGCTCAGGTTACATACATCAAGAAGCTCTTCAGGTTACATGTTAAATAAAATTTCTTAAAGCACATTTGCACCAAGGCAAAAGATGGCAGTGGCAATTCCAGCAGCTCCTTATCTGCCTGTTTGTCCCAAGAACCATTTGACGGGGGTGTTGCCACCATGCTTCATGCAAGAAGCAGGCAGAAACGGGTCTGGCCATCAGAAAAGAAGCAGGCACAAGGGCAACGTGAGCAGCCGGTGCAGGTTCTAGGGAGAATGAGGTGGTTTGCAAGGGTCTGGTTTGGGGATGAGCCCAGGAAAGGAGGCAGCACCAGAGCAGGAGATGCCAGAGAAATGACTAATGCCGTTGTTGTCCTTGTGGAGGGATGTAAAGAGGAGATACCCAGGCAATGACCAATGAAGTCATTTGTTATGGATGGCATTGCATGTGAAAATTATCTATAGTAATTCCATTTGAGGGTGGACATTTTCCCCCTTCCCTCTTTTCCATGAATCATTCAAAATGGATTCCAATCCAACTGGGAAAGAAAATTAAACAAACCTCTGATGACTTGATGCTGCTAATCTTGCATTGGTAATTTAAAAGAAAAAGTAATCTACACTGGAATTACATACCCAGTAGGGGTGACTCTACTACAGTATATACTACTCTTTTTGTAATTGTCATGTGGGTAAAACGTATTTTTAAAGCACTAGCACAGGCAGGCTAGATTTAAACCAGCAGTTCTTGGCCCTCTGGTTTCCCATTGGGCTTGGGGAAGAGTAGGAACTAGGGGAGGAAAGGGAGAAAGGATGTGGTGAAAGCAGTTTTGCTCTAGATAAGCCTGTGTCCTGCTTCACAATCTTGTTGATATTTGTCTCAATTTCGCCTCTTGTTCTACAAAGAGTTGTGAACCATTTTTACACCTTCAGCAAGAAATAGGTGCTCTGGCATATTTTGTCAAAGGCAAATCTCAAGATGATTGGAAAGATGGCAGCGGCCGACTTCTAGCAGATTAAAACTTTCTCGGGCTTCTTGACCTGTAAATTTCAACTAGTACAAGTATGATGTCTCAGAAATTATAATTCCTACTCTCCCTTTCAGCATGGGGAGTACCATAAATTAAAAAAAAAAATAAAATACGTAGCACTTTCTTTTCTGATAGTCTATTTAGCTGCAGCCTCTGAACATGTTATATATAGTTGTGAAGTAAAGACACCCTGTTCTGCCAGAAATTGATGAATGTATCAGCTTGTGTCATGTTACAGTATACTGAATTTGTCCCTTTGACTTTTTGCAAAAAAAATGTATTTCCTTGGACAAGGCGGCTCCCTAAAGCCTTTTGAGAGTGGCCCTGAACTCAGCTGGAAAAAGGAAAACTCACATACAACTGAAAGATGTAGACTTTGGGCATGTCTAATCAACGCCAGGATTATGGAAGGGGGGGGGGAGGAGGAGCAGAAGATAGAAATGGAGAGGGGGAGTGTGGGTTGGGCAGACAGTAGGATAAGAAGTAGGATCACCTGCAGCAGAAAGGGCTTCTGGCAGGCATTCATGGGTTCCTGCTGACGAATCTGGGGCTCAGCTACAGATCTACACCACTACACGTGAGATCCTTCTCCACATGTCATGGTCTCACACAGGTTCTGCGTGGGTGCAAGCCACCCCAGGGAGCCAAGCCGCTGGGCCTGGTGTAATTTGGTCTAATCCTGTACATACACCCGAAGGCAGAGAGAACCAAGGTACCTCAGCACCCACTTCCACAACCAGACGGACGTAACACCTGCCTATTTCTTGGTCATTCACCTTTGTATTTGTTTGCTTCTTTTTACATGGTTTTGCTTTATTATTAAACTTATTTATTTCCAGGCAGCTGTGACACCTACAACAACACTTGCACAGCAGAGTACTGTTTATTTTGGTTGGTTCATTCCTAAAGCAAGCTTCTGTGTGAGTTTTTGGGAAAGAAGGAATTGTACCCAAAGTCTCGGTAAGTATCGGACTCCCTTAAAGTCACATAAAAACATTCGCAAAAACATCGTGGTGCCATCGCTGCATCCTATTTTTTTTTTTTTTTTTTGCAAGCCACAGTGTGTGTTGGCTGGGTGTAAGTGCCCAAGGCGTCTCCCACTTGCCTGTGCTCTGCCACAGTGGCAGAAGATGCACTTTCTTCTATCACATGAATAAATTTAAACTGCAGCTTATTCAGTGTAATAGTTTTTGCAGTTTACTTTCACAGTGTCACCCCATAACTGATATATTAATACTTAATCTGGCTTCTATTAAGATCGGAACGAGCAGTTACGATATCCTTTCATCTGCATTTGTGTGACATCCAGTGGCTGGATGGGTCAATCACAGGCTCCCACTTCTCGCAAAAGGTGTATAAATGGCTCACAACTCTGTTTAGAACACGAAAGCAGGAAATGTATTGGATATTACTGCTAACCGAGCAATTGCTTAATTTTGGTTAAAAAATAAACAGCTGATAAAAGCAGCTTGTTCAAGGGAAGCCGTTACAGATATGTATGTGTGCAATTCATTATAGCCTTTAGAGCTCTTTCTCACTTCTGACAACTCGTCCCCTCGGTGCTCTTGCTGGGCACTGAGAAGTGAATAAACAGTATATTGCCCCAGTCAGAAATGAGTATTTCTATTTTCCTGCGTTTAGCTGTTGACTGCACCGCATGTCAAGACCCTCATCAATTTTGTCAGGAGCAATACTGAGACAGGAGTTACATTTTGATTAAAACCTTCGAAATATCAGAAATAACCAAATATACTAAGACTGACTATGTCATGTAACATCGAATTAGGCTTCTGAAAAGTTGTTTAAATGGAAAGATCTAGAACTCCAGTCTTGTGTTTGAAATAATTGCCTGAAATGAAAGTAATTGGTGACAGTTGTGCAAAGTATTTTCTTTGCCATCATCATAATGACAATGACCTGACAGTAGCACCGCTCTCAACATCTGTGGGAGTTTATCCATGCCCTTTCCTTCCAGGATTCCATGCAGGTAATAAATTCGTAACCGTTTTGTTTATTGCACATTCACATAAAAATCATGGTTATCCCAGAACGTTTTTTGTATTCTGCTATTATAAATAGCATCTACTAATGCTGAAAAGGAAAAAGATGAGAACGTAAAAGTTTCTCTGCTTTTCCAGTCTGCAAAGTCCATAAATCTGACTAATAAATCCAGCTAATTTCTTGTGCATGCAGACTTTTTATACAGCAAAAGGAAAAATACAGTATTTTTTAAAAATATATTTTTAATCTCATAAAACTTAACAGACAAATTGAGCATTGATGTCTAGTGTCTGAAATGACTTTAAAATTGTGTTTTCAAGCTGACTAGATTTCAAGATCAATATTTATTACTGGTGAACTATTAAAAGGATGTAGAAATATTATTTTTGCCAGTAAATTTCCTGTTGAGATAAATAAATCAGACACACAGAGAAAAAAGACTGTGCAGGCCTCGGTACTGTATACAAGGCAAATGTTACCAGCAGAGACAGGAAAACAGCAGCTGTGCACCATTCTTGGACACAAAGTCCTCAGGAGTCACGAGGTTAGCGCAGGATCTGTTTTTTCATGCCTGGTTTTGCTGACTATGGAGTCACTTAGTCAACGACAATAATCAGAATAAAAGTCCTCTCCTGAAGTTAGACTAGTTTTATGCTTATCTATGGCAAGGAAAAGCAAGTCAAAGCTGTCAGAACTGTATCTAGAAGAAAACAAAGATCAGATATACGAAAATGCCCTTGCTGAGATCCAGTCCTTTGAGCTGCCTCTTGGAACCACCTTAAGGTATGCATCATTTAGATAATATTATCTTTTTCATGATGGATTTGTTCCATTCTATAGCTGGTCTTTCAATCAGACCAATATATTAGAAACTTTGTTTTCCTGACCCTGAAACCTCAAGGAAAGTTGAATTTAATTTCAGTGCGATTGGCCCTAAGTGAAAAAATACAAACCAAGGTCACCTACTGAGCTCTTTCTTTTCACCAAGACAAAGGTGTCTGTTACTGAAAATTGGCTGCAGATTGTCTATGAAGAAATTACTCTTAAAATGAAAACAAGGGGAAAATTGCTCTTTTGTGTGGCAATGTTTTTAGTTTGATGTTAGTAGCTACATTTTTAAAGTATTAATTGCTGCTTATTCTTAGATTTTCAATAAATGCAACCTTTTTTATCACTAAAGACACAACTACTTAAAGTTTCACTGTTTATATTCCTAAATATCTGAAGATTTTAATATTTTTTTCACTTGCAGCTTATGGAAACCCTTTAATGGTAAAAGTGCAACTGAAAAAAAAAATATTCCTCTGCGTATTCTTCCCTATAAAAAACTAACACGTACAGGATTATGATGTTATGTTTTTAAGTACATTGTAGAAGAGTTTTAAAAATAGCCTGCCTGGCACTGTAGGTGTCAGATTGCAGTGACCATCAGTCTAAAGAAAGAAAATTTAGTTTACCCTGAAACATGTATGTGTCAATCTATTACTTCAGTAATTTGGTGACGGAAAGAAAAAGGAATGTGGGAAGATTGTTACTGCATATTAGTGACTTCTTGAAGGAAATACTACTGCAGAGGTAGCCTGTAGGATTTTTCCTATTTTCTTTCTGTAGCATGCACTTTGTAGGTACTTGTCTACATGTGGAATAATCCTTGTTGATTTAGTAGGTGTCATCAATAAATTCATCTGAATCAACACTGAATATGATAAAACCACAAGCATAGACACGATGTGCACAGTCTTTGCTGCTATTTATTAACTAGCATCCAGGTGTAGTTGCACCCGGGCAGGAGAGATGATGAGTTTGATTACAGTAACTGGAAGGGTGCCAAACACAATTGTAGCTGGCTGGTGTCTAGGCTTTGATGCATTCACAGTTGTAAACCACTGTCAGTTCCTCACTGGAGAAGTAGCCACACATCGCCCTGAAGTTTTACACTTCAGGCTTATTTCTTTACATCGGCTTCCTACTTGTGTGCAGAAAGCAGGTGTATCCTGTCTCCTGAGCATGCAAAACCCAAGGACTAGCTCATCTTTGGCCACAAACCACAAAGTGTATAATTTAAATAGAAAATGGGCTATTCCTCCTTCATTGAAAAACGCAGCTTTGCTGTACACATGCTCGAGGGCATGAGGAAACAATATACCCGTTTCTAGTGAAACGCAGCAAGCCGATGCATAAAAAGGTGCACTTATTTGGATGTTCTATTTTTTACCCCGACCCCCAAATTTCTAGCACCTAAAGAAAGGAAGGAAACAAGCCGGTGACCGAACTTGAATGCAAAATTCTCTTCAGAGTTTCCGTGCCAGGGCCGGCGGCTCCTCGCTCCGCCGCCTCCTTCCTGCTGGGGCTGGCATGGCCCGCCGGTACCTGATGGGGAGCAGCTAAAAGCAGATAAAAATAAATAAATTTAAAAACCCCACCCCCGTCCCCCCCCCCCCCCAAAAAAAAAAGAAACAACGAAAAAACACCTCAAGAAACAAACCAGAACCACCCCGAAGGAAACGGCCGGGTTTGACCCTATACGCCTTCAAAGGGCGACGGGCCGCGGGAAGGGCAGCTGGTCCGCCCGTAGCGCAGCCGGGAGAGGGATCGTGTTTTGGGCGTCCCTGTTCTGTCACCGGGCGCTGAGGTGGCAGAGAGGGTGGCGGCAGACAGGGCCAGCTGCCCCCGGTCTCCACCAGACAACAGCGCCTGGAGCTGCCGAGGGGACGGAGGGACTTTGCCGGGCTCCTCGGCCGCCCCCGGCGCAGCCCGTCCCCTGACGTGGGCCGCGGGGCACCGGCGGGTTGGGGCGACCCGGGCGGGCGCGGCCCGGTGCGACCTGCGCCTTCCCCCCCGGGCCGCCGGCCGCCCCCCGCGCCGGGAAGCCCTCCCCGCCGGGAAGCCCTCCCCGCCGGCCGCCGCTGCCCCCCACCCGGCTCCGCGGCCGCCTCCGCCCTCGGTCCCTCCCCGGCGCCTCCCGCAGCGGCGCGGCCGCCGGGTCCCTCCCATCCAAGATGGCGGAGAGTCTCCCCGAGCATGATCGGATCCTGCAGGAGATCGAGAGCACCGACACGGCCTGCGTGGGACCCACCCTGAGGTGAGGGGTGGTGGGGGCCGCGGCGCCGACGGCGGGCGAGGGTCCCCCGCCCTGGCCGACCGGCGCTACCACCCAGGGAGCCGCGACCCGGCACGGCCCGGCCCGGCGCGGCCGCGCTTTCTGACAGCTCCTCCCCAGAGACACCGCGGGGCCGCCCGCAGCGCCGCCGGCCGGAGAGGCCGCGCTGGGCCCGGACAGGGACGCGCAGCCCCTGGGAGCGCCCCGCGGAGGCCTCACCGCCCCCTCCCGCCCCGGGCCCTGCCGGGGCGCCGCGCCCCGGCCGCCCGCGGGGTGGCGGGGGGAGAGGGGCCGGTGCGGTGCGGACGCGGAGCGGCGCCGGCCCGGCCGCCGGCGGCTGTCACCCCCGGGCCGGCGGCGCTGACAGAGAAGGGGGCCGAGTGGAGGCTGCGGCCGTGCCCCCGCCTCCGGGCTGGCCTCCCTCTGTCATTGTCTGCCGGGGAAGCGGGGCGATGCCCGGCTTCCGCCGGGGCTGGGCCCGCCGGGGGCGGCCGCCCTGACCCCCTGCTGGCCCCTCCGTCACCCGGGCAGGGAGTGCTCCTGTCCCGGCCTTGGACATGGGGCATCTCCCGGGAGTGTGCCGGTACCCCCGGGTCTGGGCTGCGAACGGGACCGATGCCGTGTTGTGGGTGTCTTTGCATCAGTGACTGCAGGGCTCCTCCACAAGCAGCCTTTCCTAATGCAGTCTGAAATCTCCTGCCTGGTTAGGTTCCTTCTGGAAACGTGACAGTGTCCAGAGCATTTATGAAATGCTGTGACTTCAGTGGCTTGTTTGTTTGGGGTTTTTTTTGCATGTTGAAGAAAAGGTTTTGCTTAATCTTTCTTGTTAGAAATGTGTTAGTGCCCTTCATTTTGAGCTGGGGAAAGAAGGGCAGGGCCTGGAGGGAGTGGATCCAGGTATGGAGAAAAAGGGGGTCTTCATCCTGGAGCTGTGCTTCCCTGATGAGAGATGTCTGAAAGAAGCAAAAAAGCACGGACACTAGCCAAACTGGGGAGAGAGAACTGTGAATTTGCACGCTGTCTCTTTGGGAAGATGCAGAGAGCCTGTGTGCAGGGAACTGGAAAAGGCGGTTTGCGTGGCAGTGTGCTGCAGGGCGCTGCTGGATTCCAGTGGAGAGGGGAGAGCGTGGGAAGGGCCAGCACCAGGTACTGGGGTGGGGAACCCGATGCTGAGAACAGATGGAAGAGAGATGTATGTTGCGCATGCAGTGGGTCATTTTGCGCTTTGCCGTGAATGATTTTGTAGTTGGCTGCCAATGCCTACCTGTGGTGGGTCCTCCAGCGCTGAGGGCTGTGTCGGAGGTGGCAGCCTGGGGCATTTGTGTGAGGCTGGGGCTAATCAGTCCTCAAAGAGCCCAGATGGGGAGTGCGGTGGGGTGGCCCAGACATCACCCAGGGGCTGCTTGTGGGGTCAGCCTGGTCTTGGAGGCCAGCTTGGAGCAAACTGTGCTCTGATCTCCCCTTAGTGTTCCTTAAACACAGACAGTATTGGGAACACAGTGGGGAGATGTCAAAGCTGAGCATCACAAGGAGCTTCATTGGTGACAGTTTGTGAGCTCAGGTTGAGAGAAAGTAGCTGAGATGCTTTCAGACTTGAGTTGTCCCTGGAGGCAGTTTAGCCATGTTTCAGCTAACAAGCCTAGGCAGGTTGGAGCTGATGTTTGCAAAAAGCACATCAAAACAAAAAACTTAGCCACAAAATATTAACTATAATTGCAGTTTCGCTACTATCTCCACTATAGAGCTTATATCAGAGGAACCTGTGTAAAGGACATACAGAGAATCAGGCTGCCCAGTGGAAGAAGGCATGTTTGGGAACCACAAATGTGGATGGGGGAGGAATGTAAAAGGGGAAAGGGACAGTATGAATCTCTTATCCATAATGAACATTTTAAATGTGTCAACGTTTTTATATATATGAACATTTAGTTTCTTAAATTATTTGCGTGTTCCTGTCCTTTCTTTTTCTATTTGTATCTCATCTGTCTTACCTATCTTGTTATCTTACTGACTTTTCAGAGGGGGAATTTTTTGTTGCTGACTTTCAGAATTTTTAGAAAAAAAGTGCACATTGGTCTGATTTAACCTCTAGTGTTCATTTACAAATCAAAAAAAATGAGGCTAAAGAATAGTTACACCTGGCTGACTCTTTTGAAAGGAGTCACAGAAATATGCCGCTACTTTATAAGAACAGCAGTGTTTAAAATCAAAACGGTAGCTATCTATTCAGCTGTACCTGTTAAAATTTGTGAATTGCTGTGTGAAACTAAAAGTAAAAAATCCGACATCTAATTTCAAGATCTATTTCAATAAACAAAAGTGTGAATGTAAAATGGAGCATTATTTTCTGCACAAAATCTAGGTTTTACTTACTGAACAGCAGAAATCAAAGAAATGAGTAATTCTACATGCAGTTGCATAAGGCTACAACATAAAGTGATCCATCGATTTCCAGTTGAGGAAGCCATTGATGCCAGTTGTCTCATATAATGACTGAAATTACATTAATTTTGTGATGTGAAATGGAATAGTTTTGTAATCTAAGGTCTGTAATGCTGGGAGATATTTATAGCATCATGACATGAAATAAAGTACCAACATACCTACTTAAATAGCAGAACAAAAGAAAGGGCTTGAGGTGAGCGGTTCGGATAAGTAGCATGAGGTAATACTAAATGCTCAAGATTGTAGGATATGCAAGATCTAACTTATCCTTAATTGTTCATATCGAGATCTTAGTATCTTCCTAATGCATCCAGGCTTCACAAAGGAGGTATTATTTTTTTGTGGGCTGTACGTAGATTCCATGGAAACACGTTTCTGCTCTTGTTCAGTGTTGTGTTTGCTAGTTTGGGATTGCTGTCTCTGCCAGGGTGCTGTTCCCTACCCTGCTAGAGGAGTGGCAGATCTTGTGCTTACGATATAAAAAATAATACATACATTGATATAGAATGCTTTTGTGTGTAATTTACAGATAAGGAACAACGTACAGACTGACCCTGCAGGTGATTTTCCAGTGCTAGAAATCTCTAGAGATCCACCCATTTATAGGCGTGTGAAACGCAGGTCCTTCATGGGAGGAATCAAGGTACAGCTAGAAAAATTAGGTTTATTTACTATTTAGGAGAGTAAGTTAGCTCCTAAGGATTGCTCTGCATCTCAAGAAATATAAAATGAAGGTACTGTATTTGATTAAATTAATTTGTAAAGTATTTGATAAAATTAATTTTCTTTTAAAATTTTAAGTGTATGAATTTATTGATTTAAAATTGCTGGTATTTAACTTGCGTGTCTAGTGACACACACCGAATCATTATAAATGAGACTTAAATCAACTGTATAACATGCCTTTCATTAAACGGGCAAACTGTGTATATAGCAGGCCAGGATTAATTTTTTTTTCAGCAGACTGAAACTTTTATCAACATCTTTCTAGCCTTAGTGGCTAACTAAATGAGATTAATGACAACACCTGTTAAAAGGCTCGTCACTCTCACCTTCTTATATGATGTGTTAATATCTTATAATTCAGGTCATATACATGCTGTTGGTCTTTGCAGAACCAGCGAGAGTTGTCAGCGCATTTCTAATCTTTATAAAGGAACAGGAAAAAGAGAAAAAGAAAGGCAATTCCCATATCCCTCTCAAAAAAAAAAAATTAAAAAGTTAATAACAAAAAACTTTCAGGCCCTCACTGGACTCCATATAAACATGTATTAATGAAATTTCAGGAGTAAATTTTTGAGAGTGTCTCCACACTTCTTGAATACTTTATTGGACATGCCAGGGTAATTAATAAGATAAATTCTATTTGGAAGAAAATAATTGGCCTTATCTGCTGGTTAGTTAGTTTTATGTTGGTCGAAATAGGTCAAAGTGGAGCTCAACAGTGTAGAATATGTTGTTATGCCAGCGTCCTGATACTTAAGAGTCTCTTTGAGCTTGTGGTAATGTGTAATATTTCAAAACCCTTTTTAAAAAATAAATTGATTAACTCTTAAGCTCTAACTTGGCAACGCATTGCATACACATATGGTAAACTTTTTCTGAACACTTCATCTCATGAGCTTCGCATCACCGAGTCTGCGGTGTTCTGTGATCCCCACGCGCAGCCTGTCAGAGGAGTACCTCCAAGCCCACAATCAGTTGACTAAACAACTAATACAAAATAAAGTAAAATTTAAAAATTATGGGCGAGTCAATGATGGCCATTTTGTAGCTAAGGTAAAGTTGATAAGGAGATGCTGTGTCTGTTGATGTGTCTGTAAGTGGAATGTACTCTGACTTTGACCCGCAATTGCAGCCTAGGAGCACTTTCTCCTCCAAAGTCAGTGTAAAAATGCTTTTAAGTGACTTCTATGTTCCTCTGCTCCTGAAAACTGTCATCACCAAGCTGTTGCCTGGTAGATGTTAGAGCATCTTCTAGGTTGCTGTATGTTGTGCTGGACATGAAACCTCTTTACAGAGTTATTAGAGGGCTTCTTATGAAGACATCTCACTGGCATGTTGTCTGTGGCTATGGGAATCACACTGATGAGAGCCGTTAGGTTGATGCGTTTCTGTCTGATGCCGCAATATGCTGCGGTGACCTTCCACTGACCTAGGACTGCATTGCACTGGTAAAAGCAGCACTGAGCCACACAGCTGCAAAGCAAAAATCACTTCTGTGTGGTGCTGCTTTTTTCTCATTTAGGTTGAACAGAGTTTGGAGGTAGGATGTAGATTTGCTGTAAGGCTCATAAATGAGTATGGGTGAAGTGTTAGAAGCTATTGATAACTGTTCATCCTGAACTTCCGTCCTTGTGTTCAGAAAAGCAGAAGGTAAAATGCACACTTTAGTGAGGCATCATAAGAGGAATAAATTGAGGACGCTAAGGGAGCAATAGTTGTCCAAGCAAGTCTGTTTTGTCCTCTGCTGATCAAGGTTTCTAAGAAAATTCAGAGATGGAACTACGGACCGAGAGTCAAATTCGGCTTCTTCTACTGAGTTGTGATACATTTTGCAGCTGCAGATGCTTTGCCCAGACTGGGGGCCATAATTTGTTATTTTGCGATATTCTTGTATGCATTGAGGGGCCTGTCCAAAGCCTTTGGAGTACCCTTTGGAGTACGACAGGATGCTCTGAAGCCTCATGTAACTTATTTTCCTGGAAGTACACACTATTATTACTAGCAGGCCTGATTTGGTTATATGATTCTGTATCTTTAAGCAGAATAGTTAGTAAGCGATAGCATAGGTAGTATGAATGACTTCTATAGATGTGGGAAGACAGTACAGCATGAACACAGTCGCAGGCTGGGAAACATTTTTTGTGAGCACTTGCCTATGGGCTGTTGGAATTTGTGATGTGGTTATCCAGTGACAAAATGTGGATGCCCTCATTTTTGCCCTGTGGTCTTTCTTGTCAGGTATGATTGTCTAAAAGCATTTTTCTGTGTTTTCATTATTTTGGTTTTGGAATATGAGCCAGCAATTCACATTTTTATCTATAGCTTATTCTTGTTTTAAATATAGAGCAAATGTCTTACAGGACTCTGAGATCATCAACCAATGCTTTGAATCAGAATTTAAATGGCTTGATCATGTCTTTAAATTTCAAATAGTATGATAATGTTTTACAATATTGTAAGCTATTTTTATGCTTTGAAAATCAGTAGTCTGTATCTTCATTATTGATCTGTCTTCAAGCCCTGCTCAGTTTTCTAGTTAATCACAGAATTTTTCAGAGTTGGAAGGGACCTCTAGAGATCCTCTAGTCCAACTCCCCTGCTAGAGCAGGATTGCCTAGAGCACATCACTCAGGGCTGCATCCAGGCGGGTCTTGAAAGTCTCCAGAGAAGGGGACTCCACAACCTCCCTGGGCAGCCTGTTCCAGTGCTCTGTCACCCTCACTGTAAAGTTTTTTCTCATATTTGTTCGGAACTTTGTACGTTCCAGCTTGTGCCCGTTACCCCTCGTCCTGTTACTGGGATCCACTGAAAAGAGTCTGTCTCCGTCCTCCTTAAACCTATGCTTTAGATACTTGTAAACATTAATAAGGTCTCCCCTCAGCCTTCTCTTCTCCAGGCTGAAGAGTCCCAGCTCTCTCAGCCTTTCCTCATAAGGGAGATGCTCCAATCCCTCAATCATCTTTGTTGTCCTACGCTGGGCATGTGTTTCATTCCTGGTTCCCTTTCAAACTGAAGTTACAAAGTAGCCCAAAGGAACTAGAAATTCCTTGTGTGTTAGCTGTGGTCTTTTTTCGATCAGGTCACAGAATGTACTTTGATATATATTTATATATCAGTTTATCTTTGTTATAATAGCTAACTCCTATTTTGCAACTGGGTTGCTATAGAGTAAGGAGAACGGCCTGTTCGCTGAGAACAGCATATCCTGAAAAACCAGTGGCTGGATTGTGGAGTCGGTTGCAGGTTTTGTTACTTAGTGCGGGATTTGGTGGTATTCTGAGTGTTTAAATTGAAAGGCAACAATTGGATAAAGCACATGTCTATGTGAGCAGGTCTATCTCCATGTATATTCCTATGAAGGAGCAATATTTTTTTATGGCTAGTCCATTACATAGAGTCAAAACAGCATAAGAAGAGTGCGTGCTGTAGACTGATTAATCTGGCATTTATATATTCAGCAGCAGAACCACAGTTCTGATTTTTCTGCAGGCTAGACTGATATTTCAGGCAGGTTTGCCATTGGTGGCAAAAAAATATATTAGAAGAAGGTGAGGATTTGCTTCCATTGCTGCAAGTTTCAATGTAGTACTAGTCTACTTTTTATAAAGCCTGAAACTGTTTGTGGGTAATCATATCTGCGCTGCATTTTTCTGTTCTGCAAAAAACCTTTACATTCAATGCTGATTAAGTTTGTCATGAAATATGTGTCTGCAAATCAGGTTATCTTGATCTTTTTAAGTGTTCATGCATCAGCTTCTGACTCAGTTCTTGCAGTGTTTTCCAAATGGACAACTGCCAAGTGAAGCTTTAACCTAACTAATAACCTATGTGAAGAATACTTCTGAAATAGCTCTCTCCAATTTCACAAGGATTACCAAAGAGCTTGAAATTGTTCCCGTGTTTAGGAAACATGTTTCAAAATACATTAAAGCTTTTAAAATAGAGGGATCATCTGCCGAGAGATCCAGAATAGTGTACTTGATAGGTGGTTCATGCAGTTTGTATCATTGTGTCTCATCTAAATTTAGCCTTTTCATCATGTGAACGGCTTATTTGCTGTTACATCGGTTACATTCAGGAAATTGTTATGCTTGTCATTTCTTCATCAACTTATTCCTTAAGCTGATTTTATTTAGTGTCTATTGACCCAGATTTTGGACCTTCCATATGCATAGGAAATGCGTAATTTTACATCCTTCACAAATGCCAGTCACATGGGTACTTTCTTGCGGATTTTTTTGGGAAGCCAACAGCATACACTGTATTCTAGCTTTCTGTGTGCATTGCTGAACCATTGCTCTGAGACTTTGCAGTTTCCTCCATACAGATATCTACCTGGGGACCCTGAGCATAATTCAGTTAAATATAAGCTTGGTTTTGACCTGTAAGTGCTAGAGCATTTGCACATAAAAGGCTGAAATTACAGCAACTGCAGTTAAGCGAGTTTTGTCATGTTGCGTTTTATGGATTATACTACTAAAATGAGCTCATACAAATCTATGAGGGTTGATATTTCTTAAATAATGCTTCCAAGATAATGCCAGGAATGGATTCGCAAATAGGAAACTATTTCTATGGGCTGTAGTAAACTACTAAGTACTAACTCGTTCAAAAACATCAACCTAGCTTTGCAACAGCATCAAGTAATCACATTAGATTTTATCATACTGAAGGGCTTGCTATGGCTGGTTATAAAATCTAGCTGTCGCCAGTCTTTCTGGCTATTACCTGGCGATGGTTGAAATGCCCAAACCTAATCCCTGTCACCACAGACCTTGGTGTAACAATGCCGTATGTTCAATTTGATGTTCAGCTTAAAATATGCTCAACAGCGCATCTCTTCCTCATCTTGTCCGTGTCTACTAAGGAATTATTCGTATGCCTGACAAACTGTGTCCTGTGCAGGAAGGAGTTAACAATCTCTCCTGGAGCCTGGCTGAAGCCCTTTCTGTACCTCAACCTTTGCCAGTAATACCAAACTAGCCGGGAACTTAATCACTGACGGAGGTATTGTAAGGAAAGAAGCAGGTTTTAGAGCGCATCATCCTTGATGGAAAGACGTGGGGTTTGACAGAAAGGACCTAAAAGGTGTCGTTGAACAGTTCTGCACTAGGGACCTGCAGAGAGGGCTGGGACTCTTTTGTTTTGTTTTTGTTATACCATGAGAAAGGTGTTCAGCTCTAATACTGTGAGTGGGATTTTCACTGTGTCTTGGAGAAAGTAATTTGCTTGCAAAACTGTAATGAGTGTAACTTGCAGTTCTCCCATGAATCAGAGTAATACAAAATTAATAATGCATATACTGTAGTATGTGTACAGGAGGATACTTTTGAGACATTTCACTTCATTGTGACATTGAGATATCAACTTCAAAAAAAGTGTTTAAACATTCAAGTATCACATACTTCCATTTTAATATACTCTACTCTGCTTTCTATTACAAGCATTTAGATGTTTCCGTTGGTAGCAGCTCTCAGTGGGACTTTCACAGTTTGCACACTTCCTTATGCGTAGAGTGACTTAGAAGGATCTCTGCCCCATTGATTTCAGCAAGGCAATGTTTTCTTCCAAGTTAATTTCAATGTAAAAGTAACATAGTTGATATTGTTTTGTACTGTATGTTTGTTCTGTTTTGTTTCATAAGCTTAGCAAACTGTAATCAGGTAGCCAATGCATACTACCTCCTCTTGAAATGTGGAGTTTCTGTGGCGTGCTGGAGTGCCACCTTTTCCTAAGGCATGAACAGATTTTCTGCCGCTTAGTTTGTTTATCGAGCAGGTAGAGGACTGGAGTAAGGTAGCAAAGAGTAGTAGAAGTCAGTTGCTTCAACACTGTTAATTGCTTCCCAGCAGAAAAAAACACTGTTAGTTTTAGTTGGGCTTTTGACTTAAAAAACAGACTTTTTCAAAAGTCATCTTTGATTCTCTTCAGTGATCCTGGGAGATGTGCACGTGCAAAGGATGTATAGTACAGGCTGTTGATTTGCCTGAGAAAAATACCCAATTTTCTATGTATAGACTATGTGAACTCATAGAGTTAACAAAAATTAATAATATAAAATTATTGGTAAATATATGCTTTGGTTATATGTTTGCAGAGGAATGTGACACATCAAAGAATGATCTGGTTTGTTCTGTGTTGAATAGAATACATTCTTAATCCAATTGGTTTTGAAACTTTTTAATTATTGGATATTTTATTTAATCTGGAACTTCTTGATTTCTAAAATAATATATTTACATCTTCGTAGTGTTGGTATTCAAAGCCTATTGAAATAAGTAACTTAGACATTTGTGACATCAAATGTTCTGTTCTACTTTCATCTGTCTTGTGAAGGCTCTACAGAAACAATTACTACGTATTTATCTTGAAGATTATGTCTAAAGTGCCCCAGATAAAGAAGACAGATTAGCTATAGGTTGTAATAGATGACTAATTATTTCTGGGACATGTGTAATAGAAATCTGATCAAATCTTTAAAAATAACTTAGAAACTCACAATTTCATTTATATGTGAATCCATTGCTCCTAAAATGGAACAATTTATGTTACAGTCTGTGGAAATATTAAGGGAAGATAAGAATATTACTATATGGACTTCAGTTTCTTATTTTATTTTCTATGAAATAACATAGGTTCCAACTATGTCCACTGTATCTATTTAGGTATAAGAAACAGATGTCCAAACTTGGCATTTAGTTACGTGGCGATAGCTAGTACCAAAGTTAGTAAAGCTGGCGTTTTCTTTACTGTCTTTTTTAGCTACTATTACAACACAAAACTAAAAAAAAAAAAAAAAAAAAAAAGTAGTGCAGCACTTGTTTTTCAGTTTCTTGCTTCATACATCAGTAAGTCGCACAAAGGCTTAGCAGGAAGAGACATCTCCTTGGTCAGCAATGTAAAAACAGGAAGGAGGAAGTCTATTGCAAATCTGGGTTTACTGATTATCAGTTCATGTTTCGCTGCAGAGGATGTCCATTAACAGCCATCAGCGTGATCCATTGCTTATCCAGCATGAACAATGACTGCTGTAGTGCTGCTACTACAGAATATGGACCCTGCTTATAGGAAGTAATGTTAACTAACAAACTGTACTCAGCCCTTTCCTGCTCATAGAAACAGGATACTATTAGTGAGAACAATTCACAGAAATTGCACATCCAGGAAAACCAGGCAAGTAAAACATAACAGCTAAACTAAGATTAATAAAATCTTTTCTCTGATTAGGCCATAGCTTGAGTTCTGGCATGTAATGCAATCTTTTAAATAGAGTGGTGAGATGTAATTATGAATAAGGGTGGCAGAACTGGACCCTAGGTAGCGCCTGGCATAGAAAGATGTTAAGAAATGTGCTTATTACCATAACTCCAGTTGAATTACAGGAAACACCTGGACATTATTTTATAAAGCTTTTTAGGGTGTATGCAGAAACCTATATGAAATTACTCCATGGAAAAATCCCCACAAAGTTTGCAGTTTGTGTAAACAGAAAATATCTTTGTATATTGTAGGACAAAGGAAGTTTCTGCAGTGTTTCCTGTGAAATTGCAACTTAAAGGGAGTGTGTGATACAGTATCGTGGTAAGGGATGCCATGGTTATAGTCACAATGACAGGTCTGTTTTCAAGGCAGAATCTTAATTTGCATGGTCAGTGTTTTGTGCTTGCATTGATCTCACTGCGCTCATCATACCAGTTTTAATTGTAAATATTATCTTATTTTATAACTCTATTTAATCTCTCTTTTTTTTTTTTTCAATCAAATGAGAAATGGAGGGAGAAGACAAACATCTACTGGGCCACTTCTTGCAATGTGTGTATGGGAACTATTTGAGAGCACCTCTAGCCTCAGTCCAAAATTGTCTATGGTAGCAAGACATGAATTCTAAAAACATAATTTTCCACAAGCACTTGAGACTTGCTTTATTTGTGCGTGTGTTTTATTTTAAGTATTACTTTGAAATATGGAATGAAAATTGTATGTCTGAGTTTCTTTTTTTTTGTGTGTGTGAATTGGTTTAACTGATCAAAGTGGCAGTTAAATTTATTTTTCCCACAATGCTAAATCTGAAGCTCTACAGATGAATATTTTTTCTTGCGTCCTTTGCAGTTCAGAAGTTGCATGGTCAGGCTGACATTCCATGTCAAACTTATACAACTATTGTGCAGATATGCGTAATTCCCATAGTCATCACAGCATTCATGGAGATGTAACTGATTGGCACTTACTAAGTGGTTATCAGTACCATGAAAGGAATGCGTGTATACAGTTTTTAATTGCTTCATATGTCTTTTGTAATCAGGAAATGAAAGACTTTGTGGCAATGTAGGGAGGGGCGGGGAACCTCCAATTCATCTTAGAAATGGGATGGGTTGGGGGTATATGAAAATGGTGAAAGGTGGCAAGTCATTAGTGAGGAGCTACTTTGTCCTGTAAAAAGACTGGTATTTTTTTCTCTATTTTCTGACAATTTTTTTTGCTATTTTTTAAGTAGATAATCTGGTTTAAGAGTTTTTGCTGCTGTTAGAATCTATTATTAACAATGATTACTAGGAAGAGAATTGTTCACTCTAAAAATTTGCAGTAAAGCTCCATAAGCTCATAGATGTTTTTCCTGTATATGGGTCGCAATTAAAAATTGAATCATTGCCCATTTAAAAAACACACACACAAAAAACCCCAAGCCCTCAAACCTTCAAGAAATAATAGATTTTTTAAAACCCCAAAAGGGGGTTGTTAAATATTATTTTTTTTCTTTATCTAATAGGCCGTTTTAATAATGATTTTTAATTGACAGTTATCACCAACCAGGAGTTCATATTATCTTCTGAATCATTATTTTCTTATGAAAGTATGGAGCTTCTATTTTAAATAAAATAAACTCTTCATTTTTGCCTGAAGCCTGAGTACTTGAGCAGTTCTGCTTACCATTGAGAAGTTACAGGTGTTGCCACCGATATAAGGGACAAAATTACTTTAGTTCTCATTCTGATTACTCTTGCAATTTACTTTTCCGTGCTAAACTCCCACCAAGCAGATTACAGTGGAAGTTGTGTTTGGGTTTCTAATTATTCTCATTTTCTACTGGGAAGATAACGTAGATGTGAAGACTGGGGATGAGGAGGGAAAAAGCGAATTTGGGGTACTTGCTGAACTCTCAAAAGAGTATTTTATGCTCCTTTTCTTTTACATTTATTAGTCTATATGCAATTCCTTTGCCTACCTTTCCAGTAGTTCAGTCAATGTATTAAATTAATTTCTGAGCTTATGATATTTTTTGGCCTGTAACTTTTTATTTCCCTCCTCCTTAGTGAAATTCTAATCCTCTTTTAATCCCATTTGCACTCAGGCATTTAATAATGTGTATCCTGTTTGCATGCACAGAAAATATTTATATGAAATGATATCAGAAATATATTTTTGAAGCTGTACTGTAACCATTTTTGAAGAGATCTATGATAGTGGCTTAGAGTTATAATGCATATGTATGGAGTTGTCATTATATAATGGATCAGATAATGTGAGGATAATTGATTTTTTGAAGTATTATTTTGTGGAGGATCAAGTGGAATTCATGGCAGATTAGGTGTTATGATTCTTGGCTGAATTTTAGCTCTCTGGAGATTAGCCTTTTTGCTTACTCAGCGTCTGGTATTTTTGTGTATAGAATGGTGCCCTCTGGTGCTTCAATAGATTTTTGCATGTAAGCACAAAAAATTTTCAATAAGACCTCTTAATACATATTTTTCATATTGTCTTTCAGTTTTGAAAATAAAAATTGTGGGGAGTTTTTTTTATGGTATAAAGTAACCTTGTTTGATTTTCTTTAATTGGAAAATGGTTGCATATCTAAAAATTCTCCTTTGTTTTTTATTGAGACCTGAATTCAAATCTGTTTATACTTGTCTTTCTCCCTTCAGCACAGCTGTTAAGAAAAGACCAAGGTAAAAATATCCCTATTGCAATAAAATTGAGCCAGTGACTGAGATATCTTTCTCCCTTAGTTAAGTGCTCTCTGACTACTCCTGCTTCAATTTTTCCCCTTGTTTGAGTACTTTCTGCACTATCTTTTATTTACCTAGGCTGGCATTAACATGACTCATATTGTCCAGTTGTTGGGATGAGTCAGGAAAAAAGGTCTCTCTGTCTATAAACAGAGTTCTGGGGAATATAAATAAATAACCTGCTACACCTTACGAGAAAAATCCTTCAGCTCTGCTTGTGCTCTTCCTGGGTGCCCTGCTTGCCCTATCAATTAGGAATGAAAATGGTACCTGCCCTGTCACTGATTCGCAATACTGATATCTAACTAGTCACTGAAGTTAAAGTTCTCTCATTCCAGATGGAAAATTAAGATGGTATGTTGTGTATTTTTCTTTTTTTTTTTTTTTGTGCCAAAATGAAGTACAAACTTCTGTCTCCAACAACAATGATTTTCTCCCTTTTTTTTTTTTTTTCCATTTTTCCATGATGTGAATCAATGACTAGTAGTCATTGACTAGTCAAAGACTGGTAGTCTCTAGGTTCCTATAGCAGTATAGATCACAGGCTGAAAGCAATTGTAATACAAACTGACCATATCTTTCAGTTTTTCTTAGTTCAGATTTGTGCTATACTTCAGACCAACGGCATCCACTTCAGGGGCCCATAAAGCTGAAGAGGATCCTTGGCATTCTTCATTCAGAAGTGTATAAATGTAAACAAAACTTGAAAGAACTATATCTTACACATACATAGTTGCTAGCTGGCAACTAAGCACCACACAGCCGCTCGCTCACTACCCCCAGTTTGGATGGGGGAGAGAATCGGAGGGGTAAAAGCGAGGAAAAAAACCTCATGGGCTGAGATAAAGAAAGCTTAATAGGTAAAGCAAAAGTGTGCATGCAAGGAAAGCAAAACAAGCAATTCATTCACTGCTTCCCATGGGCAGGCAGGTGTCCAGCCATCTCCAGGACAACAGGGTTCCATCATGTGTAACGGTTACTTGGGAAGACAGACACCATAACTCTGAACGTCTCCCCCTTCCTTCTTCTTCTCCCAGCTTTACGTACTGAACACAACGTCATATGGTGTGGGATATCCCTCTGGTCAGTTGGGATCAGCTGTTCCAACTATGTCCCCTCCCAGCTTCTTGTGCACCCCCGGCTCAGGCACTGGCGGGGTGGTGTGAGGAGCAGAAAAGGCCTTGGTGCTGTGTAAGCACTGCTCAGCAATAACAAAAAAATCCCTGTATTAGCAACACTGTTTCCAGCACAAATCCAAAACATAGCCCTGTACTAGCTACTATGAAGAAAATTAACTCTACCCCAGCCAAAACCAGCACAACCTGTAAAATTTCTCTTGATGACCTAGGCATGTTTGCCCCTTTTTATGACACTTCCCACTGACGTATGTGAAGCTACTTAAAGTGAGAGAGAGAGATATTTTTAGGGTGGATTTAATTGCATGCAGTAGTAATCTCCTGAAGAAATGCATCTGGGAGGGTTACCACTTCTTCACTCTCTTCTCAGCAGAACTCTGTGTGTGTGTGTATTGTAAATTCTGTTAATTTTGCCTTGCAATTTAAAGGAATTAGCTATAGGATGCTTTCAGGATTCTGTCTCTCTCTCCAAGATACTGTGGTATGGTGATTTGTCTCTCTGATAATTTCACTCCAAAAATGTGCACATTTGCTATCAGTGCCATATTCTATTGAAATGTACACCTTCAGATAATTATTCAAAGTGGTGCAATTACTTTATTTAGATAAGTGTGTGTATGGAAAATAAGCTTCAGTATCAGAAACAAACCTTGTGGTACTTATGTGTGGTGTTCCATAATGGGTAAATCAGGCGTGCATCACCCCAGTTGTGTTTGCAGTTTTGAGAAAAAGCCTAATTTTTGCCCACGGCCAGGGATCGCAGGGCTCTCTCAGGTACACACACGCTTTCAAAAAGGCTGGTGCTTTGGGTCACACTTCCTTCTGAAGCCCCTGAAATAGCCGTGTGTATAGTGTCCTAAGAGTACAGAGTCTTAAGGACGTTAGTAAACTTGTTTAATTCATCCCCTTACTTCTCACCTAGATCAGAGGGTTGTGATACAAAGTGTGAATTTCTTTTAAATACTGTGATAATTCATTTCTTTAAAGGTAAGCAGTTCTGTGTTGGGAGTTTCTTCACTAGTGTGCTGAAGAGGGTTGATTTGTTATTGTTCCCACAAGATGGAGCTGTCTACATATGCAATTAGTATGGAATTTATACTTCTAGCGAATCTTAAGGAGCTCTGTCAAAATTCTGTTTTAGATCACAGATCACCATTTTATTAGTAGCCCTGCACAAAACAGTACAATGTAGAACATAAAATAGTAACTGTTATTTTAATGAGGTGGTTAAGGCAGTGTGTCGGGATGTACGTAGTATTGATTTCTTCCCCCCCAGTTTTAAACATTTATTCCCTATATGATTTTGAATTAAATATTGTGATAATACCCCTGAGAATTATTAATCAGTATTTTATTTATGATCATTAAAGTGAAGCGTAAGTAGCTTTAATATTGAGAAAAAATAATAAATACTAATTTTTGTAATAGTGTATTGCCTATGCTACATTGTATGTGCTTCCAGAATTTCTGGCTATGTTGTATGGAATTGTTTGATAACATTTTAAAGAGAAATCTCCTCATTGCAAATTATTTCCCTCTCCCAGTATTTTAACAGCATGTCTGCCAGTGTTGGCAGATCTGAAATCGATAAAAAGGTATCAACACAGCCATGCTGAACTGCAGACAGTGGATATACCAAAATCATCAGGCAATGTCTAAGTCCAAAAAGGCAGTGCATTGCTACCACTAAAGAAAGTTTTGTGATACACACTCAAGTATGGAGTTCCTCTTGCACCATCTTTTTGCAGTCCTGTTCTCATTTTAGGTCTCTTTGGCCTACTGTGTTTTACTACTGTTTTCACTTTACTGTTATGTTACACAACTTACAGTTACAAATACACAGCGATAAATGTTAAGTCTCTTGTCTTTGTGATAATGATATTCCCTTCGCACTTCCCTTTGAGAACATTGGCAGGAGACCTAAACTTGGAGCCTCCTTCCACCCTTAAATAAAAGGCTCAAGGAAGCAGTAATAAATTGAATGTTTTTGCTGGTTTTTGCTTTAGCATCCAGTGCAGTATAGATAATGAGTCCAGCCCATTCACAGGCAGCTCATGCATGCCCGATATCTGTGAAGGCACTGTCTGATGCCTCTGGTCCTCCTAATATTTTTATTTCTTCCCCAGGAACAGTAGTCTGGAGACAGGTGGATGTCCCTCTATGTCCACCCTGTAGGTTACAACTTCTCTGACCCTTTTGTTATAGAGAGAGAGCAGCACTCATGTAACCAGCTTGTACCATGTATTTTGGAGCACTACATCAGTTGTTGAACCTTTTTGTTATCCCTTCCCCATTTCTTTACAGGTAACAGTCCTTCCAGGGTCTACATGCTTCCCCCTGTGTCTTCAGCTGCAGAATATTAGGTTGCCTAATGAGAGCTCCCTCAGTGCTGACTATGTGTTGTGCACCTTTCTTTCCTCCCAGGCCAGGTTGCTGCTTGTCCCTCCAGCCAGCACCAGCTTCTGTGTGCAGGTGTTTCCCACTGGCAGGTGTGGGTCACTCATGATCTTCTACCACAGCCCTTTAAACCTCAGTCATCCTGGGCAGCCCTGAGGAGTGAGTCTCTTTCAGGCAGTCTGACAGGAACCTCAGGAGGAAAGACTGATGGTCATACGTTTGTTCCTTCCAGCTGTCATTTCAAACTGCACTGGTGGAAAGGGTGAGGAGTATTTTTCCCTTTGTGAACCGCATCATGGGTCAACAATCTTTTATGTTTTTTCCCTGGTGCATTTTGGAGGAAAGAGCCTGCCTTTCAGTACCATAGCCTTGTTTTCCTATCATAAGCAAAAGGGTGATATTCTAGGAATATTCTGTTGAATCGATTTTTCCCTTAGAAAATATCTATAGCAAGCAGGCTGTCGGGAGCTGACTTTCTTCCTTTGGGCATGTAGGACAGCTTATTACCTTTCTCATTTCTCTAACTTCAGTTGCTTCTCTGAGTATATCAGCCAAGGTCGGGAGGAACTCAAAAAGGATGAAGAATCTAGTTTCAAGAGTCTTTTGAATCTCTTCTATACCCTTTTCTTCCTTGAAAGGCAAAGTTCTTGTCAGACACTCAGCTATAGGTTTGTTGAACTGGTGATGATGACCCCAGATCTTGTCAGAGCCCAGCTGCCTGGTTAGAAAAGAGGATCTTGAAGAATATGGGAAGTCATACTTCTCCAAGAAGACTGGGAGGGAAGTACTTTCTCTGTACTTAAGAGGTGTAGAGGCTTTGACTCACTGTTGCCTGGGTCTTGAACTTAAGACTGTGGTTCTACAAGCAACGCTGAGATCATTGGAACTTCAGTCTTCCCCCCCGCATCTTAAGATTTATTTATTTATTTATTTATTTGTTAAAGCGGCTTCTCCTTATGGATTTCTGGAGGAAATTAGAGGCAAAAAAAAAGGAATTTAAAGATTTTTGATCGCCTGATTTTATTTGAACGCTTGTAGTTTGCAGTACAAACATGTTTGTATATGTATATCATCCTCGTACTGCTGCTCTCATTCTATCTGAAAACCTGCTTCAAAAATTACCTGTCTCTGCTGTTGTTGCTATAACAATTAATGAAATTTTGGAACTGCCTGTGCCTAACCTTTCTTGGGAGACTTCATACTTTTGGTTTCCAGTACAGTTCTCTGTAATACCTCTTTTCTCGCTTCCTCTGCTAAAGTCTAAAGCTTTAAATTGCCCCGTCTCCTTTGCTCGGTCTCATGCTTGAGCATTTTTCCACGCAGCTTTCTATTTCTGATGCAGCTCAACAAGCTACGACAGTAATTTCTCCAGGAGTCATCTTTCCTGATTGAGGTTTATAAGTGTACTATTCAAACAGTGAGTAAAAGAAACCAAAATACTTGATTTTAGCCATTCCTGAAAGTTAGATCCCATTGAGGTAGCAGCATGTCGTGGTTTTGCTTTGGGAGATGTTGAGGGCGGGCAGGAGGAGGCAGGGAGCAGTGGGGATTGCCTTCCGCCAGGGGTCTGGCTGCTGCCACACAGTGCTCCTGTCCTTCTGGCTGGAAGCATCCGACCCTGATTTAGTTGGATAACTCTGATGTTAGGAATACCAGAAAAGCAAATTTGTATGTTTGCACTTATTTATATTTAGCAAAGAGTGGAATTTGATGGAAAAGCGATCCATGCTATTTGAGGTGGTTGGAGAAACTGATTCTTTTGTACCCGTATTTGAGCATTAGGGCATAAATAACAGAGCAGTGAGGCTCAGGTCAACCATGATGTAAGTGGTTAAGCACCTGGATTAATGCCATAAGGGCTGGGTTCAGTTTTGCGCCATCTCTTTCTTTTAATGCTTATTTTGGTGGAGTGGATCACAAATGATGCCACCGTAACATCAAGTTTGCGTGCTTTTCTTTTCTTTTTAAGAGAGAGATTTCAATAAAGATCCTTGTGTATTATTTTTAACTGGGGGGAAAAGTAAACAACTTCTTGTTTGTATTTAACAGGTCTGTATATGATGACCAACCAAATGCACACCAGAGGTTTATGGAAAAACTAGATGCCTGCATACGTAACCATGACAGGGAGATAGAAAAGATGTGCAATTTTCACCATCAGGGCTTTGTGGATGCTATTACAGAACTTCTTAAAGTTAGGGCTGATGCAGAAAAATTAAAGGTAAGGACCTAGTTTTTCAGAGTTTCATATATCATTGCCTTTTAATTCAAAAGAAGTAATTTGACACTCTTACTGAAGAATAAAAATTTAGTGATTGTCACATACAGTGTGATGTTTGCAACAATTTTTTAAAAGTGGATTATGTAGGATTTGTGATTAGAGCTGTGTTGCTTGATCCAGTAATTTACATTTACAAAGATGAATATTTTATTAGGTCTAATTCTGATTTTTTTAAAAATGTATGTTTTCAGAAAATGCTACCAAAATTATTTTGCCCTTTTTAAAGGCTTTCTTAGAAGGTAAAGAACAACAAATGGTAAAACTAATATTTCTTGCGTAGGTCTCTTTTCTAATCATGCGTTTACACATCAGACCTTAGAAAAAAGTGAAACTCTTGATTAGAAAAATAAAAATACTGTAATTATGCATGAAAAATAAATTTTCTTTACTCTGTAATGAGTAGGAGAGTAGGTGGAGTTAGTAGTTTTCATTAGAAATGAGAACTAAGATTTACTCCCAAATCACAATGCAGAATAGTGAATTATGAGATCCGTCCCTTTTAGCTCTCTTTACACTTTTGAGAGCAAAATATGCACACCAGACAGAATGAGCATAGTTCATCAGAGGTTATGATTAGAAGAGCATTATATAAAGGATATTCAGATAACAAGAGACCAAATACAGCGTCAATGAGGTCATTGAGCATCTTTGTTCAGAAATTAATGAGATTTTTAATAAACTAGAATGTGCTTCCTTATTATGATGACCTAATGAGTCACTTACTATGTGGGAAAATCTGAGGTCGAGCTTTGCCTGCACCTGCAGCATTAAAATGTTGCTGTGGTTTGGAGATTTCCACGTTTGATGTTAATCAACCACCCAGTGTTTGCATTCAGCAAAGTATGAATGTTTAATTACCATAAAATGCAATCACCATTTCTTACAGACAATGAATGGCCCATAGAGCTCATTGAGGTTATCAAAAAGGGACCAGTGGTCAATTGGGTCAATGATTTGAATTGTTTGACAGACCTACAGAAACAAGGAAAGTTCAAAAATCCCAAGTAAATTTGAGAAGTTTGCCACAGAATCTGTTAGAAAGAACTGTCATAAGTAATTGAAGTTAACAAAAGCCCTTTGCGATCAAAAGTTCAAGTTCAAGCTGTAGAGTTAATTTGAATTTGCATTTCTTTGTTCTAAGTTTCTCATGAAGCATGATCTGATTACAAGGGTGAGCAGTCACATCAGGGCAATATATGCATATTTGTCTAACAAAGGTGAAATTATTTTTAAGGTCCAAGTTACTGATACCAACCGAAGGCTTCAGGATGCTGGGAAAGAGGTGAGAAATTGGTGCTTCCTATATGGGCATTATGAATATTTGTACCAAATTAAATTTATTTGCATAATTTAATTGTGATTTTCTTTCTCTCTCTTTTTTTTTTTTTTTTTTTTTTTTAAATCTCTAAGGTGATAGCTCAAACAGAGGAAATCATCCGATGTAGGGTTCAGCAACGGAATATTACAACAGTTGTGGAAAAACTACAGTTGTGTCTTCCAGGTGAGTGACCTATAGCTAAATATGACGGCAAATTAAATACAGTAAGTCACAATAGCCAAAATGGTAAAGAATATTATTTTTTAAGTTGTGGTCCTGTAACACCCAGTTTAACGGAAAAATTAGTGGGATTTAAAAAGATGTCAACATGTAGCTTCCACGTCTTTTACGATATTTGGCGTAGAGCAATTATGCCACGTTGTGAGAAGACAGCGAGACAGATATAAATGATGCAAACAATGTAGGCACATACAGATTTAAATGAAGTAATATTTTGAATAAGATAAACAAAAAATTTGTTGCTTAAGAGCATGGTTTGTACTGTTTGAATTTTAGAGAAAATACTAATGAATCTATTTCAGTGTTGTAGTTTTAGCTCTGTGCCATTACAGGCTTTTTTTAAATTAAATATAAGGGCTCTAAATGATGTTTCAGAGAGGTAATATTATAGCACACACAGCTCTGTAAGGATTTTATCCTGTTTGTGATATTGTCGTAAGACAGATTTGAGAATTTTCTTTGTAAAGGCTTGTTGTTGACTTGTTATGAGTACAGTAGGTGGTACTGTTGCCATTTAATGGAGACAGATCATAGACTGGTAAGGCAGATAAAGTTATAGTATGTAGTAAGTAAATGAATATGCTTGATGCATGTAGTGTCTACTGTTTTGTTTAATCTTAATTCTTTTTCATTTAAAAGCTGTTAAGAGCTCAATTCTTTTTTCTTTCTTAGCTGCATTCTAGAATTTGTTTTTGCTAGTTTTATCACGTTTATGTTACTGTTGGAATTAGATAAGATAAATGTAGCATATCTTTTTCTATGGTTTATTTTGTCCTTTACAGTATATATTTTCCTCTTTTATTAACTAAAGCCACAATAAGATCCATGGGTTAATCTGCTTGTTTTTATGCAGTGCTGGAAATGTACAGCAAACTAAAAGAACAGATGAATGTAAAAAGGTGAGTGTTCTTATTTCTGTGAGTAAGATACAACACTTGTAAGTAAACTGATAGAATAGCAAACACTAATGTAGACAAGTAAGTATTCTAAGTCCTGTATCTTGGTACGTGTAGTCTTTTTTCATAATACCTTGTCTGTGTTTTAAGAATGTCACTGCAAGTGAACAAATGTTATATTAAATATAAAAAATTTTAGGATCTTAGTGATTGCCATGAAAAATAATGTTTACTTCAATAAGCATGACATGCAGTGAAATTATTATAATAAAATATGAAGTAAGTGTGTTATTTTTTAATACTTTAAACAGTTTAAGAAGCAAGAATACGATGATCCTTAGGGAGTAAAGAACTTTCAGAGTACATTAATACCTGATTAATCTATCCTGATGTATTTAAATCAAATTCATCATCCAAGAAAAAGGACATTTTACTTCATATACCTTTCTTTAGACCTATCTGGTATCTCTATGCTAATCTTTTGTGTGCATGGGATTATGAAAAAGAAGTGCAGAAAATGTGTTGCAGTTTGTTTTTGGTTTTTTTTCCCCTCTGTGACAAATCGACTTGTTAAAAAAAAAAAAGAAAATTAAAACTATAATTAAAAATAAATTTCTAGAGTAATGGTTTCTAACTGGTACATGACCAGTTGCTCCTTCCTCTGTTGTGTCTTCACTTTTCATCTTCTCAGAGTAACCCCAGTATCCCCAGTTCTCTCTCCATGGTGGCTTGGCTGCCCCCCTGTAGCTGCCATCCTGTCCCACTGGGGCCGATGCCGCTGCCGTGCACCTCATGCACACCCACCCCAGCAATACTACTGCTGCTGTTCTCTCCTTCCTGATTTCTACAGCACCATTGCCACCTTTATCCCTGCCTGCTTTTCATACAGCCTCAGTCAAACCAATTGCTCTGCGTCTTCCCTTACTGGATTCATGATGGTTGTCGTTGCCTCTTTATATACCTGGCACCACTGCAGGGAGCTCCTGCTAACAAGTCTGTCTGGACCTGAGCGTTTCCATTTGGGACTAACTATGCATAGTCAGGTGTCTACTGGGCTACTGTGTAATCTAGATTTACTTTTGGACTGTTTGTCTGGATTTCTGTTGTCTGGGTAGCCAACACCTCCTGTCATACTGCCAGACATCTGAAAATCCTCAACAACGGCCACTGTGTATGGGTAAATCAGCTCTAAAGCCTGCATGCAGACATGTCCAAAATGCCTCAGATCTACTACACACAGATCAATCAGTAGTGCAGCAAATCTGATGCACCGTCGACAGTGGTGTATATGCTACCTGATACCTGTGTACACATGCTGTCTGGGAGGCTGTCTGCAGAAACAGAAGAGCTTTAAGAATAAGCTAATAGCTGTGGGACTATGCTGTCTCTTACTACAACCAAAACTTGCTAGATGTGAACCAGAGTGGTAGATCTTACCAGCTTGACTACTATACACTCTTTCCTCTGAACAGGACACTGGTTTGACATCTGCTTAGAGTAGCTGGCAGCATGTTGTCGCAGTTCTCATGGAGCACCTCCGCAGAAACATGTAAGCAGTCCAGTGCCCTGGCTACTGTGGTCAGAGAGCAGACTGCAGAGTGTCCTGTTTGAATCGCACCACTTCCTTCTGCAAGGTGGTCTGTAGAGTGAGCAACGTTTAGCGTGTTGAAAATATGGAAACACTGGGATCAAGGCCTGCATTCTCACATTCCCTTGCTCTGTCAGGCAAGACAAGCAGCATCCCGGTTTTAGAATTGCAAGGGAAGCTACAGTTCCTAATGTCATCATGGAGAGATCACTTAGGTGAGATAAAATTGGAGATGGACTTTAGCATTTTGACTCCATGTTCATTAGTAGTTTTGTAGAGTCCACTGATGGTTCATATGCTTTCTGAGAAATCATCAGTACTCTTTAAATCTAAAACTAAATTTCTATTATTTAAGAGATTCAGGTCTGATAATTTCCCCATGGAAGGAGTTGCCAGCCAGGAAGTCTCAAAAGTCAGAGGACGATATACTGAATTGAAGGGTTTGGACATGTCATTGTCATACCATAAAAAGATCTAAGGGAGCGGGGAGATGCCATAGCTTTGATGTACCATACCTTGAAATCACATGGAGTGCAGAAGGTTTAGATTCTGCTGCAGGCTACTGCTCCAGCTCAGATATCTCTTCCATTAGCTACGCTACAGTTACTACTCTGCCTGTGACAATTCCCTATAATACAGCCTAGAGGTGGCTATCCCATGGAACTTGTAGGTAATTTAAATGGTAATTTCCTTGTGCAGGCAACAAACAAATCCAGAGTGCGTGTACCTGGCCTTTATCACTAAGTGACTGAGCAATAGCAAGGGCATCCATAGCATCAGTGCAAAGACCTGGCAGTTGATGTGTGCAGGTACAAGGAATTTCAAAGCTGACCTTCCTAAGTTTTGCTGTGAAGCTTTCCTGGAAGAGGCAGAGAGAGGAGCATTCACAGTCTCAGCATTCATTTTCATTATTCCACCATCTTACAGTCTTGCATTATGCATTTCTAATGTTTAAAGGAAGGGAAGAAGAAAGCGTGGATATTCTGTATTTTGGGGGGACAGTTCTTTTAGGATAAAGACTGGAATTCCATTTCCTGTCTCCATGGCAGACACCTTTTAAGATAATGCAGGATTTTGGGTCTGAAACACATACTGGTTTGTGCCGATGGAATGGAGGTTTACTGAGGAGTCCAAAAAGCCATCTGTTGATAGCAACTTTTGGTCCCTACGAACATGGGCTACGTTTAAACTAATGACCTAGAGGTGAAAGGCTCTGTATCCTATTTATCTGTCTCCTGAGCCATGCATAACACAAGTTGACAAGAACTATAGTTGTGAGAGGAAGTAACTGCGGAATCTGCTCTAAGCAGGCACAATTGGCTGAAAAGAGTTATGGAGGGTTTAAAGTCTTAGCTGAGGAAGCACAAGGGAGAGGCGTGGTTTCTCCACCGCTCTCCAAAACACCTAATGTGGGCTCTGCATTTAGACTGAGCTACCTAGGTCTTTAGTTTTAAGTCAGAGATAAGATAATCGCACATTTTATGCAGCTCTGTTACCATGGCCGGTGTATTTCAATTTTGATACGTATCTCTGGAGTACGTTCCCAGCTGCTTCAAGAGATTGTGTTCTAATTTGGAATTGTTAGAACTGGTGTTTTTGCAAGTATTCTTCCACAATGGGTACTACAAAAAAAAAACCCCAAGCCCACTATACAATGAAAATAATTGAATAAATCGATCTGCTAATGTTGTTGCTGAATCTTCTTGAATCTACTGTGAGAACGACTAAAGAAAGAGTATGGTCTTTCAGAGTGAGCTTTTTGCGCTGAAAGATTTGGATTTGTTTTCTGACCGTACTATAAGCTTTCTTCTGAACTGTGGGAAAGAGAGAGTTCATTAGTTATTTAGGTTACTAAGTCTCACTGAGACAGTCATGCAGCCTTTTTCTGCATAAACCTTCCAAGCATTCAAATAAACCGGAAGACATAAAGGATGCCAATAGGAAAACGTCATAATTTCTATAATTTGGTTATACCCATGTCTGTATGGAAAGATATTGGAACAGATAAAACCGACGGTGATTTGTTTTTGGTTTTCTACATTGTTTTGGAGCCACATCAAAGTGAAGCACTGGATTTTACCAACTGCAAATCAATACTTCCTGGAGGTATCGTGAATCTGGCAAAAAGCCCCCATCAAAATATATATTTGATACTGAACTGTCAGCTGCTTTCTTTCTCATGGTTCTCACAACCGTATTTGTTTGATAATTTCTATTTTTTAAAAAAATTCCTATCACATCATTATGGATGAAAAAGGTATTCCACAGGTCCTGTTTCTTTCACACAGCAACTCTTTAATCTCATTTTAAGAAATACTGAGCTTTTGACTCACTTTACAGAAGTTTTGGAGTTAGTAGTGCATTGATCTCCGTTCGTGGTCCTTTGGGGCAACTGATAAAATTGGTATGCTGGGGAAGTTTAAAAATTAGGTTTAGAATTGGTAAGACAACTAGATTCAAAACCTAAATAAATAGTTGTTCCTGTAGTGAAAGATTTTCAATTGCAATTTCAATACATCATCTTCAAGATCTCTGTGAATGTGACTTTCCTGCAGTATTACTGAAGAAGTCCAACGAATTCCCTTAAGTTTGTTTGGTAAAGTACAAAAAGTTTTTCATATTTACTTAGTGGAAATGTAGTAAGCAGGAATGTACAGTATTTGTCTCAGAGGGAAGCACAAAAGTTGGAGAACACCACTATTTTTTCCTTGTAAATTAAGTTTGTTTCCTTAATTAAAATAAAATGGGAATTTTAAGATTATTGTCTCTCCTCTTGTATTTTTCAGCAGGAAATTTTGGGACATGTTTCTTTACTCAAAAGACTTGTGTACAAATATGTTATTCTCAGTAAAATTCACAGCCTTTGAGTTCATCTTTCTCCTGTCTTGTGTAGCTTCTTGACTGCTCTAGTTTGACTTGTTGGGGCTTTTTTAGTAAGTTACAGTATTTCTCTTAACTGCCTCCAAATGACACTTCACTGATAAAAATCTTAAAAGTTTTCTCGGTCATTGAAATTGTGACTTAATACTTTGTGTACGCTGAAGTAATGGTCACTTTCTTTTTCTTTTGGATTTTTTGTGTGTTGATGTTTCAAATTCTAATACAGACCTGACTACTCTGTGTCTGGGACTGGGATGTTTTGTAAAATGCCAGGTAAATTTTAGAATAAGATGATGCAAAACACTTATATTAATCTTTTGGCATTTTTTGTTGGTTTGTGGGTTTTGGGGTTTGTTTTGTTGGGGTTTTTTCCCGCAGCCCTGCTTCTTGCTGGTTTTAGAAGGTGCTATTTTTATAGTTTAGAGATGTTAGTAAAAAACATCTTATAGTTTTCTGATGACAAGATGGATCAGTTCTGGACAGTCTTACCATATGACCTCTATTGGTGTTTCAAACTTGTGTCTGCAGTTTCGAAGCTTACGTTATAAATTTTGTGTTGGGGAACATACTCTTACAAGCTTAGCTCAGAAGAATAGACAGAAGACTGCCATATTTATATGAAAAAAATAACATTGAAGATACTTCCTTAAGTCATTTGTAGTCAAATGGGCAGTCTTTACCTTATATGATTTGAACTAATAATATTGTTGTCAAAAACTTTAACATTGAGTTAAGTCTATGGAATGTTTTTAAAGCCCAATATACAAATACATCATTCCATGAAATGATATGCAAAACTCTTTAGTTTAAATCCTGACCTGCAGATGACCTTCAAATTAATAAGACTTCAGTGTTTTTTCAGAACAGATGTTAAAAGGGAAAGGTCCTGAGCTCCATATATATATATATATAATTAGTAAGGGACTCTAGAATGGATTTAAAATGGATTATGTTAATTCTGATCTTGGAGACAGCAGTCAAAAACCTTCCAGATGAACTAACAGTGTTCTGATAAGCTGATCCGTATAATTTAAATAAAAACCTTTTATACGATTTTGATGCTATTATGGTTTTATTCACCAGAAGTCTCACCATGTGGCCCTCTTGGTCATTTACTACTTAAAAAAACAAAACCCACACACATAAAACCCCCAGACCCCTTCTTATCTGCAACATTCCCATTGCCTTATGTATATTTTATATAAACCAAGTATATAATAAACAAAAGGTCCTAATTTACACTTGAAACCTCTTTATTTGCAGTCTCCTAAAGCAGTTGTGTTCTGGAATAAAAGAGAAGATTTTTCCCATCCTCCAGCGATGCTGAACTGTTAGCTTAGAAATGTCTTGATTGAGAAAATTCAAACCGATGTGTTTATTTCAGAATGGAACAAAAAGTTATGACTGAAGTATTAATAATTTATTATTGCTTGTCTCCAGAAGGGGAGCCAGCAGCTTGAATTGTATTTCAGTTTGAAATTGTTTACTCACTATATCTACAAAGTAATATCCATAAACAAAAGAACTGGAAGGGATGCTTTTCCAGGTTTTCTTCAACAGTTGAAGGGACTTTGTTCACGTTCATCTTTTCTCTTTCAAAATGATTTAGTAATTTTCCAATACTGATCATGTAGGACTTTCAGGAAGAAAAAGGAACTAAGGTTATACTGCAAAAAGCTAAAAATGAGCCACGGATAGTACTCTGTATTTGTGGAAAGAAAGGGTTGGAACTAACAGCAAGTTAATTCAGTCTGTTCTCAGTTTGTCTGCTTTTCCCATTCAAGACCAAGCTAAAAGGCATCAGTTCACCTTATTCTGTTATAATAGACCAAACTAAATGCATTTTACCAAAAGCCTCCTGGGCTGAGTGGCTGGTAAGAATACTGCATAAAGGAAAATTATTGTCGCATCTACAGTTGCCGTCCTGTTTATGTTTTACCTGTTTGCTGCACCTCTCTTTAAAATGTTGTTGACATCACAGATTTGTTGATCATGGTGTTTCTGTTTATTGCCTTCTTAGTTTAGCTGTCCATCCCAGAATTGGCCCACTTCTGGTTTTCTTCATCTTTTCAATAAAGTAAAAATTTTCACAAGCATTCTGCCTTAGGAGCCTGTGAGAAAATAAAATAGAGAAGGGTATTGACTTCAGGAACAGGCATATAGGAGCCTGACTCAGCTCTGAATCACCTCCTTGTGGTGTTCCTCTCTCTACTGATTATAAGAGGAAGCATGGAAGATGAATTTCCCTCCATTAAAATTTCCTTCTTTAAATGTTTCCCTAAATCAGTTGAAAGCACACAAATTTTGCTTACATGCTACAGGCCTGAAGTTGATAAATGTTTTTAGCAAGTAAATCTTGTCCCCACAACCCCTGTAATCTGTGAGAGAACTGAGAGTGAAGACACGTAATAACCGTAGTAATAAATAGAGTTGATGTCTCAGTATTTGATAGCTTTCTGTTGTCAAAATTGGTTGAGACTTTCTTTATTTTTTAAATTTACTTTGCAGTTAAATCACTTTTTACACTTAGTTTTAACTTAAGTATTTCTTTAAACTCATTGCCCCTTATGTAAAATACCACAACATAGTTACAGGTGTACTATACAACATCTGCGTAGTGTATGGACATGAGAGGAAGTATTTCTTGGTGTTTTGGGTTTTCCCCATCTCGGGCCGTATCTTCCATATTTCTGCTACGATAACGTGTAGGCTAACAGGACACAGAAGAATAGAGAAAATTATGGAGTCTTTGTTATTTTAAAACCCTCTGAGCTTAATGCTTGTTGCAAGTTGTTGTTTTCTTGGTGGATATACTGTATTTTGTCAGAAGAGTAAATAGATTCATGGTTTACAGCAAAATATGAATACTGCTTCAAAACATATTGCTTTAGATAAGTGTATACGTGTCTTTTCCAGCTAAGGGTGGTGGGAAGAGGGTGGGTGTGGATGTGTGTGTCTGTTCACATATACCTAAAGAAGGCAAATACATACAGGCACACTTTTCCAAGATTTTTTTTGTTGTTTGATGCATATACTGCGCTGTTGGGTGATTGGCAATTTGTGTTTCAGAAAAAAAGAACTCATAAAAAACCCAAATAAATTCAATCTAGGAGGGAAAATAATTGTTAGGACTTTAGTGCTTCCATTCTGCAAGATGCTCCATGTGGTGATAGGAATCAATTGATCAGAACAGCTAATACCACAGGAGCCTACTTAAAATTTTTACTTGACTGAGTCACTCTAACAGTTCACTGTTTTTTTCCAAACTAAAGCGTTATATGTATGACCTTTTGTTTCTTAATTTTTCTAAGAACAGGGTGATTTCATTAGATATATATTGGTTGTGTGTATGATATTGATATCTTATATTTGATAAACGAAGTATTGTATTAAAATTTTATAAGAAGCTACATAATTTGATTTTAATCTCTTTGTAGGTACTATTCTGCGTTAAAAACAATGGAACAACTAGAAAATCAGTACCTTCCTAGAGTTAGCCAATACCGTTTTTGCCAGATAATGATAGAAAATCTTCCAAAACTGCGTGAAGAAATAAAAGAAATATCCATGTCAGATCTGAAGGATTTCTTAGAGAGTATTCGAAAGCATTCTGACAGAATTGGGGAAACTGCCATGAAGCAGGTAAGCCAACCTAACAGGATGACTTCAGTCCTGTTATCTACTGAAAATATCAGTGTCAAGAGTCTCAGGTTATCCCAAAAGATTTGTCTAAGGTTTATAATCATCACATAGACCTTTGAGTAAAGTTGAAGAGCTGTGAAATGCTTGCTAATATCTTGGTTAGTTTCTTCTCCTGGACATGAAGTTGTCAATTCTAGTGGTCCCTGCCTAATGCAGGAAGCAGCAATGTGACACCTCAGTGGCATCAAACTTTCCTTCCAAATTTTTATCTGTGTCCTAGACAAGAAGTAGTTTCCTCACTGGGAAAGCAAGGAGGAATGCTGTGTAGCTCAAGTTGCAAAAAATTGTGAATTACTTTGAGTGGTCAGCTCATAGACAGTCTGTAACTCAGCAGCTACTACGCCAAAACAGAGAGCGGCCCATCTGGCCAGCCAGCCAGGAGGAATAAGGCTAAAGGAGATGTTGAGATAACTGCCTAGTTCTTTCTAAGGTATTACCAATACAGGGCATGGCATTGGCATATTACCCTCCAGAGAGGGCACACAACAGAGGACTAAAGTGAGAGCCAGGATGAGATTGGGACAGCTGGCGCTCTTGCCGGTTCCATCACAAAATAATCTGCCACTTCAAAGCACTGATACTGGGCAAGCTTTAAATGCTTTTAAGCTTTAATGCTTTTAAAATTTATTTGGAGAGCAAGTAAAGTTTTCATTTGACTTTTTGTTGGGCAGAGTTCAGATTGGGTTGTATTTTGTCATCTACGGTTCTTGCAAAATGCGGCATTGATTGTTATAAATGAAACAATTGCAAGATTATACTGTTCCTGCTTTGTTGCATTTCTTTCAATAGTAAAGATAATATAGTGCCTTTGGCTTCTGCAGCTGACTGCTCACTAAGGCTTAACTGAAGACAGGAAACAAATAGCTGGAAACTCTGTGATAACTGTACTTCATTAAGATATTGATTCTATGTTTGCACTTTGTGATCAGGAAAATTACAGATTTCTTTTTTAATTTTTTTCACCTTTAAAATTGCATTCTGGGGATTAGGGAAGAAATTATGCAGAAATTTGCTATTGAACTAATTTATCATGCCAAATCAATTAAGGACAAAATCATCAGTGTAGGCTGAGAACGCACATCTTGCAGTTATGCTGATGTGTGTTCAATAGCACCACCTGTTTTTCATGTCATAGCATATACTCGTCAGTGGTGAAATTTGCATTACATCCCTCTTTATTGGTACTACTTTTAAAACAGGCACAGCAGCAGAAAACCTTTAGTACTGCTCTTCAGAAGCAGAATAATGTAAACTATGGTCGGAATATGCATTTAAGTAGAAACAGAATTTTGGAATCCAAGAATGAAATTACATTGAAGCGAACGTTTGAAGAAGATGATGAACATGAAGAAGAGGTAACTTTGTACTAATCATTACGTCTTATTTAAAGTGATATTTGTAGGTTTATTGAACAAAACTTGCAGTAGCCTGCCTGTAGATGCCTTCCTAACATCAGTTAGGAAGAATCAGAGAACACCTTCAAGGGACACTAGTCCAGGTCAGTGTTTTAGGGGGAGGAAATACTGCCAAAATATTAGTTGTATTAATGCTAGCTTTAGCATCATGTTTGGGGACATTCAAACTTGTGATTATTCTGGAACTCAGTTGCAATTTACATTATACAGTATCTGCCCACTGTAATTGATATGGGGCCCGCTGGAATATTCTGCTGTCGCTAAAGCCAGCATTTCTGTGTTGAGGACTTCAGCTTGTGCTAGAACTCTTTCAGCTATCAAATACTCAGTATTCATAAATTGAATAAAACAGTGAGTATCTAGACCTTTAAATCTGGTGCTCTGAAAACAGTGAAAGGAGTCTGGTCCTGTAACACAGATAAAATCTAGTACTGTAATACAAAGGGAGGGGAGAGTTCAGCAATTAATTTACTCTTTTGTGGTAGAACCCATCCATTTTTGGGTCCTGAAATAACTGGCAGAAAGACTAATGCAGTTACTTTTCAAGTCATTAAAGCAAACTCCTACCACTTTCTATGAAAACAATAGTTTTGGTAGCCATAAAACCTGTCAACAGAGTTGGCTTTTTCTGGTCCAAATTTGGTCATGCTTCTGTATTCAACCCCAATGTATTTCCATATTCATCTGAACTTTATATTCATCAATCTACTAACTTCACACTCTGCTAAACTACTAATTTTCCCCTACATCTCCAAATTTTTAAGAAACTAAGTTGAGCAGTTGTGAAATTAAGGGCACTAAAACAGAACTTAAAAGGACAGGATATTCCTTACCAGTAAGATGTCTTATGAAGTATTTATTAAGTGGAGAAGTTCTGCTGGTAATGTATCACATTTTGCAGATTATATGATTTTATGCTTTGTATAATTTTCTTTTTCCTTTCCTTCTTCAGGTGTTAACTGCTCAAGATCTTGTAGACTTTTCTCCAGTCTATAGGTGTTTGCACATCTACTCAGTTTTGGTATGTATTAAGGTGACTTCAAAAAGATATTTTACTTTTTGAAGTTAAATGTTCATTTTCTTATTTTTCGTACTGTGATAGTTTCCAAGCAAACATATTGCTTCTAGTAGTAGTAGTTCTCAACGAACCAGTTGAGGTAGGTAGAGTATGGATACTCAGGGCACAAATGCATCATTATGCATAATTTTATTATGCATAATAGAAAACACACAGCAAGAATTAATTAATAAGCTTTATTAAGAATATACGTAAAATGTGCGTGTCTGCCTCAATAGTGATATCGGCACTTTTGCAGTTCTCCCAAGTGTTCTATGTTACCCAGATGTTTAGGGGGTTATGATCAATATTACAAAACATAGGAGTATTCAGTTTGAATCTTGTGGAAACCAGAACAGTAGAGCAACATAGCAAGCAAAAACTGGAGATTGTGACAGACTGTGCTCAGGCAGATTAGACTGGATTCAGTGGCAGAGACACAATAGCCCGTTTTAGCTGCTGTAAAAGAAATACAATGCACAAGCTAACAAGGATGAAAACTTTTTTTGTGGAACTTAATAACAAATTATTTATTATTTTCTCATCTTTCCAGTTACTTTTGAAGTCAGATTACTTATTCTATAAGTATCAAAGGCATATAGGGGAAGTACTTTTAAGTATTGCTAATCCTACAATCTCAGCTGGACCTGGCTTCAGGCATTCAGGCTGAGTTATCTTCTTTCTATGGAATCTTTGCAGCTGTGAAACATTGAAGTTTATATCTTGAAATAATGTTAAATAATAATGTCACTGTTAATTTTTTTTTAAAAAAAAAAAAAGGAGTCCAAACAAAAGCATCAGTAATTGCATCAGTAATTATTTATCTTAAGGAAAAGAAGACAGGCTGCCAGAACTATTAAAAAATTGTGGACTTTCTTTTTACAGAGGAAGTAAGTGTGAAATAACATATAAAAAAGAAGGTGTAAAGTTAAATACACCAGTGGACATCACATTTTTATTCTTTCTTTAGTATAATAAAAGAGCAGGAAGTAAAATTTATAGATGACCTTTAGAAGTAATATATCACTGAATCACAGAATGGTTCAGGTTGGAAGGGACCTTAAAGATCATCTAGTTCCAACCCCCCTGCCATATATGATATGAATGTATATGATAATGTTCTTCACTTTGACAAGGATCCTTATGTTGGATTGATCCTTGATCCGAGGATATGCTCTTTGGATTTGCACAGAAAGTTTGCCAGCTTCCAAATTTACCGGAGACAGAAAACTACTTGGAATGCTCTCTGAAAGTCCTCAGCCCCTTAGAAAAAGGGGTTGTTGATGTCTTCAGAATAGGGCTTCTGTCTTTCCTACCAGCATCATCTAATTAATAAGCCATGGTAGCATTATCAAGAGTTGTGCATTAACCATTTCTTGGAGACCTTCTCGTTTACCTCCTGTTGTAAACCATCACTTTTGGAGTTTAGATAATTTCGTAATGACAGCGAAGGAGGAGAGTTGATACCAGGTGTCTATTCATTGCATTTCCATATCAAGGACTTACCTCACAGCAAATGTCACCTTAGTGAATTCTCTCTCTGCTACAAAGCTGTAGAAAATATTCTATTATTATGCAGGACAAATGTTTTCTACTCTGCTTCTTCATATTTAAGAAGAAAGCAGTATTTTATATACTTCAGAATACTACATAGCTTGTGATTGCAACCTGGTGATTGCAAGTTACATACGTACCAAACATAGACTGTATTTATTGGCAAGTAACCTTTCTTTAGACTAGAAATTTCTGGACAATATATATAAAGCGCTTTTTTTAGCCCATATATTATGTGAGATGCTGCACATTTAAATTCTGCTGAAAACACACTTGATCCCTTTAGCATGTAATGTTACCTTTTAACTAAATGCTGTATAGCAGTATAAAATAAATGTAACTATGGTGTGAAACAACACTTGATATATGAGCAGTATGCCTAGAATGTATAACCCAGCGTGAACTGATTTATTATTTTTATTGATATAAACTCATGAGCCTTTGGAAGCTGGGCAAAACTTGCCCAGTATTGCTTCGGTATATTTTATCTTGCCTTTCCTTTGCGTATTGAGTGAGTGCATCATCAGGGTTGTTGCTGTATTCTGCTGATTGCTTTAGAACATCTGTTTAAAATAGTTGTTCTGCCTGAATTGCTGATTTTGATTGCATAGGATAGCGTGGTCTATAAATAATCATGAGATATTTTACATCTCCATTTTTGGTGTGGATTTGTGAACAGCAGCTACTCTTTTTCACTTGAGAAGCTTGTGTCAGGACTGAGTAGAGATTTGGCATTGGAAGTGGAATTCAGTAATGGCTTTGTGCATCTGAAAACTGCATTGAATATTTGGGATGAAGGTGAATGGTTAGTGTGTCTGATCCGTATATGTTAGTACAAATTATAGTACGCTATGTAAAGTTTTGCTGGAACAGAAAGTGTTCTAATAAATTTGCATCTCGGTTTCAAGTGGGTTTTTGCTTTTAAGCCAAGTCTCTTTTTTTACTTTTAGATTTTGTTAGGTTAGGAGTATTTCTAAATATGATGAGATATTCATTATGAACTTAAAATATTACATTTAAACCTTCCTCATTATATCTTATAAAGGAGTTAGGTAAGTAATGCTGACTTTGTAATATACAATCTCTGTGATAATTTGATTTGAAGATTTTTGGAAGCCCAAGTAATGGAATTCTAAATAGCACTGTCCTAGTAATAGGCTCATGAGGTTAAAAAAAACCTTAAAAATGCTAAGCTGCTTTATTCTGCTTGCATACAAATTACATTGCGTTCAGTAGGTAGATGAGTCAATGTAACATTGATTTCAAATGGACAGATGGTTTCTACTGAATGGTCATCTTAATGAGATGGGTAAGATGTCACTTGAATTCCTCACAATGCAATCATTAGGCACAGAGGGTATTGTATCTTCAAGGGCTGCGATAGGAGAAAAATCCAAACCCACAGTCATTATATTTACCAATTCCAAAGAGAATAAACAAAAAAGCGCTGTTGTTTAAAAACATAAATATTGCTTAAAATGCATAATAGTGTTTGACAGAATGTAGGCACATGAGCAACGTTTTTATTTACAGTATATCCTATAGGCTACTTTAAAAAAAAAAAAGAAAATTTCTACATTTTTCACGCATGCAAAACTTTGCTGGTGTCAGCTGGAGGCCTATGTGTGGAATAAATGCAAAATATGTGGCTTAGTTTAAGAGAATTCTACCCTTAATTTAAGAAATGTCTTTTTCATATTGAGACAATGTTCTTGTTTTAGCTACTTTTTGTCTTGTTTTAGGGTGATGGAGAAATATTTGAAAATTACTACAGAAAACAGAGAAGGAAACAAGCAAGATTAGTTCTGCAGCCGCAGTCAAGCATGGTAACCAGTACATTTGGGTTCGCATTAACTTGAGTTGTACCTAATACTTAGTGGTATTTTTATTCCTAAACTTGTTTTCTTTTTCACTGACAGCATGAAACAGTAGAAGGCTATAGAAGATACTTCAGTCAAATTGTAGGGTAAGTTTCCTAAATGGAGTTTTATATCAGTTTTACTATACTGATTCTTCATGCACCCTCTGTTCTTCCGTTGTCCAAAAACTTTCTTACGCGAGATTCATGTGGGTGGCTGTTGCTGGATCTGAGTGGGGAAGAGCATCCTACCATTGTGGTGCCCCACAAGGACCCTCCAGCAGCCTGGGCTCCAGCTGGCGTGAAACAAACTTTTCCCATTTTGACTTGGGGACTTTTGACTTGGACTTTCCCCCACACTGGGTGAAGCAGAACACCAAACCTACCGAAGTGTCACTGCTCAAGTGGGGAAGGGTTTGACTATGCTTGTGTGTGAAAGGGTAGAATTTTCTCTAATACTGGAAAACATTTTAATAATTTAAACGTTATTTTGTTTTAGTTTCTTTGTAGTAGAAGACCACATTTTACATGTAACCCAAGGGTTGGTAACTAGAACATATACCGATGAGCTCTGGAACATGGCCCTTTCCAAGATCATTGCTGTTCTTAGAACACATTCGGTAAGTGAGAAGTCTTATCAGTATTGCAGTTTAAATCCTCTTACTTGAGAGTTCTGTATATTTAAAGCTGGGATAGTAACAAAGTGAAAAATTACACCCCTCTCATGTTTACTTTTCCTTGTGATTAAAAATTGCTCAGATTTGGGAGGGAGCCTGCCAAGCTTTTGTTTTTCCCAACAGTATCAGGCTGTGATCCGCAGCCATGGGCTATTTGCATAATCCTCCACTGATTTACAACTCACTGGGTCTTCCAAACCTTCTCTTAGTCCAGCAGTTTAGAATATGCAGAGTTAATCTGCTGTTATTATTGCAATCCTTCCTCATTAGTCTCAACTGACCTCTTCATTAGATCAGATTGAATAGTTCAGCACTGAAAGCACCACCAGGAAATAGTTCCTAATTATCATTCCAAATGCTGTGTTTCCAAAATAAACTCCACCACAAAACCCTTGGAGCTATCTCTTCAATGCTGTAGTAGTAACACATTTATGTTGAGGTAAAGGTATTAGAAAAATCTTCACAGATGTTAGAATGTAATTGTGTGTCAGCTGAGTATTTCAGTATATTCAAAGTGTGTCTCCTAAAGTTACACTTCTACCTTAGCTCCAATGATGCCGAACAGCTGCATCCTATTTCTTACTTCTCTGGGAAGCCGAATGGAGTACCATGGTTCACTCAGACTGTCTGATAGTAAATTGCTTCAGAGTTTACTATTGGACTAACTTTTAGTATAGGAAAAAATAGAAGAGTTTTATCTCTATTTATCCCTTTTTAATGTTTGCTAGAAGCACTTCCTTTACACAACGTCATTTTTATTTTTATTACAATTGATCTTTAGATTGAGAAATATTTTACATTTCATGTATACTGAGGAAAAATAGGGAAAATATTCAAATTGCAACTATAACTTTATCATAGGCCCTTTACTGATCAGTGATACATAAGATGTTCTCATACTTTTTAATTCGTTTTAGAGGATGGGGATAAATTGAGATATATTCAGCATTTTTTAATGTAAGAATCTCTATGTAAGAACTCTCTATGTAAGAATATGGTAATTTAAGGAGTAAAAGTGATGTAGTCTCTAAAGAGCTCTTCAATGTCTTGTCATGTAGTTGATCACTATTTCTTCTCAAAATGCATGACTCCCATCAAACCCAATTCTATCCCAATCTCTTTCTAACACAGAGAGTACAGAATAATGTTTAGCATATGTTGTCTTACGAGGTATTTTAAACGAAACCCTTACTTTATTAAAGTATGCTAAAAGCAAAAATTAAAGAAAGGTGAAACAGGTGTATATAGTCTCTAACAGGTACTATATTCTCATGCTGCTTTAAATTATTTCAATATAAATATTTTTTTACTTTACCCAGTATTGCAAATAGTGAATCTGAGGCGAAAGCCCCGGTTGTATGACTCCACACCTCTGAAAATCAAATTTCGATCATTTAGTAGAGTAAATAACTTAATGTCTTGACTTTTTACCATCAAATTTGTAATTTGAATTTGTTTAGAAAGTATTTTATAGTGTTTTGCCCATGCACAGACAGTTTTCCCTGGGAAAATGTCTGAGGTGGCACAGTTAGCACTAGTTTGACCCAGGCTTAGTGTTCAAAAGAACGTCCTGTGGAAACTTCTCTGATGTTGATTTAGCAAAACGTTTTGATGTGTGCTTATGTAATTTGCTGATTTGGAATCTCAGTACAACATACATTAGTTTACTCTTTCTGAGCTTTTATACTACTGATAGTTCATATATAAGAATTTAACAAATACTTTTATGTAGCTTAGCTGGACTAATTGAAGACAAGTGAGTCCAAGTTGTTTTTTACTGAGGCAGTCAGTCAGGTAAAAGGATAAGGCTGAAGAGTTCAACCTTCTGTGTTAATATTATTTGAAAACATATGTCCCATATTTTAAATCCTTTTAACAAAAGCAAAATTTCTCACTTTCAGTCATATTGCAGTGATCCCGACCTTGTTCTGGAACTGAAGAATCTCATTGTAGTATTTGCTGATACTTTGCAGGTACATATTATATTCGTAATTTAACTGAAATTCCTAGAGTTAAATTTTTCCTTTGGGTAAGTGCAATGCTTTTGGTTTTCCTGAATCATATATATGAATCAAGAACAAAATTGCACAATGATATTTTTAAAATACAGGTATTTCTTGCCTTGGTTCCGCTTTTTCAATATTACCAATTAAATGTATGCATTCTGGGCTATCTAGCTAACATCCAGTTACTCATATACGTGCAAAATTAATATTAGCTTTGTATTTTGTGTACGTTTTTGTCTTTTATAAATGCTTTACTTCTGATCTTTAGCAAGAATAGCATTTCAGGTATGATTAACTCTCTAGCTGAAAGACCAGATGAACATCATTGGCAAGTATTCTTGCAATATTTAACTGACTGATGAAAAAGGTTAATTATATGCATAAATAGCAAACTAAAATGTTATAGAGAAATGGGACAAATTTCTGCTTGAAACCTGAAAGCATAAGATAAAGTATTTGGTAAGAATTTAATATATAATCTTCTAATTGTAGTGGTGTATTTAAAGTACTAGAACTGTTTTATAGAAGTGACAAGATTGAATAATAAGTCTCATCTCAGAGTCCTGAAGTGACGTGATAGGAATTGAGTGTGTTACTTCTTGAATTATCCACCCTTTTCATTTTTATACCTTAGGGCTATGGTTTTCCTGTGAACCGACTATTTGATCTTTTATTTGAGATAAGAGACCAGTACAATGAAACACTTCTTAAAAAGTGGTCTGGACTGTTCAGGTTGGTATTTCAAAATAAGCGTGCCTTTTGTGTTGCATCTCTTGTTTTCATCTAACTTCAAGGTTTTTTGATAGGGCTGTAATTTTGGAAGAATTTATTAACTTGGTATCGTGTATGAATTTCAGGTTGGATAGGACTAAGATATTCATCACATGTAACTAATATTTAGGACAAGAGCCATCAAGTACTGCTTCTGTAGTTAAGGGAGAGAAGGAGGGTTTCCAACGGGACGTTATTGGAGAAACATGCAGGAGAGGGATGTCTGTTTTTCTTCATTAGGAACCTAGTAACTAGGCTATTGCAATAGGTCATTAGGTTCCTAATTTATGTTGTCTTAATGTTTACATTTAGCTGATACACGTGTCTCCCTGACAGACTACTGACATTGCTAGTACCTCATCTTTTTATTTTTTTTTAATGCGGGTTGGTTTCCACTTATTCTTTGGAATCATTTCATTGAGTAAATTGTAAACCCAGCCTGGGATTGCACTCCAAAGCCTGTTTGCAGATAGAGTGTGATGTCTAAATGTGCAGAAATTGTTTAACCTAAACTATGTTACATTGTATTATAGAAAACCTTAAAATTAAATTGACCGCTTGAGGTTCTCAAGCTCTGTAGACTCCTAGTATGGTCATTTGACTAGTAGAAAAGTCCAGAGGGCACTTAACGCTGTGGCCATGCACCTAGTTGAAGTTTTCTTAATCACTCGATTGACTATATGTAGCTGTGGTACCTAAGTGAGACACTCTGAATATCTGCCATACTGTAGGCAAAGTTAGGCTACCATAATAAGTATCTCATTATGGTTTACCGTGGAGTAGACTAGTTTATCTAATGTTCCTTTGCTGTACCATGCTTTGAGTCATACATATTAAAATGCTTTCAGCTATTTTTTCTCTGTGATTAGACACAGTATAAAGAGTTAGCATATAAAACGTACTTTCAAATTAATCTAAAAATAGCATAGAGGTCTGAAATTACGTTGATTGCAGCTCATAACTTTTTGAAGCTGCCCATCTAAGTGTGGTAATAAAATTTATATTCATTTACATGTTGTAACACTGGAAACTACTGTAAATAAGTTACATGTCCTAAATTTTTTTCACTTTACTAATTCACCAGGGATATTTTTGAAGCGGACAACTACAGCCCTATTCCTGTAGCAAATGAAGAGGAATACAAAATAGTTATAAGCAAATTTCCTTTTCAAGATCCAGAACTTGATAAGGTAAGGAAAAGTTTTATGTTTTTAAAGTTCGTTGAAATCCAATTAAGGACACTTGGGACAGTAATGTTTTTTATAATTAAAAAGCAATTAAAATTTGACAAGCTAGGTAGATTAAGAGGCTAAATCACCTTCTTTGTGTGTAATTATCTAGTCATAAATAAATATGAACATTAAAGCTTTAGTCATTTGCTCTGATGTTTGAGTGAATAATGAAACCCGTTGTATTGTAAACAAATTAATAATACACTTGATATAGTCTTTATGTAACTATAATACAGTCTGTCTTTAATTAGTTAAATTTTGTTGCAACCCATTGGATTTAGTAACTCATAGTATAGTATATGCTGTAGCATTGCAAAAATACATGTAAAATAGGGATCTGTTAGAGGCAGCAACTTTTGCATTTTACTTTTAAAATTAATTATTTATGTTTGAGCAGGTGGGGCATGCATGAAGAGACTGTAAATAATTCTGCCACAGTAGGGTATTATTTCATAGTCTCATCCATTCTTCCACTGCAAACTCCTTTCACAGAAAGGTGGTTAATATGTTCTGCTTTTCAAATGTGGTTTTGATAATACTGATGAAGAAATAACGGGCCCGTGATGGAGTCTGTAGAGGGGAACTAAATCTAAGAACTGCATGACAGTGGGGGTAACTGTTGTAGAGGGACACTGGTTTTTATACACGATCTATCACTACAGATATCTGCAAAAGGACAAGAGGAAACGGCCTCAAGTTGCACCAGGGGAGGTTTAGATTGGGTATTAGGAAAAATTTCTTCACTGAAGGGGTTGTCAAACACTGGAACAGGCTGCCCAGGGAAGTGGTTGAGTCACCATCCCTGGAGGTATTTGAAAGACGTGTAGATGTGGTGCTGAGGGACATGGTTTAGTGGTCGACTTCGCCGTGCTGGGTTAACAGTTGGACTCAATGATCTTAAAAGTCTTTTCCAACCGAAACGATTCTATGATTCTAAGAGTAAAAAGATACTCTAATTCTATGATTCAGCAGAGATTTACCAGGCAAATGTAACGGCTGCATGTCATTAATTGCAGCCATTATTATTGCAGTGAAGATGAAAAACAAAAGGTGGGGTTTATGCTGATTTTTCAATAAGGCTCCAGAGTGCATGCTGGATGCTTTCCTCCATCAAATTCATTCACTTAGCCATTTTGATACTAAAATAAGATAAACAGAATGGAAATCCCTTACAATGTTGGAAGTATACTACACCCCAGATACTATTTAGCATGACATATTTTGCTAATAAATTGCAGAGATTTTTAACTTGCACTAAATAATTTTATCTGCTAACCTCTCTTGCTCTTTGCATGCGTGTGTGGATGTTACTTGTGTAGGCATGTGTAGTTACATATATGTATGCTTAATACAAAGCTTTGGCTCTTATTTCAGTAGAAGAGAAATGTATTTTCTGTGCTCAACAGTTTTCATTTTGGTTTATGACACAGAGAGGGATTTATATTTCATAGTGAGCAGCACTTTTTGCAGATATTTTAAGGGCAGAATCTCACTGATGCTTAGTTTTTGGGCTGGTGAGCTTGGAAGTAAAGCTGGGAATCAGGTTGGATTCTGTTCCCAATTCTATCATTGACCAGCTGCGTGATGCTAGTAAGTCACTTCACATCTCTCTGTCCCTGTTAATTCATCTGTAAAGTGGGGATAACATTTTTTCACGTCTGTGGAAAGAGCTTTGAAACCTGTACGTGAAGCAGAAGGACATCATTAGAAATAAGGCAGTCTGAGTGGGTTTTTTTTCTTGTGTCCTGTCAATTTTTGAAGCAATTTATTGGACTTCAGCCAACTGTAGCAAAGGGGCAGAAGTTTCAAAGATAATTGAGTTCCTAAAAGTTTTGCAACTAGGCAGTGGGATAGAGGAGAAAGAATCATTAAGTATCCTTGTTGAAAGAAAGACTGCAGTGTTACCTTATGCGTTATTAGATAGCAGCTAATACTTGTGGAGGGGAAACTTTACAAATCTTCCATTTTATGAGTCCACTTTATAAATCCTCCAGTCCTCTATTGGTTGCTGTTTATAATTTCATCCACTTCACCTCTCTGTTGTTGCCTCAGGCTAGAAGGCACTGGGAGGTCCTACTGAGTGGGTTAATTTAATCTACATTTTAATATTTAAAATAAATACTTAAAAAATAGATATGTAGGTTCAGACTAGTGGCTGAAGGAACCTGTGTAGTTGGTAGAGGGGAAGAGACACCCCAGAGGGCTAATTCCATTTGATGCATCTCTAGTGCCTTTTACAGATTAAGGGGAATTTAACCTTTGAAAATCTCTCTCTCTCTCTCTCTCCATTTAGTATAAAAAGAGACAAACATGAGTGAGTGTCTCATTTTTAACTGTAGGTTAGGATGAATCACCCTCACATTTTACAGGTAAGTTTATCACAGGAGTTGCTTTCAGGACGTTAGGCAGACAGAAAGTTTTGTGTCCTTCTGTATTGGCCAGACATGGCAGAGGATAAAGAATTGCGTCACTTAGATTGTTAAATATAGGAAGGTTGAGACTCAAGCCCTGCTGACAGAATATTGTAATGATCCGAAATAGTTATATGTAATAGCACTTGTTTTATGTGTAAAAAATTAATTGCTTAAATCAGGTGAACACACGTTTAAAGTAAATTTTATTGTTAAAAAAAAATCTGCTGTTGCTGTTGAATGACATGAAAGTCTGCTCTGTATAACACATAATTGTCACACCACCTGATCTTAAATAAAGAGGTATGATTAGGAGACTCTCAAGGAAATCTGTTTTGTCTTGGTTTTTTAATACACAAATGCCTTTTTTTTTTATAAGAGAAATGGAATTCTTCAGGGATGATACCAGCTGTTAATTATTTTTCTCATGCATTAGAGTAAACAGAAAATTAATTGTTTTGCAGATTTCAAAAATTATGTATTCACTGCAGAGATATGAATTTGGTATATGTAGATTTAATTGAATGTATTTCTTTTTGTCCTCCCAAATACAATATCAGCTTTAAAATTGAAGTAAGAAGCATGATTTTATTCTTACAGACTACTAGTATTTCCCACATGTTAATCCAAATTGTTGAAATGAATTCAAACTGCTTTGGTTTTGTGAGCCATCGAGAGAAAGTAAATACATGATAGTAAATATACATACCTAAAAGTACTCAAGATGCTTTGAAAATCCCGGATGTACTGAACATCTCAAACTTTTTATTTTCACTGCTTTCATTGGCCAAAAAATGTTTGCATTTTTGAACCTCTCATCCCACTTACATCTATCTTGTTCATTCACATTAAAAGTGGTTTGAGACCTGTTTTTTAATGTATATTTGTAAATTGCTTTCTACAGAGGGTTCTTAAATTACATAAAGTCTCCCAACTTTATTGTAATTTAAATAAGTGATAAAGTTCTATTTTGCTTATAAGCTGTTTAAACAGATATAGATGTCAGACCAATGCATACTACTGTTTGTATTTGATGAAAACCGGAAAAGTTTAGGATAGATTAAAATATTGATAGTGTTAAGTGGCTTTCTAACTGTTGCATGTAATACCAAGCTCTCCTTATAATCAGTTTCAAGTGTACGACAGTATTATCTTTTCTTTTCACAGCAATCCTTTCCAAAGAAGCTTCCAATGTCTCAGTCAGTGCCTCAGATTTATATCCAGGTTAAGGAATTTATTTATGCAAGCCTTAAGTTTTCAGAGTCACTTCACCGCAGGTAAGCTTGAAGTATCAGGAATGTGACTATGTAACCTATAACTTCCAGGTGACCTAAAAATATATATTAAATTGAAAATATATTTTCTTGTGTACTTGCTAGCTGTGCTTGTTTCATAATTTACATATAATTTACATATACAGTTCTTTATATTTAATTGATGATTCCCAATGCTATAGCATATATTTCATATGTGTGTATATATATTGTATGCAATATGTATATATCTGTATGGGTGAAGGTAGCTTGGCATGGTAAGCGGTTTAAAACACTGCTGGGGTTTTTTAAACAGTATTGACTCGTTTGAATAACCTAGAGCTTTTAGTTATTTAACAAAGCCTGTAAGATTTGAAAAATATACTTTGGTACCGACCATTTCAGAAATAATTGTGTAGCATACCTGATTAGTTTGAACAGTGTTTCCCTTCTCAGTGCTTTGAATTTCCTTAGCAATGATTTCTCCTGCAACAAAACGTGCTGTCTGTATGCTCATTCGCTCTTCCATCGCACCTTTTTTTCTCCTGTTTCCTTTCCTCTTGTGGCTTTCAAAAGCTTAGTTTTAATTACAAAAAATAACATTCATACATCTGAAATCTGGAAGGTATTCATGGCTGGTCATCCACTTCTGCACTGTTAAAGATGTAAATGACTTGCTTTCACACATTCTTAATTGATACTGTTTATAATTTACACGTACTAATGAGCGCATGTTGACCTCCTCAGTAACTCATTAAAACCCACAAATTACTCTTTCCAAACTGCTGTGTCAATAAACATGTCTAAAATATATTTAAAAAAAAAAAAAAAAAAGCTTTTGCTTCAGTGTTGAAATTCAGTTAATGGATAATTTGGTAAGTGAAAGAGCTGTTCTGTGTATTAGAACACAGAAGACTTGGAGCGACCAGAAATTAAACACACATAGGGAATTCTTAGCATGAAAAGTCCCCTTTGCAGGGAAAAAAAAATGTGAAGTATTACTGTCAAGGTATTGTCATGTACAGCATAGTTATAAAAATAACCATTTTTTTTCAGCTCAACAGAAATAGATGATATGCTCAGAAAATCTACAAATTTGCTGCTTACGAGAACTCTAAGTAGTTGTTTACAGAACCTAATTAAAAAACCTCATATAGGTTTAACTGAGGTAAGTTTTAAAATGCATACTCAAAACTGTATTTTTTAAGACAATTTGTTCTAAAACTAGTCTTGTAGATGTAGATATACCATGGTATTAAGATTTGTGTAAGAAAAACAAGTACTGTTTCTTTAAAATTGAAAATTTGAGGAGGTGAAAGATGAAGTCTAAAGAAGCATCAATATCTGTTACATAAATAATACAGTGTTGACTCTAGTTGGAAGTATATTTACACAGAGATGTCTTTTGAGAGAGAGGTGGCAATGAGAGAGTTCTGTCTCCTGTATGATAAACAGAGATTTGCAAGAAATAAGCCAAAGACTCTTACTTCTTTGGTTGCATACAGAACATGGTTCGTGTGTTCTGCTCCTGACTAGCAATTAGTAGCACATTGTTATGTTTCTTTTTCATCCTATTAAAAAAAAAGGGGGGGGGGAGAAAATCTTTCTCACATGAACTGTGTAGTTTCAGGGTAAACCAACCAGATCAAAAAAATCTAAAATCTCAAATTCACTCTGACACGTGAAAATTTTTCAATAGTAATTGCAATTAAAATATTTTAGTAGGTTTGTGCATGTTGTTTCTTCATCGGGACTCTTGGTTCAATTTGTTTATTGGTCAGAATAAGGAGGCAGGGTGAGGCAGTGAATCACTGAACATTCACTGCAGGTACACGGAATGTCAGGAGACAGCAGGTACCTACTGAAACATGCTGAGAAGGACATTGTTGCTGTTAGCACAGTGTTATGTCATATTGAATGTTGGTTTTAAAATGCAAGAACTGCCTGTATAAATGAAATAAAGAAGAAGAAGATGAGGAAAGAGCTCTATAAATCATATATTGATGTGTTACTAAGACAAGCCATACAATTTTTCTGAGACATAGTTTTCTATGTTCTTGAAATTGGTACAGGAATATTTTCAATGCTCTGAAAATAAATTCACTACTGTTTTTGAGGTGTTTCATTATCAAGTCAGTATGTTTCATGAGAAAAATGTTAAAAAGAGAAAACTTATTTTACCAAGCATTACATTAGTGTTCTCTAAAACAGACAGTATGCAGTGAGAATTAAGATACAATAGACGAATATTTCAGTTACTATGCATTATGTATGTTGTCTAATTTCCGAATACAAATGCAGGTCCTGCTTATAAAAACATTTATATCATGTACATGCAGATTGTTGCTATTGTTGAGTGGAGGAGGAGTTGACAACCTTATTTTTGAAATTCCCTAACTTCAGAATGCATCATTTTGCAGACACTATTGTGAAATTTTATTTTTTTTTTATAGCAGTCATTTTTTAAAAAATACTTTAATGGTAAAAATTAGTGATTTGCTTTTGGCAATGTATTTTCCTTTATTTTGCTTTTTTAAATTCTAAAATATCAATTGGATTTATTTTAACTGAGTAAGTGTCTGCACCTTCATTTTTAAAATGTCATCATTTGTATGTGAACTGTAGTATTACTCCTTAGTAGCATTTGAAAGCAAACTTGAAAACTAACGGGTGGTAACCAGAAATACTGTAATTCATTTCTAGTAGCATTGTTGCTGAAAGAAGTAACCATTTACAAAATCAAATGACAATGGGTGATACAAAAAAGATTTTTACAATAATTTTTTGTCTCTTGTAGCTTGTTCAAATCATCATAAACACAACACACCTGGAACAAGCCTGTAAATACCTTGAGGATTTTATATCTAACATTACAAATATTTCACAAGTCACTGTTCACACTGCAAGACTTTATGGACTTTCTACATTTAAGGTATGGTGTATGTCATCCTTTATATGACTATGTCGGTAAAGTTACATTAAAATCTTTATGAATGAAGCATTTTAAAATAAAAGGGGGTGAGGGCAAAGCTGCATGCTTTCTCATTTTTGTCTCTAAAACAATTATGAACTGTTAAGAATTCAGTTGTAACACTGAGCAGATAAACACTGTTTTTTGTATTACCAGTATGATCTGAAATATGTCAGTATGTGAGAAGCATCAATATTCTCTTTCAGATGCATCTTTTATTAAGTTACAAAATTATAAGTGAAGCTTAACTACACCAGAAGCTTTTAATAGATTAAGCTCCAGTCTGTGTAACATCTCCCTTTCCTGAATGGAATCAAGCAAAACAGCTAGTTTAATCCAAAATGTTTGTGTTATTTATTTGTTTTCATTCCACAATAGAAATATTTCGTGGTTTATTTTCAAATTGTGTAATTTAGTAATATAAAAGCAGTATTAAGAATGTGCTACAAAGCATAAATTATTCAACTGTCTTTTTAGAATTCATATTTTATTTACATGTCCTTTACATACACAGTAATGCTTGTTAAAATTATCACTGGGTGCTTGACTGTTTCTTATGTATGGCAAGTGCTTATCTGCACAAACTGTATTTTTTCTGACATTTTTCATAAATGGCAGAAGTACTTAAGCTTATATCTCAAAAAATTAAAGTAAATCATAGGTGATGCATACTCAGCATAGGCAATTGTAATTTCAACCGTTACATGGCAATGTTTGTAAGCTGAATATAAAATAATCCTAAAATAAAAAATGTTGTAGTTTTCATTCTATATAAGGCTCCTTATCTCATTAGTGTGTTAAGTTCTACAAGTTGTTCTTGCATTTGTCTATACAAAAATTCTAAAGGATTTTGAAAAGAGGAAACTACAGCAAAAATACCAAGTGACCTGTATAGCCACACCCGATGTCCTTGGCAGAGCAAAAACCACCACACCCTCATCTGTGAAGTCCCTCTCTGCAATATTACTCAAAAGGCCTTAGCCCTTTTTTAGTTATAAGGCAGACACATGTGCTGTTAATGAGAAACCTGCACGTAAAAATTAAATTGCTGAAGACAACTTATACACATAATGCCAGGTAACTCAAGATCACTGCAATTTATCCCTAAAATAAATTAGTCAAAATTCTGATCATTGCTCAGGCAGTTTTATGTCATAATGACCCTGGTAAACTCTAAAACAAGATCCCATCGGCTGGACTAGCTATGCTGAGTGCGAAGATGGTTTGGTCTCAGGTCACTCAATGGCCCAACACCAGAAACCCTCCTGTGCTGTTGCACTGGGGAGAGGCGTAGAGATACTTAGAGATACTTCATGCTCTGGTGGTGGTTGAGCACCAGATACTTCTTTTGAGCACCAGATGGTTGTGTACATTGAAGAACCAGGTTTTGGTATTCATATACGTAAAATATGTATATAAAATGAAATATGAAATTATTTTGTTGACTGAGTCTGGCTCAGTAGCTTCTTTGGTTTAGAATAGAAGCAAATGCATGTGCCTGGCGGTGGTTTGGGGTTTTCTTTCTGTGGTGGGTTGACCCTGGCTGGATACAAGTTGCCCATCAAAGCTGCTCTGTCACTCCCCTCCTCAGCTGGACAGAGGAGAGAAAATATAATGAAAGGCACGTGGGTCGAGGTAAGGACACGGAGAGATCATTCACCAATTACCACCATGGCAAAACAGCCTCAACTTGGGGAAAATTAATTTAATCAGAGAAGGGTGATAAGAAATAAAACCGGATCTTAAAAAGCACCTTCCCCTTACCCCTCTCTTCTTCATGGGCTCAACTTCACCCCCAATTTTCTTTACCTCTTCCCCTCAAGCACTGCAGGGGGATGAGGAAATGGGGGTTGCAGTCAGTTCAACTGACTCTGCTGCTCCTTCCTCCCCAGGGCGGGGGGACACTCCTCACGCTCCTCCCCTGCTCCAGCCTGAGGTCCCTCCCAGGGGAGACAGTCCTCCATGAACTTCTCCAACACAAGTCCTTCCCATGGGCTACAGTTCTTCACAAACTGCTCCACTGTGGGTCCTTTCCACAGGATGCAGTCTTCCAGGAGCAGACTGCTCCAGCGTGGACCCCCCATGATCCTGCCAGCAAATCTGCTCCAGCATGGGCTCCTCTCTCCATGAGGCCACAGGTCCTGCCAGGGGCCTGCTCCAGTGTGGGCTTCTCACAGGGTCACAGCCTCCTTTGGGCATCCACCTGCTCTGACGTGGGGTCCTCCACGGGCTGCAGGTGTATATCTGCTCCACTGTGAACCTCCATGGCCTGCAGGGGGAGCCTGTCTTACCATGGTCTTCTACCACGAGCTGCAGAGGAACCTCTGCACCAGCACCTGGGGCACCTTGTCCCTCTCCTTCTTCACTGGCATTGGTGTCTGCAGAGTTGTTTCTCTCACATATTCTCACTTTTCTCTCCGGCTGCAGTTGCCGTTGTGCAGTAGCTTTTTCCCCCTTCTTAAATACCACCTTCACTGATGGGTTCGGCCTTGGCCAGCAGCAGGTCTGACTTGGAGCCGTCTGGCTTTGGCTCAATTGGACATGGGCAAGCTTCCATAAACTTCTCACAGAAACCACCCCTGTAGTCCCCCTGCTATCAAAACCTTGCCATGCAAACGCAATACACTTTCTGAAGAAAACATTCTCACAGAAGAATACTCCTGTAGAGGTTGCCTCGTGCCGTTAATTCAGCCAGTGCATTGCCGCCTTAGTCACTTGGGGCTTCTATGCAGAAATTTTTGAAAGAGAACAAAACAAAAGTCATCAAGGATTCCAAGGCAGCTGCAACTTGAACTTTAGGTATTTGTGGTTTTTTCAGTGTACACTGAAACAAAGGAGGGTGATTTCTTGTATTTATGGGATAAAGAAGACTAATCCTATTGAGACTAGTTCTGTTTTCTGCACTTTTTTTTTTTTTTGTCTTGATGCAATATGTAGCCTATCCTATTATAACATCCCCTCTGGCATAGGTGTTAAAAGGTGGGTGAGGTGGAATAAGACATCATCATTGCAAGACACTTCATATTTCCAGGTGATTGCCAACAATTTTCCCATTAACTGTCATTTGTTTTGCTAAGGATTTAATGAATAAGACAAGACAGAAAGGTTCTGGGCTAGAAACTGTAGGTTACCGTTGCCCTACCAGTAGTTTTACAATTTTGCCCTGTCCTTAAGACCTAGGCTGCCTGGTTTGCTTGTTGTGTACTGGTAGTGCATGTGTGTCTCTGAATTTGCCTATCTACAGATATTTTTGTGTAAGGTCAATCCATAATCTTTTTAACATTTAAATAAAACACTTAATGCAGCCATAGTCTTTGACTTCATTAAGAGGTAAGATGGTCTTTATCCTTGAATTTCATTTGATAAATTCAGTTGAAAGTTTGCATTATATTTTGTGCTGATTGCTTATGCTGTAAGTTATGTTTAACTGTCCTAAAAACTATCTAAGTTCTATTTGAGGAAGTCACAGAATATTATATCTGTGTTTAGTGAGCTTAGTATCTATGCAATACAGAATGAATGCTGACAAACACGTAAGAATTTTTTTTACGGTTTCTCTCCTGTCTCTTTCCCTGGAGAACTTGTTAGTACAATGTTCTCCACTTATAGTAGAAAATTCTTTTCTCGTTAATCCCTCTTTTCCCCCCCCCCTTCAATTTTAATGAAAAACTGCTTGCAGTTCCCCAACTGGGCCCTCACAAAGTTTGGTATGTTCTACTGTTATTAAATTCATCTCCTGGTGGCAAATCATGTCACCTCCATTCTTTCCAAGTGGTAAAAAATCTCCTTTTATTAGCAGCATTGATCACATTTACATTCCATGAGGTGATCTTATAAGTACACCTACACTGTATTTTTTTAATAGAAGCCTTCAGGCCTATTTCATGTCTACTATTTTAGAGGGCTGTTTTTCTCATTTTATTTTTGTATATAAGATCTCATTTTATGACGTCCTTCAAACTCTCCAAGCATTGTTTCACATTGGTGGAAATTAAAAAAAAACACCACCACACAAACACTAAAACTTGTTTCATTTTATCATTTTAAAAAATTGTGTCACTTTCAGTATTTATAGCCATGTTTTCCAGCTTCGAATGACCATTGTTTTTCTTTGTTTAAATCAGCAGTCGCACTAAGCATAAATAGGTAATTTTAGGGGATTGTACTTTGATATTTATACACGGCAGGGCCACATGCTTTCTTGCTTCCTCTTGAAGTGCCTTTGGCCTGACTCAAGACTAAATTTGACACACTCAATGTGATACCGTCTTCAAGCTCAGATAATTTTGATTTATTTTTTTTCCTTTTTCTTTTTGCCTTTCTTATTTGCACCTTTCTGAAGTGCCATTTTTTTGGACTGTGTTCTCCCACAGGAAACGAGCAATGGGAATTTCATCCACTTTTATGTTGCTCCAGTACATCCAGCCTGTTTTTACTCTCTAAAAACCTTCAGCAACTGACCAGTTCACTTTAAATCAAGTGTCTTATTTGAATTATTTCTCAAGATCAGTGAAGAAAGTTTTACATTGAGCCCAAATTAGAACGTGGCATTTATCGAGCGTCTTTAAAGCTCCAGGCTGGCAAACGCATGCTGTTCTAGCAAGATACACCTTATTGAGCATCTGTATGTAGATCCCATTGCATCTAGGAGGATGTCCCCTAAACAAATAAGGCACGTAGATAGCATCGTAAACTCACTTCACAGGAAATGCTAGACTTTACCTCTTTACTATTTCAAAAAGTAGAATCTGGGCAGTGGCAGAACAAAAAGTAGGGGTGGGAGGAAGTAGGGGAGTGCTCTGAATCATGGTGTGTGATGATCAGGATATTTAAAGGAGGATGAAAAATGGTGCGTATTCTTCAGATACGCAGCTTTAAGGCATTATTTACACAAAAATCATACAATTGCTGGACTTCTGGGCATAATAGATAAAATAATTAGGTTCTTTCATTATTTTCTTTGTAAAAGAGGACAAATAAATTTGTTAGGCTGAATTAAAGGTGATTGATTGTTGTGAAGAGAGTAAAGCAATTGCTTTGTTTCCAAATTCAGATGAATTTCATTCTTCTCTGAGAACTTAGATTATTCTGTAGAAATATTCTGTTCTGAACACTCTTATAGTATAGATTACGGGAGTGCTTCAAAAACTGCAACCTCAGACTTATCGTAAGACAGAAGTTAAAATATTGATTTCAATAAAATATTTTTTGAATCTAAGAAAAACACAAGACTTCTGTTTTGTTGATTAATATAATTTTGTCTGCATTCTAATAATATTCTAGAATTCTGATAATTGCACACTTCTTTTTTTTTCAGGATGCAAGGCATGCTGCAGAAGGAGAAATATACACAAAACTTAACCAAAAAATAGATGAATTTATTCAGATTGCTGATTATGATTGGACAATGTCTGAATCTGATGGAAGAGCTAGTGGATACTTAATGGACCTTATTAACTTTTTAAGAAGCACGTTTCAAGTTTTTACTCATTTACCTGTAAGTGTTCAAAATTAAGTTTAATTTCAAACTATCGGGGCATTATTTTATTTTAAAATAGTAAGATTTTGAAGATAGATGTGATTTTTTTTAATTGTGCACATGCTGGCAGATACATTTTTTTTTTATCTTTTTTCGGTACAAATGTATTTTCAGATGTGTTTCAGTATGTTGATGATGCTTACCCGTGGTAATACTTAGAAAATACTTTCAAATATTTTAGTAATATTGTTAACAACAGCTAATTTACAAATACTGGAAGAACTCATGCAGGTTTCTAGAGCATCAGATGGTCTTTTTAATTAATCGTATTGGTTCTGTGTACGCATGCATTGATTCAAACAATGCAGAATTGGTGCAAATCCTGCATTTGTACATAACGTTGCGGAGGTCTTGGATTTTCCGAGGTTGTTTTTAGCTAAATACTTTTGATCATGAAAAGTCATTTGATTCTAGTTAACTGAGCTTCATTGAAATGAATCCTTGTTCATATTCAAATATATCCCGTGTTACTTTCTCCTAGGTAAAAGGGTACTGTTAACCTGTTTTATGTACTACTTGTTACATTCTGTTGTCTGATTTCCCTTTGCTTTAAGACAAAAAAGACTATCTCTTGTTTGATTTATCACCATAATAGTCTATAGCTTTATAGATCTGGAGTAACTTGAATAACTTTTTCAAGCTACATCTGCTATTCATTAGCTTGTCCGTGGTTGCTGCTGTCACACTGATGTCTGAGTGCGTTACCCACAAGCAATGCCTATAAAGAATAAGTCCTCAATGCATAGAATGTTTTGAGGCTCCAGAATGGAAGTAAAAGATAATTTCTTTACATGCACAGCAAGGTTTTGAAGTTGCTGGCCTAGTGGGCTTATCTGGTCTTCCAAATCACACGTGAAGAGGCTGTGACTCTTCAGTCTCCTTTGTTTTTACTGACTCGAAGACATAACCCACTCAAAATTTATCACATAACATTGATGTGTATGTGAGGCATGAGGCATGTGCTTCTGTGCCACATCAGTTGGGCGTTTTTTGACAAAGAATAGCAAGTTTGTTAGATAGTTAAATTCATTGTAACTTAACATACAAAGCAGTGTGAACAAACGGCACTGCTCCTCAATGGTCATATGCGTATAGCAGTTGAGAGATGCGCACCTTCTAGAGAAGGACGTACAGAAGTCTGCCATGAATGTATGTTGTGATACAGCTGTTTGGAAATGAGCCACAGACAGAACAAAATAATGTGTTACGAGGGATGGAAGGAAGCAGCTGTGACATTAGGACTTGAAAAGTGTGAAAGGAGTAGAAGTATGTGCCTGGGGGCACAAGTCAACCTTTGGAGAAAGCTAGTTCCTGTGAAGAGGTTATTTGGTAATTTCAAACTCTGGTCAGGGAACAGGCAGGCTGTAGAACTGTATGGATGACTGGTCTGGTCTGGCAAGAGGGTTCTTGTAATTTTTAACTTGTCATGTGTGTTGCTCCCTATTGTGACTTGGCCAATTGTAGAAATGTACAGTCCTATGAATGTTGTTGTGCATGAGCTATGAAGGTTACATGAAAATGTGTATACAGTTTTGTTGTGATTATGGTGATTCTGGTTAGATTTGTAAGTTATTTTAATAAAAAGAAAATTTATAGTAAAATCATTTTCAAAGATAAGCCCAGAACTAGGTTCCATAACTCATTAAAATATTAAGTGCTTTGGAGTGCTAAACTAAGCTAGGTTCTCATATGCCATATTTAAGATCTGTAATAGTTTTAATATTTATTTTCATTAATGGATTATTCCGTTAATGTCACAGTGCCATTTCTATAACAATTTTTGTATGTCTGGCAGAAACATTCCACTGCTCAAAATAGTTTCTCAGAACCTTTTCAGTAATTAGAAGTCAAAGTACAGAAGTCCTAGCACTGGCTTTAATTCTATTAAGGAAAAGAGCAGAACAAGTAGAAGAATCTCTTCTCTTCCTACCTTAGCGTATCTGATCATGTTAGAGGTGGGCATTGTGTTAGGGCTGGGGGCACTAGTTGGCCACACTATTTCTCCATAGTCTTGTTCAAGGGTCACTGACTTTCTCTTTGATGCTGTTTCAAACCGTAGTCTTCCTGTAGAGGTGTTATGATACTTTCTTTAACAATTTTTCATTGCAGTCGTTAAATTCCTGTCATTAGAGTCTTGTTTTATTTCAGCTGTATGTGTAAGCTGTGTAAATGCACAGGGATGTGTCTCCTTTTGTGCTTCCATGTGGGGCTATACTGAATTATTTCTGTACTAATGTAGACATAACTTTTAAAAACCACATCTTTTGTTACATACCTGTTTTATGCAATTTGTATTATTTTTATTGGAACATTAGAGATCTAAATTAGGTAGACCATGATCTCAATTTTACTGAAACTGCACACTTCATGGCACAACTTAGTAGGGGTCTGGTATCTCTGTTGAATCACTGGAAATGTCTTGCGTCTCTGAAGCTTTTTTTTTTTTCCTCTTAAGTTTTATATCTTAGTTTTCTCCTCTGTGTTTGTTTATTGTACTTAAGAAGTAGTTTTGGAAAAGAAAATAGCTTTTTTTTCTACCCTGCAGTTATATTACCATTAGATTTATGTTAAAATTTATTAATGGGTTGTGTTACATTTAGATTCTTACTGTCCTGAGCCATTGTAAGTCTTACTTCAACAAAAGTATGTTAATAACATACAGATAGCCTCTGTAAGCCAAGATGGTAAACATGCCTTTTTTTTTTTTTAACCTAAGTATTTTGGAATATATTATATATTATCATGAAAACTTTCTGGAAAGGCATATCAGCAGACTCTTTGTCATTTGAAGTTTGCTACTTTTATATTTTCCTTATTACAGAAAAATATTTTATTGCTGAATTAGTATTACTTAAAGTATAATCTCTTTGTTATGCCTCGACAAAATACTATGTACATTCACAGATATAAAAAAAATAATTTAAGGAATTATGTAGCTGTAATTGATCTTTTTGGAAGCTTTTCTTTACCTTTTATTGCTACCAATTTTTTATTCTTTTTTTTTTTTGATGTTGACAGTACATCTTAATTTTTTTGTTTTGATTGCCTTACTGGTTTCCTTCTCAGAATAACAACAATGACCATGCAGCTATGTCGGTAAGTAGACGCAAGATGAAGAAAAAGCATGTGAACTGAAAAACTATGAACTGCCTGCAGGCTTATTGCTTCAATTTTTAATCATTTAATCATGATGACTTGCTGTGTACCTTGTGTGGTTGCATGCAGGGATCAGGGTAATGACTAACATTGGGCTTTCGTATACTGGGACAGCAGGGGCCCTAAAAACCTTGCAGAAGGTTGATGGGGTGTGCCTTGCATCCCAAATGAGATAATTTAGAGGAGACTATGAGCCCTTTTGGACGAGAGGTCAGGTATCAAAATGCAGCTATGAGACGTGCATACAGAATAAGGGTAGGTAACAGCATAAAGAATCAGTGAAAGTTCCATCGTTCCTGGGGTCAAGGGAATGTGTGTGCTCTATTGTATTTTTATTTTTTTTTAAGAATATGATGGATTGCATTGAAGAATTCTTCAAAGCCCTGATTATTTTCAGGTCATCAATTTTTTGTATAAGGAGTTTATTTTGATTTAGCGTAAGCATTTCTATGATAACGAAAGTGTTGGAATTAATATTATTCTGTTAAGAGTCACTTCTGAATATTCAATTTCTGAACTTACTTTTACTAATTTTGTGTAAAAATGTGGTTGAATCTTGTTCACTTAAGCAATGTACACTTAAGGAATGTAGAGCAGCAAATGTACACTCTGCTGTTCACTGTTTAAGTGAACAAATGTGTAAGGCACTTAGAGAACACAGTGTGGGAATAACCCCGTTCATTGTTACAGTCTGGAAAGCAGTTGGCTGAGTTGTAGCTCTGTGAATCTGGAGAGAGGATCTAGCAGTGGGCTTACAAATTGTTAGGAGCCTAGAACAATGACTAACAAATGGAGGTTTAGGGAGGTGGATTATTTAGTTAAAGAGAAGGCTGGGGAGAGATCTAGTGGCAGCCTACAACCTCTTGAAGGACAGGTACAAAGGTGATGGAGCCAAACTCTTCTTGGTAGGACTGCCAAATTCACATGTTGCTATGGTGACAAATAGAAGTCTGGGAGAAGATGAAGCGTTGATGTTAGGGAAAACGTTTGCATGAAGAGAGTAGTGCGGTGTTGGAGGAGATTACCCAGAGAGGCTGTTGAGTTCCTGTCCTCAGTTGTTTTGAAGGCTCAGCCAGAAAAAAGGATGATGGACCTGAACCAGTGTTGGCAATAGTCCTACGCCAAGTAGGAGGTTGGACAAGATGACATTGGTGGCTCATTCCAATGAGCATTTCTGTGATTTCTGTTAAGCTAACAGGTGTCATGAGCACTAGGAATATTGAATGTTTTGTGTAGAAATATTTCTTGTTAATGTTGAATAGGCGTCAGTGTGCTGGTTTTGTCATGACCAAGCACTAGCAGAATTTCAGAGATGCAGAGCACAGAGGCTGTATTGCTTTTGAAAGGCTATAACTTGAGAGTCAGGCAGTTTTAAACAGTTCTGTTTTCTAAAGTTACAAAAATTTAGTCTTTTGAGATTATTGCTGTTTTCAGGATCTTTTACATCCCATTTTAAGTTCATATTGCAGTTTATGGTGTCATTACATACTTCGAATCAAAAAGCAAACTAAAATTTCATTGTACAGCCATTAATCTCATGAAATCAGTTGGGTGATCAAATTTCTTATTAAGGACCTGCATTTTTTAGTTTTTATTTTGAACAGTTAAAAAAAATCATACCTTTTATTTTCAGATCAGGTAATTAATTTGAAATTATAGAGGATGTATATTTAAGTGGTTTTAATCTAAGTTTAGAATTAGCTGAAGTTTTATTCTAGATCTGTGCTTTGTCAGTACAAAGTTAGTATTGGATAACTCCTTGGAAAAGAATGACAATTCAAAAGTAACAGTTACAAATTACTTTCGAATAGGTATTTTTTTATTACTTCAGTAGAATTTGGGGCAGAGACTGAAAGTAAAATTGATTCTTAAAAATTCCATTAATGTTTTTTAGTATACTTGTATTTTATCAATAGTTCAGAAGTTGGATTTTAGTCCTGATGTTAAGTAATAAAGTAATATAATACTTCAGTATTATGACTGATACAATCTGTGGTTAAGTTTCTTTGCATTTTCAGAAAGCTTTTCATTATGTCATTTCAAATCAATTCTTCAGCTTAACTTGGATTTAACAAGATAAGTTTTGTTACTTCCTTTTATGCTGAGGATGGCAGTTTGTGTTATTTTATTGTTTCTGTGATTGGCAGCAAAAGCCTAATTTCACAGCTTGCATTGAGGGTGAAGGGGGGGTGGTTTTCTGCAGCTATATTCAAAAACTGTCAATCAACAGCCTCCACAGGCTACTTAGAGAATGGGTTTTCTTACTGGTTTCTCCAAATGCCGCTTCATGCTGTCTTTGATTGGCACAGCCTGGCAGGGAGGATGGATGAATCTGTCACTGGCTAGTTAATTGTGTTGCCGGTCTCAGCCTGACATCAGGTCTTTGACTCCTAAGTGGCTCAATACAAAACAAATTAGCAGATTGTAGTCATATTTCTCATTCTATATGCTTTGACTTTGTTGAATGCAGTCCATAAATCATATTGACTGACACCATAGTGAATGATGAAAGCTGCTTTTGAGACAGCTAGCATGGGTCTTAGCAGTATCGCGAAGGTGCCGTGGAAGGATGCATATGGCTGACCCTTTGGGAATTCCCTAGGAGCCAAATGTCTCTCTACTGCAATTGTTCTTAGAAGAAAAGCTTTGGGTCCTATAAAAAAGGATTTAATATGTCAGCAGATTCTCTTTACAAGCTCCTTTGAAATATAAGAAGTTTGTCTAAGGGTTTTTTCTTTTTACAAACTTGTATTTCAGCAAAATGTGAAGGCTGGGTGAAAAAACAGTTGCCTTTAACACTGTTAGCAGGTGTTTTTGCTTATAGAATAGGGTCCTTGTTTCTTAAACTTTACGTTGGTTGAGTGGAAGAATAGGTTTTGTAGATAGCAGCAATTAGCATAGGCGCAGCGGAGATAATAGTGGTGTCTCCACATGGGAGGCAACTGGAGCACATGTGAGAAGCCTGCTGAATCTCTGCATGCTATTGAATATAGGTATTTAATTACTACATACAGTAACCACGGCCACCCCCTTCCTTAAAAAAAATGATAGTAATTAAAAAAATCCCGGCAAACGGACAAATAATAAACGTTAAGAATGTTTTAAAACTAACTAAGATTTATTTAATTCTGGAAAAGAAATGTCTTATTGTTATGTTCATGAATCCTTAAATTTCCTCTTCAAAATGCATTATGAATAAATGGCAAGGAACTGATTAATTGGTGGATGGTAGAAATTTGGAGAGAGATTTTTTACTAGATCTCATTTGTCGAACACGAATTTGAATTTCATTCTTTTCTGGATATTGTACATCCAATGTATTTTGAACTGGGAAGCACTGAATTTTGAAGAGGATAACAGTAAAGTTCACATTTCTCTCAGTTAAAATTCAGCATTTTGATTGCTATCTGTAGCTTCGTTTTTTCTCTAGATTTAAGAAAACCGAGTGATTGTATTAAGTATAAACTGTGTATAGTAAACTTCTATTATTTGTTGATGTGTCATTTGAACAATAAGCCTGTAGTTCAAGTTACATAGTTGGAAATAGTTTAAGTGTTAGGATGTTTTCATTTTATGAAATTTTAAAATAAGCATTAAACGTACGTGTATTTGACTTATTTATGTATTGGACTTATTTAAAGTCCAAGTGGCTTTTACCATGTCATTTCTGTATTGTAACCATTATCTTGTGCTCCAGTACTATTGATATTTGCCAGATTTTAACAATTAACAACAGATGCTTGTTAGAAATATAAAATTCTGTCTTTTATTTAAAATAATAGAGGAGTACATATTGTTTGCATATAAAATAAATTGAATGTTAAAATTTTTCTTGACAACCTATTAATCTGGTTGAACTTTTATTACATTATAGTGGCAGCATAAATAGGACATGGAGCTGATTTGATGGAGCAGTACATTAAACAGAGATGCACTAGTTGTTCCATTAAATCAAATGACATTTCCATTAAGTATTTCAAACCTACTACACTGTAATTAAATGAACTGTGGCCCATTGATTCCCCTTCTTGCCTCCTTTTTTCCTTCTTTTTTCCCCCTTTTTTCCTCTTTTCTTTTTTTTCCATTCATATTGATATTGTTCTGCTTGGGGAATAGAGCTGCGTATCTCCCCGTGTAGTTACCAATGGGCTTGGGAGCATGCTGTTCTTGCATTGTTTCTTACATTCCTTGTTGTCAGTTCATCTATTTTGGTCAAAATGTTATTTGCTTTTCTGAGATTTTCAATTAAGAAACTGACATCTCATTTTAGATATAAAGCTCCTAACAGTTCAAGGTGTCCTACTGATAAAGAGGTATTAGAAAAAGCCATTTAATGTTTCAGTGTGACATGTGAGGAGAGTGACTACTTTCCATTGTATTGTCTACATTTTAATTACATTTTAACAAAGAATGGATTTTTAAAGTACAAAATATTTAGGGCCGAATTTGCTTTCTGTTATATGTACACATAAAAATTCATTTATATGAGCAAGTTGTTTTATTAAGGACAAGATCTGGCTCTTCAGATGTTGGAGCAGAACGTTCCAGACTTTTTGGGGCAGTGAATTGCTGTCTGTCTTTACCATTTTTCACTGCTTATGTGTGTTTCTGTGAGTCAACAGTGAATTGATCAACCTGACATTGCAGAAAACAGCTGGAAAACCATTGTTTTAGAGAATAGGTCTCATTGCTTTACTGATGGATATAAGAAGTAAAACGATAGTGATGTGTGCTCCAGTAGGTGTATTAAGTAATTATGATTTCTTTCGTGTAAGCTTGTTAATAGTTACCTTTGTTTCAATACATATTGTAACATAGATGTCAGTTGAAAAGCGTGGTTTATAAGTACATTAAATTAGAGTTTCATAATTGCATTTGAAAGCCAAGACCGCTCTGCTCCTAAAAGTTTGCAGTGCTATGAATAGAATGGTGCTGGAGCGAGTACAGAGGGCAACGAAGCTGGTGAAGGGCCTCCAGAATAAATCTTATGAGGAGCGATTGAAGGAGCTGGGACTGTTTAGTTTGAGGAAGAGGAGGCTGAGGGGAGACCTCATCGCTCTCTACAACTACTTGAAAGGACATTGTAGAGAGGTTGGTGCTGGCCTCTTCTCACAGGTAACTAGTGATAGAACAAGAGGGAATGGGTTCAAGCTGCAGCAGGGTAGGTTTAGGCTGGACATTGGGAAAAAATTCTTCACAGAAAGAGTGGTCAGACACTGGAATAGGCTGCCCAGGGATGTGGTGGAGTCACCATCCCTGAATGTGTTTAAGACTCATTTAGATGTAGTGTTAAGGGATATGGTGTAGGGGAGAACTTTGTAGAGTGGAGATGATGGTTGGACTCGATAATCCCAAGGGTCTTTTCCAACCTAAATGATTCTATGATTCTATGATCCGATCGGGTATCTGGTCTTACTTGGTTGTCTTAATTCTAAGGTAGACTTTCAATATCTTTCAATTTTTTGCTACAAATTTTTTAATAATTTATCAAATTAATTTCTGATTTTGTGCTTTGTGTTTTGGTCTCATGTTTGGAAAATTATTTCTCTCAATTATATATACATTGTCAAGAGAAATGTTACTAACTAGACTGTGATTGGAAAATTATTTCTATTTCGTACAGCAGAGGGCTACATTTCGTTTTGTAAGTAGTTGATTACTGACAGCACTGATTTATTAAGCATCTGAAAAGATGATAGATAAGCATGAATATTTTAAATAATTTAGTATCAAGCTTTGGATGGAGTTCAAGCAATCAAAGTGCCAATAATTAGCACAAGCTGTTATAAGAAATGCCCCAACTGAAAGCAATGGGTTTGGTTTATATAAAGCTTGGGGGTTTGTAACTGACTATTGTTAAAAATATGCAGCATGTTGATTTTCATTACATTCTTGCTTTCATTCTGTTTGGGTAAAAAAAAAATAAATCCACAAAGCTGTTCATATGCTCATATGCTTCAGCAATTTATATTGTTATTATTTTGGAAATGTCCTTGTATTTGTTGAGACTGTTGGATTTCTGGAAGAAATATCAATAATTGCTTTAATATATGTTTAATTTAGTTCCCCATTTGGTTTAATAGAAACAAAGACAGTAGGTCAAAGAAATAACAGCAAGTGTTATCTTTCTCCTTCTAATCTAAGTCCTGCATCATTAAGACTTCGAGTGTATGTTAAAATCAAATCAGATAAGCAGTTCTTTAGTGACATGTCGTTTGTTTCTATCTTAAAACCTGTTGCTCTTTCTACTAGGGAAAAGTGGCCCAGACAGCTTGCATGTCAGCCTGCCAGCATCTTTCAATGTCCCTAATGCAGATGCTACTGGACAGTGAATTAAGGCAAATAAGTATGGGAGCAATTCAGCAGTTTAATTTAGACGTGATACAGTGTGAACGTAAGTAGATGTTCCAGAATTCCTATCTATATCTGTCTTAACTGCAAAAAAGTTCTTCAATGTAAGCCATATAATGATTTTTTTTACATAATCTACTAAAACTTTGTCCTTTAAAAAAATTATTACAGTAGAGTTTCTTGTAAAAGTATTTATGAGTAAGTATGTTAAAATTTCTGGGAATTTTTTTAATGAAACTTTTTTAAAATCATGTATCTGATTGAAAAGTACATCTCTTGTTACTCCTGTTGGGATCATAATCGATATATCCAGTAAAAAGTCTGGTACAAAATTGCCCCAAATCACTAAATAAATATTATGCTTTTATAGTTGAGAAAAAAAAGGTCAAATGTCTGTGAAATTTTAATTTTCCCTCTTGAGTTTATTCATTATAATACAAATTTTGAAAGTACTGTTACATAGGGTTCCCTCCCTTCTAGAACTAATACTGCCTTACTCACTGTGCAGAATAATAGTACCCATTTAGTAAACATCAGATGTTGTTTTATTCTTGCTATTCAAAGTATAGCATCAGAATTATTTTATAAAACTGGTTCAGTCCAGCACTGAAGGCAGGATTAATTTGCTCGTGTTGTGCGTGGAGCTCACTGCTGCGGGTGAACTGTTAATCTGTATGAAGGAAGTTACTTCCATAGCATCACTGTGTTATGAATAGGTTTTAGGTCTAGTTTTATAGTTGATGGCTGAGATACAGTGGAAGGGCTCACTGATGGTTTTTTTCAAAGCGTTTTTTTAGATTCTTATACTCCGTTTCTTCAAAGTATCTTTCCTGTTATGTGTTTGAAGCTCATGTGTTTGAAGCTTATGTATTTTGGGTCTCAGTGATTTCGGTGACAGCTGTAAAATGGGGCAGTTCTGCAAGTCGTATCCTGAGGATCTTAGTTTGGACATGTGAAAAAATTGATGACTACTCAATTAGCAGACATCTATGGGAAACTGGAAATTTGATTTCAAGCAATGTGGTTAGCATCACAAAGGGTTCTTGTGGGAGTCCAGGGACAAAGTTAAGGGGCATTTTTGACGTTTTAACCATATGCTTGTGTTTCCTTCTCCTGCCTTATTTGTTGCATTGCAGCTAAACTCTGTAACAGGTAGAGCCAGCATCTTTCTGACAGTCCTTCGTTATATAGCCTTAAGGCCTTTCAGTGCGTGGAATGAACTGACGGGATTATCAGGGTCCGACTGAAAAAATATTTGTGATCATGACATTAAAGTTTGTCTCATGGTTGCACAAGTTGGCCAAACAAATGATGGTTTGACTTTTTTTTTTACTTTTAGTATGCTTGATGTTGCAAATTTCATAGTATTATTTTCAGGTAGGTGGGTAGGGGTACATGTATGTGCATTTGTGTACTTTCCTAGACGTAAAAAAGATCCCAGTTGTAAAAACAGAAATTCCATAGTATTCATAGTATGGATACCGTAATCATCCATCTAGACGAGCTGAATTGGTGCACCCACTACACAGTCATCTGCCTTCCAAACAAATAGTGTAACAGCGAAGAAAGCTTGCCCACTACCGTATTATTACGTTTCTAATATTTAAAATATCATCTGTGAATAACACAGTACTTCACTACTCTATAGATTAACCAATTCACTGTTTCACTTGGGGATTTCTAGCAGCACAGGCAATAAAATGCATGCCTTGCAGGTAACTTTCATGGTATGAACAGTATGTTCACAGGAAAGTAATGAGAAGTCCCAACGAGTTCAGCTGTCATCTGGTCTCTGGGTTGTTTTCAGACCTTTTTCTTCTCAGCCTTTGCCCTGAGAATTCCTAATTTCTATTACCACTCTTTCTACCATCTTTAGTTGCTGCACACTGGAAACTTTGATCAATGAAGAGATCTTAGTAGAGTTTTATTTAATCTACCATGATAACTTTTCATTATTTTAATATTAAAATACAACCTTAAGACAACATGTTTTGTTATATGTAGCTGTTATACTGAGCATGTGGCATGAACAAGATGTGGGAAACCTTGGGCCAAAGTGAGAAAGTTTCAGAAAACTAGTAACTTAAAGTTAGTTAAGTACTAGTAAAACCAGTAACTGAAAAATGCATTCTTTCCACCATTGCGTAACTTCTAGAGTGGGATGTACAGATGCAGATAGAATAAACTTTAATTATTCCTTTCTACAAAGCTTAAAAAGGATGTTAGAAAAAAATTGGTTTTGCACAGAAACCCTTTGAGTAGTTTCAATACAATTATGGAAGTCAGAGTAGTGTGTTGCAGCGAAGGACATCTTACAATCTGTGGAATAAGGGATCGACACAAGATTTTGCTCAGACCGCTTTGCTGTTGTGGTTTCATTCATAAGGTCCGTCACAGGCACATTCCAGGCCTCACTGTGATGCCTGTGATTTATGTTCTTGCTCATCACCCTCCCCCAGCTTTATTCTTTGTCACTTTGGGATTAATGGATACGACAGTGACACAGTGACATTTCAATTAGTGCTTAGAGTGTGCAAATAATTCACAACTCTTGGGTAGTTTCCTACTGTATTGCATACATGGGTTTGACATTTTTCTTATAAACAGTGGAGTATACTCATATGCATTTTGAACTAGAAGTTACGTGAGATGTAGAAAGTTGTGAATATCTGAAGATACATTTTTAAAAATTCTTGGCAATATTCTAGATATTTATTCTCATCTTTAACATTGCATTTTTATTCTTTCTAATGTGAACTGGAGAAGATTTAAATAAAAGTAGGAAAATGTCATTACTTGTCATATTTTATCTTCTCTGTTAAAAAGCAATCAGCAGTCCAACCAACAACCCAATAATCTGTTAATAAGCAGCAATCTGTTAAAGTCAGTAAGTGCTGAAGTTCTTAGTCACAGCAAATAGGTAGAATGATAAGTGAAATTCCAAGAAAGGAAGGAAGGTGGAAGGGAAGGAGGTGATCTTGTGGTGAACTCTGGGATTTCATTATTCTGCACTGCATTTCTATGCAAAGTACCTAACTGTAAAAAGCACAGCAGAAAATCTGGAAGTATCTGATACTTTTGCTCAAGAATAGTGATAGTATCAGCTGGTCTTCTCTGATGATTTATTAAAAAAAAAAAAAGCAATGACCTTCTTACTCTGCTTCTGGTAAGGTTTTTTGTATTCCTTCCAAATGTTCCAAAAGCTTTCAGTTCGATTTCAGTTTTTCCTGTTCTAATTGAAGTATTTCTCTACACTCTCTACATATTTTATAACTTGGAGCAGTGTTTTGCCTCTGTATTTTACACCATTCTTTCTCAGCGGTGATCTTCCACTAGGATGATTGGGGTTCTTACAACAGTATTCAGAAAAATAGAATGTCCTAGGTCCCATTGAATAAAACCCAAAGAATATGGACATTGCATTTCAGCGCCCTGGGGAAGGGCAGCATTTGCTGTGTCTTGAAGATGAAATTCAAGTGTAGGTTGCTGTATCTCACTTTATGAGAAGCAAGGTGTACATAATAGAAAATGAGCTTTTTGGAGACACCATCCAGATCTAGAGACCTGACATCAGCTTTTTATTAAGGAATTAGAACTTGTCAGAAATTCTAATTGCCGGAAGAGTTAAATGTAATTTTTATCATTTATGTGTTTTAACATAGCTGAATTGTGAGATGGGATTCATTGACAGGAGGAGGCATGATTGAGTGGGCATCCTTCTTCACCCAGACATGGATCTGTGCAAGGATGAAAGGGTTTTGGGTCCTGCCTATAAATGAGCATGGGTTAGCAGAGAATTAGCACAAAGCAGGATGCCATACACCTTCCTAACCCAGCCCTGTGTAGGGCTTCCTGCCAATCCCTCTTTTTTCACCCACTGTGTGCAGAGCTGCAGTATCCAAGAGCAAGAGAGATCTTGACCCAAGTGCTCTTTGTTGAGCATACATGAAGGTAATCTCCAGGTGGGCATGCCAGAAGCTGAGGAACTCAAATCCTGTTTTTCCCTTGAAAAGGCACTACATTCTCGTCTGGAGGCCTCTCACTTTACCTGCCTCCTCTCCCATCTGGGAAGTCAAGTTAACTTAACTCACTTGAGACCATCCTTCATCTGCCGGTCACATATGGCAGCTCGGGAGCGAGGGGAAGCAGCGAGATGTGGCGGGTGCTGGGGCCAGGGCTGGGGGCTGCTGCCCGGCCAGCTGGCAGCTCCCTCGGCAGGCTCCCTCCAGGCGTGTTTGAACAGCTGGAGCATCCAACAGGGCTGCAAAGTGGCTGACGGCTGCCGAGATAGTCACCTGATTCTCTGTGCTTCCTTTAAAAATACATTTGTAGCCTTGCCATCCTGCCTGTGGGTCGATGCTATGAGGCTGAAGTAAAGCTGTCCTAATTTACCTTTGGAGCCAAAGTCTGGACTCTGGTTTTGAATTTCTGCCATTGAGCAGCAAAACTATTTGTCAGGAATTAGGTACTGAATTCCCAGACCAACAGAGAGGCATAACCACAGGGGGTTGTGGGAGAATAAAATTAAGAGACCTGTTAATAAATCTAGTAGTGTGCAGAAATTCAGTACAACTTACAGTTAGAGATGTCTTAAATTCCGTCTTATCAGACACAGCCTCTTAAGATATCCATTAACACATATACATCAATTCACATATATCCGGTATACAAAATGTAATGAAAAGTTCAAAACAAAGTATTCAAAAGAAAATGGACTGAAGTCATCTTTACAATATTTAAATTTGCCATTCTCATGTGTGTGTTACCTCACAGCCTGTTTTTGTATTATTACATACTTTTTTCATTAGTTCCTACCTCCTGTAAATTCCCAAACTGGCTGTTGTAGGAAGTACATTGAGATTGTATATATTGTGGACACAGATTGTGCCAAAGATCTTGTTCTATATACACAGAAAAGGTCCACACAGTATCACCAAAGTGCAGGGAAGGTGTTAACAAAAATCTTGTGAATACCAGATTCATGTAATGCATATTTTCAGCCTATTTTCCTGAAAACATTGAAGTTTCTGATTCAAACTGCCAAGCAGCTAGTTTTTTGCCCCTACATGTGATAGTTTAATGGTGATCTTTGCATTTTCACTCTCGCATATTATAAAATTCCTGAATGCTCCTATGCATGCTAAAACAACCAACCAACCAGCCTCCTACCCCTCCAAATCCTCTTTAAGCCTAGAATGAATGTGAGGGGTGAATATTTTAAAAGATGTATATATGACAATGTTTCATTATTATCTGGAAAAGGACCCTTAGGACAAAGACATTAAGAATGTTAATCCTGTTCTTATAATATCTTCCTAAAATGCTGTGCAGTAGAAACTATTTAATTAGCTTTGTAAAATTGTTAGCAAAACTTAAAAGCCCTGAGCTGAGGGCGGAGGGGGAACTGTCTGACCGTTACCGTAAGTAGATTATCTTTTTGCCCTTTGAACTCATGAAATTGTAATAATGAAACAAATTCTACTGTAGTCACTTGTCAAAAATGACCCAAATCTGAGAATAAATGCTTGTGCTAGAGTGAGTGTCCCTGGTGTTGTAAATGCATTTATAATACAAAATTGTAGTTAAAGAGAACAAAGCATATACAATAATTAAGTTTGGTACCTTGTGTGCTTCTTGTTCTGTAACTGCAATGATAGTATGTACTACATAGAGAAACTAAGTCATACTGCATTATTTAATGCATTAGGATAAATTTCAAACTATGTTAGCCTGATGAGCTGCAGAAAGGATGCAAACGTTTGCCCTGTGGCAAGTAAAAGGATCCCACTATAGGAAGGTGCCTCCCAAAGTGTAAAGTGCCAATAGCTAACTGAAAAGTTTTGCTGCAGGTCACGCTTTTCAGTTATATGTGCTTTTCAATTCTATAGCCATTCCTTTGCCTTAGAGGCATTAGAGCCTTAGAGCCATTCCTTTGCCTCCTTCTCCCAGTGCTAGCACTGTGGAGAGGCTGGAGGAGCTCAGATTCTAGTGGGGGAAGCTGGTCCCAGTGTAACTGTGTATGAACGGAAAGCCATAGAAGATCAGATACAGATGGGCATTCTCTTTCAAGAACAGTACAGGTTCCCCTTCCTTGTTTAGGGGATGTAGAAGAGTCCCCTTCTGACCATCACGCTTATCCTCCTTATTAGTGTGCTGCCGTAGCTCACAACCCACGTATCTCTTCAGCTGTTTGCTGTGGGGCATTGCTAAGAATTCCCTGCTATAGTAGAGTGTTGCCACTTTAAACGCTACGTTTGGCTGAGCACAGGGGCCAGCATCATAGGCCTGTCCGTCCCTGAAGAAAGGGTAGTCCCAGTGGCCATGAAATACTTGCAGAAGGCAGCCATGGAGACACTCAACCCTTTAGCCTAGGGTGTTCAGAAGTGCTTTCATAGGCCTGGAGGTCTTTTGTTCTTCTGCAGGTTGGTGGTTGTACAGACTGTTTTCTCTTTGCTGCTTTTAAAGAGTTTATTATTAAGTGAACTCTCTCTATAAAATGCTGGCTTTAGGATATGCTTTTGCTACTGTTTTTTATCTTTCTTCTTTTAATTTAAAAAGTATCTTTGTGGTAGATTGAAATTTCCCGAAAACTCCTCTAGAAGCTTGGTATTACTTACCAAATAGGAAAACCAGACAATTTAAAATTCAGACTTGAATACAGTAATCAGTGAGCATTTGCCAACTGTTACCAATACTTGCCTGTGACATTCCAATGTTCTCCCTAGGGTGTTTGATTGCTATTTTTGATTCCTTTAGTTGATTTTCAAGTTTAATTAATTTTCCTATTGTGTGACTGTCCATAAAATTTTTGCACTACTGTAGTACAAGTAATAAATTCCACCTCTACTGGTAAAGCTGCTACTCTGATACTATATTAATCTACTACTAAGCTATTCTTAGATGCTCTGACATGGTCTTAGTAGCTTCTTGTACCACTTAAGTAAGAATATTTATTATTTTAATTTGCAGTTGCATTACATATAATAACTTTTAGACTTGTGAATAGTCTATCTGAATTCATTAGTCTAAGCTGAAACCATACCTTCAGAAGTAAACGATGGAGCCCATTATTTTACTGTCATGTTAGCTGGGACACCAATGTCTTTCTGGATTTTACTTTCACTTGATGATCCAAATTTTTTAACTAACCATGAAAAAAAAAATCTATTAAGGATTTCATATTACTTTTAAATGTTAGTAGGAGTCCATGTGGCACAGTAGAGTTGAGCACTGGATCTGGAAATTTTTTGGATACATATATTCTGTTTCCTCTACCATTGAATGACCTGTTTCTCAAGCTTGGAAAAAAATGTTACCTTTCTCTGCCACAGATGATACCTCTCTAAACCGATTACAGTAATATCATCTACTTTGTTTTGTTAAGACCTCTAACTGAAGAGCATAAGAAAAAAATCTCTTAAGCTTTTTTGAAGTAAGATGTATAACTTGAGTGGGGATGTGAGGCAGGGGGTGTTTCTGCAAGTGTCTGTCTTCTAAATGTGTGACTGGCATAAGAACAACAGAAAGTATATTTCTTTTCAAATTTGACAATTATTGATCGTTTCCTAATTTAAGCAAGTAGCTTTTTTTCATTACTGTAAGTGTTACCATTTTTTGTATTTTGAATACAGTTTTGCCTTTCAATTTTGACAGGCTGTTTTGGGGTTCAAAAAGAGCAGAAGTTCATTATTGATGAGCTGGCTAAAAGGCATGAACAGGCGTTTCAGCTCTACTCTGTCTGTGGCACGTAGAACTTTTCACCTGTCGTCTACACATTAAACTAACTCCCACCTTAGTGTTTGGCTTTTATTGCTGTTTGGCTAGAGGTGGGGGTTTTATAGCGCAGATGCTGTAACAAAAGCAGATGTTTGAAAATATGTTGACAGCCATGGAATTGGTATTATTTCGAAATTCTTCAGTAATCATTCACCTGAGGCCAAGAAAAGATGTTGGCTTCTGTGGTTGTAGCATTATTACTGGGTTAGAATTTTAAGGAAAATTCCTAATAGTACTCCTAAAGGTATTATTCTTTGGGATTATTAGAAAAATGATGTGAAAGGCGTTTTTTTTGGTTGGCTTGTTTGTTTGGTTGGTTGGTTTTAATCATTGTGAGTTATTAATCTATTTCTATCAAACTAGTTTCATTTTAATGCTGGCTAGCATTTATATTGCATAAGGCTTGAGTTTCTGTTAGATTTTTTTTTTAAATCTATATCAGTAATATTTTTAACCTTTCTTTGCAGTGTTTGCTAGTTCTGAGCCTGTGCCAGGATTCCAGGGAGACACCCTGCAGTTAGCTTTCATCGACCTCAGACAAGTAAGACACTGGTTGTTGTTTTTTATCCTACTAATTTCCCCTTTTGACCAATGCTGAAGTTATTAAATTCAAGAACCTTTCATGTTTTCGCATTCCCATGTAATTAGTTTTGAAAAGCGGTTATTTGAAGTGTTATTAGGGGCACTATTCCCTGTAATTTAGCATAAAACTATTTCTCCAACGTGTTGTTAGGGGGCACTGTGCTACTGGTGGTACTGTTACATGGATATAAGATTGAATTTTGGTCCTGACAATTTTGTAAAGATCCTGTGACGCCTTTTTGCAAGATTGTACGTGTTACCCTGGTGTGTGCTGGCCTGATTCCATTTTGAGCAATTGCTTCTGTCTACAAAACTACTCCCTGGAGAGCAGAATCAGGCATGGTATTATTTAGCATTTCCTTTCCTTAATTTGTTACATAGAATTCTTTTAAACAGTCAGAAAGCAGCTTTATTCCAACTGGCTGATCTTTATTCTGTATCATATTTAATTTTAAGTGCGCTAATATTGGAAGCACTTTTCCACAGTTCTTGCCAAAAGGAATGCTTTTCCAGACTAAAATCTACTTATCTTAATTTCACATAGTTATCTCTATTCCCTGCTCCCTGTAAATTCTGACACTATATCCACCCTTAGCAATTCATTTTCAAAAACTTTCCATGGTTGAAAACTTTCTTAGAAAGGATTTACTACTTCACAAAATTGCTAGTATAAGTGTTACTTAAATAATGAAATGAATCATTAACTGCATATGGAGGGTCTTTAGCTTTCTGCATGATATTTTTCAGCACCATTATAAGCCTGTCAAAGTCATCAGAAAAGAAGTGTACAAGGAATTCCATACCAAATTATCTATATAGTAAGAATATTTTTGCTTTTAATAGTTTAGTAGATTTTTCACAACAAAGTAATGAAAAGGCATTTTGGAAGGGAAAATTCCTGAAGCAAATGTATTACAATTTCTCCTAATAGTTAGAAAGGACTTCGTTAAAGTGTATTTTTAAACCAAAAAGTTAAAAGATAGAGTTATCTGTTACATTCTCACAGTTATATAACGATGAACAATATCTACAATGGAGTAAGTGTGGACTATGTGAGTAGGATATAGGATCGTGACCATAAGATTTGTCCATGTGATACGTGTACATTAGGAGTTCCAGAATTCAGTATGTGAATATGTATTCTGCCAGACTTCAAATACCACAAGTCTTGCCTTGACTAGCAGCCTTCCTCTTTTAAATTCTTTTTTATTCTCCTTTTATTATCAATGTTAGAAGTGACTAAACATCTTCCAATTTGTACTAAGTCAGTTTGGTTGAAGGGAAAGGATGTTGAGAGATTTTGGCACCATTTCTGTCATCCAACAAAGTGGTATAAATCCTTGCGGAGCCTATGTCTGTTTCAAGGGAAAATGTGATTTCCAACTATGCAGGAGGGCAGGGTGTGTACATACTTGCTACAGGAAATAAATAATATTTTTGTATGTTTTAAGCACCAGCTGTCCAGCGTGTCACATAAATAGGGATTATGTTGCTAATGATAGCTCTCAGTTTATGTTAGCAACTTACACTTAGAATTCTCTTGATGCAAGTAATGCTTTATAGAGGATGCTCTGTATGCCATGGGAATCTAATCAATTTCGGATACTTTATAAACAGAAAAAATCTGGGCAGCTCTCTTTATTAGTTTGCAATTGGAGCTTGTAGATGTAGAATCATTCCAGTATATTTGTTTTGGTTTTTACTACATTTTTGTGTGCCTCACCAAAACCATATAGGTATTGCAAGCAGACATTAAAAACAACACTTACCATTTCGTAAGGATTTGCAGTGTTTTCCCTCTCTTCCTTATTTCTGATCCATTTCTATCTTAATAGGGTGGATGACAGTTCATTTCAAGAATACTTAGAAAGGCAACAGAGCCTTTTTCAGAAAGTTCTTATAAAAGGTCATGCTTCTGTTTTTTAGTTTGAATTTGATACTTCTTCATGAATTGCAGGATATGAAAGATAAGGAAGTAGGTCCAGTGGTCAGGTTTTACCTGCCCACCCGGACTGTGCCCTGGGGTCAAACTCCTGATATTGGCTGTTTGGTACAGAGGAGCTGATGACAGGTAGGGGCTGATACAAGGGGGAAAGCTTGAACCGTATCAAAGCTAAAAGGCAGGAGATTTGGGACTCAGTGAGAGACTGTAGCTAAAAGATGGATCAGCAGGATTGCCCTCTTCTTAAAAAGCAGCTGACCTGCAAGGGAAAAGACTTTATCGTCCTGCCAATCACATGGTTGCTAATGGAAGCCAGTTATCTCAACAACAGCTTACTCTCTCTCTGTTGTACTAGGGCAATGTGTAAGATTAATGAGGATTGGGCAGTAGAACATTGTAGCACATTTTACTGAAGAAGTCAAGTCACTTACAAGGAGCCAGCTTGGAAGACAGAGAAGGAAGAGCTGCACTGGGATGATTACCGTGGGGGGAGGAGCAGCTTTGAAAAGAATTGCCATAGGTATTTTTGTCCTAGCAGTTCCTGATCCTCTGTCTTTCCCCGAAGACAATGTATGGTCAGCATGTTGTCCTCAGCAAGCCCAGTTCTTTCCTTCTTCCTTCCAGAGATGTAGAAGAGCAAACAGAAAGAGAAACAGTTGGCATGAGAAAAAGTTGCTTCTAAGAAGAGTGGTTAGTAGCGGGGAGCTCCAAGAGGCCAAGAATCACGAAGGGGCAGGCACCTACCACTGTCTTCCTTTGATGAGCCACCTCTTTCTCCTTATACTATCCCCTCTTATGCTCTTATATAAGTCATACTTAACACGCTCCTTAAAGATCTTAGTAATCCATAGAAAGCCTAGTCAATAAAGATTTTTGTGCTATTCCCATAACCATAGTATCTGAGCATCTCACAGAGCTGACTTGGCGTCTAATCTCATATAGTGCATTTGTTCTCTATTCTGTTTTCTTCTGCCAGGAGGAAGGCTTTTATGAGCATAGATGACTTTCTGATTTTTGTGTTTTGACTGTGCTCTGCTATATATGTTTGGCAGACAAGACAAAAAGTAACTTTCGGCCGGGGGGTCACAATTTCTGAAGATCTTAAAAGCTTATATATCACGTGGAGTAATCTTAAAAAAAAAATGAATCCAGGATAATTTCATGTTTGAACAGTCTTGTCGATGTGAGTGCTTTACTTCAAATGGAAGAGTCCGTTTTTACTCGCTTCATGCTGACTGGTAGGTAATGAGCATAGTCAAAGACATACTTGTCTTTTGCAGCACTGGAAATCTTTGCATCAATAGCAGACAATTAATTATTCTCCAAAGGATATATTTACCTATGTAGTTTCACCCCTGGGCTGATAAGAAGGGATTGCGCTTCAGACCCAGGAAGATGGGCAGTGGCTGTGGAAAGATAAGGAAGCAGAATAACACACAGCATTTTCTTAGAGAGATGCCTGAAGTTTATTGCAGGGAGAACACCAATACACAATTCCCCATACTAGTAGAGAATCACATGGCCATGATCATCTAGAAACTTGCAGCTCCAGTTAGTTTGGCAGCTCCTAAAGCAGCTACTAAGAAAATTGGGATAGATTCATGGTTCTGTACAGCTGCGGTAATTGTCATGCCTCATGGCACTTGTCTTCGTGTATGACCTGACCTCATACCTACGTGCACTCTTTCACCCCACTTATTTAAAGCCACAGAGGGGCAGGCCAGCTCAGCAAGGCGATTATCAAAGTGGCATGTGCTGCTTTAACAAGGCTGGTCTCTGGCATCTTTTGAAGATGACCCAGCTCTCTTGTGACCTGCATCGCTCTCTGAATATAATCTCTTGCTACTGTCTATATAGGGAGCCTGGGTAAATAGTCCAGTGGCCCAGAGTGAGGTGGAATGAACTTTGGGGATTTTGCTACCAATTCAGATCCTAGGTCAATTGGAATTAACCTTCAAAAGTAAACAGATCTTAGTTTGTCCTACTTGAATTAGTCTCTAAGGAAGCTCAGCCTCTGACATGAATTAGTTTTGTCCTGGTTATGATATGTTCTCCGGTGCCTAAAGTCTAGGGCTACAGTTCTGCAGTATGAGGCAGTTTCTTGGATGTCCTGGACACATAAATACTGTGAGGAAAAGGCCTGAATCTTACAATTTGTGCATTATTCTGTGGAGAGAGAGTGTAGTGGACAGGAACGATAACCTCATGGTAGCCTGCAAGGTCAACAGTTGGAGTCCTAGGACAAATTTCCTGGTTCTTAATCAACTGGGTGGTAACAAATGCCTATTCTTGAAGTCAAATCATTGCCTGCAGAGTTACAACCTAAGCTGCAAAAGTAGCTTGACTTTTTTTCACTTTAGACTTCACGAGTTGTTTCTACTGCTTCTTTCCACCATGAGCACTACTTCAGTTTCAAACAGGCCTTCTGCCTCTGCTGTCTGATCTCAGACAAGTACTCAGCTAGCTTGACGGTTGTGGAATTTCCTTATTTTGCCAGGGATGAGGAGAACTGTGTCTCATCTGTGTTCTTTTGGCACTTAAGTACATGTTGTTAATATCCTCCAATTGCTGCCAGTGCTGGTCCTGCAACAGGGGCAGTCGTTTCAAGTGAACATAATCATATGCCATTGGTCACTCCATAGTTAAGCAAGCACCGTAGCAGTATCTCCACCCACATGGTAACGTAGAGTTTACAGTCTGGTAGTGATGTGTCCCAGCCTGTGAAACCAAAGGCTGTGAGCGACAAGGTCCATAAATTCTGCATAGGTATGGGAGAAAATTCCCAAAGATTTTCTGCTATTTCTGTTAACATTTTGCTAACATTAGAGATAAATCAGACTTAAAGTCATAATACAATCAATGTGATTAATATACAGAATAATATACCATGGAAATATTAGAAGATACATTTTTGTCATACATTTTGATTAAGACGTGTGTAAATAAGCATGTGGATAAGCACTTCTATGAGCTCGAGTTATTGTTAATACACAGTATGTATTGCTTCTAAAAATTGATACTTGATATTTAAAAGTATAATACATTTTCTTCTGATTCCAAAGCATAATGGAAATTACATTGATAGTTTCTTGCGTTGCTTGTCCATTTATTTTGTAATGCATTTTCTGGTGTATTGTTGGTGAGAAATATTGCTAACCTTCTGAACCGTAGTGTTGCATGCAACAGATATAAATTTATTTGAAGGAGCAAATTCTTACTAGTACTTACTGTAGTCCTCCTCTTTCTTCTTTGCTTCTTATTCATCACTGGGAGATGATGCTGTCCTCCTGATAAACTCAGAAGTAATTAATTGTAGGTGGGAACTGTGTAACAGATCACTGGGCTTTAATTCCAGCCACGGGGTTGTCTGCCACTAAAGGCAGGCTGACAGCTCAGTCTTCCCCACTGTTTTGTTTGCAGTGTTTAATTTGAATTCATTTCCTGTGGTACTAACAGATTTCAGCTCTGGCTTGTCTCTGATTCCCCCAACCTGAAGCATGCCGAAGCTCTAACCATCTGTCTTCCCTGTGGAGAACGCTTTTGAGGCCTTCAGTAGACCTCAGAGAAGAAGTTGCAGCCTATTGCCAAACCTGTCCACCATGACTCTTGGAGGGCAAGGGCCTTAAAGGTGTGCTGTGGCTTCCTTCACAGGCTGCCAGCCCACACAGGGTCTAGGCTTTGAAATTAGTAGGGTACACCCACCCCTAGCCTCTACTCCACAGAAGAGTCTTGACCTGAAAAAACATCAGGATTTTCCAAGAGGGAGAAATCCCTAACAGTATGCTTAGCACTAAGTCTTAAAAACTTCAGAGTTTAAAGATAAAAGTAAGCCTCTCTTTCATAAGGCAACAGTTTGAATTTTTAATTAGCAAGTAGTATAGAATATTTCATCTTTCACTTCCTGAGGGAAATGGTTGTTGCGACTTTCATCTTCACAGAGGCTCTTTCACAATGCTTACTGATCCCTTTCCCGCCCCCCTTGCACTCCCCAGCTTCTCTGAACAAGCAGAGGAGCATGTTACATCTGTAACATGAAGCCCAGCCTCAGGGTGCTATGTAATGGGATTTGTGCTTCTCTAATTTTCAGTGCAATGCTGCTTATTCAGCTAAAGAAAGGAGCTCAGATTTCAGACAGCAACGAAACAGGAGTTGCACCTCTTTGGATTTCAGACCATAGATCCTTGCTTTGCTGGGGGTGGAAGCAACGCTCTTGCTGGCCTTCGCTTTCTCCACAAATTGACTCTGCGCTACAGCAGCAGGAGGGCTTGAGGCACACTGTGAGCAGAACAGGGACGCTTTAAGGCTCAATATCTCATGTATTGGTATTATACGGGGACAGCATGCGTGTGCATACCGGTATTCAAAATGGCACAGTTATTTGAGTGGGACTGCATGCTAAATGTGTCTTACTGACTCACAAAGGACATACAATAGGACATACAATGTCTTTTCAGAGTACTGTATTCTTACAAGTAAGCGGGAATTCTTCATACGAACGTGACAATTTGTTTGTAAGCACTTATGTTCTCTAATGGAATCTCTTACTTTTGATTTCTTTTCAACTAGATTCTTTGAAGCGTGTAGGCAATCACAGTAGGCTCAGATCACAAGTTGTGTGTATAGATATTTGTGAGGAAGATCTCAATCAGTGCTCTGTACACAGAAACAAACCAGCTCATTACTTGGATGGGGTTTATACCTGCCAGCTGGTAAGAATTACGAAGCTTTAAAAACAAATGCACAGAAATTAGCAGCAGGGGGTCAAAAACAAGCATGGCTTTGGATACACTATCTTGATAAGGATTTGCAGACTAGAAACAGGATGGCAAGTCAGTCATTTCCCAGCAGTAGGTATTCCTACCCTGTTACTGCCGGGAACTAAGAGCACACATGCCAGGTATCAGGTGTATGTGTGTTCTTTGGGACATTAAATCATTCATCAAATTCAGTGCAAAACAGATTGTATCCAGTTCAGCATCTGAACGCCCCTTTTTCAGCAGAGAAGTGCAAATAACATACTGGTAGTGTACCAAGTTTTCGTTCTAGATCCTGGCTTACTGACAATGAGGGGGCATACCTGAAAACAGGTTTTAAAAACTCAGTGTACAAATGCTGTTATATCACTTCAGTAGCCCTATTAATGCCTTACTTAATTAAAATTGTATACATATGGCCATTTGATGACAAGATACATTACTCCATTTATGGCAAAAACCATATCAGTTTCTCCAGAGGAAAGTATAGTATAGATCGTGCACAAAAGACTATGTGGGGAGAGTTATAATGCTTAAACTGAATGTCATCATCTAATTGACAGTAAAGAATGCTGTAGGTACCTAAACCATGGAAGTTATCAAAAATAAGAAAATAATTTTGTTTCTTTAAGCCAGTTCATTTAAGGGATACAATTCTCTTAGTTCTCCACTTACCGAACCAGACATACACAAGAATTAGGTGAGCTGACAAGAAATCTTTACTGTGTATTTAGAAAACGACAGAACTCATGAAGCACTGGCTCAGCTTGGCTTAGAGCCCTGCAGATAACAGCCTTTGCATAAGAACATAAGCCTTAGTTGAGCAAGAGAGGGGTTTTGTTGTTGTTTGGTGAATTTATAGTTTTTGGAACTGAGACAGGAAATGACATTTATTGATCTCATTTGTCATGTGCAGGTGAAACACTTGACTTCTTAGAGCAGTGCAGGGGAGTTTCAGCTTCTAAATAACAACCATCGTAGAAATTACTAAAAGTTTCACTGGAGACATTGATCAAAGCAGATATTACCAAAAAAAAAAAAAAAGGTAGACAAAAGCTGCTGTCAAGTCTATTTAGATGGACATACCTGAGTCCCTATCTGATACTACCAATTGTCACATTTAATCAGCTTTCAACTTTGATAAGGCAAGGTTTAGAAATAGTTAATAAATTCATTCAAAATCTGCAGAGCTGCTGTTGTGATAAAAAATTCATATATCTGGAAAACCTTTCTGTTCAAGAGAGCATATCCCATAGTTACAGAGGAATTCCCTGTAAGATCATGATGTAAATGACACTAAAACTGTATCCTTGGTAGTTGAGTGCATATACCAGTTATACCCTGTCCATAACGCCAGAACCCAAAGGCTTTGGTTTTCTTGGACAAGATACTACATTTTTTCAATAACTAGCATGCTACATGTCTGGGAAACTATTCATAAAGACATAATTTCCAAGGACACGGTGAGAGAAAGCACAAAATAAGCCTTGTCTGGAGAAGGTTTCTATTCTTTTGCAGAAGGATCTGTTGGTAGACGTGTTTCGGAAGATCCACTTTCAGATGATTTCTCAATTAACAAATCTCTTACTTGAATTAGAAGAAATTGATCGATGTGCCTACTATATATGTAAACTCCTACTTGACCTTCCTTTGCGTGACTGATACATATTGCATTCAGTGGAAGTTATTCAGTGGAATGAAGTTTCTGTCTAGTTTTCTTCTGCTAGCAGTTTTGCTCCCTATCTGATACTCGCCTTTATCGTTGTCACGTAAGAAATTATATAAATGCAAGGAAGGAAGATTTGGGTGCATGACTTTCCTGAAGTTTGTGAATACATTATATCAAGCTGTTGTCTTCCTGCTGACAGCCAGTTGCTGCAGGATCTCTACCATTGTGTCTGGGCCCTTCTGTAGCCCTGAGCTGATGGATGGAGTTCGATTTTGGAGCCCCCAGCTCCACAGGACTTCCTCTGAATCCCATGGGTGGTGTGTGGTTCCTATGAGTAACGAATGAGCATTGTTAATTGAACAATGTAAGAGAAGAAAATTATTGTTTTCCTTCAAGTTACTTGTTATTTGTATTCTCTTAACATCTATGAGCCCTAGTCTCCCATCAGGGAGCCATGGGACTGGTACCTGCATTAGCATATTCAATAATTTCTGCCCCAAAATTGCTTACATCCTCCAGCCTTAACTAAGCTGGTAGTATCACTGGTATTTAGTATATACTGGGCAACACCACTAAACCCTTAACCCTACAGATTTGCCTTCAGTATTTTTTCAGTTGCATCAATTGACATATTTAGGTTCCCTTCATTCTCTAAATTGTCTGACAATCACAGGCAGCGGGCAGACTATCCCATTTTTTTCCTTTTGCGAGTTTCTTCTGTGAGAAAGAAAGTTAGTCCGTCTCTTCTTTGGAAGTCACTATAGGGCAAATGTAAAATCCAGTAAAATCAAAGGGAACTTTCACAACAAGAAATCAAGAATTTTTCTCTGCTGCAGAACAATAACAACACAAGGAAGGAGTTGCATAGATGTAGTATGGACTTGAATAAGTGAAATGTAGTTAATGAGTGTTTATTCCTTTGAATCATAGTGTCTTAGAAAAAAGATCATATCTTCAAAAGTGTTTGTACAATATGTACCATAATGTGCCACTGATCTTCAGCTGAGTGTTTTAGCACTGCAGAAATACAAATAAAAAAATATTATTCTTACTATCTGACTGTCTCCAGTCAGTCAGTGAAATTTGGGAGATGAAACCCTCATATTTTCCTTCTGTTAGTACAAAGACACTAATAGGTAGCAAAAGAAATTATTGAATTTCGTACTGTTATGTAAATAACTGGTTTCTGAATTAAGTGAAGAAATTGTACTATAAGCAATATGATTGCACCAGCATATTCTTAGGCACAGTTTTATACCATACTGGCTTATACTATGTTAACATATATGTCTGTTATGGGTGTGTCAGCTTTGGAGCAATTTGTCATCTTAAAAGTTGCACTTTTTTAAAGAATACTGAAATAACAGATAAAGTTTACATACAAGATTTACATATAGGTGATAGTTTAGAACCTAAAGAAGTTCTCTTCTTGGAGAGGATTTTCCCTAGAGCGTTACTAGCAAAGGAACGGCACAACGTAGCAGACCCTGCATTCATAGAAAAGAATGAAGGTGGGAGAAAAAAGAGTGAATATGAACAGAAACGCAAAGAAATTTTTAAAAAAAAAAAGGTCAAAAGATTAGTAGATGAAAGCAGTAGATGATGGGGAGGAGAAAAGGAGAACTTAAAGATACAGGATGAAGGACAAAAAAAAAAGAAAAAGTCAGTCCCTGACTATAAATGTGTACTTTATTGTTCTTATCCTTTTGTTTCTATGTTTGTCATTTTCTATGGTTTATGCTAAGACTCATTAAGAACATTTCTTTTTTTAATCAGTAGAATTTTGAAGATGTGTTTTTACCCAAAGAAAAGAAAGGACTCTCAGTACACAGTTAATGGTGTATAAAGTCCATGAAGCCATCAGGTTGCCGTATTCCCAGGAGAACGCAAGCTTTCCCGGTTTCGGTGGCATGCCTCCAGGAAATCGTTCCAGGAGGACACACAATTAGCCCACACTCTTCCAGAGTGCCCAGTGTAACATGATGCAGTTAAACCAGAAGACAGTTTTCATCTTTTGACCCTGTGTCAAACATGTCAGTTGAGTAGCTTACCTGAGATCTGTAAGAGAACATAGGCCAGCAGATATTTTCCCATAGAAAAGAACATGCAGTGGAGACACACAGACACACGCAACTTTAAAACTTGACTTATTTTTGAAGTAACAGAAAAAGTGCTGAGCCAGCCTTTGCAAGTGGCACAACTCAGTGCATTCAGATTATCCTTTATTTTTGCCAGTCTAAAGTTTAAATAAAATTCTTTGCTCTTGCTTAGGATGTACAAGAAGGACATTAAAAGTGTCTCTTTCATTTTAAGTACTAACAAGATATTGAGGCCTGTGGAAGGATAGATGTGATGATTTCACTGAAATGCACATCCAAATTATAGTTTTGGATGTAATAGGTTCAGTATAGTGTCTAAGTCTTGCGTCCATTGGCATAGTGGATAGTTTAAAAAGTTCACAGTGAAACAGAATGGTGTTGAATAATTCCTAGACAGAAATACACAGGTAACCAGGACGTGGGGGGAACACAGTAACTGGTAGATTGAAAAGGCACAAGCTGAAAACTCAAATGACGGTGTAAAACAGTCCCCATAGCTTAATTAAATAAAACCAATAATGCGATTTAAACTTCTTTGAGTTAAAATTACTTTAATAAGGGTGTTAATTACTAGAGGATTAACACTGCTTACATGTGATAATAGATGTGGTCAGTCAATAAAGGGTGAGAATAACGTTCGTTTAAGAAGCAAAAGAATCTGGCACAGGATTACTCACCAGAAAGGGATAACATTTCAAAGTGGCAAGTAAAATCAGGGGAAGAGGTTTTCAAATTGCAAGAGGCATTAGACGCTGAACAGTGCCATCATTACTCAGCAAAAGTTCCATGTATTTTGGGATCTATTTGAGTTAAGATATGAAGAGTAATTATTACAAATGACATGTTACATATTTTGGAATTTTTCTCTCTTCCAGAGTAATTTTAAAAATAATTTTTCAGATGCGACATTTTAAGAAAATATTACCATCTGAGACGTAATGAGAAGAGGGATATTGTAAGGAAAAAAAATTCCCAGGAGAATAATTTCTTGTAGACGTGTTTCTTAGAAAAGCAGTAATAGTGGACTATTGACATTAAGCAGAAAGGGTTTTTCCTAAAATGTTTGCAAACATGGCAGCAGGAGAAGAAAGATCTTTTGCAAAAAGCCAACAAAAACAAATTCTGAGTTATCTGGGTTTCTTGTTACTGCAACTTACTGGGCTCAGAAGCCTTTGCTGAACCAAGTTATCTACACAAGAAAAACAAAAACAAGTACCAGGATTTTATACGGCCTGTAGTGTTTGCTGAAATGTTTTTAGAGTCATTTGATAGATACAAATGTGGAAGTAAACATCTTGTAGTAGCTAAAGAAGAAAGTGAAGGTTGTCCATGAAAGAATATGAAACTTCTGTCTAGTGGTTTTGGCTTTGCTTTTAACTTGTCTATATTTACATTCCAGAGCTACTGATTGTGGAATTCCTTGTCCAGTGGTTCCCAGGTCTAGTATAGCTTTCCCTAAGGGATGTAACTTCATCTGCTATGAAGGGTGGTTACGCAGCCGTACCCTGAATGCACTACTTTGGAAGAAATAACTATCTGTTTACAGTAAACTCATGATGAGCACATCTGTAAGTGTTTCTGCCTTGTGGATTGCATTGGATTTTTGTTTCTGGATGCAAACAAAATGATGCTGGTTTCTGGCCTTTTATGTCTTGGATTTCCATGGCTTTCCACATATTCTAACTTGGCATCCAAGATCAGCTGAGATTCTTTACTGAACAGTTTCTATATTTGTATCTGCTTCCTGCAGAGGCTTTTCGGACAGGTGCCTTGTATCTGAAATGCTGAGGGCTTTGATGGACACATAAGAGGAGAATCTGGAGCACTGAGACTGGGATTTTTTTGTTTGTTTGTTTTAGATCTGCAGCTTTTTGAGAACCGCACAACTCTTAAAAATAAACCAAACCAAAGCAAAAAGTTATAGATTAAAAAATAGTTAGACCGTTGTGTTGAACCAAACTATTTTCCCCTACCTGCTGTTAGAAACCCAAATTACCTCAGTGGAGATGATGTGTTTCATAGTGCACACTAGAGATCACTGACCTCTGTGGAGACCAAATGCTGCAGATTCAAGAGATGCTCATAAACCTTATGGACATGATGTATAGCGTCTGTTAGGTTGGAAACCTTAGTCTCTGTAACAGTGTAATTTCGGTCTTTTTCTTAGATGTAATTTCCTCTGGTGTTTTGGTCCAATTCAGAATACGACAAGAAATAACTGGAAAGCTAGGAAAAGGAAATACCCCGTTCTACCACTGAATCGCTAATTCCCAACCCAGGTCGGCAGCTTCCTGGGTCAGTTCTGAGTTGCAGCTTCACACCAAGAGTTGAAGTGGCTCGTCTTTGCCTCCTGTGTGAGCACAAGCCTGATGCTGTGGAGCTGTGCCGTGCTTACTTGTCTTCTCGTAGGCATCGGTTTACATTCACATGCCAGGACCGTGTATCTAAAAATCCTTTCTTCAAGGCTAGAAGTATTCCTACTGAGAATTAAACTTGGAGTTGTAATTATACTTGTGCAGATCTCTACTGATGTTTAGTTCCAGGGTACAGCAGCCTGACTTTATGGATCAGATGTGTGCATATACAAGGACAGTTTGGATTAGTTTATTCAAAACAGCATTTGTCAGAGAATGACTATTCATGGTATAGTATATATACTGACCTCTGGTGAGACTGAAAGCATCTAGAGTTACTCACATGGCTACGGCTAAATTTTAAATATGACAAATGGGACAAGTGTTCAATTCCAGAACATAGTATGGAAGTTGAAATGGGCTTGTTTTGCGTTTAAATTTTAGTCCAGTTGCACCAAGTTAGATGATTTTTAATTAGCCCCGCCTTCTCTAAACCAGAGAAGGGGGTTAAATCCAATTCTAACATTAGATTTTGAAAATTTTGAATACATCTTTTCAGTGAAACACATCAAATGTATTTTTACAGGAAGGATTGATACGAATGATCAGTTTTAAATCCCCAAGAAACATCCTTTAAGGTACAGCACCACATCATGTGGCATTTATGGCATTATTTTGTAGAAGATCCAAGTACTTTAAAGCCAGCCTCTTACAAGTCTTGTGCAGTTGGAAAAAAAACCAACAAACAATGCTTATAGAAAATTTATTTAAACTTAACTGTAAAAAATACCTCTTCAGTTAATAATAGTTTTGGTAAATTTCAATGTTTAAGTCCTACTTGCAGGTAGCCACTCGTATTTAAAAAAGAAAAATAAAAACAGAAGCCGAAGGAAAATGACAGCTTAAATTTAACTGTGCTATATTAAATGCTTCATAATTTTAAAAACTGAAATTGTATTTTCAAAGTCTCATTCAGGTCAGAGGCGAATGTCCTGTTTTGGGGGGGCTGCACTTGTCACCCCTGCGTGCTGTTTGAGCGTGTACGCCTCTGCGTCAGAAGCTCCAAAACAAAACAAACAAACAAAAAAAAACCCAAAAAAAAGGTGAATGACCTGACCATTGCATAATACACAATTTTTAATCCACACAAATTTTATCATTGACATAGTTTTATGCTTTGTCTAAAGGGACTTCGTGTACGGGCTAACGGGCTTGACCGGAGCAATTTGGCCCGAGCCCGTGCCCTCTGGAGCCTGACTGTCTGCCAGGCTCCTGCTTTTCAAACTCTTCCCTGTTTCTAGACTCAAAAGACGGTTCTTTTGCTACTAGTCCAGCTTATTCTTTAATGATGAAGAACACACTTCATAATAAACATTTGCACTGTAATTAAACAAATCTTCTTTGAAGAGGTATTACTTGTTGCTATATTGTGTATTGCATAGGGCCTAGCTATTTATATTTGCCTCAGTGACTATTTTTCACTGACTTTCTTCAGAAGTTACATCTTGGGCTGCTTGAAGTTTTAATGGGATTTGTAAAAATTATACGTTGTAAGTGTTTTTCTGGTTACGGTAACAGCAACAGGCTTGTTCACGTGACTTCAACAGCAAGCGTTTTATTTTGTAGGCAGGCCTAAGTTCATTTGAAGTGTCCAAGAATAAAAAAGGTATTTGGGATTGCTCATGAATATAACAAGACCAGGCATCTCTCACCGTGTTCCTCAAGGTCCAGATTTTAGGAAAGAATTCTGCCCTTTCAGAGAATTTAGATTATAAAGGACTTATTTAAACATAAGTAACTTCTGTTTTTTTCTTAGCGTAACAACAATTCCCAGGGGTTCAGCTGTCATAACCTCTGAGTTTATATATTATATGCTTACAAATGTGTTAAAGATTGTATCCCAGCATTCAAGATAGTGACAGATATGGTTTTCCCTTATAAATTTGAAACAGATGGAAGCATTTAAATATAAAACTGTTTCATTCTTGTGAACATTTAAAAGTCCCCAATTTAGGCACAATTTCTAAATGCCTAGTGCTTTAAAAAAAAAAAAAAAGGCAAGTTTTAATGCGGTGGCTTAAAAACGGAAAGACACTGCCTTTCTAACACAAACTATCCTTCCTTTGAAAATCCAAGGCTCAATTTTCAAAGCATTGCCTAGGAATTTAGCCTGCGACCCCCATTGACACTAATGGGAATTGCATAGCTAAGTCCCCATAACATCACTTTGGAAATGCATTTGTTATACCAATCCAGAAAAAGGGTAGCATAAACTATAGGGAGACATTCACAGATCAAGAGATCAATTTAGACTTTGAAATACCAGTGTGTGTTATTCCAGTTATGTGATCAGTAGGGGGGATTTTAAAATTCACCACATTCACAAAATAAGTCACCAGGAGTAAATAAAACAAAATATTTTGGCAAGTGGCAGGCAGACTTGCTAACCAGGCTAACAAGATATTTGTCAGCAGTAAGGAACACCAACTGATTAAGTGATAATTGCATTTGGTTGGTACGGTGTTATTCTACAATTAGCAAACTCTGTCTTTTTTTCCTTGTAAGCTGGACTATGTTTTAAATACTTCCGCTCTGCCTTTGCGACCAGGAAAAGTTTAGAGTGAACAAGACTTGTCTTTATCCGGTTCTGATTCTGTTTTTATTTTTAATTTCAATCTAATAAGTGCTTTCATGGTGTGCAAGCTTTAATAAACAGGGAGATAACAGTTGGTGAACTAAAGGGGGTGTTATCTTTGTGTTCGTGCAGGATTTTTTGTTAATCCACTGGAAATAAGTGTATACCTGTGTAATGTATATTCACGTGTACTTGTGCCTGAAACATAAGCAGAGACTAAAAGGAAAGTGGTGGTGTTGCGTAGCTGTGTTACTGCAGTGCCTGTGAGTCCCAGTCAGGGATCTTGGCCCCGTTATGCTGGGCAGAGTATAAATAAGTGTTTTAACAAAAGGAAGACAGCGCTGCTTCAGAGTTCACAAACTGATGAGATTATAGCTCCACTGAAAGGTTAACATTATGTCAGAAATTATGAAACAGCAATGATTCTGGTTGACTGGCTTCCTTTTCAGTCATCAAACCTGTTTGTTCTTCTGAATTAAAGGTGGATATAGGTACAGTGTGAGTTCCTCGGGGTGGGAAATGTTGGAGTGGGACATTAGTGAGTGGCTTTTCTGAGTTTACTGTGTTTAAAATGAAAAAGTCCCCTTCGTCTTTAGAGCTTTTTAGCTCCGTACTCCGATACAAATACTAATAATTGAAATATTAATATATTTGCTATTCCTTTATCTTAATGACTTAAATGATATATAGCTAACAATAGTCACGGGGCTTTTTTTCTAGGTCAAAAGCCACACATCCTCAAGGAAAAAATCTCAGTGGTATTCTGTATTCTCTCCTAAGAAAGGATTTGGCATAGCTTGCAGCTGTATATACTTGGCACTGTTCGTTTCCCAGAAGAGTTCACCAGTATTCTAGGCTTTGGGATTTTTTTAATTAAAGAGGTCAAAATCCATTATATCTAAATTTCAAAGAATTTACCAATTAGCTGTAGTCTGCGATGCCCAGCAGGTGGCTTTTATACTATTAAAGGGAGATTGTTTCCATCTCTGATCAAAGCAAAAACAAAACAAAGGAAAATATAGAATATTTTGCTGTACACAGTGCAAACCACATGCTGTGTAAATTATAGGTGAAAACTGTATGTGAGAGACTGTTTAGTTGTACCACTTCAAGAAAAAATTCTATATATTTTTACATTGTTCCTCATGAGGATTTTAATGGTAATGTCTAAATCTGTTTAGATTGCTGATTAGCTGAGAAGATTAGACAGCTTGCTATTTCCTAAAATGAAGATTTTAGCATTTTCTTATTTAAAAGTAAAAGTAAAAATACACAATTAAGTAGATTGATTAATTTACTAGAAGTAAAATTAGAAAAAGCTGAGCGTGCTGGAATGTCGCAAGACGCAAAAAAGTTCCAATTTGCACTTTTCAATGAATCTGAAACTTCCCCGATTTTTACCTACTTAAAAGAATGTTTGTGACCTTTTGACCCTTTTGTTATCCCTTACTCAGAAAGGCCTTTATTCTGTAAGGCTTAGGTATAAAAAAATAAAAAGAGCGTTAATGGCATAACAGTCCTTTCTGATCACCCTGTGTAAGATGTTTATGCAAAGTGTCAATAGAAGCAATTGGCCTAACAGTGTGACAACCTGCTTTGCTTGGAAATGGGCTAATCTCCTGTTTGGGTTATCCAGAGGTCAGGTAAGGATTTCTTTTTTTGCACTCCCCGTAGTGCGTGGGTACATAACCTGCAAACACTACAGGGCAGAAACCAGAAGAAACTGAGCCCAAGAATGCCACTAAGCGCTTTTTTTTTTTTTTTTTTTTTTTAACTCTTGCCCTTTTTGCTTTTCCTGATTTATTTTTTTTTTCCTCTGACTTCTTTTATTTTTTTTCGATTCCTGGTCCCATCCCAGAGAGCCTACTTGAGCGTGTAACACATAACGATGACAGGGACTCTACCAATATCATTATCTGCTGCTTTACTTTGGGTTTGGTTTTTTGGCTGTTTTGATTTTTATATTTTTTTTTTCCCAAAGAGGCATCATCCCCCTCTTTTTTTTTTTTTTGAAGTTCACGTGGAAACCTACTTTAAATCTCAGTTTTTGAGGGCTGCCCCTGTTGCCCTGTCACAGCAGGCTGGAGCTCAATGAGCGCTCAGGCAAGCATAGCGGGCCAGGCAATGGGCCTTGGCCGGCTGCACGCTGTGAACTCCTGCCTCACTGAATCAGCTTCTGTGTGTTTTTATAACTGCCTTTTTTTTCCCCCTGTTAATTATGCCCCAAGGCTGTGGAAAGACAGCATTTATCTGTTTCAACAGACTAAGCAGCAAGTGTTCTGACATGTTTATCAGGCAAATTGTACCTGACAAAAGGTAATTACACATGCAATCAAGTCCAGAAGTAACTGGGTGATTAGGGGTTAATAAACTGTTTAGCATAAGAAATATTCAGCTTGTGAGCAAAGAGAGTGGACCAGAAGGACATAACTGATAGTGATACCTTAAAAGAATTACTTTTCTTTTGGTGGAGTATTTGGATTTACAGAAAGGTAAGCAGGATATTAAGTGTACAACTCCTCATTTTTTATCTCCGGCCCCTCTGTCACTGGTGCCTGTTGTACAACCAAAGCTATTTGCTGACACTCTTGCTACTTCGGAGGAGATAACGGCACCATTCCAACTTGTACTAAGCTACCTTGATAATTTAAAATTACATTTTTTTTAGTATAACCAACACGCTTATTGTGGTCTGGTGGACGCTGCCCCCATTTCCTTCTGCAAAACCCTTCTGTTGACTCTGGATAGCTAGTTCCCGAACTTGCATTCTCTTCCAAGATTATTCCTGACAGTTGCCCAAAAGTAAAAAGGAAAGGCCGTCTGTATGATATTTGAGGATGTGACAAGAGGTTCAAACAGCATTGAAAGGGCCGGATGGTCGATTCCAGCAGTTCCCAGTGCACAAAATTCTCATTTAATTACAAGATGGCCTAAATACAGGACTATGGCTGAGCTGATCGGGATTTTAGGTAATATAAGAAAAAGCTTTGCTGGGCTTTACTTTACCAGTAATTTCTATCCAAACATGGCCATATCACCTAGATTGGGAAGAAGCAAGAGTACTGACATTGAAGAACAGGTGCAAGTGCACTATTTGAAAACAGAATTCTGTCCCTAAAATCTTAAGAACATTTTCTCCCCTGTGGCATCAATATTGTAATGTTTTGCGTTAACCAAACCTGTTAGCTATCAAGGTCTTAAAGTAAGACCTCTTTTAACCAGAAAAATATCTTAGTATCTTTTACAATAAAATCGTTGTGTTTAAAGTAAAAGTATTCAAATTAAAAATAGCAGTTATCTGCATAAAGTAAGAGAATACTATAGCCTTTTATATAAGTATATATAAACACCTTTTTTTCCACATGGTGTTTATTTCAAGCAGAAAGAGCTGATGTTAGACATAAAAGACATTTAGAAAATACATAGACATGAGCAAAAAGTTAGAAAATCAAAGTATTGTAGGACATCATTCAAAATGCAAGCACAGAACAGCAGCCAGAGGCTAAAGTTATCTATAATGTTTTAAGTATATATGTGACTAATAAGGTGATGGTTTGAGAGGGCAACACTCTTTTCATATACAGTAAAAGGAGCATGCTGCTGTCTGATTATCAGCCCTGATGGTTCCAAGATGTTGGATAAACGTTCCCCTTCTATCATATCTTTAGAAGAGGCAAATCCTCTAAATAAGGCAGAAGTGTATACCCTATCTTGTAAATGAAAGCGGACAGTCTATTGGACACTCTATCTGGTATACTAGAAAGGATAAAGTTTGTTCTTTTGTTGTTGTTGTTGTTTGGTAATGACTCAGACGCACACACAGGTACACACACTTCTCTGCAAATTATTCCTAGTCAGACAGGCTTCCCTTGCTCCCAGGGAAGTGTATTCTGCGTCTTTGTAAAATTCTCAGGTATAGCATTGCCCGTCTCAGCTTATTCTTATTTTTCATGGTTGTTATGGGATAAAGAGAGTACAACAAGGCCATTGTTCTTGCGTAGTAGAGTACGTATTTCTAGTTTATTCGGTGCTTGACAGTGTTTCAGCTGCGTGGTAAGCTGGTTCTGACAGAGCACCCTTGGGTGGCTCCTTAGGTGGGGCTGGGTGCTGACTAGCAGCTAATGGTCTGCACTGACTCTCAGGGTAGCGGGAGAGGTTGCCTTTCTGTCCAGTTTGAAGTATTTCCCATACACGTTAAGTCTGGAAAGATGCATGTGCAAAATAAACATTTTTCCGGTTGTAATTTCAAGGCAAACAATGCACATGCTAACTGTGAAGCAGTCGCAGCCAGCAGCGCCAGTGTGCTGTGCTACACTGTGGGTTTGGATTGATTTTTGAGGCAGGAAAATATTTATTGTCAGGACCTATTCTCTGCATGTATTTCTTTTACTACAGTGCATGTCAGTGTGGACCTTTCCTTGCGAGACAATGCGTCTTATTTTAAATTACTATCTTGGTAATAGTGATAGTTAGAGTGGCTAAAATAGCAGTAGGGAAATGTTGCTTTAATTTGGTCTTTAACAGGTTGATTCTTCTTGCCAGAATAAGAACTACTGTCACAAAACCAGCAAATTCTCCTGTACTTTGTGCTTCACAACTGAGAAGCCGTGGGGCAAGCTCACCTGAACTTAAATCCCCTAACTCTTTTGGGTTTGTTTTTTGGTTTTTTTTGTTTTAATTGTAGCTGATACTCTTTTTGGCAAAGTTAATGCTTTTACGATTAGACTTGCCCTTGATATAATTTTTCTTTTTCGGCTTTAGTAGTAATCACAGTATTTAAAACTGCAGAGATTTACAACCTTCTTTTATTTCAGTGGAACTTAACATATCCTGCGTATTACATCTCTGTAGCATGAGTCACGTCAGCATGTCAAGCCAAATCCACAAAGTATTTCCATTATATCTTCACCTTGAGTACCGTGTAACATTACCAAGGGCTCGTCCCTCTCCTTGTGGTTTTGCATACGCCTAGTCCCTGTCGCATTATAAAATCATTTTAACATGCATCTACTGTGAATGAAAATACAGCAAAAATATAGGGAAAAAGTTGGTGGGGTTTTTTTCACATCTGTTGAAGAGTTGGCCAAATTTTCATGATGAATTTCATGTAGCTATCTGTTTGCATGAATTAAAAAACAGGTTTTTTGCATCTTTATGTTCTCTTATTTTCAATAATCTTTATGTATAAATTTCAAGGTAACTTTGTCCTTTACTAAAATAAAAATAATCTACTAAAGGATTCAGTAGGCCAGTGCTTCATTATCGACTTTGTCTTTCCAAGAGTATGTTCAAATCACATCAAGTAGCCCAAATATTTTTGTGCATCTTCGAATGGGTATATTCAGATAATATGCCTGTGACCAAGACAGTCCCACTTTAATAGAGGTCTTTCTATACGAGGAGAAGGAATTAAAATGCTTCATTTAAGCAAGGCACACGTTTTTGTAGCAAAAGGCAGTGTAAATCAGGAAGGAACAGAGTAGCAGAAGCTGAAGCAGACTGTAGGGTGGGTACCTCTGCAGCATGGCTGCAGAAGTGAAGGCGAATCCGGGGTTGTGCTCAAGGGAAGCTTTGTATGATGGGTGGATTGAAGTTATTTCCCGTACACGTGTGATGGTCCTGGGACGGGCAGCTCTGCTAGACTGTCCCTGTTGCTGCTGGCTGCTGGCCAGCCTGCTCCCCTCACAAAGTGCCTGCGTTGACTGTACATCCGCCAAGTGCCAATTCCGATGCAGGTGATATGAATGGCCAGGACACAGATCCGAAGAGCTGCACACCAGGCAGCTCTTGCCCACCCGCAGCGTACAGTACGTGCTGTCAAAGTCCATTATGTACAGCAATATGCCTGCAGCTGTGAGGGGGACAAAACCCACAACGTATAATTGTGCACAGCAGCAGCCTGGTCTCCAGCAGGGTCTGCAGCTCTGTCGCGTTTACTCCAGCAGCGGGGCACGTTTGTCACTCTGCGGCCCCTGAACACATGTGCAGAAGGAGGGAAGGGAGCTATGATTGAGTGGCATGTGTCATTTGATTGCATGTCCCTGGTCCTTCGTGTTACCTGCCACATGTCATGACAGCTGCCTTGATTTAGGAGATTTATTAGCATGAGGCTGGTTGTGTGCAGGTCTTTGACCAGGTGTGGAGCAGGGAAAATGCTCAGGGTACATCCCCCGTTGCCGATAGTGTCATTCCTCAGAGCCAGGACTGTCTTAGAGTGTGCAGAACATGCTTCATGTTCTCTTGGGACATTGTTTTACCTCACGTGTTGAAAAGCAGCGGACTCCATGGTCTATTTAGAGCCCTACGTGCCTGTGTTTGGTCAGGCAACAGATGAGGTGTAATCTTCCACCCCAGCCGTCACTATCACTAGGATGTCCCGGAGCCATGACACAATCAGATGGCTGATTCAGGCACTGAAAGTATGGTATGAAAATTGTTCTTGCGATATTGGCAGGAAAGTTTCTTCCAACTTGTCAGCACTGTAATTGTATCAGTCATCGATGGCTTTGGGCTGCATGTTGCTAACAGGATACAGAGCTTCAGAGTTATTTAGGATTTACCCAGAATCCTCAATTTCAATGTTACAATAGGGATAAGAAATGAAATCTTTCACCTCTGATTTACTGAACACAACTTCTGCAGGAACATTGGCATGGTCCTTTCTTAAGGACCACGTCCCGTATGGAGCCCATGACAACTGGCATTGTAAATAGTAGTGATTTATTAATACATTATTTGCTTCTCTGTAAGAGAGAGAGGGAACATCAACTTTCCAGATTATGTAGTTTGGGTTCCTGTGGCTGTCAGCTTTATCCTCTCAACTTGTGTTGTGTTCTGCTTGTCCTGCCTGGCTGCTCTTTTGATTGTGCTTTTGAATGTGTCACACAGCCTCTATGAGGACTGGGCACTACCGGCTGCTGTAAGGCAAGAAATAAGAAATGATGAGTAACATGCAGCAGAAACTGAGGCTGTGGGTTTCACAAATGCCACTAATTCCTGAGTTCTCAGAGCCTTCCTGAGCCTGTTTGCTTAGTGACTAAAGGCATCTTCTCTTCTCTCCAGCTCAGTAGGAGAATTGATGGTGCCCATCCTGAGAAAGCGCTTTGTGAAAAAGAACTATTTTCATTTGACCTTGGCAGCTATCGTGGATATGTAGTCAGTAGAGAATGAAAATAGCCTCCTTGCTTTTTATACACCTTTCACCCAAATGAGATAGTCAAATGTAAAATCTAGATGTCACTGAGGTTTGTAGTGGTCCCTGGAGGACTTTGGAACGACAGAGTAGTAACTGTATCAGAGATCTGTTATAAAGCCAGGAAATGTTACTATTTATTCATAAAAGAGAATACTACAAATATGGAAGAAGTAATTAATTGGAAAATAATTAATATAAATTAGTCACTTTATTTGAAAATGACATAAGAAAGGGGTTAGGAAGTGGAAAAATCTGGAGAAGAAAAAGCATATAAATTTGAAGCTGTGAAGACCAGATGTATACTTTTATTTTATAATTAAGTTGGTGTTATGATTTTGGGGATGAGCGTTACTGGAGATCTGTGATGTTTTACCAGGCTGAGAAGTTTGAGGAAGGCAAAGCTCTCAGAGGTTGCAGCCCTGTTCTTAGCCTACTCTGAGCAGTCAGAGGGGCGGGCGGCTGCTGCTGCTGTGCCCCAGCTGTAACAGCTTAGCAGGAGCAAATGTTTAAAGTGAAAAGGGCTCTTTATTTAAATAGCAAAATGGTATGACCCGCAGTAGTCTGTTAACGTTTCTTAAAGTGGTTTTGTTACAGAAAATCCTGTTCCACCCCAACCTTTCCAGGTATTAAGGGGCTCTAGGTGACGCTGAGGACCCAGCTCAGCGGAGCAGCCGTGGGCACTGCACGCCGGGGCGGTGTTGCTAGTGGTTCCCCACGCTTATTTTAAGAGTAGGTTTGGCTAACACAGGGCAGCCTGAGAACCAGCCTGATTAGCCCTCAGCAGCAGGACAAGGCCAGGCACCAGAGGTGGGGGGAAGCTGGGGCACCCCGCCATTGACGTCAGTGGGAGCGGGACCGGCTGTTCCACAGGTAGCCGTGGGAAAGGCTCCACGGAGCGAGCAGGGCCGCCTGTGCCCTGGCCCCAGGCAGCCTGGGCAGGGCGCCCGGCCTGCACCCGTGATGGCGGAGGGTGAATTCAGCTTTCAGGGCTGCGATGGTGCTGGCTGCTGGAGGTTAAGCATTGCGTCTGCTTGCAGAAGCAGGCTGTTCTGTTGAACAGCAGCTCCGAGATCGTGAGTCAAAGGCCTGATTCGAAACTGTGGTCAGATGTAGGACTGCGTTTGGAGGCTTTCCCCCCACCCCCATTTAAGTGTTTGAGGGTTGTTTGGGCCAGAAGTGTGCCTAGGGCTTGGGGCTGAGTCACGGGGATCAGTCGCCGCGGAGAGTGCAGCAGGGGTTGTTTAATTCACTTAATTGAGACTACTTGAGCCTCTGGTTTAAATTGCTGTGAGCAGCAACAGATGCAAGTATCCCCTTCCCGCTCCCCACGCTCAAGCAAGCCCCCGAAAGAGCAAAGCGCGAAGCCATCAGCATCCCCTCCTAGGGCCAAACCAGCGCAGGGAGGGAGGCGAGAAGGCGTTAAAGAAATAAACGGGGCAGGTGAAGGGGCTGTCGGCTGGGCTCGGGGCGAGGGAGCGGACCCCGCAGAGCCGCTCCGCGCTCCCTCACCCGCCCTTTTCTACCCCCCCCCCCCCCCGCCCCAGCTCCTGGACCTCTTCATGGTGTGGGACTGGTCCACCTACCTGGCCGACTACGGGCAAGCCACCTCCAAATACCTGCGGGTCAATCCCAGCACGGCACTCACGCTCCTGGAGAAGTAAGTGCGGGAAGAAGCGGGGGGGAGGGGGATGCGGGTGGGCGGCGGATCGTGGGCGCAGCGCTCCCAGCCCGGCACCCACGGGGCGGGACGCCCCGTGGGTGCCGGGCTGGGAACGCTGCGCCCACGGAGGCCGGGAGCGGGGTCGCCATCCCGGTAGCCGCGGCGACAACTCCTCGCCGTCCCGGTGCCGGCAGCCGCGGGCGATGCCGGCGCAACCCCCGCTTCCCGACTTTGCCGCTTTAAGGAAGGGAAACGCCGCGGATAAAAGCCGGGGCGAGCGTTTCGGCTTGGTCTGGCGAGTGGGTTGGGGAGGGCTGGGTTGTCGCCAGCCGGGTATCGAGCCGCTTTTTTAAAAACCGCGTCGAAATAACGCGGTGGTTTAAAGGCATTTTCTAAACGGTGTTTTCTCTCCTCTCCCGCCTGCCGTGAATGCGCCTTTTGCAGAGTTCACAGAGGGTACGTATCGCCCTATGTTGTTACAAAATACTGTCGCTTCAATTTCTTTTTATTTCCCGAATTTCGTTTTTAAATCCATTGGTACGGGAGATCGGCAATAACGGTATCGGGTAATTTGACAAACTGTGAACAAAACACACCCGTTCGCTGAGTCTGAACTTACCGTGGAAGCAGATGATACTAACGGGTTTTCTGGTTTGCTTCTCTCTTTAACACATTTGGTAGGGCCAGTTTCCTGACGAAGCGATATTTGCTTAACACTTACGGGCGATTTGTGAAGTAATATTTGTTAAAACGAGTTCCGCATTGCGGAAGTTTAATTCAAGAACACATAGATAACAAGTTTTGTAATCTTTCAGTTCTTATTAGTAGAAAGATCAAAAGAGGAACAAAAGTAAACCTGTTTAAATAGTCACATTTTTCCTTTTCAAATTATGTTTCTAACGTGTCTGTGTCATTTGCTTCTTTATTTCTCCAGAATGAAAGATTCTAGCAAAAAGAACAACATTTTTGCTCAGTTCAGGAAGAATGATCGTGACAAGCAGAAGCTAATAGAGACTGTAGTAAAGCAACTTAGGAGTTTAGTGAATGGTATGTCCCAGCACACATAGGCCTGCTAAATCGATGGTATCTCATCACGCCAAGAGGTTATTTCTTAGCCACTATTTCTACTAAGCAAACAGTGCTATCAGTTAGGACATTCGTTTCACGGAGTAAAGGAAAAATTCAGTAGATGGCTTGTACACGGAGTCTTCAGCAAACAATTCTTTGTACGTATTTTTAATGGATTGAATACTATTTTGTATATTGTAAACAAATGGTGAAAAATGACTGTACAATAAAAACCAGCTCAATCGTATTGTACATGGAACAGCTGAACTGTAAATACATTATTTAAATATCTGCAGACATGGTGTCCAAAATTTTGCTCCGGGTAGGAATTATTTGACAAATGATCCCTTAGTTGCTGTTTTCTGGATGAATCCTAATTTAATGTTTTTTAAGCATTGAGATACTTGCGTTTCAGATGCCGCCTATCATTTTCCTGCATTAAATGTATATTAGCCTTAAAGTGATTGGACAAAATTTTGTATACCAGATTTTGTAGTCTGGAGGTATGAAAAAATCTAATGATTTTTAGTACCTTTGAAAACTACTTGAGAATTAGACTTGATATTTATTTAGCGTTAGGGCTTATAGGCTTTGTTCTCCAAAAGGGTTTAATCTTGAGGTTGTGAATGTAAATAACCATTTGAGTTCTTTATAATGTGATATTTTGTTTTGGTTTGGTTTTGTTCCTCAGGGTTACTATTTCTAACTGTACTTTTGTAAGATCCCGGGTTCTTTTCCCCAGGTTGCAGTAAGGAATAGATTTGCCACTGTTGGTTTCGTGCCGCATCTGTTTGTCCGTACGTGCTTTCTACTGCCAGACCCATCCCAGCGATTAGCATTTCGTCCCACCGCCGCTCTCTTTGCACTGTTCCCTCCTGGCTATTTTAGACACAAAGAGAATGTCTAACAAATACAAACCAAATGTAAAAATAATGTACATTTTCGCTGTGTTTTTAAGTTATTGACGGTCTAAATACAGTAATATAAACCTCACCCGTATTCCTGTTCGCTTTCACGCACCGGGACGCACCTCAGAGCTGGTTTCGTTGGGACCCGCACAGGTCCCGGCTCTTTGGTGATTCCCCCTCGGGGCAGGCGGAGGGGGGGATCCGGGGGGCCCCGACGGCGGGGTGCGGCCGCGGGGGGGCTGCGAGAACACCCCCTCGGCTGCCGCTGCCGTCCGGGACGGCGGGCCCTGCGGAGCGGGGCTGGGACGGTACCCGCTCGGGGGAGCCCGGGACGGGGACCCGCTGCCTTCCCCGGGCGGGGGGCAGGGCTGGCCCGAGGGGACGGCGGGGGGTCCCGGCGGGGCAGATCCCGCACCCCGCGCCGCGGGGCCGGCCTGGATGGGGCGGGGGGGCTGCGGCCGGCAGTGCCGTGCCGTCGGGGGGAGGGGAACGGGAGAGGGGCGCCGGGCCCCCAGCCCCGAGGAGGGGGGGCTGCCCCGGCCGCGGCCCCGCGCCCCTCCGTCGCGCTGCCCGGCTCCCCGGCTCCAATCACCGTACTTGGCCGCGCTGCTTAAATATGCAGCGGATACGTCATCTCCGAAGGTGGATCGGGCGTAAGTGGCCAATATCTATATAAATGTGGCCGAGGGGCGAACCGGCAGCAGGAGGCGAGCGGGGCCGGGCGGGCAGCAGCCGGCAGGGCCAGCCGCCGAGCGGAGTGGCGGGGCGCCCGGCCCCCCGCCTTTGACAGCCGCCGGGGCCGCCCCGAGCCGCCCGCGCCCCCGGGGCGGGGACCCGCCGCCGCCCCGGCTGCCGCCGCCCGGCGGGAGGATGCCGGCGGGGCTCTCCTGGCCCGAAGCGGCGGCGCTGGCGCTGCTGGCCCTGGCGCTGCTGGTCACCCTGTGCCGGCACCTCTGGGCGCTGCGCTGGAGCCTCAGCCGGGACCCCGCCAGCGCCCTGCCTCTGCCCAGGGGCTCCATGGGCTGGCCCTTCTTCGGGGAGACCCTGCACTGGCTGCTCCAGGTAAGGCGCAGGGGGATGGGCATGGGGACGGGGTGGGAAAGGGCTGGTGGGACCCTCAGGCTGACCTGCGGCTCGTCCCCAGGGCTCCCGCTTCCACAGCTCCCGGCGGGAGAGGTACGGAAATGTCTTCAAGACCCACCTCCTGGGCCGGCCGGTGGTGCGGGTGACGGGCGCTGAGAACATCCGCAAGATCCTTCTGGGTGAGCACACGCTGGTCAGCACGCAGTGGCCCCAGAGCACCCAGATCATCCTGGGCTCCCACACCCTGCTCGGCTCCATCGGTGACTTGCATCGCCAGCGCCGCAAGGTGAGCCTCATGGTCACTCCAACAGGGCGGCAGCCCAGGCTTGGGCCTCGGTGGCACATGGGACACCCTGCTTTAACTACCTGCCTCTGTTCCCCCCCTTCTCCTCCTAGATCCTGGCCAGAGTGTTCAGCCGCGCCGCCCTGGAGAGCTACCTGCCACGGATCCAGAAGGTTGTGAGCTGGGAGCTGCGGGGCTGGTGCATGGAGCCGGGCTCCATCGCAGTTTATTCCTCCGCTAAAACCTTAACTTTCCGCATTGCAGCTCGGATTCTGCTGGGGCTCCGCCTGGAGGAAAAGCAGTTCAAGGATCTGGCCAAAACTTTTGAACAGCTGGTGGAGAACCTCTTCTCCCTGCCCCTCAACATACCCTTCAGCGGGCTGCGCAAGGTACTGCCGCCTGCCCTGCTCCCTCTGCCCTGGGCGCAGGGGCCTGGGCCCCGGCGGCACAAACCCCCCATCCCCAGGCCCACAAAGGGGCACTTCGGATGGGCTAGGACATCTGCAGCACCCCATTCGGGGTCTAAGGGCCTGGTGTCTTGTCCACCCCAGCCATCTCCCCTTCTCTCTGCACTTCTCACCTGTTCTTGGTTGGCTTCCAGCGCCTCAGAGCACTGTCTCCAGCTCGTGGGCTCCTCTCCTCCCTCCCCCCATATGTTGCCTCTCTTGGCTCTGGTTAGTCCATCATGTCTGGTCCTGTCCCATCTCATCCCACTTGGACTCATGTCAGCCCATGGCAGAGGGGTCTGTGGGCATGAGCGCAAAAGCAGGTGGGCACAGCACACCTCACGTTAGCACTCCCTGTGCACCGCAGGGCAGGCCGAGGACTTGAGACCCTCTTGTGGTCCTTGGTCCCTTGTCCACCAGCAGCAGAGAGACAGCAAGGGGTCCTAGAGGGGAACATAGCAGAGGGACAATCTCCTCTGCCCCTTTCAAGCCACAGTTTCTTCCCTGCTGCCCTGCTGCTCTTTGCCTGCCTCCACACACTCCTGCTCTAGGTGTCCGTCCTGTGCCGCACCCCTCCTCTCCCATTTCAGTCTGTGTTCCCTCCTCTGGCTTTGGGTTCTCCACCCTTACCACAGCTCAAGCCTCCTGCCCCTTTTAGCCAGGTCTTGCCCAGTCTCTTATTTCCATTGTGAGCTTTGCCCCACCGGATCACCTTACCAAGCCAGTCCCAGTTCTTCCCTAGCTTCCCTGCTGCTCTTCTCCACCAGTTCAAAGCTCTTGTCTGGAGGGGACTCTCCCTGTCCAGTTTCCCTTTGCAGGTTGTCACCAGTGTGAGTTTTCATCCCCCCATCCTATCCCTCCGTGCCCTCTCTCAGGTCAGCTGCAGCCTGTCTGGCCCCAGACCAACCTCTTCAACTTGCATTTAGGTCCCCTTGGCTTTCCCCTTGCTCCCTGCCCTGTTTCTTTTGTCCAGTCCTTCCCACCTCAAATCTCAGCCTTTGTATCATTCTTCACAACATCTGGTCACGGCCATTTTTCATCCCACATCCCTGGTCCTTCTGGCTTTTGCAGGAGGCGTCTTGATAGAGATCCACACACTCTGTGACTCCCTCCATCCCACTTTGCAAAGAGATTGCTGATCACTTGTCTTGCTGAGATCTTACCTCAATGTTTTGCTGCACAGGAGTGCAACGCGACTGCAGCTGAGCTGGCTGTGACTAATGTGTCTTTATCTACTGCGCCCTGGTAAAGCCACTCATTTGTTCCTGTCTCAAATGTGCCTTGCTGCTTGGACTCAGTTTTATTAAGTTACCTCTTCTTGTCCCTTTGGACAAGCTGCTTTTAAACCTGACATGACCATGGGCTTGTTCAGTGCAGATACCTCTGGACTCAGTTCTGTGGGTTTACTGCTGTCTTTTCCTCTCAAAGTATTTCTTAGGATTTGTCGTATTTGATTCACAACAGCAAAGCAACAGCATTTGCAGCAGTTCCCCCCAAACTGCTGCCTCTTGCAAAGCTCTGGGGCTGGGCAATGGATTAAACAGTTCTTGCTGTTACAGATCCTGGGATTAAGGATTGCCACACGTGGGGTCCCCCGGTCTCTCTGGAGAGGGGGGCGGTTCCTAAGGCTCTCCTGAACTGTGTCTGCCTCCCGCAGGGAATCAAAGCACGGGACACGCTACATGAGTTTATGGAGAAGGCTATACAGGAAAAACTGCAGAGAAACAACCCAGAAGATCACAGCGATGCTCTGGATTTCATAATAAACAGTGCCAAGGAGCACGGCAAAGAATTCACCATGCAGGAGCTAAAGGTAAGGAGAACCCCCCTTGCAGTGTCCCTTCTGACTCGGTGGCTGTTTGAGAGACCTGGGCTGAGGGGCAGGAGGTTGTATGGGGACCCGCCACCAGCTGCTGGCTCCTGCCCTCCTCTTACCAACTCTGAGGACTCCGTCTCCAGCGCAAGCGAGAAAGCCCGAACTCAGCATGCTCATAGCTCTTGTAGGATCGTGTCTCTGCGTTAGAAGAGAGCTGGTATTTAAAACAGGGAACAAATGCCTCTTCTACCTTTCCTCTTCATGGCCACCAGGCTTCAGCCTGGCTTAGGGTGCTGGTAGGGTTGTGTGGCTATGCTGAGGCTCTGTATGTCAGTGTGCACTCGGTAGCCTCCAAGATACCATCTTGGAACTATTTAGAGTTAGACATGTGCTCCCTAAACATGCCCCAGCATCTGACATGGCACGATGTGTGGATCACGTCGCCTTAGTCCTCAGGGCTGAGAGCCCAGAAGTCTCTGAGACAATATATCAAAATGGGTCCAGGGATGGAACGATGGATTCCGGGTCATTCCCTGTCACCTCATCGTTAATTATATCATCTAGCTTGTGGATGGCTATGATGCAACGGGGTGCATCACTGTGATTTAGGGATGAGCCCAGAAGTACTTACTGAGCCAAAACTACCAACTGGATGTGGAGAGTATTTTGCCAAAGACCTTGGGGAAAAAATGGCCATTAGTACTGCGTCGTTCCTAGCTCCAGGTCACTTGGTGACTGACTCAGTGAATGACGGGTGACACTGCATTTATATAACAGGTTTTGAAGCAGTTTTGCACAGGTACAGCAGCTGAATAGAGTTTAAAAGTATGTGAATATAGACTAAAAGTATTGAACACGCATAGTTTTACCGTTTATTTAGGTATTTAAGGAAAACAATCTAAAGACTAATGTTTCATAAATATATTGTAAAAGTGTAATCTCTGAACCTAAAATATTTTAAAGACTTTACAGCGACTGTTAGAAACAATTAGAACCAGCATATATTCTTAAAGTAATTTTATTATATTATTTATTCTAATAGAATGGGGTTTATTATAATATAATTATTTTTTAAAAAATAATTGCCAGATTCAAAATGTGATTAAGATGGGTTAATCTCCGTTAGTATTCACGTGGATATTACACGCAAATAATTACATGATCTCTCATCGTGTCCTTGCCTCTGACAAATGGAATATGGGGATATTAAATGTAACATGGAGTGCCATAGCAGTGACCTTGGGCCGCCTGATTCAAATGACAGTATATTCATATGCTGTCCCGTACCTTTACAGTTAGAAAATTTCTACCGTGTCTGTATTTAACAAAGTGACTTACAAACTGACCCGCCTGTGTTTGCAATTATGGCAATATTCTCCACTCTAATACAGCAGTAGTAGAGCTCTCATCCAGTGAAGTGGTGTAATGGGATAAAAAGTCCAAAGCAGTCTTGGAGTCATGGATCTATCTGACTTTGAGAGACACTCCAAACACTGGTGCACACTAGTTAGTAATTTGGTTTTTGCTCAAATGCTTTCGAGGGACTGTTTTCCCAGAAATTTTCCTAAATACTCTGTGATTTGCACTGCTAGCATGAACTCTGTGGGACCCTTGAAATGTAAAGGTCATTAAAAAGCTATGACTTTGCCAAAAGCACTGTTTTAAAACATTTAAAAGCTTGGAAGGATTGAAAAAAAACCAAAATCACCCCATCCTAGGTAATAGTGCTGTCACTGGCTGCATGGGCGCAATCGGAACACCACTGGTCCTGCCTCCCAGGACTGGGAGTCAGGCCGGGGCACAGGGACAGTACTGGTGAAGCTGTGGGAAGATGCTGCCTCCCAGTCACCGGTTATTTGCCTTGTAAAAGCAGGGAGGGAAAGTCAGTCGGCAGCTCGGTGTCAGCTGATGGAGCAGCACTGTCAGAGGCTGAGTCAGAGGGGCTGTTATTTCAAATTGCAGAGCCTGACGTAAATTCCTCGCATGTTACTGAAATGTCTTGGGTTTTAATTGCAGGTGGTGGCACCGAGAGATTTCTTTTCATCTGGGTCTGCTGCTGTGTGCATGCAAAAATTCCTGCCAACGCCTGCAGGAGGTGTGATAGGGGTCGAGAGGGATCTGTTATTTCAGAGGTTTTATTTCAGCTGAAAGATGCCCTTGAGAGCTGCACTTTGGCAAAAGCCTCTAGTCCAGCCAATGTATGGCGCTGGGGACGGTAGCAAAGGGTAATCCTTGTTACGGTACCCTTGACCTTACCAGACTTGGCTCCAGGTACCTTCAGGCTTCAGTTGTCGTTCCCTGTGTTTTTGGCTTCACCTCTTCAGAAACTGGTTGTGTCAGAACAGTTTAAAATCCAGACACATGGCTGTGTGAAGGGAAACTGCTCTGTTTCCCTGGGGGTTTTTGCTCCGCGTTGCCCCTGGTCTGGAGCGATTAGTGCTCGGTGGTGCCAGCCAGGCCCCAGCCCCTCCCAGGGTGGCAGCTCCCTGTGCTCCTCCCTTGGGCTTCTCCTGGGGCTTTCGGGTCTGGCCTCAGTGCTCCCAGCCCGGTGCTACGGAGCCACCGGCGCCTTCAGATGGTGCTGTAAGTTTGAGCATTACGTTCACTGTCAGAGACATGCCGTGCCATGACCCAGCTCCGGGCAACCCTTAATGTTTGCAAAACAATTTCCAAAAGTTGATCACAGGGTGCCGCAAACAGCCTGCAGCAACCCGGCACGCGCTGTGCCACGTAGACCCTGCAGGCAGTCCCGGGAAGACTGGGAGACTGCGTGGGGATCCGCGAGCTGGGACAAGACACGTATTACAGATTTGACTGGGCTGTGGTCTGTCTGAGCTGGGTAACCTCCTAACTTCTTATGGACACATCTGCTATGGAGCTAGCAAGAGCACTGCTGTGCTTCAGGCTGTAAGGGCTGAAAAGCGAGCAGGTCCTTTGCCTGGCACGTGCATCCCTGCAGGAGAGCTCCCTGATGGCAACAGCACCTCTCGGGCTGGCCCCCTACAGCAGGGAGGTCTTTCTGCTTTTGATTTGATTGGTTTGAGTCCCCTCCCAGATAAGCAAATGGTGGATTACAGCTGGAGATGGATCAAATGCAACCTGTTTTAGCTGCTGGTGCATCTAGGATTTATGCATAAACCCACAGCCTCATAAGCCCTGGCTGGGCAGAAAGGTAAAAAATCTGGGTGTGAAGGAGAATTGGCAGATGAAGGTAAAAAGCGTAATGCTTGAAATGAACTTCACTCGGTATGCAAAAATGCATGTTAAATGCTTCTTTAAAATTCGTAAATCTTGGGAGGAAAGCTTAGAAGAGCTGGATTGGTGGTGATGTGTACTCATCTCAGTTGTGTTTCTGTGTCAGTCATTCAGCAAGTGGATGTCCAGTTTGTACAGAAATGGAAGAACAAGCGTGTCTTGTTTTGGTCCCTGCCAACCCAGGGTGGGTGCAGGTTTGTGGAGAGCAGAGGCAGGGCCAGGGCCCTCCGCGCAGGGGCAAAAGCTGCAAAAGGTGAGAACAGTCTGAATCACAACCAGTTTAAAATGTCATTCAAACTTGTCACCTTCCTTCCTCTCCCAGGAGTCAGCCATTGAGCTCATATTTGCTGCTTTTTTCACCACGGCCAGTGCCAGCACCTCTCTGATCCTCCTGCTGCTGAAGCACCCCTCAGTGATTGAAAAAATAAGGCAGGAGCTGATGTCCCACGAGCTGTACCAGCAGTGTGAGCGCTGTCCTGTGGGACCCTGCCCGGACACCCTGACTGCGCAGGGCAGGAACAGCGAGAAGACATTTCTCCGCCCCACAGACAAAGATGCTTATGAGGACCAGAGCGAGCCCCCGGGCCCACTGGATGAAGGTTCACCCCAGCCCCGTGCCCCGCCGGAGCCCACCCTCCCCCAGAGCAGTCCCTGCGCTGGCCCCCAGCTCCGGGCGCCATCAGAGCAGAGCTGTCGCTGCCCCTCGGACATCAGCCTGGAGAAGCTGAGCTGCCTGCGCTACCTGGACTGTGTGATTAAGGAGGTGCTGCGGGTGCTGCCCCCCGTCTCCGGAGGCTACAGGACGGCGCTGCAGACTTTCGAGCTGGATGTAAGTGCCTCGCACGCTGATAGGGAGCTGCTGCCTGCCACTCCCTGCAAGCACCCTGCGCCCAGCAGGGTGGTGGTGCTTGGCAGCGTAGCTCAGGGGAAGGTGGCATGCAGCAAGCTCTGTGGGTCGCAGCTGGGCTGGGGAGAAAAGGAGCTGCGGAGCAGATGGGCAGTGTGGTGGGGCTGTCCCCAGGTACCGTCTTCTCACCCTCCACTAGCACAGCTGGCTGCACAGGCATGTAACGCTCCTTTCCTCCCCTCCCCTCTTCACTCTCTCTCCAGGGCTACCAGATCCCCAAAGGCTGGAGTGTCATGTACAGCATCTGTGACACACATGAGACGGCCGCCGTCTACCAGAGCCCCCCTGGCAGCTTTGATCCAGACCGCTTCGGTGCTGCCCGGATGGAGGCCGCAGGCCGCTTCCACTACATCCCCTTCGGCGGCGGGGCGCGGAGCTGCATCGGCAAAGAGCTGGCACAGGCCATCCTCAAGCTGCTGGCCATCGAGCTGGTCAGCACGGCCCGCTGGGAGCTGGCTACCCCCAGCTACCCCGCCATGCAGACCGTGCCCATCGTGCACCCCGTCGACGACGGGCTGCAGCTCTACTTCCACCCCTTGCATACCTGAGCCAGGGGTACGCTGCCCCTCAGCCCCGGCGTCGGTGCCCCTCCACTGCTGCCAGGGCAGGTCTCTGCTGCCCCAGGATGGGTATGGCACTGGGTCACCGCAGAGCAAAACCCCAAAGGTCTTTTTATTTTAAGCCGGTACGGAGGGTCCTGCAGAGTCCTGCTCCTGGGCAGCGGGGTGAGCCTCAGCCCCAGCCTGGGGCACAAACCCGCTGAAGCTGCTGGCAGGGAGCATCCCCCATGGGAACTCAGACAGCCCCTGCCCCACGCAGGTCTCCAGCCACTGGGGATGGGGAGCAAACCTCCCAGTCCCACAGCTAAGGCTCCCAGAGCCTTCCTGTCCCAGGGTTATCTCCTGTGGGTGTGTTATAGGAGAGGCAGGATGAACGTCCTGCACACTGTAGCTTTTTAGATGTAAAAAGAGAGAAGACGGGCCGGGGCCTCTGGAGGAAAACACAAGCCAGGGCTGCTCAATCCATGGCATCAGCTGTAGCTAGAATAATAGGGTGTAAAGTGGTTTTTATTGTAAATATTTAATCTCATTCCTGCACTTCCCATTAGAGCCACCACAAAGAGGACGTCTCATTCACCCTGTAGTAGTAGCTGTGTATATTGTGCCTGAGCACCGTGCTGCTGCTGGGGGTCTGCCATGAAGCCCCCCTCTGTCATCCCCGCAGCATGCCCTCCCCAGCCGCAGCCTGACTGAGGGATCAGACTGAAGCAGGGGAGGGAATAAACATTTGGAAAACAGACATTTCTGAATATGTCTGATTTGTGGTAGAAAGTCCTCTGTTCTGATGATGCTGTTCATATTGCAGCCAGGGCATTTGCAAAGTGACAGAGGCCCCATGGTGGCTGGCTGGCCAGACTGACCATGTCACATCCCACAGCCTATCTCTGCCAGGGAAAGTGCCAGGACAGCAGCTCTGTGGGTCCATCCAGGAGGTGGTACCTGGGGCTGACCCTGGGTGCTGAGAGCAGCTTTTTAGATGTCTTCTGAGTACCACTTACGTTGCTGAGACACAGGGTATTTCTCTCCCATGTAAAATGAAGTCCTGTTGCTTGTTCACTGAGAACAGAGCTGGGCCCAGGTCCTTGCTCCACTGCAATGTGTTTATAAGATCCTTTCAGCTTCACCTCTGCTCCCCACTGTCACATGTCCTGCATGGAAGCAGTGGGGAAAACATCCGCCTTGTCCCTCCAGTGCATCCTGGGCCTGGTGGCACGGCGTACTCTGTGTGAAGAACCAGCAGCAGCTTGACCTGCGAGGGCAGAAATGTGGCATGAGCATGAGGACGGAGTCCCTTTGGAAAGGCCCTGGGGAGCTCCCCTGTCCCCTGAATCTCTGGTCATCGTCCTGCTTCAATGCCAGGCTGCAAATGACCTGGCCCTGGCCAGTCCCCTTTGCATGTCCATGCTGGGACACTGCAGTAGGGTGTGTGCTGCCGTTAGCGGTCCAAAGGCTGTGCAGGGAGCACAATGCTACCTGGGGCAGAAATGTGGCTCCCAAATGTGACAGGTCAAATCTGGAAGAGGTTGAACTGCAGGGCTGAGTTAAGTGCTGTTGGCAGGTCGACCCCGTAGTGAACCAGAGCCTCTGCCCCTCCTGACCTTGTCCCGAAAGGTGAATCTTTCTGGCTATCAGAGGTGAAATCAGTAGGTGGTGGCTGCAAGTGGCAATGACTAACTTTAATTAGCAGGAGCTGCTGGCGTGGCTGTGACCAGCGGGCAACACAGGGTCCCACCGCGGGCAGGGCCAGGCCCGCAGCGCCCAGCACCGGGTGCGGGACAGCCGGGGCTCCTCCAGCAGCGCACTTAAAAATTACCCCTAGCGCTAACGAGCCCCATAGCCACCCGCTGAAAAATGTAACATGAATCTTGTTTAAAAAAAAAAAAAAAGACTTGAAACTGATTTTGTTTGCAGATAAACACGAGCATTTACAAATGAAGTGTAATAATTGTTACTTGTAATCAAAGTTTGTGCATATTAGGCTGTTAATTTCTTGACCCCCTTCCAAGATGTTTTTAATTATCCCTTTCACTCTTTACCATTTGATTCTTTTCGAGCCGATGGCTGGGGAATACACAGCTGGGGAGATAATAAAGCCTTCCTGTGGCAATTATCGGTGCTCAGGCCACCGTATCTCGTTATTTTGATAGACAGTGAACTTGGCGCGGTTGCCGGCCGGGTTCACGCAGATGTCACGGTCCGTGTTGTAGGTCACAAGCAGGTCAGCGCCCGGCAAGGGGAGAGCGCCGGGTCAGGGCGCGGCCGCCGCTCCCGGCCGGGCCCCGCCGTACCCCGGGGGTCCGAGCACCTCCGGGGGCGAGGAGGTCCCCCCCCGGGGTGCGTGTGTCCCCCTCTTGGGCAAGGGGCTGCGGAGGCGGGCAGCCCCGCTCCCGCAAGGTATCGTAAGAGGAGGGAGGGTCCCGTGCGATGCGTTGATTGTCAGAAAAATAATAATTAAAAGTGACATCTTCCCCCCCTCCCCTCCACAAACACACAACTTCCAGCGTTTAATAAGCTCGTCTGGGAACACGGAAGGAAAAGTAATAGTGAGGGGAAAGGAAACAAAAACGGAAAGAAAGAAATAAAGAAAAAAAAAAAGCAAGCATGATAGTTTATTGGTAGCAGCCGTGCCGAGCGCAGTGCTCCGTGGTCCCGTCTGTCCGTCCCTCCCTCCGCATCCGCGGTCCGCCCCGGGCGCCCCTACCCGCGGACGGGGTCGTCCGCGCCGGCACCCCGCGGGAGCCGCCGTCCCGCAGCCCCACCGGCCGCACGCTCCCGCCGCTCCATCCCGGGGAGCAGCGCCCGGCTGCAGGCAGAGTGTCCGGCCGGTGCCGAGCGCCCCTTCCCGGCCGCGGCAGCCCCGACGGCCCCGCGATGCCGACGAGCCCCGGGCGAGGGCGGGCAGCGGGTGCCGGGGAGAGGAGCCGGGCACGGCGGACTGGGTGTTTCCTTTCCGCGCTCACCTCCCTTTCCCTCGGTGACCCGCGCTTGAACCTGCACCGGGAGGCCGAGACGGACTGCTGCCCGCGGCTCCTTCCTCCGCGGCCGGGCAGAAATACAAGCCAGGCCTTTCGAGGTGAACCAGAGGACAGCGGAGGCTCCTCCGCCGATGCGGCGGCACAGTTGCGGCTCTGCCCGGCGAGCCACCAGGCTCCCCCAGCACGGGGGACGGACCGCCCGCCCCGTCCGGCCCCCAGCACCGGCCCGGCTTCTCCCGGCTCCGCTCGCTCTCCGTTCCCGCCCGGCGACAGGAGCTCCGGCGGAGGAGCGCATCGGCACCGGCCGGGGTGCGCCCCGCGGCTCGGTGTCTCCGGGCTGATGGAGCGGGGCATTTCTCTGTCTTGGCGCAACCTGCTGGTCTCTAACGAGCACCGGTGATAAATCCGAAGAGGCAGCCGGCTGTCGGCGGCGTCCCGCAGCCCGTCCGCCGAGCGCGGTGCAGCGGGGAGCGAGCTGCGGCCGCCGCGCCCGGCGGCACCTCTCCTTCCCCGGCGGCCGTCCGCGGCGGGCAGGATGCACGGCGCAAAACAAATAGTTAAAGATTTCGGGGGGAGGAGCCAGGCTGCAATCCGCAATTAAAGATGAACTTTGGGTGAACTAATTTATCGGACCAAGGTAGGGTGGGCAGCAACCTGGGAAGGGTATAAAAGGCGGCCCGCGGCGAGCCCGGCCCGCGCACTCGGAGCTCCCGGGGGGCTGGGCTGGACTCGCTCCCCAGCCATGGGCTTCTCCGCCCTGGTCACCAGCGCCCTGTGCACCTTCCTGCTGCCCCTGCTCCTCTTTCTGGCTGCCGTCAAGCTCTGGGACCTGTACTGTGCGAGCAGCCGCGACCCCAGCTGCCCGCTCCCGCTGCCCCCGGGCACCATGGGGCTCCCATTCTTCGGGGAGACGCTGCAGATGGTGCTGCAGGTAAGGCGAGGCGATGCCGTGGGGAGCGGAGAAGCGCTCCGGCTCCTCCTCCGGCTGCAGGGGAGGGGGATGAGCAGCGGCTCCGCCGGGTCCCCTGCCTAGGTGGGAAAGAGCTGCTCTCCCTGCCCCTTCCTCTCCTGCTTTTTAAAATTTACTTTATTATTCTCTCCCCTCTCTGTCCAGAGGCGGAAATTCCTGCAGATGAAACGCAGAAAATACGGCTTCATCTACAAGACTCACCTCTTCGGGCGGCCCACGGTGCGGGTGATGGGCGCCGAGAACGTGCGGCACATCCTGCTGGGCGAGCACCGGCTCGTCTCCGTGCAGTGGCCCGCCTCGGTGCGCACCATCCTGGGCTCGGGCTGTCTCTCCAACCTCCACAACGGGCAGCACAAGCACCGCAAAAAGGTACGGCCCCGACGGCGGGCGGGGAGCGGGTGCGGCCGCCCCAGGCGCGCCGGCTGAGCCTGTGTCCTCTTCCTCCTCCTCCTCCTCCTCCTCCTCCCCCCGGGCAGGTGATCATGCGGGCCTTCTCCCGGGACGCCCTGCAGCACTACGTGCCCGTCATCCAGGAGGAGGTGAGCGCCTGCCTGGCACAGTGGCTGGGCGCCGCCAGGCCCTGCTTGCTGGTGTACCCCGAGGTGAAGCGCCTCATGTTTCGCATCGCCATGAGGATCCTGCTGGGCTTCCAGCCCCGCCAGGCCAGCCCCGATGGTGAGCAGCAGCTGGTGGAGGCATTCGAGGAGATGATCCGCAACCTCTTCTCCCTCCCCATTGATGTTCCCTTCAGCGGACTTTACCGGGTAAGGCTCCCGACAGGCTGGGAGCAGAGGGATGTCCCTGCAGCCAGGGCAGCGGGGAATGGATGGGAGGGATGGCGGTATTGGCCCAAGTCCCACGTTGCTCTCCCTGCTGCCTGGCCAGGGCTTGCGAGCGCGCAACATTATCCACGCCAAGATCGAGGAGAACATCCGTGCCAAGATGGCCCGCAAGGAGCCTGAGGGCGGCTACAAAGATGCGCTGCAGCTGCTGATGGAGCACACACAGAGCAACGGGGAGCAGCTCAACATGCAGGTGAGGTTCCCCAGGGCCAGATCCCTCCCTTTCCCCCAGCCCCTCTGTCAGCAGCATGCTTATCTTTTAGGGCCAAAAGGAGAGAGCAGGAGGCTCAGCCCCCTCTCCCCAGGCCACCTCCCCAGGGAGCATAAGCACCACCCCCATCCTCGCCCCTGTGTGTCTGCTCCCGTCTGCTCCCCTGGGAGTGATGTGGTGGTGGAGTGGACCTGGTGGGGATATTATATTCAAGACCTGTTCTGTGTTCCTCTGTCCTGTGCTTAAGGAGCTGAAGGAGTCTGCCACAGAGCTGCTGTTTGGGGGCCATGAAACCACTGCTAGTGCTGCCACGTCACTGATCGCCTTCCTAGGGCTCCACCACGATGTCCTGCAGAAAGTGAGGAAAGAGCTGCAGGTGAAGGTGTGTGTCTCCCCCAGAGCCATTTCACAGGAGCGGGCAGTGGGAAGGTACCTCTGAGAGAGGTGTCCCAGACAGGGCTCCCCTCCGCCCAGGTGGTGCCCTTCTTTTAGCGGGTGGTAGGAAAACATCACTCATCGAGGCGCAGCTGCTTTGCGGTGCTGGGTGCCCTGGCTGTCTGCTCTGTAAAAGTCATGGCAGCATCTTCTTTGCTAGGGGTTACTGTGTGGTCCTAACCAAGAGAAGCAGCTGGACATGGAGGTCTTGGAGCAGCTGAAGTACACGGGCTGCGTCATCAAAGAGACCCTCAGGCTGAGCCCTCCTGTTCCTGGAGGATTTCGAATTGCACTCAAGACGCTTGAGCTAAACGTAAGCGGGGCTTAGGCTTAACTTTTCAGTGCAGCTGCAAAGCGGCAGTGCATTCATGTGGCCTCTCTGCCTTTGCGTGACCTGCAGGAAGCCAGGAGGGGAGGTGGGGTGCACTGACGTGTCCTGTGCTGACACTTCACCTTATTTAACACAGCAAGGTGCTTCATGTCTCCTTTCCCTTCTTTTGATAGGGTTACCAGATCCCTAAAGGTTGGAATGTTATTTACAGTATCTGCGATACCCACGATGTGGCAGATCTCTTTACCAACAAGGATGAATTTAACCCCGATCGCTTCATGTCTCCGTCTCCAGAGGATTCTTCTAGGTTCAGTTTCATTCCTTTCGGTGGGGGCTTGAGGAGCTGCGTGGGCAAGGAGTTTGCAAAAGTCCTTCTAAAAATATTTACAGTGGAGTTGGCTCGGAGCTGTGACTGGCAGCTGCTGAATGGACCTCCTACGATGAAAACAGGCCCCATAGTGTACCCTGTGGACAATCTGCCTACCAAATTCATAGGGTTCAGCGGCCAAATCTGAGAGCTCAACGCTTGCCTCCGGTTGGATTTCCACATAGCATCTAATATGTACATAGCAACTTTTTATAGTAACAAAGGCCTTTAAATATTTAAACTTGTAAATGTACAATAGTTATTTATGTCTTCTAAATATTTCAAAAGGCTATGATATTTTTTCCCCCAAGCACTACAATTATGGGTCTCTGATTCATAATTAGATAATGTTATTTCTATAGAAATAAGTTTTCCCCTATTTAAAAATCTTACTGAAAGCTGGCCAGCTAAGCATTTGAAGACATTTCACGATGGTGTATGTATTAAGAAATATTCTTAAAGGCATTTGAAACAATGGTTACTAGCCACTCATCCAAATTACCTAAAATGGTTATTGTTTGAGAATGTTTTCAGTATTATTTGTGTCTAGATCTTATGTTTAATGTGTGAATTTTAAGTTTGATAATAAAGTTTATTTTTGATGATCCTCTGTATGAAGATCTGCGTGTATACTAGAGAGTAGCTTAAGCAATGGGTCTAAAGGGTTTGGATGTAAAGTCCCATCTGCTTTTCTGAATGAGCTATTTGCTATTTCTATGCTGATAACTCTCCCCTTCCTCCCACCCCCAGTGTTGGTTCTCGCTTGTGAATAGTAAACTGTTTTAAGTTTTAACCTGTAAGTGGCAAGAGTAGTGCACAAACATACGCACTCACTGAAAACAGTATGGAGTGATAGCAAGTGCTACAGGTCTCCTTACGAAGCGCACAATCTTGAGCCATAGTAAAGAAGAAGGTAAAGGGAAGCAGAAGAATAATGTGTAATGAGAGTCTTCCGCTGTAGCTAGAGAAAACATGTTGAGGGAAAAAAAAATTCCATAAAGGTCCTCTCCTCCCATATTACCACTGACCTGTGTGAACAGACCACTGGGTCTTGTTCAGTGTTGAGTCTGCTGGCTATGAAGCTTTTGAATCTTTACTTATGAAGGTGTCTCTTATCAGCTGGTAGAGCAAATAAAATCTGCTGCGATTTCTTCTTGAAATGCGACAGCTCTGACTAGGTCAGAGATAGAGCATGCATTTGGTTTAAGAACTTCTTTCCTGGCATCCAGCAAAGTGAAAACTAAAAGGCAGGCACTAATGTGAATTGATTAACAGGGAATCAACTGTTGAGATGCAATTCCCCGGGGGTGTGTAAGCAGGGCAGATAAAATGCCCTAGGCATGACCCCTGTTTTGGCTTAACCATAAGGTTTTTTGTGGTGTTCTCGCCCCCCCGCCTCCCCCTTCCCACCCCCCTTACTACACCTATTAGTCTTCCCTCAAAAGTCAAACAACATAGGCTGGCTCTATAAACATCTACAAAGTAAACCAATGTAATTCAGTGTTATGAACAATTACAGCACCATATAGACTCATTTAATTTTTTTTGCTTGCTCCTGGAAAACAGTCACTTTTTCATGTTCTCCCAAGGTCAAAATTAAGGATGGAGTTAAGTTGCTCAAAATTGCTGTAGGTGTTTAATAGCATCTATGAAGTTTTGGATTTTTTTTTAAGGAGTGTTTCTAGAATACATTTGATGTGTTTCCAGCTAGCATGTGAAATACATGAACTTCTGATGTAAGACCTTAGATACAACCTGCATATGAGTGTAACTATCAAGATGTTTTCATGCTCAATTTCTTTTAGTCTTAAAATACAAAAGATATTCTTTTCAGATTATGCCTGGGTCTTCTTGGCAACGTTTATCATCTTAAATAATTTTTACTATGCAAACCTCTTGTACCATTATGTTTTTCAGGGATTTGATGAATAATCTCAGTTTAAGACCCCTTTATTACCAATATAGTAGCGGAAAATTGCAAACCTCGATCCTGATTTGCAGGTGATCTGAAGTCTGGAGAACAGCAAGACTCTTGTCTTGGTATCCCTCACTAACATTTTCTTCCTTAACATTTCAACATTCTGCAAATCCAAATAGGTGCTGGTATTCTTTAAATGTTTCCTTTATTTTTAATTGAAGTCTTTTATATGTAGGAACTTTTTGCATATTCTTCATATTATTTTGGTTTATATTTTGTTTTTATAAAGAATGGGAATCTAAGGGCTGCCTGGAGGATATGGAGAATATGAGCACTCTTTTGCAGTGTAAGTCTAAGGTCATACATGCATTTCTCTGTTTCCTTTTCTATTTTTGAGTCAAGTTTGCAAGGCTTTTATGTGTGGAGAAAAAAAATAATCATATACTTAATTTGATTTTGTCTGGACATCTGGGGGCACATCCTCAGCTGTTGTAAATCATGACAACATAACCTGTGTTAGGCACTGCCCCTGTATAATTTATCTCTGTAGTTAAACGGTCTGTCACTGCTGTGTAATTTAGGCATCTTGGAGCTAGCTTTAAACAAGCTATCCCAAGAAATGGTAGCAGCCTAGCTGCAATAATATGGAGCTCACTGTGGGTTAATTGCTAAAATATTTGCCCAACTTCTTGAGCAGGTTTTACAACCCCTGCTAATCTCCTCTATGCAGCTGTATCTTGACAGCTTAGATGCTGGCTGCAGACCAGTTTCAGGTGAGCTCTGGTATGATTGTATGTAGGTTTGCCTGTGCAGCAGTGCCTTGTGTGGGCACCTACTATGGCTGCGGCTGCTGTTTAGGGGCTGACTGGCTCCTGCACCCCAAGCCCCTGCTCCTTTTATTATGATGGATCCAGGAACTGATCTCGCTGAAAAATTACCTACCAAAAACTGCATTGTTTTTCAGGCACACCAAGTCCTTGCTGCAGCAAGCTCCCTGCGTGAATGGGATGGGATGGGATGCTGGATGCTGCTCCGCTGCTGGCAGGTAGTTCCCAGAGCCATGCTCTAACTTTCCTTTTGCAGGTGTTACCATGTGTTTGTGTAAGTGACTGGTGCTCCAAGGCTCACAAACTGAAACACAATAAAGGGCCAGATTTGATGGGGAGCGCTTGCATCCTTCTTGCAATTGGGCCTTTTGGGGGTATTTCATATTCCTCCTCTTAGTTAACCTGTCATTTAAAAAAGAAATCTTTGACTAGGTCTTTCTCCAAACAAAATGCATGCGATTCAGTAGGTGCTATGCTTTGGTCCTGGAGTAAAAAGCCATGATTTATATATAGCATGCTGGCTCTTCTCTGAGGGTAAGGTGGGTTACTGGAACCTGCTCTTCTCCTAAACTCACGTGAATAATAGCTCCTGCCAGCCAGCAGCATCTCTGGTGCTTAGAATGTCTGAAGTCTCTTATGGGATGCTAAATGTGTGGTTATTAACAACACACAGTTATACCCCTTCTTGAATAAAAAGGACACCAAAGAAATACATCAGTGTAAATTGACATTGAGGAATGCTACTCGATGAATCAATTCCTGATTGAAAGGCAATAGTATTTCCAGATAAGATCAGAACAGGTAATAGTGATTTTTGGTAATGGTTATATGAGTAAGGAAAAAATGTGTAAATGAATGCTGAAGACTCATTGGAAATAAAAAAAATATATATATTATTTTATTAAAAATAATTTTATCAGATTTATTTATTTTGTGCTAGTGAAACTGGGGCATGTTACTTTCAACAGCTGAGCTGGGAAAGGATTTTTCATTTTGGTTCATAAAAGCACCTATCGAAAGGACAGTATTATTTGAAGCCCTGTATACTTAAAGTTTTGCACTTACATTTCTGATGTTTTATTTTATTTTATTTTGTGCCTTTACTACAGGAGTTTTTCCTGGACCTTGCAGGATGAGAAACTGACAAAGAGGTTGCCCTTCATTCTACCCCATTTCAATGTATCGTATATTTTCTTATTTATTCAGGTCAGTGATTTAGAATAACCTTTGGAGAGGTACCAAGAAAAATACTTAATAATATGTAAAATATTCCATCCTTGACTTTCAAGTGGTAATTTCCTAAGTGCTATAGGAAGTTTCAAAATCTGTTTTTACAAATCTGTGTCTAGTCATCTTTGAGAACAGAACATTTCTGTGTTTTGTTAATTCTACACGTTGGCAGAGGTGTTCAGGGTAGATGCTGATGAAGGAACATGCCCATCATTTAAAATTAATATGCATAAATTAGACCCCTAGATCCATCCCTCTCTTTTTTAAGCATTAGAATTGATTTTTATGAAGAATAAATTCTCAAAATTTGCTATCCGTCTTCAAGTGAGCTGCACTGTTTAGGCTCCCTGAAAATCCCACTACTTTTGACTTAGTCCCAAATACAGATTAAGCAGCTCAAGTGCAAGCAACCCATTGCAGAATTTCTTTACTTTGAAACTGTTACATACCACCTTTCCTAGAACAGTCTAACAGCATCCTATACAAGCCTGTAGGATCCTGTACAAGGCTGCGTCTCTACTGAACATGCACATAAACCAAGCTTCAATCTATTGACTTTTGGCAACATTTTTGAAATTATAAAAGGCAGTCACAAATCTTATGCCTGGGACATACTGCCCCCAGCCCCAAATTAGTTAGTTTATTTATGTCTTAAAGGTACTATGTTGCATGTAGTTGTCTCCTCTATTACAACAAAAAAAAAAGTGGGTAGTTTTGGATAGCATTTGTTAATCCAGATAGTTTTGTTCGCCAGGTGGTTTGTATTGTAAATTCTCTGTCAAGTTATACGTCCAGCATGCAATGCAAAACATATACAGATTAGCAGCAAAGATTCAAAAAGTTTATTAGTTGCAACCATTAGAGTGATAGATTAGGAGAAAGGAAACATAACTGGCAGCAAGTTTAGAGAAGGCTCATTACTAGACTGGCTTGCTTCACTTGTTTAATAATGTCTTATGAAAAATATTATATGAGAAGTTCAATGAATAATGCAGCCTTCATTAAGTTATGTAAATGAATGTAACTTCGTGGGTGGGTTAGAAATAAAATATTTAACAAATCTGTTTACATCCAGAGAGTAAGAGCAGCAGAGACAGCTTTTAAAGAATCTCAGATTAAAATATTTAAAAGGTGACAGACAAGAAAAGTTTGGTAGTAGGACATAATAGTGCTGGTTTAATACGTGTTTACAGCTCGCCTTGCAGTTGTAACATAGGCAGGGCAACATATTAAGTATTCTCAGTTAATTAAAGTGTTATTTGTTCCTTTATCAGCAGTTCCAACAACGCTGTTTCACTTGCGTATGCTGTTGGTGCCCCAGAGACACATGCAGAACTAGTGTGATTTGCAAGGCTAGAAGGATTGTTTTAGCAAAAGTGACTTATGACGTACTTGTTTGCCAGGTCATTTTGTTCACAAACACACAATCATTCATACACTGATTGATTTCAATGCTATTTTTTTGTGGGTTTGGGGTTTTTTTTGTCAATTTATGACCTTTTAGGAAAGCCTAAGTCTCCATGGGTGAAGTTTACAGGATAACTGCCGTAACGTGAGAAAATTATAAACCAAGGACTAAACCAGCTCTTGACAACATGCTTTCCTACCACACCCACAAATGCCAGCCCTTCTTATGCCTCTCCCAAAACAAATCCTTGGATTTGGGCCTCATGGCTTACCCAGAAGGTCAAAGATTGTTGGAGGCTGTTTTTGAGCAAAGGGGGGAATAAATTCCAGAGCTGAGGGCCCCTCACAGGATCTCTCCAGAGATAAGTCACCAAAAGGCAGTCCCATTTGCGCTCCTTCAGGTAGGAGGCAGGTCAGTAACTTTGAGGTGGCTGGGAGATGAAAAGATCAGTGTCTGGGTCAGATCTGGGTCCTGAGCAGCAGTCTAGGTACAGCTGAGACAGTTTAAGGCAGAGATGTGCGAAGGCACGCATCTACCAAGTTGTGTTAAGCCATCTTTGTTAATGCTGCTTTAAATGAAATAGCTTCCTCCAGGAATCACTGTTTTGAGGGAAGAGCACCAACTTAGTTTTGGTTTTGGTGGTTTTTTTCTGCATTAGATGTACAGGGTCAGCATTAATTTAATATATCTGTATCTCAGAAATATATTGCTTTTCTGTGTAAAATGTCAGCAGAAAAAAACATCTTTTCAGGATTAGATCTGAATTTGCAGTGGGATGATGGTACGTCTCGGTTTTCTTGGCTTGCCGACTTAACTGACTGAAAGAGACAAGGGACTGTGGTATGCTTTATCTAACAGCCTTTATTTGATGTCTAGGCCCCTCTGAATTAACAACCTGTCTGTATCCTATGGGAAAGGAAGGAGGGCTGTATAGTGCCCTGCGAGCTATAGTGTGCCAGCCTGCATGAGTAGGGTTCAGGTTTTTTCCCCTCTTACTTACAAGGCTATATCATACACCTACTCGTAAGACGTGCTGTGCTGCTTCTCTCTGAAGCTTCCCTTGGAAGCCTAGGGACCACAGAGTAATCGGAAACGGCTCCCTGACCTGGCAATAGCCTCCTCTGTTGTGAATTGTCCTTTGACAAGAATGGAAGGAGATAGGATGGGAACAAAGGGGAGCCACCAGTGAGGCAAACAGCCCCACTGCTCCAGCCCTGGCTGCAGAACACACAGGTGATTTTCACCCTGGTGTCATCCTTCTTGTCCTGGCTTCCCTTGCTCTTTGGTGTCGTTATATTAAATATACATTATTGATGTTAATGATGCTGCCTACAGCACTGCACGCAAGCTAGCGCATGCATTATAAATCTAGCAGTTAAAGAGAAAAGTTCATTAATCTTATCAAGAAATTGCTTGAAGTAATGGCATGTCATGACCTTTTTGCTCATTGTATGAAATGAAATGGCTCAGAATTGTGACGTTTCTGAGGGAACTTTTCCTCTAACCGGGACTGAGAGCATGCTGATCACTGAAAAGCACTAATTGTCAGACAGCATTTCTAGAAAAAATTGCAAATTTCAACCACGGGAGCATACACAGAAAAGTACATTTCACAGAGACAAGTTACATGCCTGCAAAGTGGAACCATCCACTTTTTATGGAATTGTTTTCTCATTTTCCTGTTTTGCATACTGTTAGTACTTTTTTAAATCAACAGTTTACAGATGTACTTATTATCACAGTATTTAGAAGGAGAGAGAGGAGACGGGCCGAGCACGCTGATGAGGAAAACCGAGAATGCTTAAGCAGTCAAAGGTACTACTTGTTTATTTTGGTGGCTCCTTGGTGATTGTTCTTTTCACCTTTTATTAACCTGCAAATGGATTAGTCCTCGTAAACTAAAGAGGACAGACCAGTGCACAACCCACTGCCCCAGAGATAAGGTCACAAAGAGGGGACGTGTCCCTAGTACAACCTCGGAGAAGAAATAGAAGTCTGAAGGCATTTACACTATGCTGCCATTGCGCTTTACTAGCCCTACTGTGATTTACCGTATCAGTTCAACTGCTGACACCTTTATGTCCCTCCCTCCTATCCCAGCAGGCCACAGAGACACAGTCCATGATAGATGCTGGTGAACTTTTCCTCTGATCACCTTCTGAAGAACTTTCCCATAATCTATTGTTTTCTATCACAGTGGAAAACAAAACAAGGGTTTTTTTGACTTTCAGTTACCAGCTATTTTGCCCTAACTTTAAAGCAATGTACTGAATTTATTACATCAGTGTGAAAGAAGTTTTAAACTCTTGTCTCTTTATCCTACTCCCTGAACTTAACATGGTCCAGAGTAAATCAACGTAATTGCTGTTAGACCTACATTGTTGCGGGAATGTTTTATATTCCATGTTGTCAGTTATTTAGAACAGTTAATTGAAATTGCAAACATAAAAAGAGGAAAGCTACAGTTAAGAAATTAACTTTTTTTTTTTGGTGCCTGTGGCTACTGTATGAATTATATAAAGAGCTAACATTAACTTTAATGTAAGACCAAAAGTTTCTGGAATATCTAAAAGAACAAATACAGTTGTGGATTTGAGGCAAGTATTTCCTTTAATTGACCACATAAAAAATATAAGAACTCATTCTGGATTGAGAAGCATCTGACCTAGCATTCTTCCCTGTAACTCCAAAATACCTACCAAAACGTTGCATTTGCTTCTGAATAAGTAAATGCCACGAGCTGCACCTGATTTTGTCTCATCAGAATTCAGCACCAGTATTACAGCATAAAGGGGAAAAGGAAGTCACAGCAATGTTAAGAAGGGGCGTATTGAAGAAAATGCACTGGGAAGAGAAAAGGGAGAAATCATGCTGCAAACTTTCTCCTGCAAGTGTTCTTCCTCTGAGTACGTCCTCCGATAACTTCCTTGCTACTGCAGCCTGCGGAAAGGCTGAGCTGAGACGCACGTACAAGCAATCTTGTCCTGCGTACAGAAGCATCAGTACGTGTGTAATAAGGAGTTAAGGAGCGGCTGGATTGGGAAGGAGATATCTGGGAAAGGCTGAGTCAGCGCCTGCCAGTAATGTTCTGATTACAGCGCTCTTCAGCTTCATCCTTTCAGCAGAGAATTACATTTGAGGAGGTCTATGATCCACCCGTTCCCAAATATGTTTTCACCATCTTCCCCAAGGCTCTCTGCCCTCTCTGGGTTGTGACAATACAGTGATGCATTAATCTTCTAGTTCCTGTATATTTATAGCAATGAACAATTTCTGTTAAAACAGGATTTTCATTGCAGTGGCCCGTGAGGCCACACTTTTAGTGTCAGGCTATCTTTCACGCCAAAAGATCCTGCTCTGTAGTTTGACTCTGAATGTGAGACAGTGGTGAGTTTAGGAAAGGCACAAGGAGGGAAAGGATTAGTGTGAAAGATCTGGGCAGGATGCACTGTTACATCTCATCTTCTGCAAAACCAGGCAGACCTCACAGTTGTGCTTACTAAACCAGAGACCTCCTGTGAACACACCAGACTGCCACCATGTGTCCTAGCCCTGGCCTCTGGGTGGCAAAAGAGATGCCATCGCTACAGTGTTCTTGCTGACAGCTGCTTCCCAGTGAACCCCCTGTGCTAAAAGCGAGCCCTAAGATGAGTCTCCTTTGCAGGACTCGGCCCTGTGGGAGCTCAGCTGGCCCAGTGAGCAGCTGCAAGGGCTGGAGGGGTTTCTCTCCTGCCCCACCGCTCAGAGTTTCATAGGGCCAGCAGCCTTGTTTCAAGAAAGATACAACCTTGCACTTTACAGAGAGGTTTGTTTCTTACCCCCAGGAAGAAGAGAACTGGGTTGTAAAGAAAACCCTCACAGGAGAAGATTCTAGGTTCAATCCCCAGGGTGGCTGCCATGGCAAAGATGCTTGGGAGGTCACTGTTGAGTTACAGCTGTTAGATACACCAGTTATGATGGTCCCAAAGCTTTTTACTTTACAACTGTCACACTTGAGCTGGGTTACAGTGATGCAGACTCAAAGTGGTTTTCTTTGAATTATTTTGATAATCACTTTCTTATAATTAACATTGCTGTAGAGAAATATTTGGCCCAATGTCTTTTAACAAATTAAGTCTTTTTCTTGCTATTCTTTCTTCATATACTGAGCTTCATACTTTTCAAAGCCCTGCTTTTGGGCTCTGCTATATCACTGTGGCTGGTGTGGTTTTGGAGCACTTGTTTTCAGCAGAAGTGTCAAAAATACAATAGTGATATTACAAACCAATCTTGTATTCCTGAATTCCTTAAAAGTGACCGCTTGCTTTATCTGACAGCATGAAGTCTGCAGCCAGGTTAGATGTAGAAATATTTACGCATGCTATACAAAGGTATATAGTTATACATCTAGCTATATAAAGTCAGGTAGAAGGATGTAAAATGTCTTTTATCTTCTTTTACCTACACTAGGCAAAGAAATACAGATACACTGTGGAATTTAAGTTTGATCTGTCACCTCTGAAGCACGGTGTGTGTCCCATCTGGCTGCTGCTCCTTGTTTGCTTGTTTTTCCCGAAGGCTGGAGGAAGCGTGAGGGTTTCGGAAGAAGCTTCTGGATCAGACACACCGTCCTTGCAGCCAAAGCAGAAAAGGGGCAAGAGCGGGGTCAGGCCACCAGCTTGGGACAAGGTCAGTGTGGCTGCCTTCCTGCCTGCTCAACTTCTTCAGCTGAAGAGGACATAGGTAATGCTAAGAGAACAGTCAGTGAGGAGAGCAGAACCCTAGCCATTTGCCTGCTGGTTTTACGGAGCACTTGTGCATTTTGCAGCTCCTGTAGGCTGAGCTGGTGCAGGCACCAGGGCCACCTCCCTGTCAGCTTCCTCCTTTCCTGTCCTCCTTTGGCCTCCTGCATGTCCCTGATCCCTAATATCTGCCCCTGTACTGTGGCTTCCCTTCCCTCCTGCAGATCCCTGGACAGAGGGTAAATGTGCTTTCAGGTCCCCTCATGCTCCTTGCGCCTCACTCCCCTCTACCAGGCTTTCCCACCGGCAGGCTTTCCCTTTCCCCTCCTCTCCCACAGCAGTGCTCAGGGTGGCCCCGTCTCCCCATCTCTGTCAGTAGGCTCCCATCACTCCCATCTGAATTCCCTTCCCCAGTCTCCTACCCCTGGTGAAGGCAGTCTCTCCAGTCTTTATTTGTCTGGGAAATAGCTCATTTAACTGGGACAGGGAGGATGGGCAGAGATGAGAAAGAGCCATTGTTATGCTGAAAGCAGTTAATGGGTGCCACCAGACACTTGTGTGATCTACAGACCGTAGCAGAAGTCCCTTAAGCTGTGATGGTGCTGCTCCGGGCACAAGGGTTTCCCACTTCCCCTTCCCAGTTTTCTTTTTTTCTTCCAGTTGAAGAGGGTCTGGCACTGGTCTACACCATTCCTTGGCATTTTCTAATGGATTTGATGGGGTAGGCAAAGCACAGCATACTACAGAGGGAGAAACACCCTCGAGTTGAGAAAAGACCTTATGAGGTGTCATTAAAGACCTGAGGCTTTGGATTTGAAGTGGGGTTTGGAGAGCTGGGCAGGACTTGCCCTCCGTGGGAAGGACTGACAGCTGAAGCTGCAGGCTTCTTGGAGTTAGCTGTGCACTGGATGGCTGTGTGCAGGAGGGTGGGATTTGGTGACCTGGGCCCTTACTTTCTCTTAAGTGTTTAAACGTGCCATGAGAAAAAAAAAATCCCGCTTTCCCAGGAGAAAATGTCTTTTTTACAGGCAGATACTGGGCCTTCAGCAGATGGGTCAGTCAGCTGCATGCTCCGAGTGTCCCTATTTGATTAAGGAAGACTTCCTTTGTGTTTCTGTAGAAATTTGCCTTAACTCTCGATTGGACTGGAGCTTTTATGGTTAATTGGCAAAAGCACTGTCAAATAATTTAAAAGCCTAAATAGCTCAGGTTTTTACACCAAAAATTGTTCACTGTCATATTTCTTCCACTTTTCAGGGGGCTGCCGGTTGGAAGCAATGTGAATTGTTGCTCACTTGCTCTTCATACACTGCTGTATGAAGACTTGGAAATTACTTAAATTTTCACCTTTTATCATTATTCTTTTCTCTATCTCCCTCACCCTCTGTCTGGATCACAAGTGCTGATTTTAATATTTAAGGCTCCACAAGCAGTAAGTCCCTCAGACTTCTCCTTGTGACCAAAAAAAGTGGAAGATGAGTAAAATTTTGCTGGTCAGAAATTGAGTGTTACTGATTCATCGAAACAAATCCAAGCGGCTGGTGGGATGTCTGTAAATATGCTGTAATGAATCACTAGTGACCTCTAAGGGGAAGATAATGTATCAGAGATTGCCTACAGGTACACCTTCTAGATTGGTGTGGAAGATGGCTGTTTCCATATTCCCTGAGAGGTATAGGGAAGGTACTTGAAATAAATCTTGTAAGAAACAGAGTGGCTGGCATATGGTGTCATTCACCTATGAGTCACATCCAGCCCAACTCAGCAGTGGCTGAAGTTGTTAATATATTATTGTCCTTTAATGGTCTATGAAAATGAACTTTTGATCCCAGTCCTGTTTTAAGTAAACAGATGATCCCATCAAGCAACACCATCCCATTTGGGAGCTCAGCAGAGGCTAAAGCCAGCAGTAAAAGATCTGCCGTTCGCAGACATTGCTAGTCAGCTGTGAACTTTTGTCCAGGGGGTGGTGGTGGTGAAAGGACACAGGAGGAAGTAGGAGTGACACGGGCCTTGCCAGTTTCTGGTAGAATTGTTTTTAACTCTAGTTCCTCCTATCACAATGAATTTTGGAAATTAATAATATTATCCATGAATAAACTCAGGAGGCAGAAAAGGTTAGTAACCCTGCCTGTCTCCCCTAGAGGTTGCCTGTGTGGTGGCAGGAGAGAGTTCACGTATGGTTCAACTGTTCTCTGCTCTGCCGAGAGGGCTGTAGCAGCAGCCCAACGCTGCTGCTTTTAGTTTGAGTGATGCTGAGGAATGACAGTTAGCACATGTGCAAGCTTTGGCCCTGTTGATCTGAACTCAGTGATAAAGCAACTAAGTGTTTCTACCAGAACTAGCATGCAGATTGAACTCCTTCCCATTTCAGCACTAGAAACCAAAAATGTATTGCAACATGCTGTACTTAAGGGATACCACGGGCCACTTCAAATGCGATCTTAAAAATGTTTTTTCACAAACAAGAAAATTTGCTGTCTATAAACCTTTTTTTGCAGATTACAATCTTCTTTGCTAAGCCCAAATCATTAGTTTAAACTTAAGGACTGCCTTATACCATAAAGCTGGATAACCTTTTTTTGCTTGGGGGAGGAAAGGGAGCTGCACGGCCTTTCACCTTCCAGCTTTACAAGCAAAGCCAAACTTCTGGGCAATCACTGTGCAAAATGCTTTTTCCCTCCCCCTCTTCCAGTGATGGCTGCAAACAAAGGTCTTTAGGGCTGGCTACTCCAGACTTCAGGACTTTTAAGGGTCTTTACTTGACTGGAGATCAAAGGTTTCTCCTTAAAGAGTTTATCACTCAGACAAATACTCTGCAGTTAGCATTTCAAACTGGGTTTACAAGTCAAATAATTTAGCAATTTCTTCTAACCATGTGGCCTTATGCAGAGACTGCTGGATGCCAATTATAGCACCACTTTGACATGGAGTGTAGCACTACCTATTGACAAACGTGTGTGCCCTTTTCACCAGTCTTTAGCAGAGAAAAGAGGTTTCCACATATTCTGAGTAGGTCCCAGACTGCTCAGCTGGGGCTCGAGTTCCCTTCCTGGGATTGCCGATTCCTTGCTTGTCACCTTCAGTATGTCTCTTCATGTCTCTCTGGCCCTGCAGAAAGTGGTTTTTTCCTTTAAAAGCATAAGACCTATGAAGACACGTAACTGGATGGTGGGCATTATTATCATTGGTGTACAATGCAGCGATGTGACTAAAACTATGTCTTAAACGTTGTTGAAATGTCCCTGACCATTAACCCTTCTCTGTTCAAAGTTGTTATCTGAATGTCCTGGCGCCAGGAAGAAGAGATTGCCTGTTGTGCTGGTGTGCATGGGCCAAGCCAGTGCCCAAAATGCTGCTGTAGGCAAATCTGTACCAACAGCTCTTTCATGTCAGCTGCTGGAGACCAGAGCTCTGTTTATTTTCTGTGCTAGATTTTCATCTGTTATGTTCTACGTAGGTTCTCTTGCTGTGCTCGTCACTTTGAGCATCTTCCAGAAGTGCACTGAGCAACGACACTAGCACCCGTCTTGGATTTGTGTAGTTTTTCATCTCATCAGGCAGAGAAATGGAGTCATTGACTTGTTTTGGGGAAGGCGAAACGTTTGTTTCTGTTAGTCTTTTACATACATCTCCACAAAAAAAAAACAAAACCGAAAACAAATATCAAAGAAACAAACCAGAACTCTGTTTACACATATTTTATTTTGAGTGTAAAATTATGGTAGCAATATCATCTGTCCATTAAATTGTGAGAAGAGTTAATAGGTGGGATTCATTGAAGGGAAGGTGCCTAGGCTTACACAAACTGTCGGCCTGTTGTAAGGAGAGCCATGTAAGAAGTATTACTTATCCCTTCTTTCCGTCCCATGGAGGGAGGCTCCGCTCTGCTTCCCAACTGCGGCAGCACAGGATCTGACTTTGGATGGTAATCCCAGAAGAGAAGCATTTTACAGTAGCAGAAAGTGATCAGTGGGTCAGGTTTTCCAGACAAAAGGCTGAATGTTTTCTCACAGCTTCTGTGTAACTAGTAATATACACGGTATTTGGGCAACATTATTAATACTAGTTTAGCTGGCTAATTGCTTTTGATCAAAACTGCAAATGAAGTAGGGAAAAATGTCAGCTTGTCATGGGTAATATGTGGCACATATTTTTTTCCAGATGAACATTTTAGTTGGTATGTGTCAGTTATGACACAGACTGATATATTCAGGATTATGGGTGACTGAGCACTCGATAGAAGAATTTCATGTTGATATTAAACAAATGGTGTGTTCTACCTGCACCTGTAGGTATGTGAGAGGCTGGTTAAGGATTACTTTTCATTTAGGATAGCTTTTTTTGGGGGGGGCATATGAGGTACAAAACACCCCCTCTAGTTTTATATGACTATGGTATCTGCCCAGCATCCTGATAACTTAACAGAGCCAAATTCATAGGAAGCAATTTTGATCATCAGACCCTTTCCCTCACAGAGGGGGTGGTTATTTTCAAAGTTATTGGGAAGCGTATGGCTTCTGTTCCACAGGCTGGCAGTTTCTACAAGAAGCCAAGGTCATTTATCCAAATACATTGGCTGTGTGAGTATTGCAGGATGAGGAATGCAGATGGTGTTGCAGCTTTCTCCTGACTGGCTTCTGCACATTGATCTGTCCTTGTCCAGTGTCTCCACCATGCAGAATGGCTTTGCAGAACAAGTTGAAGCTAAAGAGGTAACTATGTCACTTCAAAAGCACAGAAATTAATTTCCGGAGGGCTTTCATATCCTGTGTACTTTCAGAAGCAGCTTCTGGAAATATAATGAGATCAAAAGCTTGCCTAGTTCTACGGAGAAAAACTGGCACACAGTTGTTTCATTTCTGAATCCTTCAGGAATAGGCAACATTCAGGTGAAGTCAGTAACAGGTACTGTGTTCACACCATCGAATGTGCTACAACTGAAAGTCACGGCCCCCTACCCAACTGCCTATATGAAAATAGCTGGAAAAACAGAAATGTTAAGAAATCTAGACTCTGATATATTCAGGTACTGGCTGAATTACCAGAACAGTAAAAGATGTATGTTGGTTTATAGAAGACTATGGAAGAAAAATTTGATTTCTGATGGGTTGCAATTTTAGGTGGACATTCAAAAGTGAATCCTAACTGGGCTCTTGCCAGTATTTGTAGGCTGCTGCACTATTTTTACCTTTTTTGCTAAATTATACCAAACTCTTTCAAAACAACAAAATCAAACAATCCCTGTTACATATTTTATTCTAAATTGGTAGTATAATAAGAAATTCCTAAAACAGTCAAATCAAGTTAATTGATAATGATATGATGTCAAGATGGCATTGTCCAACACAGGGACCATGCAATGTTATGTACAAAAGCAAGGTATAATACGGGAGAGAACCTCATTTGAGTTGATAACAAAACTCCACTGGAATTTGAAAAGCCAGGCTGTATCTAGCCAAAATTTCTTGCAGGACTTCTCTGGCAACCCAGTCTTTACCCAGGAGTCCTATAAAGAGCATATCTCTGTTTATTTTGTTACTATTTAAAACTTTGTCATAACATCTAGGAATCTGAAGCACAGACTAGAAGTCTAAAAGCTATTTTCTGCCCCACCATTCTGCTCAATAATCTACAGGTCTTGAGGGCCCTACATGCACTGTTTTCCTACTAGATATGCTCAGGATGTCACCCAAAAGAGGGGAAAACAGCAATGGTGTTTCCTTTTCATCTAATTGCCTACTAATGAAAGTTGCCATCCAAGACTTAGGAAACATAAGTCATACCTTGGCTGGGTGGCACGTTTCTCCCCCTTGCTGGGAAAGCATTCCTAACCACAGAGCCTCCGGCAGCACGGTGGAGTGCTCAACTTCAGGGGAGAAATTTGACTTTGCCTGGAACAATTGTGCCAGAGCAAGATCGTAAGTATTCATTGGTCTGGCCAGGAAGCAGGATTCTAACACAGGAGTTGGGAGTTGATAGTGAGGGCCTTGACTACACCTTTTGTGAAGTTGTACGTCTTTTGAAGAAAGCTTGATTAGGCTGAGGATGAGTTTGATGTTGTCATTTTGGCTACCGTGGTGGTGAGATGGCTAGACAAGCGTGGAGTTGATGTGTTCAACTGTCTCTGCTTTTTACATTGCCATCTACGACCTTAGCACTGGATAACAAACACCCAACATTTCTAATGACGAGTTAGTTTGATTTTTGAGAGGAGAATACTTCAAAGGATGAAAGCTAAGCTCCCAGGGACCCTAATTCCAAAGGCTCAAGTCTTACCCTCCGTGATTTAATTCAATTGCTTCCTATCACGACAGTATAGACCAATGCACCAGGGAGCATATTTGCTCATTGTGGACCTGGGAATAGTAGTTAAAACTCACAAGAGCAAGGCAAGAAGCAGCAACGCTGGCTTACTGCAGAAATGCTCGGATTTCCTAATGGGCTATCAATATTTCTGTGCCTGAATGTGAACATTGTCCACTTTATTATCTCTACCTGGAAAGAGGAATTGAATAAAAGATATTCATAGACCTAAACCTTTCTGAGTGATTTATCAAGTAGTAGGAGAATTCAGAATATGAAGGTTAAATCTGGAAAACAGCTGTGTTATGGACTGAATCAATGCAAAATATAAATTCCTTGTTCTCTCATACCCTATTTGGTTTGTTCATGTTATTTCAACGTAGTAAATGGGGATCCAATTTTGCATTCCTTACTCAAATGTAAAATTAACATAAAAGAATCGCCTTGTCTGGAAAGGAGTTGTGATAGGTCTGAGTTAAAACAGCAGGGCTGAGCAGTAAGTCATACACTACAGACTAATAACTCCTTAGCATAATATCATCATGTGCCACAAAAACTAGAAACTAAAATATCCACACTGACTGTAAAAAGATCTTTCTACACTTCACCACATCCTAAGGTATGTTTTCTTTTGGAAGTAACAATATACTGAATTTAATATAACCAGGTCAACATTTTGTAGAATATATTCCTAGCATTACTATTGCTTGGTGAAGTGGTTCTTGCCAGGTTTAGTATCTGCTGATGCAAGTGGCAGGAGGAAGTGAGGACAGAAAGAACTGTTGTTTCTAGATTTTAATTTTGAGAGAAACTATATTAATATGTCAATACCTTGCAGGTGTTATTTTACAGATAACTTCATTTTGGCAACAATGTAGTAATTTTTATATCAGAGCTAGTATTTTTTTATCTTAAGCAATATGTGTTATCATAGCGCTGGACTAGGAGAGACCTTTTTTGACGCTGCTGTTGCAGGTAACTCCTGTCTGGTCACAAAACCCATTTTCAAAATGTATCAAACTTAGTCTCAAAAACGGATATGTCTTTTGCTTCCACTATTCTTAATGGAAAGCTCTTCTTGAATGTCACTTTTCTAATAGTTAAAACCTTCTTTGAAATCCAGAAAGAAATTTGTGCAGAGCTAGATTATATCTATTTATTCTTGCACTAATTTGGTTTTAAAATTAAATAAGATTTTTCCCATTTTGTGTACTTGTTTCTTCTTTTATTTATAGACAACCATCCTAGCAGACTTCACTCTTGCACCACATGAGCCTTTTCATTCTCTTCTCCAGGATCCTGTCAGTGTGGCAAGTCTTCTCGTCAATCATGCAATTTTGAACAAAGATTAATTTAAAATGTGGGCTAATGTGAACAGTATTCCACAGGAGGCTCAAACACCACCTTCTCCAGTGTTACGAATATTTGACTATTTCCACTTGCCTTATATATTCCAGTATCACTTTTTGCTTTTCACAGCCGTATCATGTTGGTGACTTGGTCTTTCCATGATCAGGTAATACCTCCTGATCCCTTTTTTTTTTTTTTCCCCTTCTGTTGTTTCCAGCTGATGAGACCTTTAGTCTAATTTAAATTCTTGTTATTAGTTGCTAAATATATACTTGTACTTTATATATTACTTTTCATCCCACTTTTGCTACTGTAGTCTTCAATAGCATCTGTTTCTCTTATGTCCTGTACTGATCATTCTCTTTTGGTCACCACCACCCTGTGGCTCTTTGTCATCTTATGAAACAAGATGGTCACAAAACTGATCATTGAGAAATTGCAGTAGCAATTTCTCCTCTAACCACCTCTGACTAAATATTCTTCCTTTCAGCACCTCCCCCCTAGCAAAATTCTCATCCACCTCACAACTCTCTCAACTCCTACCTTCTCTAACCGAACTAACAACCACTTCTGAAGCATAGCATCAAGTGCTCCGCTGCAGGCTTTTTCTGTGCCCCAAAATTCTGTTATTTTCTCAAAACAAGCCATCATAAAATGTCCCACCCACTCTGATATATTTATTATGAATTCTCAGTGGTAGAGCTGAGCTTCATGTGTTAGTTCTGTGTAATTTCCTACAAAACAATACTGAACTTGTCAGGAAGAATTTAACACGTATGCATTTCAAATATGGATGATGGTATTGTTAACAGGTGCAGCTTTGTGGTACGTCAGTGCAATATTCAATAGCTAATTCCCACATAACAGAGGGGATAGAATGCCGTAGCAGGATATTCTTTTTAAATGCTTGTCTGACTTGCTTTTTTGACTGTTGGTTTCTCCACTCAGAATCAAAATGATGAAATTCTTTCAAAGCTGATAAAAAAACACTCATGACTACAGCTGTTCAAAATATCACCTTGATTGATTGATTGATAAAATCTTTGTAATAGAGACCTGGCACAGTTGATCTGTACTAATAGAAAAATATGCTTCAAGAAATATTAATATTCTCCTAATTACGTAGAGATGATGTATATACTAATGCCTTTGTGTATACACTAATGCCTTCATTTCTGTATCAATTTATCATTTTATGTTCTCTTGAGATCTAGATCTTTGTGAAGCACAACAGAATTGAGAGGGGAAAAGAGGAATTTTCTCTCTTTCTGCCTCGGACAACCTCAAGCAGGTACAATTACTGACAGAAAGCTATCTGTATACTATTGAAAAAAACAGAATTGAAAAGTAGAGCGGCTTCAAAACGTATTCATGCTTAGACTCTCTTGTAAAATACCTTCTGTAATTTGTATATTATCCATTCTTTTAATAGTGGAAAAGGTTTATAATTCTCCAGATACAGACTCCTAGTACTTGTTTGTTCCTACATATTTTTTAATCAATGACTTTTCTCATTAATAATTTTCTGGAAAAGGGAGTAATATGTGATTTGGACTCATATTTGGTCAGATGACAAATACATCTGAGAATGCACCAAAATAATTTCTTTACAAAATGGAAAGACACCACGATAAATAGGTTTTTCCTCCTCAAAGGAAAATAACATCATTTTTATAACTTCTGAAATCCAGCTAAAAATTATAAGAAGGAAAACATTTCTGCAGGTGACTTCAGACTTAGACACCTGGTTTTGAACCACAGAACCACCTGTGCCGTGTTAAACATGAGAGGAAGGAAGTACAGTATACAAGGTAAAAAGTACAGGGCGAGGCAATGTGATGTATCCCTTAGGTCAAACAAGAGGCTGTTTGTAAATGACCCTTCTGAGGCAGACATATGACTTCCCAAGACTGGAGCATTCTACAAAGGGATGCATAAATAGCAGTTGTTCACAGCAAGGGTTATACTATATGGCTATTAGCATGAATAGAAGCAACTCACTTCTTGCCAATGACAGGAAATAAGGTCAAGCAAAGATAACAGGTCTTTGAATTAGAGGTTTTCAAAATATTAGTCTTATGCCTTCAGTATGGAGTTGAATGAGTGATTCTTTTTAAAATATCCTACTTCTAAACCTTGGGACATTTGAAACCAAGTGTATGAAACAGCAATCATTAGGCTTTATGCCTGCCTTACCCAGCTTCACTTACTCCAGAAGGCAGTACAATTTAATAACGTAGCCAATCTGAATGTAAATAATTAAAAAATGCAGCTGAGGGCTTTTGGGGAATGTTTTGTTTAATCTGGATGTTCTCTCTAAAAAGAAGGGAGAAGAAATCACAAAGTATGCCAATACTGTAATAGCACTGCTAAACATCTGACTTACTTACTTGAGAAAATAAGTATTTGTATAACAGCATATTGTTTACTACTAATCTTTAATATCTGTATTCCTGTGGTGCAGGAATAGTTCTCCTTTTCCATAATCCTTTAATGGATTAACTACATAATCCATTTCCAGAGTGACCAAAGCCTTTGGCATTTGACGAAGGAAAATTGATCTTTCCCCCTTACATGTTGCTGAATGTGTCTCATAAGTCACCATCCCAAACTAGTCATTACTGTGTTTTAGAATGCAAGAATTTAATATGAAAATTTGTTAGGGAAATAGTTTTACGGTGATTCCTAGAAGTTCAGTCTGAGCTACTGTCCTCTTATCTCTTCAAATCTCAAAAGGTATTTTTTCCTGTAAGTCATTTAAAAATGTAAAGCGATCGTATCTGTGATAGGTATATGGAATTAAATCACAGGCATAGCTTAGGATAATTTAAACTCTTACATATATGTACCATGTTCAGTAATCACACAGTAAGTGAACTTATATAAACATGTTCCATAATGGGGTGAATTCAATACAGTGAATTCAAAATTAGTGGAGCTGTCAGCAACAGTGAGGATATGTGCAAAACATGAAAAAAGTTAAGTATACCTTTTTTTGTAGCCCCCTTAGTAAACTACCACATTCCATTAATTCCATATAAATATTTTGTAGTCAAAATCAGAAATGAAAAAATAATTAAATGCCAAATTATTTCTTACAACCGCTGTAACAGTTTTGTCTCTGTGTACATATTTCATATTTTTAGTAGGTACATTATTTGATTTTGCATATATATTGTTCTTTCAATAAAATACAAATCACTGCTAGCTAAATAATTTCTCACTAGTTAGTAAATTCATGTAGCATGAACAGATAGTCTACCTATTTTGCTCTAGTGTTTGTGTATGCATTTGTGTTTCAAGTCAAATGCATAAGGAACAATGGATAAGGTAATTTTTTAGAAGACAATAGAAAGTCTTGTCTTTCATTTAGCAAGAAAGGATAAAAACTCCTGATGGTCATTAACATGTGTTAGGTGGGCTAGAAAAAAAGATTAAACATCCTTTCACATTATCCCTTAATCATAGGCAATTTCCTTGATGCAGGAGTTTCATACCTTTCATAGGGATGTCAAAATGACCCGTCTAAGTAGATCAGCTGCAAGACAAGGGAAGAAAAAGTTTCACACATTTGTGTTCCTTTTGTAACGCTGTGGCTCCCTCTTTAAAACAACAAAAAGCATATTTCCACTTGGGGTTTTGCATTTAAGTGGAAAAATCATTATTTCATATTTTGCGCTTTGTTCAGTAATGAAATGCCAGTGATGTTAACTAGATGGATAAACATTATACTTACATTGTTTCTGATAAAAATATGCTGTTTAGGCAGAAGAAATCTTAAATATTAAAAAATATATATTAAAAATAAATCGTTATAGATATATTTCGTGCCTACAAGAAATACTCTTCAGTTTACAGAGTGATCTATAATCTATAGTGAGATCTATAATAAGGAAAAAATGCTAGAAATAATTATATTCCAGCTATAGTTTAAAGATTGCTGTTTTGAAACCATGATAAGACACGGTTATGTAGTTAAAAATGTTTTCTCCCCTCCTGTACATCTCTTTAAATAGTGGGAAACAAAAGAAGGTAGTAGCTCTCATCAGCTATATCACATCAAAATCCTAATTCAAATCTGAATTGTAGACTGACTACACAGGAAGGGAGAGCCTGTCTTCCTAAAACATATATACTATTCCAAGGTCATAGATCCAATCACTTCAGAAAACTGAAGATAACACCTGCCTGCTGTCTAAATTTCTTCCAATTATTTTTTTTACATATTCCAGTACCTGACTTTGGGAGGGTAAAATAGATAAAAAAGGGTATGTTATATATCCTGAAGCCTGCCAAATCTAAGCAGATCAAGGTTCAGCTTTAGTTGTTCTATTCTCTCTTCATTTCATCCATGTTAGTGACATGATGCTTATTAAAGACTACAGAAAGGCAGTGGTGTGTTGAATGTGGTCTTCTGAGCAGCACAGCAGAAAAATCTGCTTCGCATTCATTTCCAGCAATGAATGGTTTGTTCGTAAATAAAAAGTGGAAAGATTGCTGCTGATCATTAAATCCTAAAGAAAGAGAAAGAGAAGAAAACAGAAACAACTCATACGCCCTGCCCCTCCCAATAAAAGTTTGAGCTGGTCAGTCTTATTTCTTTAGAGCTTCACTATCCCATATATCCCATAAAGCACTTTTAACAGTATATTCACATCAGTCTAGGTGTGCTGGAGGAGGAAACCTACTCCATATCTGGAACTTCTCAAAGTTTAGCGGTATTTGTCTCCCAACTTTTAAGTCTACTCACTCAGCAGCTGCTATTCAACAGTTGAGTTATGTTAAGATAAAACCAGCTATCAGCAGTCAACTTTCCCGACAGTACCTGCATCCAAACATGCAGTAGCAATCAGGATTGGCTACACTGCTTCTCCCGCTATTGCTTCTGCACAGGGGGAAAGTGTTTCTTATCTCTATTTCCCTACAGCAATCTCCAGGTCTCCAATTTGTTTTGCCCTTATTGAAGAAGTGGGAGAGGGACAGAAATAATTTTCTTTTTGCGATTCAGTTTTTGGCTTTTCTCACAAATGTTAGTTATTGTTCATTTTTGACAGTCCTTGTGTTGTTTAAAAAAATGTTAGAAATAATGTTTTCTCTCTCTTCCCCCCCATTCTAATTTTGCTGATTTTTAATAAAAGATTTCTTGAGTTTTCCTTTAAACAGTGTGCAGAGTAGCATCAGCTTGACCATATGTTCTAGCTCTTTGTAGTTTTCTATGTATGAAAGATTATCTGTCTCACATTGGTCATTTCTTCTACTCTTCATTAACTTTAATGATTGCATATTTCTACCATATATTCTATGAGCTCCCTAAAGTAAATCTCTGAGTGGTATTTTGTTTTCTTTCTTCCTGGGGTCTTTAACTTTTATTTAAAGGGATTTAAGAACTGGTGCCACATTTTCTTGTATTTGTCCTCTTGAGTTATTCCTTATTCTTTAAAAGATTTTACTTAGAGTTTGCTGATTCTGTTAACTCTTTTATTCATGTCATTCTGGCACAAAGGATGGCATTTCTCCAGAGTTGGAATGATTTTTTGGTAACTGTCTAAAGATAAATATTTCTATAGGCTCTTGGGAGGTTTGCAACTTCTCCACATTTGCCATCTGTACCTGGAGAAGATGTATTAATTCAATAAGCATGGCTGTGCTTCTGTGCCATAACTACACAGAGCTCAATCATTCTTTTGCAATTTTCACTCCCAAACTGCTAAGAAGATTCCTGACCAGCACCATCTGAGATGATGTGTTAAAATTGGGCTGTTCTATGTGTGGCCACTATCTTAGAATCATAGAATAGTTTAGGCTGGAAGGGACTTTAAAGGTCATCTAGTCCAATCCCCCTGCAATGACCAGGGACATCTTCAACTAGATCAGGTTGCTCAGAGCCCTGTACAACCTGACCTTGAATGTTTCCAAGGATGGGGCATCTGCCACCTCTCTGGGCAACCTGTGCCAGTGCTTCACCACCCTCATTGTAAAAAATTTCTTCCTTATATCTAGTCTAAATCTATTCTCTTTTAGTTTAAAACCATAACCCTTTGTCCTATCGCAAGAGGCCCTGCTAAAATGTTTGTCCCCATCTTTCTTATAGGCGCCCTTTAAGTCCTAAAAGGTCTCCCGGAGCCTTCTCTTCTCCAGGCTGAACAACCTCAACTCTCTCATCCCATCCTCATAGGAGAGGTGCTCCATCCCTCTGATCATTTTTGTGGCCCTCCTCTGGACCTGCTCCAACAGGTCCATGTCTTTCCTGGGCTGAGGGCTCCAGAGCTGGATGCAGTACTCCAGGTGTGGTCTCACCAGATAATACCTGAGTACTGCGGTCCCAGTACATTTTCTTTGCATTTTCTTAATGAGGAAAGTAAGCGTTATTTTTCTGATTTCAAATATGGTTCGGCATGCTTCAGTTTATAACTGCCCCAGTCTTCTGGGAATGACATACTTCAACACAGACTTTCAACTGCTCAACTCATCTCCTAACTACTGGAGTTTTAGTATGGTTACTGCACTTTATGTGTGGTTTATATCTCAACTTTTTAAAGGAAAACTCTTTAAAGACATAGGATTCTACATAGTCTGAAATTCCTGAGGTTTTGGATGAAAAATGCTTACAAATTGTTGTACAAATTTGATTACAAATTTGAGTCCTTCTGCTTTGTCGTATTTTTTATCTACACAGGTGCAGGGTTTTTTCTTCTCTTGCTTTACACGTATGAACTTTCTCTGTCTATTGTAGCAACATCCAAAAACATTAATATTGTATCTGAGGTGCCTGCTGAGTGTTTCCGACACTTACCCTGGGAGGGGCACACATGTTAGTAATGATATCTCCAGCTGCTGCTAAATAAATCATAATGCCATCTTAAAAACATTGACAAAATAGAACCAGATTCCATATTGAAAGCTGGCCAATCTTTCATATGAATGTCTTTCACAGAAATTCCTGGGCACCTGTTATAAGACTTACTCTTCACTTTTAATTAAAAGATATCCATAAGTATTTTTATTAAATACCTAAGCACACGTGGTCATATCTTTTTATCTTTTGTTTCTTTTCCATGAAGTGTAAAATCACCTGCCAAGCATTGTACTCTGTGCAAGGCTTGTTGTTTGAGGGTCATGTTGAAATGGGGAACCTGAAAGATGAAAAAATGGATGTAGAACTATGTTTGTACGGACAATACATAAAATGTTGCCATCAAATGCAGTCACTTTTGTTTTATTTTGTTTTGAGCTGTCCTCTAGAAATTAAAACGTAATCCTGGTATCATTTCATGCTGGAGAAGCATTAGTATAGTAGAGAAATAGAATTACACATGCTTTAATAGTAAGAAATGAAAACATATGTGGGATAGGATTTTTAAATAACTCAACAATACTTCCATATTTTTTGCATAAAGGTACCCAGCTGAAATTAAGTTCCTCCACTTTGAAGGTTGCTCTGTTTTGTTTTGTTTTGTTTTTTGTTTCCTGTTCTATGATGAATGGATAGGCTTCTGCCTTACTGTGTAGGTCTTTCTTGTAATGTTTTTTGCACTGTGATCTTTTCATCCGTATTAGCTGACTTCTTTTTTGTCTGAGGCAAACTGCAAAGTTATAAAATTTACCACCAGCCTAGAGCATTCAAATTTACTGGTAACTCTTTATAGAGTGTTCTCCATGTTCCTTCAGTACTTTGCTTTCATGGGGGCTAAGAAATCCTTTTTAATAGTCTCTTTCAGAAATATGACTTTGGGACAATTTTTCCTAGTGTATCTATAAGCTCTGCAGACCACAGTCTGCTTTCAACACAGGTTTTCAGGTAGTCATGTCTTCTGCTCCTGCTATGTGCTGTCCTTTGGAACACTGCTTTCATATTGTTTTAGCCTAATACCTTAACACCAGAGAAATAGTAGTTGTCTTAAGAAGGTGAATGAGTGAGAATCTTAGGGCATGCAAACTATGGAGAGAAGCACACGTATGCCAAGGTTTTTAAAAATTTCAACTCAAGTCTTCTTAAGAGAAAGAATTAGGAAGCTGAAAACTAGAAGTAAATTTTTAATGCTAGCTAAACAAGCTTCATAGCCTTCACATACAACAAGAACAGTCTGTATTACAAAGAGCGTATTTAAACCATTGGCTGTTCTGTACAGTGGGAGAAGTAGGGTGTATGATCAGAGGCAACCAATACTGCTAATATTAACCTACCATTTTCAGTGCATAAGGCTACTGTCATGCTGAAATTCTGTGTCATGTGAGAGCTATTAAGAGGTGGAATGTAAAGCAGAGAAGCAGTGCAGCACCGTTGAACGTTGACCTCTTCTCGTTCCTGAAGGTGATTCACAAAGGAGTTCAGAAAATTCATCCATCAGGAGCTCCTAAGAAACAGAGGACACTGGATTGGACAACATAATCTGATGGAAATTAGCAGGTACTTGTATACATTTTGGTATTGGTCACCAGCCAGCTGTGACTAGTATGAGTGCTAGTATGAAATCTTTCCAACATATGACATCATACATGTGTGCAAGGAAGAAATACCACCAAAAATCTTACATGGGAGGTGGTATACCACACATCTATTAATTCAAGCTATGTAGAAAATCTTGCCAAATGAGGAGGCCCTGTGTACCTTTTGTTTAACTTGCTGTATTTATTACCTAACACCTTGAAGAAACTGTTAGAACACTGTTTATCTTTATGCTAAGAGAATCCCTGAAATTGTGCCAAGTTCAATGTTAGAATGGTTTATAGACTATTCCCATACCCACCGGGCTAGAAACTGTGCCCAAGGGCATAGGAAGGGTGTAGTCTAGTTTGGAATGGCTTAATATGGTGAAGGATTTAATGTAATCGCTGGATACTAGAAAGTAATAAAGCATTTTGGATTAAAGATACAATTTACAGGGTTCTTTCCTCTAGTTTAAATATATGCAAAGGAATGACAAGTTGTTTTTTTTTCTTAAGTTTGTTCCTCTAACATTGTATTTTAAGCCATTTTGCTTTGTGAATATCGCATAGGTAACCATGCATATTTCAGAAGCATATTCTGTTCATTAGTCTCTTTTCTTCCAGTAAAATACTCAACAGCCAATAGTTTGTGACCTTATTTGAAAAACACTGATAATGTAACATAAAATGAATCTAGAGTTAAAAATTAATGGATAAACCACTGAGACTATTAAAACTATTCCATATAATAAATAAAGAAAGGGAGTAAAAACTGTCCGGGGTATTGTCATACACAAAGTACGCAAAACATCTCATCTGCTATCTGGCATTAACCCAGCTGAGACCTAGCTACCATGTAAAAAACAGATTAAACTAACATCCATCAAGGTGAAAGATAATTATTGCTTGTGTCAGACAACACCTGTTTTTGCAGCATTCCTCAACTGAGTTAAACTAGAGACATGCTGAAGCTTTCCACTGAATTTTACATTTGACAGTTGCCTGAAGCAATTGTGTCTGTGAAACACCTTCACCTCTTCCTTTGTTTACTTTTTGGGTAGACTAAAGATGTTAAAATACTAAACAGAAAAATTTAAAATTAAGGAGAAAATCCAGCAGCAAAATATGCAAAGTCAATGATGGATGTTTATTGAAAAAATGTTACAATAGTCAGTCTTTTGTGAAGTCAACGTACAGATCTATTGAAAACATTCATTTGAGAATGAATCTGCTTACACTACTCAAGTGAGTAATGCCACTTACTTCACTGGAAGATCAAAAGAGTGAAAGTAGTAGTCCCTAGAGAATACCATAATGCATTCCTGCTACCTTTAAGCAACACTGCATAGGTTGTAAGGCAAGACGTTGATCCTACTGCATAAAGTAATCTGTATCACAAGCACAAGCTTCACAACAAAGTCCTGCTTCAGTTGTGCCAAGACAGCTTAGAGCCCATGGAGCAAAGTGCATTCTGTTGCATGAAAAGCAATGATATGTAAGCATGCTATAGCTTTCATAGATCAGTTCACAGAAGGATTTGGAATCTTTACTGTTTTGTTTTGCCTTCTTATGAGATATAGGACAAAGTTTGATTTTGTGACCGTAAGATCAACAGAGGTCTTTTGAAATAGACCTCTTCTGAAATAGAACTTAGTTTTCCTATATATAGAAAAAACATTGAAAACTCTATGTCATCAACTACTCTGCGAGGTACAATCTAACTTGATCAGGTTAAATACTAAAAAGTCCAATCCAGAGTTCACTTATATCAGAAAGGGTCTTTTAATCAACTGAAGTGGGTTTGGATGATACCTGGTAGAAAGGCCAGGTGGATGATTACGCTAAACAGTTGCCCCTAAATTAATTTGACAGAAGGAGATTTGCTTTAGAAGACAGAAGGAAGGGCAAGGTTTGGTAGACTAGAAACTGCACATTGAGCCTAGAGGGAAGAGAAATGGGAAGGAGTGCAAGTAATGGAGCACCATTCATCCCATTAAAAGCAAAACTGCCAGCACATGGTAAACTATGGTAAACCATGTTCAAAAGGTAAAGAAAATCCCACTGCAAAAAACGTGCTTCCCAAGAGAGAAACACAGAGGTCTATAGAAGAGAATGAGGTGAGGTCACAGATGTGATGTTTATTGGGGCAATAGATCCAGAGGCAGCACAGCATGCCTCATTGCAAAAGGAGGCGGCAGTTAACAGTGATTGGTACTAGCTGGTTTTAATGACACACAACTTCTAAAGACTGCACACAGATTTGAAAACAAACATGATCAGATGGAGAGATGTGAAACAGATAAAATGTATAAGCCAAAGGCTTTAAAGGAAAACATACTGCCACAAACAAGTTAGGGGAGGCAGTTGCAGCAGTACAGATAAAAGATGTAGGATCATCTTGTGGGAAATCTTTGCTGAAAGATCAGGCAGAGGAACTATTGGGGCTACCTCATCTATCCTTAAGAGTTTTATCTGAGAGCATGTCAGGGCAGTATGGTCACAGCAAGGGCAGTGCTGACACCACCCACAAATACAGGGTTTGAAGCGACTGCAGTGTTACCTTTTCTGTTGAAAACTCATTTGGAGTGCAGACGTTGGTCAGCAGTGTATGTCCTTAAGTGAATAACCATACTCCTGAGAGAATTAAGAGAGCAGCGAACAGAACAAAATCAAGAGAGGAGACCACAAATTGGCTAAAGTCAATGTGCATCTCACCAAAAACTTAGTGGCCTGTATAGATCCCTGAGTTTTTGTTAAGATTGTAATCCAAGAGCACTATTAGGTACTGACAGAGGAAGGACAGTTGGTGACAAAACAAGCACGAACATTAAATAAAAAGGATGCTCTGCAAAAATCCTGGTCTCACAATAGATGACAGAATGACCAAGATAGATACATACATTTCATAATACTTTAGCGACATCACTGCATTAATTTCCAGAAACTTCAGAACAATGGATGGACAGAGACCCAAATGTAATCTGACAGTACAGTAACCAGAGGCAGGAGCTAAGAGTACACAAACAGTAAGAGTGTGTCTGTGGAAAGTGTTTTAGAGACGATGCCTCAATAGAGGATGAGGTCAGTGGAGAAAGCTGTCAATTATTTGAGCTGGAAATCTACATTGCTGGGAGCTGTATTAACAATACAGCTGGTACTGATTACATAAAAGCAGTACAGGAAATACCAGAAAGAGAAGATAAAAAATGTCCTTTGGTTTAAATGTATGAAAAATACATCTTTGTAGTTACAGTGATAACTATGGAAGGTATAAGTGCATTTCTTTACGTCTCTCATAGTGCACCAATCCTGTGCTTTTGAATAATGGGCTTATAGCATGATTCAGTTACATTGCACTTAACTAAATAAAAGGTGTAATTGGTGATTAGAGAAATGCAATGAGATCAATGGGAGGAACTAAATAACTAGCTTCCATATGATGTTTTTCAGAGTTTTATTTTTCAGACAAATCTGAGTACAGACCTAACATACATTCTTTCAAATACCAGCCATAAAAAACATTGTTATGGTTATGAAACATAATAGTCTTTGCCCTGGAGTTTATAGCCTAGAACTATTTGAGTGCCAAGTCTATATTTCTAACTGTGTTAACACTTTAACCTCTAATACTGACCAAAATGGTTCAAAACTGGCAGAGAAAAAACAAATGCACAGGGCAAGATCCAATACGAAGAACAAATCATTGTAATTAGCTGCCAAAGAAGAGAAGATCACAGCTGGAGTCTGGTTCAAGGAACTGGTCCACAGATCACGTGCACCAGCTGAGTCCCACATAACAAACCCTCACCCATTTGTCTGCATGACTCCACATACTTGAGTTGGTATCAGTGCTGACCATGGCACTATATTTATCTTACAAAATTTTCCTGATCCATGACCTCCAGATACCTACACAGCTAAAACCTTTTTATGAAACTCTCACCCACTCACCACATCTCAGTTTCTAACACATCTTTTTGCCTGGTTTTTATGAATTCAGTTCTTTTCCATTAATTTCTGTTCAGAAAAATGGCTAACAATTATTTTCCTACACTGTTATTTCATTCACCTCTCTCTCACAATAATTCTCTCCATAGTCGAAATCAGCTAAGTGATTTTTCTTTTCTTTTAAGGAGTTTCATGGCTTATATGAGCTTCTCATTCAGCATTTAAAGGTCAACTTCTATTTTTAATCTACTAATGATGCCAGTGTCTATTTTCCACTTGTTACATTTTCAAAAGAGCAGGAGAGAGCTTTCATCCATATATTTGGCAGAAGCTCCATTAAGAACTTCTAAAGAAGTGCAACCTATTTATCTTCATTGCCCTTAGATACAATGCCTACAAAAAAATTGCCAACAAATGACTGCTGGGGTCCTGAGATGCCTGCCCCTCAAGCTGACGAGTATTGTTCTGGTGTTCTGTTGTAAAGCTCTGTGGTAATTTGTTCTCTTTTATTTAATAGTAGATCTCTTTGGGGCAGGGACTTATAGAGACTTTTTCTGCTTTGCGTTTATGCAACATTGCTAGGACCTGCAGTGATGCCAACAGAAGAACAATTAATAAAACTGTGTGAAAAATTATGTATCCCAGAGGCCAGAGTTGTCTACTGCTCTCTGTAGCTTATGAAATAGCTACACAAAATAGCACATAAATGGAAGACTTGCATGATCTACTGGCTATCTTGAATGCCTTGTAGACCCGACCTTCCTTCAGCAGCAAGCACGGAGATTCTGTGTGATTAAAGACGTCATATCTAAACACTGACTTTTAAAAAGCTAGTGGCATTGGCTGCATAGTTCCAAACACCACACTCTGCACGTTCATGTGTATTTGCAAGTTTGCTTCTCCTTACTCCAGAATTAATAAAACTGGCCCCATCCACTTTCAGCGGCACTGCTTGCTTCTAAACTTTCTCCCTCCAAATCTCTTAAAAATGCATGCATCAACACAGCAGTCTAACAAGCCATTTTAGGAGCTGATTTGATTGATGCTTCTGTAATAGGTTGCCAGTACAAGTCCTACAACAAATTAGAAAGAAATGGGAGAGCAGGGGCACACACAGGGTCTACAGAGCAAGGGTCAACTTCCTAAGTCTCACAGAGGATTCAGTGTTTCAGTTGGGGAACGGGTTTGATATACTGTTCTGAACTTCCCAGAACGACAAGGGGATCTGAAGGATTAAACACATATTGGTCATCCACACCTGTCATTGTGAAGGTAACAGCAGCCTCAGGGGGCTGGCAACAAAATCTTCCCTATTCATTATCATTCCAGATGCCAGCGGTGACTTTCTCCCTGGATCATGAAATGGGTGCCAACAGCCACTCCTTCTCCAGTTTAGAGGAATCCCAGCCCACAGCCTTTTCACAGATGGGTAGCAAAATCACTCCCACAACTTGGAGGTGAAAAGAAGTTCTCCTTCTTGTGTTGCAGAAGGCTTGACTGGAGAGCAATGCCCAGCAAGGCTTACTTAGCATGGCAGCCGGTGGCTGCTTAGAAATGGCAGGGTGCATTTGTGATGGCAGAGCTGCGGGGTGCGTATGGCACCTTGGGTCCGGGCTTGGTGGGGTTTGTGGTTCTCGACAGGGAACGTTTTCGGGGTGGTCAACAACTGGGGAGGGGAATGGAGACACTCAACTTCACCCCATGAAAGATTCGGAAGGTTCATTCATAGAGCATTTAGGGTGTGAATTTAGATACTTCACAGAGAATACATAGAACTAATCAAGCAGTGATTCAGGTGATTATTTTTCAAATCTCTGCTAACAATACAAGTATGGGAGTGTACAAAATGTTATTGCTTTAGATCAGGTCCCGATATGGAATTTCAGTAGGGTGTTGCCCTTCAAATGGTGAACCAGGGACTCGCTGTCAGCGACTTCACATGTTACAGAGCACAGGCAGTTCCTGAAACTGAAAATACGTAAATTCAAAAAAAATCCTCAGCCATCGTTGACGGGGCTCCCTGGTTAAAAGAGAGGGCTGGACTCAAAATTGCGGGCGCCACAACCTTTTCCAAGCAATGCTGCTAACGCACCGCCTGCCCCGAGGCAGCCGCCGGGCTGCTTTATGGGAGGACGTTTCCGTGAAGCCCCTCCGAGGCGGCCGTTGGGCCGAGGGGCGCGCGGCGGCCGTTGGGCCGAGGGGCGCGCGGCGGCCGTTGGGCCGAGGGGCGCGCGGCGGCCGTTGGGCCGAGGGGCGCGCGGCGGCCGCGCAGGTGCGAACAGGGCGCAGCCATTACCAGAGCACTCGGAGGAGCGCCCGTCCCGGCCGGCGTGGCGGCGGTGCTGTCCTCTCCCCGCCGACGGGCCCGTTTCCGCGCTGCCTTGCTCTGAGCGCCACGGCTTCTCGCTGCTGGGGGTCGGCCGCCTCGGCTGCGAGCGCAGCCGGTGCCTGACTCCGCGACGGGCTCCGGGGGGTTGCCCTCCCTTGCAAAAGCCTTGCTGGTTTAGTGCCTTTTGCAGGTGATTATAAGAAGATAGCGGGACTGTTAATTACAGGTACAAGGCATCCCTTTGTCTAGCTGTTTGAAAGTAAGTGGGTCTGCAGTTGGCTTTGGGTGACAGCTGAAGTTCTTCCTTTATCGTTATTTGCATCTGTATAACCTGTTAATTGCGTGATCAGGAGCCGTTCCAGAGGGTGACGCCTGCTTAATTTACTGCGAAGAAGCCTCCGGTGGGTCCGATGCTGCTGTCCAGGTTACGCACACCTGAGAGGCGCCGAGCGCCGCAGCGGCGGCAGCCAGCGTCGGGTGCGGACTCGGCGGCTGAGCGGCCGCCCGGCGCGCGGGGACACCGGCTGAGCTCTGCTCCGGCCCCGCCGCCCACGGCCGCCCTCCCGCCTGGCCCCGCCGCCGGGGCAGCCTGCAGCAGAGGGCTGTTCCCGGGACAGCCAGCCCCCGGGGCCATCGGCCTTCCTGTGCTTTTTTTTTTTTTTTTTAAAATGCAGAAAGATAGATATTTCCTTTCCTCATTCCTGTAGAATGCTATCCCTCTCGGGTGAACAGAAGAAAAAGCAGACATCTTGGAAGTAAAACTTGCCAACAAACGAAGTGGAAAGGTTAGAAGTAGAGCTATATAAGTAGGCTTTGGTGTTAAATGGTAAATTTGGAAGATTTAGTTGAAAAAGAAAGTTAGTCATACCAAACGTCTTTAAGTTGCTGTAGGAATTTTCTAATTCTCGAATCTGCCTTCTTATCATATTTCAGATGAATAAAAACATATATATAACTTTGTTAGTAAGCTGCATCAGAGAAATGTCATTAATTGTAATATTGTTAGTGATTATTACAGCTGCTCTATGTAGGTAATCTCTGGGTTGCTCTTTTTCACTCTTTTGGATGGAAGGAAGTAGTGAGTGACTCCAGTCTTACAGGCTGGTGAAACACAGGTTCTTGTGCAGTATGATTATTTTCACAGGGAATTTAGAGGGTACTGAACAGTTGTAGGGTTTTATCACTCATCTGTTGATATTGTAAGGCTCGTTTGAACCCTATGTAGTATGCAGTCAGCGTTTCTAATGCGGTCAGAAATCTTTGTCATTCATATGCGCTAGTAACTTACGAATCTGATTGTGAACTTGAAGTGCGGCACATCATGCACGGTCTTAAAAATAATTTTAAAAGCCTCGAAATATTTTCCAAGTTTTGTTGGTTGATAGGTCTAAAATTGATAAAGCATGAAATGAGACTGCTGTAGAATTTTTAGTAATGTTAAGAAGGGATCATAGCACTTGTGTGCAAGCAGGCCGAGATTTAGGGTCTGTGAGGAACATCAGCATAAGAATCTTAAATGCACTGTCTTTTCCCATTTTTTTGAGGACTCTTTCTGGTATATGTCAGGAATGCAGGTGACAAACTTCTTCCTTTTGGAAAAAAAAAAGACTTCAACTTCTCCATAATAAAGAGAATCCAGCCTGAACATAAAAATGAAATAGCAGTGCAGGGAGCCAAGTGAATTCATGTGTGCAGAGTACTTTTTTTTTTTTTAACTAACTTTATCTGTGAACTCCCAGCCCTGGAGCCTATTTGAAATAAGATAGGAAGCTTCAGTCTTGTCACAAATGCAGCTACAACTTGTCCTGGGGAAGCCTTCGTAATGGGGTCAGGTAAAGTTCAATGAACTACCAAACCAGCACTATTTCAGAAATGCTAAGGTGCTCTTTCCACTGATCTCTCCACTCTCTCTGCCTGTTATTAAACTGGTAGTTTTTACAACATCAATAAAGAACTTTCCTACCCAATTGCCCCAGACAAAGGCCTGAAAGCTAGGTTTAAACTATGAAAACTTTGTGTTAGGTTCATTTAGATTGTTTTGCTGTGTCAAATACTCACTTGAGTTCAAAAGTTCAGATGAACCATGAACTTTGTCATTTCACAGCAGGCAGTTCTACAAATATAATCCAAAAGTGAAAAAACATGCTGTATTTAAGGTGCATTTGTTGTTCTGTGAGGAATATACTTGGAGTTACGCGTTTTCAAAGTTCTGCTTGACTTAAAGGAACTTTTAACTATTTAAAAGATAGAAAAACACTAAGCACAATTAAGCCAAATAATTCCTTGATCCCTGACCTTTTAGGCTTTCAAACCAACACATATTCAGTGACTAATCATTACTGCACAAACTAAACCCAGCTAATCTTCTTAATAAATTGTGAAGTCTTGTATGTCTCATGGTTTCAGTGATGGCTTTTCTCCCCGTCTGGAACATTGCAGAATATCAAAACAAATGGGTCATGGCTTTATGTATTTTTTTGAAGTTTGAGTCCATGTCATCTCATGATATAGTCTTGAGTTGAGCAGGTTTTACAAGTGTATCTGAAGTATAAGACTCCTAGGAATGAAAAATCAGTTGATGCAATTTTCACCTACTTATTAGATAACAAAAATGTGTGGGCAAAAACAGTTTGTGCAAAACGATTTTTTAAATATGGAAACTTACCAGAAACTGAAGAGCCTGTAATAAATTCAGCTTCTTTTCCATGAAAAGGAATTCCTTATGCCTACTTTCTCCTTCCTCCTGGTCTGGAGACTCAATCTATCAGGAAGCAGCAGCATTTCTTTTTCAGACTTAAATTTGGAATCAGAAACAACTGATTTAAGGCTGTTGTCCCTGACTGTTCATAAATTGTAATTCAGGGCTTCCCAGAATTGCTACATCTGGTTAAAAAAAACCCAAACCAACAAACCTAACATGACATTATCAGAAATGTATTTTTTTTAGTATCACATATATTTTCTGATTTTTACATTAGAAAAAGTTTGAATTTTTGACCTTTATGCTGTGTAAGAGCTGGGACCTTGTTTTGGGGGCTTGTCATATAATTAAAACATTCTTGGAACTTTCCATTTAAGGAAAACAAAATAATGTGTTTTTTTTGTTAAAATTGCTGTATTTGATCTCTGTATGAGGCATGTGTTCTTTGCAGGAGTCATTTAGTTATTTGAAATAATTCATTGCTATTCTTGCATTACTCAGCAAAGAAAAGATATAAGCATAGGGAAGAAATTAGCAATTGTGTTCTTTGTGAACAACAAAGAGAGAGAATGAGGAAATGTCAAATTTGGTGGACACCTGCAACAGTTCAAAATCTGTGCTGCTAAGCCCATAGTTGTAGTTGAGATTGTGATCAAACTTGTGATGTGAGTTGTGATTGTTATTAGGCTCACTACCCCATCTCCTCCCCCTTTCTGAAGGCTTGTATCTGCTAAATGGAAAAAATACATATTGTAAGAAAGAATGAATCACATGTCTTTTCTGATAGTTGCAAGCGTTCGTTATCTTGGGCAGTTCTGCTGCAGTATCTTAACTAAGTACACCTCTTCCAGGAGTTGGTGTTACTTAACTCATGGGCTGCAGCAAGCATGAGCCTTCTTCCTGCTTTCAGGCTGTTGTGGGAAGAAGCTAGGGAAGCAAAAGTAGAATTTCCGGAATACAGGCAGGGAATTTCAGTGGCAATAGCTTCCTACTAGTGCTGGCATGAAGTGTCGTATACCACATCAGTTATCTGCAGCACGAGCTACAGATCTTCTCTGAAGGTTTTTATTATAACCTGTTTTATACATATCCATGTGAGTCTTTCATTGGTCCCTTTATGCTGGGTAAAAATCACAGAGCAATACAACAGACTTTCAGGATTCTAGGTCTAGGTGAAGAAGGCTGTCTTCTGAGACCTCTCTTCCAGCACTTTTGGAGATGGGTTGGTGGAAGGAGAGTCACTGGAGGTGAAAGCCGTAGGCTGTGTCATCACTTAGACTCTGGGCAGCCTTCTGTAATGTCGTCAGCAAGTGACTTTAGACACTGTGGTGCAGCCTAGCATCAGAGAGATGGCTTTAAGCCAATTGAGCATTCTATCACTTCCTTGGGAGCTCTGTGTGAATCTGTGCAGAGGTACAACATATGTACAATCTTCTGAAGTGCTGTATAACCTGTGAGCTGAAGAGTATTTCACAGGTGGTGGTTGTTGTTGTTTGGGTCATCTATTACCAATCCATAAATTAGACTGTATTCATTTCTCATAGTGTTTTGACTGAAATAGAATAATATTGTTGATAAATACAATCCATTTTTCCATTCAGGCTGCTGTCAGTTGGAACGATCAGATTATTTAGTGAATGGAAATAACTATAGGATGGAGACAGACAGGCATAGATATTGTATTGCTTGTGAAAGCTTGATTTACGAGGCTTTTCTAATTATTTATTGTAATTTGTTGTTTGTTATAACAAATTATTTAACAAATAGGACGAATGTGCTACATTTATTATTTATTATAATTGTATAATTAATTTTGTTACTTATGTTGATGTACAGACAGTGTGTCAGCATAGAAAGAAAGCCACTTTGCCTGCCTCAAGAATGTTGAAATTCTGATTTTTGTTGATTTAAGCACCTAAAATGGTGTCAGTTTTTCCCAAGCTTCTTGAGAATTCAAATCTTGACTGGAAAACCTGAAAAAAAAAAAGTTGATTTCTGGTATTAACCTCTTACTGATCCATTTGCACGTATTTGGGGAAGAGAGTTTTTAGTCGTATTTTAGCCTTTTGGCACTGCTTGCAAGGTAAGTAAGATTGAAAAATCATTAAGGTGATTTCAGAAACATTCTGTTTAGACTTGTCATAAAAACATTTGAAATATTTTTGGATGACAATGGTGGAAAATTTGTACATTTTTTCCAAAGTGGTTGAACCATTACCAATTCAGTGTTTCCTGATCTTATCCATACAATGCAGTAGAGGCTTTGAACTTCAAATAGTATCCTTTAAGAGTAAATATTAGTGTTACATTTTTACTTCATAAATGTTACTTACTTTGGTTTCTGTAATCACCAGTTTTCTGGGGATTGACATGGAGTTTAAACTGAAGTCACTTAAAATAAGGGCTGAACAACAGAAAAGCTGAGACTGGCACTGAGACCACAGAGAAAGGGCTTGTGCACTAGTGCACGCATTTATTGTGTTAACAGAAAGCACACCAAAAAGTGCAAGAACCTGATCCTCTGACTGCTCAGAAGTCTGAAAATAATTTAGTAGTATTGGTGTGTTCCCAGAAGGGAACAGCAAAGTGGTAATTTGCAGTCCCAATTCTTGAATCAGTGTGATTAAGCCTTGCACTAGTTTGGGCAAAAAGACAGTAGCTGCAATAGTTTCAGTTATGCTATTGGTCTAGAGGAGCAGTGAGATGTTTCTTCTAGTAACTCACCTAACTGTTTGTGTCTTTAACTGCCATGACAGAAGTGTTTAAATACATAGCAGCTTACTTGTGAATGGCAAAGATGATGAAGCCAATAGGAAGAGTTGTAATTCAGTTGTAATAATTCCAACAAGAAGTTTGTCTTGGTTTTTGTCTGCATTGGGATTCTCAAGCGTTTTCTTTGACATCCTGCTAAGGATACTGTCAAGAGAGAGCTTTACTCTGAGCTTACAGAACAATTCCTGTTTTCCTGTCAAAGGAGAGTCACTGACAGCAGAGCTAACCATAAATTAACATCATTCCATGTTTCATATTCTCCTGTTCATCAGATCAGGTACCTGGCCAAGTCGTGGTTAGCAGGTCTAATTCGTTGTATTGTTTGCTGACTGCAAGATTGTAGGTTGTGTAGGCCTTCAATGCTGCCTCCTTTAGGCAGTTGCTCAGCTGCTGCCCTTTCTTTCCCTGTTTTTCTTTAAATTGCTTTTACTGTAACTCTTAAAAGCTTTTTTGTCACCTCAGTTTTCTGCTGGCTAGATGAAAGTGAGGAACTGGCAGTACCGTCTTCACAGCCCATAAAAGACTCAGTACTATTGATAGTTTTCGCCACAGTATTTTGGAAGTTGTACTGTTGTAGGAAGCTGCCAGGGTGCATTTGTGTACCCTGTGGACCTGCCTGAGGCCACACACTACAGTGGCACTCCTCGCTGCTTTGTGTGTCTCCACATTGGTATGCCATAACTGCTGTTGGCTTGTTCTGTGCCCTAGGAGGTTATCCCACCCCAGTAAAAACTCCAGAGAATCATCTAATTCACTAATTCACTGTAATGACAATGCTGGTGTGCTGTCAGGGCATCCACTGCTGCAGGCTTCTGCTATGGCAAGTTCTTTAAACTCAAGTTCTGCAAGTGTTTACTTTTTAATGTTTTGAACAAGCTTTACCAATCTCCACAGGAGCTGCTTCTTTGGTCAGTTCTATTAGTGGACTTCCTGATGGCATGTTTACAGCTTGAACTGGATAGTGCTGTTCATTCAACAATTTCATAATTTGTTTTGGCTCTATAAAGTCAGTCCAAGGAAATCGATTTCTTTCTTTAAACCGTTCACTGTGCAACCTGTAGGTGGCTGCCACTCAGACTAGCTCTTTCACTTGGTTCACAATTCCCCGACTGTCACAGTCTGACTGACCAGCCTACATTTAACTTCAAGGACATCTGACCGTTTTGTACTTTTTTTGTTTTCTCTTAAATCATGAGGTCTCTGCTGGTGAATCTGAAAGTTTGTGGTCATGCATGAGATCAGTATCTATTCCAAGTTCAAATGATGCTGTACTTGTTTCTTTTGTGGTTTAGATTTGGTGTGCTTCTAGAAGGTATTAATTTTTTAAAACTCATCTGTTTTACTAGCAGTCTCATCTCTTCATCTTCATATGAGCCTCATGTAAATAGCAATAAGGAATGACACTGCTACTTCAGCTGTTCTGTTAGTGTAAGAAATATGTTTTTTTCAAAAACACTGTATTTTAATGTAATAGCTTTCTGTCACAAAAACATGCAGAAAACAGCTCAGGAGAGGCATGACAGGAGATGGCACCTTTATTCTACCTTTACTTGAGGAGCTCGTTATCTTCTCACACAGATGTGCTTAGAGCAATCTTACCTGAATTCTGGTGGGCTAGTGCGTGGTCCAGGATAGATTAAGTACCTGGGCTCAAGACGCATTTTCTATATGGAAAGAAAGCATAGAGCTTTCTATCTCAGGCTTACATAATGATGTTTGTATGGCAGCAGAGTAGCAGAAAGAGATCGGTGATCTTTTTTGGATGAACAGCGTTTGGATCTGCTGGAAAACATGCAAGTCTAAGACCTGGCTGCGCTGTTTCCTAGGGAATATCTCATCCCTTGTGATGTGAGGGTTTTAGAAAAATCATGGAAGATCACGATTCTTCAGATCGTCCAATATTTAGAGAAGTGCAGTATTATTAAAGTTAGAATTGGCCTATTGAAATTTAGTGAAAAAAATGGATTCCTGGGTAGGATGGAAACTTGGGGAAATGGGGATGACTGCTTAGAGAAGTGCAAGAGAGAAGGAAAAGGTAAAATCAAAAGTTGATGAGAAATTGTTTGGCCTGAGAGGAGGGATTCATCATATCTGTCAGCGGCCCTTTCAAATAACAGTCTACCTTTTAGATGCTCTTGCATCTGTGATCTTTGCTCTGAAAAATCTTTCTTCTGCATTCTTTAATCTTACAGCTGGAATATTGAATAAGTGACCTTTTCTGACTCAGACACATTGTTGTCTCTGACCTCCCCAAATCATGGTTTCACCTTTGTTTCTGCCAGATGCCTGACTACCTTCCGTCTCCCTTTTCTCTGCACCTCAAAAACTGTCCTTCATTCCTAGCTGAGTCTTTCCTGTTGGTCTGTCACAGAGCTGCTTTTCTCACCACTTGCTTCTCAGATCATTATAATTGACAGGCATTTACATTTTATTCCACTTTAGGAAAGCAGCTTCCATATGGAAAACACATTTTATTTGATGTTTGGTTTATCCAGGAGCTGATCTTAGTCATAATAACTGTTTCGCATTCAGGGTTGCTGCTTTTCTTTCTGCATTTTCCAGCTGGACTGTTTGAGGCATAGGAGGTCAAGTGACTTGTCCCAGACTATGAGTCAGTGCTGTGAATTTGGACTAGGACCCAGTATCCTAAAGGCTCCCAGTCTTTGCCTCTGACCACCACTAGACCATGCAGCATCTCTGAAAGGCTTGGCTCTATGGAAAAATACAAATTAAGAACACTGAGTTTGAATCTTTAATTCCCAGAATGTAGTTATTGAGCCTTGTTCAGATTACAATGAAAACATGTTTTTTTAAGTAAATAAACCATGTAACAGCTTTTTGGGTTTTGGCTTTGTCTCTTTCTCTGCCCAGCTAAGTAGTGGCAAAATGTTTTTTATCAGCAACTAATACAGGAAACAAAATATGAAGGGGAAGAAATCTAGAAATGTTTGGCCTTACTGTGGCCGTGATTTAACGCACATTTTGGACAGACTGACTCCTTTTGTAGCTGCATGCAATTGTAGTTGGGTGCCTCTTCCATTTAATTTGAGCATACTGCTGTTTATAATTTGAGGTTCGAACCTTCCTCTTTATCTGTGATATATACTGGGCTTTCTCAAGGGTGCCTTCTGGAATGCTTAGGCTTCAGAGATCTTAGTTAAGACATTTTGTTTTCAGAGCAGCTCCACAGGGTGATAGGGGCACTCCCCCATTTTATAAAGTATCATAAAGGTGTAGGGAAGTTGGTGCAAGAGTTTCTGCTGAGTTTGTGACTCCAGTCTGAGGTGTTTAGACCTGATTTATCAGGGAAAATAAATTATGTTGTTTATGCTTTAAAGGATTTTGGCTATTATTGGCTGGTTGGTTTGTAAAGAAAACTGGAAACAAAAATTATTTGTCTGTGAACAACATCAATATGTTTCCAGAAAATGCATTTTCATAAAGTTGATCCCACAGAGAATTCAGTCACAAGTTTTAGACTGACAGCACCTGTAGCTTGTTGTCTACTCAGTGAAGAAGTAATTGGTCTGCAGACATGAACTCTTTCGCTAGAGGTCTGATCAAACCTTTTTCTCTTTTCTTTCCCCATCCACTGGTTCCTCATCCTAATCTCCAAACTGATTTTATACAAGTCCAAAATCTTAAAGTCTTAAGTCCTTGTTCTTAAGCGTTATAGTGCTAGGCATTATCATCTGAATGTATTGATGGCGCAAAATTATTCTCATTTCAGGGAGCAGTGGTACAATTGCACTGAAGCTCTCCAGCAGACTGTCCCAGGGCACATAAGAGGAATGGGAATGTTCAGATTAATTGGTTGGAGACTCACAAAATTATAGGTAGTTGAAAAGAGACTTTTATAATGCAAAATATTGGACAACCTTAGCTTTTGCTGAGTCATCTGTGAATAGAATGAAGATGACAATGGCATGTTGGTTTGGCAAGAGCCACTGTTACATTATTAATACAGCCATCAGGCTGAATTCTGAAGAAAGCAAAACTTGACTAATAGACTGCACTAATTTTACTAGGTATCTGTGCTCTGACTTTGTATTTCCTATTTTCTTTTGAATAACATACAGCCACCTGGCTGACGCCTCCTTCTTTGTCACCTCATATGTGATTAGGGCTAAATTCACTTTTAATCCTAGAATACTGATAAATCTGTCATCAGCACTTTGACTTGTGTATCTGTATTACTATAAACCAATGATAACAGCACTCCTGATGATACATGATGTAGTCCTTTGCTGGATACTTAAAATATAGAAGCTCATCTAGTTTTGAAAGTACATAAGTGTCATGATGTCACACTGCTTTTGGTCAGCTAAGCAGACTACCAGAGATGACTGGTTGCTATGTCAAGTGGTTTTGATGATCTTCAGAATTTATAACACAGTCCTGATGTTCATTTCCCTTTAGATTCTCTCTCCTAGGTAATCATAGCTGTATCAGATCTGAGACCCTTCCACCACACATGCAAATTAACCAGCTTGCTAGGCTTAAATTTAAATTTGAATTTAAAATTTTAATAGTTTGTAAGCCTCTATACAGGGGGAAATACAGATGGCACTCTCACTGGTGCTTACCTAAAAATATTGAGTAAATAGGTTTAGGTCTAGTGTAATTTAAGGTTGCATTGAAAAAATGGGCACAGATGAAATGACATCCACATGCCATTAGATTCCAAGGGAAATATTTCAAGGTTAGCAATTCTTATAAGTTGTCTACTCTTTGAAATTCAATCCTCATGGAAATTCATATTCTCATGAAAATTTCAACCAACTCCTAACAGACTAGAACTGGAGCAAATCTGTCTGGTTTTGATTTTAACTGTAGTCAAAGCTCTTGGTTCAGTATTGGACAGCTTCACGGAGACTGACTCGTATAGCTGAAGTTAATTTTTTGCTGAAATGTTAGGTGAATCAGGGCATTACAACTGAGGTTCTCATTATAACTCCTCTCTAACAGACTTCACGTAATTATGCACACACGTAACTTTTTAAACTCACTTTGTTTATCAGTTTATACTGATACAGACAGCGTGAAGAAGTGTCACATGCTGTGGAGGTTGCAAGGGGGGGAGTGAGTACTAGTTCAGTTTGGTTTTGTTTTGTTTAAGCTTGAATTTGAACTCTGGAGGTGGGATTTTCCAAAGGATATCTGTCTTGGGTATTTTTGAGACATAGACACTTGTGAAATAGAGAACATCTGGTTCAACATTGTTAATCTCCATTTGGAGAATGCCAGTTAGTTATTACTCAGACTTTATGGTGAAAAGAAAATATTTTGTTTTCCAACACTGTTGTTTTTCTGCTTTTGAAACTTTTCTGCAATAGTGGAACAGGAACAGTATGGATTTTGTAAATATAATTAATGTGTTATGTAAGCAATGGATTTTTTTTTTTTTTAAAATCTCTGCAACTGTGAAATGGTTAGTTTTAGTGCTAACTCAGTCTGGAAAGATGAACTACTCTAAATAGCAAATTATGGTTCTGCTTACTTTACTGTGGGGATACAGTATGCAAACTTGCGGTGTAAACTGTTGCATTCACATGAGAGAAAATGAGGGCTAGGGAGGCTTGCCTGGTTTTTCACCTGCTGCAGTGAACTTCTGACTTCATAGAATTTGTATAAAGCCTAGAAAAGCATTAAAGTTTAACAGCTACCGGTCTTTCATCAAATCATTTGTAACAACCAGTGCTTGGAATACCAGTTGCTCCCTTGGGTTTCATATGTGCAACACAAGAATGTAATTTTACTTTCACTCTTTCCCATTTTGCTTTCACTCCTATTTAATAAAAATTACCAAACACTTTGTAAGATCTACTTTGCAATGTACTTTGCCAGCCCCCTACAACTGTAGCCAGTAGGGAAAATGGAAATATTTACTTTTTTCTTTCTTTTCATTTTTTTTCATGCTTGGAACAGCCCTTTATATTGCCAATAGCACTTGACATTGACATTTCTTCTTTCTTCCAAAAAGAAGTACTCTGCAAACTGGGCAAATGATCATTTTGCTCATGACACAGAGCATTTCAGCGAAAATCCCCGTTAAATGCTGCTCTTACCTTTTGAATTTCCACTGTCCTATCTTTTTGTTCCAGAAACTCTGGTCTTGATGTTAGTTGCTGAACATAGGAAGAGGTAGTTTGTATCAAACGTTCTACCTCATTATTGCAAGAGGTTAGTCGTGTGAAAAAGAAAGGAAAAGGGATAACCCTCACTTTTTTTTAATAGTAGGTTTATTTTTTACTGCAGTCCTCACTGAGCTTTTTTCTGTAAGGAAAATCCTTTGGAGGATTTAAGTAAAAGCAAACAGCTTCCACAAATTTTGCTACTTAGAATAACTGGAAAGTTAAAGTTGGCAAGTTCTGGTAGTGTTTTGCTTGGGGGCGGGGGAAGGTACCTATATGTATAAGATCTCCTCTGAAGTGGGGGAAAAATCTGTGGGAAATCTGTTTTATCTTTATTAAATTTTCTTTTTAATCAGTTATGACATGGTGCACCAAGAATGACTATTTCCCTCTTCCCCCCCCCACCCCCCCCAATGAATTCTTCAACAAGTAGCAAATTATTTAAGATAAATGCCTACTGCTGTAGACAGCTGCCAGAATAGAAGTGAAAATAAACTGGTGAAAGGAAACTGCCCAGTTCATGGAAAGGGCAGCAACGATATAGTGCAGCAAGTCCATGACACTTCTGGATACACATGCTGAAAGACTTAGCCTGGCTGGCCTGCTACAAATCTCCCAGTAATTCATTAAGGGGAAACGCTCCTTGCAACATTTCACTCCTATTTTAACACCCTTTGTCTTTACCTTCCATACTCAGTGGGTTCATTCCTATGTCAAGTGAGCCTCAGTGAAACCAGTTTTTCATTCCTGATAGAGCATACTGTTTTGCTCGAGTAGAAAGATTAGATGGATGCTTTTACTGTAAGTATTTTAACAGTCTGTGGTATTTTTTTCAAGGTTTGGGGTCAAAAGAAGGATATGATCATTGTGATCCAGTAAATAATGCAGAATAAAGTAGCGTGACTAGTGACTGAAACGGGTGAATGTTGTCATGTTTTGCTGTAACTTTAAGAAAGAGTCATCCTCTAAATACAATGCAATCACCCATATATTAAGATGGAAATATAAAAACATATCCTGGTTGTTCTGATCTGCTTCAAATATTTGAAATCACAGAATTAATTTATTTTCATTACTACAGGGGCCAATTTGCTATAATTGTCTAGGGAGGAATCCCATTAACTTCACTCTGAATTTTTCTGAATGCTGACCATGGGATTTGACCTGTTTAAACAAAGAAGCTTGCCATTTATTTCAGCTAGTATTTAGTTACATCAAGTGTCTCTATTCCTCCTTATGTAACTTGACAACCCTAAAGAAAATTGTAGTGAGTCCTGGTTTAGTAATTTTGTATTTCTAAAACAGATGAGAGTGACGGGACAATACTTGAATTTACACAATAGTTACTGAAATATGTTGGCAGAAAGTTGAGTCTGGATAACCTGAGTGTATCCACAGAAGTAAAACTGTCATCTTTTGCTCGTACAGTTTTATGAGATTAGGCAGGTTGGGAGGGCAAAGTATGGCAATACGAGTACTTTTTTTCTTTCTTTTTTTTTTTAACTGTAATAGCTGCATAATGGCATGTTGGCAATTGCTGCTATATCTAGAGCTGATTTAATTTTCTAAACAACAGTGCAAGATCCTTGAGCATAGTTTGTGGAGAATGGTTCTATCAAGAGAATATTTTAGAATGATCCTATCAAGCGTGCAATTCAAGAAGTGGTCTGTTTTACATTAGTGTGACTGTGAGTACAGATTCCAGTTTTTTTTAAAGTCTTGTTGTTATTTCCCAGTCTATAAAATGGCTCATCGTTGATGGCATTCTGTGGGGCCTCTGGATTTTATTCATAAACCTTTACAGTCTGATGGGATTTCCATGGTCAAGACACATTCCATTGTGCATATGCACACATACATACATGTGCATGCTGCAGTCTTACCTGTGTAAAGGAAACTCCTCTTTAGTGGAGGAACATAAATGAAACATCATCTGATTGAAAAATGTTTATACTGGGCCAAGAGTGGGCTGCATGTTCACATTGGTCCAGCAAGAAAGCTAACCTCTATAACATTTGAAAGTTTTTTTGCCTGTGTCTTGTTTGTTTGCTTGTTTTTAAATTGGCTTTTAATAGTATTAAACAGTGTGACTGAAGGTACCAGAATCTAGGCTGCCGTAACTCCTGTTAACTCTTCTGTAGATTTCAGCTTGGAAATTCAGTGAGCTGCTGTTGCCTTGGATTTGCTTGTTGTAACCAGGATGGAAATATCCAATGTTACAAAGCAAAGAAAGCAAACCCTGTGCACAATAGTTACTTTTTTGCTCACTGCGTTGAGTTTGAGATGTTGGCACCAGTTTCTTTAAGACTCCACCTTTGTAAGTGATAGAAACATTCTCATGTCTGTATGTGGTTGTATGTGTGCTGTTCATTCTTAAAAATCCTGAGGAATCTGTATTTGACATGATATGGAAGTGCCATGCTTGACACACTTTCTTATTATGCACGTAGAATGTTATCAAAGTTTCCTTTTTACCCTTATATTTTAGCACTGCTGTTTTTCCTTCGTGGTTGTATTTGATGTCTAAATATTGTTTGATGTGCTATGGTTAGTTTAAAAAACTATCCCTGCTCTGTCAGATATGTGCATCTCCTGCTTGATATCTTACCAAGTGCTTTGAGAGCAGAACCCAGTGACACTGTCTGGTTTCCAGCATTAGAGTTCACAGTATAGCGTCCCTTTGCACCGTTTTGGAACCTGAAATTTCTCTTGTGTGTTTTATTCTAGTTACTTGTAATAGCCTTCTGTCACTTTATTTTAAAGTACTAACCCACGAACAGCATTCCCCTTTTTTGGTCAGCTTGCATTCTGTTTTCTTCAGGCTTACTTGCTTTTTCCTTATCCCTGATTGTAAATTGCATCCTCAAAATAACAGATACCTACCTCAGCACTATCTTAGCAAAAACAGACCTTCAGAGGAACGCTAAACCAAAGTACTATTAATATAAAACCCAAATGGTAATGGAAGTAGAAGAACTAAAGACAGTAGTAAACTTAGCTAAAAGAGAAGAATGAGTGATGAGTCTTAATACTGTTTTGGGTCAATGTAGTGGATATGGTTTTAGCTAATGACTTGCTATTACAAACATCTCAATGAAACAAAGGGATGCCACCTGGTAAAGCAGTAGATTCACCGTTTTTTTTATAACTCTAAAATTAACTCTGTTAAGTAGTGAACCATGATCAGTAACTACTTGCAGAGGTATTTCTCTCTGTCAGATGAGCTGTATTAGCGGGAATCGTTACAAGCTTATGAAGATTTAACCTAGCTCAAATGCAGGCTGATTCAAGGTGGAAATAAAAACATGGCACTACACTGTGCTTTGGATCACAAGGAGATTTTTTGGCCTGCTTTTAGTATGCTGTTTATAATTGACTTTGAGAAATAAACAGTCCTTTTATTAATTAAAATGTTACATGGCATGGCTTTGCTGATCCCCTGGAGTAAGGGTAGCATGCTTATAAGGAAGCAGCAAAACATAGAATGTGATTAATTTCTTTTCAGAATTCCTAGAGGATTGGTGACATCCACTAGCTTGACCTGTTACCTTGAATTTATTTCTTGATGGGAACACAGAAGTAGAAAGGTTTGTGTTACAGCTGGAGATGTGATGGCGTGGTTTGTCAATGAAGTTGTGAGGGAGGCTTTCAAAGGCTTAAGAAATACATGTGCTTAAATCGTATAAAACCTCTAAAAGAGTCTGGCACCTAGTGTGCCTTTACCAGAGGTGCAATTTTCTCTTATCTCATTTAGAAATTTTAAGGTTTAGAAACCTTAAAAATGGAGTCTACTGTGTTTCACACTACAAAGTAGGCCTGTTCCGATAATGACTTCAGTTAGTGCTTACTTCCCTCTTGTTTGGTTTATAATTGTTTATGAATGACTTTTTTAGGGGTTGACCATCTTTTTAGAGCTTGCTAATGTGGAGTGGCTAATAACATCCATTAAATAAATACATGTTTGTTGACAGTCAGCAGCTTACCTCCTCTTCAGGTCTCTATGTCTAATCTGCTGTCCTTTTTTGTCTGTAAGCTTTTTGTTCCATACCTCGACTGGTACAATGTGCTCCATTAGCGCTAGCATTTTTTTTTCCTTCACATTTTAAATTTAATTCATGTTCTGTTACTGTTGTTGATCCTAAGTCTAACTTCCTAAAGAGATATTTAACCAGGGATGATGGTTGTAGTCCTGTTGATCTAGTAATTTTTGTGTAATGGTCTTCAGCTAACAGAAGCTGAAAAACATGGCATACATGTTTGTATACAGTTTTCTGTATAATCAAAGAAAAGCTTACTTTTGGAACCCTCTTCTGTATAGGTTGGAAACTTTTAAATGCTTCATTCTGAATAATGCCTTTTTTAATCAAAGCACAGGAATTAATTTGAAGGCTGAAGCGGATGAATGCACTTAGGGAGGCTTCCAAAACTTAAATCAGAAAAATGCTTCTGAGCTTGGTAATTTCCGGTTAACTTCTTACTGTTGATTTTGTTTTTTCTCCTCTCTGCCTTTGAGACAAGAAGGAGCAGTGCAAAACTAGAGTTACGCTCAAGGAGCTCTACTGGGCCAGAATCAGAAAGGACCAGCAGGCTCAGAGCTGCCGTCCTCTCTTCCACCTCCTCCTTCTCTGTCTCCTTCGCAAGGTTCTAGTCTGGAGTTGTAGGCCAAGTTATAGATCAGTCTTTCTCTCTTCATGGAAAAAATAGACTCAATTCATGTATATGCTTACTTATAAGCTCACATTTGGTTCTGATCCATGTTGTGCTACTAGAGAAGGCAGACAGAGATGTAGGAAAAAATTTCAAAAGCTGTTTTAATCAAGTCTGGGGAGCTCTGCATAGTTTGGGACAAAAGTTTATGGGGGATATTTCAGAAAAACACCATCACCTGTAATATAGCCTATATACTGATCTCACATGTACACAATTCTTATATGGTTTTAAAGTTTTGTTTAAAATTATATCATCAGTTTTAATATATTTTGGAGATCTCTGTGTACAAATAAGATGATGTATGACCTAAAAATTAGCATTTGATACATTTTTATAATCCATAAGAATCTATGTTAATATAAATAGTCTCTTCACTGCTGTATGTGAGGTAGGAATGGGAATTATATATTCCACCAGCTTTAAGAAAAGGAGAGAATTTGCTCTTTAAAGCTGTGGATTTTTTTTCCTTGTTTTTGCCAGAGCATTCCTTTTTTTTGAAACAATTAGTAACTTCAGATAACTAGAAAGCATTTTGAGAACGTTTCAGCTTTAGAAAAAGGATCTGTACCTTATTGAGACAATACTAAATACTTTCATGTGTTTAAGGCTGACAAAGTAAAATATCTCTAATTTTTAATCTCTTTTTCTAGGTAAAGTAATAGGTTAAAAACTTCCGTTACATAAATCATTATTTGCACTTAAAGGTTATTTGTATGCCTGGTAGTTTGAGCAGGGCAAACATGTTGAAGCAAATATTGTTTAAGTTCAACATAAGAATCCCAAAGCTAAATTTTATTTAAAAGGACACATACAGACCTGTGAGGTGGAGTGTCTGCCTTGTCAATATATCTTAGTTTGGTATAGCGAGAAAGGAAAGAAAATTTGTAATGCACAGTAAAAACCTGAAGGGGCATTATGAGCAGCATTGCTTTGCTGGTCATGCTTCTGCCTCAGGAATTCATCCTTACTTTAGGAAGCATCAAAAATAGAAAAATTAAAAGTTAGGAAGAAGAATAATGGAAGCAAATCTAACTAGGCATGAAAAGAAGCAACGGCGCGAGTTAGAAACGTGAAGATTCCATAAGGCTTTTTCTCCATGAAAATGAAGGAATAAAAAAGATTTCAAATATGGAACTTGCATTAATCCAGTGTCCCCAAGTGTGTGCTCCAAGAATTGGCAAGAATTGTTGCTAGGATAGGAGGCCTGGAGAGATTGCTTTCATCATGCTATTTTTTTTTGGTAGTGTGTTGTGCCATTGAATGTATGGTAGGAAGTGTGTCCTGCCATTCTTCTATGACATTGTAAAAATGGCCAATACAACAAGGAATCTGAGGTTAGTGTACCCTGACTAATCAGTTAGTTTTTCATCTGGTAGAGAGGTGAATTACAGCAAGTGCTAGGGAGGAAGGAGGACATGTGTAGAGCAGCAGGTTTCAGAAATGTAAGTTTCCGAGTGTTCCAAAGCCTTAGAGATACACAGACATGAAAAAAATAACTTTGCAGAACACTGTATGCTGTAGTGGAATAGCTGCATATTTTCTGAATTAGGTCACATAAAATGCTGAATTAGCTCATCCCTACCTCAGCCACTTCAGAAAGGAGCCAAGAGCCTGTTAGAGTTATCAGACAAGTAACAGCTCAATCATGGGAGAGGACTAAAGGCACAGCCTGCTAGTCATGTACCCTTCTGTGTGTTTAATGTTCTTATTCCTTTCCTCCTGGTATTCTCGCTCCATCAGCTAGTTCTCCTGTGAACAGCTGATTATGTGCCGACAGGTAAAGAAACCATTTACCTCTAAATTCAGGATGCTGTCCCATTTAGAATTGGGTTTAGGTTTTAGAATTCCTCGTGACAGTCTTTTTTCAGTTGAGTTGGAAGTTGCCATGGCTTTTTCTCCTAGGTAAAATGAAACTCAGACACTTGCATTTGGATTTGCCTTGCTATCACCACTCTAATATACATCACAAAGAGACCAACCCAACAACACTAAATTTTACTGTACCTTTAGTAATCTGTGAAATCACTGCTAGCAACATTCATACTTGACTACTTGTTAAGAAAGAAGAGAAATAAAAAGAAATTAAATTGCATTGCAAAGCAATTGGATACATTTAAATGAATGCCTGTAAGTGGGAGAGCCTAGTGTGAGTGGGTGTGATGGTATTGGCAAGTAAAGTCTTGTTAAAAAGGACTGGTAGAAATCAAAACACTTACTGTATCAGTAAAATAACAGTGGAAAAATGCATGCATATGGCTGAGTAATGAAATGAGTCAGGTAAAGTAAAACCAGCAGGTTTTCTTCACCTTTTCAGTTGCTGTAAATAAGGAGCAGGTCCACTGAAGAGAGTTGCACAGGTGTGGAGTAGCTTGAAGTCCAAGCTAAATTGAAGTCACAGTGGCAGGAGCAGGGAGGGTAAAGTCTTCTGTAAAAGTTAGGAAGGAGAACTGGTAAAGTTCTCTTCAGGACAGCTGTGAGTGGGGACAATGGCATAGTCCTGTGTCTGCCCAGCAATGTGTTTTCTGTGTTGCTATAGGGATGTCTCTGGTGTGCACTGGATGATCTTAAGTATTACACAGTAGTTCTCAACATCTCAAATGCATTCCCAATTTGGACTTCTGAAGTATCAAGTGGTACTGGCTGATGGCCAGCAGCCTCATCCTTGTCATCGGTGACCTCTGGAGTGGATCTGAATGCCAGATACACTTCTGTTGTCAATTATGCTTCTATTCCTTGCCCCTTGTTAATTGCCTTCCTGTAATCTGTGTTTCCTATAATCAGTGCCGCACTTCCCATTGGGACTTTTAGCATAAGAACACAAATGCTACTGGGATGAAGAGGATCCCTGTGCATGATTTGGAGGCAAGAAAACAGTGTTGACAGTAGGTTATGAGAATGGGGGCGGCAGAGCAGGCAGAGCCCAGGGAGCAGAAAAATCCTGCCTTAAAATAATAAGAAAATAGGCAGGTGTTGAGAGTCCTGCAGCAATGACAGTGGATGCGCTTCCATGCCCAGTCTCTGCTGACGCTACAGCAGTTTCAGCACAGCTCAGATTGCTTTGGTCCAGTGAGTGGCACTGATTCGAGGTGAGATCTTTGTAAGCTTGTGGGGTAATCTCATTACTAAATTCTCTTTGCTTTTGTGATATTTTTATATTCATGTTTATTCCTGAATTGTATTATGCTCATGATCATAGGTACTCTTTTTTTTCTTTCCTTTTTTTTTTTCTTTCTTGGAAACAGCTGGGTATTTGAAAGTATCAAAGAAGGAAAAAAACAGATAAAGGAGGAGTTCAGAAATCTGTCTAAATTGTAGGCTTAAAATTTAAGTTACTACTGTATTCCAGTTACTGAGTATCTGCAATACCATCTTGCTACCTTCAACAAAGAATGTGCAGTGGGAAATAGGGATATTAATTTATTCCTGGGGAAGAAAAGTGAAAACCTCCAGCTTCATGCTTAATCCGTGATCATGAGAAACAAATTGGTTCATCTCCTGCTCAAGGGAAAAACCCTAATACATCCACCGAAGTGCACAAGACCTTTATTGGAACATAAATAAAGTGAAAAGATGGCAGTCTTGTCTTAAAGGACTTTCTAAGATGAGCATCCCCTCCACGTACAGGCAGTGAAACTGAGCTAGCTCACAGAAGTTCTGGGATTGATTGTACAGACCTTAATGCAGGATGATCAATGCTAAAATGTGAAATTATTTGAGAATGAACTTCAGTGAGCTGCCATGGGGATTACTTGGATGATTAAGAATCACTATGAGTAAATCTGGCCCACGAAGATTTACCTAGGATCATGTGACAAGTTAATGGCTGTGCCAGGACTACAGCCTAGGTCTCTTGGCTTCTAGTTGAGTAACTTATGCACTGCCAAAAGCAAACAGGGTGATTAACAAAAAAGCATCAACGCGACTTTTGGCAAAACTAGGAATCCATAATATGTTTGAGATGACAAATGCCAAAAGGCACTTGAATTCACCTCTTAAAACCATTCAATTTACAAGTACTGTAACAAATCTTAGTTGGACAAATGAGCAAAAGAGAACAAATGTAAAATTCCTTGTTAATCTTCTTTTATTTAGTTAGTTCTGTAATTCATAGAAATTATTCCTGCTCATCCAGAAGAACATTCACAAATTGGGTAGGGGGGAAAAAAACCCCCACAACCACCACCCCTTTTATTTCTGTTGAGGTCTTGGTTAATTGTAAGAAATCTTATGTACCACGGACTTTAGTAACATCTTGGGTTTTTTGATGTTTTCCCCTTTTGGTTTGTTGTCATTTCCAGATATTTTTAGTCCTGTTTTCAGAGGGCATACCTGTTTTACTGTGTCCCTTTTAACTTGAGTTTAAAAGTTTTAGAAGTTCAATAATAGTTTTTCTTGCTATGAAAAATGAAGTTCTCAATGAAAAAGGCTTTTATATGATGATTGATAGGTCTACTGTATTTCTGGTTTTAAAATTCACTTTGTTCATTTTTTTGTAAAGCAGAATAGTGTCAATATTACATTCTCTTCAGACAAGTCCACTATAGGCACTCAGATGTCAAAATGTTTCAAAAACATATAAAAAATAAAGAAATGAATAGAAGCTTCCTTGTTCCTTAAATTATTACTGTGTTACCCTGAACTGTAAGTGAACCCTTTTTGCTTATAAAAGAAGCAGCTGTTCATGCGATTGAAACCATGGTTCATTACAAGCTGACCTCAAATTCAGGAGTAAAACTTCCTCTATTTTACTACAACTATTCAGACGTGGACTACAGATAAACAATAATCAAAATCAGGATGAAACTTGACTGGGAAACCCTCTATACTCTTTGGCAGAATTATAGCAGCTCTTGGATCACCAAGAGTGATATAATGTTAAATGACCCTAAAACATTCCCTTCTCAAATGCAGCAGGTCTGCGCTGCCAACTCTGTAGCAAACAAAGGCTGATTGTAATGACTCCTTAAGCATAAGAGTATAGAAACGTTAATTATCACATTTTTTCACATTAAACATTTACAGATAGTCAAGATGAAAATGGACCTGCTATGATGATTTTACACTTCTTTCTGGGTAAATCCTGTGATTAAAACAGGTTTTTCCTTTTGTGTGTCCTATTTGAGTTTCATATCTTTCCTAAATGGTTTTGTTTTTTAGCCAATTCTGAAATTATATTGTATGTAAAACTAAAAAAAGTAAGCTAATGTGCCACTACTCTGTTTTGACTGGAGATGTATGTCTAGAGTAATGTCATACCATTAAAAAACATAAACTAAATTAATGCTCATTACTAGCCAGCTCTTTTATAAATGAAGTAGGGCAGTGACATAGTGCCTTGGATGTATGTTTCTTTCTTTTGGTCTATTGTGTTTGTTATCCCTCTTCTGTAGCTCCCTTGTTTGTTGTTGTCCAATTTTGAGACACAGCAATCCTTTCTAATATTATTCATGACCCATATAACGAGACTTAGAGATAAGATCTTTTGCAATTTACTGGGGTGCTATACAGAGTTCCTAAGATTTCATGATCAAGTACAAATAGGAGATTCTTTATGAATGTGTGTCTGTTTGCCATGATATATTTAATTACACAGATTTGGGGCAAAAACCATTGAGTCACAATGAAATATAATATGCATCAATTAGTAGCAATATTAATGATTCTTTTTCAGTAAACTGTAATTCTTCCTCATATTGTTGCTGTGTTCAGACAATTTTTTTGCATTCTGACCTAACTTTCTTGTGGGGATGTTAAAAACCTGGTAATGGGACTGTATCTCTGGGCTTTATAAATGTGTTATGGAAGTGTTGTAATAAATTGCTGGGGGGAAAAAAAGAAAAAAAAGAAAAGAAAAAAAGCTGTTCTATGCTTAGAAATCTGCTGGCTGGAGATGTGTAATATTGTTTTGAGATAAACTGATACTATTTTCCATTGATACATGGTTTTCCTTATGCCTTATTCACCCATTGAAGTACTTGTGTTTGACTCTTATTATTAATCTGCATAAAATGTGTTAATTTCTTTTACCCACAGATTTTGAGAGATCGGTTTAAACTGTCTAATCTTTGAATGTTAGGAAAGTAAAAAGCACTTCTATTGAAGTGTCATTTTGAGGGAAGGTAATGGAAAAGCTAAAACTTTAAATTTCTCAGAAATATTTTCTTAAATTATTGTACTTTCTTCACTCAAAATGTGTGCATTGCATGTAGTGTCTTTTTCCCAGCTCAGTAGAATTCCATGCCATCTTTGTCTAGGCCTATCCCCTGCCCCTCCTGTAAAGAAACCAGGAAGAGACTACCTAACTTTCACATCAGTTTTACTAATTCCTCTGTTTAATTTGATCCCATCACCCTGTGACTTCATTAGATTACCCATGCCTGCTTGCCAGAGGATCAGGGAGCCTTGCCTGGAGTCACACGTGGAAGAGGTCAGAATCGCACTAGACTAGACTTTTTTTTTTTTAACTCTTTTTCTTTAGCTATTGTTCTACTGGTGCAAACTCAGCCATAGTCTAAGCAGAGAAAAAAGAGGAAAGGAGGGAGGAAAACTGGGCAGCTGCTTAGCTGTGACTATACAGTGTGATACGGAGCCATGCTTAACACAGGTCATAGCTGTCTGTTGCAAAGTATGACTGCTCTTCTCTCTGTTTGGACTCTTAGAGACGAATCTCTTTCACAAGCTGCATGTATCCTGTTTTCAGTTGGTCTTGGCCTGTTTTCATTTAGCTGCTGGACTCTCACTCCTTATAGTTGTGCCTTCTCTTCTTTCTTGTGTTACAGGTCTTACTCTTAACGAACCTTTCTTCTCTGCTTTTGAACTTCTGACTTCACTGCTTTTAAGACAGACTTTCTGGTTTTGTTTCCTGTCTGGTTACAGTGCTGCTGATTACTCATTGCATATTTTCTGTAAGAGCGATAATATTTTAGATTTCATCTTTTTAATTATTAGTAAGTGATATTATGGTCATTAGCTAAGTATTACCTTGAGTGTAATACAGGATCATATATACCATGTCTGATATTTGGACCCAGCTGTTTTCTTTTTGAAGTGATAGTCTGCAAGTACATTTACACAGCAAGTGTGCATTGCTGTTGCTGTTGAGACTGACCAATTTTTGCCTTCACATAGAAGGTGTGTGTTCACGCTCTGCTGTCCTTCATGTTCAGTGCAGGTGGAGTATGTCTAGCACAATTTCACTTTCTTTCAGCTGCCTGAGGGATAAAAACAATTCTGCTGTAGAGAAATCATGTAGATTTTGGTCCTGCTATTGTTTGCTGCTGTTTTATCATCAGTATTCAGCCCACGTAAATGCTTGCTGGTAAACAAAACCCACACAAAACCTGGGGCAAATTCTGTTAATAGTTTTAGTTGTTGGTCTTCTCTTGCATCAGTAATCTGTTCAAGTCGTCTTAGTTCGGTTTTGGTGAAGCTAAATCCAAATGCTCTGCTTTTGGGGTAGTTGTGTTTCTGGCCCAGAATGGCACTATCTGCTTCTCAGGTGTGCTGAGTTCTGTGGGTCTCAGCATCACATCATGATTCTTGGTCCTGCTAGAGGTGACACCATTCAGTGCTGACCATACCCAGCAATCATCAAGCTCCTCTGGCCACCAGTGTAAAAAGGGGATACTCTTGATTTCAGTCCCATGCCTCCTTGTTCATCCCCATAGAAATGTGTCCATTGGATCTACTGCAGCTGCTTAATATCATCCATGTGTCTGTAATCTGCTTGATTTCTGGGTGAGGAACTCCTACAGAAGAAAAAGAGCAAAGGTGGATGAAGACTTAGTGATCTCTGCCTTCCACTTAAGGAGAAAGCTGAGCTCACCCATAACCTTTTGGATATTTCTTCATGGTCCATTAACTGTTAGGGCAGCACTTCCACTTAATGAAGCTTTTACGGTTCAAGGCAATATCTTGTGGTTTATTACATCCTGTTGTCACCTGACTATGAATTGAGTCAGCGAAGTGTATCAGCTTTCTACTGGGGAGACTGGTTTCTTTTTTGGATATCTGCTTATCTAGAAGTGTCTACGCAATCTGACTGTTAAGATAGGGACCTAAGTTGCTTAGATGCTTTTGATAAGTGAGCATCTCTCTTTGTACTGGTGTGATCGAATAATTACCAAACCTTTTTGATATTAATTGAGCACAAGGTCATTGGTCATCACTGCTTTCCAAATCTCTAGTTCACTGAATCCAAGAATGACTTGGTGGTGTTTCAGAGAACCGCAGGTAGTTTCAGAATCTCTCTTGGGCTGTTCTAGACAGAGCAGGTCTCAGGTCTGCCAATTTTCTTGTATTTACTATTTATTATTTTTGCTACTCTAAGAACAGGTGAAACTTACCAGTTTTTGGAGATACCTTTCAACAACACTGAAATACACCAGATGGAGAAATTACTGAACAGATAGATTAGGACAATGTTTTTCAGTTGGAAGAGGTTTATAAATTCGTTTGAAATCACTTCATCTGCTCCTAAAATGGAGCCATGCGATTTCCAAGGAAGGGAACAAAGGATGTGCACTCTGTGGGGCTATAAGGAGAGTAGAAGAATGAATAGAATTGTCCAGTGGAATTGATATATTTACCCCTATAAATGCCTTGAAACGTTTAATGATATAAGAGATGAGTAATATTGTGCCTGTTGTACCTGAGTGTAGGGTTCAGAATGCTCCAAAGCCTGGTGGGAGCAGTGTCACTTGCTGAACCCCTGTTTCCATTGCTTACAGCATCCTGGATTGTCCTGTGTGTTCTCTTGCCTGTCCAGGGTGACGGCAAACTATTTAGGTGACTGTGCAATGGCACAGCGTGCAGACAGTCTACCACATTCTGTCTCACTCTTCAGTCTCTCAGATGAATTTCATAGATAAAAGAATCTTTGTCATTTTAACCTTTTTTCAGTGGTTTGAGTTAAAGATGAAGTGTCAGATGTAACTTTTCATTTCCTGCCTATTTCATTTTAGGCCAGGTCTTCTGGCATTATTTAATGAGTGTGATATTTTAATGCAGCTATTGACATGTGACTCTTGCTCTGGCATGTTTTAGAAACGCACAAAATGTCTGTAGTTTAAAAAGCAAATTATGCAAAACTGAAAAGTACAAGGAACAAAGTAGACTTATTTTTCTCCTTATTCTTAAAAACCAACAAAAACTGGTTATCTTAACATAACCTAGAATGGACTTCTTAAAAAATGACAGAGATCATCTGTGTTTGGAAGATGCTATTTAGGTATGGCTCATGCAGATGAGAAACTGATTTAAAATGTGAGGACAGTATTAATTTAAGGGACTTGTTAATATTTGGAAACTTTAAAAACTGGTAAATGCAAAAAGTTATCCACAGCCATTTGTTAATAGTAAATAAGAAAAAAAAAATCTGTACCAAACCCTAATATTATGATAAAGCCGATACAGAATTTAAATAGCTGGTTTCAAAGCTATCAGTGAAGTATGCTGTTTGCTGTCATTCATGGCTTCTCTTTTAGGAAACTTAGATTTCCCTGTGGTCATATTGGATTGACTCAGGAAAATATAGAGGGGTTTAAACATCTCAGGGAGAGGTCTTCTGTTGCCCAGTGCAGAGGCTACTCATATAGTAATGTAGATTATATTATTTTTCAAAGAGAGTCAGAACACAACCACCCCTCCATGACCAAAACCAAAATATAAGATACCTTTCAGTGCCGCCTTTGTTCTGATACTGCGCCATCTGCCACATGCTACACTAAGATTCTCTTGAAGTATTTATTTATTTCTGTAGTGTATGAAAGTTTGTGCTATAGGTGTTAGAAACATGTAAGAAGGTAGCACTGTGCCTAAAGATCTTACAAGTTAAACAAATGGAATACAAAGGAAGGAGGGACATTTTTATTTCTTTCTGCTTGCCTTTATTCTATTATTTTGTTTTGCCCATTCTGCTGCTTTCTGTAGCTGCTCTATTTTCTAGCTGCTTTCTGTAGCTACTACGCATTTTCTTTAATTGTACGCACAATGCTGTCTTTATCTATCATACAACTTTTATGAGTTTTTCCCTTTCCTTTTAGCTTTCTTCTGTTTTCGTACTTCTGTACAAACATTTCTTTCATCTGTAAAACATAATTAGTTTGTATTCTGCTTCAAACTGTTTGCTTGTCCCAGGCCTCTGGGGGAATCTCTCTCTAGCATGTGTTAAAAATGCTGATTAGTCTGCTAGTGATCTTGCTGTGCCAGAGCCACTGGGTATCTCCTTTGTGGTCATGAAAGATATGCCTAAAGCAAGACAGACTGCGCTGTCCGTACTCCTACTGGTCTACGCTCTGCTTGCTTACCCTGGGATATTGCAGTCTGGAGCATCTTTCACTTGGTTGCAAGAACAGTGTGACCTGCACATGTGTGTCCCCAAACACAAACACAGCCAGTTACTCCCCGTATCAGGATGCTGTTGACCATAAGAAGGAAAGTGCAGTGGTCTTCCGTCTCCTCCGTGGTTACTGAGAAGCTAAAGAAGAATGGAGACACTAGCTTTTGCAATTCAAACATCTTAACGGGGCAGATTATTTGAAGATGAGGAGAACATAAAATAAGTCATTCTGTTCTTGTTATTTTAGCTGCCATTTGTCTCTATAGCTAATCTAATTTAAAAAATAATGCAGTATATAAAGAAATACTGATAGCTGGACCCCAAGCTAACAACCACTGCAGTGTTCTTCAGTTGCTACTCATGGTTTATTTTATAGTCTCACTGAATGGACTCTCAAAAAAAGAAACTTTTCTTTTCATTGTCCCTGCTTTACAAAAATCACACTATTCTGAAAATTATCAAACTGTTAATGAAGTGAACATCAATACTTTCAGAACAATTACTGAATGAACCGAAGAGCTAGGCTGGGAAAGTCGTATTTCAGCTCTGAGTTCAAGATCTGTGAACTGGCTTAAATCCAAAGGCTTTGACATACTTTTCTGCTACTGCACTCATGCTGCCTTTTACTTGTATTTGGTTTGGGTTTTTCTTTTTTTAATTTTTACTTTAGTCACTTATTTTCGATATGAAAAAAACAGACTATGCAGTGGAGAGAGCAGCGTGAGTGGAAATTGCGTGCAAAAGGGTTTGGAACTCAGAAATCCTTAAAAAAAAATCCTTAAAATCCCAAAAATCCTTAAAAAAAAAAAAAAAGTAGTCTTAAGATTTTAAATCAAAGAAGACATTTATCAGCTATTCTACATTACCAGCAATAGGACAAATTTGATATGAGTCAAGAATTGTGGTGCAAAGCTCATAACAGTAGGTTTTCAACCACCTAAAGATGCAAGTTTTGCCTTGTTGTTGATCCTTGACAGAAATCATAGTGTAAGCCCCCCTCGCTTTCCTGAGACATCAAGTGGTGATGCTGGCTCTTCTCCAGCTAAGGCAATATTCCAGGGAAAGACAGCATAGCTAAGCCAGTCAGCTGTCTAAAAATGGCAATGTTAGAAAGGAAGAAAGAGTGAGAACAGAGAATGTCTTCTCACATAAAAATAAAATTTGTTATTTTAATACAGATTTTTTTATAGATTTTTCTGACTTCCCCCTAAAAAGCCTCAACGGTTTTTTACATTGGACCCCAAGCTTATTGTCTGCCCACTGGAGGAGATTGGTTTGAAAAACAAAACTGGCTTTAAAAAAAAAAATAAAAATGAAGTCCTCCAGTTAAAAAACAAAACGGGACAAAAAACCCCAAACCAAAACCATCCACACTAAAAAATAAGCCAAAAGCTTTAATCAATAAGTATCATCAAAATTTTATTCAATCTGAAACACATTTCCAAAGCTGAGATGTGGGAAAATAGCAACACCTAGTTTACAAATTGGTTATTTAGAGATGTTTGCAATTCAATGTCATTTAGTGCTGATTGTGAAGTAATTGTTCTGTTAAACCAGGCGATAGATGAAAGAATATGAAATTATTTAATAGGTGGCTGAACTAAAAATCTCCAATGAAATGTCACCTGTTTCCTGTAGTGTGCCTCTCTGGGCTAATAACTTCCATGCAGCTGAAGCATTGTCGTGTATGGCTTCACTGCAGTTTGTGACTGTCTTTCCCATTGCACATAGAAACATCATTTCCATGGAATGACATCGGTTCCTAGGATCACAATGATGTTTTTAATTCTGTTTTTCTTCTTGAATACAGATACATATTTCTAATGACTTGTCACTATCTATTGGTGTAGGTGCTTTTTTTTTTTTAATTTTTTCATAAAATTTCAGTAAGTCCAGGTTTCTTTGGTGCACTTCTGGAATTAAGAATACAAATGCATTAAATCTTGTTCTAATGAAGGACCTCCAAAGAAATTGTATTCAGCTGTAGTTTTTTCCGCTTTGCTAAGATTAATCAATTTCAGTGCTCAAAAGGCCAAGTTTATGTTCACCACAAGCAGAAAACCCACAGGTGGATGCCTTTGTTAGACAGGATAACAGAGTCTGGTGAAAATAGGTTTGCTATGTGTCAGGTATTATGTTATAGTCAGATGTGATATGTTATAGTAAAGCTTGACTGGATAAGTGAGAACTGTAATGTGCATGTATACGGTTTTGTTTTCCAGACACTCTAAGCATCTCTGGTTTATACACAGGCCCACCGTTTTAGTCACACATGGACTACTCTTCCCTCCTCTCCGTCCCCCCCTCCATTGTGTTAGGTTATTTTTGGGGGTGTGAGGTTGAATATGTGTAAAGACCTAGATGCTGTCTTGGTGGCATTTGAGACCAATTTATTTATTTTCTTTGGGGTTTTTATTTGTTTGCCTTTTTTGGGATTTCTCTTTGGACTTTTAATTCTGAAGTGACTTGATAAAGGTTTAGCCTCTGAAATGTTTTATTTCTCCTGGCACATCGTAAAAATAATCAGTCTTGGAAAAAAAAAAAAAATTCCAGCCAGAACTGAAAGTTCCCCCATAAGCTGATGACAGAATCTGGAAATGTGTTGTTTGCATACCTTATGATAATAGTAGTGGTGAACAATTAACACTCTTGCAAATACAATCCAGGATTTAAAAATAAAACAAAATATTTAGGAAAAAAAAAAAGAAAGAAAGCACCACCTTTACATAAGATAATCATTGGATAAAATGAACGACAGCCCTTGAGGGCTAAAATTCCTTGTTGAGTGGGCCGCACATCAGTCTTGATGTCATTCTCTACCCACAGGGAAGGCTTCAGGTCTGTGAAGAAAGCTAAACCCTGCAGAGAGTGAATCTTAGACACACCTGCCCTGAGTGCTTCTCTGTTATCATAGAATCATAGAATGGTTCGGGTTGGAAGGCACCTTAAAGATCATCTAGTTCCAACTCCCCTGCCATGGCAGGGACACCTCCCACTAGACCAGGCTGCTCAAAGCCTCATCCAGCCTGGTCTTGAACACTTAGAGGGATGGGGCATCCACAACGTCCCTGGGCAACCTGTTCCAGTGCCTCACCACCTTCACAGGAAAGAATTTCTTCCTAATATCTAATCTAAATCTGTCCTCTTTCAGTTTGAAACCGTTGCCCTGTGTCCTATCATTACACTCCCTGATAAAGAGTCCCTCCCCATCTTTTGCGTAGGCCCCCTTTAGGTACTGGAAGGCTGCCATAAGGTCTCCTCAGAGCTTTCTCTTCTCCAGGCTGAGCAACCTCAACTCTCTCAGCCTGTCCTCATAGCATAGGTGCTCCATCCCTCTGATCATTTTTGTGGCTCTCCTCTGGACCCACTCCAACAGGTCCATGTCTTTCCTGGGCTGAGTGCTCCAGAGCTGGATGCAGTACTCCAGGTGGGCTCTCACCAGAGCAGAGTAGAGGGGTAGAATCACCTCCCTTGACCTGCTGGCCATATTTCTTCTGATGCAGCCCAGGATGCGGTTGGCTTTCTGGGCTGCAGACATGCATTGCCGGCTCCTGTTGAGCTTCTCATCCACCAGCACCCCCAAGCCCTTCTCCTCAGGGCTGCTCTCAAGCCATTCTCTCAAGCCATTCTCCGCCCAACCTGTATTTGTGTCTGGGATTGCCATAACGCATGTACACTTCGCCTGGTTGAACTTCATGAGGTTTGCACAGGCCCACCTCTTGGGCCTGTCCAGTTCCCTCTGGATGGCATCTCTTCCCTCCAGCATGTCGACTGTGCCACACAGCTTGGTGTCATCGGCAAACTTGCTGAGGGTGCACTCAATACCACTGTCCACGTCACCGACAAAGGTGTTAAACAGCACCGGTCCCAGTACTGACTCCTGAAGAATGCCACTGTTGGTCAGGTGTAGGCTGCTCCATGTGCTGTCTACTTCATAGGGAATAGAGGCACCTAATAATAAGATCTGCCTGCTGCCCAACATGAAAACGCTTACATCTTTTATTGGATCCATCCTGAATTTTCTTATATGCTGCTGGTCATCTAGAAGCCTTGTGGTTGTGAGATGGAGCCTGGCCAGCAGCTTCAAGCTTTATTAGGAATGGACCAATGAGAGAGGGATGGACAAACAACACAGTAGCATGAGCCTTTGTTTCTTAGGAAACCAAGCAAAACCCCTAAATTGGGCCAGTGTTTAAATATCTGATCAGTCGTGTACTTTAGAAGGGATTTGAAAGCTTTATTACTTTCTGGGTTTGGTTTTTCTTGCTATATTGCTAGTCATATTGGCTAGTACAGAAGTACTGAAATTTGATGAATTTAAGGTACCTTGCAAGCCACTCGATCCATTTTTTCAAACGGTGGGTGCAGAAAAATTAGAAAAGCCATTTTTAAGTATCAGAATCTTAAATGCTTACGTCAGGTGGTTCTGGATTCCGTGACTTCTTTTGTCCCATTTAACCCTAATACTAAGCGCACTCAATAGGACAGGAGAAACAGTCCATGGGACAAGCCATCAGCTTAAAAATGGCAGGAGCATGATACCTCTCCCTGCCTTTCCCATTGCTGGCTGAATGTGCTCTCTTGTACTCACAGTTTATGTTTAGATTCCCACTCCTATTGCACTAAGGACGTCTGCCTTGCTTAGCATCAGCCAATGTTAGTATCACTGAAGTTGGTGCCTCTGCATAGTTCAGCATAATTTAGCACAAAGATAAGGTTCTGGTGCTGAAAGCAGTATACTAGTGATACTCACGTGGGACTCGGGCACTTTTTCTCAACAGAGTTTATTTATATGGGTATGGCACTGATTTGGTTATAGCAGTAGGTTTTGCTTTTTAAAATGCTCTTTTCCCGCAATGTCTGTGTAATTGTTACATTGAAATCGTAGAGAAAGTTTTTTTTCTAGTAGATTAGACCTTGGACCAGAATTTAATAAATCTGGCTTCTCTGGCTCCTGACCTGTTTGATGACAGCGAGCAAATCATTTTATCACCCTGTGCTTGATGTTTACCTAGTTAAGCCTGTTCATATGTACTGAAGCTAGATATTTTTATACAGCAAAACCAAGAGTAAGTGTGTTTCACTAGAATACGAGATGGCTTAGTCTGATGTGACATTTATCTCAACTCATCAGAAGTGCAATCAGTAGGGAGTTACCCAGATCTTTGCTCATGAAGATAAGTGTCAAATGTTATCTATCTACATTCTCATATGATGTCTATCACCATGGTATCTGAATGCCTTCCAAAGCAATAATGTACACAAATTAGACCTAAACCAGTCAGCAAATGATCATCATAAAGATGTCACTGACAATTTTCTGGCAGTGGCTGTTTGGATCAAATCTTTCCTGTTTCCTTTAATTCTGTAACAGACAGTGAGAGATAAGCTTTTTTAATTATTGGGAGGGGAGGGTGGGGGGGATTAAAAAAAGATAGACTTGTACAGTATGATGGAATACTGAATTCGTAATAAATTCTTTCACCTTCCTTCTAGTTTCCCTTTCTGCCCAGGAGGCTAAAGACATGTTCTCTCTTCTAAAGTCAGTCTTGGAGTAAGCACTGCCAACAAGGCCAGGTGTAATTTAAAAATATTTATGCATTGTCAGTTCTGGAATTAATCTTTCTTAATTGAATTGACACGAACTCATGTCTGCAGGTAATGTAAACTGTCAAATGCTCTGCCAGTGACAGCATGTTGGTCAGGGTGGTGAAGTTAATGAGAGATCTAAATTATGATGGAATATCTCAGTGTTGGCTTTGGAGCCTGGTGTTTATAAATGCATTAGTAACATCACATTAACTACAGGCTACAGACTCTGAAGTCCAGAAGGGCTAATTATTTGTTTGCAGTTTTTGAAAGAACCGGGGATGAGATATTTGTACCTCAGAAACATTTTAGTAGTATATTTACTGTGTTGAGATTTCTTTTTCTTGAAATGTATATAATGGAATTTTTAAGCATAATATATTTCATTTGATAAACAGTGCTTTTATAGTCTGGAGATACTGTTTTAAAACACACATATCAAAGCATTTATCGATGCTGCCTAGGAGGGTCTTACCTATTTCCACTGACAGCTAGATTAAGCCTGCAGTTACCTCTTAGCAGAGCACTTAGCACAGTCTAATAATGATGCTTTCCTTTCCTTTCCTCTCTTTCCCCTCATGGCAAAATGGAACTACTGTTAGCTTTCTAAAATCCAGAGAGTGCAGGGAGGATACTCTGTGTGTTACAGAAATCATAGATAACATTTGTGTTGAAGGAACAAAATTAGCAGGTGAGCTAACCACAGGCAACTGTTCATGAGGATTTCCCAGTATCTTCCAAGCTTAGTGAAGCATCATGGGCTCTGCGTGACATGCTCAAGGGTGAGGCCGCAGGCAAGTTTTACTGAGGGAAGGTAGGAGCTGATGAATCTACAGTCTGAATGATCTGTCCTCTGAGTTGAGTACTTGCCACAATAAGTACTAGTAAGTATCAAAACTGCTTTCTGTGCTAATTGGAGTTCAGACCCTCTTTACTGCATGCAGGCTGAACTCAGTGGAGATTTATTGTGCATAACCCAAACAGGATGCTGATTAGATTTTCAACAGCAAGGCTTTTATCTTGGGGTAGATGGACCATAAGAGAAGACCTGACTAATAATAATGTATTCAATGATCCAGTCTTCCAGACCAAAGGAACTGTGCTTCTAGGTGAAGCCCTGGGCACAAAAAGCTAGAACGTTTGAATATCAGTTTGATATTGGGACAGTTTCCCTGTGGGTTTGAGTGCAGGACAAAAACCAAAGGTCCCAAGAGTCCCTTCTGACCTTTTCACAGGCAGAATTCTGAATTGATAAAAAGTCCCTTTCCAAACTCAACAGATGTCCATCTAGGAGAACTAGTGAACAAAGTTTACCCCTTTTAGTTCTTTTTTTGCAAATTCTTTTCAAGAGGTAAAATAATCCATAGTAAAAGTAGGTCTTCTAAAATTTCACTGGCTTTGGTTTGTTTTAGAGTAAATTATTTTCTGAATAATTTCAGATAAGTTCACAATTCAGGCGTTTATAATTTTTGAGTGGTATTACACAAGAATGTTGACTTAGCATATGCTGTCTCTATTACAAAGGGGACACTTCCAGTCATCGTGTCAGAGTGCAGAGAAGCGAAGGAAGACTTTCTCTAGGTAAGTGAACTAAAACAGCTACACTTTGAAGTAACCTTGCTTGTTATAACGTGTGAAAAAGGAGGTAGTGTAGTAAAGGTAATATCTACTAATAACTTTGAATCATATTTAAGAAATTCCTTACCTGCTGTGGTATTTCTTTCTCTAGGTGGTTTACACAATGAAAGCGTAGGATTGTTTGACACATTTGCAGGAAATGCTGATTGAGTTTAGCCATGCAGCTCTTTTGCATGCAGCAGGTATGTATCATGCTATCACCATTATTCTTTGCATCTTACACACCAGAATTGTTGTTCAAAGACTGTGTTGGGAAGAGGAGGCTCTGCAGGTTGTCAGAGTAGCGTGTGGCTGAAGAGCTGAATGGGAGCTGAGGCTGCTGAGGCGAGCACAGTCATGAGGGAATCTGGTCAGGAGGTGTTCTTCCTCTCTACTTTAACACTGGGGTATGGAATCTTGTATTCTCCTAATCCTGACTGTGCGCTCCCTTAACATAATTATTTCCCCCTTGGACCTTTTTTGCCCTAGTTTTATGCATTGTTAGAAATTTTGTTCTGTGAAATAAACTGAAAAAAAATTTGGAAATTAATAGTGCCTTTTACAAATGCTAACTTCACTTTATTTTCTCAGATATCATAAGGGCACCATTGTTCATGAATGTTCTTCTGTAATACCACAGGCTGATGCTTGTTGTTACATAAACTCTTCCTCTCCCTCAAATCCTTCCAAAACTCTACATCCTTCCTTGAGCTGCTTAGTGATTCTATGTCCTATGCCAAATAATTTATTTTAATGGTGGAATTCTGAGTTATGAGTTAGGACAAATGAGTTTAGAATTGAGTTTCCTTTGAGACATACCATTTTGGTCTGAAATTGGTTAAAAATACTCATTTTTGTCAGACATAAGTCTTCCAGAGGGATGTACTTACCTGAGGGAACTGAGAAACATAAGCAAAATTTTGGGTTTGGGGGATTTATTTTTGACTGACAGGTATTGTTAATAGCAGATTATCCAATACCACAATAAAAGTGGTAGCTAAGAAGATACACTGACATCTGCGTGGGCAGATCTGTTTGACAGTAATGCATTGTACCTGAAGAGGAGATAGAATCCTTCTTGGTGTAACTGTGTCAAAGTAGTGCTACATTTGTGAGAAACTTGGTGTGCTGTGAGCTTTCTTGTTTAATAGTCATGGATGAGTAATGTACATTTTTAGAAAAGAAGATTTTTGAGAAACAGTCCTTTGATGGACCTTTTGAAGCAGGTCCAGAGGAGGGCCACAAAAGTGATCAGAGGGATGGAGCACCTCTCCTATGAGGACAGGCTGAGAGGCTTGGGGTTGTTCAGCCTGGAGAAGAGAAGGCTCCGGGGAGACCTTATGGCAGCCTTCCAGTGCCTAAAGGGGACCTACAGGAAAGAGGGGGACAAGCATTTTAGCAGGGCCTGTTGCGAAAGGACAAGGGGCAATGGTTTTAAACTAAAAGAGGGCAGATTTAGACTAGATATAAGGAAGAAATTTTTTACAGTGGGGGTGCTGAAACACTGGCGCAGCTTGCCCAGAGGGGTGGTAGATGCCCCGTCCCTGGAAACATTCAAGGTCAGGTTGTACAGGGCTCTGAGCAACCTGATCTAGTTGAAAATATCCCTGCTCATTGCAGGGGAGGTTTGACTAGATGACTGTTAAAGATCCCTTCCAGCCCAAACTATTCTATGATCCTACGACAGCAGTCCACAGAAGCAGTCATGTTCACTGAATAATATTATTCTCACCAGATCACTGCTCTCTGGTGTATTTTTTTTCTCCGGGAACGTAAATCATTGGTGTTTTTCCTAATGTATCTTCTTACTGGCATGACAAAGCATGAAAATTCTGTAAAGCCACATTATTACAAGGCAGTGGCTCATATGGCATAATTTAATATACTGCTAATTTGTGTCTCCTTTTGATTCCTTCTGTGTTACTTATTCTCTTGCTTATTTAATATAGACAAAGACAAAAGGCATTAACAAATAGTTCATATGAAAATGCCGACCTGATAAGACTACAGTTCACTGAGGTCTCTGGAGCTGATGTCTTCATGTTAGCGCTTGGCTTTCACATCAGAGTGCATTCTATGGTGTTGTGTTTGCCAGCTATTTCCATATGGTTTTTCACTATTGTCTTACGACTGGAGGAGTACAGGATGTATTAGAGCAGACCAGTTCATGATATTCTGACTAGTGTTTCTTCTCATTCTCGTAAGGTTTAGGTGATTTTCTGGTTAAAATTACAGTAACTTGTTTAATCCTTGTGAGTGCTAGTGTGGGTCAGATCTTTTATATACATACCATTGAAAATTTGTAGTCCTGCCTTAATCCCAGACATACTCCTGAACAATGAAAAAAATTCAATAATAATAAATAAATTAAAAGGACTAGGACTTAAATTAGTAGCTAATTCACCTGGCCTTTTCTCTGTGAATTAATAGAAACAGTTTCTACCTTGTGCAAGGCTTAGAGTAGCTTATTCAGTTGGAGCCACCAGTAGAGAGACCATTTCTGATTCAGATAATAAGCAGGGTAAAATGTAATCACTTCATTAGGCATAAAAAGAAAATGTAAGCTCATTGAGCTTGAAATTTCAGTTGAGGTGTTGTGGATTTGTTCATCTTTTGCAGATACAGGGGCAAGGGTCTATTACAGCCTGGCCTGTATTCCCAAGAGCTTGTAATAGCTCCAGCACTGCATTGGGCTTGTGGGTTCCTCTGCCCAGTTTAGATGTAGCTACTGCTACCACAGGCAATTCTGGTGGCTTTCTGCAGCTTTTCATTGAAACTGTTATTCATGGCAAAACCAAGCACCATGCTATTATCACAGATTGGCAATGGATTTTTTTCTTTATCCCTTTTTAATTGCTTTCACACCAAATTTTTACAGCGGTTTTTTTTTCATTGCATTCAGGTAAAAAGAATATTGGGGGTGAAATTTGGTATTTCCAGTTTCCAAACTGGAAACTCAGCTTTTGAGCTAGTAGTGACATGCAGCAGTGGGTACGTATAATAGTTGAAGTTTTACAGAGCAGGTGGCCACATGATGAACAATTGCTGTGAGAAGGTGTTTCAGAGGTGCATCAGCATCTGTACAGCGTGAGCTTTGCAAAGGCAAGACTGATTTGGTGGCTGGCTGAATTGGAAGATATTTTCCCATGTGCTCCAAAAGGGACAAAGAGCAGATCAGGCATCAGAACTGATGCTCACAGAAGTCTCCCATGATTTCACAGGCTGGCCTGGCTTCTGCTGTGCAAGATGAATTTGGGGTTCCAGCTTATTTTCTTCCCTTCTTATTGCCCTGAGTGCACAAGTTTTTTTCAGGGTCTTTTGCTAGTCTGGGAGAGGGGAGGTAGGGTTCTCTTTCATTGCTTTGGGGGATTTCCATTCCATTTTCCTTTAATTTGCTCCTCCCTGTTAATCGCATAAGAGAAGCTTAGAGTGTTAAGTGAACAGATAATTCTTGGTCCATGTATATGAGCAAGAATTCAGATTTGCATGAAAATAGCTATCCTCAGGTTAGACCTTTACATTTGGAAATAAGCTCTTTTCAGGTCTATTTTCCCTCTATTGTTACGTGTTTTATTTAATATGAATGGTGGATATTTGGGGAGGGACAGAGGTTTGTTTGACTATTCAGATTCATTGGCAGGGTGTAAGCTGGCACAGCATGTATTGGAGCAAGATGAGTGGAGGCATCTTATTTCTAATTAAAAATAGACGCACATATACTTGTGCAATGGAAGTAAAAGTAAATCCTTTCTCAGAGCTGATTGCTTCTACCTGTCTGCTTTTTTTGTGTTTAAACTGACAGCACAGTGGGACCATCCCGTTTTTTTTCAGGATTTTTTAAGGCAAGAAACAGAACCAAAAACTGGAATAGGTCCCCAATAACAGAGCCCCTGTATGACAACAGCAGATGACGATCTCACTAGGTGTTCCAGTTGTTTTCTTTCTTGCATAAACACTTGTCTCAGTCTTTTTTTCTTTTTTTTTTTTTTCTTTCCTAATATTCTGGCAGTAACAGGCATACATATATAGTGCATATACGGTGCAGGCTTTTGCATGAGGGCAGATGGATTATGTGGTAGAATGGGTATAGTTTGGGCTAGACTTACCTGATGTGGGTGAGATTAGCTTTAAAAGCTTAATTGGCTGCCTCCTACTTCAGAACGGGAACTTCTTAGCTTTGAAAAAAGCCCAGTGAAATCGATCTCCTCTGCCAGGCCAGGGAGTGTCAGAGGTCCAGAGCAGGAGCTCCTTGCTCAAGTCCCAGAAGTGCCAAGGCCACAAGTAGCCTTTGGAGGCCAGTGTGTGTTTCTTGCACTGGAGAAGTAAGGGTATAAGGCTGAAGTGAAGGCGCTAATTAACTGTGCTGTCAGTTTTCAGCCAGATAGCTATCTGAACAAAATGTTTGTTAACTATGTTAATTAAAACAAAGGTTTCGTGTATTCAGCAGAGCAAATTCATATACAAAATACTTCTGCAAAGTTTCTCCCCTTGAAATCAGGGAAAGGAATGTTAAGAGATATGGAATTTTGCTGCGGAAGCCTGATGCTTTTCTCCAAGATAATGATGTCTAGCGTTTTGATAGTAACTGGAGCTTTCATTCTTTTAGCATATGTTAATATCTGTCTTTTACATTTAGAGTAAGTGTTGGGCTTCTTAAAGGATTCTTTATCTCGACTGATAAGTTGTCATGTTTGCAGTGCCCATAGCCATTTTGGTACCTATGTGGACTGGTGGCTAAGTACCTTTTTGTTACTTTATTTTATTTTTATTTTCCCTGTTATATTTGTCCTCCTATGAGCAAATAAATTCTTCTGAAGGTCATTCCACTGCAGTTGATGTATTCTTGTCTCCCCAAGTCTGCCTGCAGTCCTGAAATAGAGTCTTGGGGCAAAGGAACTTGCTGACAATGACAACTCGGTTTGAGAATATTTTGTTTGATGACTACATCAACTTAAGATAGTCCTGTCAAGGCCGTAACCCATGATTTCTTTCAACACACCGTAGTAGTATGGTTTGAAGCAAGCAAGAGAGTAGTCCCACACTAAAAAAATTCAGAAAGGGTGTAGGAAGAGGTTGGTGGTGGTTCCTTTTTTTCTAAGTCTGATTTTGTTCGTCAAGGGCATGGTAGTGAATAGGAATAAATATGTAAAGTTAGTAATGCCACCAATGCATTGTGAAGCCATGGCCCCATTGGAATGGTGACTCTGAAGCTGATCCATGATCTTTAGAGATCACTTCTTCCTGGTATTTTATCTGATAACCTGGGTAGTAAGGAGTGTGCACTCAAGGCTATAAAACTTGGGAATTCTGCAAGGAAGGGCATCTCCCACAGCTGTGAGTGTATAATCCTGCTCCCAGTTACACAGTGCTATCTGTGAGTGGAATACCGTTCCGGGAATTCCTGCCAGTGAGCATGGGATGTGGTGAAGTGTAACAGCTAGTGTATTTTGTAATGTTGTCCTAATATGTAAATGCATGGAGGTATTACAGCTTTTCTTTGTTCTTATTAAACCAAGTAAGTTGCAACAGTTATCTAAAATCTGCGCTGAAATGTCTCCTTTAACCTTTTGTAAATTTGCCTTTTAGTTAGAAGGTTTTGAGGGAGGAACAAGGAATCTTCATGTGTGCACGTGCATGGTTTTAATATAATCCCTGAAGAAAGGCATCCGATTTATATGTTTTATACCTCTCTGCAGCTTACTTTAGATATCTTTTATTTTCTTTCTAGTCTCTGTCACTTTCTAGTCTTAACATTGACCTCTTAAGCTTTTTTATGCAGGAGGCCTTATCCCATCTGCTTGCTCTTGATTACGTTCATTGCCCACATTTGAATCTTTATTGACTTATAATGTGCCTTTTTTGAGACCTGTAGCAAAATCAAATATGAAGTTTGATCATAAGAGGATTATGATTGATACAACACTATGACATATTGTGGTTTATTCATTATTCCCTGTTTGATGATGCTTCTAACTTTATTAGTATTCCTAATTGCTGTTTCATATTGAGGTGCTCTCAAAGGCAGACCCAATAGAGGACGCAGCTGTGTAAAGAGGTACTGATGGGAGTTCAGGTGCTTAGGTGTAAATCTGTAACTGTTCCATTGCTGCCTAAGAGCAGTTGCACTTAAGGCTTATATAAACTCTCCAGTCACTCCTAGTTCCACATCTCTTCCTTTCTGGAAGTATGTGTGTCTTATGGCTGAGCAGATTGGCACCTAATCTTTGTTGTGACCAAAAGTTTCAGTATCTCTGAAGGCCTGGGCTGGAGGTGGTAGGCAGTCTGAGAGTGCAACCAGCTGCAGCACTGAATGCCCACCCTTTCTTTGTAGAAGATGGTGGTGATTGTGTCTTCTGTTTTACCATAATTGCTTAACAGTAATAGGAATTACGCAGGAGACTGGAAGTGCAGGTTTAGGTCACTTCTCTGCCCGAAAGGTTTAGACCCAAATCTGCTGCCTGGCTGAGCGTGCCATTACTGATGCAGTGTTGGAGGGAACGAACACTTTTCAGCGCTCTTGTTGTGGTAGCAGCACTGTTGCAGAAGGGAATGGAGGGGAGGTTGTTTGGTCTGCAGATTCCACGTGGATGCTGGCACCCTGCTGCAGCCTGAGCTGTGAGGTATAAGGCATGCACTTAGGCTGGTGTAAGACATGCTGTAGGCTCATTGTCTCTCGGTTGACCATCTCGAGGTAGCTCCCCTAAAAGCGTTCAGCAAGTGCCTCTCTCCTCTGTACAGGCTCTCGTGGATCCCTTTGAGGTGGCTGGTGGTCCCGGTGCTCCGCTAAGGGTGTCTGTGTACCTCCTGCTGTGTTCTGAACGTCCTGGTGCTTTTTTTTTTCTACTGGTCCTGACACCTTGTAGATCTGGGAACAGAACTGCCTCGGAGTCTTTCATGAGCAGTTACAATGCATTCAGAGTATTTTGGTGGCTTCAGGGAAGTACGGTTTTTTCCCCTACTGTGTTCCTCGTCTTGTATTTGCCGCTGGATTTCATCTCTTAGCCACAGCAAAGGTTACAAAGGAGACAAACTTTTTCAGAGGGTAGTTTTGTGGTCAGAGCATGGTCAGACTCGACAGACATAATGTGTATTCTCATTTCTTTTCTGCATATGAATTTTTAAAGAACTTTGTAATTTTCATTCTTTAGAGAATTGTCTTTCTGATTCAAGTCCCTGTCTCTGTATGTGACACGCAACTGTGAGCAATGGAAAGTGCTGTGTAAAAAGCTGAGTGCTCTTTTACGAGCTGAGCTAGCGTTGACACAAGGTTCAACACTGAATGCTGCCATCTCTCTCTGGTACTGCCTTCAAGTTGCTAAATAGCTACTTAGGCATCCAGTGGCACAGAGTGGAAATCCTACTTGTACAGCAGCGTTAAAGTCAGTGAGGACCAGACTTGGAGTCACTTTCTGTTTGTATAGAATAGGAAGGTCCCAAAGGCGCTGACAGCTGTGCTTTCCAAATACACTTAGAAGCAATGGACTTTGATGGGACTGTATTTTCCCTTAACTATTAAATGTATCTTGTTCATTTCTGTATGTGAGATGTATTTAGGATAGGAATAAAACAGAGGTACTGGAAGGACTTTGTGAGCACATGAGACTTGGGATGTCATCTTGTGGTTGTTCAAAGAAATGCAAGAACAGCTTGTAGAGGATGAGTTTACTGCCTCTTTATTTTACACTGAGCTGGTTTAGGTGCAGATTTTTCTTCTTGAGCTACATGATGATTCTTTCTTGTACAATCTGTCTAGTTGTAAAGTATGTGACAGTAGCCGTTAGCCTCCTTACAGCCCTTACAGCTCCTTTAGACCCAGATAATCTTTTCTGTGAAGCACAGAGTCTGCGTACTGGGGATTTGGTGACTGGAGCGCAGCTGGACTGGCCCCATCAGCTCACAGGCCAAAATATATGTCAGCTTATCAGGTTAGGCAAAGCAAACTCATAGGAGGAGGAGTTCCTGGGGTTAAGTAATTTCCTGTTATAAGAAAGAGTGATATCAGGCACATCTACATTCTGCCCTTTTTTCTGTGGCCTCAAAGGATGTTTGCCTCAGTTGCTGGCAACTGAAGCAGTACAGAGCTGTCCTGGCCAAAGTCAGTGCAGAATAAGAGCAGCATAAAGTTGTTCCCTACACAGGACTAAATCTTTGCGAACTGTTTGAACTAGGCAAAAAAGTTATTGTTTGTTGGAGTGACGCACAGCAGCTACACCAGGGATTACAGATTTGACTAATATTGTATGTAAATATTAATGATCACGTTTTCTTTCTTGTGAGCACGTTTTCTTTTGTTTGTTACTGGAGCAGGCTGGGAAACAGAGTGGCTTCTCAGACTTTTCAGTTATGTTTTTAATAGCATTGCCTAATTGTAGTGAAACTATCAAGCCTATGCATGCTTGGACAAAAAGGCATCTGAAAGAGGGTGAACTCAGCTCAGAAGGGCAGTACCTGCCACTCTCTAAATGCTAGGTGAACAGGCTTGCTCAGATCTCAACTCCATTTCATAATTGTTTTCTGGGGAATGCTCTTTCAAGTTAAATGCTTTCTAATTACAACCCTTACAAGGAACATGCTTTCTTGTCTTACAATGAGAATAAGGCTGCTGTGATTTTCACCGTACGTCAAATTTATAGCATTGATTGAGACAGATTTTAATAGTGGATGATCAAACATCAGCTCATGCAAATTACCAGTTATTTCTGGAGTGCTATTTTGTCATTAGTGAAGGGACGATCCATCTGGATGGTGATTAGTTCCAGCTCTGAGCTCTCTTTCATAAGTCAAGATGCTTGAGAGTTTCTTAACTAAAAAATAAGGGCGTTGTTATCTTTTTGACAAGATGACTGCTGCTTGCTCCACTCTAGCCAATGGGACTTCACATTCTGGAAATTATTTCATGTAATACCTTTACTCTAGCTTGTTTAACAGAATTAAGTCAGTATAATTTACTTATTTTGCCTGACAAGCGTATGCTTATTTTACAGTGCTGTGTTACAAGAAAGCGTTGTGTGCCACTAAATACAATTGCAGAGATTATTCAAGACTAATTCATTCTTGCCGTTGTTTTTGTCATCTTTTTAAAGACAGCTGAAGTTTTTATCCAGTCAAAAGTGTAGCAGTCATACAAAATGCTGATTTCAGGTTCTGCTGCAAATTTTCTACATCTCAAGCACCAGAGAATGTTCAGAGACGTGCTTCTGCTTTGGCCCTCCATAAAAGGGAGGTGGAATCCCAGACTATAACTGGATTTTTAGTGCAGATTATACTTTACTGTGCCTAGGGAGAAGAAACAGGCTACATGAAATACTTCCCATGTGCAGATCAGATTTCAAACACGGGTTGAATCTGGGTTGTGTATCCTCTTAAGTTTTGATACAAGTATAGTGAAACTATTCAACATTTCTTTATTAATTTCCTAATTAATGAAGAAATTCATTAGAACTTTGTGCAAAAGTATTTCCTTATTCTTCACTGTAAAGATAACAGTAAAATACCTTAAAGTCCAGATTTGTGGCATTGCATCCTCTGATAGACACTATACAATACCTAATGCATTGTAGTTTTGCAATACATAAAAAACCCTGTAAACTTGCATTTTACTTGTGGATAAGTTTATTTAAACATTTGTAAATTATACTAAGTAAACAGTATATTATTTATTTCTATGCGCATGCAGTTGTTGTCAAGATACATATATAGCGTTGTCAAGTCTACAGTGCAGTAATTAAGAATTTTACTCAGCATGGTGCTGAAAACTTTTCTAGAAACAATGTCTGATCCTTCTTTGATTGCAGTGTGAGCTTTCTTTAGTATACATAAGTAGTGCTTGTTTTTCATTAAGTTAAAATGCAAAGTTTCAAAGTGTGCCCCAATAGAAAGGAATTCTCAACAGGAAGTATGCATTAAAAAAAAATAGAGATAGCAATAGCAGGCAGCCTCCTGAGTGATTTTTATGAAAAATCTAGTTTAAGAGCAAGGAAGTCAGAATTTTACCAGGTGTAGATACTACTGAAGTAAAAAAAGTGTGCATGATATATGAGGGGGTTTATCCTTTGTTTTATAAAAACACCTGTCATGACCCCTTGAACCTTGGCTAACCTCTGTTAAATTTGTACTTATCTATTTTACAGTTCCAAATAATAGCAGATAAAAAGGATGGAGAGCCTTGCTGAATTTGGTCCACAGCCTGAGGCGAAACCTCATTACTATCTAAAAAGATGAAGTAAAAAACTCTTCTTTAAATCGGCTTCACGATCTTCATTGACAAATAGTTCTGTTAGGGGAGAAAGGAAGAAACAATAGACGTAAAAAGATGTACAGAAAATACTTCAGTTTAGTTTTGTAAAAGACATTTAAGATATTAAAATGGATCAGAAGGTATTCAGGGTATGGTAATTTCAGTTAAAATACAGTAAAAATGAGTAAGATATTTCAGATTAAAGTAGACTGAAATCCAGACTCTAGACCATCTATTAACTATTTTTAATTGTGTAGGTTATTAACACTTCTAAAGCATTCATTTGCTTCATCTTTAGTTAATAGGTTAATTTTAACATAATTTTTTTTTTCCTCAGTAAAAATCAGTTGAAATTGTTTATAGCTATAAGGATATAATCCCTATCATTTTGTGGGACCTGTTTTGTCTTTAGCAGGGCCTGTTGTGATAGGACAAGGGGTAATGGCTTTAAACTAAAAGGGAGGAGATTAAAAGGAAGACATTTTTTACAATGAGGGTGGTGAAACAGTGGCACAGGTTGCCCAGAGAGGTGGTAGATGCCCCGTCCCTGTAAACATTCAAGGTCAGGTTGTACAGGGCTCTGAGCAACCTGATCTAGTTGAAGATGTCCCTGCTCATTGCAGGGGGGTTGTGACTAGATGACCTTTAAAGCTCCCTTCCAGCCCAAACTGTTCGATGATTCTATGATAATTCTTATCTCCCTGCTAAGACTGAGTTGATAGAATCTCTCGTCCGAGTAAGGAGTGTATCCTCTTGATGACTCACATATAAGCTAGCTTCATACCACAACTGAAGAACAATAACATTTAAAAATTCTTACCGGCAATGAATAGAGGAGTACTGCTACAAACAAGAGCAAAATCAGCAAGATGATAAGGCCTAAAAAGAGCCATTTAAACCTGCGCCACACAATAAATTTCATTGTCTTGCAAGGATTTGTAAACCAAAGGAAGGAAGTATCTGGTCGGCTGCATTTTGAGAGAAACAAATATTACTCATACTATAAAAACAGGGAATACTTAAGCGTGAGAATGTAACACATAAAAACCCATTAAAACGCTCTAGTTTGGAGGTTGAAGAAAACAGAGATAGTTTTGTAATGTAAGATAGCAGTTTCAGTAAACACGTGCCATTAATACTGAAACCACCTTGCATTTTATCCTAATGCTTGCAGAAAGAAACAAGACTGGCTTTTGTAAATGAACTTTTGCACAGGATCATTGATGTCTAATAGATCCGTTACTGCATGCAGAGTTTGTCAAGAACATCACAGTAGCTAGATAATACATATTTCTCAAGCTAGTCAGAGAAAAATATCTTACTTTGGTAGGTCTAGTTTGGGGTTCATGTTGGGTTCATCTCTTCCTTTACCAGCTGGCCTTTCCTCAGCTTCTTTTTCATTGACAACTTCCAATGTCATTTCAACTTTGCCCTTCAGAAAACATGTGACACGAGACAAGCTTGAAACAGCACTAATAATACTTGTTTGGTACTTGTACAGCACAGTTTAGGATCAGCTCATTGTGTGTATCTGTGTGTTTTCCCTTTCCTTCTCAAAATACATTTATTTCTGCACTATGACAGAGTCACAACAAAGCATTAGAGAATGACAAATAGAAAAAGAAAATCACAGTACATAAAATGGTTCTGTTAATTAATTTGTAGTTCTGTTTTAAGCTATACATTGTTTTTTTTCCAATTTAGCTAAACAAAACCAGTTCTTTTCTCTCAAGAGCAAAAAAACCCCAATTCTCTTCTTTCCAGAACAAACGAAGGACTGCATCTTTTCCAAATGACTAAGGATCTCATTATTTATAATGCTATGGCTGATAGATGTTTCTGAATATTTCTCCTTATTTATTCAATTCCAGTAGTAAAGTTTAAAGGCAGAAACATTAGAAAGAAGAAACAGATACACTTGAAAGGCTTAATATTCTAGCAAGTGATAAATATGCATTTATATTCTTCACAGAACAGGTTAAAATGCTTTAGGTCTTCTCATTGCCCTTGTACTCATGAAGCAAGTCTGGGTTCTCAGTATATAAATTATATTTGCTGTGTACAAAAATGCTTTGGATTTAAACTTTTTTCTGTAGTCTTTAATGCATTTAGGATGTCTTGTGTTTCTCTTAAGCAATAACGTGATAAATTCATTCACACAGTAACTCTGTTGGCTGCTTTGGCGAGATAACACGACTCAACCTGGTGCAAGAGTCCTTCAAGTTAAACAGAGTTAAAAACAAAATAAATAAATGTAGGTATTAAACTCATACTTCAAAACAAAAAATTATTGATGGAGCAAAATTCCTGAACTTGTGCATGGAATGTTCTATTTACTCCTCCTATCTATCCACTGAAAGCTAACAGCTAAGTGGGGGACTCTTTACAGTCTTTCTTTATAATTTGAAAAGCAAGGTGAGTATGTTTCAAGCACTTGTTAAAGAAGTAATAATCATACCGCTAAAATACGGGACCCATCCTTTTCAACATAACATGGCCACCATCCTTTCATGGATTTCTGTTCAAAGAGAGAAGCGGTCCGGGGAGCCTTCTGGGAACTCTCCGCCTTGTACTCTGGAATCATGTCTATATTGCACTTCTCTGGAACTTTTGCTGGAATGATTGTTTTGTGTAAATCAAGTTCCACAAAGCCTAGGAGATGGATAAAAAAAACAAACACCACATAACACAACCAACCATACAGCACAGTGGCTCAACATCAACCTTTCCTATCTCTAAACATGTTACACAGGAAAAACAATCAGCATACACATTACATTCTTGTTTGTCTAAGGATGTTGTGGGGCCGGGAAGTGGGACACATCAGGCTGTGTTTAAGTCCATCTTGCTGGCGTTGAAAGCACTGATGTTGATAAATTGGACTTAGCAAGCTCTCCTCCCCCTTTTTTAATGCAAGATCACTTGATTTTTAAGAGGTTTTTTTCCCCACACAAGTAAACAGAAGATAGCCAAATAGCAATATAATACTAATGTAATTTCTGATAGTTAAATGCGTGATTTATCTAACTTTAATTCACTCATTCGTTCGCGAGCACAAGTAACCCTGCACTGTGTGGGAAAGCAGGAGTGTATCTGCATGCTCAGTGGCTCACTTTGTAAACACAATCCTTATGTGATAGTTTAAAATTGTTTGGTTTTATCTCTTTCTTTGAGACAAGAATAATTCTTTTCTTAGAAGTCTTACCTAGATAGTCATCCAAGGAGAACTTGTCATTATCCCATATCTGAATGATGAGTTTGGGTGGGATTCTGAATTCTGTCTTGTCAAGACTCCAAAAATGTTCCTAAAATTTTAAAAACAAAACCCAAGCACCTTTTTAAAATTACTGACGAAAATTAAGAGCTGTGGTCTGTTAGTACTTGTGAATTCTGGGGTTGGTGGAATTATTAAGAATCTAATCTTGCCCTTGCTAAGACGAGACTGCTGTTGTTGCCAGTGTATTGTTCCTGGCTGAAAGGCAAAATTGAATCTGTTCAAAAGTATGCAGAACTGAGCCAAACTGTCTCTTTCAATATGTAGGTACAAAATTAACGGATTAATTACAATCTGTATTCTAAGTATTGAAATCTTTAGAAATCTTACCTTTTTGGAAACTACACAGAGTTGCTCTGCTGGGAGATAGTCAAAAGGAAAAACAAATCTCCAGTTAAAGTTCCCTTCACCATCCAAGGAACGGTAGTGGACATCGGTTTTCTGCTTATTTTCTTCATTACCAGGCATCCATCTGAAAATAGATGTGTCTGGTGTTTGCAGTGGGATTACACTGGTGCTTTTTTGTACTGTAACCATGTCATTAAGTGGTTGCAAACAAGCCATAAGAGGGCTGGAGAGTCTTTCACACCCTTTCTCAGTTTGCTTTCAATTTGGCACTGTAAATAGGAACATCTGAACTGAATTTCTGATCTGCTAAAACCAGTACTATATCAGTGGTGAGTTGTTGGCTGGGGTTTTTTATTTCTTTTTTAGGAGAAAGAAGATCAATAGCCTAGTAGTACATTTCTCTGATTTCTATTTAACTTTTTACATTAAGACTAGGAAACATAAAAGTAAGAATCCAGGTTATGCATCACCAAAACTAACTCACTGTCTTTTCAGTTGCTTCCCATCTCAAGAGATGAACTTCTGGGATCTTTCACTGCACATTAAATGGTCATGCTTTATCTTATAATACTTCTGTACTTCTCTGAGGTTAGCACTATTTCAGAGGCTGTAGTGTGCACTGACTTGGCTGAACCAAATAATCTTTGGATCCCATGGTCTAGGCATTCACAGGACATTCTGAACATCATTCATTTGTAAGCATTACATGACAAGGTGCTCATACCCCTTTACGTAAATGTCACTCATTTCTTCCCCTGTGATGCTCTTTTCATCCAGAAGGACATCTTTGGTGTTCCAGACAATCACCCGCAAGATATACCTAGGAGAGAATATGTTTGGGGAAAGAGAATTGAATTGCTTTTGTCAGGGCTGCCAGGTGGCGTGTAGTATATACAGATACTCACTTCTTGGCTTTTCGGGGAGTGATGTTGAAGGGAGGGCCTGGTGGTCCTAAGCTTTTGGGGAAAACATCAACCCACATCTGGAGCTTTCCCTGTAGCAAGGGAGAAGGGATTGTTTGTTGCATACAGGTTTGTCATGGTAATTCCATGGAAGTGCTTACTTGACATGCTTAGTGTTAATTTTAGCCACAAAGCACAGCACACTCATGTTACCAATGTCAGAACTTCTACAGACTTCAGGTAGGAGCAAGCCCAATCCCTCATGTTGTATAAGCTTCTTCAAATGAACAATGCCAAGAATTCAGAAGATGGTGGGGATGTTAATTTCTAGTGAATTCACTGCAAGTCACGTGCCTAAGTAGTTCTCATCCTGTAGGTCCAAGTTTCTGTTCTCTCACAGGTGGCATTAAGTACAGTGTCACACGTGTCTGACAGTTTGCAGCTAGTGGCCTATCCAGTGTAGATGGTCAGTCCCCTTAACTAGACTCTGAAATAAGGCAACCGCTGCAGATTTTATACTTTATTTCAAATGCAAGCCGCTTTATTTTTGCAGATAAGTTTGCTGGTTGCTGCAGAAACTGTCTTAAAAAAACAACCACTGGAGAGTTAGTAAATGCTGCAAAACAAATGTTAGCCTTTGTTCCTCTCTAACAGAGAGGTCCAGTATAAGACTAGTTTACTAGCACCTCTGGACCTATAGAGAAATGACAAGTTTGGTCTCATTTGTTGAATGTAGCTAGGAACCTCTTGAGCCAGGCTGTCTCCTTTATTGTTAGTGAGGTAATAAACACATGTTCCCATTTATTTCAGTAACAAAGTAATAAATAAATCTTTCCCAATTTCCACTCTATCAGTGTTTAAGGTGTCATTTGGGGGTCTTAATGGCAAAACATAACTGCATTTTGTTGTTTCTAGAGTAACCTGCTTCAGTTTCTCAGCCAAGTAATCATAATTTGTAGCCTCTTCCATCTGAATGATACCACTTAATTGACAACATGATATAAATATAGGAGTGCTCCATTTCTGCATTCAAGAAACCAGAAGTAAACCGGTTCGTAGTACCTGTGAGATATTGGGCTGGAAGGTGCTATATAAGGTCCTTGTCTCCACATGTTCAGGTACCAAACCCTGGGTTCTGAGGATATGAAGAGCTAGCCGCTCTTCACCTGGACCAAGATGCTGATGCAAAATTTTGTTAGCTTCTGAAATAAAAGAAATGGAAAAAGAATAAGGGCTCATGAAACAGAATTTGAATTTGAACTTTTTAAAAAAACTTAAAACCAGATATTTAAAATTGAGCAGAAAACTGTGCCCAACGTTTTAAAAAATCAATTATTTTTCTAATTTTCCGTAAATAACTGAAAAGTTTTATTATTTGTATCAATATGAAGTTAAGACAGAAATATAAGTGAACAAGCTCACCAGCTTCCTCCAAAGTGTAGTCTCGTCCCCCATAGTTAATCTTTCTGCCATTCTCTGAGAGGACAGGAGGAGTGTAGCCTTTAAACCTGGCTACATTTTGCAATAACTGGGTTGGTTTTAGTTGATCACGCCACGTATTCACACCTGAACTTTTAGGAAAGCAACAGAAACACATCCTAAAATTATTCACCATTCAGGGTATGTATTTATTAAACTAATCCAGAAAGGGCAGCTGTAACTGTAACTGCCTAGATTGGGGCCACTTGAGTTTGATAGAGTGACATAATTTTGTAAGAGCTCAATTACCTTCCAAGACAGAGTGCTTTTTTCTTTACATATCGAAATAATTTATGCTAACAGGGGCTTTCATATTTATTTCCATGAATAGGTCAGAAAATTCTGTTAAGTGTATGTTATCTGGACAGAAATAACACACATTACCATATAAATAGAATATTAAAATGTTTGACATGATGGTTTTCAGTCAAGGCTCTTCTGGAGACTTTGCAGCTTAACTTGGAATTCAGATGATGAAGTGAGCACAACAAATACCCATGAGAAGCCATAGCATTGTTTTTTAACCATATAATTAAGATGAAGGAAGCCCGGATTTTTTACAGAGACTGGATACTAGATCTTACAGATAAAAATTTGCAATAGACAAAATGACTTACATGCAGTACTGCTGTGGGATGCCACAGTGAGATCCATAACGAGAAAGGAATCTGTTCTCAAGATCAATTATGGTTTCACCCACTTTTTCATCATGAGTCAATGTGTCATAGTCATAGACAGAAATTTTCAGATCCTTTTCTTGAGGCAAGAAGCAGCTGAGTTCATACATTCTAAACAAAAAATGTCCAGTTAATGCTATTTGCTCTTTTCTAATTCTCTGAATTAGAAATTCTTTTGCTAATTCTCTGAATTTACTTTCAAGATATGCAGCCTCATGGTTTCTACAGCTGCTGAATCCATTACCCTTGAGGTAAAGTACTCCATGGTTAATTATTCTCTGCATGTTTTTGTTTGTTTGCTTTATTTCTAATCGAACTTTTTAACTTTGACTTCCAGAATAATTCTGGAAAACCTTGGAATTTTGAAGGTATTTTATACCTGTAATCAGGTCTCTTTGCTGCCTATTTCTTTGCATAATCTGAAATACTGAAATCCTGTAGCACGTCATTGTGAAGTGTGCTTTCCAAACTCTTTATAATCCTTCTAGTCCTCCTCTCCTAACTTTCTAATTTATCAAAATCCTCCTCTAGCTCTGGACACCAAACCAGACCCAGAATTTTCATTAGTGATTATAAAGACGATGCAACCTCTCCATTCCTAATTTGCATTTTTCTATTCACGTATTTCAAAGATATCATTAGCCTTTGAAGGAAGGGGCCAGTGTACTGGGAATACATGTTAAGCTGATTACTCATCGAGACATCCAAGTAGTTTTTGGAGTTAAAACCTTCTCTGTATTCTATACACATACACATCTTAAAAAATAGGAAAACATTCTAAAATACAATAAAATGGAAATACAAAAAAATTTCTTACCTGCCAAAAATTGGGTTGAGAGTATTAGGGATATAATTATCTCTGTCTTCAATTACTTTTTTACTTAGGGATATTTTTATATAAGGATCACACTATTTAAAATAAGAAAAAAATATTAAGAAATAGTTATCAAGACTAGCTTTATTTAAAATATACTACACCAGAGTTAGCTTACAGACATTCCAAAAGCAAAAAGTCTCACCAGCCCATTATTATCCTGGGGTTGAAGCTGCAAAGCTCGAACAATATAAATTCGCACAATACACTCCTGAGGCCCACTGTCTGGTAGCTCACGGAACTGGCGAGGAGGAGGTGGAATAGCGGGATCGTCAGGTAACGCATAGATTTTAAAGGATCCCTAAAAATAATATAAAGACTCAGTCAAGATAAATGTGGAAAGGTGATTCTGCTAGGTTTGTCTTTTCTTATTTATCCCACACATACACGCTCTGTTCTATATAGGAAGAGCAAAATTATAGCCTGAGCCACACTCACTTAGAAGTCTTGTGTTTTACTTTAGTAAAAGACTTACTACAAAGGCAAGGTTATATCCTTAGCTGATTTAAATCAATACGGTTCTTTTGATTACAACACAATTACTCAGTTTGCTCCAGTTGAGAATATGTAACACATACTTTGTATTTGTTTCCCTCTCCAAAAGCATCATTTAAAGTTTGGGGTTTGGGGCTTTTTTTGTTTTGTTTTTTACATACAATGTTAACATTAATTTAATCTTTAAAAGTCATAGACAGAATCTATTCCAAACTCATTCTAAAAACATGCTTCGGTCAGAACATCTGCAGGTGAAAATTTAGCCCTGTTCAAGAGGTTATCTGGGAAGGTTTTCTTCCACGGGTACCAGGGAAGATTAGCAGGAATGAGATTTCTTTTCAATTAACACGTATGACATTTAGTGTGAGCAATGTGTAGCTGTACCTTCCTTGAAAAAGAAGGGCCTGTACCTAAGCAGTTATGAGCATCTATTGCCCATATAACGCATGCCATCCATGTTTAAACTGAAATGCTTGCATGTAGACTTACCCACATAACTGCTGTCGTGGTTTACATACAGGAGACTGTATCTAGCATTTGGTTATTGCCTGTTATCTGAACTTTACCTTGAATTCCCCAACCACTGACGGATCATCACTGTCCTCAGATTTGCCTCTGTATAGCTTAAATGTATCACAGAAATCTGTTAAGCTATTAAATTCAGGTACTTTTTCCAATTCACAGTCGTACACCTTAAAAAAAACAAAAGAAAAAGGAAAATGAAAAAAGCGCAGTTTAGAAATTATCATACATATCAGCTCCACCGTTGTGGCACTGCAAACTGTATTGTGCGTTTGATGGAATATCTTAAGGAACGAAAGCATTTGGAACTATTTTTATTTTTACATCGAAGTGGAAGCAAATGCAATGTTTGGAGAATACGCCATCAAGCTTCATTTAGGCCTTGTTAAAAACAGAGTAAATAGCATTCTACAAGCTTATCTTTACTTTCTTCGTTAGGTGTATTAGATGAGAAGTGAAAGTGGTCTGGCTTCAACTTTTAACCAACAGACGGTAAAAGTACTGAGCCTCTGTGTTCATACTTACTCAATGTATAAGTTTATTTAGGATCTGCCTGGCACCCAAAGAAATCAAGAGTAAAATTCCATTTGACTGAAGGTTAGATTAAACTCTGAATGCATCTCTTAATGAGTGTAGTTCGGTAGAAAAGCAGCAAAGATATCTTTTCTTAAAACCTTCATGTCACCACGTGAATTAGTAATGGTCCTTTACATGAAATCATGTACAGTTAAATTTTGAAGAGCATTTAAAAAAAACAAAGGGCCCAGCTCTGACCAGGTTTTGGGCCTATAAACATTGAGATACGTTAATTTACTTTATCCTGAGCTATACCTTTAAAGTGTCATATCCTTTTTTAATATACTGTCCGCATTTTTCATATTCTCCTACTGAAGCATAAAATTTGCTCCACCAATCAACAATTTCTTCCTCCTGAAAGAAAAGCAAATAAAAAATTCGTTTATTGGGAGATAAAGCCTCTTTCATATTAGGCTGTACAGGAGAAACAATGAACAGTTAAGTATACTAAAAGATAGTATACTCTAAAACTTAGTTAAGTAATATTAAAGGTTCATCTGAAAGAGAATTAGAATGTAAATATTAAGGTTAAAAAGATGCAATTTCTCTTAGCCAGGTTTAAGTATCTAGTCTATAATCCAGCTGCGTTGACAGTCAACAGCCAGTGATCTCCAAGCAAGCAATTAATTACTGGTGTCTAGATACCTATCTCAAAGGACTGGTTTCAGGAGGTGGGTGTATTTTTCTCCTGCATCTCCTGGCAGTGCAGCACAGCCTGTCCACCTACTTCTACAGCACTCAAGGCAGAGGAAGTGAACATGCACTTGGCTGGTGCAGTCATTGTTTCAGCTGTTCAGGAAAAACACCATCATTCCTGGTATTCACTACGGCAATTGCATGAGTGTAAAAACTACAGTGGACACCTTGAAATCTTTCTCCTGAGGCAAAAATGTGCTAGTTTGCTTTCAGCATTCCCTTTTAACTCAAAACTGTTGCTATATAACACTGGGACAGACCCGTAACTGCTCTAACCATACATCATTCCGTTAAAACCAGTGGAGATTGTATTGTGACAGAATCTTGCAGCTGGAGATCTACCTTAATGTTTACCAAATGCAGTTGGAAAAGAAGGAGCAGTGAGTCTTGCCCTCTTAAAAAATACTGCTTCAGTGAGCCCCATGAAGCCCTAGATGCTAGCAATCTATACATTCCACTAAGACTATTTCTGTGAAGTTTTTTATATTTTTATTTATTTGAGCCTGATAATCACTTTGTTCAACAGAATGCTATTTTCTGTATTTATCCATAGGGATTGCATAATATAATTATTTTTCCCGAAAACGTACTTCAGTTGGTAATAAATAGTATTCATTCACCGTGTAAATTTGAAAAAATCTTTAATACTGTTTGGATTTAAAGAGAGTCTTAAAGTATTATACAAATCATTAAATAAGAGGTTTTGGGGTTATTTTTTAATATCTAGAGGTTATTATTGCAGTCTTGCATATTTTTCCTAAATTTACCATTTTACAAGTTAATGGTGGGTTTTACGTCAAACATTTTCAGAGATTACACTTAAAACACTAATTTAGGAGGCAGTATGATACACCAATTTTCAGCTGGAGATCTCATTTACAAGAAAGCAATGTGTCGATTTTTAAAAGTAGTATACATTACCTTTTCTGTAAGCTGCTCATGAGGATCAATTCATAAAAAAAGAACAAAATAAAAGCAAGAGTAAGGATATGATTTGTAGAATTTTATACAGTTAAATAGGCTTTAAAGGTTAAGGTTTTGTATATAGTGTGGATGTAAAGTAAGTTCTTAACGTCAATAACTTATAAATACTTTTGAAGCATATTCAGACACCATGTGTTTAACTTATTTTTTTGCAGCTGTCAGTATGTCCTAGGTATTAAACTGGAGCATATATATGTAAATTTAAGAAAGCACGTTTTCAGGACCGGAAGATATTATCACCTTGTGCTTTGTTCTTCACATAACAAAGCAAAACTGAGAGAAGTTTGGTTTTCTTATTGTATCGCTGCAGTGTTACACTCTGGATTCTATTTATTGATTTCCACAGTAGCATGATTTCCTGCTTTCAACTGTGGTTGCCGAGAGCACTGGATCTGATTTATTGCAGATGAAAAAATTTTTAAGAGCATTTACAAAACTGAATCTACTCCAGAGATTCTTTTCCAAACAAATTTCACATACATAAAATGCAAATTATTTTTTTGCACATTTTGAATATTTGCTTCTTTATAAAACAATTCGCTAATGTTCAACAGCCTTTTCCTTTTTCCTTGTTTTTCAATTGTTTACAGGCTGTGGATTTTCAGGAGTCTGAAAAAATATGAAGAATTATAAATTACAGTAACAACCAGTATATTTGTCTATAGATTTATCCGTGTAAGTGTAATAACAATCTGCACAATCCAAAACGCTTCACCTGTTAAATCACAGATACCGTAATTATGACCAGATAGTCCATTAAGAGCAAGCATCATGCATCCCATTTGGAAGCAATGATTAGCAAGTGTGATTTGTGATACCTTGTGTTTTAAGTTAAAGGCATAATCCGTAATTTTTTGTGCAAAGCAGAAGAAATATGCGAAACCTTTTATGAGTACAAGCCAAATGCATCAATAGGTTAGGACATCACTCTGGTATATCATACTAATTTACTCCCATTTCTATTCTCTAAGTCATTATCTTGCTGGGATGTTTGGGTCTACTGTACTTTAGTAGCCTTGTCTAACTTCAAATCAGAAATGCAGCAGAATTTTTTCAGATTTGCATGGGACTGTGAGATTTTCTGTAGGAAATTGGAGTGATTTATTCTCAGAACCCATATCATTAGTGATTTGCAAACCTTACAGGCAGAATTCATGAGGTAATTTTGAACACTTTGCCATATTTAAATTTGACTTTGTTTAAACACAGTGTTTAAACATAACGTTTGTAATGCTGACAACATGAAGGGTATCTTGCATAACTATGCAATAATAATTTAAACTCTCAATTTGGAGCCTTTTCACAAAACATATTGTTTAGAACTCTGAATCTTTCATCAAAGCATACTGTTTAGAATTTAAATAGGGAGGGGGTGTTTGGTTTTTTTTGTTTATTTGTTTTCCCCTTGATATACCTTCAAATGTCTCTTCAAACAGTGCACTTTGTAGCTTTAGGAAGAAGAGGTTAAGAAAAAAAAATATCAAAACCTTAAGACCTTCTTCAAAAATTCCCAAAGCAAATGATGAGTCTTCAATATTTGGAAACATTATTGTTACAAAAACTGGTAAGCAGGATGTATGTGCTCACAGAATGCCAAAACACAGAATAAAATGCCATATAAAAAGAAATAAATTTGAGATTTTGGAGTGAAATATTCACATGGTAAAGATCATGTAATGGTTCCTGCCCATTTTTTAATATGCCCAGTGACTTCACTGTAGATAGTTACACATGAAGTCTTCAAGACACTAACGCTGAACTATTAGCTTTTTGAACGTCTTGAAATTTCATAAAAAAAATGAAGAGCTGTAGTGGATCCCTAGAAAAGTTAGAATTTTATTTACTGTAAATTTATTTTAATCTCCAGAAAGTAAAGTTTTAAACAAAGTTTAAATAATAATAGTGTGGTTAAATAATTCCTGTTGATTTTTGCGCTTTTAGTACATAGAGTCCAAATAAGCTGACACGCAACAATTTTTTTAAATATTTCATACGTATTGTACACACCTAGTAAGATTTTCAGAAGGAGGATACCATAATATTTGTTAGTAATCATACTAGACTTATGAGCGTCATCTCCTCCAAAATCTCTCTAAGGAATAATTGCCAAGAGAAGTACAGCCTCATGACCACAGCACATTAACATTCTTCCCCCATCCGAGCCCCATCTGGTACATACATACATGCACTGTTGTTGGAGAAGCCATTTTGCTGAGTGCTGTTGACATACTGCTTAAACACTGGAAATTGGAACGTAATTGATGAAATTTTGGCATTTTGTGTCCTCAGGGTGTTGTCTGCATAGCACTTACACTTTCCACAGTTGTACTTATTTCACTTTAAATTGTTCTGATTATTATTTCCTCTCTCATATTGATGCTATCACTATACCTAGCATTATAATATATTTGTTTTGGGTGATGTCAAGCTAAAAGAAATTGTGTTTCACCTTATATAGCATTTAAAAATTTCCCTCTTGTAGTTGAAATCAAATACACCAATCCATTATGCCAGTTGGTTCAGAGTGCTGTGTTCTTTATTTTTTCCATCTCTTTTCTTAAAATTTTTAAAGGAAATAAAAATTCTCTGTATCAGCTATAAAACGTTTATATTAGAACAGAAGGCCTAATTCAGGTAAAAGTTAGATACTGTTCTAACTGAAATATAAAGGACAATTTACATGTATGATAAAAGTAAATAGAAGAACATGGTCTATGAGAGTCTGAATATCATTACATTAAGGTACAGAAGAAGAAATGAAAGAAGAACTATGCAGTCAATAACGTACTCAAACAGCAATGAGAGTTTGAAAGTTTAAATTCAGTAGTATTTACTTTGGGACCTCCCTAACAAAATAAAAAAATCTGCATTTTTGAAAAATCAAAGTTGTGGGTTAGAAGCCTGCAAAATGACTATATTAAACAGCATAACTGTCGTGCCTCCCTTAAAATAACGGTCCACCAGAAATTTATGAAAAAAATTTCTAGATAAGGGGAACATTTTACAGTCCTAAAATAAATGAAAATTTTTCTTTGAAAATGTACTGTCTGGAATTTGTCTTCACTCATGTTTCGACTCAAGGTTAAAATTCTGCAAGATGAACGATTTTTTACCTGGAAAGTAAAATTGTCCTAAGGTGATCCTGAAAGAATCGGAGCAGTAGAGAGATTCACAAGGCACAACAGAAAAGGAAAGAAAAAAGGTGTCTGTGCAGCAAAAATTGTTTTGGCGGCATCAGTTTTGGATGACTTCACGGTAAGAGAGGCAAAGCTATGACCGATAAAATGAACGGCTGAAGGTCTGTGTTACCATGGCTTTGATTCTGTACAAAGCACACGCCTACTTCTAGCTCCTTTATTTAGAACTGCACAGTCTGTGCAAGATCAGGCTGCTGTACCTATCACCAGTGGACAACTGGGTAATGCTCTGTCATATACTTTCAGCAGCTATTGAACAAACGAGTTTGTTCTTAAGCTACTGGGTGAACTTTACCATGCACAAAAAGCTATAGTTTGATGTTTACTGTATGAAAACAGAGGTTAAAATTATTAACATATTTCCTTTGCCTTCCTGTCACAAAGTAACTTTGTTCCATCTGGCTTTCGAGAAGTTTGCATATGTGTCTGACAATTTTGCTGTCTAGATAGTTTCTCAGAAATCACAGATCTGAAGAAGAAAGTCCAGCATCAAATTTCAAAGATTACCTGAGCTGCTAGCAGTGGCTGTGCGTCTTCCATTTCAATTACTGTATCCTGGCGAGGTGCAGCAGAGAGTAGACTAACTGTAAGCCAAAGATTTTATTAAGGCAATATGGCATAGGAAAAATATCTTACTAAACATTTCCATCAGATTTGAAACTCAAACAGTTACAGAAGACGTAAAATAATTAATTGGCTGAATATTTGATCCTCTAAAGAAAGCAATTAGTTGCCATTTTTTGCTAAAAATACACGATATATTTTTGTGCAGGATATGCAGACATTTCGCAGATATTTAGAATTTAAAAAAGAGTAAAACTTGGAAAAAATATAGAGGAAAATCTCAGCATCGTGTTCAGAGAATTCTTGCTGGAATACTGGATCATTACTTTGGTCCTTGGTGCAGGGGTGATCTGCAGGTAGTTCAGTTCCAAGTTGATACTGAAGAGGAACTTCAGGGAACTAGTACACTCAGTCTGAGAGTGCACTTGCCTTTGCACTGTGCCCTCCCATATTCCACAGAATATTGCTCTTCTTAATACTCTGAGTTAGATTTTTTTTTTTCTTTCAGATAACTACAAATAAGTAACAACATGAGACGGCTGTTCATCAGTACACTATGTGAAGAGTAAACACCGAAGACAGGTTACTCTAGCATCGCGTAAGAAAGTAGAACGGTCTACCTTTCAGTTGTGGTGCAATGTCTTCTTTAGTAGTGTAGGGGTCACAGCGAAAGCTTTCCAATAAATCAATAGTACACTGTCCCACGATGGGCTTCCGTCCAAATGGTCTGTGGTCTATTACTTTAATAACAAGAGATGGACTGTATAACTCCTCTTTTGGCAAAAGCTAAAAATGAGAGGTTAGAGTTTGTTTATAATGCAGAAGGAAAATGAAGAATAAAGATTTCTCCCCTAAATTAGAGCTGTTACTTCATTTATTTAACTACTACTACGTTAAACTACTACTACATAGAACTGCTATGTTCTATAGCTGTATGGTGAATGAAAATTTCTAACCTTATATTATGATTCAACAGAAGTCAGTAAGAATAATTTTAATTGCCTCAAATCTTGAATTTTCTTGACTCTTGCACAGTTCCTATCCTAGCAGTAGGAAAGTAGCCACACATCAGCAGGTAAATTGATGCCTTTTCAAATAAATATATATATACTGCACTGGATTGTGCATATAAAATTCTATAATTTATCAACAACTCTACAGACATGCTTACATGATCTTAGAATTTTCAGGCTCGACAAATTTCTTAAGTCAAAAAAGGATGTGCAAGTATTTTTGGTTCATTCTTGCATAACAAATCCTTGACCTCTAAAAGCATGGGATAACTGATGTTGGTATAGGTAGCTGGTATATAGTTTTTTGCAACGTACAACTTTCATGAAGAGAACAGAAGATGGAAAATTTGGTGTCTTTTTGAGGTTTTTGATCACCACGGATTCCACCATTTCACCCCCACATTCCACAATGAGACTTGGAGACATAACAGGTGCCAGTTGGTAGTTTTTCATGTTTCGCAACCCCCAAGCCAGAATCTGTAAAATAAAATCCAATATAAGCAAAAGTGGGAGAGATATCAATATGCTTAATATGATACTCAAAAAGTAGGAATGAACAAATGAAGTCTTTTCAATAATAAAATGTGACCAGCAAAATATTTCAAGGTGGTGGTTCTAGGAAATTTAATGGAAAAAATGAAACTCAAAAATACTTAAAATAATCCCCCATATTTCTCACTATGACACACACAGTAGCAAATACACAGACTTACTATCTAGAGGATGAGATGACTGTACTTGTATTCAGTTTGTCTAAGAATAAACTTTACCTCAACAGCAGTGAGTTGAACTACTGGTCTGATTCCTTGAGGAACCATGTAAAGCTTTGGTGCTCTTTGTGATGGAAGAATTGGAAGGTTGGTGCCACCCTGTTAAGACACAAACATGAGTATTAGTTTCTCTCATCTTCCTTAAATAAGTATTAAGGCAATTCTTCACATTATGCCTCACCATGAAACATATGTAATATATCACATTTTATTATATATACACACAAAAATATGGATGTATAAGAAATATACACCTTGTCCCTCAAAATAAGTTCTGCAGCAAAAAGAATGTCTCCACTAGCTTTGCCATTATTTGTTACAGGATACCAGAGCAGTTTTGGTGTGTTGTCCTCTTCTGGGATCAATTTGACCATGGGGGAACAAACACTTCTTCCAAGGAATTCATCTTTACCCTGCAGCCAAAAATGGCAATCATAGCCATTAACGTTATTGCCAATTAATAGAAAATTTATTTCTATTAATTTTATTTATTTAAAATAAAAAGGGTAAAAAGCATTCACCTACCACTTGGTCACTGTCAAAAAGTTCAATAACAACATTTGGTGGGTTTTGGGCTACAGTCTGTGGGTCCCCATAGATCTCAATTTCATTAAATATGAGAGTTTGGTCCCATGTAGGATTTAGAGTTGAATGAATTATCTCAGTTGTTTTGCTTTGATGGAGGAAAGAAACATGAGCATACGGATCTGAAATATCACACAAAGATTAAAAGCATATAGTTACAGATAAACAAACCCGCATCAAACCATTAGGCACACAAACACAATTGTTATCAAATCTAGTATGTTATATTTCTTCTGTCATTACCAGTTCTATAAGCCATTCTATATAAAACAAAAGCCCACACATACACATAATTTACATTTAATAGAGCAAATTCCATTTGATTACTAAATAGCTGCCTTTATACAAGTCTTGGTTAATAGAGTAATACATGAAAATGGTAAAACAACTTGCAAATCAGAAAGAGAACCTGAAAACTAAACCAAAACACACTGGCTATATTAATCTCCTCTTAAATGTTGTCTGTAGAATCTTTTTTTTTATTGTCTCCATTGATATACAATTGTACAACCTCATAAATAATACAAAAAAATCATTCTAGTTCTGACTAGTTGCCAAACAACAAATTCTCCCAGGCTATATTGCTCAGATCAAGTTTTGGTTTCAAACATGCTTATTTGTAGCAATTTCTTCTTGTGAAACAGCTGAATGACTAAAGTGGTCTAGGCCCAGTGTTTGGCAGGTCTTCAAATCATCAAGAGCTCTGTAGAAGGTATCTGATGATGGTCATTAACATTTCCAGTACGAATTGCAATTACTAAGGACTAGAGGCTATCTTAAAGGTGATCTTTAGGTCAGTTTCAACAGCTTCTGGCTTGGTACCTGATCAGAGTTCTACAAAATTTGACTAAATCTTCAAACTAGGTTTAGAGGAAAATAAAATGTAGATATGCTAGTCTATATATGACGGCATCTGAGGTATCTATCTTGAATTCTACATATGCAAATTAGAGGCACTTATTTTTGTTTCTTTGTATTGCTTTTAAGTGCTGCATATTGAAATAAGATCAAATGTACATAGGCAGCTGTACACCCACCCCCCCACCCCCCCACCCCATTTCAGGAAACAGCACTAAAATATCTATAGCTCTTTATCTTCTGTAACAAATTAACAAATGCATTACACTTACTCAATTATTAATTAAAACAGGGAGAAAAAGAAGGATGCAAATGGAGACTGATGGAGAAAGAAAATTCTAAGCTGCCCATTTCATCTTTATCTTTGGCTGAACTTATTTAAAGAAAGTGTAAAGTCATACTCTTACAGTATGTACTACAGTACATCTAATTTCAATTTGTCCTCTGACTTCCCAGTGGAATTTTAATTCTAATTAGCAGAAATTAAATACTTGATAACTGAGTATTGAATTAGCCTGACTACAAAGATGCCTAATGGATATGACACTGTTGGAATACTTAAGACCTGGAAATAACGGGCAGCGGGTACACTTGTATAAACAAACAAAATGCATGCTTATTATTAATGCACAGCATAGTTTTCTACAAGTGCATCTCAGTAATCAATTAACATAAAATACTGAACACTGAGAGGCAGCTGATAATGTAACAGCCATCCAGCTTCCGTCATCCTTGCTTTTGTGCAAACTTCCTGCAGGACAGCTTAGGAGCTGTATGAAGGCGCTGGTTAGGAGAAGCTGAGGCGTCGGGAAGGGATCGGTCGTGAGAAATTCAGACGTTATTTGAACTCCCATTCCCTCACTGAGAATTTGTTGGCAGAAGCAGGTGCTGCACATTCAGAGCAGCTCTTTTTTGGCAGCTTCTGGGGCAGTACTAACCAAATCTGGATCATACGTAATGAAGCTGAGACTTCCTTTATGGCGAAGTTTCAGTAGCTGGGACCTATGCACAGAATTTAAGGATTTAAGATATTCTATAGCTAAATCAAGTTGCTACCTCATTGCAGAAGTGGATTTTCTGCACCCAGGATTAGCAGAATTTCTCCATACCTGAAAAACTGTCTTTGTCTAAAGCCATGAGATTTCTTGCCTGGTAGACATAACAGCGAAGGTGGTAAGTATATACTCCTGTATCAAATAAATAAAAAAAGTTCAACTGCATTATACAGGCTTCTTTTCTGTAATGAAATTATTTTTGATTTATAAAAATGCCTTACACATTTTAACTCAAGCACAAGCACTGCAACAACATTTCTGCTTTTCTAGTGACGAGTGTGCTAATACCAACGAGCTAGCACCTGAGAACATTTGTTCCAACACAACCTAATGCAGAAAGGAAAGATACCCACTAATGTTATTTGGGATTTTTTCACCATACGATCATCTAAAAGGCCTTCTCTTCAAAAATTCCTGTTTGAAACAGTGTGATAATCTGCTCCTCCGAAGTGAATCAAGAAGTGGGATTCCTGTGCTTAATTTAAGTATTCACTACAGCGCTTGCAGGGACCTGGGAGTTGCACATTTTTAGCTGTTAGCTCTAGAAAATTACTCCAATTGCAACTCTGTCTCTTTGGCTAAAAGATTAAAAAGAAAATAAAAAAATCACTGCAGGCAAGGTGGAATAGCTTAAAAGGAAGATGTGAGGGAGGCCCAAACCCAAGACAGCGTGTGGCTAAGTTATTACAGCTTTTCTTTAGAAGATGTCAGCTCTAACCCTTTCAGCCCTTGGAAAAATCTCAGCCACGCATAGCCTCAATGAGCTGAAACCTCTGAACTCTGTCCACTTTCCTCCTATTGTGGTCATTATTTAAAAGAAACAGCAATAATCTTCCTCAGCTTCTGAAAGACAGGAGTTAAGACTTAGGCACCCATTCCCAGCAGATCAAGTTCTGTGGAGTCCGAATAAAGACAAGTGTTCCAGTCAGAGACCCTCAAAAAGGAATCTTAGGCGTGAATAGGATTGGCCTCTATTCCTATTAACTGGCACTGGTGGCTCCCATCTCCATGTCCCTGCTTTTGTGACTCCCATTACAGTGATTCCAAGGCATTTAAAGCCAATCCAGGCTGGCAAAGTAACAGTTTTGTTCAATTTGCCAACTCAACTCCATGGTGTTATTGCTTCCTCTGGGTCAGGCCCTGCACTGAGCTGGTTAAGTGAGCTAAACCAGCAAAACATTCACTGTACATACATCTTCTCTGCTGGCTTAGCTCCCTGCATTGTTACGGAGGGACCCTAATCCTAAAAATGCATCATTTAAGACGGCCTAAAATTCAGGTGCTGCAACAATTAGCTTAAGTATTCCTGTTCCATACAGAGTTTAAAAACATCTGCTTGACAGTGGACTGAAACATCAAAATGACTAACTGTAATTTTTCTTTTAGCACCCTAAATAGGGCCCAATCAAGGATCAGATGGTAATTATAACAGAAGGTGTATAAACCTAGATGTAAACCACAAAGAATTACAATTCTGTTTGAGATCAGAGAGAAACAGCCGTGTTTTATAAAGAAGGAATTGTTAAAGAACCTACTGTCAAAGTAGCAGGAAACAAGTGGTGTATTGGCACCAAACACCTTTGTAGCTGACTCCTTGGTTTTGTCTGAACTCTTCCCTTCTCCATCATCAACACTAGTGTCTGCTCCCTGAAGTTACATATATAAAAAAAGTTAGTGCATATTTACGAGCATAGAAGGAACCTGATAAAAGTGGACTCTGTGTGGGAATACACAGGTTTCAGTCTCTTCTCCAGGACAAGGAGAAATTTACTTTCCTGAGTAAATGTACTTTAAAAGACGTTTACTCGTGTCTGAAGGTCATTTCTTGTTGCCATTGACGCTGTGCAGAAATCAGATCTAGTCATTTCATCTTACTTTCCAGAATGTCTTATTTCTGGAGACACAACTATCTGCCTGTCAGCTCTTACTGAAGGAGAGGTTGTAGGTCTTCAGTCCCGCTCTGTTGCGGAGAACCGCTCTAAGGTTTTATCTAGCAATAGCCCAGGAACTATAGTCAAAAGAGGAACTGAAACAGGAATTTTTAACTGTATGGAACTAAATTAAGTGGAGAAAGAAAATGCTATCAATGAATCACGGGTTAACATTTGGTGGAAAAAAAGGAAAAACAAACCAAGAAAAAAAGCAAACTTTTGTTAATGCTATACAGTCAGACTGAGAATCATTATTTTAGAAAAACAAAGCCTTCTCACATTATTTGCTCCAGTGTGTATTTGGGTAAATAGAGCTTATCTATGAAACTGTGTTAACCTGAAAACTTAAGGAATAATAACATTCTGATGATCTGTTTGTGACATATGACATTCTGGCTTTTCTGATATTTTGTTTTCCTTTCTTCTGTTTGGTTGTTTATACATGTGAATATTAATCAGGAGTAGCTATTTCAGTGCCTGTTATTTCTTGTGCTGATGTTAATACATCTAAATTATGTGCATGAAAAGCTTGAGCTATCTTTTCTCTTTACTTGCAAAAGGCTCATCTAGTAATTTGGCCTTTTGCTCTAAATCTCACGTAATGTAATAACAAAAAGAATGTGAAAAATAATAGGCATGTTATGCAAGAGTCTCTACTCCAACTTTAACGGTCCCTTTCAGACTCTGAACAATTTAAATAATATAAACTGTATTAGTTCCTCAGTTATATATTAATTTAACAATTCAGGGACTAAAATAGCTGATGTTCTTAATTGTTTATTTACTGTAAATTAACAGATTGGACTTCTAAGGACTTTTTTGATAAACTATCCCTTACCAAAGCACCTTCAAGTTTAAAGATAGCTGCTGCACCATGTGTCTCCGAGGGAGCCATTTTTCGTCTCCATCGTCTTCGACGGAAAGTATCAGAACTGCGTTGTTTCCAGTGAAATTTCCAGCCAATCAAGGAAGCATATTCCCATCCTTCTTGATCTTCGTATGATGACATTCCCTGGAAGACATAAATCCTAGTTATCCACAGCATTATATGAATGTAATGAAAAAAACTGGCACTTGGTCTGGCAGGCATAATAATCCCCTCATAAACCAAAGCTGGAAATACCAATTAGGAAAAAAGACAAAGAAAAGGAGTATAATGAAAACATACAAGGTTGTTTCAGAGTTTTTTGTTTGGTATTAAATTTTTTCTTTATTCAGGAAATGAGTAATCTCATGCGGATTTAAAAATAAAAGAAACTCAAACAGTTACAATGTGCAAGTCTCTGACTGCATCTCTCTTCCGCTTACCCTTCCTGCTGTTACTGCTTGAGCTGGATCCCGCTTACGCTTCCGCACCAGCCTTCGTCGTCGGTGTGTGTGGTACATTTTCTCTGCAGCAACCCATGACTTTGGTTTAGTGTCTGGAGGAATAGTAATTCCATACTCCCATCCTAAAACGAGATTGGTTATTGGTATATTTACAGAAACACAAGCAAGACGCAAAAAAGAAAAGCATGGGATATACAGTTATTGTACCTACAGAGGATGAAGCTTTAGTCACACAAGACTATTTGATATTGCAGACACTAAATGCCCAATAGCTCGGGGGCAACTGATGACATTTGATGATGATGATATTATGATACATATGACAATAAAAATCTCAACATTAAAACATATATAATACATTTTAAGTTTTTTCTTTGCATTCTTGTTTTTTCAAATGTTAGGTGTATTGTTACCACATTTTCATATTTTACCACAGCGAAAACTCATCCTTACTTTTAAGTAAGAGTGGAGTGTCCTGTGTACTCTTGCAACTCCAGAAGCTTGGCTTTTAAAGGAGCACCAAATATTTGAACTTTAAGAATTTAAAACTTTAAGAACTGGTAAACCTGTTACTGTATTTTGCTCTACATCTTATAATTCAGCCAGGTATCTAGGAGTCAGATTTTTACTTAGATTGTTATTTTATTAAAAAGTTACTGCAGACTCCTACCAGAGGTTCCAGTTAAGACAGTTATCAGGAGTCTTTAAGATAAATAAAATCTTTTTTTCTACTCAAATAGCTATTTATTTCACTTTTCTTTAAAAGCAATAACTATTTGAGAGTTTTCAGCTGTTTTAGAACAAATTAAAATTCATGATAGCTTTGCAAAATTCTGGGCTCTCCAGCATCTTCTGTGATGTTCCCTTTTGCTTTTATTATTAATTTTGTTTTTGAACCATCAAATTAACATCTGTAAATACTTTGCTATGAGAGATTGACTGCTTCTTCCTATTGCTGTAGAATCCAAATTACGGCCTTATGAGGTTGTTTATATCACAACTTTCTAAGCTGGTAACAGTTTTAATTTAGTGTAAGTAACAAGCATATAAAAGTCAACTCCAGGAAAAACAGTGGCTTTAGGCACTTAGGATTTTTTTTCTTGCATGGCGCTCTCCTCACACAAATTCAGTGCAGTTATTCTGCTCTCAACAAGCAAAGAATCTTTCACACACTTGCGTGGTGTGTGACCAACAGGTTCCTGACTTCATTTGGTCCCCAGACCTCCTGAATTCACCTCTTAGAGTTGCTTGGTGACGCCTCCCCTGGCTAAAGGCTCCCAGTTAAATTACCGGAGAGATCCAAACCTGGCTTTGCCACCTATTCTTGGTGCAATTACAGAGGCTTGATGTCTCAACTGAAGCTTCTGACGTCTCTAAAACAAGCCCAATTACTGCTACTAATCCATATCTTACAAGCCTGATCCTGACCATTGGACTGCATTAACATTGGACTTGGGAAAAATGTTTTGGAAACTTACTTCAGACAAGGAAGGGTTTGATTTCCAAGCACACTGTTTATACACACAGTTTTCCCAACTGGAACCTTTCATGTTAGTAGATTGTTATTTGCATTCACCTTCATTTTTTTAATTTGTCAAAGCTTTTGGCTCAAAATTCTCATCTGCTGCTGCAGTTAAGACCAACGTACAGCTTCTCAGATTACGTACTTATCTCTCTAGTAGGCACTTACAAATGCATTTATTACCTATATGGTCCCTTTTGATACAAGAAAGACTCAATGAGAACAGTGAGTTTGATGGAACATCGATTAAAATGGAAATAGAAACAGATGCAGACAGTGAACACTTTCTCAATGTCATTTTATCTGATTCCTTAAGCACTGCTATCCAAATATTTCCTTGACATTTTTCCACAGGGCAACCACTATCATGCTCAGGACATTGCTACAGTCTTGACAAGTGTCCTCCTTCAGTATAGACTATGATGGCTTGTCCTAATAATCAGCAGGTAAACAGTGAGTCTTACCGTGCTCATCCACTGCTCGATTTAAATCAGATTTCCAAGCATCATCTTCCCACATCCATCCAAGAGGACACGTGAACTCACGTGGTGGTGGAGCTTTTTCTCCATTCTTTTATGTAAGGAAAACATAACAGTTCTGTGCATTAATAGATGAAATACATTTTGTAGCAAATCCTAGAAATCCTGCTCTTAAACCCTTCCTTATTCAGTGAAAAATATGTCTCTCACCACATCAGTGTAACTTTCTTCAGCTGCTTTCCATTCCCCTCCAGGATAGCGACTCTCATTTTCATATACTTCATCAGTAAACTCAGTATGACCAGCATCAGCTTCAGTCAACAAACTGCAAATCCAAAGCAAATACAAAACCAAACCAAATGTATTTTAGTTGGCTACAGAGAATATATAGAAGCAATGCACAAGAATGTGCACATGTGCTGGAATTCTGGATTGTCCATTTTTGTGAAGTTCTATGTATTAATAATAGAGTACAGTATAGCCCTCATCTGTATGAGGCATCCGTACTTATTTCCTTAGAATGTCTTCCAAAAACTGAAGCAACTCCAGTAGCAGTAAGCAATAGGAGGAACATTACTTGTAAGAACGAATGACTGGCAGGAGTGTTTTAACTGCTGTGTCATTCAGGATCTGCTTCAACACTTTCTCTTGGAAAAAGGAAAAACATCATATATTTAAGTGCAGGAAAACCCAGACTGCACACAAGAGTTATATATATAGCTGTGCACTAAAATTTGGCATTGTACTTAATTTTGTTCCCCTTTATGCTGTTGACAAGGCAAGTTATTGGTTGGTTAGTATTTTTCTAACTTGCATGTAAAAGAAATAAAGAGAACATTAAACCAGACAAAATAGCCTCGATTTCCACTTGTGATTAACTGTAGCTCAGAAAGCACTGAAGTATGTTCTAAAATGCCATCTGCTGGTCAAACAAAGCCATGCAGATTATCTTCCAAAAAAAGCAGATGTAAGGCCTAAGCATGCTTATGCATTTTAACAGTAGGGTTTTTTTTGCATTTTCTGAGAAAATATCTCCATGTCTGTTATTGCTTTTCTTCATGTCTGATTATTCATTGAAATAAAAACTATTCATTGAATATAAAAATAAATGCATCCATTTATACCTATAAACTGATACGTTTTAAAAATGGATCAAATAATAGCACATATTTTTCCTGCTCTGTTTTTCTATAGAAGATCTAGCTATCTGAGGGTTTTGTCTGAAACCATCACCGCAGGATCTGAGAACCTGACATAGACACAAGTGATCCTCAGAGTAGCAGTAGAAAGGAAAACTAGCGTTATCCCTTTTTTAAAGATGAGGCACTGAGGCACAGAGAATATATGCAATACGTCCATCCTCACATGGGCACTTCTAAACCGTAAGCTGGTTCCTAAGAAATAGATGCATTTTTTCGCTTGTATGTTTTATTTTACTTTTTAAAAAAGGTAATGTTAGTTTTAGTGGTATTAACTAGCTTTGCCTGTTGGCTGGCCTTTGCTGTCCTGGAAAGTTCATCTTAAAATTTCTTTCTCAGCCAAGAAAACAGAGGAGCTTTTACTCTACAATCTGAGATTGGACTTCTTTATTCCCACCTGCATAAAATTAAAAAAATCTCACCTTCTTTCAGGATCAACCATCCATTCTCCTTCCCACTCCCAGCCTTTTGGGGGTAGAAAGTACTCTCTTTTCAGTTTGATTTTTCCTGTGACATCGGAAAACTTGTGGCGACCAACAAGGCCTGAGGTACCCCACTTTCCAAAAAGAAGAGCCTGATTTTCATACTGTTCGAGAAGAAAAAAAATAAAAATCAGTACTTTAGGAATAATAAAATGCTTTTAGGAGAGAAGAAAAAAGATATTTATGCTACAACTGAAGCATTGTACTATATATTTTCTTTCTCTGAAATTAAGTACTCCCTTCCCACACTACTCTGCAGTGTCATCATTAATTTCTTAACATTAATTTTCTTCTATGCTGCCTGGTAAACAATGATTCCACTGCTAAACTAATCTACAATTACAGTCAAACTTCCTCCAAATTAAAGCTTTGTTAAATAAAATTCCATTACATTATTCAAACAAATTTCTTCTGTTCCCTAAATGCATGATCCTCCCATTATTTTCCATCTCAGATCTCCTCCTACTTCTAATCCCTTCTTTTGTAACATGTAAAACTGAATTACAGCCTTATCATGGAAGTTACCAGGGGCATGATTCTGATGTCAATACAGTTTATGTAGTATATTGTCCTTTATGCTAATGGGTTTATTCATAGTTTATGATGGTCTTGAGTTTTCTGCTCTTATTCCTGTAAAATTGTTGGGTTGCTGTATGTAAAGCAAAAAAAAAAAAAAAAAGAGAGAGATATTCAATAGCCTCTTAAACTCCATACTTAAATAATGGCTTTGAACATCCATTGACTATTTTAAGTGACTTATTACAGCACGACTAAATACTTAAGCATAGGTGCAATGGTGACACAAGCCTCTGTAAAAACGTCTTGTTTCATTAGCTATCATGCTGATATTGGATTATATGCACCTTTAGGTGATGGGGCATATAAAAGACACCTGCCACTTACCCTTATCATTCAAAATCTCTATTATATGCTGTGGGACTATTTCAAGCATTTTTATTCCAAATTTGTTACCATTGAAATGTTATTATAGCCTTTTGTCAGCAAAATCTACTGGGTTTGACTAGTTTTTCCTGTAACAGTAAATTTTCTACTGCTACAAAAGAACCATTATTAAGCAAAACACTTGTATCCATGTATCATTTGTAGAAGTGAAGAAGCAATTAAAATAAAAGGGTTATTCACATGCCAAAACATAATGATCTAGATCCCAATCTTAATTACACTGATAAAAATCTAAAATACATGTCTTTGAAATCACTGGAGTTAACCAGATTTTTACCTGATTAACCAGTTCAGAATCTGGTCTGCTGAAGTTCATCTGGTAGGCACAATGGACTTGATCATTAATTGCCTTGAATGGGGTCTACTTGTTTCAGTATAATAAATACTATTCTCCCTTTCTGCCCGACATGCAAAAAAAAAGTTCAGAACAGCTCCAATTTCATTGAATTCCTAACACTCACATCCAAGTTTAAAGTAAGAAAGCACTGATGGACATACCATTTCTGCAAAAACACTGAAGGTTCCCTCTGCAAAGCTATTAAACTTCTTCTCAACTGCACTGAGCCCAAGCCAAATGTTAATTCGTAACTCCACAGGCATTTTGACATCTTTCGTCTTGTCTTGTGGGTACTGGCAAACAAACAAAAAAAGTTATTCTTTGTTATATTATGCAGGTATTGCAGCTTTCAGTAAAATATACACAAGAACATAGAGATATGAGTTATATTACATGATTTATTTATCTCTTCCTATAATGCATTTCCTCAAAAGCCAGTAATAAATAGCTCAGGAAAGAAACATTAATTAAATGGTAACTGCCTAAGGCATGTAAAAACCAAACACTGTAACAGTAGTATCATCCCCATTCCGGTCTATTTTCTCCCAAGTTTCATCCAGCAATGAACTTTTAATTATGACAGTAACTTAAACCTTCAATGTTGATTTTAGCATTTCTCATCAGGACATTCTGGAAACGCAGAGGTTAGTCAGAATGGTTTGCTCAATGTAGAAACAATGCATTGTAACATGCAAGGTAAGAGGGCACGCATGAAAACACGAAGATATAGGCATGTCTGCATTGAAGCATTAATCAATATAACTACTAGTACATGGACAAACTCTGTAAATGCTATTGTTCTACAGTCAGATTGCCTTTTTTCTGGTTTATTCCAGTTAAAGGTAATATAAACTTAAATAGAGAAAGGCATTCCTATTCAAGAGTAAGACTCAATGCAGAGAGACATACTAGGGAGCTTCTGGGTGTAGACAAGCTCTATATTACTTGCAGAAAACCATCCATGGAACTTCTCTGACTTACACTAGTTACTCCCTCTGAAAGTCTCCATTCATGTCCAACCCCAATGCACCAACCTCAGTAACGCTTTAAAAGTCCTGTCACAATTTTGAGCTTTTTCAGAAAAGCCTCAGAGTTAGGGGCCAATGCTGCTTCTAACTGATTTACAATGAACTTTACGTTATAATTTCTGTGATATTTTGAAGAAGCTATATGCAGTCCTGAGTTTTGACACCTCACGGCTCATAATTTGTTTGCAAGTTTCATGCTTATGTCAGAAGGCATCACAGTTTAGGGAGTTAAAGTTAATTATTTTTTAAGGGGGAAAAAAAAAGTACCTTTAAGAAGATTGTTTGGGTCTTTCCACAATATTTACCAGAGGATTCGGGGCTTGTTGTGGAATACAGCACTTGGTGTGCAGGAACACGAGCATAAGCCAGTCTTTTCTCCCCTCGGATCATCCATATGATTACATCAGGCATACTGTTTTGTGGCTGTGGATTTTTTTTGGGAAAAGAAAGGTAAGAATGGTAATTAATAGAATATTGAACTAATTTAATGCTTAGACAACAGAAACATAAATTAGGATTTATGTCAAAGGATTTACCACTTAGAATCAATAATTAACATGAATTTATGATAAATAGAGGAAATTTTTTTACTTTGCAAGTAACACAATATATAGTTCTGAAACAATGATTAAAAATACCATTGAGGCTGTTGGAAAACAAAAAAGTTTTATTAACAAAAAAGCCAGTTCCTCTATCTTTTGCAAATTTTTCTAGAGATGTTTTGTATCTCAATTCCTTTATTGCAACTGTAGTGACTGATCCCAAATACTAATGCTTTGTTTTGACCTGCTACATATTTATGTGCTTGTAATGCTTCCACGTGAAGGGTAGATCATCATAAAACTTTTAGCAGAAGACAGAAACAGCCTACTTTCTTTTCGCAGTTTTGTGCACACCTTTGTGTGCTAGCTGCAAGTCTGCCAAATCAACTGCTCTTTTGGTTTTAAATCAGTAACTTTTCAAGAAGTGACAAAGAAAAAACCAACACATTTCTACAATGTTGTGAAAGCCAATTATGAGAGAACTGAGATGAAAACTTAAGATGTTACTGAAAATTTAAAAAACATAGGAACAAACAGATTTAACTCTGTTAGAAGTTGATTACTATGGCTAACAAGCTGCGGAAGTACAACATATAACCAGCAGTCCCTGAACCAGCAACGTGACTTGCAATTCTGGAAGAAAGGAAAGGACAAAATACCGTCACTTTAAACGGAATAGAGTCTATTCTATAAATCAGAGTGGTACCCCAACACCCATTCTCAGTGAAGACAGCTAACAACCGAGGACATTATATTTAAGTAAATCTTATTTACAGAGGGGAACATGTTTACTTTCACAGCAACTAAAATTACTATTCTAAGGAGAGTGGGTATTGCTTGATCAGCAGTGAACATTGTATCAGTTTGCGTTCGACAGCTATTTCTAAACTAACTGAATCACCAGTATTGTGTCGTACTGACCTCTTCGCTCAGTTGCAGTAATTTATCCAACCAATCTTCGATTTCTGTCAGAGTGGCTTTCACATCAGTAGCTTCATTTCTCATCCTTGCTGCTGCTTCTCCAATCTGTTTGAGAGACTTGAGGCGCAGTTTTTCTATCTGAGTGTCAAGGACTGTAATATTAGATTTGCCTTCTATGAGGGGAAATGGTTTACTGAAAAGAGAATATTTCTTATGGTTAATAATCTAAGAGGATTTTATTTAGCCACACACTAAATGCGGACATGCATACAGTGGCAACAGATTGAGTGCCATTATCCAAACCACCCAAATAGTGCTAGAGCATCTATTTCTGCAGAGATTTCCACCTGACAAAGTGTTTACAGTAAGCAAGGGAAATGCTGTGCTTACACAATATAGAATAGCTCGAGGTGTATGCTTTAATGTAATTGCTGCTAATCAAACAAAGCAAAATCCTTTTCCCTGTATATTCAAATTAGAAAATTATTGTCTCAGAATGTAGACCCCAAAGATGAAATCAGCGCCTTCAGACCAAGATTAGTTTCCTTTCCTTCCCTGGAAACTGTAAATACTCAGAATGTCAATAAACAAATACGGCTCGTGTATCTATGACTACAGTTATTTAATCCCCTGGCATGAAAACATCGAACTCTCAAGAAATCCATGACATACAACTTTTGAGTCACCAGAGGGCAGAGTAACTTCAATGGAACCTAGAAATCTTATGGCATCACAGTAGACCCCTGGAAAAATGAACTTTTTTGAACTGGTGGAGGTTTGAGGAAAAGGCAGCTTTTCAAAGACCAATTACCATATCCCTATATTGAATATGATACTTTAAAAAAATACGTCCGAAGACACCGCCAAGTTTGAAAAGACTATCTCTTCTCTGTCCTATTTTTAATGACAAGCCATTCTTCTAAGGGCTTTGATTCTGCAGAACCTTGATACTGACTATTGTGCCTTCCACTATCGTTAGTTCTACTAATCTGAATGGAAGCGCTGCCTGCCCTGGTGAAGTACTTACACATGAATCAAATGTACCGAATCAGAACTTCCAGAAAGTCACCGCATTTTAGGTTTAAATAGTGCACTGAAAGCTCTTGCAGACTCCTAACTCATTTATACTTTAGCATGATAAGGAAAATTGTTCTATGAATTCGACACAGGGAATTATGTTTTTGACACAGGTTTCATGAGTTTGCTGAAAAAAATAATAAAGAGCATTGCATCCTGTGAACAACAGGAAGCTCATTTGGTTGATACATCTAGGTGCTACTGCTCCATAACTGTTGAGTGATAAGATATTTTCTAAAATAGTGGAATGAATTAATAACAGTGCAGATGTGTGTCTGGAGGATGGGTTGACATAACTGATATAAAACCTGAAGTTCCTACGCTCACTAGATGGATCCATGTGACAATAGTTTGCCCTTCACATTTTGCCTTCCTGAAGTAGGTCAGTTCTTTCTCTCAGTAGGTATTCTAGGAAGTTCCTAGTTTCTATTTTGACATAAGCTTTCTATCATATAATTCTTTGCTAGTATATATTGATCTCCCCTGTTTGCTTTTTTCTCTGTTCATTTTTATATTGGCTCTACAGTTTGATGAATTTGTTCTCTCATTTCAGATACGCTGTTATTTCCTCTAATGGATAATAACTGTTCTCTCATTTTCCCTTTCCTTTTCCTCTGCTGTTTCATCACCCACTTGTTTGATGTCTTTAAAGTGTCTCTCCCCACCTCAATGTCTCCTTCGATTAATGTCTCTTTCTCATACAATTCCTTCCTCTCTATTTAGAATTTATTCTCCTTCAAAACCCTAAGCGCTGACTCCTATTGCCTTCTCTGAACACATACATGACATGTTGACTAAAAGCTTATTCAAAAATACTGTCTTTATGGCCCTTAAGCTCTAAATGGCTTTTAAATTACCAGTAAATCACAGAATTTCTTCCCTTTTCAGTTTCAGAAACGACATTGAAACATGGGTAAACAAAAGGTACATGAGGAATTCTAAAGAAGGCAAGATGGTAGAAAGGCAGCAGAGATCCACAATTTCAGATTTTCAGAACAGTCCTGCCTTAGATTTTTTCAAGAAATGCTATTTTATTACTGTCAGTGACTAAGATAAAGGAGAATTACAAAACTAGATGGATGACTTCATTGGCAATACCCATGCTGATTTACTACTTTCAGAGACTTTTGGAATTCCAGTTCTCAGGTCAGTTCATAGGGTTAATCAGTTTTATAGTCCTTAGAATTTGTTTTCTGACTTAGTAAAGGCAACAGAGAAGATTCTGAGCAGGCCTAGAATGATAACGTAAGAGATAAAAAAGGTACCTTTACCTTATATCTTCTGCAAGCTCATCAATCAGCTTCAACCACATCTCAGCTAATCGGTTTTCAGAAATTTTAGACTGCATTCCTGATTTTAAGGTGGCTAAGTTGGATTGCTAAGGAATTTAAAAGAAAAGGATTTGCACTTATAAACTTCCATTGGGGTTCATAGTCAATGTGAGTTTCAAGACTTTAAAATTATTTATTTGTATGCATAAAGCCCAATCAAAAAAGACTCAGATGTTCAAACTTGATACATATTTAAAAGAACTATTCTTATATTCTTTCTCACTCTATTTAACAATACACAATACTCCACCTAAATTCCAAAGCAAATAACAGTTCTACAGACTTAACGTGCCCCTAACCATCACCCAGGACGCTTCCTTCCTGTGGGAATTCCCTGCAGATTCAAGCAGGAGTGTGTTGGGCCTTGCCAGAATACAGACCTATGATTAGCAGTGCCATTTGTTACACTGAGCTATGTTTAATTTTAAATAGGAAAAGTGTCAGAAAACTGTTCCGTAATTTGCTCAAAATGTCACTTTTTGATTACACTTCTAAATCAAAAAAAGTAAAAATGAAAAGCATATCAGCAAAAGAAAGATCTTCAGGGTCTTACCAGTCTTTCAGCCATGTGTAGGATTACATTCACGGGGTCTAGTCTGTGACTTATGTCCTCCCAAAAGGAAGTGAGCGTTACAACTGGCTTTGTGTTTGCCCATGGCAAGTAGTAATAATAATTACCTGGGGTGAACCATTTGTATGTTAGAGTTGGAATTCATGGCAGGAATACATCCTGTAAACTGCACAAGTTGCTATATTTATTTCATTTATGTACAACATTTCATTAAGAACACATGAGCTAGTCCAAACTTATCATAGGATTTGCATTTTTCAGGCCACTGTAGCATCTGTTGGATGGTAAACTTTTACTTCAAATTGTTTCAAAATCCAATGGATTTTTTCAATAAATTATCTGCTAACATGTTAATTATTCTTTCCTATAGCTTATATTAATATAAGCGTATCTCTGAAATAAAATATTCAAATAATGATTTTCCAGAGTAAACCTGATTACTTCATTTAATACAGAGAAAAAAAAAAGAACTGCTACTGTTTGGAGTTACTAAAAAAAGTTATAGCTAAAATATATTTTCCTGTGATCTAGCTAGGTTGTTTTCTTCTAGGCTGCCAGACACCTGGTTTAAAACCAAGTTTTTCTTTTATTCTAAATCAGAATGTTCAAAGGGTATTTAATCCCTAGTTTTTAAGATATCTGTAGAATAACGTGATTTTTTCCTTGCCAATTTTCCTGTACGTACTTAATACATGGTCAAAAGATTTTACTGAATTCTGTGAAAAGTTCTTTAATAACCTCAGTAGGCTATGCAGCGTGTAATCCATAAATGTAACTTCATCTCAAAAGCTGTGAAGAGCCACACATTCTTTCTGTCACATTTTCAATAACTTTTTAGTGCAGTTAAGGCTGTCATTCCAAAGCTATAAAATAGCACCTCAAAAAGAGAATTTTACATTATTTTATCCTAATACCAGCAGCATCCTTACCATCAAAAACAGCACGACTGTACTGAGTTGTTGATGCCAAAGGTTTACAGGTGGTATCAAACTTGTTGCCGTAGTTGCCAATGCTAACTTCAAACTGGATAGGCTCACCAGTGTCTTGCAGCATGGTAGCAGAATGAAACACAGCAGCCAAGCAGAACTTTCGTCTGCGCTGGTATTTCTACAAGAAGAATCTTTTTAGACGTATTTCAATATTTGTAAAACAGGACTCAGTTACTGAAAACAATAGCAATTTCTTAATGGAAATAATAATTTTAATATTTTTGCTAGTTACCGAGAAGCAACCAAAAAGATATAATGCACGTGTATAATAAATTACGGTATTTGAAACTATAAAAATGTTTCGAATTAGCATTTCATGCTACAAGGGTATGACATTTTTGTAGCCGCACCATCAATAACCACCTGTCTCAATTCTGAGATTCAACTCAATTGTTTCGATTTTAGTAAGTTAGATCATTCTCCAAAAATAACCACCCACGGCACATCTCTATTATGAACATTGACAATAAAACAAGGATTTACCTCAACAACCAGTAAGTCATCATTAGGAATCATCTCTAACTTTTTAGTAACAGGTTTGCTTTCAGGTATTGTGGATAGTTCAACCAGAATTCTCCCTCTATAAGCAACTCCTTCTCCCTGTAACATAATCATACATTGAATCCAATTTTACATATTTCTCCTAAAGTAACATACTCTTTCTTTAGCTGTATGTGATTCTGGCCTCACTGAAGTCTTCTCAAAACTTCCACAGAGGCAAGGATGGACATATTTGAACAAATGAAACAAAGCAGTGAACAAATGAAACAAAGCAGTTGGGTTTAATTAATGCTAGAAGTGGAAAAAAAAAAACAAACGTATTTACAAAAAGAAGGATGTAAGAAATACAAATGCACGCAGAGATGCAAATAGTGAAAATCATCAAAACCACAGCAGCTCCTTCAAAAACATCTCTCAAACAAAAACAAGAATCAAAAATGCTATCATGCTTCCTTATTAATCAGAAATATAAGATATTATTCAAAAGAAACACCAAAAAGAGCATAATGTGAAACAAAACCATATTAAAATGCATTAATTCATTCATTAAAAACAATTGGGGTTAATCCTTTTATTAAAAACAAAGAATAAAGAAACTGACCTTTCCAAAGTTTAATTCATCATATGGGTCTGGGAATCCAGTGTACTCTCTTGGACTTCCATAAAAGTTTAGGTAACAAGGCCCAAATGTTGGTAAAAAGCCAACTTCAGTTTCTCCGCTGTTCACTAACAGAAAACATGACCATTATATCCTTCCTAATTATCATTCAGAGCCAGAAAAACAATTAACATTACTATCAAATTCAGTAGAACAAATGTTAGATAATAGTTAGGCATTAGTTATTAGTAAAGTAAGAACACTTTATTATTTATTAATTTAACCATACTTGTTCCTAACCTCCTCTTTCATTGTACGATACTTATTAGATATTACTCAGGCAGTAAAAAACCCACAGAATAAACAGAACTTCTGCCCCACTCCAAATATCAGGTCTTCATTTGTGTGAACGAGTAATACACTCTTATGTTAACAGAAAACATATTTTCTAGAAATAAATGAAACTGAGTAAAACAACATGTGCAATCATTTAAATGCATGCCATTGGTCTAGCTAAACAGCTACAAAAAAGATGGACATCCTAGCAGGAAAAAAAACAACCACTGTTTAGCATAGTTAATCCCACTGTTCTAATTTTTATTATAATTTTTCTCTGGTTATATTCCAGGGTAAAACACAGACTATTGCAAACTCTAATCATAACTGCTACGGTGCATTGTTTCTCACAAACTCACTTTTCAGTAATCTAAAATTCATCCAAGACTGAAAGTTTGCAAACCCAGTTAATTCTCAGTTACGTCTGATGACAATAAACTCTGATTTGTATATTCTTCTTATTCCATGACTAACAAATTAAAAATTCCCAATGTCTTAATCTATCTCAAAAAAAAATAATAAATATAATAAGGATTTAGATAATTTTGTCAGTTTTAATAGCTAAACTAGGAAATTGCACACAAAAGCTATTGCTTATTTTCAGCTATTTAAGATATCTAAGAACTTGAAAAGGTACTTCCATAGCTAACGCTCACTGTCGTAACTTTGCATTTTTGAACAGTGTTTTTTAGCAGAAAAATATATATGGGGAAGCCTTAGTTATATTACTACTGTTATCTTTTGGGTTTGCATTCATGCCTGCAAATTTATTAGATGAATGAGATTCTAAAAAGTTCTTTTTGGAGACAGCGGAAATCTATACTTAAGGGAGCTAGCTGTTCTTTCAGTAACAAACACACGCCAAGGCTATTGATTGATAAATTTGATGAGTAGTACAAAGAGAATTAGAACAAGGTAAGCAACACACATGCAGAAAAATACTACATAGTTTTGAGAGAACAGAAAGATTCTAGATTCTTCTCCATCTTGTATCCTAGCTTTTGTCTTTGAACAAATTATCCTGGTATGAGAAGAGGTAAGAATAGGGTTCTAAACCTTCCAACAGATATCACTTAGAGTGATCTGCAGCACAAAGAGGGATGCATTTATCACAGGAAAGGACGGCTGAGATAAAAAAATGAAAACAAATGTCTATGCCTTGTATGACTTTGCCACTGCGACTACTGAGTGACACAAACGGATAATAAAAATGGATGTGCTGTATTGATGTAATTTCCTGACAACACAAAGTCACATAAAATCTGCAAAATATAAAATAAAGATTTGCAGTTGCCTATTTTGCATTTGGATACTTTCACGTCCTTACATCTGAATCAGGAACAGATAAAAATTTGAATGAAAAAGAATTCAGACTCTTGTTGGAACACTGTCCATTTTTTTAAAAATTCTAACGCTGAATTGCTCACATCAGATCTCAACATGACTAGATTTAAGGTACAGATCTGTGTTGAATTAATACACTCATTATTTACTGATGCTAAGAAATTAAACAGAATATAAATTTAAAACAAAACAAAACAAACACCCCTTTTTGGAATAAAAAGACTTTTTTTATTATTTGTTTACATTTAAAATTCAATTGTTTATATTTAGAAGACTGGTGATCACATATTACAGAAAGCAATTTTGAAAAATTATTTCAGCATTTAACTTAATATTACTTTAAGAAAGAAAGTAAATGAACTATTTGTGTGGATGAATGTTTGTTACCTTTCATTTGCACTGCAACTGTATTTATTTCTCACTATATATATATTTACCATAAAGTCTTTCAAAACTGTATGTCAGCCTAGACAGTTATGTAAAAAGCCGTCTCTCCAGGTTTTAACAGAATCAGATTTCATTTTTCAGACTTTATTTATATAGCTAGCTAAGCATTAGCAAAAGAACCACTGATTATTTTAGGCAGTTATTTACTTCTGCAGTGTTCTGCAGATGCAAATACAGTTGCGATCTCATAGCTAAATTAAAAATTGCAAGCCAGTGTTAGATGAAGCACTTTATAACTGAAGCAACTGAAGCAACTGCATGCTCAACTCTAAAACACAGCTTGAAGCACCAGCCAAACAGAAATATCTGCAAACCGGTTCCAGTGCCAAAACTGTTTTATACAGTAAGTTATGTTTGACAATCATTAATCATGATGGTGAAGTCATTTAGGCAAGTAATTATAGGTTTTCTTAGGTAATGCTTCTCAGTTTGGGCAATGGAAAGTGAAATCAGTAACAGACGAAGATATAAACCTTCATATGATGAAGCCCCTGTCCCCGAAGATGAAAATTCTAGATTATGAAAAGAGAAGAAGTTACATGACAAGTGACAATAGCATTTTAAAAACAAATACATCACAAAGTAGTCTGCTTTTAAAATATAGTTGAAGGCCTGAGAAAAAATGAAGTTCATGTGGGCTAGAATTTTGCTTCCTGATTAAAATATGAAGGTATTTCTTTTACTGTACAAATTCCAAAGAAAAAAATAAAAAAGCATGTAGGCAACAAAATACATTGTTTTGATGCTTCTTTTTCAGCTTTCTACAGTTCTCCTCCCAACAAAGTAACATTTTAATTTAAAAATTATTTAAATATCTTATGAACATTTAGGAAAACCACTACATTTCAGGGCCCATTAGGAAATCTTCATTTACTGAAGGCCATAAACTACTTCAGTTTGCCAATCCTTTAGAAGCCAGAACAGGCTTTGGGCATGACATTCACCTCAAGGGAAGATAATCTGTGATTTTTATATGGAAATGTCTATTCCAATGTCATTTCCTCAGTAGAGAGAGAATCCAAAAGAGATTTTCTCAGTGACTAAGTGCCTGGGTTTGAAGTATAAATGAGCTGTGACTCAGCAGCAGTTCAAGTTACACACTTACAGGGGTAGTACAAGTGATCTCTCCAGAGCTGAATTTTCCCCAGCTGCCCAGCCCTTCTCTCTTTGATTTCCCAGTGGCTTTTTCTGTAACCCTTTCTGTTGCCTCTGGTTGTGTGTGGCATATACGAAAAGCGTGTTTGCACAAAGTCTTACCTCAACAGCAGTACTTCTAAGAGGACTGGGTTATAAGCTTGAAGTTATGTGACTGAAAAATACAGTTCCATCCGCATAAGATAAATACTTGGCTCAACTAACTACAGGATTGGAGACACTAATCTTGTTTTAAAACTCCTGACATAGCTACCAACTTAAGGACAAACTGGTCTGGTCTCAGACAAGTACATATCATAAAGGTTTCGTAAACACAACAGAAAAAATAGTAATTTAGATTCTTATTGTGACGATGGTGGAAATGGTTTTGAGTCAGTGTCCTTCAGCCTAGTGTAGATAGTCAAATAAATGTTAAGCCTGGTTAACCAGGAACTTTACAATTCTGTATGGACAACTAGTATGCCATACTATGTTCACAAAAAGGACAAAATGTTTTTTCTGGCAAATTAACACAGAATCCTTGTCATGGAGCTGGCTCAATTGTATGAAAGATCTTGCTATAAAAAGAAGAGGAGATTATAGGTAGAGATCACAAAGAAATAATAAATAACCAAAATATTATATTAGAACATAAACATAAGAGGATTTTTAAAAATACTTCCCAAAATCCTGTCACGAAAAATGTTTCTTATAATATTGTAAAGAAGAGTTTTATTATAAAGTATTGTCCAATAGGGACAACATGTTTGAAACTTGATATCCCACCCGACTAAATTTGTTTTCTTGCAGTTAGTCAGCTTTGGTTTTTAATTTTTATGAAATTACATATCTAGTCACCTATACTGATTGAAGCACGTAAGTTAATTGTCTGCGATCATGGCACTGCAATTAAAATCTTCATTTGTTGAAGGTACTAAAATAAGGGTTACTAAGTAGTAATTTGGAGCACTCATGCAATGAGATGCAATGCCCATTTCTAGTAAGCTACCGATGAGAGCAGAGATTGCTCCAAGTCCCCCCAGCATCAAAAAGCAACCTGGTAGTATACAGGAAACGAGCAGGTGGTTCCAGATCATTCCTGTAGGAGAACTACTCAGGAACATTCCCCAGCTTTTATGTTCTCTTCCCAGAGAAAGAAAAGACACGATTAAAAGATCACAAAAGAAGTCTTGTCTACTAGTGCCCAATGAAGCAGGGATTCTGAAACAGTGACCTCAGATTGTTTTTAAATTAAATGTCTTATTAAATATCTTAGTAAGTTTGCATATCTTACTCATGATAGATTGTGATATCACAGTTTTCTGAATTTGGGAAAGTACTCACAAATTTAATTAATTCATTAACTTTATATATATAAAAGAACTGAATTTTGAATTAGTTACTGATATTTCCATGATGATGTAGTTTAAATATTAAAATTTTAATACTTTATTTTGAAAAGCCCCACAGTATGTTTTCTAGGAGCATTGTTTTGAAAACTTCAGAAACAGATAATCTTTTTGCCACAGAATTGAAGAATGATAGGAAAAGATACTTTCTTATAACACTCATCTTTGCTATGCCTCGTAACACAAGAGAAGACAGTAAGTTACATACTGCTCAATCAATTACCTTCAACTTCTCCTCCAGAAGAAGCAATTTTTGAGAGACTTAAATATGTTGTTCCTACTACATCATTTTTTGTAAGACGATCCCTACAAAAAGACAGAAAGATTTTATTTAAATGTAACGCTGGTCATCCTACACAGAAGCAAGCTAACAGTGGTTAAATGCACTCCAAGACACGTACACACGTTTTACGTCACCTGGAAAGTTTTAATATTACTAACACAGAAGGCAATGGCTAGTTCCAAAAGTGGGCTATATAATGAAGAAGTCTTTGTGACTTCTACACCATCACCTAAATAGCGATAGTGTTCAGTGCTCACTGCACAAAATTAACAATACTCCCATGTTACACTAACCAGGTCTCCATAAAGGAAGATTAAACTTAAACACGTACTTAAATTCTCTCATAGACTGTAGAAATACCTTGACATCTATAGAAACAGACTCTTCTTCACTTAGTATAATTTACGCTGTCTAGTACTTTGATTAAAGGTCATAACTCACCAGTCAACAACTGCAAGTTTTATTTTCTCACACATGGAAGGAAACTGAAAAAAAAAGCAATTAAAATAAAATAACCCATTACTTATTTAATCTCTGTAATGTTAATGCCCTGAGTTACAAAAGGATGGCTGTTCTCCAGAGAAACAAGAAAAAAAAAAACTGACCTTGATTTGAAGATAAATAATTTGATTCCACTCTGGATTAGCATTTTTCTCAATTATATTTGTGCAAACCTGCAAAAAATGAAATCAACTATACAGCACATCAAAGAGAAGACAGATGAAAAAGCACATACTAGTTATGATTTAGGATAAATCATATTCTGTTTGGCAAGATGAGGGGTAGTAGTTAATGATGAATCCTGAGTGGTTTATGCTGCAGTGAGTGATTAGTTTTCAATCAGTAAATACTGCTAAACTGATCTGCATATGCAACATTAATAACTATTGGAGGGAAAAGAAAGTTTTGAAATAGCGTTTAAACCAGAGACTGGAGTTACCCTGCAGGTAAAAGCTTGTTATTTCCACTAGCTACAATTTGCTTTCACAGTAGTACTGATCTCTTTTATCACAGCAGAGAAACAAGACGAAGGAATGACTTGATTCCAGCTTGCTTTAGGCAGATTTGAGAGTAGATGAAGAATATATTATGTGGGAGAGCCTATATTATTTGCTAGTCATGTCTATTGAAGACAATCTACATTACTGGGAGTGACAACCTGACTATATACCGTAATAAAGGACTGAAATTTTTCTTCTTAAAAAAAAGAAAGAAGATTGGCAAGCAATGAATATAGAGGTTGTGCAATTGTGCTTCAGCTCAAATTCGGTATTCTCTGGAACACTTTAGTAATAAAATGTACAAATGCTGTTAATCTGTCCAGAAAGATGTGTACTATCAATTACAAAAAGCAATCAGGAGAACCTGTAGGCAAACCATCTGGCATGCATCAGTTCCTAGCATTTACTCATACATTCCTTGTATTAGTCATCAGCTTTACACCCATTCTTCTTGTACCTTGCAGTTTGTCCTCATTTTACAAAGTGAACTTTAGGGCTAATGCTTTTTTATTTCCATAATTTCAGTAAACTTAAAAATTTATATTGGCATATTAAATCTGTTCTCAGGACTGTGACCAGAATGCAAAGATTCAGTTATTTACTAAATTACCTTTTTCCCAGCAAAAGAAACTTCTACAAATGGATCTACCAGGTTTTTCTTGTCTGCTTCTCCTCCAAATATTTCCTTGACAGTCTGTGAAAAAGCATCATCCACTGGAGAGGTGTCAAAGAAGAAATTAAGGTTTATGCTTTTTTATTATTATTTTATTTATTTATTCAGCCTAAATAATAAATTTCCCATAGCAATCCCGTCAAAAACAACCAGCTTACAGATCTAGGTAGGGTAAAGTCTAATCTGATAAACCAAATTCTGATCAGTGTTGCTGGTAAAAATGGAGAATTTGGGCTGAGGAGCAATTTCAAGAATATAAATTTCTGAAACATCATTAGGAGTGCTGATGGCTCCTGAATTTAGAGGCATAGTTGTATTTGAAAAACATTATGCATATACCTGTAGAAATTGTCATTTGTTGTCACGGATATAAGTGAGAAATTATGCTAAGAAGGGATAAAAAGCCACCTATATTCTATCAGAAAACACATATGGCATATAGTGATAGAAATAACCATTCTCTCAACATTAGAGTGCTGACACAAATAAAATCTGCATACAGCTTTCTGGGATACAGCCAGTTCCTTATTCCTCATGGCCACTCAGGAGCAGGCTGCTGGCAATACAGGCTGCCTTGGCCATCACAGCAGCAGCTGGCTGATTTCAGTAGTCCTGTGGCCTTTCACCCAGTGCAAAACAGCTGCAGCTATAAGTACCTATGAAGAAGAATTAATGGATTGCTGCGAAAAGGAAGGTGTGGGGGGCTATCAGCAGTACTATTTATCTACGAGGATCTAAATGGCCTTGGATAAGAGGGCGGCAGGGAACCACCTGTCTGATAACCTCTCAAAAGTGGGCAGGGTTGGGATCCAACAGGAAGTTGACACATACACATATGACACATATTCTTGAGGCAGACATACAGAGAACATCCAGCTTATCTGCAGATCAGTGGTACTCGAATGTTAGTTACTTGGAGAAGGGCTAATGAAGATGACCCTTTCCCACTACCAGAAGCTCTGTGGCCCACTCAGCAACAGATGAACATTACTAATCTAATGGGTAACACATGAAATTATCCATTAAAAGAATTAAATAGACTTACTAAGCATTACCAAAGGACTTGAAATGGGCTACCTAAGCCATCACGGAATTACTGGCTCAAGTAACAATGTAAAACATTCAAGATGTGTTATGTTCAAGAAACGTTTCTGAACAGCTAACACAAATATTTATAATGGTAATCAAATACATTGGTGGACAAGTAGTAAGAAGCTGCATACTTTGCGGAATGTCCTCAGCTCTGTAGATTTTGAGAAGGAAAGTGACCCATCGAAGTGCAATTCCAGCAGGTAATAACAGATTGCTCTCCACATCATCGCTTTCATTATCTCTTTCCCTTTTTTCAACCTGTTGGGAGATACAGTACATAGTATCTGGTATATAAGAAAGACAGAGTAATGTACAGAATTAAGGTGACTAGTTAAACTGGTGCCCACAACACTCTTCAGATAGAAGACTGTTGTCAGTTTCATTATAAAGAATCAAATTTAATCAAATTATCAAGCCACCAAAATTAATTCTACCTAAACTACTTTAATTACATCTTTATCTCTAAAGTACTCAATTGCAGGAGCCCATTATAATCATACTTTTAAAATCATCATCATCGTCATCAGATGATGATGATTTTGGCACTCGTATAATGTCAGCTTCATACAATTTTCATACTTATCTCAAGATAAATATTGTTGTAAGGCATCTTACTGCAATTAGAAAATGCACGCAACTCTGATACAATTTACCAGAACTTAATGCTTCCTACTTTAAAAAAAAAAAAAGGAAATAAAAGATTTCACCACAGGTAATTAGACATATTCTTGTGATTTCAAGAATCATGTGGATAGCAGAACAGAAGAGTTAACATGGAACAAGAAGATCATCCACGGTTCTGGTGACCATATTATATTTAACTAAGGTGTTGCAGTATGCAAAAATCTCAGGCAGGGAGAACAGCAGAACTTAAACTACAGAAAATGGTCAAATAAGAAAAACGTGGCACAGAAAACAGGGCCTGTTTTCACCTTGACAGAAGAGCAGACAGTTAAGGATTAGATTCTTAAAATTACCTACTGCTTTCATACGCATCAAATTACTTGTGCCTAACTTGTAATTATTGATGGGTCTGATTTTCACCTGGCGAATATTTGTTGGTTTCTGGTACTCAGGTTCCTCTATGGGCTTGTCTACATTACGTAGTAGTGGAGACATTCCTGACTTAGTCCTGGAACTGGTATCAGTATGTTGCTTAGCCTGATTAGCCATGCTAAGGAGAATTACATATTAGCTTGCATGCGACACCAGGCTAATGCCTCTCTACTTCTTCCAGGATGTGAAGAAGTCTCTACAAATGGTAGATCAACACACCCAGAACTGGTCCAGAGGTTGCTTAATTGGACAGGATAACAAAATAAGCTCTAACTTAGCACTGGATGCCTTTGAAACAACTGGTAAATCTTGTCTTAAATACTGCTCACAGGGTGAATTATACATTATTCAAAAATATGTCAAGGGGACATGAATCTGTGGGGTGGAGAGGGGAAGAAAAACATTTAAATGAAACTTACTGGTGGCTCATCTCCCGTTCCCAGGACAAACATGCTGACTTTCATATAGCCTTTAGCTCCTGAATTTGTATCTTCAGGATCACTCAGCAAAAGCCATTTTCTCATGACTGCATGGCCTAAAATAAAACAAACACCACCGCCCGCCCCCAGTAATATCCATTACAAAATGGCAGAAATCATAAAATCAGTCAACTGTTCCAAAATCATGCTTTATCCTAAAACTAATTATTTAAAAAATTTATTCTTTCTAGACAGGACTCAATAGTGTCATTCAAAACAAGAAATCTAGTGGCGTTAAAATGTTGTGGCAGAATAATTCAGGGACATAATTATCAAACATTTTTGCATTATTATTTTTCACATTTTAGGCCTTTGATACCAAAATTAATATCCAAATTTTAGGTGCTTTTACTTCATCTTGAAACCACTGAATGGAGTTATATATTGCTGGATTTTTAAAAGTTAATATTTAAAGCAGCAACCTCAAATAATTTTCCATTAACTTTCTTCTTTTACTTTAGAAACTTAACAAAAAGTTTCAACTTCAAGTTTCAAGCTAGGAAAGAAGCTCTGAAGTAACTGTTACTTACCAGGCTCATCATAAACATAGCCAATGTCAATCTGAAATAAAGATCAAAGGCATTACCTCTGAAGAAATACCAAACAAAAATGCCAGGGCAACTCCCCTCAAGTTTTTAATGAGTATTACTACATTTTTCTCCTGTCACAAACAAAAGTTTACATAGCATATTCTTGGGAGGAGAAAATGCCTTACGTTGAAAAATAAGGGATTTTGAATGGATACAGCAGCCAAGAAGAAAATGCAAGAAAAAATTAACAGAACTAAGAGCTGTAGTTACTTCTTCTTTCCTCAGATCCCCAGCTTTTTCATTTATCAGAGACAGAAGATGGGGCTAGCTTACTGCTTCTTGAATTCCCTGTGTTCCCCCATTATTTTGTGTTCAGACAGGCTTTTCAGAACATTTTTGTTTCTATTTCCTGCTCAACATTTTATCCTTCAGTTCCAGAAATGAAGCTTGTTTTTTTTAATGAGCAATTTCCCTTCTCTTTTATGAAGATGATCGGCAATTCCCCCCCCCCGCACTGTGTCAAATCTCGACAATCTTGCACATATACCACGACTGTATTGATTATATCAGATTTCAAACATGTTCAGGAAGGTAAGTATGTTTCCTTATGGCAGTTGGGGATAGTACTCCTTGCAGGTCTGCAAGAGTGATTTTCTAGAGAGAATTACCCTTGGGGTTTTCTCCTGGAATGTGTGCCTGCAGGAACAGAAGGCAGCTGAAGGACATGCTATCACCTGCTTGGTGAAGGATCAGTCCTCCAGAGCTCAACATACCACTGTCTGAATCACTAAAAATTACATAGATAATAAGCAGTGAGAAGAAAAAGCAACCAGCTTTGTGGCAGAAACTGCTTCATTTAGAAAAGAGCACACTTCCATACTTTTTGTGTGGAAAAGCTGGTCTAGAGACCTACTGAATTTATTCAGTACAAAATAAGCAAACAGAAAATATAGCCAACACCGATATTGGAAATGTTATAATAGGGGATCCCAGTAGCAATTACAATTGTCATGTGAATTCTTTGTCTGTATTGCTTTAGGAACATCTTCAACAGGCAGATGTCTACCTCCCAATATTGACCATAACAAACACAAATTGAGACAATCTCACTAATATCATCAGGACCACAGAAAATACTTTAACTAAGAGACTTTTCCACCATCTCTTTTACTTAACACACTTCTGACCAAAGGAACACCTTTCCACATTACTTGTGAATGTGTATCTTTATGCCTTCGTACATATCACTATTCTGCCTATAAGCTATCTAACAAAATTATCTCTTCAAACCCTACCTCATACCAAATAATCACCCTGGGGTTTTTTGAGGAAAAAATTTACCTTTTGGTAAATATTTTTTCTTTTGGATGCAAGTTAGAGAACGTGACTTATAAAATATACAATTTTCTTTATCAATAACCTTTTACTCAAATTAGAAAACTGTTTGCTAGTGCTTTGAGCAAATGGTTTCTAGCACAAGAAGTGAGACATCATCAGGTAATTCTTTGGTCCCATGCTAAAGTAGCATAAATTTAAACATTTAAAAAAAATACTTAAAAAATTTCTCTCATTTTATTTAGTTTATTCAAGATATGGAAGTTGTTTCACACCCACCTTAAATTCTCCCATTAGACAGTCTGCTCGTAAAGAGTAAGAATCATACACCTAAAAAGACAGATAAGCATGAAACAGGAATGTTCCTAAACATCATAGCGAAATAGCCAGACAATGCTATATGCATCCAGCAACCTTTTGAAGATGCGTTTTTTCTTACCCGAATGCTAACTGTTTCATCAAGCAACTCTACAGGAGTCATGTGGACATTGTAGAAAAATATCTGTTAAGGTAAAAAGAAACAAAAAGCCTTTCTCAAAGTGACAAACACATAATTGTCTGAACAGAAAATGTAAACACATTATTTTAAGAGACTTGTGAAGCATGCCTGCTACAGGACTTTTACCCTGCCTCCTTGCTGGACACATTATATGATAATCTAGCACTTAATAAAAACCTAAATTTAGTAAATAAATTTAGTACAAAATAGACAAAAGACAGTCACAACTTCCATTTGAATGAATGCAGTAGGCATAGCTATGCTGCAGACTTTCAGCATTGCTCTTGCTTCTTGCTCTGCACTTCACATTTTCCTCAGGGGAACAACTTTGGGAATTATAAAGGTTGTTCATTTTCCAGGACATTCAATCCTGGTCTAGCCACCTCTATTGTAGCTGTCAAAAAAGTCTTTTAGGGATAGTGGTGATAGCAATTGTAATGACTTGCATCTTTGAAATTCAAGGCCACAGGAATAAATTTAATAGTTTGATAGTGTGAAGATAAAGATACTATTTATTCTTGTGTCTTATTATTCTTGTGTCATTCTTATACACCTTTGAATTCTCTCCTGTATTTCAGCGTGTTCGATGTACAGATCCCTGTCTAGACAAAGAAATCTAGCTGTGCTTTTATAAATCATGGGTAGCATGGCAATGACATTTCCAGATTCTGTGTGGCAGTCTTATTCCCCCAGAGCATTGCACTGAAAGCTCATCTGCATACACCATAAAGGTCTACAATGATTCCTAATTATTTTTTCTATGATTTTATAACATGCACGCAACTATTCAAAGACATTATTAAGTCACATGGCGAACTGCATCAAAGAACATGTGCCATATGTCTCAGCTGAAGTTTGACTTCCTTCTAGATAGTTTTATCTGCTAAGACTGCCAGCGACAGAGATGTGTTTAGTGATGTGAATACATAAAGGAAGGGACTGGGGATTGCAAAATGCATGTTAGCCATAATTACCCTTAAATACTACTAAATACTTATTCATTGATTGTAATGAAAGCTGTAATAACTATTTTTATACATTTGATAGCTACTAGAGTTCAGCTACAGTGTTCTTATGACACTCACTTCATCAAAATATGGGTTGTTTCCTCTTTTGATTCTTGTTCGGTGTGTCTGACCGCAAACATGAACTTTGACTACTGGTTTTATGTTATTTCCAGGCAACTGACGACCTTCAATAACTCTAACACGAATCTGAAAAAAAAAATAAATTCAAATATTTTTATTAATTCATTCTCTATATTATCTATCATCCTGGTGACAACAATTCCTTACTATAACACCAAAAAAGTTACCCAGCACCTGAAGTAGCTGGCAGATATGGACTGGGCAGACTTTTCAAACTTAATTATGATAGCAAGTATAATTTTACTTGAATTTTACAAGATGAGTTGGAGATAATTATTTCAGTAAAATTCTTTTTTATTGCTTTTACTACTTATAGTGAAAGCTGCTATTGTAGTTTGCTATCTATAAACTATGCATTAAATAAGGTTCATCTAGATTTCAGTCAGAACTGCACAAAATTGGACATCTCTGTAACAGGCAAATTTGAAGAATACTTTTGAAATACAGGCTTTCAAATGAAAAGGCTAATTGTCTCTACAGTGCATTAGATTTGCACAATCTGACATTGAATTACATTCAGGCTATGTGAAAAGACCAATGTCATGCCAGGCAGAAAAAGAGAACATGCAACATTTAATAAATCTATTACCTGGAAATCTTGTGGTTTGTTAGAAAGGATTCTCCGTGTTTTCTTTCCTTTGGTGATGCGTTTAGCTAGCTGGGCTTCCTTCGTGCCACTTGGAACTGTTGGTATGTTACCACCAACTGGACCATCCAAGCCATCCTCATAACCTCCATCATCTTCTCCATCTCATACAGCAAAAAAAACAGTGCAATTAATGAAAAAATAATACAACTTGATGTTAAAGTTACAGGAGTAGGAGTCTGATATCCAAGAGTTCCACTAAAATTGTATTATTATCTCTCTTCAACAATTTGTTTTGCTAACCACATGCTTGCAACTCCTTTTGAAAGCTAGTCATTTTAGCCCACTTAAGAACAAATTTATATCCTAACCAAAGTAACTGTAGATCTGTCCCTCTTCAGGACGCAGAGTATCTAATACAATTCTCATACAGTTTTTTAAACCATCCAACTGAAGTTTTAGCAAAGTATAGTTCAGCTGTAGTTGTCACTAGACTAGTTCACAATACACCAGAAGTGATTAGTTTTATTCCAGTTGAAGCTGTTTCCCAGCGGCAAGACTAGGCTATAGCATAGCATTTGTTTTAACTTCAGAATCTTGAAAACATTAAGACGTTTAGGGTCTGCCATCCAAAATAAAACTCCAAATCCTCCTCCACAGTATTTAACTGTGGAATAAGTTAAAGTTTCTTAGTAAGCCTCTTTGAGAGTTCTGAAATCACAATACCTCTGTGTAAGACTGTCTACAACCACATGACACATGGATCATACAGTGAGATTCCAGTATTGCAAAACAGGATCTGTAAATATCTAGACCACAAAAGTGTGTCACTCCCTTGTGTTTCCAGCTTCTTTTCTTAACTGAAGGACAGTGACTATGGTAAAATCTACAGTCTACAGAAAGAACAAGCTGTGTCTCTGATGGTTAGCATTAACAGAATGTTTGTTAACTTTATGAAGTAGTTTGCCGACACAGGGTTAAAATCACTTTGCATAATGATGTCCTCAGTGATCCTTGCAAGAGACATAAAACCATGGAGACTGACATACCATATATTTTGTAACTGGAAGACCCCACCTCCCTAACATCTCTCAAAATCCATCTGCCTGGATGGATCCACGCAACTGATTGGTTACTCACCCTGACTGGGCACTAAATTTTTAATTTCTGAAACTGAGATGTAGCAATCTCAGCTGGGGATGTGATTTCATTTAATGAAAATAGGTATTTACAATAATTAACTAACATATGTTTGATAATTTGCACTGAAATAATTTTCATACAGTTGCTGGATACTAGCTAAAAACTTGCCATGTTTTATTTTACCTGTATTACCTTATAGTTCAAGTACCTTTTTAAAAAGCTATCAAAATAATCTCATAAAAATTAATTTGTCTTTTAAGCCTTCACATCCACGTTTCTATAAAATTATTTTGAAGTGTACTAATTTAACACACGGCTTTTGTGTTTGCATTTACCTATCCTTCCACTCCCCAAAAACACCTCTCAGTGAAGTAAATGGAATCAAAATTGCCCCCCAGAAGTCTCCTCATTTCAATTTTTCCTTCTTATGTTATTATCTATCTATGGTCGAACTGAGTTATTTCTCCTCAAACATATAACATTTATTACGTTTACTTCTTTCTGCACAAACACAGCCTGGATATTAGGGTAATTATTTGCCTGTCAGTTGCAAAAAACTGTTGTTACTTCATAGTTCTTTTAAGAGTCTGGAAAACCAGAGGATCTCAAAAACATTCTCAGCAAAAGCCTGGTTAATATGATATATAGAGACCAGAGGATATTTCCTACTGATCACAATATTTCATAAGCTAGTCAAATATCAAGCCTAATATAAGATCATAGAATCGTCTAGGTTGGGAGGGACCTTCAGGAGTCCAACCACCAATCTAACACTGCCAAACCCACCACTAAACCATGTCCCTCAGCACCACATCTACACATCTCTTCAATACCTCCAGGGATGGCAACTCCATACAACAGTGTCTTTCAAAACTTACTTATTCTCCAGGAAAAGTTTAATGACTTAAGAAAATCTTTTCACAAAGCTCTCTGACGTTGAAAGTAATAAAATATATTTTTCAAAAAATGTGACTTCTCTGCTTTTTTGGTTAGGCCAAAAAGTATTCAAAAAACTTTCTTTCCTAAACAAAAGCTGTTTTGAAAATCTTTCAAGCAACATCATTCTTCTGTAACCTGATTCCACTGGAGAAAATTATCCTAAACATCATTTTATGTCAAGAAATGCCAATTTTCTTCATAGATGTAGTTCTGAATCATCCTTAATTTCTTTAAAATCACTATCTGACAGTCTTGACATGCTTGCTTCTCGTTACATTTTTTTCTGATGAACAATGCTGCTGAATCACTTTCTTGCCTTATCTTAAATATCTCCATGATCTTTTAACAAAAATGTTCTGAGAAAAGATTGAAATACCTTCTTGTGTATTGGTCCCTCCTGGATCATTTGGATTTGCAGGTCCAGCTGGTGGCTCATATCCTACCACCAAATCAATTGTCGCCTATGGAGAAATACATGGTTTTTTACGTAGCACACAGTATTCACAATTGATTTAAAGCAGTAAGTTGTTCTAACACTGTACATGAACAGTTAACTATTCATAGTCATAGCACAGTTTATAATAAGATTTCAGCTATTAGTAAATTAATAAACTGTTATTAAGCTATATATACATACAAACAATACAGATGACACGATTTGCAGCTAATGGAATAGGCTCTAAAATAATATCTAACAAATGGAATCACTGTGTTTATATTTAGAAAAATCTGTCACAATACAAGTATATAAGATGTTCTACAAATGTTAATTTATTTAGTTCCACAATATTCATGGCAGACTAGGTGACATCCTAAATTTGCAGATGGAAAAACAAAGGCAGTGAGAAATAACAGTATCTAACTAACAATATACAAGTCTGAACCATAAGTAAAATTTCCTATCTGGCTCTTCTAATTGCTTGCTCATACCTCCATCCTGGAAGAAAAACACTATGTCATTTTCCATTCTAATTATAGAATTGTCTTTTTTGTGCCTGACTGTGGTTTTGGATTATTGAACAAACCATTATTATTCCTAGTTGCCACAGTAACATGAGGAGTCAGCAAAAAAAGCCCAACCCTGTGACCAACTAACCATGATATTAAACTACAGCTGATGAGATGCAGAAATTACCCTTAAATCCCTTGAAATACCTTGAAAATATTATTGTTTCATTATTAGCCCTGTTGCTGGAGAATTTTGATCAAGAATGAAGTAAAATAAGGAAATGTAAGCCACTCACTCCAGTTTCTTGTCCCTTTTCATTTAGCAGTGGTATGAGTTTGAAGGGAAAAGATCTGCTTTGGTTACCTACAAGATCCTTAAGTGCTATGGATGCACTTCCAATTAATCTGAAATGAAGTAAGAATCATTATTAGAATGCAAGTATACATCAAACAGAAGTTCCCTTTTGTTTTCTGCTAGTGTCTGTTAGTTGACCAAATAACTCCAGCCATGACTCGAAAACCCAAGACGTAACAAAAGATCATGGCAAATGTTATCTAGTAATTGTGTACTGCTAATTTGTATTTTCTGTTTCAGTACACATAAATGTGCTGGCGTTCTTTACAGAAGACACAGCTTTAACCTAAAAGAGGTTAAAAACTTGAATTTAAATAAATTTTATGTGTATTTTTGAAAATAATCTGTATAACTTTCAACAGCCATGTCATTTGTTTCAGCCACTGAATTCTCACTGGCAAACAGAAGGATGTAATACTTTCTATCCCTATATAGCTTTGTAAACTTTCAGGTGAGAATTAATGTATAAAAGCTAGATATGACAGCCATTGTACTACACAGAAAGAGACACAAAAAGACATACACACATCTCTGTAATGAAAACAACGAAACAGAACAAATGCAATCAATGTGCTTACTAGAGGCTTCACAAAATTAATCTTCTTGCCCATACTCTACATTTTGGAATAGGTTCATCTCCTTGCCTCTAAATTCTCAGAATGTTTTGATACGGCTTTAGAGAGGCCAGGAGATCTGACATTGTGTGTCAGACTCTCCTGAGCTACTTCTGCCTAATTTGGGTCTGCATCTCTCATGCCCATCCTTCAAAAAAGTAAAAATTGCATGCACTTTTAACCTGAAGAACTTCTTTCAGGCAGAGTTTCTAACAGTGTGGCATTGGTCTCATGATATCTGGCACTGTATTTCATTCCCATAATATGTAATAAGAGCTCACTCCTATACTGAAGTGGATTATTGGAATAACTGAGATTTTTGCCAATGAAAAAAAAACAAAGATAATTTCACTCTGTAAATATTACAAAGAACATGTTTTACAAATAAAATACCAGCTTTGCTGCCAAAGCAGAAAAAAGATCTGTACATGGAGAACTTAACTTTGGTCCCTGTGTATAGATTACAGCGCTTTTTCATGGAGAAGCTAAGGATGCAAGGGCATTTTTTGACATGGAACAAGAGCATTATTATAGCTACTCCCAGGGGCTATTTCGTGAGAACATAATTTACATTTCGCAAAGTACATTAGGATAGGTAAGTATAAAACATTAATTTCCTGCAAATATACATTACAGGTATTACACATCACAACTTTTGTTTAACTGTGAACAAAACCCCCCTACACTTTCTGTTTAAATGACTTGTTAGAATTACTACTGTGGTGCTATCACCTCCTCATTCAACTCTGCTTTCCCAGTTCATCTCCCTCCTCCAATCTCAGTTATCTTTTGATAGTTTTGACTCACTACTCAAACCTTTCACTTCTGCCCCCCAAATTGCCAGAGCATAGTAATATTCCATCTGTGCCTCACATATTTGTCATATCCAGGGAATGGCCTAGATATGAAAAGCAGTTTAAGATCAGGCTGCGCTGCAGAGGAAATGTATGAAGCTGTTTCTAACCTTTAAGATGACCAGAACTGAAACTCTGATATAATTTCTAACACCTGCTTCTCCTTCCTTTACTGAACAGACACTTAAATTCAGTACTGTAGTCGATCCAGTGTCCTTTAAAAAACTATTGGAAATACACCTAGTTATTTCAGTGAGCATTAGATTAACTGTAGGTACATGTTCACTTTTTACGAATTGTTGTACAGAGCTGGACGTTAGCTGAAACACTGAGTCGATGCATTTCCCAATTCTAGGGAGCTTAAGAAGCAATTTCTCCTGTTACACAATCAAAATTGCATTCAACCCACAAGACAAACCTAGCTTGGAACATCAGATATACATGGCAGTGGTCTTCTATATCCTTCCAACTGTAGTATTATGTGACATTGCTTATGATTTGATGTAGCAAATCTTGACAGTAAACAGTAAGGTCAACCTAGCTCAGGAAACAACAGCAACTCCTCAAACAGAAAGAGGCTTTATTTTTTCCCGTGTCTTCAACATTCCAAAAACTGGTGTTACATAGAAGTCAAGTAAGTCTCACATTACACACCAAAGAGAGCATCTCCTCCTATATTTGACCAAACTTTTCTATGTAAAGAGCATGCGTCATGCAGACAGCCACTGATACTACTCAAAAAAAAAGCAGAAAAGGTTAATTCCTTAATGACTGCAAATCCTGAAGCAGTTAAGAGAGAAAAATACTGTGCAGCTTAATGCATTTTTATCTTTATTACATAGCATTCTAACATGTTAATAGCTTTGAAAGCAAGTATAATATAAGCAAATGGGAAACTATTCCTACAATTGGAAGGAACAAATTCTTGAATTTCATTTACACAGCTGGATACTGAAAGAAACCAACTTCTCTTCACTCTTCTTCCTTTAATGCAAAATTAATCAATATAAACTTTCAATTCCAAATATTCTTATTTTCCCCAAACACTTCAACCGTGACTATGCCTTCCCATTTGAGAATAACAGAGAGAAACATACATAGTTTGAGGTATCATAGAAGGGAAAAACCCAACAAGACTACCCAAACCAGCTAGGCCAAACCTGATTCTAAAGAAAGGCAAAGAAAATATTTTCCTATGTACATTTGCAGAAAAATTTTGTAGACTTGTTATTTTGATTTGCTATGAGGTGGAGTGACTTACACTAAGTCCAAAAAGAACTTCAGTTCAGAAGTCACCCAGTCTCAAATCATCTGGGTGACTGTTTCAGCAGCCACACCTTCCTATCTGGTAACATTAACTCAAGAACAGCTTGTTCAACAGTAGTGCTTTTGAAATTTTCCAGCGTAAATTTCCATTTCTACATCCTCATCCGTCCTGTGCAAATGATAACTGTGCACACATTTGAGTACATAGTAATTGTTTTTAAAATTCTGATCACCTTCAGAAGACTGAAGAGGGAATCAGTTACATAGACTAGAAGCAACTGGTAGCAAGCAAGTAAAGTCCTTTGTTTCCCCCTCCTTTAACAGGTTGGGAAACAATAGTCCACAATCTTTTTCCACTCTAGCAAGAGTGAGAAATGTACTATTCAGCCTATACACTATCTTAGCCTGCTTCTAAGCTTTAGCCAAATTCTAAGCTTTAGGCAATTAGTCTTTTGCCTGTCCTGAAGTCGTTCTGTTCACTGGATTGTGGATGTTTCACCCCTCCCTTAGCAGAATCACATAATTGATGAGGTTGGAAGGGACCACTCAAGATCCTCTAATCCAACCCGTCCATTGAAGCAGAGTCAGATAGAACAGGTTGCCATGACCATGTCCAGTCCAGTTTTGATCATACAGCTGAAGTAATATTTTCATAAGTAACAAGGTCATTGCTAGGTCTCATCTTTGCCACTCACACAGGTCTTGGAGAAAGCCTTTTTCCTGAGAAGCTTCTCTCAGGTCTCTAATCTTTGGGCTAAATCAGGTAAGACCGAGTCAGCTAACAGCAGCAGCTGTTGTTGTGACACCATGTCCATTAACAGTTCATTGCCGTTTAATGTTTTGCTGCAAGGTCAGCTACTGTACTTACTTCTGACATGTAATGAGACCCCCAGTTCTCTGCACAACTGTTGTGAAGTTGCCGTGTTCCTCTGATCTCTGAAGACTTTTTACCTTCAGACAGGAGTGCATTCAATCTCCCTCTGAAGTCATGACTTTCAAGGTGACAAGGAGTCCTTTCCTTCCAGCACAGCCGAAAAGACTTTCTGTCACCTGTTCACCCTCAAAGGACACTGCTCTTTGCTGGAGCTATTTCAGCTTCCTTCCTCTTGCCTAGGCAGACCACATTTGCCCATTTAGTTTCAGATCACACTGGTCTCTTGACACCATCAAGTGGAACAGTTTCTGCTTTTGAAATAGCTCAGTACGTCCTCTGACATTTTGTTCTTCAGCTGTTTTGTCAGCAGACAGCAAATGAGTATTGCTGCTTAACTCTGCTTAAGTACCTTTTGGCCATCCCTAAGACTTGCATACGTGAAGTGCCCAGGTAGCCAGGTCTCTTAAACTTTTCCAGCTTTACAGAAGTAAATCAAAAAACCTGTCCTGCCACAAGCAGTTTAAACATTCCGGTCTACCACTGAGTAACGTGCCAAAGATAAATCCAAAGTCCACATTTAGAAGCAGATTTTAAATCACTTCAAATATACCTTATCAGTACTAGGCCTGTGATACCTTCTCCCCAGTAATCAAAGGGAAATACTTAGTTTATCAGCATGAAATCAATGAACTACTGATGACCAACTACGAAACACAGTGTTGCATTTGTGACAAAGCTAATTAATCCGTTAGTGCTGTGGTTAGCACTTGCTGCTAGCTGCCCAAATAACCAAGAGAAGTGAAACTTCACACCCATGCCTGGATCAGGAAATGCTAACTCACAGTGCCAACCATTTTATTACTCCTCCTCTGTTAGAAGGTAGCAATTTATACTAAATTCTTTAGCATATCATATCCTGCAGCTGTTTACATGCTACTTCTACTGGAAGCCAAGTGATTATAATCCCGAGAGTCAAGCATTTAAATTCTTTTAACCTTTTTTTAAGGGTTTATTTTGGCCCAGGTTTTATATTGATTATTCTCATTAGCAAACTTGACCCCACACTGCAGTTATAACTTTTAAAAAGAAACAAAGCATTGTTACTATTTTGTACAAGGCAGAAACCCCCCAAACTGAATCTTAATCAGGTTGGATCTTGCATACAATGTATGCAAAGAAAACCTGCAGCTATGCACAGCCAAACTGATGTGGACAAGAACCCACACAAAAGCTGTACGAGGATTCAAACAATCTAGAAATTATTTAAGTATGGAAAATACTTAAACATGATTAAATAATTTGCTGCACTGTGAATTTGTGGCTGCATTTTTCTGCTTGAGAAAAGGGTGTGTCCAATCTGGTTTTCCTCTGTGTCGCTAGGTTACTAACTACGCAAAGAACATGGGGAAACGCATAATCCCAACTCTCTTTCAAATAGAATGAAAATCACTTCATTCAGGCACACGGTAACTTCCTGTTAACATTTTTTTTTCTTAACTTTACAGGTACAACTGAAGTTACTGGGGTTTTTGTTTGTTTGTTTTCTAACTGTATAAAGATTTGTGTTCTGGGAGTTTGAAATCTTTCTGCCAACAGTAATAGACATAATAGAAAACAGATGTGCTCTCTTTTCAAACATTCTTATGCTGGAAAATCTAGCTAAGCATGGATCATATGAGTCTTCTCTAGTTTATTCCTACGATGGTCTGTCTGCATATATGTCAGTGGTTTGCTTTATTTATCTTTTCCAATGACTGTGTCTTTTTGCCATGAAGAGTACTCATTTAATCTATCTGCAAAAGTTTAGTGATCCTGTAAATAAAGCAGCAAATTCTATCTCCAGGAAAAAAGAAATGGAAAAATATTCAAATGTTCTTTCAGGCTTGATTTACAGAAACATGCCAAAGCAATGAGTTAAGCGTTTTGGCACAGTGTTAAGAGAGAATAACATCCTCTGTGCTCCTCCTCCTGTGTCGGTGTTAAGAATGGGCTGGATGAACAGCTATGTAAGTTTCTAGGAACTGTAACAAATAATGGGTTATACTGCAATCTTCTGCTGCGTTGTTCTCAAGGAGAGTATGAATTCTGTAGTCACCCCTTAGGCACACCAATGGACCAGGTGCCCAGAACAAGTCAGGAGTAACGCTGCATGGAACAGCAGTGTGTATTTGCTAGGAGCTGAGTAAGCAGCCAGAGGGAGCGGGGTTGAGAAACACATTATTCTGCTTCTACCCTACACTGCAGCAAAGAACAGTGGCAGAATGTTTCAGCAAAAGTTGTCTCTACCTTGAAAATAAAAATAGCAATATCCACTGCTTATTTTCCTCCAGAGAGAGAAAATAAAGCCAAAGACATAGTGTAATTTCTTCTCAGTGCTCTTTCTCAGGTGAGACAATCCCCTAGATGTACCCTTTACACTCAAAAACTAAATCCCAATTCAATCTAGACTTTAAAGTAAAATATATCAAAACACAAACCTCTGAGGTAAAGACCTCTTGATTTAGACTCAAAGCCCACTTAACACCAGATACACCTCCCAGGTTAATGGGTCTACTCATGAATAATGTCAAAAGCTCATGACAAACACTGGGTTTCTGAAATAATAAGTTTTTACCTCTGAAAGACTTCAGTTAATGACATCAAATTTACATGTAAAAATAAATACAATATTGTCCATCCCTCACTCTCCCATCCCCCCTTTTTTTAAACTGTCATTATCAGAGCTCTCAGCAGCAAGGACTTTAGGTAGGCGTAGGACTCCGTCTTTCCAATCCTGAACTAGCATTCAGACAAAGCAAGGGAGTATCATTTGCACACTCCACCACCAAGCATCTTTTTGGAATTCTGCAGCACTGCAAGCATGTATCTAATTACAGACTTTTTCTTAAGTATTAAAAGAGGATACTGTGAAAGAATAGCAAAACTATGATCCGGTAGTCCTAAATCTCTCTCAAACTCAGTATTAGTAAAAGAATCAGTAACTGTACAGAAATACAGGTGATGCACACATGTAAGTAATAGGTGGGAAACTTATTCCACAGTCCCTCTTTCACATGCTCCTTTGTCTAAATGTGAATGTTCATTAATACCAAATCTCTTCTGCTGTTACAGACCTTTGTGTCTTTAAAAGAAATCCAATATGACATTTCCTATTATCTTGTTACAGGTCAGGAAGTCTACTCATGTGCTTCCCACTTTACATTCCCTTATCCTGTTTCCCTGCCAACAGCCCTTCCAAACACATCACACACTGCAAATATGTAGCAGTTTTTGATGATTTATTTTCAAAGAGCATTACTTCGAAGGTGTTGCTCTGCATCTGGTATGGACTGGTATTTTTGCACAGCTCCATGCATGGAAGTCACTTTCCCAAAGAATTTTACTGGTTTGCTTCTTAAATTGTACACAGAATAAGTAAGTGGTGGAGAACTTCTAGTGCATAAACCCAAGCAAAACAAACAGGCGTTTGCACAAGTTGGGGGTTAAGCACTACAAAAACGAGTCCAGGTGACATTTAAAAATATGGTTTGAAAAAAAAAAACCTCACATGCCTGCTTAACTTGGAACCCACATACAGAGTGAAACATTTTAGAGGCTTCAGATAAGCATAGAATCATAGGGCTGGAAGGGACCTCTGGAGATCACCTAGTCCAACCCCCCTGCCAGAGCAGGGTCACCTAGAGCAGGCTGCACAGGAACGCGTCCAGGTGGGTTTTGAATGTCTCCAGAGCTGGACACTCCACCACCTCTCTGGGCAGCCTGTTCCAGTGCTCTGCCACCCTCAAAGTAAAGAAGTTCTTCCTCATGTTTAGGTGGAACTTCCTATGCTCAAGTTTGTGCCCATTACCTCTTGTCCTGTCCCCAGGCACCACTGAAAAGATCCTGGCCCCATCCTCCTGACACCCACCCTTTAAGTATTTATAAGTGTTGATAAGGTCCCCCCTCAGCCATCTATTTTCCAGACTGAAGAGACCCAAATCCCCCAGTCGTTCTTCCTAAGAGAGGTGTTCCAGTCCCCTAATCATCTTGGTAGCCCTTTGCTGCACCCTCTCCAGGAGTTCCCTGTCCCTCTTGAACTGGGGAGCCCACAACTGGACACAGTACTCCAGGTGCGGCCTCACCAAGGCAGAGTAGAGGGGGAGGATGACCTCCCTTGACCTGCTGGCCACACTCTTCTTGATGCACCCCAGGATGCCATTGGCCTTCTTGGCTATGAGGGCACATTGCTGGCTCATGGTCATCCGGTTGTCTACCAGGACTCCCAGCTCTCTCTCAGCTGAGCTGCTCTCCAGCAGGTCAGCCCCCAACCTGTACTGGTGCATGGGGTTATTCCTCCCCAGGTGCAGCACCCTACACTTGCCCTTATTGAATTTCATAAGGTTCCTCTTTGCGCAGATCTCCAGCCTGTCCAGGTCTCTCTGTACGGCGGCACAGCCTTCTGGTGTGTCAGCCGCCGCCCCCCCCAGCTTTGTGTCATCGGTGAACTTGCTGAGGGTGCACTCTATCCCCTCATCCAGGTCATTGATGAATATATTGAAGAGGACTGGACCCAGTACTGACCCCTGGGGAACACCACTTGTCACTGACCTCCAAGCAACTTCCTTTATTTTCCGATACATTATAAAATGCATTACAAAATTCTGATTACCAGCAAGTTTTCCTATACCAAGTTGTGTGATTTCTGGGATTTCCCTAAAGTCAGAGGCATGCAATATACTCCTGCTTTACTGACCCACAGGAATCTCAAGAATGAGAGATGTGAGGGCATCGGCTTGACTCACAGTGATTTTACAACAGAGCTGTTGGACTATTGTAAAAACCTGAATTTGCATATTGGGAAGAGGCAGAAAGTAGTAAAAAAAAGCTAACAATGGAAGTCGACTACTATCATTAAATATGAATGTATGCCTAGCTCAGTGTAATAAAACATCCAAATTTGCCACAAAGAAAAAAAAAGAGGAAAGATGATAACATGATATCATATTCCCTTTCAAAATAGCAATAGCCAACACTACTTGGCATTGACAGAAAACAGAGTGCAAGTGTGGAGCAAACAGAGAAACAGATCCTTGTTTAAAATCTAGGACTTTTATACAAAGAAGTAGGGAACTGGCATCTCATTTTTTATAAGCTATTATTTTTTTTCTGTACAGATTTAAAAAATCTCTGTGAGTGATGCTTGTCCAAATGTATACATGTATGTTTTTAGACATAAATCCCATGATTTAAGCAGAGATAGGCAGGAGATCTTAACCACTAAAGATTAAAAACATTGATGAAGGTTTATCTTGCTATGAGTGTTAAGAAAGAACTCCTAGACTTTGCCAGAGCTTTCAGTACACGCATGTTTCAACACAAAATAATACACACTCTGTGTAAATTATTCCTGCTGTAAATTATCCCTGCAGTTTCACCACAATGAGGGTGGTGAAACACTGTCACAGGTTTCCCAGAGAGGTGGTAGATGCCCCATCCCTGGAAACATTCAAGGTCACGTTAGGACGGGGCCCTGCTCATTACAGGGGGGTTGGACTAGATGACCCTTAAAGGTCCCTTCCTAGTCACAATTTTCTGTGATTATGTAAAAGAAAAACTTTCTAATTAGCTTGCCACCACCCAAGACCTTACCCTTTTCCTGCAATTGATTTTTGGGACCAGGTTTGTTTCTGTGTGACAAGGCATAAAAAAAAAAAAAAAAAAAAAAAAAAAAGGCATACAGAACACAAGAGGTTGCTAACATTCTTAACCTGTAATTTATGTCTTCTTCATTGAAATGATCTGCATGCATTGCTTTAAGGTCTCCTGTACTCCTCCAATTCTGTTATTAAATTAAAGCTTAAATCCTACAAAACCCCAGATTATTTTTTAAAATCTCTATCACCTAATTCAGAGTCTGCATTATGTATTTGTTTCTTCACAAATACAGCAGGAACCTCAAAGTCCAGGTCAAAATGACAAAAAGTTTCTTCCATCTTTACTAAAGCTTATACATTATGCTTTTTAATAGAATGTGAATTAATTGAATTCTAGTGTTCCCATATATACCATTTTAATTTTTCACAGCAGCAATTTTTTTCAGTGGCCATAGCCAAAAGGTCCTGTCAACTCAAGTCACAGGAACAGATGTATTCTTACAAAAAAAATAACAGTTTGAAAAATACAAAGATGAGTCTTAAAAGTTAGTCAAACAAGACATCTTAATTACTTAGATGTTTACTTGTTACTTGTTCCTATTCTGTAAGCATATAAACCTACAAAAATATTTAAATGCCAACATGGACACCTGACAGCATTTCAGTACTCTAAAACTTTTTGTAACGTCCTCTCCTTTTGTGTAAAGACAGAAGTCTCATTTCTAGGTGGCTGCTTTCTCAGTGTTTTCAACAGCAAGATTAAACAAAAAAAAAAAGTTTTCCAGAAAATCATACATTCTGTGCATCTTTTCTGCTGTAATTACTTAATGTGTACAAAAACTAGATATATTTTTCATTTTTTACTTGAAGGAAATGTATTTGTGGTTTGTGTGATACCCTTCCAGGCACATAGCTACTTTTTGCTTACCTTCAGTTCTCTAAAATTAATAATAAAATCTGGTTTTGTTAAAACTAAAACTAAGCATCTAACGACTACGTGAAGAAGTTTTTGTCTGAGCACTAAGGACTCAACAAACAACTGCATAAACGAAACTTTCCATTAGGACCTCACAAAACTAAAAAAAAAGACAATACATAAAAAGATCTGCAGCCTTAGATCCCATGATACTTGATTTTTAGATGTCTGAAAAATTAAGAACTCAATTTTATGTATATAGGTGCTATACATACTGCACTGATAGAGTTTAGACTTTTAGAGCAGGATCCAAGCCTATCGACGTGTACCAACAGCACTAACCAAAACAGAAATGATGCAGGAGGGAAAGAGCCTTAAATTCCTGCGTGCCAGGGGCGTCATGAAAAAGGGTATTTCTATCTGCTGAAGACCTAAACTCTAAATCCTTTACTGATAAGTAAGAGCCTCTGCCTTTCCTTTCCAAGAAATGAATGTCAGAAAAGGCAATTCTCAGCAGCCTCCCAAAAAACCCCAGAACCCCAGATTCCATTCTCAAGACAGTTTTTGTATTTTATCCAACATACTTATCCTGATGACTAAGTCAGTCTCCCAGGAGATGAGTCTAGGACTTCAATCCCTCCAGGCAAGACAGGAAATTGAACTTAGGTTTCCTAGGCAAGACTTAAATAAGTGATGTAAAATATAGCCACTCGTGGAGATTTGTAAAGATGCTAAGAGCCTTAACTGCATTTTGTAAATTTTAGTGGTTTGTGTTAGCTGTGCTCTAAGAATGAAATTAAGAGTTCTTCAGAACTACTCTCTGGATACTTGTTATGTATTGTAGTCTCAGGTACTGCCCTGCACCATTCTGCAAGATGACAACCTGCACCAGGTATCTGTAGTGACATAAATTTAGTTACACAAGGACCTTTATTACAAGTAAGCACCAACTGAAATATGGCAGCTGTGGTTTTCAAATGACAGTGATAGTTGAAGGGATCTAAATTTTACCCAAATTCTGCCTTAAATGCCTAAAATGTTCCTTGAATTTAGCTTCAGCATGTCTAAAATTAAGCATAAAAAGAAAGCTGACATTTTGCTTAAGAGATGGGGGATGGAAACCCCACTGGCTTATAGACTACAAGTAGGTATTACATCAGAAACCATCTAATTCCATTCATCATTTCTCTCCAGCAACTATCAATTCCATTTTTCCCTGGATTTCTCAATTGAAAGTTGTGTTTAATACTGGGGGTAAAAAAAAAAAAAAAAAAGGAACATACTTGTTCTGTCCAATTGTTTCGAAATCCTTCACAATAATTGTCAGGGAAGATGAATTATCCAGAGCAATTCCTTTCAAGTCAAATTCAAGAATCTGAACAAAAAATGGAGCAAACACAAATTATAATTACAAGTTATATGTAAATTAATTAACAGCAGAACAGCGCATACAACAAAATTTTTCACAAATAATTTTTTCATTTTGTGAGAGACAGACCAGACCAGCTTACAGTTGCAAAAGCAAAGTTAAAACTCTGGGAACATGCTGGTAGTACGTTCTTGATTTGCTAGTTACTAGTAACAATAACAGAAAAAGAACTAAATATTTTAATACTGAGCCTTTACCTCTTTTGCAGTTCCACTTCCTCATACTAACATAAGTATTTTCTTATCATTCATAAGATCTGATACTATTCCCCTGCAATACTGGTTGAGGTCAGTTGCTGTTGAATTTAGACGAATATTTGTAGGTTCCCTTTCTTTGTATTCCTAAGTACAAAATGTAAGAATAATTTTTAACTTTCATTTCTCGTTGTGAAAAAACACTAAGAAAACATTTTCCACAAGAAAAACATTACTTAAGGTGCAAAATAGGACCAGTCCTACAACTAAACCATGAGGAACTGCAATACATGATTTATTCTAACTCTGTAGGGTTTTTTCCTAGTATATAATAAAGGATCCAATTATGTTCCCATATATGTGGCTAAGCAATGGCTGAATATAATCTGGTCCAAAAGTAAGAGGGAACAAAACCAGGCCAGAAACTCACTAGATATCCATCTGCTTTTACATGAAAGCATTAATTAATGAATTGTAATCCATGGTGCAAGACGAATCCATTCACCTGCATTTTCTAACACCTTGTAACAACACATATCACTAGCTCCTGTTTCTAGCCTATAGTCACAACTGCAGAAATTGACTTAGCAATTTTACAAGTATTTTGTCTTAAAAAAAGACCAAGAACTGAATAAAAAAAAATTACCTCATTCCAGAAAGGATTAAGTTCACTGTCAATTTTCTTTGTTTTCTTTTTTTCATCTGCAAATACAAAGTGTGATGATCTGTTTTTGCTAAAGCATTACACAAATATCACAATTTTTCCTTTCACTTTTAAAAAGAAAGTTTGAGCTTTAAACCAAATGTTCCGATTCTTTTTGCCTCTTCCAGTAGCTGCAGATTTTGCAATCAGAAAGTCCCCTGGGCAATTTTAGTAGTTGAGGCTTTTTATCCTGTTTTGCTTAAGCATAGCTAGATGTATTCCCAAAAAGCAAAATTAATGTTTAGGTTTCTCAACCTTTTATGACCCTTGACTGCAACTTCAGTACTGATGAAAGAAGACAGGCTAAAAGGCTTGGAGACATCAAACCAAACAGTAACCCTGAAGTGATGAACTTCAGTAGTAAAGAAAATGTGTTACACATTTACCATATCCGAGTTACAAAATACTTGTAAGTGTTTAGCTCTGAAATAAAACCACTTTAAAAAAATTTTCGCAAGAAAATTTGACACTTACAGTGTCAGCACTTTCTGCTTTAAATGAACAAATATTAGCAGAAATACACAGGCATGTAAGAGGAAATGCAGTCCTTCCTGAAAAAATGGTTTCCAGAGGTTATGCAGATCACTTCACTGACATTTACCATGGCCTAAAAATTACAAATTTTCGATATTTTATGGTAAAATTTGCATTTGGTCAATGTACAAATCATGGGAGTGTGGGGTGTGGTGTACATTATATGTACTGTGGCATTTCAATTGAAATTCCTTCTCCTGAGAGGAATAACACAGGTCAAGTGTTGCAGAGGCCCTTTGCAGGCCCCCCCTCACCTATTAAAAAGGAAAACAAAATTCAGTTCTTACAACAGGTTGAAAGCAAGTAACATGCCACGGGTTTATTTTTACTTTTTAATTGCACTATACATATACGGCTCCAATGGAGCAGAAGTCTTGACATGACACTCAGAAGCACAAAAGAACACTGCAAACAAGCAGCTGTCTAAGCAGAAATTCCACATATTAGTGATAACAAATGAGTATATTTAAGTAGTCAGTAAACTAACTGCTGATCTTTCAAATGCTCAGCCACCACAAGAAGGCTAAGTTTCAGACACACTTCTTGTATTTAATGACTATAGTAAAGGTAATAGCATTTTTATTATTTGCAAGTTACGGCTATACTTTGCTAGGAAAACACCGTAAAGGCCTGGGAAGCAAGAGTGAAGATATGCCACATGGACAAGTTCATACGTCCACTATTCAAGCAGTAGACTGGCGGCTCTTTTTTTTTATTGTATGAGAGTGGGGTGTACTGAAAGAAAAAAAAGTCAGCCCATGCTGTAAATTGCGAGAACTGACTCACATTTATGTAACAGGAATTGTCTACAATTTATACAGGATATTGACTCACATAGTACCACAAAGGAAAGAGCATTCATAACACACCATGCTGGGGACTCGCATTTTGCAGAACAAAGAACTAATTATCATGCTAGTAAGAGAAATTCAGCTTCATGTTATCTAATAAGAGACAAAACATTTTCAAAACTGAATATGCCAGAATGTCTGGGGTTTCGCACTGGTACTCTTAAGTCCTCCTACAAATAGGAGCTGGAGTCAGGAAAAGATGTTCCCTGTGCTGGTGCAAAAAAGCTGTTTGTAAGGGAGAGTGAATCATAGACCTGATCCTGATGGGACTTGTGAATAAAAGTCCTATTATCCCTGCCTAAGCTCAAATGTAATTCTGTAAGGTAAGGAAATCCCTGGATTGAACAACAGTCAAGACAGTTCTTGACAAGGAGGAAAATTTTCCACTCTGAACTATCCATTTTCATAAAAACAAGAGTAAGATTTATGATTCCACTAACAACATGCATATTCTAGATTACACTAAGAAAAAAAATTTTTGTGTTATGTATTTGAGTGAAAGTTGGATGAAAAACACTGGGAAAGACAGTCTACATTGAGTTTTACTTGTAATTTTAGTCAGTCTGAGTGTAGCATTCGCATTCCTCAAACATATATTTTGCATGTATTTTATTCACTTTACTGACTTTCTTTTTATTGCATTTTTTATCACTCTTTTAATGCACTGGGGGGTTTTTGTTTGTTTTTTTAAACTGTTGGCAAAAAGCTTTCTTCTTCCCACCAAAAAAAATCTTTGCCAAGCAGGGTAAGATGGACTGCCCGGTTGTTCCAGGTGCTCACATAAGTTTCAGGTCCTCGGGCTGCCTTCCTCTACTGGTAATGAATCCAGCTACAGTAGCCAAGACTGTAAACTACATCAGGATAAACTGTAAGACAGGGCCAGTCACCATTTTTAGTTTAGCCCTACCAAGGAATAAGAGTAAGAAATGATAACAGACACAGGTAGGACACTCTATATACTTGTTCTTTAAAAGCCTACTACAACAACCTTGGTAATGTAGAAGAAATACTTATTTGCTTTATCTTGATGGAGGCATTATACTACCATGCGTTGTTTAATATTCTCAATTGGAAATGAATGTATTAAGAACTTAGTGATAGTCAATGAGATGACATAGTGTTCAAAAAAAAATCATTCAAGATGAGCTGTTTAAATAATAACTATTCCATCATTAGAAAGATAATTTACAGTACTGCAAAACAACTAGTGCTTACATATTAATTTTTTTTCTTCTATTATAACTAGCATTTTTGTCAATTTTAGCAGTTGGGGAATAGCAGAAGCAAACATTATCTTTTCTAATAGTCTTATGTTTTCCATAAAACTTCTGTGAATGAAGAATTAAGATAGCATGGTGGCAGCAACTGTAGCATCAAACAGGGAGACCTCCAAAACCCAGGAAATTAAAATTAGGGTAATTTAATTCTCTGTAAAACAGAAAATATAAATTTAAGGAATAATTATACTCTTAATACTGTTTTCTTTCACACAGATATATAAACTAACATAGCTGTGAAACACAGCAGGCCTGATGGAAAGCTCCTCGATAAAGCACAAATGGAAAAAGAAATTTTATTCAGGTTGGCCCAATCAAACTGAATGCCATTTCACATCAATTTTTAATGCATAAAGCCGAATGAGGCAGTCAAAAGGAACGATCAAAGCACTCAATGTCCTAGTATTAACTAGTATTATCAAAGCACTCAATGTCCTAGTATTAACATACAAGCAATTATGTCAATTTCCACACACCCAAAGACAAAAATCTGACACATCTTTCTCTAGTTTGGTGTACCTCACAAACCAAAAGAATTGTACTGGTTTAATCGTTACCACTTAGTGCCACTGCAACAAATGGCAACAGTTTTTCATATTAATTTGACTAATAATTGGTCTCACATAGAGTGACAACAAGCTCAGAATTATGCGGTAACAGCACCCAGCTCCAGACATTAATACTCATTTACTCTTAGGGTGTAGTTCTCTTTGAACAGGGAGTTGTTCTTAAAGTAAATAAAAGAAAAGTTCCATCCCACAGGGCTGAACATAAGTGGGTAAAAAAAGGTTGAATGCTTGCACAAAACCCCTCTATTGCAAATAAGATATCACAACAGAAACAGCTGCCTATTTCTTCCTAATATGAACCTAATATATATTACTATATTATGTATATTATATATGTTATTTATATTTTATATATATGTATCAGTATATATAATACTATATTATATATAACTACCTTAGTCATACAAATTTGATGAGGTCTATGCTATACACAGATGAAACTATACTAACATATGTGTGTTAACATACAAAGTGTTTGCAGAGTCACTAACATACCAATAGCTGAAGGATCATGGCCTTTTTCTTCACAGCGTAGCTGTTAGGGTCTATTCCTGAGAGATACTGGGGGTTTTCATTGAAGTCTTAAAATTACTGAACCTGACATCAGCAAAGGCTATGTAAGTTATAGTTTGACAAAGCTAATGAACAAAACACTGTTCAATGAAATGTCAACTTCTACAGTGATTTTCTGTCAAATGAGTGCTGTTCTCTAAGACTTCTTCAAGAATAACCCATAGTTAAACAAGAACACGAAAATGTACTGCAAGGCTATGGCCAAAGTCCTGCAAATGGCTGTTTTCCCAACCTGGAAAATAAACTCCCAATTGTGTTTCTTATTTCCCCCAGGAGCTACAGTGAGTATGGACTACAGTTAAAGCCTACTGCCCTTTTGACATACACCTTCCCCAAAATAAGGTTCGTTTCCTATCTTTACACACTCACAACAGGGTGAGGAGGAACAGGCTGCATATAAAAAACAACTATAAAAATAAACAGCCAGACGTTCAACATATTTCAGATATGATCCCTACACCCTTGCACCTGTCAACAAGGTACTCCACTTACAAATTAAATCAGAGTTCCTCAATATCCGACAAAAGTCTGATATCTTCTGGCACCCTTGAATCACTCTGCAAAAAATTAGACTGTTGGTATGTAGTAAAACCACAGAAAAAGAAGTGGCAAGTATGATGAGAAATTAAATATCCTACTAAAAAGCTGTTACAGCTATGAAGTTGTATTTCAGACAATGGTTAAGCATGTTTGTGAACATTAAAAAATCCCAGTTATAGCACATAAAGGATAAATATAAACTCATTCCCTTAATGTCTGTTGCCCAATTCCTGTGTTTGGATAACTGAAGGACTAAGAAACAAATCCATCAATGCAGAAAAAAATATAAACCCTTAACTTATATTTCCTAGGTAAAATTGAATTGCATTAGAGCACACAGTAGTAACAAAAGATTACAAGGAGGGGTTAAATAGACACTTAAAGCATAAAGAAGCAAAGGCATAAACCAACTCTGGAGTTTGAGACTGCAGAAACAGAAGTTACACGAAAGGCAAAACTGTGACAGGAAAGCAAAGAGAAAGACACAGAATATGAATGCTTAAGAAGCAGCAAAAACAAATGTAACAAACCAGAGAAATTACAGTACAGCAGTAACAGCACTTTTTTCAGGGCAAATAAAATAATACTTTAAGAATTATAAAGTTCCAAAAGCTGAGACAGGGTCAGTTACTTGCCCTAACACATGGAGGGGTAAAAAAAACAAACTTGAAAAAGAGGAGGAAAAGAAAGGAAATGGAATGTTATCACATCTTTCTGAGGCTGAAATAAAGTATCCAAAAACATTTTATTTTGTAAGATACTGGACGTGCACTGCCCTGTCCTTTTCCATCCTCCAGCAAAATGTCATGATTTCAGATTTGGTTTCTAAAGGTGAGAAAACCCTGCAATGATTTTTCATACTTTAGGAAATACCATTTCCATTTCAGTGCAGTTAGGAAAGGAGGTCACCAGGAATTAAGATGATCATTTGTCACCATTTGGTTTAACATATTACAAGATCAAAATTGCTGGGAGCTTTCTGCACCTTAAAGATAAATTAATACTTGAAATAAAGTTCCTTTAGTCTAGCCAAGTAAGGAAATGATGGCAACAAGTAAAACATACTGTAAAATATAGTTAGCTTTACATATAAATGCTAATTTTATCACACTGTTTTCTCCTTCTCCCATATGTCTCCAATAAGCAATGACAGTATAAAATGTGGTTTCCTTCCTAAATCTTTATTTTAAATTAAATAATCTCTATAGGCAAAATTTTAAAGTGCAATTGGGTTTGCAAAAAAGCAAAACCAACAAAACAAAACACCTTCAGTACTACTGTTTTTCAACATGCTGGTAATAACAACAATAAACCAGTCTCAATATAAACAGGTGTAACGGTAAGCAGCAGCTGCGCAAAGTAATCAAGACAGAGGAATGATTTTTTCAGAAGGAAAGCAACAAGGTAATCTTAAACCCACTTTTGATTCTGCTGTTGATCCGTGTAGTTGGATTTGGGTTTTTAAAGCAAAGGGCTAAAGCCTTAGCAAAAGCTTGTAAAATGTGGATCCTGAAACAAAAGCACTGCTGGCCAGAAAAGACCAATGCACTCCACCCAGTTCAAACTTCATTCAGGTGACTCGTGTCTCTCTAACTAAAACGTCTTCCCTAAAGTTACACCAGATGTAACTTCAGGAAAACACATTTTCACAGATTTTCAAACACTTACATAGGGCACTGTCCTTCAGCAAACCTCCTCCCTAAGTAATTTATAACAGTTTTCCTTACCTTTAAAAATAACAGAAACAATAGGATCTGGTTTCCCAAACTTGGTTTTAGGGATATTGCTAGCAGATTCCACAATCACCCGAAGCATTGCTTGCAGTCTTGACAAAACATCGACTGATACCAAAGAAATTCAAGGAAGTCTTAAGTTTCAAACTCCTTAACTTCTGGACTGAAATGCTAGCAGGAAGAGGAGGCTGGGAATAGCTGGTTTACAGTAAAGAAGGTCTATGGGTGGATCTATGACGGACTAGCTACTGCAGGCTATGAAAAAAAAAAAGAAGTACCTGTAAATTGACACCAAGTTCTGTCTGCAGAAACTGCATAAAAAGAGCCCTTGCTAGTGAAATTCAGCAACAGAAAGAGCACAGTGTACAAAGGACTGCAGGGGGCTTTTTTTGTTGCTTTTATTCTTAAACTCTGTTGCAAGTCTCTGGTAAGCAACAAAGCCAAGAATAAGCATAAGCAACACGAACATTAAGCACAACTCCAGTACTGAAAGATACATCACATCTGCCTCTTGGTATACCAAGGTATTAAATTTCACGATAGTTTATTTTTTTTCCCTCTTAATTTTTAGAACTTCATTGTAAATGTTTTTAGCTTGCCCCCACGTCAGTGTATAGTCACAAAATACATACGGTCTTCAAAAACAGTTTAAGCGCTCCCCCTTCAGTTGTGCTCTAGGATTTACACAGAACAAATACTACACGTCCCACATTTAACAAGCTGAATTTAGATATCTCTTGAGAAAGTATTAATACATATATGCATATGTAAAAATAAAGAAGAATTAATGAAATACATGCAAAAAATGTGAGCAAACAATACTACAAATATTTTGTCTTAACATAAATACATGCAGTAGACTCCACTAAAATGAAACTAGGTAAAACTAAAACATGGCAAATAAAAGGAACTCTTTGCTCTAAGCTACCATGTGTTCAGCTTTACAGAAGTTTTTCTCAGCTGCAGACCAAATGTAAAAAACCAAGTGGTGCACAGTACCACTGCAAAATATGTTTTTAAGTAGAGATGAGAGGGAAGCCAGCAAGATGGAACAAAATGAGTCATGTGTGGACAAAGTTCAGCCTAGTCACACAAGAACTATCCTAGTTTACTGCTTTTCAAGCCAAGACAGACCTTGCTTCCTTTCTGAAATGATTAGATTTTGGGTAGCTGAGGATTTCTGGTGAAGAAAGGGTAATTTAGAGCCTACACATTCAGCAAGGCACAAGGACAGACACATACAACACAGCACTGAGAGGACCCAGAAGTCTCGGCCGAAGCATCACAGCGGGTTGTTCTGCCCTTGCCCATCCCAGTCCCAGACAAGTCCCCCCCCGCTGGTGCGCGGCCAGAGACACAGACTAGGCTTGCTGCCCCAGGCAGCTGGTAGCCACCACCCTTTCTGTCCCAAGGCCGAGTGAACTAAAGCCTCATGCATGTGGGGAGAACCACCCGCCGGCACGTAACACGAAGAGGCACTCGCCTCCACCTACGATCACCTTTTAACGAGGAAATGGAAATCGCCTCAAAGGGAAAATGAATTAAAAGGGGAAATAAACGCTATAGCCCCCCTCTCGGAAAAGCCCGGCCGCCCCGTGCCGGGGCGGGGCAGCCCTCGCCTCACAGCGCCCGCTCGCGAGCACCCGCGCGGGGGCAGTAACACGAACGAGGGAGAAGAAAGGCCCCACGGCATTGGCCAGACAGGTCCCGCTGCCGCCCACGCCAGCCAATGGGGAGCCTCCTCTCGGGCGTTCCGCAGCTCGTGCCCCTCCAGCCCCGCCCACGCCTGGTGGCCCCGCCCACGCCTGGTGGCCCCGCCCACGCCTGGTGGCCCCGCCCCCTCCAGCCCGCGTCTTCGCGGAAGCAGTCTTTAACCCCTCCCCCCGCCTTTTCTGACCCATCGAAGACGCCGTAGCCCCTCGCTTTAACTGTGAGGCGGCCCCGGGCGGAAGTGATGGTACCGGAGCCGCGGGATTCAAATTCCCGGAAGCGGCACTGCGCTGGGGCCGGCTGCAGCGGCAGCCGCTGCTGGGTAAGGATCCTTCCCCCGCCGTTATCCGGGGTGTGCACAGGCCCCTCTGCGGCCCGGCCCGGCCCGGCCCGGCCCGAGAGCCGCCGTCAGCAGCCGGGGAGCCCTGCGTCTGCCTGTGGCTGACTAAAACCGTGTTAGGAGCCCCGTCCCGCCCGGTGGAAGGGGTCGCTGTTCCCTAACACTACGGTTATTTTTTTATAGATGCTTGAAGATGAATTCCAAGACCGCCAAAGGTATAATCGCTGGCAAGTGGGGCCTAAAGTCGGGTAGCTCCAGAGCAGAGAGCGACCGCGAGAAGTACAAGCAGGAGAATGCAGCCCTGAGAAAGTCCTTGGAGGAAGCGGAGAAAGGGAAAAGCAAAAAGACAGACCCGGAGAGGAACGGGCTCCTGGAGGTGAGCTGGATGCTCGAACTCGAGCTGGTGTTTGTGAGGTCCCCACTGTGCACGGTTAACGTGAGTCTGAGGATGTCTGACCCTGTAAAGCAAGGTGCCAGTCTTTCCTTTTAAAACTTAGCTTACTTTGATGTCAGTGCTGTTTTAGTCTGACGTTTTTGTTCTTAAATATTGTTCAGTGATGACTGAACTAATCAAATTACAATCATCCAACAGGGCTGTTAAATACAAAGACTTGAGGCCAGAGGTCCCAATTATTCCATTAAGACCTGTCCTCATGTGTTTGGAATGGTTGGTCACAGAGAATTATTTTAAGCATTTCCAGCAAACAATATTGTGTTTGCAAACAGTTGCCTAAGAACATGCCCAAAAGTGCTGAGTACTTGCTTGAACTGTATTCTCAAGCTCCCACTGAGCTATAGGTAAATAAAACTGTAATCAGTTCATCACACTATTCTTCCATTACAACCAAAGAGCAGAAACTAAGACACTGCAATTTCCATGCCTTGTAGCCCATTCAGGGTAAACCTATTGTTGCAGAGAAAGAAGTTGATGACTTAGCATGTGACCAAGTCATGTACTGTTAGTTTCCCAGAAGGACTGGGAAACTTTAAATGGACCACTGCAAAGGATACAACTAATGGAGACTAGGCACACCAATATTTCTAGGCTACTTCTTCTGACAATAAGGCTTCTCGTGTGTCTGCGCCACATCAGCTGAGAAATGCTAACGCAAGTACTAGCTATGGTTAGATAGCTCATGTACCGTTGTTGCTAAATTCCTTAGTATATTTGCTGTGTCTGCTGGAGTTTGCTGTCTGCTCAGTGTTGATTATTTAATATTGGGTTCCTAGTTTACAGGTGGAAAATCACAGCCATGTTTAGATACACTAGGTGCTATTTGGTGTCAATATTTTAATTCTAGTGAGTCCTGTGTGGTCCACTCCCTAAATGAGGCTCTTTAAAATTCACTTTCTTTCAGTTTCTCTGTCCTCTTCTAATGACTCGATACCAACATGTAGGATTTCAACATCAACCTTTCTCATGGAAAACGAAATGCTATTGTAACAGAAGTTTACGTAGAGCCCCAAGGTATCTCAAATGTAGTACTAATGCTATGTAATAATTACCTGTGCTGGAGGCCTACTGAAAAGAGAATGCCTGTTGAAAATATCTACTAAAGCGCATTTTGAAACTAAAAGGCCAGGTAACTTGGAAAACAGGCTCCTTCTCCTGAATGCTTTATTATAACTCTTTTGTAACTTCACTTATTGTCATTTAGTTTGCAAGAAGGCTATGCTGCTTGTCAAAAGCTAACCAACACTAAGAAATGTATCACCAGTCTCTTCACTGGAAATGTTCAAGAGTTCTTGTACTGCTTGTGTTTTAAGGTTCATCTATTGTAGCGATCTGTATGTATATACAAAACCAAGTCTGTGAAATTTGGTTCTTTGCATTCTTTCCTTGTTTCATATATTTCAGACTGTTTTACTATTGCTTGAAGTATTTCAGATGATGAATGTAGTGTTGTGATGATCATTGTAGTATTGTTTATTTTGAGTAAAAAGTAATATTCTTAGCTAATTAAAGGCTGAGAGGATCTTACAAAGTGAGTATCTCCTCAAACTGTTGTAAACTTGCTAATGCATTTGTTGCATAGACTGATGCTTACTCATTTGTGTGACTCTCTTATTCTGTTTCATTTAGAAAATACTTTCCCTTGAAAAAGAGAAAGAAAAACACAACCATCTTCTTGGAGAGAAGGACAAAGAAATCCAAAACCTGAAAGACAAACTTAGATCCAAAACCAAGAATAGTGAAGTCTCCTTGTTACAAAGTCAACTAGAGGAAAAAACAAAGGAAGCAGAAACAAGAGAACAGTTATTTTCTTCTCTGTCGGAAGAAATGAACTGTTTAAAATGTAATTTATCCACTGTTACTGCAAAATGTTCTGAGCTTGAAAACAGAGCTGGTACTTCTCAGGCATTCCAGGTAAGCACTGAAGAAACATTGTAATGGCAATGTAGTTTCATTGTAATTTGCACCCAGTAAGCACTGATATTTGTTATAAAATAGGATAGATTTTTAATCTTCTTACAAGTTGCATTGCATGCTGAAATATTCTTATATGAAGAGAGATGATAGCCAGATTGAATTCTAAATGAAGAACAGTAAAGGAGCATAACTTCAGGCAACACAGCTGGGGAGGAAATTCTCTAATTCTGTACTGCAAGGTCCCTTTTTCAAGCTCACATGCAGGTGGTAGGACTAGTGGCAAGACATGTAATGATCCACTCTTGCTTAAGAAGATATTATGCCCTTCTCGGGTTTGTATGCTCCGTGATTAAACGAAGGCAGCAGTAAGAAACGTGGGCCATTAATAAAGACAAACTAAGCTCCTCACCTAATCCAGCTTCAGTCATAAGCTGATTGGAGGCAGCCTGGGCTGCAGTGATCGTGCACTGGTGGAGTTTGCAGTCCTGAGGAATATGGGTCAGGTGAAGAGTAAAGTCAGGATGCTGAATTTTAGAAAAGCAAACTTCCAGTTCTTCAAGGTGTTAGTCAGTAGGACCCCCGGGAAACTGCCCTCTCTCCTCACACCTCTTTAGTGGATGGACCACAAGGCAGGGACTTGAGAAGCAAAGTCCCTCCTGCTGTAAGAGAAGATCAGGTTTGTGACCACCTGAGGAACCTGAACATACAGAAGTCTATAAGATGTATCTGAGTCCTGAGGAAACTGGCTGATGTAGTTGCCAAGCTACTATCCATGGTATTTGAAAAATTATGGCAGTCAGGTGAAGTCCCAGGTGACTGGAAAAAGGGAAGCACTTCACACTTTTTTTTTTTTTTAAGAGAGTAGAAAGGAAGAACTACTGATCTGTCAGCCTCACCTCTGTGCCTAGGAAGATCATGGAACAGATCTTCCTAGCCTAGAAGCTATGCTAAGGCACATGGAGAACAGGGAGGTGATTCGAGAGAGCCAGCATGGCTTCACCAAAGGCAAGTCCTGCCTGACCAACCTAGTGGCCTTCTATGCTGGCGTGACTACCAAGGGAAGAGCTAAGATGTCGTCTGTCTGGACTGCTGTATGGCCTTTGGACATAGTCCCCTACAACATCCTTCTCTCTAAACTGGAGAGGTATGGGTTTGATGGTTGGACTGATCAGTGGATGAGGGATTGGCTGGATGGTTGCATCCAGAGGGTAGTGGTCAACGGTTCAATGTCCAGATGGAGATCAGTGACAAGTGGTGTCCCTCAGGGGTCCATACTGGGACCAGTACTGTTTAATATCTTCATCAATGACATGGTGGGATCAAGTGCACCCTCAGCAAGTTTGCAGATGACACCAAGCTGAGTTGTGTGGTTGACATGCCTGAAGGATGAGATGCCATCCAGAAGGACTTGGACATGTTTGGGAAGTGGGCTCATGTAAACCTCATGAGGTTAGGCAAGGCCAAGAGCAGGGTCCTGCACCTAGGTCAGGGCAACCCCTAGTATCAATACAGGCTGGGAGATGAAGGGATTGAGAGTAGCCCTGCTGAGAAGGATTTGGGCAGGGGCGGGACTGGTGGATGAAAAGCTGGACATGAGCCAACAATGTGTGCTTGCAACCCAGAAAGCCAACCATGTCCTGGGCCACATCAAAAAAAGCGTGGCCAGCAGGTCAAGGGAGGTGATTCTGCCCCTCTTCTCCACTCTGGTGAGACCCCCACCTGGAGTACTGCATCCAGCTCTGGAGCCCTCAGCCCAGGAAACACCTGGACCTTTTGGAGCAGGTCCAGAGGACAGCTACAAAAGTGATCAGAGGGCTGGAGCACCTCTGCTATGAGGACAGGCAGAGAGAGCTGGGGTTGTTCAGCCTGGAGAAGAGAAGGCTCCAGGGAGACCTTATTGTGCCCTTCCAGTACTTAAAGGGGGCCTACAGGAAAGATGGGGACAAATTTTTCAACAGGGCCTTTTGCAACAGGACAAGGGGTAATGGCTTTAAACTAAAAGAGGGTGGATTTAGACTAGATATAAGGAAGAAAACTTTTACAATGAGAGTGGTGAAGCACTGGAACAGGTTGCCCAGAGAGGTGGCAGATGCCCCATCATTGGAAACATTCAAGGTCAGGTTGGATGGGGCTCTGAGCAACCTGATCTAGTTGAAGATGTCCCTGGTCATTGCAGGGCGGTTCAACTAATGACCTTTAAAGGTCCCTTCTAACCCAAACTATTCTGTGATTCAATGAGTATGTTTGTCTCCTCCCTGGTCTCGTGAATCCTCGTTTGCTCCTCAGTTGTTAAAACTAGTTGCTTGTACTTTACATGGCATCACACATGGCAAGTACTTCAATGTGACAGAAGATAGGACAGGAATAATGCATTGCTTCTCTCATTTAAAATAGCTGATAGGTATGGTGCCAGGTATGTGGCAGCTTTTTACTTGTGCATTTAGTTTTCTACAGTTGTTTTTCCACACCTGCCTGTTCTAATGTTCCATGGAAAATGCAGTAGTATCTCAATAAGGGGCACAGGGAAGTTAGTGCCTACGAGTCTTTTCCAGACTTTGACCTGCAGATGGAGCTGGTTCCCCATGCGCTACAAGGAAGTGGAGTAATTTCTAGAAATCCAGCTTTAGCCACATACATAGCAAAATATCTTAATCTACTAATTTTCAATGATAATACATATATATACACCACTTCTAGTATTGCAGTATCTTGTGAAATACCACCTTAATTGCGATGTGTTTATTTTTATTTTCAAGAGACTTTTAACTTTGTTAGAGAATATGAAATGTATGTTAATTCAACAGATTTCCATTATATTTTTGTCAATGAACTACAAAAATAGCTTTTTGTTTAAAATTAGAATTTTCTTTTAAATTTCTTACTGTTTTATCAACAGAGGGCAACAAAATTTGACTGATGTTTTGACTGGATGTCTTGGAAAACTTGAAAACAAGTCTAGCAATGCTGCTTGAAACTGCTAGGTGGCATATGAGCAGCAGGTATACTCTGAAATGGAAACAATGGTTGTATGACACAACTTTGAGAAGGGTTTTGCCGAGACAGAGTTCTAATGTTTATAGAAATAAGAATCTGAGAAATTGTAGTGTCTCTAAATTCTATTTTTATTAGAAAGTGATAAAGTTTAATAATTGCATTCAAATATCTCCTGTATTTCTTCAGCTGTAAAGCTTGTTCTAAATCATGTTCCAAAAACCACAGGAAAACTTTGGGGAAATGTAGCTTGAATTTTGGTAGTAATCTACTTTTTTATTTCCTTAAAGTCCCCTCTGACTTATACCTACACAATTTCAAAAAACTTTCTATCATGCAGTGAATAGACATGTCAGATTATAGTATAGTCAGCAAGAAGTATAACTGTTTACCTGCTGTTTAATTTTAGATGGGTCTAAAAAACCCTTCAACTCATACTTCAGGCACTCTACTATGGATCAGGCCTCAGACAACCAGTCAGTATGTCCTTATGGTTCCAGACAGGCTTGCATGGTTTCCCAGATGTATATAATCCTCCTGTTATCCCAATAAAGTTGTTGGGGAAAGCTAAAACCTTGACAACTCTTATAGGTCTAGCTTATTGTCAAATAAGCGAGAATATGGAAACAGAACAAACACTTACCTTTTTTTGTGTATTTAAATAATATTTTTCAGAAGCTGTCATGTACCCTTCAGGTCTTCCAAGATAGCAGTTCAGCAGAAGACACATGATATTCTTCCTGGGAAATCTTTTAATGTTAAGAGTTATAGCATGAATTAAATATAAATCTTTGTCCTGTATATTCCAGGAGATTTTATTTTAAATCTATGAAATGGTTTTCTATGTAACTTAGATCCTTTACTTAAAAAATGAAAGACTATAAAGGTGTTTAAACACAAAAGGTATGCATCTGTTTTCCATTTTTAAAATATTCTCATGCTATTTATGTGAGATTAATAGTCATACAGGACTAGCTTTACTGCTTCAGTCATCTGTTTTAAAGAACTCTAACAGGTTGTTCTTTGTCTGCAGGAAGCTGTAACAAACAGCACTGGATCACCAACTAATCTGTATGAAGTTGAAAAACAACTGAAAGACGTAAGTTTCATGTACAACATTGCGAGTATAAATCACTTGTATCAAGATACATAGGAATGTAGATTATCACCATATACATTTTTAGGTAGTATGGGACCTCAGAGGGTACGTTGCCCTCTAAAATATAATATCTAAAATTATTTTGTGACAAGACAATAATTTAAATTAAAAAAAGACTTGCAAAAATAAAAAGACAGTATTTCCATCATCTTTGAAAAACCTTGCTTGGAGCATCAAAGTGGCTGCTGACAAAACAGGAGCCCCAAGAAACCTGGCTGGCCCTCGGAGCTGACACTGCCTGGGATAGCATGAGGTTGGATTAGGAGCCTCCTGAGGTCCCTTTCAGCCTGAATAATTCTGGATCCAGATATAAAATCCATGTTCTTGTTCTTACAAACTTTAAGTTGTGATGATATAGTTTTAGTTTATTCAACTTTCAGATGTTATTTTATATTATTTTATATTTGAGACTGAAAGGTTAATCCTTCACAATTATCTTCCCATTCCAAGAAATAAACCAATCGATGTTTAATACTGCTGCAATTTTAACTTATGCTCAACAACCTGACTTATCTTTCCAAATGAAGATGGGTTTTATTTATTGTACGGAGAAGACTACTACATTTTGCAGCAGAATTAACTAGCTTATCTTTAAACTGTGTAATACATAACTCCTAACATTTTTAAGACGACTAATACTTTTAAAGTCTGATAAATTGCCAGAGGCTTTTTTGTTGTTCTTCTGTTCCTTTTCATGAAGGCTCTTGAGAAAAACCAACAGTGGCTACTCTATGACCAGCAACGTGAAGCATATGTCAGGGGACTGCTTGGAAGGATCTTTGAACTTGAACAGAAGTCAGAAATAGTTAGTCAACAAGAATCTAAAGAATTCAAATCAGAAGGTATCAACTTTATTTTTTCACCAAAAGTGACCCAAACCATAATTATCTCTAGAATAAGTGTTTTCTGAAAACAAATTAAACAAAATCAAGACTTTCTTCTCAACATTTTGGTATCTTACTGGTAAAACTTGGTTATGTAAAATTTCTTTGCTTCCTGTTATCCAGCTACATTACTTGATCAACAGTATTTCATGTTTTTATCTACTTCAAAGATGGTTTTTAACAGCCTTGACACTCTATTACCAACCTCTCTGTTTGCAGAAAGTGTTAAGGCAAATATATGCATGTCTCCCAACCTTCAAAGTACACTTTCAACCTGCATAATAGAAGTAATAAGGATTTATGAGCTAGGTGGGGATCAGATTTTTAAATTTTTTTTTCAAAATAAATATTATAAAAATGACTCAAGACTGACATGTTCTTTACTCACCTGAACAGTTCTTACAGGTCATGAAAACTTGTGGTAAGTTTTGGCACTGGTCTAGAACAGTGTTTCGCAATATGGATCTGGCCACCTCCAGCTCACTTCCATGCTATGTAACTCCTCAATAACAAACGCCCTTTCGGTACCATGCATTCAGATTGACTTCAGTTGTGCTTGACTGGCATGTAGAATAAAGTTAAAATCACATTGAACAGAAGAACCAGGATTTGGCTTGCTTTTCTTATCATCAAATTGTTAATTTTATATACGCTGCAAATGACCTGCAAGGTAAAGTCACTAAATAGAACTAGCAGCATCTGGAGTAAGAGTATGCCCACAGACACATAGCACTTAGTAACTCATGTGCAGTGGCTTGGTTTCTGCATTGCCGCTTGAATCTTTATGGAAAACAGTAAAATACCATAATCTTGTTTTGATGTTGTTCAAAATACAGTTCATAGATTTCTAGAGGGAAGCAGACTGAAGTAGCTCACCAGGAAACGTAACTCAGAGTTACTGCTGTCAAAGCTTTGTTGTCAGAGCAGCCAGGAGACTAGGAATAAGGATATAAAAAGAGTTCACCTCTTCAAGTGGCTAGACAGTAGCAGAGATCTTAGTTTCTACGAACCTAGCTATACAAGTTGAAAGTAGATATGACAACTTTTTCCAAGGAAAAACTTGGTATTTCTCTGAAGATCTCACCACCCTATAAAGAAGCATTGCTAATGAGAAGGTAAGGCTTAGCTCAAGTAGTTGAGGGGAGGGAGAACACTCAAGCATGAAACTTTGCCTAGTAAATTACACTTCGAAGAATGAAGGGAAGCCTTCAATATGAAAAGTATAAAAGTCAAGAAGTTCACAGTGCCAAAATTGGCAAAGCCTGTGAAATTCTGCGTTCCTTGTTCTGCTTTTAGGTATATTTTGTATTACTACTGAATTTCTACAGACTGCCTCCTTTATTTTTTTCCTATTTCTAAACTTTTATTGAGTTGACAAGCAGAAATTTTTCAAATTCTGGTTTAAGTAACAGTCACTATCCAAGAAGCAGGCATTTTTTTATCAGTAAAACTATCCTAGTCCCTCTTATTTGCAACTTAGAAGTAAATGATGGCATACAATTTGAAGAAGATAGTCTGCAAAAGACAATGGATAGTCTGGCTTTGGTCAGCAATGGTGAAGAAGAGCACATTGCGTCTCCAGGGTATCTCTGGGGAGGGAGTAATGCCAGACCCCAAATGTGGAAGTGAGAATCGAGCGTCTTTGGGCCTTGATTGCCATGCATCAGTATAATGCATGAGGCCAGGTAAGAACCATGTGTGGGTCACGGAGCTCATGTAGTCAGGGTGAAGGATATAATACTGCTATAAAGGTTAGTGAAGGAAGTGGCGGCACCACAGAATACTATACACAAGCCAAGTTGCAATTTTTCCAGTAACTATATTGTGAAGGAGACTTTAGTGCATTAAAAGGATTGGAAGCTATTTTAACTAAAGTTTGGTGCCTATCTGAGCTGTTTAATAGCTTAGAATGTCAATTTCTATCAATATGCCTTAAAATCCTGTCAAGGATTTGGTGTTCTGATTTTTAAGTGATATTTTTTTCCCCCCTCATTACAATCTCAATTATTTTTACCTCATTAAGGTCATCTACAAGAGGAAAAGCAAAAATATTATGACCAGCTGTTGTTAACTGCTAAGAGTGATCTTGAGACTGAAAGACACACTGTAACCCAGCTGAGATCTGAACTTAACGAATTCAAAAAGAAGTATGAAGAAACACAACAAGAAATAATGAGTTTAAATGCCTTATTGCAGTCACAACAGGTTGCTGAAATGAAGACCCTAGAAAATGAAAATAAAATTAAAGAAGAGAAAGTGCAGAGACTAAAACAAGAAAACGAAATTATTAAAGGACAGCTCAGAGAAGAAAAGAAGAAGTCTGAAGATCTTTTATGTCAGGTAAGTGGGTGCATTTGGAGGTTTGAGATCAGTAGCAATGAATCAAGAGAGCTGAAAAGTCATACTTAATAAGTATGGACAATCGCTGACTTGCTCTGGTAACTGGTCTTTACATATATCTAGACTCATGTCCTTGTGGTTAAAACTGAATTCCTTCTTTAATATATTGGTTCGAATCAAAATCCAAACTCTTGTGAAATTTCCCTGTTTAAACAAGGAACTTAACTTGTCCGCTTATTTCCCTGGTCTCATGGGGCACAAGAGGGAGAAGTGAGAGAATACTTAAGTGATTCTAATCTAATTCATTCTCAAGGTTAGTAGTAAACTTGAACAGGAAAGGTAAAAACTTGAGTCCATACAGGCTATTTCATCACACGGTCCTAACTATGGAACATCACTGATATTTGCTGTCACTTAGCTGCTACAAATACCCATGTGGGCTTGTAGTTTCATGCTGGATAAGTAGCTGTGTCCCAGTCCCAACCACTGTGGCCATGCAGCTGGGGTTTGTTTGTGTGTGTTTTTCCATCCAGAGCAGTTCCTGTGTTTGGTTCTCCATATGATGGCACGGCTAAGAAATATGCGGGCACACCTGAGTACTAAAAAGCAATGGCCAGATAAGCAAGAGAAGGGATGGATGTTGTCACTGTTTTGAAAACAGCTATGGCAGAAACCACTGAGAAGAGTTCTGTAATTCCCTATAAAGCCTAAGAAGTGCCTGTCAGGCAGGCTGTTCAACGTGTGTGGCTTACCCTGTTGCCAGATCTGTTCTGTTGCTTTTGCATCAGGTTAATTGTTCACAGGGTTTGCCCATCTCCCAGAGTACTGTGATGACTTCAGTGAAATAATTCTGTTCATGTCTCAAGTTCTTAATGCTTCCTTCCTTCTCTTTTTGAGCCTAATGACTTTAACCACTCTGGCTGATCAGAGGTGGGGGAAGACATCTATGTGCTATATGTTAATATTTAAAAGTGCTCAGTGCTTATCTCCTTTTGTTTGTGATTCTTATGAGGACTTTGCCACTTTTCCTACATGGAGTGTTACAGTGATGTCTTGGAATATTCCTATCAGCATGTTGATGCTAACAAAAAAAAACCCCAAAACTCGTTTTTTCTTCTGGACACGAAATCATGACCATGAACCTGCTGAAGAGAAACTGGGAAGTCCCCCTTGAAGGACTGTCCTCAAGGCATCCAAATAAGATAGACTTGCTACTAGGAGATGTTTGTGATCAATAACAAAGCAATGTAAAACTGAAATTTGAAATATGAGAATAAAACTTACTAGGCACCAAAGTAGGCTAAAACCAGAACAACACTTCAGCTCCCTAAGCACAGGCTGGTTCTCCCTGGTTAATTATGATTAAAAGGTGTTGTTATTTTTTTTCAGCTGAACAACAGCATTCACTGTAAAAGTTGATAAATGCTGATAATGGAGGATACTTTTACTCTTCTTTTTTTTACATTTACTTAACCCATTACAGTATAGTACTTTCTGAGTCTTAAACCTGTTCTCTTCTATTTTTAAAAAAAAAAGGCGTATCATGTTTTTTTGTAACAGCATGGCGTGTTAGTGCAAACATAGGTTTTGTGTGTACATTTTTGTCTACATCCTAGCAATCACCTAGGAAAGTTCAGTTTCGTTATTTTGAACTATAACCTCATCCTGTGTTCCCCCTGCTCAATGCAATGATAATGTTTCCCTGAGGTTTTCCCCAGAGAAGTAGAAGATTTGAATTGGATTTGGCTGTTGCATAACAGGCGTACATTTTTCTGTTGCTGTTAGAATATAAAAGTTTACTTTTATCCATTCTTAGATTCATTATTTGTTAAGTTTATTAATTGTTGTATATGGAAGCTCTTTATTACAAATGCTTTTCTGCCTTGTAGGTGCAACTTCTTCGTAAATCATTGCTCAAACAGCAGGAGGAACACACTAGGATAGCTTTATTGGAAAAACAGGTACTGAATTATATGCTAAAATGCTGATAATTAATCTGTATTGTGCACAAACGCTTTCTAGACTAACTTTCCAAATTTAAGAATGAGTAGTATATTAAATAAAGTAACATTAAATATGACTATTCAACTGTAAATCATCTCTTGATGCCTCTAAAAATTTTGATGCATCTGTCAAGAGGAAAATGTGTAACCTTTTACAGATAAGAGGGTGTGATCAAACCTGATGCTATTTTCTCCACAATCACTTGTTCAACTGTATAGCCTCAAATTAGGTATGGGAAACATCCTAAAACCAATCACCTCATTGAAGTTTTGTAATATACTCTTGATAAAGTTATACAAATAACTGCACTGCCATCTCTTCCATCTTCTTTATTTTTTTCCAAGTACATTCTTGCAGATCTAATTGATGTTATTGGAAACAAAATAGTTATGTTTATTTGTTAAGCTTGGGTGTGCAGTGTTACCCATAATTTCTGTCCAAATTGTCTTGCTACAAGAAAGATCCTGGAGTATAAACTGGCATTTTTAATGAGAACTTGCTCTATATGCTTTTCTATAAAATGCTTAGTTTAAGATTGCAAGACAGCTTGAAATACCCTCCAACCAAAATAACTTCAAACTCCACCTCTACTAAGGGAGACTTTCATAATTGGGCACGTATGAATTTCACTGGTGAATGCAACAAGTGACTTCTTAAATTTTTTTTTAAATCCCATTTTAGGATATGATAGCAGAGTAAAACTTACTTTACATATTTTAAGGGGAAACATTTATCTTCCTACCCCCCCACCCCACCCCCTTTCTTAATAATTCTGATTTCAATTCTTAAATTTTCACACCTGGGGGGTTGTCAGATCCAGATATGCACCATAGACTTTGAGAATGAAAAGCTTGATCGCCAGAACTTGCAGCATCAGTTAAACAAAGTCCTCAAGGAACTGCGCAAGGCCAGGGAGCAAATAACCCGTCTGGAACCTCTGGTATGTACTGAATAACTTGCAAGTGGATTTAGTCAGAGATTTTGCATAAATGTACATGTTTTCACTTTGGGATCTTATTTTAAGCATAGTGAGTCTTCTGTTAATGTCATCAGATATTCATGGTAGGCCCTTACATCCTTTAGGTATGTGGCCCCAAGGTGCAGAACCCTATGTCAACTAGATAGGCATCATTCTTCTCTACAGCATGCACAGAGAACTAGTACTGCAGAAAGAGAGCCAGAACAGTCAGGTTCCTGAGCAGGGAACATAGCTGTATTTTGTACCACGGTGTGTATCTAGTTTTGTCTGTTGCCCAATGACAAAGCTGCGGTACGTTTAAATTCCTCCCTCACCTCTATCTGATACAGGATGGGTGAGTCATTAAAACCTGGGGTTTTCATTTCCAAAAATACAAGTTCCCTACTACAATGAAAAAGGACACTTGTTCTATTGTGAGGCATTGTTTTATTAAGGAATAGTGTGTGAGTGGCTAGGAAGATGGTTGGGGAAGGATTCCCAGTCAGACATTGAGGGGGAAACCTCTCTTAAATAGCCTGCAGAAAAGCTACGTGCAATCTAATTTAAATGTGGTGTTAGAATTGTACAATGGGCCCTCCATTATTAACATGAGTAGCATAACTGCATTTATCAATCTTAAAATTCTACCCTTAGTGCTGTAACACACACAAGGCTTGTGTGCCATCAAACCGTAATATTTTTTCCTACAGTATTTGGTAAGTGCATGCATGTCTGTCTTATACTAAAGCTTTTCCTTTTCCAGAAACTCCATGAATCTGGACATCTGGAACCACAAGAAGATTTGCAAGCTGTGTTTGAAGAAAAGCTGACCATGTATGACAGAAGCCCTTCCCTGAAACATTCAAGCCTTCTTGATGAAAGTTTTCTTGAGTGTCCCAGATGTAAAGTGCAGTATCCAACAAGCCAGCATAGAGAACTACTAGCACATATTGACTTTTGTACGGCTTGAACTCCAAATGGACTTACTGTATTTGCTTTACATGCACTGCCAGCATGCTCTTCTACAAAGCCAAAAGATGTCTTTAAAGCTTTTTTCTGAAGACTGTATAAAGGACTACTATTCTATAATTCAGTTCCACAAAAACATTATAGTAACTTATTTGGCCTCAAATATTTTAACAGAGGTTTCTTCAAAAAAACCCAGCTACTACATTTTTGGTTGCAAATAGAACTATTTTTAGAATTAGGAATATCTTAAAATAGTAAACTACTGACTTATTTTTTTGCACTGTTAAAAATGAGAACAGTAGAAGCACACCCATTGTGTCAGACATTATTTTAATGTTCGGCATATCCAGTTCTCGGTTGGTGAATCCTGATGATTGTGCTTGTACCTTAACTGACAGTAATGAGCCAAAAATCTTCTGCAGCTCAGTAGGTGCACTGTATATTTATATATACATGGGGTGTGTCTATATGTATAGTGTATATATACAGGTATTACATGTATCATATACTTGTGCAACATATCACCATCTTGATACATTAAAAACTCAGGAGGGTCATGTTAAGAGGTCTTTGCTGCTTCAGATTCATGTTGAAAACATCAATCATAAGTAGCTTGTTTTCCTGAACCACAGTCATGGGTGACTTAGAGCTCATAAAAATGCTGACCAAGGTTTAAGCTCTTCTCAAAAAAAAAAAAAATGTCATTGGGAAACAAACTTCCTAGCAAATACAAACTTCCTTGGAACTGAAAAAAGTAGAATTATGCTGAAGTAAACTTGTTTGCACTTCTGTATTTTAGAGGTTAAAGTTGGGAAATATCATTATTCAATCTGTTACACTTGACAAATGTCCCAGTTTAAAAGTGCAGTTTTTAATAAATTGCTCTAGCGGATTTGAAGTGCCATTGTATTTTGGTATTAATACAGAAAACAGGTTAGCAATAAATTCCTGCAACAAATTAGAAACTGGCAAAAAATTCCCTTACGGATTTGCAATCACAGCATTATTTTTTTTCTAGTGCCTACTGTAAACCTGAATCTGTTGCTTGCATTTTGCTCCTTGCTCCTGTAGTGAAGACCAACAAGCAGTTCCACAAAAATTATTCAAGCAAAGAAATCTTACAAAGATACACTAGTTAAGGAAAAACTTGCTGGTTTTACAAGTTTATGGTTTGCTGAGGACAGTGAAATACCCAAGGTCTGTCTTTCTCTAGTATGTTGATTCTGATTGCTAGCTAGTATTCCATCACTCTCTGCTGCAAAACTGCATGCATTTACCCCATAATGTTCACCCTAATCTCCAACAGTTAAACATTATTCTTAAATACGAGGATGTTTTCCAGCTTGTTTTCAATAACTATTATAATACCAAGTGATGTTGTTATCTATTAAATCCAGTGCTTGTGAGACAGAAAGAAAATGTTAAAAAGCTATTACCTTTATATCTGAAATATCTTTGCCAAATCAATTGTATTAGCTGCTATCTATCCGCTTTTCAATTTCACTGACCACGTCTCACGCCAATCTTTGTGTTTGACAATTTGCTCAATAGTAGCAACAAGTTTTCTGACCAAAGATATGACGAACTAACAAGTAAAACAGAAATGATGTTTCAGAATCACAAGGTTTTGCTATGAGGGAAATTGTCTTAATTTCATGTCTGTCTTTCTAAACATCTTTTAAATTCAGAATGATAACTATGCCTTTCATTGCAGACTAATAATTTTAATCTCTAATTAAACCTCTTTTGGAAGTTTAAGTTAGTTGTCTTTTAACAACACATTAATCAGCTAGTATTCAGTTCCCACTTGCATACTTGGCATAGTTTCTGCAAAAAGAAATTCTGATCTTTTATGTATTATAGATGAAATAAGTTTGCCTGCTACAGGTCAGCAGTCTTCTCTTCAATAGTTCTGAGGCTTTTTTAAATTAACGAAAAACACTTTCTTGCTAGAAGCTGATACTGCAGAGGGAGAGTCATAAAGTTGATAATGGGATAACCTTTAACAAGTTTTGTTCATTCCAGCACCTTTTCTGAACTTTAACAATGCGTTTAGGCCTGCTTGCTAAGTATTAGACCTAAGTATAAAACCCCTTACTGATACATTTCTACACAACATCAGTGTGGTGTATGTTGAAAAATGCCAAAATGGCTTTCTACTGCCAATAACTCCCAATGCCATGTGCCAATAACTGTGCTAAAGATGTTTAGGCAAGCTATACAATAAAACACTTAAGTTTAACTATGCAGATAAAAAGTGGCAGGGAGGCATAGTGACGGTTATCCTGTAAAAGAATCACACTGAACAGCACAAATATCTAGAGAAAACAGGATGTCACTGTTCACCTGGCAAAGAACTAACGTAAATGGTGCAATGTCTTCAAGAAAAGTAGGGGGAATGTGGCTCTCATGATATCTCCATAGCAAAGCAGAGACAGGTGCGAGTTTACAAGTGATGAAAATGTATCAGTAGAGGAGCTCAAGCCATTTTATTTTAATCTGGCAATCAACCTTTCTATTAGTTTCCACATCTTGTAATCTGATTGAACTGTTAAGATTACAGTAACAGTTGTGGCTATGGTTTTACCTTAAAAATGATAAGCAAGTATCTTCATCATACCAGAAAGATATGGTAATATAAGCTCCATTACATACACTGGGACTATGCAACTCAGAATACTACTTGCAGTATTTCTAAATCTTTTTCTTTCTCTAATATGGAAAATGTGACAGAATTAGGAAGCCAAGTGGTAGTCCCTGCAGCAAGGGTCCTGCTGAAAGTCTCCACATGTTAAAAACATGACTGTATTGTCAGTATGGGGGTCTGTTTGGGTTATTTTCAAGGCAGTCACCCACAGCAAGGCAGCTGCATGTCTCCCAGGGAAGGGCAGCGCAGGACCTCCCTGAAGTCACCAGCACAGTAAGCAATTGTGTTGGAGAATTCTGCAGCATATGCGGGATTTTAAGAGGTGGGGAAGGAAATAAAAGTCAAGCGCCTTAGAAGGAAGAAAGGAAGCCAAAGAATTTTAGACCAAATCAACCTAACTGCCATTCCTGGAAAAAACCCACTGGCATAGACCTGGCAGTGGGAATCATGTCATGTGTCCCCGGTTTTCTTAACTGAGCAAGAACTGTGGACAGGGAAAAAACAAAAGATGTGCTAACATGGACCTTTTGTTTCAAACAACGTAGGGAAATACAATTACTTCCTCTAGTCTATACAATTGGTGGCACAAGTAGCCAAAAAGCTGCATTACATAATTAAATATCAATAATTTATAGCCCTAAGAACATAAGTGCAGCAAAAAATGGATCTTTGTTCTGACCCACATGGCCAGAGCATAGTTTGTCGCTGACAAGCAGCCTGAAGCGCATGCCTAGGATATAGCCTAAGGATAAGGGATGCATATGTGGGACCTTCTAATATCTCAAGCTTTAAGACAGATGTGGTTCCCATGTGTTAGTACCTCTCAATGGATTTATCTTCTTAAAACATGAAATGATTAACTGAGAATAATATGTTAGACAATTCCATGGTAGTCTATCTGATTCCAAAACTACTGATATTTTCATAGGTGAGGCAGATACTACTAGAGTAGACATAAAAACTGAGACACTCCAAGGTAGGAACTGTGAGCCCTTTAGAGGACAGCAGGAATTTTCAATTTACCAACACCAATGATCTGAAATAAATAGGATGAAATATTACATACAGGAATAATCAACTACCAAAATCGAAAATAAATAGTATGACAGTGTATCAGCTCCTCCAGGAAGTTTCTTGGGATTACAATAAACAGAAACTTGAACACGACTCAATATTCCACCTGCCTGATTTTGCAACAGTTTTACAACATGATGAATAAACAGCCTCTTACATGTTTTACACATAAGCTTTCAGTTCTAGTCAATACAGATGAGACTTTTAGCTGGAATACTGTATCCAATTTTGAGTATTGTACTTTAAGAACAATTTAGCTAATGTGAATGCAGTAGAAATCTTTCAGATTTCTGATCAAATTCATGAAAGAATCAGGGTTATACAGTCCAGAAAAGACAATGAAGAAAAATGACAAAATTTCATACAGAGGAAAGATATAAAGTCTTCCTATGCTCGGTGAGAAGAGTAGAGAGCTCAAAATTGCAACAGGAGAAATTTTGACATACAGAAAATCTTTCCGATGGTTGGAAGAGATGAAACACGTTGCTTATGGAGGCTCCAAAATCTCCACCACCGGAAATTTACAGAGACACCTAAATAACTGTCTAAACCATTCTTGACAGGCAAGTCTGCCTTGGGTCAGGAACATCAGCCAGATGATTTCTCAGTCCCTTGAAGCTCTATTTTTAATGACACGTATAGACCTGCAAACAACACACCATAAGTTTTAAATAATAAAAAAAGCAGGTAACACAATGGTTGTTCTGCACTGACACTTCATGTTATTTCACTCCATGCAAAATCAGTAGCTACTGCACCAGAAGTCAATATAGCAGTTTATTTACTGACTTGTTTCTTAACTGGAAAATTATTGGTATTCCTGTGTCTGTATAAACTTCTAGTCTGAACAGACAAAGTCATTTACAATCAATATTTGCATTGATGCATCTCAACCTCGCTGGGAAACGAGATAAATGACACAAGTGCAACTTGATGTCACAAAATTCCCTAGTGTTGGGAAATGCCTCATCCAAACATTGTTTTAATGAACAGCGCTGGGGTGTCCGATTCTTTGGCATTTGGGGAGTTCAGACTCCCCTCCATAGGGTGCCCAGGAACGGGACTCAGGAAGGCAGCGTATTGAGTGGGAGCTAACCAAGCCAGCGAGAAACATGACTCCTTAAGAAAGGCTGGGTGCACAGAAAGGAGGTGCTGTTGAGGATTCACAGATGTAAATTCTCTTCTAGCACTATCTCTTCTTGCAAAAAAAAGCTGACTTCAAGAAGGACACATATCCATGAAGTGAGACCTCCCCTTACACACAGTCCTCCTTCAGACCTGCAACAGAGCTGCCCACCAGCAGTCACGGACATATAGTCCTTTTGCTGTCTCTCTGACTAACCAAAAGTTTAAGTACTTCACACTGAATTAATAGTTTAAAAAAGAGAGAGAGCAAGATAAGGTGCCTCAGAATATCCTGTAAGAAACACGCCTGGGACCTTATCATAGTGATACCCGGCTGGCTTCTTAGCCGATGTGCAACCAGTTTCAATTTCCCTGATCAACTGAAAACTGGTGAATGAGCACACTGCATCAGCAAAAGCACAAGTTTTACCAATGTAACAAGTATGGTCTGGTCAGTATTATCCCATTCAACTAGATAGAAAACTATACAGCCTAATTTAGACATCCACAGTTTCTGGACACAGTTTACGAGAAGCCCTAAATCACAGCTCTTTAATCATCTCATATTAAATTATAATGCAACCAGACCCCGAACAGCCACTGATAATGAAAAACATGAACAGTGTGGGAAATGACATGACTTAGCATTACACTTGTGAAGTCAGAAGGGTTTACAGCAGAATTTAAAGCGTTATCTGTATTTTCTCTTATCGGTTTTGCAAGAATCATTTTTCTGTTCCTCCAGCCCTAGGTTAATGCTAGCTAAGCACAAGCCTTGCCTTCCAATACAGACAGATTTTCTTTGCAGCAGACAGGCTCTCTGTAAACCTTCTTTCAGGAATACCTGACTTTTAAAAGAAGTAAAGCTTTTATCCTGATTCTGGCCTGAAGAACCCCTGTTGCTCCCAAGAAGTTACTCTTGTAAGTAAGAAAGCAAGCTGACTCTCCTTAAACCTCATGAATAAGAGCATTCCCTAATCTTGAATATGAGGGAAAACGATGACATCTGTGATCTCTGCCATCACGAGCAAGTGAGGTTGGTGATATGTGTTGTTTGTAAATCCTTCAGAAGCACACCATAGCATTTGCTTCAATGGCTCTGCATCAAAGCTCATCAGCAGGAATGTCGGTACTTTATGCAGACCTGAAAGTTAGCAAAGGTCCGGTGGTACTCAAATATCAGACTGTAATTCTCCAAATAAATCCTGCACAGGGTCTCAGTTCCTTAGTAAGAGTGTCCTACCAGATTCTGCGATGTCCAAATGAACCATTCTCATACCCTATATTCACTGATAAACTCCCTAAATCCATGGGCTAGATATGTAAGTGTAATACAGTATCTAAAACTGCTAAGAAACAACCTCACTTAGTTAGAACAGTCTAGCTGGAGCTGAGTCACCCTGCTGAAGCTTGGTTAGCATGCAGCATAACAGAGATCTTGACCTTCCAGGGGAATTCTTTGTTACATGGATTATGTACTTACATTTGCACTTAGTTCAGAGAGAAATCCCTCCCTTACAGTAAGTCGTGCGGAAACTGTTCAGCATTGCTGTTGGCAAAAGTTCTGATGGCCTTGATAACAAAAAGCTGATCCAGCTCTTACTAGAAAGCACATCTACTGAGAGTGTTATCAACAGCTCTGATTTTGACTGAGGCATCGGTCAGCAATGCTGCTGCTACAACTTGAAACTACAGCATCGCTGGCACATATCCTAGGAAGCATGCCAGCTTCTGATGGATATTGACCACAGGACAATGAGACTCCCCAGAAGAAACAGGGACTAGCTCTTGACATGATCACAGAGATCCATAGAAGCATCTGGTATTTTCAGTGGATGTTGGAGCTTGTTACTATATGAAGGCAAACATATGCATTTATATTTGCACTACAAGTTTAAAAATGCCCCTTGGACATTGGTGTAAATGCTTCAGCTCATTCATTCGAAAGTATACGACGAGTGAGCAGTTAGGAAACTTCCTAAAAAGCACAATAAACCAAAACAGATTTGTATTTGAAACAAACCTTACAATGGCATAACTTCTTCTAAGCACAGAATTAATAGTGTCTGGAAGCTGCAGTATGATATGCAAAAGCAAAAATGAAAATAGAAAGCTAACCTTGGTTGCAACTCATGCTAAACCCCTATTACATACACACAGCTTGAGTCACCTACAAGCTTGGAACCTCTTTTGTGAAGACAAAGAGTCAACATTTCTAATGTAATTAATTTAAATCACTTAGTAAACATTAAATATGAATACATCTGTTATAGAAGTCAGTACTATTTACTTATTGTGATACAGGTGCATGGAAAGACTTAAACACCAATCTACATGCAAGAGGTTGCATAAATAAAGCAAAATCTTTAGGTCACGTCCAAATGGAACAAGAATCCCCGTCTCAAGACCAGAATCACCTACCCCAGGAGGTCCCTCTCTCTGGGAAGATTTCTTATGCCCAAGAAATAAATAGGCTGAACTATCCCCATCTGTCGTGACAGTTCACCGTTGTCAAGGGAACAATCTGAAAAACAGAGCTTGACTTATGGTATCAAGTAACACAGGCCTTATCTGCCATAAAGATGGCAAAGACTGAGGCTTTCATTCAGGACAAAAACCACGGAAAAGGAAAAAAGATTTTTCCCCACTAGGCTAGCTAACCCGTTCCACAGTGGTCCCCGCAACTTTCATTTAACCTAGAAAAATGAAATCTGAGTTGACTCCATGTTCCACCACTTCTGAGCATAAAAGAGCACATAGGTTGAAGCAATGATATAGGTTAAGCAACTGTAACAGGTTTCCAAGCATTCTGTTAATCACTTCCTTGTCATAAGCACATGTGGAGCATACACTGCACACAGCATCCACTTATTACAGTAATGCCAGAGTAGCTCTATCGAGGTTATGATTCCTCCCTTCCTCAGATTTCATGTTGTGGTGGTTGCTATGATTGTAGCTACCCAACAGCAAATACAGCTTCTGTACTTCATGGGAGGGAAAAGAAAACTATTTTTTTAGATAATGGATCCATTAGACCCATGAGTAATCAGACTGGTTTTGTTCCTGCAAGGAGCTCCCATTCATTTGATAAAACCCCATGGAAACATGCATGTTTCTTCACACCTCTGCTCTGCCTGTACACAGGTCAGTGTGGAGCTCACTCCCTAACAACACACTAAACGCAGCATTTTGCTTCGGTTCTCCTGAGTAACCAACAGGCTTATGCCAAGTAAGGAAGGTTCTCATTCACACCTAGTGAGAGAGCCAACTAGGGAAGGTGCCCTGCTGGATCTGTTGTTTGTAAATAGGGAAGGTCTTGTGGGGGATGTGAAGGTTGGAGGCTGTCTTGGGAACAGTGACCGTGAAATGATAGAGTTTTCAATTCTGCGAGAAGCAAGGAGAGGGGTCAGCAGAACTGCTACCTTGGACTTCCGGAGGGCGGACTTTGGGCTTTTCAGGAGCCTGGTTGACAAAGTCCCCTGGGAGGCAGTCCTCCAGGGCAAAGGAGCCCAGGAAGCCTGGATGATTTTCAAGAAGGAAGTCTTAAAGGCGCAGGAGCAGGCTGTCCCCATGTGCCAGAAGACAAGCCGTCGGGGAAAAAGGCCGGCCTGGCTAAACAGGGAGCTAGTGTTGCAACTTCGGGAAAAAAAGAGGATCTATGGCCTCTGGAAGGAAGGGCAGGCCACTCAAGACGACTACAAAGAGGTAGTTAAGCTATGTAGGGAAAAAATCAGGAGGGCCAAAGCCCAGCTGGAGCTAAACCTGGCTTCTGTTGTCAAGGACAACAAAAAAAGCTTCTATAATTATATTAGCAATAGGAAGAGGACTAAGGATTATCTCTGTCCTCTAGTAGATGGGGCCGGCAACATAGTGACCAAGGACGAGGAAAAGGCTGAGGTACTTAATGAAGTCTTTGCCTCAGTCTTCAGCAGTAGGACCAGTTGTTCCCTGAGCACCCAGACCCCTGAACTAGAAGACAGGGATGGGGAGCAGAATGAAGCCCCTCTAATCCAAAGGGAAACGGTGAGGGACCTGCTTCAGCACCTGGAGGTGCACAAATCTATGGGGCCCGGATGGGATCCACCCAAGGGTATTGAAAGAGCTGGCGGAGGTGCTCGCCAGGCCACTTGGTATCATTTATGAGCAGTCCTGGACAACCGGGGAGGTCCCAGCTGACTGGAGGTTAGCAAATGTGACACCCATCCACAAGAAGGGCCGGAAGGAGGATCCGGGGAACTACAGGCCAGTCAGTCTGACCTCGGTGCCTGGGAAGGTCATGGAACAGATCCTCCTCAGTGCCATTACACGGCACATGCAGGAGAACAGGGTGATCAGGCCCAGTCAGCATGGGTTTGTGAAGGGCAGGTCATGCCTATCAAACCTAATATCCTTCTATGATAAGGTGACCCACTTAGTGGATGAGGGAAAAGCTGTGGATGTTATCTACTTGGATTTTTGCAAAGCTTTTGACACTGTTTCCCACAGCATTCTCCTGGAGAAACTGGCTGCTCATGGCCTGGACAGGTGTACTCTTCGCTGGGTAAAAAACTGGCTGGATGGCCGTGCCCAGAGAGTGGTGGTAAATGGAGTTAAATCCAGTTGGTGTCCAGTCACAAGTGGTGTCCCCCAGGGTTCGGTGCTGGGGCCGGTTCTCTTTAATATCTTTATCAATGATCTGGATGAAGGGATTGAATGCACCCTCAGTAAGTTCGCAGATGACACTAAACTGGGCGGGCGTGTTGATCTGCTTGAGGGTAGGTTGGCTCTGCAGAGGGATCTGGACAGGCTGGACCGATGGGCTGAGACCAATGGTATGAGGTTCAACAAGGCCAAGTGCCGGGTCCTGCACTTGGGTCACAACAACCCCATGCAGCGCTACAGGATTGGGGCAGAATGGCTTGAAAGCAGCTCAACAGAAAAGGACTTGGGAGTGTTGGTTGACAGCCGGCTGAATATGAGCCAGCAGTGTGCCCAGGTGGCCAAGAAGGCCAACAGCATCCTAGCCTGTATCAGGAATAGTGTGGTGAGCTGGACTAGGGAAGTGATCATCCCCCTGTACTCGGCACTGGTGAGGCCCCACCTTGAGCACTGCATTCAGTTTTGGGCCCCTCGCTACAAGAGGGACATTGAGGTGTTGGAGCGTGTCCAGAGAAGGGCCACAAAGCTGGTGAGGGGCCTGGAGGACAAACCTTATGAAGAACGACTGAGGGAGCTGGGGTTGTTTAGCCTGGAGAAGAGGAGGCTGAGGGGAGACCTTATCACCCTCTACAACTACCTGAAAGGAGGTTGTAGAGAGATGGGGGCTGACCTCTTCTCCCTGGTGACAAGTGACAGGACGAGGGGAAATGGGTTCAAGTTACGTCACGGGAGGTTTAGATTAGATATTAGGAGACATTTTTTCACTGAAAGGGTTATTAAACATTGGAATAGGCTGCCCAGGGAGGTGGTGGATTCACCATCTCTGGAGGTGTTTAAAAAAAGGGTAGATGGGGCACTGAGGGACATGGTTTAGAAGTGGCTCTTGTCAGGGTAGGCTAAAGGTTGGACTCGATGATCTTAAAGGTCCCTTCCAACCTCAACAATTCTATGATTCTATGATTCTATGATTCTAAGGACCATAGCTAAAGATGATCCTTTCTAAAGAAGATCGTAAGTCTATCCAGATATTTCCACATTGTCTCACTTGCAAGCCTTCTGCTCCTCTATGGCATTCCTTTCCTCCCTGACTAAAAATACCTTCATTTCTTCAATAATGCTGCTTTGGATGTTTCTCTATTTCCCTTCCCCTATTCTGTTTCAAATGTGTTTACTTTACCCTCAATTGATAGGACCAGTTTCTAATTTCATTTTCCACTAATGACAAAGGAGCTAAAGATTTCATTCATAACACAACTTGCATTTATTCTGTGCTACCATTTCCAGCTGCCCCCCATCCGTCCTGGTAATGCCTTCCAAGTTTTCACACAGGTATAAACAGCCATCTAATGATGGCTCTTTCCCAATTCCCAGCCTCTATTCAGAGTTCAGAGCTGACCACACCACTGCTACTGCCAGCTGCCCAGAACTTCAGGGCTAGTTTGTCAGCTTGTATAAAGTCCCAGACCTGTGAGGTTTTAGCAACTGGAAGATATCTGCTATATTTCAAGATTCACTAATCTTTTTACAGACTCAGTCCACAGCAAAGCCAAAATAAATTGTGGCTAGATATGTCAAGCTTTGATCATAAATACGAATAATTGTCCTCAGCAGTTCTATTAAATTTGCTGAAACTTTTGCAATGTGGGCGCAGAATTTTTTTCTCACAGCGAATGATTTAGAACAAAATATGTGTTCTGAGACACTTGCCAGTCACTTGTGCTGCTGGCTGCCAAAAAAATCATCTTTCCAAGTTTTCTTATTGTCTTGAGTTCATAGCAGCCACCCACTTAACAGCAAACCTGCCCACATTTCATACAAAGAAATCAGCAGGAATTAGGAGGAGCATCTCATCCACCTGTTTAAGCTGCCCTGCAAACTCCCTGTTCGATGAGATGGCATAGATAGTTACAACCACTTACAGCTCAAGAGAAAACAGGCTAATTAAAATCAATGCGAATTCTGCACTGGCAAAGATGTGGGAAGCGGTCCAGGAAAGATCTCACTCTTGTCATTCCTCATTAGATCATCCCTTAGAAGGACCGAGTCTCTGGAATCTCCACTAATCTGGAATCCCCAGTAATGCCATTGCGTAAGTGGTTGACAGCAGGGTCACGCCCAGGGTACCGCACCGCCTGGTACCGCACTCCCACTGGCACACCGGTTTGGAATAACTCTCACCTAATCAGAAGGTGTAGCTCCATACTGCCAAGCCTGTTACTGCTCCCTTAAGCACCTACACCGGCACAGAGTCAAGTGAATTCATCCAGAGCTGTCTAATGTTACACAACTGTTTACATACTTTATGAAAACATTTTATCTTCTTTTATGAGGCATTATCTGCTCATCCGTGACGATTTATGCACCTCACTCCCAGTCCATTTCTAAATCATCTGCAATGAACAGCGTAAGTGGAAGGGCCTACTTTGATTTACAATTTGAGCAACTGCTTCCAGGAACTGAAGTCCAAAGAAAAAATGGTATTTTCTAGCTATGTCTTAATTTACCAGGCTTCTTCCACAAGAACTCATAACACAGGCGGGTGAGATTCTGGATCCACTCAGTAAACAGATCCCACTAATGAAGACAGTGACACTGCCCCTCCACGCTGGACCTCGGTGAGCACAAGCAATGCACAGGACTGCTGTTTCCAAACACCACTGTCCAGACATGAGGAGATGGATAAATTACTCTTTTTTTTGAACTTTAGAACAGCGCTAGTTACCCTGGACTCCCGAGAAGAGCCCTCGGAGCAGTCTGCCAGCCATCCCTCTGCTTTAAGCCCAGCTGAGGGGAGGCGCCTGGGTGGCTCCCCTGGGTCACCGGTGCCCCAGGGGCCCACCTGCAGCGTGGGGCAGACCAGGGCCGGTCCTAGTGGAGGTGGCCAGGCCTGTGCCCCTCAGCATGGCGGTGCCGGCCTGCTGACGCACACCCTCCCCGGGCAGGGCCCCACTCGCCCCCTCACTGCTTCCCCATGCATGGCGGCCTCACCTTTGTGTGAGTTGTGCCCTGTTTACCTTCCCACTTCCTTGTTCCACTCCGGCACGAGGGCCATAAACCACCCGGCTGGTACAGCCGAGCCCTCAGTGGCACGGGCAGGAGGAAGAGGAGGGATGGGGATGGTGGCCAGCACCCTGCCCCGTGCTGGGAGGGCACCCCGGGTGCCGCCGTGGTGGTTGGGAGCGCAGCCCTTCCCCTAGGGCTGGTGCCGTGGCCTGCAGTGGGCCCCTCATGCCCACTGGCCACCCTCATGCCGGGGCCCGGGGGTGAGCCAGAGGAGAACAAGACCTACTTCCCCTTCTTCTCAGACTTCAGGGGCCGCAACGTGACGGCCCTGCGCATCGGCGAGTCGTCCGCCCTGGCCTGCATTTTCCTGCTGGCCTTGGCAGGAAACATCTGGGGCATCTGCCTGCTGGTACGGCAGCAGCACCGGCTGCGCGCTGCCAACTGCCTGGTCCTCAACCTCTTCTGCGCCGACCTGCTCTTCATCACCGCCATCCCCTTCATCGCCGTGGTGCGCTGGACCGAGACCTGGGTGCTGGGCGACGTCGTCTGCCACATGCTCTTCTACGTGGTGAGCCTCAGCGGCACCGTCATCATCCTCTCCCTCTCGGCCGTCAGCCTGGAGCGCGTCGTCAGCATCGCCCGGCTGCGCCACGCCGCCCTCCGCCGCCGCAAGGCGCTGGCCGCCGCCCTCCTCCTCATCTGGGGCATCGCCGCCCTCGCCACCCTGCCGCTCTGCTGGTTCTTCAGCGTGGTGCGGCTGCCCGCCGCCGCCGGCGAGGTGAGGGCCGGGGCCGGGGCCGGCGGGGAGGGCCCGCGGGGCGCCGGCCGTAGGCGGCGGGGGGAAAGCGGGGCGCCGGCAGGCGAGGGGGGTTCATCCGCCTCTGCCAGCGAGGGCAGCGCCCCGTGTGCCGGCGGGTGCCCGGGTTGTGCCCCAGGAGCGGCCGGAGCGCCCCCCGCGGCGGGGCAGCCGTCCCCTCCCGTCCCGCTCTGCCGGCGGGCCCCGCTGTGAGGTCGGCTGGGATTTTTGGTTGTTTTTCTTTGCATTCCCCAGTGCAGCTCGGAAATCCCCTTTTCAGCAATCTTCCCCCTTTATCGAGGCATCGGGATCCCGGGAGAGCCGAGTAGCTGCCTAGCACAGGTGGCAGCCTCTGTAGAAAAACAGCCGTGCACAGATTTGTCTGCCTGGTATCTTGAAATGCGTACAAAAGTACACCCAACATGACACTCAAATACATGATTAAGTTGAAGATCTATAGGTTTCAATTTTAAAGTTGCCATTAGCATTTGATATGAAATTTATGGCAGTATTTGGATTGTGGACATGTGTTTGTAATTGTATGGGCTTTAAAAACATTGAAGTAATACATTAATTGACTGCTCTGTTTGAGTAGAAAGTTTTCACGGACTCGGTTTGGTTTGCAGATGTTTTCTCTGTAGGCACAGAGGGAGATAAGGACAACTTTGTAGTAAAATAATGGTACAATGTTGATTTTCTTCTTTATTCTTTGTAAACAGGAGATTCAGATTTGCACCTTGGTTTGGCCCAGCATTGGAGGAGAAATAGCTTGGGATGTGACCTTTGCCACTGTTTTCTTTCTAATACCAGGATTAGTCATTGTCATCAGCTATTCCAAAATCTTACAGGTATGGTTTTCCCTTAAATTTTTTTTGTAGAACAAAGAGAAGTAAACAGTAACTCAATAGGCATCAACTTACCGTCACTGAATACAAATACGCCTAAAGGGAATAGGCACCATTTGCTCAGCAAATGGGAAGTATGTGATATAAAATGATGCACTTCAGCCTGTACATAACAACCTGTATGTTTGAACTAAAAACATGCCTGAAAAGCACATTAACAGAAGCCCAACACAAAGTTTGTCTTCATTTATATATAGTATTTATATACTTCTCCATTTATCTGTTGTTCGTATTTAAAGACTGTCAATCTCCTAAATGCTAAAGGAGTCAAGCATTTGAAATAATGAAAAAATAGATTTTGCTTTCTTTGAGCCTAAACTCCAGAGTCACAAGGAATTTGTAAGAAAGCAAAGTGAGGCAGGACTACAAAAAATCCACCCCCTTTTAGATCTACTGATTTTCTACATGTATTTTTAGTACACAGATCTCATTAGATTACACTTATTCCTCCACAGTTTCAAACCTTGCAAACAAAACCTGTAAATTAAACACTGTGCTTCCACTTTCTTTCTGAGTGGATGTTGTTTAACAGCTGAAATGTAGGCCAAAATACCAGGCACCACAGAGTTTTAATCTATATTCTAGCAAGCATGATACGAGTTACCTAAAATCCTTTTAAAACACCTGATTTCATACCCCTTCCTCTTCTAAACACAGAGCGAGAGCGAGCTAGAAATCTTCCAACTAGGCACCACAATGCCTAGTTTTTAGCAACTGTCTCCAAAAGATTCTTGATTCCTGTATCAGGTAATTAAACTTCTCGTACTACACATAAAGAAAATTATAGGTTTTGGAAAGGAATCTCAAAATACACAGATTATTGAACAGGGAATTAATTGATGACGAGTTGAGCACCAAGTGGCTGTGGGTACATGCACCAGAGCTGCACATAGATGTTTCCATGAACGTAGGACCTAGAATCAGGGCTCTATTGATTGAGCTTAAACTCATAATCAAAATCATCAGCTCTTAGTTTCTGTACACTCTATAAGCTCATTATAACCTTGAAGTAAATGCATTAAGTAAACCTCTTCTAGTGAAGCAAGGCACTTGCCTTTTGGAACCTCCCATTTGCTGTAGGCAAAGAACATACAGCGACTCAGTGGGGAATCTGAGTCCTTTGAAAGAACTGCAAAAAACTGCAGGCTGAGGAATGCCACAGTCCTTGGTCAGAGAGCAGGACAGGAATGGTGTTCCTCTTGTCCTTGCAGACTCCAGATTACAACAAGTAAATTTAGAAAACACAATGGCACATAGGGAGCCAGAAGCCCAAAAAAGTGTTTGGAATACTGGATTACAAAACAGCCCCATGCTGCTATGCTCACATTTCTTTTCCAACTTGGTAACACAGATGCTAAGATGTGTTACCATTTCTCCTGGACTGAAAAAGGAGCGAGGCCCATAGCAGGATCCCATCTGTTATAATTGAGTCTTCTCCCTCACACAGTTCTCCAAGAAGCAACCAGAACTCAGCTGGAGAATGTCTTAATCCCTGAGTCATTCCCAAGAGCAGATTCACTCTCACTTGGTGAGAACACTCCATGGTGCCAGTGCACACTGAGTACAGTGCTCAGTGTTGCAGAAAGCAATTCAAAGCATTTGTGTATTCAAATCACAGAGCATCTATGATGATGATTCACTACGGATACCTCAAATTTGTTAACAAATATACTCTACAAATGTACGCTTCAGAATTTAATCTGAAACTGAGTATTATTTTTGCATAACACTTTCGAGAACCCTGGCAAAAATGACAGATGAGAAGCCATGATTTGTAACTTGTTTTGCACTGATCCCCCTCTCAGGCAAGACTTAGATAAGAGGCTAGGACTATTAAGGACGTTCAAGTTCTGGAAGTTATGTACTTGCATATGCATGACTTCTAAATTCCTGGTTCTCAGAGCATGGTCCAGATGCCCATGATAGGTTATCTAGATTCCTTATGCTAGGTAGACTGAAAAGGGATCCAAAACATACCACTGCCACCCCATTTCAGTTGAGCGCTTCCTTAAGATGCAGTTGCGTCTTAACTTCCTGCAGTCCTGGTGATTCTTGCATTCTTCATTTTAGGCTGTGCAGCTCCAGCAGGAAAGGTGGAGGGTACTTATATGGGACAGATACAGAAGAATCTGATGAGGACATTCTGTAGCCATTTTGAACGGTGGAGGCTGAAGAGGGTACAGAATTTGGTTTTCCCACCTTTTCCTGCTTTTGTATTAGAAGTGGATATTAGTCCTTTGCATTTTATGAAACCTTCATTCTTACTAAGGCAGGTTAGGTGCTTTCTGAGAACAACTCTTAGATGGGATTGTTTGGAGGACTTAGCCTAGTTTCTGGATTCCAAATGGGTACAGCAGGAGATAGGCTGGAATAGTTTTACACGTTCAAAACATCAGAATTCTCTGCCCCTCTTAAATCAGGGAAGCAGCTAGTGAGACTGTCCCCTTCTCAGGCTCAGCAGCTGCTGAGAAGCACATTTTTGGATCATGGATTTTGGTTTATACACCTACATTCTGTTGAAATCTTTAGTAGATGTCTAAGTTCTTAATGAATATTTGTTCTAGGCCATCTCTCTCTGTGACGAATTCAGAAAACTGCAGAAAGAATGACAAATTATTCCATATGTATATATAACCATTTTCATCCTTACCTGAACCAGGAAGCTATGAAGTATTACTAGTATTAGCTTTACCTTCCTTTAGTTATTGCTAAAGGGAAATGTCACACATAAAATTATCAGGAAGAGTCTTACAATTTTGACTTTCCTACTTAGCCAGCAAATTGACCCAGGCTTTTGAAAATACCCCTTCTTTACCCAGGCAGGCGGTAAAATTGCATCTCAATTATTTAGCCTAAATGTTTGTTTGCTGAATATTTCAGTTTTATTTTATTTGCATCAGGTGTGTGAATTACAGACTTACTGTGCTATGCGAACTTCAGTGAAGACAGGGATTTAGAGCATGAGATTTAGAGTTTTCTGCAAGCCATTGGGATTCAATATTCTACGTAATGACAGATGATTCACACCCATGAATACTAGATTCCCAAACTACCCATGGTCTGGTTTATTACATCAGACAGTACTTCTACAAGACACAGATTTTCATAGTGACAAAAGGATTTGTAAGATCTCAGGTTAGTTCATAGAAAGCAATTCTGCTTGCTGACTGAAAACCTAAACATTTACACAAAACGTAAAATCCCATTCAAATTTAAAATGTATAGTGATTTAGTTACTGTAATAAGTTTTAAACTCTGTTTTATGCTGAAAAGTATTTATGGCTGGTAGAGAGCCATAAGCACAACAATCAACTTGACTAGTATTGAGGTGAGTTCACAGCTGAGAGGAAAAAAATACTAATAAAGTGAGAATGTTTGAAATGGAACCATTGACAAAAAGTAAAAATGGAATTCTGCAATGCCTTTTTTGTAGTCACTTTTCAAAACAGAAGCATTATGTGCCACGATGTACTCTTGCACTTGTAAAAATGTGTTAATAATTCTTCTAGGTTTCAATGAAAGTTATTTTCTTCTCTTTTACTGCAGATTACAAAAGCATCAAGGAGGAGTTTAAATGCTGGTTTAGCCTACTCAGAAAATCATAAGATTCGTGTTTCCCAGCAAGACTACAAACTATTCCGAGCCCTCTTTGTGTTGATGATCTCTTTCTTCATCATGTGGAGCCCAATTATAATAATTATTCTTTTAATTTTAGTCCAGAGTTACAAAAAAGATTTCAATATCTTGCCATCAGTTTTCTTCTGGATAGCATTATTCACTTTTGCCAACTCTGCTGTCAATCCAATTTTGTACAATGTTGCCTATTTCAGACGTAAATGTCAGGAAATTCTTCTCTGTTGTACAGGGAACCCTGTAAGGCATGGAGCTGGTACAGAAAGCACTGCAAGAAGAAGTAACCATGAACAACCACATTTGTCTTTCATTACCAGATAATTATTTAAAGTCTGTGCCACGCTTTGGATGTTAATATGTACACTATCCCAGGTTGAATAGGTCAGTATGTTATAGTATTAAATGCCAGAGAAGGGGGGGAAAAAAGAGCTAAATCTGTATTTTTAATTCCTGTAGGTAAAATTCTCTTGACTTTACTGCTTTGCCTCAGTAAGGTTTGGACAATTTAATCCAATGGATTGAATTTTCCACTTAAACTGAAATAAATAGGAATATGGCAGTGAACCTGGTGGATGTAAAATAGTTGAAATAAGTACTTACCAGACAAATTAATTTTTATGAGGGTACATTTTCAGTTGGCATAAAAGTCATCAACTTTAATGAATTTATAGAGAATCTATATCAAGACGGCACCTGATCCATTTTTACTCTATTTTCTAATGAGTAAGAGAGACCAATTTTCTCATGAAAATGTACATCCTTGGAAAGCAGCTGCTCTTTTTTTTCAATCTCATTTTAAAAAGGCACTTAGATAACTGACTTCCTGAACATAGATTTGGGCAGACTAACTGGTATCGTCTAGGAAACATGATGATAAACATGTATTATCACCAAGTGAATGAGAAATTTGGTTCCATCTCAAGTTAAAAATATGGACATAATGCCTGTTAATTTATAAATAAAGAATAAATAAATAAATGTTTACTTGTCATGTGTAAAATAGTTCTTTAAAAAAGATGCGTATTTTTTATATCTTCAGTAGTCATATAATAAAGTCAATCAGTGACCTATACAGTCACTGAAATTCCTTCCTTCTTTCTAAAATGCTATCGGGAACGATTTCCAGTATTTCCTAGAAAAAGGTGACATTGTATTTGAAAATAAATTAAAAGTTTTAGAAAGCAAATACATATATTTTAGGTTTGGTTTGGTTTTTTTTTTATTAAAACTCAGACAGAAATTGAAACCACTAAAAAAAGAAAGATTATACTCTTAATTATTGCCATCTGTCACCAATTCAAAATAGTGCATTAAGATAACGGTTTACTTATAAAACCAATGTCGACATAGGTACAGATGTGCATACAAACAATTTGCATCCCCTGTAATCCAAGTTTATTAAAATGTTTCATTGGTTTGTTAACAAGGTGAGCTAGACAACTCAGATAAATATACTCAAAATCTAAATGAAGCCGTTTAAAAGGTTTTCAAGAGAACACCCGATCGTTGTGTTAACTTTACATCCATGGTGCTGTTACATGGTTTCTTTCCATAGTTTTGGATCTCCTTAAGAGCAAAATCCTGAAACACACAAAAACCACAAAATTTTGTTTTTCAACCACACTAGACAAATATGAAAACTTTCAACGAATTTAAAATGCATACATGTCTAATTCCTTTAAAACACGCTTAAGTCCATCAGTCTGTTCCTTGTAATGATAATGCCAATACCTTGCTCTGCAGTTTATAATTCCAAAGAATTTTAAACTCAGAACAAAACCGGAATTCATCCAACCTGTTACACCTGTCCTGAGCATTTTAATACTTTGGCAAACAAGGTACTGGATAGATCAGTGATACACGAGTTATTTATTTATTTTAACAAGCTTCCCATTATTTGCCCTTTAAAAATTATTAATTTAAGAATGTCTTTCAACAAAATAAGAATCTCCTGATCTCCAAAACATTAATAGCAATGGTAAATTATCTGAAGGAATATACTACTCTCTAAGTCACAATTTTTGCTTCTAATAAATGCGAACAGCAGATTCAGCTTTCAACTCTATTAACATGACGTCATATTGTATTCACAAGTAGTCACACTGTGATATACACACTCACATTGCATAACTTAAAGCACCTCGAGCTATTACTCTGAGTGTATCACAGCCTGATCCAGATTTGGAAAGCAGCTACCATCAGAAATGCTATGTAAGTTACAACCAAAAAACCTGTAATTTCCTAGGCTTCTCTTTTGCCTTGAAGATCCAGTATACAAAGAACAGATATTTTAGATATTTTTTTCCATCAAGGTAAGTTTTGTACATCTATTAGGTTTTTGGGCGGGAACTTAATTTGAGTACAGTGTGAATTTAAAAAGCTAATGAAATATCTCTGGGAAAAAACTTACCTTCAAGACATAGAGTACGCACAATAGACAGAAGCCTATTCTTGTAAGACCTATTAACGTCAGTCAGGATTTTACCACAATAATAACTGAATGCAGGTCAGTAAAATTGAAGTTGTCTTTTTTTGCTAATAATTCTGTCACTCTTAATAGCAGAATTAAAACTAAAGTAGCAAGGCTTCCAATCCACACAGAAGGAATTAAGTGTGTATTCTGTAAGAGTTTCTGATATAAAGCTTTCAATAAATGTCTTTTTCAGTTTAGCTCACAATCATTCTCGCATTCCCAAATGTACTTGCTTTGCAGGAACTTTGGCTTACTCATGGAATCATAGAATCGCCTAGGTTGGAAGGGACCTTTCAGATCATCGAGTCCTACTAACACTACGGTAATTACAGGTCCTGATCACAGTAAGGGGAAAATGCAAATTGCCGGCTTTATGTTTCTGTTTCATTTACAAACATTACGGAACTCACATAGTCTTATCAGACACTGCACTCAACACGTAACATCTGAATATAAATTAGGATAGCAGACAAATAACATAGCACTTGGTGCAACTTGGTAGATTTGATATTTCTATAACAAACTTGAGGTAGTATGATCAACTTTTAAATTAAGGTTAGGAAGTCAAAGAATATTTAAGTCTGAACTTTCAAAAGACATTCTGAGCTTTTATTTTTAAATTAAAATATTGGTTCTATATTCTGTCAAAAAACCGCAAGCATTGTATTATATAGAAGCTCTGAGATATTTGAAAAAGTTGTATCACAAACTATGAATAAATTAATATATTCAGTTTTTCTTTTTGGTTTATACTTTCTTTCTTGCAAAGATTGACAATACATTTATTGCCTTGGAAGCCTCATATAGTGTAGAAATAATAGAAACACAGATTCCACCATGTGGAATCAGACCAGTACTTGGACTAGCCCAATATCCTGATTTTACAGTGGGATAGTACTTTGGGTTTGACAGAAATGCAAGGAACCACCATAACACACACCTCTCAAAGTCACAGCACAACAGCTGCGTATCTACACTCTATCATAGTTTTAATCCAAAACCATCCCTAATCATCTCATTATTTTATTCTCTCATCTTCAAAAATTTTTATTCCTGCTATACTTCATTTGAAGAGCAGTGAATGCAGCATTCAAAAGAAGAAAGTATCATCAATTTATATAATTACATAGTTTCTTTTCTATCCTATGCTTTATGCAATCATACACATTATTCACAAAAGCCAATGTAATTTACGCTTGTGATGTCTTTTAGTCCTGACTGCCTTCAATCTAAACTGTCTTTTATGTTATCTCCAAATTCTCATTAAGGACACAATTTTTATTTTCGTTGTTGTCAGGCTCTTTTTCCAGGTCACTAATCAGTATTCTGAACACCACCCACCTCAGCAGATCTTTCAAGCAGCTGGTTATCAGCATACCTACTTTACAACATGGCAATATATTACTCTCTGTTTATAGATCAGATGAACAGGTAATAGAGCCACAAGAGCTGATTGTGCTCATCTGTTCTGACTTTCTTTATAATACACAAAAGTTCCTTCAGTCAATCCCAGTTTATTCTAACATGTCATTTAGAAAAGCCTTTAATCTTGATTTACAGATTTCAGTGATGAAGAGCACACAACAGGTCTTGGTAAACTGTTCCAAAGGTTAATGACCTTTGGAGTTAAACAAATGATTATTTATTTCTGCTTTGAATGTGTCCAGTTTAAAGTTCCATCCATTTTAATTTATTATTCCTGTGTTTGCAAGTCCCTTATTATCCAATTCCTATTGCTTGTGTGGGCAAGTATAGACCTTACTCAGGTCAGCCTTTAACTTCTTTCTGATAAGAAAAGATCAAGGTCTTTGAAGTACTCACTAGAGGACACGTTTTACAAACTTTCAGTCATTTTCTCTGCTCTTTGAAACTTCTAATTCATCCTCAGTACCCTTTCCAGTTATGATTATCATCAAACATGACATAGCAAGCAGACCTATGCCAAGCACAACAGTCTCATATGAGTCTGTAAATTCACCTTTTGCATCCTTGGTTTACGTGTCCAAGAATCACATTAACTCTTTTGGCCACAGCATTACATTGGGAGTTCACATTCAGCTGATTCACCAGTGAAGTCTTCTGCAGATGGCATGGCTTCCAGAATGCAAGGGCCGGGTAGCGATGGGTACACTACTGTTTTGTTTGTCCTAAATATTCTGATCTGTCATCTTCATTCTTTACTATTCCCTACTCTGGGTGTAATCTTTATCAGTAAGTGTATTATGTTTTCTTCGAGATCATTGATTAAAGTAGTATAAATTACCATTTTGCCTGTTCTAATATACTTGAGCGCAAGTGAGCTAATCTGTATCCTTCCCTGTGTTGCAAGCTCAGCCTGACTGTATGACTCAAGATAGGGTCATACTTCCAGTATAAGGGATATGTCCCTCTTCCACAACCCTTTGTGAAACAGTTGGCATGCAGAGCTGTGAGAAAGGACCTGCTATAAGGTATCCTTTCCAAGACTTCTGGTTTTCCTTAAAAGCCTTTTATGAAGAATTTTTCAAAGAAGTTTTTGAAAATACGTTCTATTCCCTTCAACAACTATTTTGTTGAGAAAGGCAGAGAGTTCTGATTAAAGAGACACAATTTCTCTTTACAGCAACTAAGAAGTTTATCCTTACTATGTTTACTCATCCTACATTGATTTAATTGTTTTACAACTTCCTGTAATTATTGTTTCAGCTGATGTGATATGCCACTTAAAAAGCTATACACCTTAACTCTCCTTCAGATAAGGGAAGTAAAAGTTGGAAATAACTTAATACAAGCTCCAGCTTTCAAAAGACACTATTACAGCCACAAAGTAAAAGACTTCATGCACTTGCTATTTAATGAGGGAGGGAGTCCCAGTGCTTTAGTCATTAAACCCTGAAATAAAATTATTTGGAAAAAAAATGTTCTTACCGTTATGAACAATAACTCTGTATTTTCTGTCCAAGCAGAGGTCTATCTGCCTTTGTCTGATAATTTTCTGTGCCTCCGGAGGCAATCCCTTGGGGTCCCGGGAGAACACAAAGGAATAGCTATCAGCACAAGTACCATCTTCATTTAGTTGGCGGCAGGAGTAATGAAGAGCATAAGTATCATAATCTGTGTCCACTACCCAGTGATCATCATCTGGAAGACATCATAGCAAAGAAGCAAAGGTGTTAGAAACACAAGTAAAATCCAGTAAATCTAAAGAGATTGCTGCCATAACTCTGTAAAGAAAATAATACGGTGAAGACTGGTATAGATGATAACAGATTAGTTCTTACTTTATTCCTGTGTCCAGTATTTAATTCAAGGTTTTGGGGGGAGTTTTGGTTTTTCTTTAGAAAAAGAATATAAGCGTCTATATCAGGGACAGTAATGGAGAGAAGAGGAAATGATTGGCACCACTGCTTCACCTCTAACATGGGCACAGAACAAGAGCAAAGTGAAGTGCTAATAAATGCCTTGTAAATCCATGGCTGAACATCATTATAAAATGTGGCAACAAACACAAAAAAGAACTGTGTATTACAGCAGCTACCAAGAAAGGTTTCTTATTTTAACCAAAAAAGGGGAACAGTCAGACAGAAAATAGTTAAAAAAATAAATACAGAAGCTTAATGAGCTCTTGGTCATACTAGTCATGCTGCAGATTACTCAAAATCATAACTATTTTCCTAATCAGGGATGTTACTTAAATTGTATTTTTAAGGAAAAAGATTATCATGCAGTTGCCATGTGCATTAGAAGTGTATTTGCTACAAGCTCTATCATAAACTTTCTTCTCAAAAACACAGTGACAATTTCAGAGAATTCTTAACTATTTAGCTAGGTAATCTGATAAATACCTGGTCACACAGACACCCTGTGCTAACAGAAGTGAACCTAGGTATTTGCAGTAAAAAGCATTATCTCTGCACCCTCCTCTCCTGGAGCAAAAGATTCTCCCTTGTATTATGTCTGCTCTGATGAAGGCAACACTGTATGTTCTCTTCCCCATCTCTCCTATGGGTGGGGACCACAGTTTTTAGAAAGGGAGAGCCGGGGGTCAGCCAGCAATCTCAAGTATCCATGAAAACATGATTCAGCAGCACGCTGTGAGGGGATTCAGCAACAATTCAAGAGCAATTGGCATCCAAAGCATTCTTTGTAAATGTGTTTTTGGAGAGAATGGAACTACAACCACTTCCAAATTCCACCTGCTTCTCTTGGAAACAATCCATGGAAATGTCTTCAGCTACAAGTATCTGAATCTCTACTTGGCTCAATAAACTAATTTTGCATAGGGTGTGACAGATGACGGGATAATATGAATATATATATGCTGGATCATATTTGTTTCTTAAAACAGATAAATCTTTACATTTGCAGACATCAGACCAAGCAAAATAACAATTGCAAAATCCTCTTCCCTGCTCGACCAAGTCTGATGTTAGACTTTTCAGAGAGAACACAAGCACCCGGTAACAGAGTTGTGAACTAAAACAAGACTTAAAATTCTTTCTCTGCCTTTCATTTCTTTCTAAACAGTGACCTTGGTCTATATTGTTGGGTAACAAACAAAAGAAATACAAATATATCCAAAGGCCTGCTCTTCACTTGTTTAAAGAAAGCCAACCAGCTGTTCCATATAAAAATTAGTGATTACCTTGTTCACATTAAGGCTTTCCTGTATGATAGTTATTATGTGTTTTAGGTGTGTTGAAGAAATGCAACACTGCATTTTCCTTCCCCAGCATGGGCGTACGATATAACTAGACTCCCAAGTAGCTCTGCATCTTCTATAGCTAAGTACTCACTTCCTTTCTGCAGAAAAGAGGCAACACCCCAGTACTTCATCTTGAACTTGGCAGGATCCTCTGTGTCAGTGAAAGAACCAATCATGTCAGCACAGACATCCCAGTTACTGTAGCCAGAGAGAAAGAAAACATCATATTCAAACCTAACAGCACAGATTCAGTGTGACTGTATGACTAGCACAGGGACAGCAGGTAGGATTAGAGCACCAGTAAGTGAAGCAGAAGCTAAGTGAAATGGAACAAGAGGAAGACCGCAAACAACTTACTTGAAGAGTCTGACTCTGCCCTTTGCAGTGGCACTCATTTGTCCATTCTCATCGACAGTGAACTGGGCTATCACGTTGTCCTGCAGAAACAGCCCCTCAGGATCTTTTTTTGCCATGGCATACCAGGTGCCGCTGTACTGCAAGGAAATAAGAAAGGCTGCAGTTAGGCACAGAAGTATGGAAAACATTACAAACAGATACTACAAACTAGGGGAGGTGACAGAGGGGAAGACATGCAGATCTTTGACATCATGCCTCAAAGTGGTACCTAAGAAACAAACCTAGCTGTTACAACAGCTTAAACCCACCAATACGTCCTAGTTCAGCCAGGGTTTGTGAAAGAATTGACTTTTTTTTGGCATCTTATTTGTATCTGCAGTTCTTTAGTATTTAGAATACAAACTTTGGTGGGAAGAGGATAACAACTGGCAGATGCTGACAGACCTATGTATAAATGTTTTTTTCCTTGCAATGATGTCTGAAAACACCAGAGTATTAATTTTTCGTAGAAACAACCAAGTCATTACATTCCTTTTCTGTTTAGACCAACCATACGGTTTGAGACCAGTCTGCTAAACCTCAGGTTCTGCAGTATTCCTTTATCAGATGCATCAAGGATCCGGAATCTGTGGAGGTATGGGCAACATCACACACTTCTGCTGTTTCTCAGTATTGCAAGTCTGTGACTTTAAATGAAAATATGAACACACTGGTACTCCTGAATGCCAGATTTTGTAGCCTGGGAAGAGGAGTTAGGCAAGATATCACAGATCCAGGAGAGAAAGAAAATTTACCCTGGTCTTGTCGAAGTTCTCCTTGACTTTGAAGCTGCTTACTCGGCAGTCCCGCTCCGCCATGCTGCTGCCCAGCAAGGCTAGTGCCAGCAGCAGCAGGCAGGGAAGAGCTCTCTCTGCGTGGGCCATCCTGTCCCTGCAGCAACGGCAAACAGAGAGAGAATAGCATCAGAAACAGGCTCTGTCACACAAGCGGGTAAGGGAGGAAGGCTGACCTGACAGGTCCCCAGGGCATCGCGCAGCTTTCCCTGATGCATGCACAGTGAAGGCCCACCCCAGCCCGCTACAGCAGCTTCCCTTACAGGCACTGCTGGTCCCTGTAGCCTCTTGAGAGCCCAAGCGTTGCGTTGCTGGCAGTGGCGGGGTGCCCAGACAGGGAAGCTTTATGTAGTCCTGGGGATTTCGCAACCCCCTGAGGTACAAAGCCGGCACTGGAGGGGGAGTAGGGAGGTGGGTTGATGCATGCTGCAGGCTTGGGGCCCCTTACCAACAGCCTCTTGCGTAACACCCGTGGGCTCAGGTGGTCTTTGACCCTGACCTGTAACCAAGCAGGCGCTAGGAGCAAATGCCTCTCTTTGGTTTTCCTAACCCAAAGGCAGAGCTCACATCTGGGGGAAGGGGTGTGCACATGTGCACCTACATGTGTGGGAAGAACAAAGGAAAAGGGAGGCAGCCCATCTCTGCATCAGGGAGAGTAAGCTACCTCCACCTCCTCTGTGATTTTACACGCTGCAGTCCAAAGGCCTTCTTACCCAATGTGCTAGATGCAAACTTGTTTCCGTCACCTCCTCCCCAAATTCCTTTCCTCTCTTCCCTGATAAACAGTGGCAAATATCATACTTGCAAGTTTCTGCTAACGTTTTTGAAAGCCTGATCATGCCAGAACCGCTTCAGATCCTTATGACTGGTTCCCTCTTGCTTCCCAAAAGCTGACTGTGGTGCTAAACCGTCTCATGATCAGCTCCCAGGGACAGGAACTGAGGCCCTGTAAATCTTCAGGAAGGCAAAAGAGCACTTTTGCGTGGTACTGCAAAGCTGCAAAGGTGTCAGGACATATGTGTGGCCTGCAAATCCCCGGGTGCATGTATGCACCACGTCTGGCCCTTTTGACATCAATTTTAAGTCAGAGCTTCCAGAATTTCTATTCTGTTTTAGGCAAACTGTTTTCAGTTATATAAACCATTATTTTCTCCTGTCCAGGCAAGTTTTGCTGCCTCTCAGTCAATATTTGTTCTATAGTTTCAACATCTTTAGGAAGCATTAGAGAAAACCTGTTAATTATTCTCTAGACATGTAACCAGAGCAGGACAGGAATGATTGTTACGAAGAGAACTAATTCGCCTACTTTTTTCACCTCCCAATTTTGAAAGAATAAAGGCAGAAGCTTGTTAGTTGAAAGGTTTGTTACTTTAAGAATTAAGCAAAAATACAATTTAGTTATGGAGATACCAATGTAGTATAAAAAAAATCATTCAATAGTAGCTGATGTACAGAATTAAAACAATTTATTTAGCATGGCCTTTCTCAGAAATTTACTTCAGCCTTCTATTCCTTTCATATATTCAGAAAAATATTAAACTTTTTACTGTTGCTTCCCTTTTCAATCTTTTTCATGTCTAATGCAAACAGTGGCACAGCCTGTTTGATTTATCTGTTTTTCTTTCTTTTCTTCATTGTGTTGGAACCTTTTTGCATAGAGAGTATATTTTTGTTCATTTTCTTTAACATCAAATGCTCAGGGCTGTTTTCCAAGTCTGCTCTGAAGTCTTTGATTCCCTGGATAAGAGCAGACACTAAAAATTCCATTATGTTTAATACTAAGCTTCTATTTGGAGTAAAGAACATATTTAACACATGTAACCAGAAAGGTTGTTGCATATTAATTGTCCTGAAACTTTCAACAGTGGTCTTTCAATACACATTTCCATTTTAAAATTGAGATTTTCAAGTTTGCTAATTCCTACAGAGACTGAAGAGAAACAGGAATCTATATCCCTCTGGTGGCTTTTAAAACCTTGCTTCGGCCCTTGGCAATGGTGATGCCAGTTATGTATATGTATTTTTACAAAAATTTTACAAAACACTCACTAGTCTTAATATATTAATTCATCATACAAGATCAAAATCAACATAGATTTTCTTTCTTGAGTGTCTCACATGACTGATAGTATGAAGAGGGATTATAGCTTAATGTATAACCTTTAAATCTGTTACTTTCTTTAATACCAAAGAAAACAGTTATTTCTTTATTCTCTGCCAATTTGTGAAATATTATCATTTTTCCTAAGTTTATCCTGTTCAAAAATCTGTACACTGCTTTATATTCCCAGAGAGGTTCTTTCAGGAATAAATCTATCCCTATAAAATATTGTCGATAACATAATTATCCATGGAAATTCTATGGCAGAGGTTTTCAAAGGAGTCTACAGTCACTCATCCAAATGAATCAAAACCTGATGACGCTTGACCACCTCTGAAAGTCTAGGTCAGTAATCCCTTATACTTTCTGCATGTTGTCCTCAGCAGCTTTACAGACAGGAGACGAATCCAGGTTTCACTAAAACCAAAATTTACTTCTGTTAATAATTTTTAATAAGATCAGTTCTAAATATATGCAAGAGCCATTACAGTCTCTTAAATTAATCTGAGGTCCTCGACAAAAATAAATCAGAAACACTTAATTTTGTACTAGCCATGGCACAGCATTTCTTTACTTGTGTACATCCACTGATCTCTGCAATGTTTAGCAACTCATATCTGGTGGAGTTGCCTGGCAGAGACTTAGTAATTATTACTTCTAATTCATTCAGCTCCTCAATTCTGGGATCTCAACAAACTCTAGGCAATCACTGTGGATTTGTGGGGGTGCAACTACAGTGAAGTCACACCAGTATTTCCCAGCCAGATTTCAACAACTGCGGGAGGACCTCGGCAAGTCAGCAGAATTTGAAGGTTACATACTATAAGTTTGGCATTATGTCTCTCCTGGTTTAGCTATACTTCCAGCTCTGCCTACCTGAGACACAGTTTATGTTAATGAAGTCCTTTCACAAATAGAGCTAAAGCATTTTTTTGGTTCAATGACATAAGCTTTTTAGGCAAAATGGCTCCTCTGTTAAGTCAGTTACATCTAGATTGGGAGTGTTGGAGGAGGGATGGAAAGTTGCTGGCAGACTAGCATTGTTCTGGCAATTCAAGGGTGATTTTTTTCTCAGTCCTAACAGATGTAGCTATGCCAGCACAACTATGTAAACTCATAAACAGTGTAAACTTTGCCTCGGTTAATCATCATTTGGATTGACTTGGGCTATGGGCTCAGTTGAGACACGATGCCAGTGAGTGATCCTCATCCAGATCTTTGGAACCTGGAGATGCTCCTTGCAGATTTGTACTTCTCATTCTAACAGAAGGGAACAGAATTTGGGCCAGGATTTCAATTGATTCTGAGAGCAACGTGCATAGATGAAGTCAATGCTGGCTTCTGTGAAAACTCAGACAATTAAATATAAAAGAATTATTAAATAATTGATAACACATAAACATGCAAATAGCCTCCAATGTAAAGCATACATTTACAAAACTTGTCCTAAGTTCAACACCAAGCTTGGTAAATTTCGTATGTGACTTCCCATTCTGATATTTGAAGCTGGTGGCATATTTTGAACATTATAGAAAGTTTTTTAAAAGTCCATATGCGTGTTTTGGAACTGTATTTAAATGAAGGGGAAAAAAGTCTTCTACCTTTGAATTTTGCCAAGAGGCCAAAAAGGGGGTAACTTCTGTCAGTGTTTCTGTGATTGAAATATTTTTTACATTAATAGCCTGCAAAATTCTGCAGTATTTTCCATTAGGAATGGAAACAGAAAATACATAGAAAAGGTCAGATTTTCAAAGGAAATGGCAGAAAAAAGCTTCAATTGTGAAGTTATTTTAGTTTCATTTATGACTTTCTAATAAAACGGAAAAAATTAGAGTCAAATTACTATTTAAAACATTTTTAACACTGCAACATTGAAGCTTTAAATATTAAAAGAACTACGATTTTATTTGCAGTCACGAGAATAAGTCTGTCTCTTAGGAGAAAGCTGGATCAAAGAACTGGTAAAAGGAAATGGACCATCCATTTCCAGTCAGACTGCATATAGATTGAAAGACTTTTTGCTGTCTTCTTATGGTTATTTATTTAGGGTGTCATTCACAAACATGGGTATCCATTAAACTCTTGGAGGCAGATCTTTTTGGGGAATGAATGACTACTGTGTGCACAGAACAGTGGATCCAAGTGCAGCCACTGCCCTGTGGAACCAGCATTGTATTAACAAGCGACAACAAATGGCATGAGCTGAGCCAAGGAGCTCCGTGTACTTTGTAAGGGACAACTGTGTACACTGTCACCATCACAACTGTTCCCCTTGGTGGCAGTCTGAGTACAGAGGTCAAGGACAGAATGGAATTGAAAAGATTATCCTTTGCACCATGCCAGCCTGTGTGCTACCTGTTTTTGTAATTTAATGACGTGACATTCTGCTTAAGGAGTAAATTTACATTGAACTCTTTATAAACAGCATTTGAAATACCTAGTTTAAAATGGTACCTTTATTCTCTTTAGCAAACCTTTGTGAGGACTGTGATTCTGAAGTGAAATGTTTTTCTAGATGTATTACTAAAATGGAAACAACTTGAAACAAAGATGTAAGACTTGCCAACAGGTTGGCCAGCCTGGGGAGGCAAGCTTTAAACTCTGAAAGGTGGAAGACACGGACATACTGGAGCAAGTCCAGCAAAGAGTCATGGAGATCATTGAGCAATAAGAGAATCTCACAAAAGGAGAGGCTGAGAGCTGGGACTGTTCAGCCCGAAAAGGGCTTGGGGGGATCTTGTCAAGTGTATAAATATCTGTTAGGAGGGTATGAAGAAGCCAGAGTCAGACCCTACTCAGAGGTGCTGAGTAAGTCTCAGTAATAAAAAAATGGTCAGGTAACCTACGAGCACTGGAGGGGTGTAAAGGTAAGTGTGGATGGGATTAAAAGGCTGCGGTCCTTTGCTCAGTCTGTGTACTAAAATTCATGCCAAGCTACCAAGAAACCCATGCTCATGGTCAAAGCTACAGTGCATCTGGCAACCCAGGTTAACCCCTTCATGCTAGACTGGCCATTTACTTCAGGAACACTCCACAGAAGCTAAAATCTCTGTTGACTACTTATTTCATGAACCCCCACAGCTAATCACTGGCAGTTTTAAGGGATCACGAAAATTTGCAGCTGTATGGAAAAAGCAGCTAACTACTATCTTTAGTGTTTGCATTTTTAAAATCGCTTTTGCAAGAATAGGGACAGAAAAGTATTTTAAAAGAAACATAGTTGAGGTTGTTTATAAAGGTCCCCAAAACATAGCAGATCAGTGACACCAAAACATTTCAGTGCCAAAACCTGGCTGTGTTAGGCGTAAACAGCACCTGTTGTAAATATCTACAGAATCCATTCTCACAACTTAATCATTTAGAAAAAATCAATAATATTTCTGAGTATTAATTTCTTGGATTATACATATGAATCTCTGATGTCCAGACAGTGGCCACAAAATTATTCACGTCAAAAGCCATGCAATTGAAATAAACACATTTGATCTGTGTTTCTTCAGAAAATCTTAACTGAATGAACCACGTTAACTACTATCAAGATGGACAGAAACGCGCAGATACAAACACTGAGCTGAACTGGGAAACGTTATAAATACCTTTGACATTTACGTGCTGCTTGAATCTATTTAAATAACCACGTCTGTCAGTTATCCTTCTTAGGAGTTTCCATGTATCACAAGGGCTCAGGAAAGGTCTACTATTAAGAAGTACTCCATAAATAGTTTGATTTCTGTAGTAACTACGAATGTCAAAGGCAAATGACATCATATGTATTAAAATCACAAAGCACACATATTTCTTATATTCTCTGAAATTAAAAAAAAATGAAAAATATAGCACACTGCTCATCATGTTTTTAAATCAAACCACCTCATCATGGAAAAGAATCAAAGCCAAATGCGTATTATTCTTGCCTTTAAAAGTGCAGTGAAAATGACTGTGTGAGGTTAGTTTCCAGTGTTAAACCTCCTTTTATATAATGGATCCTACATCAAAATGTATTTTCTTAATAGGTGATCTTATTAAAAAATTGCTAGGAAAGATGATAGCAAAATCATGTTTGAAAGTGCCAGAAACATGAAATAATTTTCTGTTATAGCTTCTTATAATAGCCTAAATACAACTGGGAATTAACGTTACTAAAGAGAAAATGTTCAGTGGTGTGGAAAATGAAAGTAAAGGAGATAGAACAGAAAATAAATGTCTTATTTCAGCACAGAAACTTTAAAATTCATTACAATGCTAGTGCTCCAAAAGTTTAGATAGTCTGATTTACAAAAGTCATTAAAATACTAATATGAGAAAAACAAAAAAGCATCAATACAAATACACTGTACTTTCCTAATGCTAAAATGAGGACTTCCATAAATGTAAGGTACATTGATGTACCAAACTACATTTAAATTTCTGTCAAATCACTTCAATTTCTTAGTTTGTCTTTATTATTCATGGTTAATCAATATGCACATAGAGCTCACGATGAAACATGACATGACTAATATGGCAATTATTGAAAAAAAAAGCCAACTTAACTGTTTTCCAAACATAAACTTCATAAAGAACTTCTCTTGGTTTCTGATACTTCTTTCCATGTAATTTCACAAACACTTTAAAGAGCAAGACTGCAATTCTGGAGGTGTTTAAAAAAAGGGTAGATGGGGCACTGAGGGACATGGTTTAGAAGTGGCTCTTGTCAGGGTAGGCTAAAGGTTGGACTCGATGATCTTAAAGGTCCCTTCCAACCTCAACAATTCTATGATTCTATGATTCTAATTGTAAGAGTGAATCTAAATTAAGAAAAAGAAAAAAAAGAATTGTTGGATGGTTTAAGAATTATTATATGACAGCCCAGCTACATCTGAAATATTTTGTTACAAAGAAAGATTTATCACCTTACAGTAGTGCCTAATTAAAATAGGATCTCTATTTGTTATCTCAAAGTACAAATAGTATAATTTAAAATTTGTAAAAATAGCTTGGCATGATGGAGATTTGGTGGAACCATGATAAAGCTGGTCTTGCATATTGAAAAAAATGGGCACACATGATAATAAAATTGTTAGCTTACAAAAATATTAACCCACCAACCCCTCACCCCCAAAGAACACAGTGTAACTCTGTCAGGTTGCCTCTTTTCACTTACGCTCCCTCCAGAGAGTTAGAGGCTGCTCTATTTCATAGAATTAATGTAACCACAATATAAAGAACAACTAATGTTTGCAAAGTTTGTTTCTCCCATTTGATAAAGACGAATATGTAGGTCTTATATAGAACATAATTTTCTAGAATCTTTTAGCTGGGCCTGAGGCAGATCCTCTATAAACTCTTTCCAATTCAAAGAAGTTACTGTGCAGAGTGTTTCAAAGTCAGTAACAAAATATGACTGAATAAGTTAATGCAAAAATAATGTTACTATTCCTTTGCACAATTTCATTGGGACTCTTAAACGTCCTCTTTTTTAAAGAGCAGCATGAAAAGTATTGAGCTACAAATTAGGAAGATGATAGATGGAGAGAAATAATTTAACTCCATGTGTAAATACCTATAAGGTTATTTTCAAGCCTCTGTCGCTTTTATATGTATTGATCAAACTATGAAAAAAACTATTAAAGGACTAATATATATGTGCATTTCTTCTGCTGTTTTCTTGTGAACTGTACATGTGTACAATCGTGAGATCATCTTGCTGTGTTGCAGTTGCACAGTCCTGCCACAAAGTTAGTATCACCAGTTCATACCTGTAAAGAAGATCTTGCAACCTCATGCACTCACCAGTGAGGGTCCTATGCTGCCCCCCAGGCTGCTGGGGTAAGTAACCCAGCCAGAGAAAAGGAACCAGGCTAGAATGTGTTCATACTGTGGTGATTTTCATATGAATTTTAAAATCTTTATGTCAGCTGCAGTCTGGCAAAAATTAGTGTCTTACACAGTGTTTCATAGCACAGTCAGAGGGGAGACTAATGTACTGAGTTAGCTGCCATTACAGACCAATCACTGACCTGTTCTTTGTGCACGAGAGGATCGGTGTCAGTTGCCCATGTTGATTCTTTTAGATTTGTTGATAAAAATGGATGTTGACACACTGCGGCCTCTGGCAGACAGACAAAGTTGTACTTTGACAATTGACCTTTTCAAATTAAAAATTGCCAAAGGATATGTGGTCTATTTTCCTTATTTCCTTTTCCTTGTCTTTCATATACCAAGAACCTCTTTCTGCTCTCTGATCAATGTGGATGCCAGAAATAGAAATAAGATGAATTGTATTGCAGCCCTCCTACTGTGCTGAAATTCAGATCTGTTTCAATAAGCACAGGCCATTTGCTGTCATAGTTGTCACTCCACTTAAACTCAGTCTTCTTGCTTACGTAGCTTGGGATGTTTGCTCCTAAAATTCAGCACAATTTTCATCTTTCCTTTTCCATTCATGTGAATAATGCTGAACTTCCCATGGTAGGAAACTTCAAACATGTTATGAAGCAACAATGAGACTCAGAATTCCCTCTTTGCCCACTACCTGTCAGATATTACCATTTTCCTGCTATTTAAGAGAGCAGAGATCTACTTTTTCTGAAGAAGACATAGAAGAAACTACATTACTTGCAGGACCCTGTCTCGTTATTCATGCTTACAGAGGAAAACTTTTACTGTCTCCTGAACTCAATTTTAATTCAAGCCATTTTCTGATTTTACCCTTTCCTTTAGAATATCTATTTTTTAAAATATTATATGTAAGTCATATCTGGTTGTGCTGAATCAAATTCTAACTCTTTTACTCCATCTTCACCTGGGTAAATCACTTGAGCAAGTTCAGACTTTTGTAAGATCTTCAGGATTTCACCCATTTAATGCATGTATAGCTTCATAATTATTTACGTTTAGTAATCCAATTTTGACCATCTCCTGACTATTTCAAGGAAAAAAAAATTGCCATTTTAAAATTTTCTCCATAACATTCTGTTTTCCTCCCCTTAAGTACCTCTCACAAGTACACGTGTGTACGTCTCTGCATGTGTATAATGCGGGCTAAGTATCTAAGTGGAATTCCTCATATTAAGTTTCAATGGAAACTTTTTTTTGTGTGTAGTACAATATGTATACTGTGAATGAAGAAGATAACATATAGGTACACAGATCTACACATCAGACAATTTTATGAGGTCTAAGAATTAATTGGTTAGTTTAAAATGCTAAAATGATTCCCGTAGGATTTATGAGCTAAGAATGCTCAGGGGTTTAGTGTCCTGACATCTCTTTAATTAGCAGCCTCCAAGATCTCACACTAAGAAGATGCTAAGCTAGTGCCTTCTGTCATATCTCAAGAGTTTCAGAAGGCTTGGAAGCCGCAGAGGAAGGTGAATGTACTATGCCTGTGAGCTATACAATATGTTCAAAGTACCGTTTTCTTACTAGTATCAAGTTAGGACTTCTTGCTACCTCTCCTACTTTGATAGTGATGCAGTTCTAAAAGAAATCCTAAGAACAATCCAGCAAAAATGGGAGAAGTAAATAAAGATGCCGTTGAAAAATACTTGGAGAACAACCCCCAGTTTGCCAAGGAGTATTTCGACCAAAAAATGAGGGCAGAAGTGCTGGGAAGTATCTTTAAAGTGAGCCCTGGAGATGTGAAGGAAGGAGTCAGCTTCAAAGACATGTCCCGTCTGGAGGAGTCTCACATACTTTTTGAGCTGCTACTAGAAATCCAGGATGAAGGAGGCACTATGGAAAAGACAGTGCACAAGGCCCTGCAGAGGCTGGCACAGCTGTTGGCAGCTGATCGGTGTAGTATGTTTATTTTTCGTTCCCGAAATGGTATTCCAGAGGTAGCCACCAGGCTTCTCGATGTCACTCCAACTTCCAAGTTTGAGGACAATTTGGTGAATCCAGACAATGAGGCTGTTTTTCCTCTGGACATCGGGATAGCAGGATGGGTTGCTCATACCAAGAAGTTTTTTAATATACCTGATGTGAAAAAGGTAAGTGACTTCTCTTGGGGAATGGGTTTCTGTGCGTTCGCTTACTCAGCTTCCTTCACAGGGCTTGTGGTACAGAGCCGTTCTTCAGAAGCATCCCAGAGACAGAAATCCAGACCAAATGCACAAGAAAAGCAGCAGCATAGTTTGCTTAAAATACAGTAGAACTACATCCTGTAACCTAGTGAGGTATTTCCAGTATCCTTGCACAATAGTTGTAATGTAATTTACTATAATAAGGGAGGAGAATATTAGATTAATAGAGACCAATAAGTACTTGTGCTTCTGTTGAACAAGGCAGGCTCCTATTCTGTTTTCCAGTATGGGTTTGCAAGCGTTCTCCCTTACCATTCCGTGCTGCCATACATGCACCTCTGAACATAATTAATTTGCAGCTTTTGTAATGAGGATGCTTCCTTATAAGTAGGTGGATGAAGCCAGATGAAGATGATGTCAACATATATGTTCAGTTTCAAGTCTGTCTTTGAATTTAAAATGGCTCCAAATTTTGTGTATGTCCAGTTACAGGGCTTTTGTTCAGAACCATCTATAGAAGATTAATGACTCAGAGCTTCTTTAGTTATTGTGCTGATAAGGTTATTACAAATGTTAATTAAAATGACGAGTGACCTAACAGAAACATGCATGAATAAGAACTGCTTTAGAAACTGCTCTGAAATACATGGGGAAACATAAACGTGCTTTGATTGTTATAGAGTTCTTTAAAAATAGCTAACCTTACATTATCAAAAGGTGACATCTTCATCTCTTTTTACTCTTATATGGAAAAACTCAGCATAATCAAATGGTGCTAAAATCATTATACAAGATGACGGTCTGGTTCTCAGTATTTCCTGTACATTCAGTTAAAAATTACGGGCCATTTTAGAGATGGAAACCACCTCAGTGTCCTAAGCTCAATGTAAACAATAAAAATCTTTATACACAGCAATTAGGTATGTTTTCCAGGAGTTAAACAAAAAGTAATGTATTTTATCATGTTAAAAGTTGGCAGGTATAAAGAAATAAAGGACTACTTTTCAAGCTCAGAAACAAATGAAAATGCATATATATGTGAAAAGAACATTCCAATATATAGTAAACTACTTCAGATGTAAGTAGGAATCACAGGAGCAAACAGAAGAATGACTGATTGGAGAAAAGAAATCAGTTGATTTTTAACTGACCACAAAGATGCATTCTTCAATGTCTGCTATTCTGACAAGAAGCATATGACTTACTGCCTCTTACCACCACATGGGGAGATTGGAGGATAATCCTTCTAAATTCATAAGGCTGATTACGTGAGAAAAGATCAGAAGGATCAAGAAAGATGTGCCTTCTATCAGACACTGGACTGCTCCTTAATATCATTATGTGAGAGGTGCCCACAGGAGGGCTGCCCAAACATTTCTGTGTTTGCAATAGGATTTGTTCAAAATTTTGTGACAAATGTAATTTGAATATGCTTAAATAAGAGAACCTTTCTGTCTATCTAATCCTACTATGTATACATTTTGCACTCATAAATGAATTCATGTCAGCTGAATATCTGTCCAGATATTATTCAGTCATTCTAAGGTAATCTTTACTTAGGCATTCAGTTACTCTCTCAGTATGGTCTATGCCATTAGGCCCACACTTAAAAATGCAGTTAAACCACGAAGCCATTAATCCACATTTGGTAACTAAATGTAATCAGAACACTGACATTTTAAAAGTTAATTGCAAAATTCCCTGAGACTTCTCTGGGACCAAGATTTTTTATTTAAAAACAACCCTGAAGGTCTCAGAATTGTCACCATTTCCATTCTACCTGTAAAAAAAAGTCAAGTGTGCAAATCCACACTCCTCACACAGGCAAAGCTCCCACTATTGTCACCAGAATCTTTATCTCAGTAAGGAACCCAGAACTGCATCTATAGTCAGTAACATTTAAGGAATATAATTAGTCCATGGCAGCAGAAAGAGGCAGCCACTGAAGCCTTTACGACGTTTTTGAAAGGATAATTATTTTTCAGATCACTTTGTATGCACTTCAGTCAAACTAGATTGTCTGCTACCCAAATCCTGAGCAAAAAATGACAAGCAGAGTTAAGCCAGAGAGGAATTTTGCCCCTTCTGCCTTGTCAGAATACAAAATGCACAACGAATAATTCTAGATGGCTATAGCACTTTAAAGATGTCATGTCTAATCACTTTCTATTGTTGACATAATCCATATCCAAACAGCATAGTGGTTTTTAAGTCTTAAGTACGTGACAACATTGACAAACCCACGGTGAAACATTTTCATGCTTCAAACAACGCCCCTTTAGAACAAGAGGGAATGTAATGAAAGATCACAACAGCAGTAAATCACTGAAAAAACTAAGACTCCACTTTTAGTGCCTGGTAGCCAGTTCTTTAGGGATTATCTCCTTCTTCAACCTGGAAAGGTACCAATAAACGTGAGGAAGCTCCTCATCCTGACTAATGCTTGAGAAAAGAAAAGCAGAGGAAAAGATACAGACATTCCATAATTAACTTAATAGCCAGAACAGTTTCCCCCCACAAGATTATGGACCTGTTGACTGTGAGAGCTAATAGCGTATAATCCAGGATTTAACAGTAGTGAGAAACAGAAGACCAGGCAGGACCATTACAGTAATGATTTGCCTTACATTATTCCCAGGATCTATCAGAGTACAGGACTCAAATATTCCAAAGTAAAATAATAGACTGCGTAACATTTGATGTGTCCATTAATATTCTTTAAATTCATATTTAAAGAATAACATGGACAACAGGATAGAGTACTATAACCTTACATCTTTTGCTAAGGCATTATTTTCAAATAAAACTAAGAACTAAGAAGTAGCTAAACAACGAGCATGTCTTCTGAGGAATCAAAATCTCACATTCTCACCCTGTAAGAACCAATAATAAAGACTGTATATATTTGCTTTAATCCATCATTTATTTAAATTATTGCATTATTTCTTTTAATTCAGAGATATTTGAAGACAAAGATTTAACTGAGGATTGTAAATTCAAGAAATAATATTCCTGGTTATAGTAGAGTATAAAATTATATAAATGGTGAAAAAACGCTTCAAAAGAAGTGAAGGCTTTTGGATTAGATCCAAAAAGGGACTCAAATTTTCTGATGCTGAAATAACAAGCCCTCGCTTTTAGAGATCCTGCACTGGTATCCACAACCTCCAGTGAAGTGAAGGAACAACAGAGTGTGGAGAGATTCTGGTGCTTCCAACTCAAATTAAGCAGCCAGGGCAGTGATTATTGTGGCACCTAGTTTAACCACTGGAATCCTATGATACAAAACAAATACATCTTCAAGTTGCAAGCACTTCTGTCATCCCTTTGTAAACTGATTCAGCTTCAGCTTGCATGAGTCTTTTTTCTGGGAGCTCTACTTCTTTTTAATGCAACGGTGGGAGAGACTTCAATTCCAGGCCTGTCTGAAGTGACAGGAGTTTCAGATTCATGGGAATGTGCCAGTCCTCAGACTCCAGGCTGTCTGAACCTGGAACAAGGATGAAGAGACACTCCATCCCTTTTCTTGAAACTATACCAAACTGTAACATAAATTAAAGATTATTTGAAGAGGGGACAGAAAAGTTCAAAAAGAAGCATGGTTTTGCAGCTCAGTGGTTCAAACTCCTGTGTGGCAGCGAGGAGCCCTGGACACTGAACTGTTGTCCAGTTGCTATGTGTGCAAACAGTTGCTCTGGTAATACACAGCAGTGGTCCTGGGATCAGGCAGGAGTCTTAGACTCCCTCCTAGGGCAAGAAGACATGGCTGGAATCAGGCGCATCCTTGTAAAAAATATGGAGCAGTGGGAAAGCACAGGAGAGAGCAAGATGGTCTATGACACAACTAGTTGCCCTAAAAATGGAAAGAATGGAGTCACTTTGTGGTAGAGCTAGGCTCCTAACAATGTGATCTTGGAGAAGAAACCCAAATATCCAACATATTGACAAGGCAGAGTATGTTAAAAAAGCTTCAAAGGCCAGAGGAAGATTGTTAAAATAATTTTAGAGGGAAGTTCTTGAGACAAAAAGCAGAGTTGCTAAGATGAGAAGAAATGAGAGCAAAGGTAAACAATGTTACAGAGATGCTGCCTTCCTGAATGTCTGGAAAGTAATAAGAACCGAAAGAAATAATCCTAAAATAAACTAAAAAGGGGAAAAAACTGAGAGGTAGCCTTTTACCTGGGAAGAACTTGCATTGTAAATGTTAATGTCTGCTCCTCCATTTTATCTTATCATCTTGATAATAAAAAACAGATTGTCATAAACTCACACTGAATATAGTAAATATTAACTGGAAAAATGGAAATGTGTTTCAATCTGTTATAAGGACAAAGATTCAGTCAACTTACAAGAAAACATTTTAACACAGGAATAAATTTATATTAATCGTGCCTTCCCGAAGAAAAACCCAAACTTTTAGTTCTTTCTTTCACTTGACTTCTGTTAAAAGAAGAAAGCTCCCAAAATTGAAGAAAAAATTAATATTAAAAACTAAAATGAAAATCTAAATTTTTAGCTTCAAGCCATATAACACAGATTCAATTTTTAAAAGTTGCAAAATAGACACTACATATGATAAATAACAAGCAGACATTTCAATGGCATGACTGAAAAGTTCAACCCCCAAATGCTGTTAAAGATATCTTAATTTCTACTTGATTTTGTTTCAAAACTCTAGTGATCTTGAAGATATCAAAGTCAATTTGTTCTGCAATGCTAGTAAGTTACATGTCAAAATGCAGTTGTTTTACATCCCTGACAGTGTGGGATTTTTTGAGTGTGCCCTAATGAATGGCAAACTCATTTAGTTAGTTAGTTTTGATTTTGAATCAGACTGATGACATTTTCATAGCTGATGATAGGTGCTTTTTATTTTCCATTCATACTCAATTATATCATTATGAAAAAAAATATTTGTAAGTTGAAATTAGGATAAGCAGAAATAAGAGATGAAGCAATATGGCACACCAATACCACCTACTCAGTGGCAAAAAATTTTGTCTGAGAAACCAATGCAAGACAAGCTGTGGGAGAAGAAAATATCAGTATAGGAGAAAATATTGCAAGGCTACCAGAAAGGAAAACAGAAACATGTAAAGATATGCAAATAAATGTGTGATAATGATAAGAGCGTGACACCAGCTCCTGATGTCAGAGGTTTCTGTGATTCCTGTTCCAGTAGTGCTCCAGACCCACCCCTGGTCATCTTACATCCAAAGGATGATGCATTTTGACCAGCCTGAGCTCATCTGTCCAACCCAGAACCTCTGGCCCAACATGAGCAAAGTAGTCATAGCTGCAATGGGTCCCAGAAAGCCATTCTTCCTCTGTGCTTCACAAGAGGAAAGAGGTGGAGGAAAACAGTTGTCTGCTCTCTTGACACTATCTCCTCAGATGCAGGATTAAGTCTTTTCATTTCTCCTTAAGTGTGATATTTGATACGCTTTGCCAAACTCAAAATGGAGAGGTAGACTGCACAGCAGATACTGACATGTCACTCAGAGTCGACAGAAGAAGGAACAGTAAGAGTTTTTTGAATAGGAGTAATGATGATATGAAAACCAAGGTCTAAATGTCATCTGTGGAACATAAACAAAACTACATCATGCTGCTTCCTAGCAAGTCTCCCATAAGCAAAGGTTTATGGGATAGTCTAATTTCCTAACATTTCAAAGCCCATGTGTAATGAACATGCTGACAGTGTGCTAAATGAAAAGCAATTGGGAATAACAAGTATACTGGAGATGTGAGAAGCCTTGGTACTAACACTATTGAGCTGCTCTTCCTATTACCTCAAATGAACCAGAGCAGTGAATCTTTACCCTGACTAGCCGAACAGGAAAGAGGGATCCTTGTTCCCTTATACTTTCATTTTTAATTGCTTTTCACACTTGTCCATTTCTCAGTCTTTCCTGCATTTGTACAAATTACATACTTTTGCACGTGCAATGGAAACCAAAATAACAAGGGTTACCCTATCTCATTGTTTACAATAGTTTTTGCATTTTCTGATTAAATTTACACTCAGCAAATAATTTACACTGCTGACTTTGACCTGGAGTTTCCAATAGTGTCAAACTCACTTGCCTCAGGCTGCATTCTGTCATTAGTCTCAAGGTTTAGCTCGGTGTTCTGGAGCGAGTGTAGCAAATCCTAAGATAACGTGATTTGGGTGATGTAATGAATATTAGAATGATGGTCTTCATTTTTTTTATGCTTGCCATAGAATAAAGCCTGTGAAAGGTTAGAAATTTTTGCAGAGCTCTTTTTCATAGTTTGCTTAAAGAACTGTGGGATATCTAAAATCTGCCAACGAAGGAGAATTCATCATGAAATAAATTAGGTCCTTAAAAACTGGTAAAAGGAAACATAGAAGAACATACCACTCCCAAGAAAGGAACTGAGATCTGCAGGAGAGCCATGAAATAAGAGAGACAAGATGGTTCCTTCTTCTGAACAGTCCATCAATAAGAACTTTTCAGATACAATAAAGCACCACTGATTTTTTTAAAAAACCCTTACATAATCATAAAGCATTATCTACTCATGTAGTCTTTAAAAATTAACTTTCTTCTCCAAATGCCTGTTGTTCCCAGGGAGCGAGTTTTTCTCATTTATATTTATTTTACTTTATTACAGATATGAACTTATAGTTGGGTAGCTACAATTCATAATCAGATGTAGTATAGTCTCAGTAAGCAAGTTTATTTGTAACTGCTATATGAAGAAAATAAAAATTATTTTTAGAAAGAATGGGCTTATTTTTCACTTTCACAGAGGTGTAATCACACTGTTTTCACAACAGTGACTTCTGATTTCATAAATTCCACTGCTAACTATGAGATGGAAATTAGGCTTCTAAAACTTAAAGGAATTGAAAAGTTGCGGCCAAATGATCTGAACATAGAGCATTATATTGATATTTCATTGTTAAGAGGTTTATAATAATAATGTGTAGTAGTGTTGGTAAGTTACAGTGAGACAAAACTGGCTTCATGGTTTAGAGAATGAAGAAACATGAATTAGCTAATAATTTTAAGTGTATAGGCTAGATCCATAGTAGCTTTTCAAACCCCTCTCCTATTACCTTCTATCTATAACAGAAAAATGAACACAAAGAGGCATCCTGACTTTCCACCCCTGTATGCTGGTGCTAGCTTAGTGCATGTTGCGCATCTTAGGATAAATCTACAGAATTGATCATTGTACAGTAAATAGCTGTGTTTAGCTTTAAACAAAGCTAGTAGAAAATGCTTGCAAATATACTACAGTTAGAGTTATCAATAGATCGCCTTTCCCTCACTTTTTTAAAAGCCTATTTTTATGATTTATCTTAGAGCTGAAAGTTCAAATCTTGCTCTGAAAGATGGTTGGATTCAAAAGATCAGGCTCAAATAGACTAAGTGTCCACATTCATATATCCATGGGAGCACCAAGATGCTCTTCTGGCTCTGGTACTGCAGAGCATATTTCTGGCTTATTTGCCTATGAACATGATTTTCCAGACATTGTGAAAAGTGATTTTCTTTGAAAACAGAAGCAGATTATGTTCTCAAGAGAAAATATTTTAAAACCTTGATTGGAAATAAAGGCTTTAAAACTAGCAATTATGTGCAAAATATTCAATAATGAAAAGTCTAAATCTAAGCACAAATTTTTGCTTGTATATGCAAATCATGTGCGATAGGAGTCTTCGTATATGCTGTGGGAACACTGCCAATGTGTTACGAGGTATTTATATCTTTCTGCATTGCACTATCTAGGCACAACTTAGGATGGCTTGTGGTTAGTGAACTTTTTGTTTATTAACACAGACTTGCATTCTTTAAAATTTTTCTATCATCCTCTGCAAAAATTGTATAACCAAAGTGCTTCTTCTGAACACTCTGAACACCACTGCTTGTACCTTTAGTCTGGAGTTATTAAACAAATTACAACTCAGCATCTGTGTCCTGCTGATTCAGCTCACTTTGTGTATACAGGTTCCTTTTAAGTATGCAGAAATCCAGGAGTGTCTGAAATTTTTATTTATTCCCTCATAGCAGCATACAGCGCTCTAAAATCAGGAACTTGGGCCTCACCATTATGCTAGTTGTTCTTAGTGAGGCAGAGGAACTACAAAGCAGGGTCAAATTCTCTATCTGATTTACTTTATTTTGAATAGCTAAAACAGTCAGAGATTCAGAAATTGTTCCTGAAGCCCCAAAACACACACAAAACCAGAATGGTTCTGTCAGTAGGTAAAACATCTCAGAGAAAATAAAATATTTCCACTAATAGCATACTTGTTTAGCAGACTACAGGACAGCATTTGATTGTTACATAGAAGAGACAGGTTGACTAGCATTTTCCCTGGATGTCTGTTAAGTGAGATACCCCTATAGTATTCTCCGAGAGAAACAGAAAACAACAACTCAGGGAAAATTTGACAGAAACGGAGAAAACATTTCCTCTTCACTTAGACAATATATTCAGAACTGGCTACACTTTCCAGGAACCCAAATACAGCCTGATACGTTGAACTACACAGAAAACATATTGGTTACTTTTATTATTCTTTTTGTTTGTTTGTTTAAGTAGTTTCGTGTTTAAATTATGAAAGCAGAAATTCCACTATGTGTCAGCCTGCAACATTCTCCAGCTCATTGGCAAGGAAGAGACCTTGAGATCTACCACGCAGATCTTGGCTGCCTAAGCTAATGCAGTAATTAATAGCAGTAATATGTATCAGCTCTGCGGGTAGACATGCAGTAACAAGTCAGCCACTTTACAAGTGGGTTCACAAATACTTGCTAACAGAAAGGGATTGGTAAGGTTTGGGAGTCTTGGTTCTGGATGGATGTCCTTAAAACAGGACTCCTTTGGCCTCCCTCTGGCCAGCTGCAATTCCTATCCATGGTGTTGGAATGTAGTCTGACCTTCCCTGGTTACCAGGCCACTCGCCACCTCTTGGCATTCTCATTTAGCACCAACTGCTCATCACCTTCAGAAATAAGTATACCTGTTAAAGGAAATTCAGGCCGAATTTGAGTGTGGACCAGGACTTGAGTGCTCATTGCTCTGAAGAAGTAGTTTGAGCACTGACTTGTTAGAAGTGGCAGATGCGAGGTAACGGAAGAGGCTCAATAAATACAGAATCTGGCTATTTTAGCTGCTTACTAGAACCATGTCATTTCTCAGTATGCACATGTTGACAGATTTCAATCCCCAAACTCATAACTCAGCTCATTTAGATATATTATCATAAGAACATCACAAAACACAACCCTTGACAAACAGATTTCCCTGATGAATTTCAAATCCTTTTTTTAAATTAGAGAACACTAAAGCATTTCAAAGAAAAACCCAAAAATTTCTTTGATATGAGGAAATGAAACAGCTTTCCATGAAACATGAACTAGCTTCCCAGTAGCTTTTACATAAAAGAATGAAAAAGAATAGCTTTTAGTAAACCCTCCTCAGCACTCAGTTTCAAGGATGAAATTGATGGAGTAGTTAGTTGTAGCTCATTCATTAGTCATGTGGTCTCATTCCCACAGGATCACACACACCCAACAACGGCAGCTCTGTGTCCTAATGCCGCAGTCCTACACCCTCCCATTCACCAGAAGAGCATGTTGGACTGGGAGCAGCAGGAATGGGAGTCTGTCAGACAGGAAGGAATAAGAAGTGGTTCATCCAGATGCATACCTGCTGGGGGTGACTGTCAGAAGCATTTTTAGCCATATACATTCAGGACAGATGGTAGTTTGAACACTGTGTAATGGGACAGTATAATGAATTTTATCTACAGAAATAACTAAATAATAAGAGATATTAACATAGCTATGAAGTCATTCTCTTACATGCAACCCACATGTATTAGACTCTCAGGTAACCACAAAGTCATATTACTCTCTCCTTTATTCTAGATTTTCACATATTTTTAAATCCTCAAATTCCTCATCATTCTAATAAAAACCTGCACAGAACTTAGCTTCAGAAGCTGTATTCATTACTAATGCCTAAGTTAAGGTCGTACATATAACGCTGCAAGATTGGGTTAAATAATGATAGTGGGGTTTTTTGCAAGTATAAACCTACTGCACTGTGAAACTGTGCTCATAGCATTGCAAACATAAATTATCAAATTACATGATCATTTGCTTTTGGCATGGTAACTATGCGTTTCATTTGTGTTTTGTTTTGGTTTTTTTTTCTTTCAGAACAACCATTTTTCTGACTTTCTGGACAAAAAAACTGGTTATACAACACTCAATATGTTGGCAACCCCAATTATGCAGGGTAAAGAGGTGCTTGCTGTTGTGATGGCACTCAACAAATTAAATGCCACTGAATTCTCAAAAGAGGATGAAGAGGTAATAACCCCAAATATCACACACAGTAGAGCTGTTTAGTTCAACAAGTAGTTTGAGTGAATCTACCTCTTGATTTGACATTTTTGTCTTATTTTTGCTCTTTGTCATTTTTAGGTCTTTAAAAAATACCTCAATTTTATATCTTTGGTCCTAAGACATCATCATACGACATATCTCTACAATATTGAATGCCGAAGAAGTCAGGTATAGAGGAATTTGTTAATGATAATACTTCATGTTTGTGTGAAACCATTATTATTCCCAGTATTTTATATTCTTGCAAGCTTATTGAAGTAAGGATAGCATCTATTTAATTCTTTTATTTGATAATAGTAATGCAGCTTATAATTTTATTCTGGAATGCCCAGGATTCATATATTTATGTTTTCTTAGTGTTGCAAACATTTACCCTCTTTCTCTTTTGTTGTAAATAGATGCTTTTGTGGTCTGCCAACAAAGTGTTTGAAGAGCTAACAGATATAGAACGGCAGTTTCACAAAGCACTGTATACTATTCGAATGTATTTGAATTGTGAAAGGTACTCTGTTGGTCTGCTGGACATGACTAAAGAGAAGGTAACAATCACTTTGTCTACTTGCTAGATAAGTGCTGCTCCTAACTTTAAGTTATAAAATCCATCCTTCTAATTCATTTGTTCTGGATATTTCTGGTGCATGTCTCTCCAAGACAAAAAGTTACCATGCTTTCTAACCCTTTGGGATAATTTATATAAAATCTAACCATGTTACAAAAATTACATGCAAAACATAAGCATGGCAAAGGATACAACCATGATAAACATAAAGGCAAATTCTGAAATAATTTTTCATATTGTGAGATTTCTCATACTCATGTGAGAAAGGGTAGAAGAGACAGTTGCAGGTCTGATTATTGCTTTGTAAATACCTGCCTTCTAAAACAACAATTAAGCTGTACAACCATCCAGAGATAAGCTTCAGTTTAGCCTGCAATTTACTGGCTAACATTTCTTGCCTGGAATATATTTAACAACATTTTCTTAATATTGTCTGAAATGTGACCACCTAGTACAGCTGTGGAGAAGGAAAAATAAAATTGCTATCCACATATGTCATATTATCTATGAACACAGAACTGGTTTTGTTTTGGTTTGGTTTGTTTTTTCATTTTGGTAAACCCTGTTTATCACTTTCTCAGGAGTTCTATGATGAGTGGCCAATCCGGCTGGGGGAGGCAGAGCCTTACAAAGGCCCCAAGACACCTGATGGACGAGTGAGGATATTAATTTTTCTTTTTATGAATCTTAATTTTGACATTGAAGCTGTACAGGTCACCTACGTAATTCTTTCTTTTTATTTAGGAAGTCAACTTTTATAAGATTATTGACTATATTTTACATGGAAAAGAAGAAATCAAAGTTATTCCGTGAGTATTCATTGGCAGCTTGTGAATGTGTGGTAATTAGATGTATTGCTGAGAGAATAATAACATGTCTGTATTGCAGAAATAATTTAATTTCATTCTCTCCCTAAAGGACACCTCCAGCAGATCACTGGTGTCTTGTCAGTGGATTGCCAACATATGTTGCTGAAAATGGATTTGTAAGTTCATAGCAAAAGTAAAAATGAAAAGTTTTAGTTCATGCAGTTCTTCTGATTGAACAAAAAAAACCCCCAAACCTCCCCACAACCAAGAACCTGTATAAAAATACCATGCTACTTCCAGTGTCATTGGTTCCCAGTGAAATCATGTGAATCAGTAGTCTGGATGGAGGCAATCCCTCAGCCCAAAACACCATGAAAATTTTCCTCTGGTTGTGGTGACATCGGAGGAATAATGTGTGCATCTGATGTCACTTTACAGGTGTGCTAACTAAGTCTCATACCAAAATGTCAAAGTAAGAAAGTCATCATATACACAGTTTTACAATTTTCTTTTTTTCTTATCTCTTGCATAGAAAATGTACGTAATTCAAAGTTGTGATGTATGAGAGTTATTGTAATCCTATGGCATTTTTAATAGCAGTAAGGACAGAGACTTTAGCAATCAGTTATTTCTTTCTATAAACCCTCATGCCATTTTAAACTGGAAGTGATTTTGTTAACCATTATGCTTATGCGCTGTGAGACATCATACACAAGGGACTTTGCTACGAGCACTCCAGAATGACATCTGTTAGAATAACCACATCTAACTTAATGGGAAGTTTTAATTTCTGTAGCTAGCTCAGGTGCTCACTGTTACTAGCTTCGAAAATAAATACCTTTTTAAAATATCAGGCCAAGACTGGGTACACATTATATTCCATTTAAACAATGTCTCCTTTTCTTTATGCTGCAGATTTGTAACATGATGAATGCACCAGCAGATGAATATTTCTCATTTCAGGTAATTCCAGTAATATTAATAATTATAGATATTGCAGAAAAATAGGCTGTTGATTATATATAATAATTTATATTATATATAATATAATTTACTATACTGTTGATTATATATAATAATTTCTCCTTTGTTTGTGATGCACAGGTCTTAGTGTTGCATTGCCTATATCAATACCTGTATTACTACTTTAAAAGAAATACACAACATTTCCTATTCTTTGGCTTTCCTACAGAAAGGACCAGTGGATGAGACTGGATGGGTTATCAAAAATGTCCTGTCATTGCCTATTGTCAACAAAAAAGAAGAAATTGTGGGAGTTGCAACATTTTACAATAGGAAAGATGGAAAACCTTTTGACGAGTATGATGAACAGATCATTGAAGTAAGCTTAATAGGATTAGAGGCTTTAAGGAGCCATATGATGTTAATAAAAATATTCCTGTAAAAAATAATTTTCAAATGTCTGAAAATTTTCAAAGAATCTTTATTAATGCCTAACCAAATGTCTATCCTCTTCACTATAGTTTCTTAAGAATCAGAAATTTTATTTCTCTTTAGGAACATGAAAATTTATGAGAGATCATTTACATTTCAATAATGAACAAAAGTCAGATACAATTTTATTTTTAATCACTTTTCAGTGATGGTCAGCATCTCCTAATTAGCAGTGGGTAAGCAGGTAAGGTGTGCTGCTTGCCAATGGGTATCATGCCTGTGATCATGGGAGTTCACAGAGCGTTCATGATCACATGCACTTGGGCAAGATACGATGCTACACAGTGTATTCAAGTTCACTCAGCTAACTTCAGCTTCATATGCCTCAAAGTCCTGTATACAAAATGGAAATATGGGCCCTTAATTACGAGGTTAAGACAAACAACGTCATTAAAAGCTGCTAGGTGCTAACAGAACCTGTTGATGGAGGGTAAAGGCCTCTAACAGAGTTACACATTGGTTTTCAAAGGGCACTACCAGAAACTGGAGTTTAAGTAAAGTAAGTTCAAATTGTCGGTTCAATTTTATTGTCATGGTGTCATCTTCACTTTCTTTGTCTTTGTTCCAGACTCTCACACAGTTCCTGGGGTGGTCTGTTTTAAATACTGACACTTATGACAAAATGAACAAGCTTGAAAACAGGAAAGACATTGCTCAGGAAATGCTTATGTACCAGACAAAGGCCACCCCTTCTGAAGTTGAATCTATACTGGTGAGTTTCTGTCCACAGTCACAAAATTAAAGTAGGAAATTTGCTACACAAAACCTGAATTTCTTACTCATTTTCATTTTTAGAAATACAAGGAGAAATTGAATGTAAATAGTCTAGAAGAATGTGATCAAAAGGATCTTATCAGGATTTTGGTAAGTCATTAAACTGAAAATTATGGTAGTGTGTTTATATTAGATAGTGATGTGTCATCATTATAGAAAAAGTTGTGTATAGCCAAATCCTGATTAATACAATTGATTTTACCTACCAGTTCCACAAGTTAGATGGAGTTGATTTAATAATACATCTTCAGCCTCTTTGGTTCTTCTACGTGCAGACCCCATTGTTACCTATAGGGAAACATTCAGTCCCAAATGTGTGTCAGACTTGGCTAGTCAGAGTTATATAGAAACATTTATATGAATTAACATTTAAACTGTTTAACTTCTTTAAATATCCATAGGGACAGTGACATACCTATAAATGAATTTATTTAATTTTGAAAATAAAAGAACGGACATTGATATAAGGTCACTTTCATTTTGAGTAAGAGAACACAAGCAGGAGTGTCCAGTGGAACAAACTTACTTTCAGATTAATTTTCCTGCATTTCCTTAGGCAGAGAACTCCAAAGACAGTGATCAGTAACTTCACAGTGACGAAATAAATTTGACCTAATCAATTAAAACTCTGCTACTACTAAACAAAAATTTGTTTTCCAGCCTATATGGTCCTCTGGCTGCCTTAGTATTTCACTCTAGAATGGGGGTGCCTTTTTGGAGAAAAAAGTGCCCCCTCAGTGCACTTCAGTTTTTCTTGTGGAGCAGTCCTGGACCACATGCACTGGCTTAGTTTATCTGGAGCAAAACTCAAAGATGTGCTCCAGGAAAACACTGAATGAACTCCCACTGTTAATGGATGAAAACAGAGCTAGGCTGAAGAAAAAAGGTCAAATACACACAAATCTGTTGATTTCCAGTACCAACCACTTCACGTATTTCCTCCTATTACACTACATTTGCTAATGTAGACATAGCCTTAGGGAAAAGATCTCATTAAACTATTTTTATTTATGTACATGTGCATGCCAGAATGCAATGGTGTTAGGGTTTTACGGGCTCCCACAAAACAGATGCTCATACATCTTACAAGTGGTGAAACCAAAAAACATCAACAGGGCATGTGTATCTTCACATACCGTTTAAAATAAATTTAATTTAGCTGCATGAAGAATTGCAAAAATGAATAGATAAAAATTATAAAAATCTCTCCGCTGGTAGAGCAATAAGTGATTATTATGCTACAGGCTCCGAACGTAAAAACATAACACTAGTGTGAATTTTTAAAGGTCCAAAAAGCAATTGAAATTAATTCTCTCAACATTGTAGAGTCAAAAATTCAAAGATCTAATATCATCTGCAGTGCCAAGGCTACAGGCGAATGCTTTATCCTATTATAAGAGCTGGAATTCCACATAGCTAATGGGATAAGGCAGGTGTTTCTAGATCTGATGATTCAAAAAGTAATAGGTCTTAAAACACCAGCGATCCAGACTTCCTTGTCCTTGACCTCAGATCAGAGTAGATATAAAGGAAAATCCCAGGAAGAAGGTAGTATCTTTGCATGAATGTTCAGCCTTCCTTCTTTGTTGAAATACATGCATATGTTCGGTCATCTTTTTTCCTCATCCATAAAATGGAGATCATTTATAAACTACTATGGTGGACGGGAGTCGTTGTGATCATATCATCTATTTTTTGTGTTGCATCAGACTTTCCTGAATTAATTCTTGTTTGGATTGGGGCATATCTTTTAAAATATAATAAAGCTCTCCCTAGGCTTTGGGATACACAGATGAAAAGTGTTATAGAACAGTTCACTAATATTGCTATTACCAGTTAGGCAATTCAATATGAATCTATATAACATATACAAAATAGGCAATTTACATTTAATACAGGCTTCTTAACTTCAATATTCTCTGCATGTAAGAATTTAGTATACGTTTTGTGGAGGTTCTTCAGTACAAGAAAGAGTTGGCTGAAGCTCTGTATCTGCTCTTCAGAGAGAAAAATCCCTGAATGTCACCCAAACAGCTTCTAAAGAAATTTAAAATATGCACTTATACAGTCCACTACTTCTGAAATGACCTCTCATTTTCATCAGTGGTCAGGATTGTTCAGATGAGACTGTTGTAAACTAACTACAGCAAGTCAATTACTAGGACAGAATCATCACCAACTACAGCACTAGAAAGTAAATGACTCTAAGGGTTTTGAAGTAAGCCATAATAACCATGAATACTATATGCTTTGTACATTTAAGCATTGCAACAATTTTTACTTCATGCATATACTGAGATCATTAAAGAGCCAAGCAGTCAAGAATCTACTGCAAGCAGACAAACAAGAACACAAATAAGATTTGTGAATTTTTACAGCTGATCTTGTAGGATTTTCCAGTCTACTTTACATGTGCCAAATCAACCCCACAGGTTTGTCTATTAAGTGTATGTAGGCTGTCACAGACACAGAGAGACTGTCACAGGAGACAGTGTAAGACGGACTGATTTAGAGAGTTGGTTGTGGAGCAGAAACAAACCACCAGCACTCCAGAGGTTAAAAAATGTACAGGAATCTTTGCTTGCTTATAGTCTCTCCAAGAGAAGACAAGGCTATGGGTAGGTAGGCATGCAAGCAAGCCTTTTATTATTAAAAAAAAAAAAAAAGTTGTTATACTTAATTTTAATGTAAAAGTAAAAAATGTTTTGTTCTAGACAGGTTGGTTTTGGTCACTATATTCATCACTGTTCATAAGATTCAAAAGGGAAGAACAATACTTAGCAAGAATAATCTTGGTTGTGAAAAAGATTAACTGCAGCCCAGTTAATCGCTAAAAGCGGGAGAATCATAGGATTTCATAGCAGGAAGGAGAAATTCCATGACCTGAGATTTCTGAACTAAGGAAATGTTGAGATGGTCACAAGAGATTGTGTTGGAATTCAGAGTAGGAAGAAACACTGCCTGGCCAAGCCTTTTACCTATCCTCTTTGAAAAGAAAGCTATCAGTATCACAATCATGTTTCATAACCTAATACACATTAGTTTGTAATGAAACCTGAGGCATTTGAAGATATAGTAAGCATCCTGTTCTGAGACAATGTTTCTACTGAAGCCAGAAAAGAAAAAAGTTTTCCCAACTTTGTGCTTGCCAGAAAAAAAACACTTGTGTTTTTGACTTTTCCTAACAGAAAGAAGAATTACCTGATCCAAAAGATTTAGAACTGTATGAATTCCGCTTCAGTGACTTTCCTGTTACAGAGCATGGCCTGATAACTTGTGGAATACGACTGTTCTTTGAGATAAATGTTGTTGAAAAGTTCAAAGTCCCAGCTGAGGTCTGATTTATTTTGTCTTGTTTATATTTATTTTAAGATAGAAGAAAAATACCTCATTGTAGGTACTGTAATATAGAAGTAGGCAATACTAAAATATTAGTGGTATGGGTAGCAAACTTCCTTTCTTAATTAAACATTTGTGTATTTGTCATAAAGACTTAAAACTAATCCTGAAATTGTGTGAGCTATGAAAGGAATTAAATCAATCAAATTTACATAAGAACAATGTGCTGTTTCCATGTTTAATTCAAGGAAAAACAATTATTTTCATAGAACTTGCACATTATTACAGTAGTTTCATAGTATATTCCAGTAACTTTATAGGAATTCCATTATTTTGTTTCAATTAACAGCACAGTCTTAATCACTTTTGTTCGTAATAGGTCCTTACCAGATGGATGTACACAGTCAGGAAGGGTTATCGAGATATCACTTACCATAACTGGCGACATGGATTCAATGTGGGACAAACAATGTTTACTCTGCTCATGGTAATGTTGCTAATATTAACCTTACATTCATTACTTAGTTTTCCTTTCAATTCCAACAGGAAAATTCTGGGAGGTGCACACTCAGAATTGTCTGTTTTCTTTTATAGACAGGCAAAATAAAGAAATACTACACTGATCTAGAAGCCTTTGCCATGGTTGCTGCTGCTTTCTGCCATGACATTGATCACAGAGGGACCAATAACTTGTATCAGATGAAGTAAGTACAAATCCTCAAATATATGGATATGTATTATTTTTAATGGCAAATGAAAAAAACAAGTCAAAACTTGCAAAAATATAAGGTATATATTCATCTGGCATTAATGAACATTTATCCTACAGAAGACTTCTGCCTCAGAGCATTTGCCATGACAACTGAAACACAAAGACAAAATGCAAAAGTGGAATCTTAGAAGGATCTCCTAGAGCTGCCATTCATTTTTAAGAGAGAGTAAGCTCTTGCAATGATTGGATTGTCGCAGAGCCTCATGCACATGAGGCCACAAAGAAATGAGAATAGTAAATTAAAATCCCTAACTGGATTACTTTTTTTCAAGACAGGGCATAAGCACCTTTCTGGAGAGGGATTCGGGATAGACATAGACAAGGGCCAGTTTAGAGGAACACAGGATTTAAGATGCATTCTTTTTCTCTGTTTTCTACAGTACGATTTGACTAGCTCAGTTGTTCCGCCCCATCCCCCTCAGTTTACTGACTGATGGAGGTCCTGTCCTGAGGCGTAATCTCCTCATGTTATACAGGATTCTGAGCTAAAAAGTTTGTGTTCTGCAGCAGGGTCTGCATGCCAGTAAGCTACACATCATGAGGTTAAGCTTTGCAATTCACAATCCTTTTTGTTCTGAGAAAATATTCTAAAGGATTTCTTTGTGATTTTTCCCTTGTTTGTTATGAAACAATATTAATTAGTAGGTGCTTATTATAAAACAATATTAATTTATTTTAAACTTACCTTTTTATTACAACATTACATATAATGGTGACACCCATTCTTCTCCTGAGGAGTGAACAATCTACCATTTAGTCTTTTTACATTTTATGTTAGGACTTGTTTCTATGTGCTAGCTGGAGAACGCAGGTTTCTCAGAATGTCACGTGTACTAGAAGACTATAACCATAATTTTATGAGTACAGTTTCCCACCAACTGTATCTCCAGAATGATACATCCTCCGACAATGACCCTGGATACACTTCTCCCCAGAGAGGTGTTTCAGTCCACATGCTAGAGCAGTGACGTGAGGGGATTTTCCGATTATTCTCAGGGATTCTCCATGTGACGTAGGAGAGAGAGAATGACAGATGCTGATTCTTATTCAGCAGATGGACTCTCATCCAAGTAAGTTTAGGGAGGTTTTAAATCTTCCTACATGCAATAAAGCTATTTATAAAAGTTATCAGGCTTTACCACGAGAGTCCTTATCACAAGTCAGAAAATATAGGTAGCATGTAGCAATCCACCTTGGGTTATCTGAGGCATGGAGTTATTAGCCAAAGGAAGAAAGGAGGAAAATACACTTCCAAACATGCAGAACCACCTGGAGCCTATGTACATAGGACACTTCTCCCTTCCTCTCACTACCGTAGACTGACGCAGAATTTCCTGCGGTTGAAGCTTAGCCCAATGTTAGAGGAATGCTTTGAGCTCTGTAATAAGACTGAACGCAGCTGAGCTGTCAGGACTTGTGCAGTCCATAAAACGGTGATTTTGGGGGAGGGGAGGAGCCCAAGGGTATTAGAGGAATTAAACTCCATTAGGCTAGAGTTTAATTCTTAGATTTAACTTACAGTAAGTTAGAATCACAGGGGACGTGGCCCACAGTCATTATAGACAGACAAGAGTTCAAAAGCTGTGCCACACAATAAATACTAAAAGATGCATAAAGGTTGTTTTTAAGGTACACAGAAGGTGTGTAAATTAAACAAACAACAAAACTGAACATACAAGACAAAACAGAGGCATGTTTTTAAAAAAAGAGTTTTTGAGTTGTGAGGCATCTAACCATGCTTTTGACTTTGGTGGACACTGAACATCCAGTGCTCTCCAATTTCCATCATTACTCAGTCACAAGAGTGAAGGCAAGCAAGTTTTTTCTTTTTTGCTCTACATTATACCGATGGTTAAGATATACAGAATAAAATATTGAATATGCAGATCATAAGCATTTTAATCAAAAAAATCCGAATCCTGAATCAAAAACATAGCCTACAAAATATTATAAAGAATTGCTTCTTTTTCAACAGGTCAGCTGCTCCACTGGCAAAACTTCACGGCTCTTCCATTTTAGAAAGGCATCACCTAGAGTACAGTAAAACCCTACTGCAAGATGAGGTACGTCTGCATGAACCTTCTGCTCACACTGATCAACACAAAAGATGCAATTAAGTTATGTTGTTCCAAATTTCACGTCTCATTCATTCCCCTAGGTCCAGATTAAGAACTTATGCTAAAATTCAGAAGCTTAGGTCAAATGCATTGTCCACTTTTAGAGAAACATCAGTAATTCCACCAGAAACAGACTCATTCAAGACAGAAAAGCTTTTCCTCTGGGTCTCACTCACACTCAGGTTTTTTCCACCTTTTTCACGAAACAGCTGATGTTGAAACCAAAGCAGAAAATACAATTACATATGTACAAAATGTTGTAATCAAACTGCTGTCCCTGGTTCAGGAGGTCTGCGTTCAGCTGCTGGCTCTGGCAGCTGAGGAGCAAAGGAATGGAGCAGCTTATGGAGAGCCCCCTCATCCCCAGGCCAGACCCCACACACACCTTACCTTGCTAAAACCACGGAGGCCGTATCATGAGGATCTGCTGCAGCTCCCATTACTGATCTTCCCTGAATTAGGCAGGCGCCCTCAGCTGCGCTTCCCCAGCAGCTGTGGGGAGGTCTCCTCAGGCTCAACAAAATGGCGGCAGCGCAGCCCACTAGGGCCCTCTGCCCCGCAGAGCCCTGCTCCGCTGGCAGGGGTCAGCCACCCTTCCCTCAGCGGAGCCTGGCTCTGCCCTGGCTACAAGGGAAGAGACTATTTACAACTCTTTACCATATTTTGCGGGGAAATAAGAGATTTAAAAGGCAAGGCTTGAACACACATGCCCCTTCCATCCCACTTGTTTGCAGCAGCACGGCAGGCATCCACTTCCACCCTCATTTTTCATTTCCTAATTCCTGTGGCGGTGCTATTTCCTGACCTTGTGAGGCCACAGGATAAATTCTTACACTAACCAATAGCACAATGATCATAAAAAACTCAGAAGATTTATGATTAAAAAAAACCCCAACAAACAAACAGAAACCATCTTTACCTTTATTGATGGCGACGCACTATTTCAAATGTGAGGTACCAGGGACTAACCCCTGCTCTTTGCTGGAGCAGTTGTCACGATCTCTGGAGGCTCACCACAGCGGCGTCACTGCACCCCGTGCTCTCACGGGTATTGTCCCCTCAAAGAAAGAAGGAAGCAAAACCAGGACAGTTAGAAAAACACTGAGTGTGATGCTCTCATTCCCTTTGCCTGAGGAAAAGGCCATTGCATTTAACCACAATAGGTCCTGAACAGCACTGCAGGCAGTGAGCAGGTGGAAAAGGCGCCCACCATGAAGCTTTAAAAAGTCTAGGAAAATTAGGTTTATGGAATGTGAACTGCAAAGAAATTATGAAGAACGGCCATTCCTTTACTATGTAGGTGGTTTTCTTTGGTTTGAATTTATATATGGCAATAGCAGGACTTGCAACTGTTTTGAGTCACCGTGGATTTAGTTATTTGTGCAGCCTCTGAGATCCACCCACCATTCACACAGCTAATTAGCCATTTATTAGCCGTGAATAAGGGCCATCTTTACCAGTGGAATATTTTTTCATTTGTGGCATTAATTTAGGGACTGTATTTGGCCAGTTTTGTTATACTATTCTGAGACAACCTGTATAGTACAAACCAAAGCCAGTGTGATAAAAGGAATTGAATTCATAAACTTTCCATCTTGCAGAGCTTAAACATCTTCCAGAACCTAAATAAGCGCCAGTTTGAAACTGTTCTACACTTATTTGAAGTTGCAATAATAGCAACTGACTTGGCTTTATATTTCAAGTAAGTACTAAATTCTGTGTAACTTCCTACTGAAAAAAATGTCAATCCTATGCAATTTATAACTGTAGTTTTTCATTGTTTATATGCAGAGTACAGAGTATATTTAAAATTAAGTCTAATTCTTGTTAGAAAAGACATTCTTAGAGTCATTATAAGTTTTCAAATTAGATAACACATAAATATATATAATAACAACTAGTATTTAGTAGGTCATTCAAATGTGCTTTTTGTTACAGCCAACACTATTTCAGAAGTATGGATTCTGTAGCCTAATTGTAAGGTTGTGTGCGTGTGTGATATTCAGTGTACTGTACTACAGTTACTCATACTAAACAGGAGTATGCTTATGACATGGAAATTAAGATGCTGGTTTAAAAGCAAAACTGCAGACGTCAACTGATCCCAGTACTAAATATGCCAAAGACTCCAAATATCAAATCGTCCATCCCGTTCCCAAGTTACTGACTTAATGTTGTTTTACAATGAATATTTTCCTTAAAGATATATGGAGCCTTTTTTTTTGGTCCAGATGTCTTATGACTGGGACAATTTAAAGCCAGGAGACAGGAAACAATTCAGTAAGTTGTTCAACAGCAGTTATTAAATTTTGGTAAACAGTAATTCCAATATTTCATTCATTCTAAATGCAAATTAAGCAATAGCAAGACACATTTTTTCAAAGTTCTTCTCAGTCACGTCTGTCTTAGTGGTTCTTTGGATTTTTGAGGGGAGGGAATGGAAGAACGTTTATTAGTATTTGCTTCACTTTCCCTAATTCATTATGTTACAGGAAGTAACAAACACAATACTAAAGAAATGTGAATGTCACCCCAGTTTAATATGAAGAGTTAGCAAATTAGTTAGTTATTTGTCAGGAATTCTGACATACTGCTTTACATGTCAGTGGTACATAGCAAAATCTGTATGTTCTAGGCTACCTGAAAAGTTCGAGTTAAACAGGAAGAAGGTGTCACTTTCATACTACTGTGACTAGGATACTACTTTGGAAAAGCATATATATCAGAAATATGGTTTTCTATTTAATTTTTAATGCAGAAACTATATATGGTTTATTGGTATGTTTTAACAGGAAAAGAACTATGTTTCAAAAGATCGTGGATGCAATTGAAAAAATGGAAACAGAAGAGGAGGCAATTAAATATATATCTATTGACCCAACCAAAAAAGAAGTCATCATGTAGGTGGTTAATACTTTTCTCTTTATTCAATCAGTTATCTAGGACTAGATTTTAAAAGAATTTGGGCACCTAAATATGTAAATTAAGACTTGGTGTTATTGTCTGACAATGAGCACAACCATGATTTTAAATTAGAAATAGATGTCTACATTCTTTGCAAAATGTGCAAAATATGCATCCATCTGCATCTTAGGTATCTAAATTCCTTAAAAGATCTAGACTTTTTTTTTTTTCTTTTTTCTAATCATTGTCCTAACTATACTCCTGTTTTGTTTTGTGTTTTCAAAGGGCTATGATGATGACTGGATGTGACCTGTCTGCTATAACCAAGCCGTGGGAAGTGCAAAGTAAGGTAGGTACTTTTTGAACAGACAATACTGCATTTGCTCTCTCTTCTACTGCCTATTTGGTGCGTGATCATTTAAAAAAATATTACTTATTATCATTTTATAGATGTTTAAGTATCTGCACTCAACCGTGTTTCCAGAAAATAACCTCTATTTTTCTGTCACCCTTCTGTGTAAGGGTTCCATGATGCCTCTCCCCAGCCACTCTACAATTGTTTCACCCTTCTCTACTTGGCCTTCAGCTAAAACTGGCATCCTTGATTCCATCAGCAGTCCTAGCTACCCTTAGATATCACAATTATTTTCTGCTATCCAACTTTTGCTATTTTTCATGTATTTTTCAGGTACAGATTTAACAACAGTATGATTTGAATTAACTGTGTCTATTCTGTAGATCTTGGTGCCATTTCAAAGTAGCTTAAACACACTAAAAATACATTCTGTAATACAGTGTGACACTGCTTTGTACCTAAGTACTTCAAGTACTTCAGTACTTACTGGCCATCATGCTGAACCTCATCACTTTGCCTTAAAGGAACCAGATCCTTTATCCTGTTCCTTTAAACAAGATTCTTGTGGAACCTTCTAAGTAATACATACTACAGGTGCTAGAAGATTCCGTTATGTTGCTAATATTGTCTTGTTCCTGTTGATAATAATCTACCATTAACTTAGCATGCACTGCAATATTGGTAGAGATAATTCGGTGGGAAAAGCCTGAAGTACACCAGAGAGCGTCTGTAATTTTTGAAAGAAGTGCTTGACTGTCTCTACAGGGATTATAGAGTAGAATTTCATTGCGTTTGACCAAAACTCCATGTTTCTGGTTTAAACTACTCAAGAGATAACACAGCTAGCAAGAAATATGTCCTCTCTTTGTGGAAGGAAAGTTAATAATACTATTAAGTAGTAAACAGTAGTATGCCAGTTCTTGGTTAATCAACATTTTCACATTTTCTGGAAAGCCTTGTTCTTTTATTTATTTAAATTTACTGCTTTCTGCTGACACTTCCACTGAATTGTGATTATTCAGGTTGCCCTCATGGTTGCAAATGAATTCTGGGAGCAAGGTGACCTGGAACGAACTGTGCTACAGCAACAACCAATTGTAAGTACTAAATAATTTAACTGTGTTAAGCAATATTAACTGTTATTAAAACATTGACTAGATAATGTCTCATGATATTACTGGATCATTATACCGAAAAGCATGATATCTACACATTCTAAATTACTGCTATTTTGTTCTAGCCTATGATGGACAGAAACAAAGGAGATGAACTACCTAAGCTCCAAGTTGGTTTCATAGATTTTGTGTGTACATTTGTGTACAAGGTAAGAATAATTTTTTTGTTTTCCCGCTGCAGTAGTTCTGATGGCACAATTAGTGACAAACTGTTGCAGTTAAAAAATCTGGACAGCAGCAGAACTCTTGGTCACAGGGTAAACAACTATCACAACTGACACAATTTTTCAGTCTTGCTCACACAAAGCAAATTCAAGAGATGTGAAGCAAATTCATTAAAAGTGAACATCTCAGTGAAACTTGAGGGTGCTGAGATTTTGTTACTACCTTGAAAGACTGAGTTACAAAGCCCACCTTGATTCTTCACAGTCCCATTTAAGTATGCAAAATGTGGATGGTTACAGAAAGCAGTTAATGGCACAGCAAAGGAAACAGGAAACTTGTAATAATCTGGAAATACAGATACTCTCTATCTTCTGTAGGCACTGAAATGCCAACATTATTAATCCCTGTCTAGCTTTTAATATTATTGCAAAATGTAATGCAAAAAAGTGACATGTCATATTTTAACATCTTCAGATACATCCTCATCTGCTTGGAATATACTATAGGATACTAGACATTTTTTATTATATCCTGATACTGATAATCATATGATAAAATACCATGTATCATAGTTATAATTGTATTATATGAATCAGACTATCAAATGTGTGATTAGGGAAGATGCTAAAAATGTGCATTCTAACTGACTATGCACAATCGGGCATTATTATCCCAACACAGTATTTCCAATAATATGCCACCACTGCATGGCCAAGAGCATGCTTTCAAATTTGCACCAGCAGGTACTCACACTATGTCTTTTAAATTTTTTTTTTCTTGTACAGAAAACCTACAACCAGAAATGGAACAAGCGCTGGAAAAAAATGTGACATCAAATAAAATTAATCAATCTAGTATATACACTGAATTAGATTTAATAGAAAAATTAAAGCTAATGTTTTCTCTGCAAAGCAGCAGTATTTCCACAAATCCAGACTTTACAAATCATGAGTGTTTACAAATTTCTAATTTACCAATTTAAATTGTTTGTATAGGAATTCTCAAGGTTTCACAAGGAAATTACACCTATGTTTGATGGTCTTCAAAACAACAGGGTTGAATGGAAAACAAGAGCTGATGAATATGAAGAGAAGATGAAAGTTCTTGAGGAACAAAAGAAAAAGGAAGAAGAAGCAGCTGCCAAAAAAGGTTAAGTAACTTCTAAGATTTTCATTTATATATATTTGTAAGGCAGTCAACATATTCTCTGTCTCTCAAATTCACACATGCAGTACACTTGCACAATACACCATTAAACTTCATAATAGTGGTATGCAAGTTCTGAATTAGCCAAATTAGCTTTATCTTTACTTGGAAGACATGTAACCTTTAAAGAGTAAACAAATCCAATACACTGAGCTCATCTTCTAAACTGCAGAATTATAGAAAATATGACCATCACAAAAGTGAAGGGAATGTAAAACTTATTCCGTCTTAAGACTTAAAACTGAATGTAATTAAACACTTACTTATCTGTGAATGCTGCAATCACCTGAAATAATAGAGATGTATCAAAATTCTGTATGGCATCAGCCCCAAACGTATCTGGGTGCTTTGTTTGAGTTGAAAATGAAAAGCATAAGGAAAAGAGATGGGAATGGATAGTGTGCATTTGGAACACAAAAAAGCAGTGCAAATCCCCACTTCTTTTCCAAGCTTAAGATAAAGCTTTTGGCTCTAGCTCCCTACCACCAGTTTCTTGGCTGAAACACACTCTCTCATATTACAAATTTAACACTAATCTTCCTAAGGCAGCCCAGGTTCTGAAATTGAAAGTATGGCTCTGCATATGATAACCCAAACGAGAATCTGATTGTATAGATTCTGAGAACCTATCACTCAAGCGTAAGAGTGAAATGAGTCAGTTGTTTTTATTCTGTATTGCATGTGGAACAGGAGGTCAGCAGCTCTGCCAATCAGCTGAGATGACTGGAAAGGTTCAGAGATTAAAACAAAAATGTGTGTTGTTATGACAGAATGATTTACTGTCAGCTAGTTTGAAAAACAAAAGTTAGTCTACTCTAAGTGTGTGTTTCACATCTTTAAAACACAAACCAGTACTGAATAATTTATTTGTTAATCAGTGTCTGGTGAGTATTCTTCACATTTCACATAAAAAAGACGCTACTCAAGGCCACCCCATCAAGTTACTGTCAGAGTGTGGACACTAGCGGAACTAGAGAGTTACTGGCTCCTAAAATAAATTATACTAGCCTAAAATTAAAAAAAAAAAATAAAAATGAAGTGGCTGAAGTACTGTAAGTTACATTATTTAATCAAAGCAGATTTTTGAAAGAGATGTTTAATAAAATGAATCAAATATTATTATTGTAATAAAATTACGAGAAATGTTTTGGCTTACTCACACTGTGATACCACTTACACACACATTCACAGAAATTATGCCCATCCCATTGTCTCCCAAATTAATTTTTAAGACACTTTTTCACAATTAATCATATTGTATTTTTTAAGATTAACTTATTGCTGAGTACTAGCTGGTTGTGAATATGACCAAGGTACTCTTTCCTTACACTGGAATGTTAGCATCTGAACTTCACAGAAATACCAGCAAAACAAAACAAAAACAACACAGGCCCTAAAACACAAACCTCCTTATACATTTGCTTTCTTGGCAAAGAGTATAGTTAGTAAAGTCTTATCCTTTGCCCTTAAGCATAAAGTTCTTAAATAAAAATTAAATTATACATTTAGGAAGACTCGGGTATTTCTACTTGCACTTGAAATTAGGACCACCTTACATCATTAGTATTTTGGAATCACTTAGTCACTGACTTAAGGAAAGAAGAATTTTCCTAAAAGGAACCTTACACAGGCAAGCATGGACAGACTGATTCACAGGAGTTAAGGATCTGACCTTTGCATATCATAATTGGTATCACAAAATGTAAGTCAATTATTTTGCATCTTTTCAAATGTGCACTGGAATGAACCATGTACATTTGTGAAGAACAGATCTGACGCTGTCAAACCAAGGCCACGTAAATACATGGGTTTGTTAAGTCAGTTCATACAAACAATAATTCGATACATGCTGAACCACAGCGGTTTCTCTAGATCACACTGACCTGGCTATTCTTAGCCAATCTGTAGACAGAAAACAAAATAAACATGTTTGCTGAACCACTACAGTGGAAAGTTCAGAAGAGAAAGTAAAACGGAATACAGTATTAAACTAAGAAAATAAAATACATAGTTAGAACATAGTGTTGATTATATCCACAAATTAGAGGGTAGGACACTGATTATGTGACATGTTTCAATGCAGGTGGAAAGGGTCGAAAATGACCTAGTAACATGGTGATCCACAGCTTTCAAATGTAAGTTTTAATTCTAATATTGGTATCTTACCTTAAATGAAACGCAATTTATTAAATGGAAAGGATCTTAACTATGACCAATGAACATCTGTGGAATCATTTGAGAGAGACAGTAACAGAATCAGTAGCTATAGATAACAAACACAAAAAGTCTCTCTCTCTCTCTCTTAATTGGTAATTACAAAGGGATTCATGCAGGGTTGGATAAAGGCTTATACAATTAGGTCAAATTAAAGTTTTTGTATTATCTGCTTCAAAAATAGATTCACATTATATTGATCCAAGAGTTTATTTCTTTGGCATGGCTTGCATACCTCAGTTTTGTATGTGTGGGACAGAGTTAAATATATTTAACTACTGAAACTTTCCAGTAAGAGTGGTTCAGTGTGTGTTTGGTCCTTTGAGAAATGTTGGTATCAGCTCCTACACTATATACACATATCTATATATAGCATGTGTTATTGTTTCTTATTCCATTTTCCCAGACAAGTAGTGAAAGCACATTCACTTTTCAGAAGGTCAAACACACATAATATGCATATGATAGAAGCAACACCTTTTTAAGAAGAAATTAGAAGAACTAAAATTAACAGAAAATACTCATTTTACTTTCCTTCTCTCTTTTTTTAGCTGAAAATGGTGGTGGCGGAGGTGGAGAGGAAGTAAAATCCAAAACATGTATAATTTTGTAATTCTTTGTCTCAGACACGGTTTCTGCTACAGAAAAGACACCTAGAAAGAACTTCAATGAGCCCCAGTGGATTTCTGCTTCGCATAGAATAGTATAGAGCAAAATTTTAACAATCCTCTTAAACACTTGCCATTTGTTGGAAATAATTTTTAATGGAGTAAATAAACAGTTACAATTAAAACCTGGGAAAGCAAAAGAAAAAATAATGGTGCAAAATGAGTTAACTGTGCGCTCTAGATATTTTTTCCTGTCACTCAAATTTACACACAGTATTTTTATTAAGATATGTAACTTCTGCCCACTGTCCAGGCAAAAATTAAATAATTTTGACAGATCTTATATGAAATTACTGAATGAAATCTAACATGTACGATTCAAACAAAAAATTGTGATTTTCATAACTTGTATATTTAGATTTTTATATTATGTGTATTTCCCTAATCTGGAATTGTCCTTTTCCTTCATTCTCAATACTGTATAAAGTTCTAGAGTAAACATCATGTTCGCTTTAGGAATGCTCAACACAATTCCCTGGCTCATATCTATTAAAAGCAGGTCCGTGGTACACAGTATTTTTTCAAAACTACCAAGGATAAATCTGTAAATTGTACCCATAGCTCAGGGAAACTGCTCTTTTGCCCACAGTTCTTATCTGCTTTTATTGTAAAGTTTTATCACCTTTTATTGTAAAAATCTAAAAAGGTAGATGTCATACCATAAAGGTATGGCAGACGGTAAGCATCATACTTTGCATACAAGTAAGAGTTTACCAAGTATATCTACAGCAGGATCTACATTCAAAGGCATTTTAAAAGGCTCATGTACTCCCAATGCACCTTTTTAAAAATGCAGTAAATGGAAGTATTTGAAAACCAATGAACTGGCACCAATTTAATCCTGGGAGGGAGAGGACAGCAGAAGTAGAGCACATCAGAATTCGTATTACCTCTCTTTCTACAACCAAGAAGACAGACTGCACTCACAAATTAGCTCTTCATAAACAACGACCTCCCTACCAAAACCTTCTGTTCTTGAAGAATGACAGAGTCCACCCCATACCTTCTACTCAGGTCTCACGAAGCCTGCTCCTCCTGCAGATGAAGGAAGGAAAATGGCTAGTGTATTATGCACGGATCTGAGTATTCCTGGAACCACTTCCAAATCTAAGAGGAGACAGATGTCAAATGCAATTCCTGCAACAAACAAGTCTGACATGCAGATTCAATCCTGCCACTTTTTTTCCCCCTTTAAAGAAAGCAGACCCATACTTTTTTTTCCTCCAAAGGGCCCTCAGCACACACAGAAGGGAGAATGACTGAACGATCTGCCATAGTATATACCTTTCTAAGAATGCTCTACGAACAAAAATACTGTGTACAACTATCACCCAAAATTAAAGGAATCCACCAAAAAAATCCCCCTTATTACCTCCTTACTTATACACAGGCCAAATATTTTATGCAAACTTAGTTCTGACATAAAACTGAGCATCATGTATTATTTTCTGTATTAAATGCAGTACTAAAGAAAGCTATTTCAAGGTTGTTTAATCATGTGATTTTATTCAAACTGTATTAAATTATGTACTTAGTATGTATACTGTACCATCTCGTAACTGTAACTTTGAAGACCCCAAAAGGAGTAAGTTAGCCAGAACACACAATATACAAAACTCGAGGCAACAAATATAGCAACACATTTGACAAAAGCCCCTTTAGGCAAGTTGCATACACGTAAGCAGATTGCGGCAGATTGGATTTGATTCTCAACCAAGCTTGCAAGATGACAGAGAATTAACCTTTAAATCCACCTTCTTACCTAAAGAAGCCTTCATGCAAGGCTACGTTTATTTCTTACTCAAGGACACCCTAAATATGTCCTTGTACTGTCATCTATTATGTAAGTACAAATTGTTCAAAATGTAATTATGTTAAGTAATACTTTGTAAATAGAGTTCTCAATTTATGAGTCCATGTAAAATGTTCATAAATACACTGCAACCAGCTCTGCTGTTACATTTTCCACGTCAAATACTTATTATAAATACTTTCTATAAATATATCTACAGTGGGAAGTACTTATCAAAAATAGATTTTATACAACATTAACTTTCCTTAGATTAACATGAACATTTAATTAAAAAAACGTTTGTCTTTATATCCAAAGTAATTTCCATCTGACAAAGAAAATAGTCACTTCAGCTGTTCATATGCAGACTTTCTTTGGAAACACAAAAATAAAGAATGTTTAAAGTTGTGTTGCAATTTAAAGAGGAAGATGAATCCAGTAAGTTTCTCAAGCAATATACATTCTTTACTTGTCTATTTAGGATTACACTTTAAAGAAGGATTAACGTTCAATCAATGTTAAGGAGGTCAGAAACCATATACAACATACAAGTCACATGTACGTCTCCAGTAGAAAGCCACACACTTTATTTTTTACATCAAAAATTTCACCAACCAACCAGATTTTTCTAAGTGGAATTATCAGTCATGTCATATTATAACTAAAATTTAAAACAAAGTCACAATGAACTGAACTTTTCTAAGGAGTATGGGACATATTTCAGATACGGTTTACTTAATTCAAGCAAAATACCTATTTGATAAAAATTGACCTTCTCCAATCACATTTGAAAATACAGACTAAATCTGAATATTAAAGTCTACATGACCAATAAATTTAGGGCTATTAACTCTTGTTTAATAAATTAGAAATATTAATATATAAAAGTGTATGGCTTTAAACTAATAACAGAATCTTCCAAAATGCCCCTTTACAAAAAAACTGACAATAATTGAAGTTTGTGAAGAAATAAAAAGCAACCAACTTCCTTTATGTAACGTCAATAAACAATTTGTTTACATCCTTCCTACTTTTAAGTTTGGGTGCCATATATCTTTTGCACTGAACTGAAAAAATTACTTCTCTTATTTCATGAGTATGCAGCCGACCACAAGAAAAAGAAAAGTTTCTAGACCTGAAGCCTTCTACAAAGATACTCAACTGAGATGGTCCGTGGGAGTGACTGTAGAAAAGGTATGCTGGCAGAAAGAGGTCTCTGGTCCCTAATTATGACTGGATTTCCAGACTTTCATCTTGGTAATACGTGAAGAAAATCAGGTTACATCAACTTCAAGTTTCAGAGAAACAAGTCTTGAAAATACTCATCAAACTCCTCCTCTCTGTAAAAAAAACCAACAAAACAACAAAAACAGTCAAAGAAAGTTCTGCTTTGGATCTATACCACTGTACCTAGGAGATAATCTTCGTATGAAAAAGATTCATCAGACTTCTGATTAGAATTTGTAGCTGGTATAGACCATTTTGACTTATTCAATGCATTCCAATATCCTTCACATTTCCCCTTCTGTGCAACAGCTGTGATAATTGACTGTTAGGATTTACTTCTAAGATAGTTAATGGTACAGTAGGGGGTAAGACAGCAGTGGCATCGTAGTGGTTTGACAAAAGTTTCTCCTCCAGTGTTGTGTATTTCTCCTCTTTAAAAAAAACATACTTAGGTTTACTACGTGGAAGGAGATCTGACCTAATTTTAAATGTCAGAATACTCATTAAACCACTCAGGAAAAAATCTCTGCCTTTTCAGTTCTGAATGGACACAGTATGTTTTATTAGCTACAGGTTCACTGGATCAAACTAACCGTGATTTTTCATCTGCTTCTGGTAGAGGACCTTTCCAAAAGTCAGCATCTGAAGGACCATCTTGTGCATCGCTGTTATCTGAATCTGTTAAAAAATTATAAGTGCTTATGAAATAAATTTGAAAAGAATGTATCTTCTTTTTTTATTATTATTTAGATGGTACAGTGCTAAGAGCGATGTTTAATTGTAACCATGAGAATAAAAAGAACACTTTACTCTGCAAAAAGTAAAAAAGAATAACATTGGAAAATGTTTTCGATATAGCATCAAAAAGACTCTTATATATCACGAACTAATATTTTGGCCAAACATAACAACAATCACGTCAAAACACTGATCTTGACACAACAGCAGCATAGCACTTTTTTCCTAAAATTAAGGGTTTATAATCACATACCCAGAATTACAATAGTTTCAACTCATGATATCAAATGAATCAATTACTTTACTCCTATTTGAATGACAACTTTTATCAATTGTAACTTATCAGTGAAATTGTCAGAAAACATGGATTACTGCATAACTGTTTCGTGTAAGTATACAGAAGGAGTGAAAACCAGAAAAGATCTTATTATCAGAAATATGCCCTGACCTAAAATAAACCATTCTTCCAATAGAGCTTTCCTGACAAAACAGAGACTTAGGGCATGGTCTGAGTCGTACGTAAACTCTTCAGGTCTTCCGTATCTAACTGGGAAAACGTAGGTGCTGAGCACATTCCTAAAAACTGATAGCACAGCAGAGCCATCAGTAGAAACACTCCATCCCTTCTAGACAGTCTGCAGCAAGAACTGGCGTGACCAGGAGATGGAGCTTATTTCATCAAAAGAGTAAGTGGGGGCTGGCATTTGTGAGGTAGGGAGACAAGCAGTGCCTGAGGCGTCACCCAGCCTCCCACTGCACCCACCCGCAACAAGTCGGTCTCTGAGGTACTACAGGTGGTAAGGTGGAAAAGACTTCAGTTCAAGCCTATGATTTATTTTAAATCTATTAATTTTTTTGAGTAGAGTACATATTAGTATCATTCCTTGAAAGGAAATGTAGTAGTAGTTATATCAGAAAAGTACTTTCTTTACACAGCAAACATTACACGGCACATATTTGCATATCTGGACCCATGCAATTATTAACAATGTGCCTATTTTTGCACCCTCTTCTCTGGAACAACCTGACCTCTTATTTTTCTGAATATTTCCATTCTGTTATCTGCCCACATTTTTATTCCTTACTTAAACTTAAAAGATTTCCTTTTTAAAATTCCTGACAGTTTTTCTCCAGTAATTTCTAGTAATTATTTCGACCCTTCATATTTCTGCTTGGTTTCATATGGCATTCTTATAATCTTATAAAATATTAAAACTACCAGAGAATAAAACAATGACAAATGACCATGAAATAATACAACTTATTACAAAACCATAAAATGCAGAAGATACTCAAATACTTTACCTTTATCAGAATTATCTGAATCTTCTGAAGAAACCTGATCTGGAAAGAAACACCATTTAAAAAATAGTAAGCTTATCTTGCTTTTATCCATTATCTTAAATTGTTAACAAGGATATATTTATCACAATGTATTACACATAAACATGTGCGCACATACATGCACACAGCATACATTCAAAGAAAGCACGCAAACACTGAAGTAAAAAGATTTTTTTTGCATGAGTTCAAAGGCCATCAGTTTGAGCTCAAATATGTCATCCCGAGATTTGTGGTGTAAAAAGGTTATCTAACAATTCCAAGAGGCTTTCAACCTCAAAGCCTCAAGGAATTAAATACTTCACAACACTTTTTGGTATGCAACGTCCGAATCTTGGACAAATTTTCATTGCAATCTGTATTTTCCAAAAAGCTTTCTCCTCTCTGTAAAATATAGGAAATTCATCTTTTTTCCCTCCAAATTTATCTTTTTCTTGCACATAGGAAATTTTGCCTATGAAATGTATCTTTTTGGCTACCTGTGTTACACAATCAAGAAAGTTACATATCTATATTTATACATATCTGTATACTTATGTAGCTACAGAAAAACTAAGATTCAACTCACATATTTGAATATTTTAAAAATAGAAGGTCTCAAATTTAAATTTACCTTCATTGGTCTTCTTTTTGGACTTCTTTTTTTCTGAGGAAGATAATTTTGTCTTCTTAATTTTGGGCTCCTTAGAGTTAGGCACAGCTGTGCCTCTTTTCTTGTGTGCTTTGACCTCTCTCCTCCTTTAAAAAAAATGGATGTACATCTTCTGTATTATATGTATTATATGTACTCCTCAAGCAACAGTAAATCTTAACTATTTAATTCAGTCAAACAGTTGCCATTTTTTCAGAAACTTATCACTAGTTAAACTGAAAAAAATTAATTCAGTTAAAATGAAAAGTGCTATAGAAACACTAGAGCTCTATAGCTAAAGACAAAGGAGAGGAAACGCTCAGGCTGCTAAAATGACACTGATGCAGGCAACAAAACCAGTGAATTGTCTAAATACAGGTGATAATTTTATAACATGCCAAATTCTTATTTATATTGAAATATTATTTTTTCTTTTAGCAAACAATTTTGTATATATATGTGTCATGAGAAAAACACTGTTAATACATGTTTTTAAATATATTTTCATATTTGATAGTGACAAAACATAAGGTAGAAGAATCTCAAGCCTAAGAACCTACTACACACCAACAACCCATAACTTTTTCCTGCTTCTTTGCACAAAGTCACTAAAATTGTTTCAAAGTATTACTCTGCAATTGACAAAGAGAAAATGTTTGACCATACTTATTCTCAATTCAAGTGGTTCTACAATTTTAGTTCCAAAAAGATGCAAGACAAATCAAGCTAATCTCAGTTAGTTACTTCTCACCGTTAATATGTGCCTACACAGTGCTTTAATGAAATCGAATCTGAGTTAACTTTTAAAAGGGATTAATTAACTATCTTGAATATATCCATCTAGACAGACCTTTGATTTTTGTTACTTTAAAAAAGAAATCATCATTTCCTAGCTCAAGGGTTTCCCTTTCATATGCTTTTCAGACAATTGTACAGCTTAATTACTGAGCCATGCAACAACTAAGTGAATGCCACACTGAGATTCAGAACACCTGAGTATCAGAAAACTGAGTATCAATAGCTGTGGAATTCAGTAAGATTATAGATAACAATAAAAAACAAATCAAATCTTAATGCACACATTTTATAGGTTCAAAATTCACTACTTTCCTCTCCCATTAATAACTGATTCTCAAAGAAGAACAAATACTCAAATTTAAAATTTCAAAGCACAGTCACTTGACTCACACATAAAACCACTATTTTTTTAAGAAAAGGAAAAGCATTCCAGCTCTCAAACACAGAGGGCGGGGGCAGGGCGGGGAAGGACAGTGTTTTCCATAAACAATAATCACTGGGCTGAAATTAAGCAAAAGAAACTTTTGTGTGGGTGGGGATGGGATTCTTCCAGTTAGAGGGTTTTTTTACTTTAATTAGCACAACAATATCTAACCCTCAACAGTATCAAGCCAGTGACTTTATAAGAACTCCAGAACAGAATCTATTTCAGCATAAATGAAGTTCATAATCATCTAGCTGAATTTGCCCCCCTGTTTGATGTTCATCATAACTGTAATCTATCAATAATTCAGCCCCCATATTTTCAAAATATTTCATTACCGGTGATGAAAGTTTAGTTTGTAGGAACATTCCGGACATAGTCCTGAAAAAGAGAGAATGCGAACGTTACACCCATGTAACTGATAAGCATAATCAACAAAACTTATTAACACATATCTAAAACTAGATAGAACACTATCTTCTAATTTCAGTAGCTTTTCCTTCAAAACAAAAGTTACAGTGTAATTGCAGCCAGGGCTGAGAAAAATACAATGACAGAAGTCTTCAGTTCAAACCCAGATTTTACTAAACCTGGAGAAAGATCACAGGTTTAGCACTGGCAACTTGTCATAAAAAAGTATCAGTGCTTATCATGTACTTATCCTATTTTATGGATCTCTGTGGACAGATCAAATTTTCTAAAATTACACTGAAGACACATAAGACTCTTAGAGCTTTGCCAGAGACCAGGTGCTGCCCCATGTAGTGTCTTGTGCACAAAAGAAAAAACCACCATTAGCTCGTTTTACACAAAGTAATTGTGTAAATGGTGGTAAGTTAAATGATCTCGTGAACATATCAAAACGTACACCATATGAGTAAGAAAATCCCACTCAAGAGAAAAGACTGGAAAAGGAAGTGATTTAATTAAGTTAGAATTTTTGGAAGAAAACATTAAGTATTAAAAATAAAATTAGTAGAGCTGAAGGCGTGCAAGAAGTTGTCTGGTCCAAACCCCTGAGGACTCCTAAGCCACCCAACTGATTAAGCAATGACAATGATGAAATCCTCCTTACATTGCCGTATTGTTCGTTAAAACCAGACATGCTTCTACGCAAAACAGCTTATAATCAGTTATTCTAATTTTATGACACCATCAATTACACAGAATGAAGTGCTCAACCTGTAACAACTTTGTCATACATAATGATAATAGCTGTTCTCTCTAAATCAAGACCATCACACGACATGTAATTAATTTAACAAAATTATCTCCTGTTCAGCATTTTCAATTCTGCATGAACTAATATCATTATCATTGGGTCTCACTCAATAGACTTAGAAGTACAAGATATTGGTCTTTTTTTAAGTGTACATATCCTTGAAGGGCTGGCTGACTTACTCAATTTCACAAGTGCATTCCTCTTTTCACCATGTTCAACGTAACCAAAATTCACCTCCCAGCTCTTCAGGCCTTCTTTCTCATCGCAGTGCTTATTTCCACAGGAAAACTGACCTTTAAAGAGGTCAAAAACAGCAAACTGTGGTTCAGTGATTAACAAGCATAGGTTTGGGGGTGTTATGTCCAGTTTTGCTCAGTTTTTGCTTTTTGTTTTCCATTTCTTTCAAATAAAAAAGCCCAAATCTAAAAGTAACATCTAGATTAAGGAAACATAACGGATAATGACAAAGCAATCAATCATACTTTTCTAATACTGCATATTTGCAACGAAAGAACATAAATTGAACTGTGTTTTACAACATATAGAAGAAGGCATATGTTATGAAATAATAAACCTAATACTGAACTCTGAAGAAATGAATGTCATTAGGACACATTCTATATCTTAAATGATTACTTACTTAACAGAGGCTGATGGACTAGGAGCTGCGATTCAGAGACATTCATCTTTAATAACATCAGACCATTCAAAGTATCATGTACGTACAAAATTAAGACGCCCACGTTCTTATTACCTTACTGGTTTACCTGATATACTGGACGTACAATTTGTATTCTAATGACTTTCCATGAACACTTTCAAGAAAAGGAAATCCAAATCTATGAGAAACCACATGGCAGCTTTAAAAGCTTCCTTGGGTTTATTATGTTAAATACAACACTAATTTTCAAACAATTTGCACATAATCAATGTTGTTTACACTACCAGGTTCACAATATTGCAGTAATAAAGATACACATATTCTCTTTGCAGAAGACTGATTTGTATGCAAAGCTGGCAGTAAGGATGTGTATTAATAGGCTCACAAGCAGAACTGTTGGTGAACGATTAACCTCAGAACATTCTGCTTAAGCTGCTAACTAATGGATTGGCAGTGTCCTCAGATACTTCAGTTCTGCAATGTAAAACCACTTGCAATGCTAACACTTGAACCAAAAAACCACCCAAATTTATATACATTAAATATGTATAACCCTAAGTAAGGTATGGCAATCAGTACGCTGTGTCATCAGGAATAATTTATATAAAGAACCAAAAATCTACAAGGAAAAATTTATACTATATAAAACTTCTTGGAACTTAACCACTCTGTTGACTTCACATCTTCTGAAAAAAACCCCTAAACAAACCCAGAAGAACAGGCAGAGAAAAAAGAGAAACATCAGTTTTATTTATAATTAGCTGCTCTTTACAGTATGTAAAATCCATTTTGGATATTCTACATTTTGGATGTCAAAATGGGTATGTTCACAAGAATATAGTTGGAACAGTATCTTCAGATTGCTAAGAAAAGCAATGAATTCTTAGGTAAACCAGAACTTGACTGTGTAAACCACCGTAACTCTGTGCCCTTACACATTTACTTGCATTTATGATCATCTAAATATTTGAAATCATGGTGGTTTGGGTTTTTTTAGTAGATCCCTGCTCCATGCCATACACGTGTATAAACAGCCAGGCTTCTCTCACCTCCTTTCACACTGCAATCCCTACAACACACATTCAAACCTTGACTTGAATACAGAATTCCATTCTTTCTGAAGGCTTTTTCAGTAGTATTTGTCACTCTAGTATATCTGAATGTCATAAAAGCATTAAAAACCATATTTTTGCAAAGAAAGAGATCATTATAATCCCCATTGTGTAATATGTAGAACCCAAATCAAAAGGAACTATGGACCAAATTATTCAGTATTTGAAATATGACTTTTCCCATAGTTAGGTGTCCAAGAAACAAAGACACAGAAACCAGTATGCTGAGTGGACAGTTACCTATTTAATCAACAAGAAAAATGTATGTCCAAAATTCCATTTCCATCTGGAGTTGTGTCGCCTTGCTATGAGCTCCAGGGAAATTATCGCTTTCATGTTCAGAATTATAGTTCCTATAACCTGGTTGTTAAATGTGTGCTTTCAAAAACTATTAGCACTTTCTGCTTCTTGCCGAAGAGCAGAATAGGTGGAAAATACAAGTCCTGAAGAAGCTGGCGAATGATGGCATAGACAAGTGTACTCTTCACTGGGTAAAAAACTGGCTGGATGGCTGTGCCCAGGGAGTTGTGATTAATGGGGTGAAATCCTCTTGGGGGCTGGTCACCAGCGTGTCCCTCAGGGCTCAGTTTTGGGGCCAGTTTTGTTTAATATCTTTATCAACAATCTGGATGAGGGGATTGAGTGCACCCTCAGTAAGTTTGCAGACGACACCAAACTAGGTGGGAGTGTTGATCTGCTTGAGGGTAGGAAGGCTCTACAGTGGGAGCTGGACAGGCTGGATCAATGGGCCAAGGCCAACTGTATGAGGTTTAATAAGGCCAAGTGCCGGGTCCTGCATTTCGGTCACAACAACCCCAAGCAGCGCTACAGGCTTGGGGAAGAGTGACTGGAAAGCTGCCCGGCAGAAAAGGACCTGGGGATGCTGGTGGCCGGCCAGCTTAACATGAGCCAGCAGTGTGCCCAGGTGGCCAAGGCGGCCAACAGCATTCTGGCTTGTATCAGGAATAGCGTGGCCAGCAGGAGCAGGGATGTGATCGTGCCTCTGTACTCTGCACTGGTGAGGCCTCACCTCGAGTCCTGTGTTCAGTTCTGGGCCCCTCTGTACAAGAGGGACATTCAAGTGCTGGAGCATGTCCAGAGGAGAGCTACCAGGCTGGTGAGGGGTCTGGAGACCAGGTCATATGAGGAGAGGCTGAGGGAACTGGGCATGTTTAGTTTGGAGAAGAGGAGGCTGAGGGGAGACCTCATTGCCCTCTACAACTACCTGAAAGGAGGTTGGAGAGAGGTGGGTGTTGGCCTCTTCTCCCAAGCAAATAATGACAGGACCAGAGGAAACAGTCTGAAGCTGCGGCAGGGGAGGTTTAGATTAGATATTAGGAAGAATTACTTTACTGAAAGAGTGGTCAGGCACTGGAACAGCCGCCCCAGGGAGGTGGTTGAGTCACCATCCCTAGAGGTATTTAAGAAACGTGCAGATTTGGCACTTCAGGGCATGCTCTAGTGGCAGAGATTGTAGGGGGTTTTTTGTGTGTATGGTTGGACTCGATGATCTCAAAGGTCCTTTCCAACCATGAAGATTCTATGATTCTACAAGCTAAATGAAGTGCTGAAAATTAAAGATACTAAGGAAATCTAGAGAGCCAAAAGACTGATTTTCATGCATTTTGATCAGAACTCAGGTGTACCAGACTGGTACATGGATACATCATGCATATCTAGGTATTGATACTTGGCTTATTTTCCATGGAGGAAATTACTGAGAAAAAATAAATGGAAACAGATTTGGAAGAACATTTGTTTAAATAAGGTAAAGCATATTATATGTGTATCTATACACATGTAAAATAGGCTAAGAAAGACACTACTATGCTAAAAGTGAAACAGTTCAATAAGATAGTGAAAAAATGAAGAGTAGATCTTTTGCAGGTATTAAACCCTGCTTTGCCAAATAATATGTCTGGTTCAAGTATTTTACTACTTAATCTACGAATACAAATAAGTTGAAAACAGCAAAGATAACCACATGTTCAGTTTTGCTCTTTCTGCATATTGCTGAAAAAGTCCTATTTCACCTCTACCCAATGAACTTGTTACCTATTTTCCTACAGAAAACTTTTACCACTATCGCCTTCTGCCTAAAATACCTTTTATTTTAAAATTTTATGCCATACCTTACTATTCATGCTTTGAAAGCAGAGAAAAAGTACTTGGGAAGACATGTCAAATATATTTTTAAAATCGCTTAAAAGCTTTTCATTTGAAGGATTTAGTCTCAGACCAACTAATTCACATGCCTACTATTCACTGATTTATAAAATTTAAAGTAGGGTTTCTACCTTAAGATTTTAATTAAGAAAATGCCCATTCTGTGGAATCATTTATTGCAACTAGCAATGTATTACCACCATTAAGGTTACATTTTAAATTTAAGGAGATAAAACTGCAATCTCCAATATGACCTCCTTTTAAACCACCTACGGCAATAGATTGGAGTGGGGAGAAAAAAAAAAAAGAGAAAGAAATAGTCTGGCTTTATAATATGTAATACAAGTGATACCTCTCCTTTCACTCATCCTAACCCTTCTTCTTCTCCATGACTTTACACACATCAAAAACAATGCAACCAAATGCAAGTACCCCGTTCCTATGTTCCCTTCTTAACATGCCCCAAACCACAGTACAGTCCACCAGCAGTGATTCTCATCACCACTATTCTTGTCACAGCTAAAATAAGCTCATGCGCTCCTTTTTTTTTATGTGAATTATCAGACAAGTAGGTATTAATGCTTTATTGCATTTAATTAAAGCAACTTATATTACTGATTTATACTTAAAAATAGCAAAAGAAAGGCATTAAAGATTCACCTCTTTTTAAGTGATCATTTGAAACTGCACCTGAGAAGAGTATCCAATACCCGAGATAAGGTTGAATTCTTGCGCCCCCTAGTGGTGAAATACTATTTCTCAATTCCTATGTTCCAGTTGTACGTTTTCCGTTAGAATTTCATTAAAAAGCTTAAAACATGTAATTGTGCACCTTCTCCCACATTTTCAAATATAGAGCATCAGATATTAAACGTAGAATGCAGCTTTAAATTATTTTCCCCCATGAAGACACAGTTGTTCATTAATTATTAATTTCTCATTTAATTTTAATTATCTTTTACAAGCATTCAATAAAGCATATAACTATTCCAAATGTAACTATCTGTTAATATAATCTCTAGTGCTAAATGCAACCTATGACTATAACTATCTTTAGGAGCTTTAATCTTTATAGCTTGGAAAAAAGCACCACTAATGTTTACACTTCCTCCTGTGAAATATTTTTTTTTTAAAAAACAAGTGTCTTTCTAACTTCTTGTATTATAATAAATGCAGCTGTTTACAGAACCGTTCTGATCAACAGTATTGTTCCATGCAATTTTCTTGCACGTGCATAGATGACTTCTGAAAACGGTACATGTGTATGAAGGTCTACCCACAGGAACAGCACTACATTTAAATAATTTTCTTGCTTGTTCAGCTACTTGAAAAAGTCCACGTGCCTAGGTCATGGAATGGGAACCACTGTGCAAAGTCCCAATAACACATCGGTAAGACCTCACACACGGAAGAAGTCAGAATAAGCTACTGATTTAGAAACAGGATTGGGAGACATGACAAACATTCCCACTGATTTCCACTGAAGCTTTCAAAAACAAGTTAGCCTAAACCAGACATCACACATGGAACTTTAACTAAAAAGTTAACATTTTGCAAAACAGCATCAGAGAAACTGTTAAGAAAATTATTTCCTGAGGAAAAGTATTGAGAGACTTCAATTAAAGGTATCAAAGACTAATGAGGTCTACTGAACTGCAGAACTACGGGAGAAAAGCAGCTAAAAACCATATCCATGTAATTCTACATTATCAAATGCATTATGTTGGTGTTCTGACCTTCTGAAAATAAACCGTATATTCTTTTAATTTTAATGTATGCAGATCAATGTATGCAGATCAGTGTGAACCCTAGAGCTACGACGCATAAAACAGCAAAGTTAGGCCAATTTATTCTCCATTATTGTCTGATAAACTTACCAGTATTGTCAAATACCGTCTAACAAAATTATGTTAAAAAGCAGCAAGCAAAGCATCAAGAAGAAACGTAATATAAAATGAAAGACAGCATTACCTTTTCCTGAAATTACTTCTTTCTCATGTCGCCATCTAAATCCAAACTGTTAAGATAAGAACCAAAATTAAGTTGTGAACAGTCAACTTACTCAGTAATGTAAAGACTAATTGCAGTTGATTGATGTCCTGCATGTGGTTCCATTCAATCCTGGTTAGTAAAAATTAATTTCTTTCTCTGTTAATTAAAAATATCTCTCTGCCTCTGCTTACCAGAAGGATTCCAATTTGCACATGCAATTCAAATTCCAGTAGACGTTGTTGAGGACTGAACAGCAACTTTCTAAACAGCTTCATAGCAGGCAGAACAAATAGGAAATTAGGACAGACTAACTTTACTAGATACTTCACTGCCATTTTGTCTACACTAAGAACAGAGAAGACCGCTGGAATACTGATATTAGCACCTATCAATGGATCACCTCTTACACCCTGAAGACAAAAAAAAAAAAAAAAAGAAAACCAACAACTAAGTTGTATTTCTCTTTACATTGCCTAGAAACTTCACATGTAGACAACTCATCCACTATTTTTGTTTTCCAGCAGAATCTGCTTCATCGTCTCAAAATAGCAAGTAGCCTAGTGAAAAGATTTAAGATGGAAGGGAGTGAGAACAGCGTGGGAAAAACAATTTTATTTTCAATAACAAGTAGAAAAGGGATAAAACTCAGAGGCATACAACTTCTCCAAAAAGGACTATCCTGTATTTTCATTTAAAATTCATGAACACAGGATGACAAGATTAAATTGCTGCTTTGTAAGCAAAGTGCAGAAGACTCTGAACTTCATGTTAAAAGATGGAGAGGGAAGAGGGGGAAGAAGGGTTACAAAATTAAAGAAGTAAAAAAATGGCTGCAAAGCCCATCTTTGGCACCTGAGTTCCGAAGTGTCCTTTGGAATATGAACCTTCTTTTGATGCACTCATAGACTGAACCCACATAAATGTCCATTTTGTAGCTGCAGTGACATAAATTCTGTAATGATTTTTAATGTTTTTAATGTAATTTTAAACACTGTACAGAAGCAGAGGTATCTATTTGCTGTGTGTGGTCTTTAACATTGTTGATTTTTTTAATAAACCATAATAATTACTTATCCGAAGGGCAACAGCGTGGAGTTCTCATACATGAAGTGGTATGTGGTTCAAAAGAACATCAGAAAAAATAGGGAAACAAAAGTTTTAGCTTATAAGAATGTACCATACTCTCATATAAATGCTCTGCACCTTGATAACAAAACTGAAAAAACTGAGCAAAAAGATATCAGTGGCCAGATGTTTTGTCAGAGCTGATTTTCCCCAAGTCAATATATTACAGAGAAGATGGCTAAGAAAACTAAGAATTTGCACACTAAGAAAATATTTGCCTCTTAAAATCAGTCCACTAATTTTCTAACTGGTATTATAACATAAATAATGTTTTCACACCTACTCATTTCACTGGTAAAAAAAAAAATCCCAAGAGAAGATCAGGTTCTACTGCCATATTGCATATGATGACCAGTTGTGCCTGGCCTACTCTAAAAATCTGCACTGTGGTCTAAGGTACCATTATACCACTCACACTTCAGTCAAACAAAAATTAATCGATTGTAAAAACCAAGAACCGTGCTGAACAGTTCAGTGAAAACAGAATGTAAAATACATCTGTAAATGTAGAATTCATGATGGAAAACAGTTGATCTATGTGTAAGTATAACAGTGATAGTAACTGGTTTTCCTCTTTTAAAGGATATTTGCTGTTTTACAGGGTATTCTAATTCTGAAAAGCTTGTGATGTAATTGAAAAATACCGCAAGTTTACAATTAAACATCAACAGTATTTTACCACCAATTTTGAACGTATGTGCTGCTGGCAGTAAAGAGTAAAAAACAATTTGCCCTTATCTGCACGTTTACTTGTTCATAGTTCATCTGCTACTTCACCAATCACGAAGTTATCCATGCTTGCTTTTGCTACTGAAGTAGACTTGTATACAAATTTTCCCTCACGGTCTGAACTTGGTTCAGTAAGCTATAAATCAGATTATATCCTTATAGAGTCTTTCTGTAATGGTATCAAGCAAAATAAGCAAAACAAAAGAAATGAGGGAGCCCAAAGCACCTAGTACATGTAGGACAAAAGTTGTCCTCATCCTCATACATTTTTGGCAATCATTCTTTCACCAACTAGTGGAAAATGACAGAGAGTGACCAAGGCTAAGAAGAAACAATAAAATAAAAAGTAAACACAATTGAATTCCTCTAACTAAGCTAAAACATCACGAACAGATTAAACTATACAGGAAAATGAAAAATTTGGGTAGGTTCTTGAATATCCAGCCTGCAATATTAAGGAATGCAAAAGCATCGTCAGCAGACAGCATTTATTCTGCCTCATCTTCTTTGTTAAATGAGTTCAACAAGATCCTAAAAGAGCTATTTCTACAAGGCAGACCAAGACCAAGCAGAACCCCAAAATACTTGCTTTACAAAAGTATCAAATGGCTAACTTAATAATAAATGAGTTTTAAATATATGAAAGACCATTTAATACCCATAAACAATAAAATTCCCAAATTAAATATGGACTGTTTGTGTAATATGCATTGGCTGCAGCAACGACTAACATGTCCACAGTCACCTCTTTCAGGAAAAAAGAAATGTATGAATTTAGACAACACTGTGGAAAAACACCATAGATATTTTATATATTTTTATTTTCGCAGGAAAGCCTCCATGCTGAAAAACAATGATAAAAGCGAACATCTTAACGTTACCACGTGGAAGCCAAGTTGGCCTAGAAATCTGAAAATGATCTGGAAATAAAAACAAAAGAATAAAATGTATTCTGTTCAATGACCAGGTGTCAGACAGATTTCATTTCTTAGCAAATAGGAGACATTTCCAATCTGTTAAGCTACAAAACAAAGCAGAGACAGCAAAGAAGAACCCTTCTAGGAAAATAAGACAATAAAGAGAAGAGAACATTTTGAGTCCAATGCGTATCAAAGTAAAACTTACATGCAGAGCACTCTCCCTCACTGCACTGCAAAACTGACAATAGAACTAAACCATCTGACAGTAAGATGGTCATTTATCAGCCTCAACGCTTGCAGACAAGATGCGCGGAAGGTTCAAGACAACCTAGACCTAAAAAATTCTGATCTAGGGAAAACGTAAGGAGTAACAGACCCATCACAAGCAAGAGCTGTCAGAGCACACTCTTCCAGCGTCTCTAAGTAGCCTCACGTCAGAAGGTCACCTTGGCATTTCTCATTAAAAGAAAAGAAGATTATATGTCCTAACTACACAAAGAAAAGTGGGATCGTGGGTCACAGGGTCCCATTTGCCTGAGGTCCCAGCAACCGGGGTGAGTGCCGGTGAGTGTGTGAGCAGCAGGGAAGACCAAGCCAGACTAGCCCATCAGCTAGATGAAGTGTCCTGGGAACAAGGAGGGTGAGCGGGTCTCCACCAGCCAGCTCTGGGTGTGAGAGCATCTGTGTAATCCTAAGCATGAGAGCACTGGGGAGTCTGCTGTGGGACCAGGGGAGTCCCAGCCGTCTCTGTGTGTGCATATGAGGATATACATGTACGTATGCGAGTTAAACAGGCTGAACCAGCAACTGGAGTGTGGCTGCAGCCTCAGGGGTTCACATGTCCAGGGGCTTCGGTCTCTGACAAGGTGCTCTGCTTGTTTTTCAGACCTCAAGAGAGCCCCTCCCATGAAACTGGTCCTTATCATTATCTAGTACTTAGGAAAACAGTGGGTTTTTTCTCAGAAGAAAAGTTCTAAATGAGATCTGAGCTACAATCTCTATGCAGAGGTCTTTAGAAGAATTAGCTGACTAGAAGATTTTGGCTAGTAGCAAAACAATTACAGTTGTGAAAAGACAGCTGAGTATGCATGTGCAAGTCTCAATCTATGCAGAATATATATATTAAAAACATCACAGAAAACTGACCTCTAACTTTACTTTGGCACCACCTAGCAGGATATAGAATCATAGAATCACAGAACAGCCCAGGTTGGAAGTACCTCAAAAGACCATCTGGTCCAACCCTTAGTGGGAAAGAGAGCCTAGATGAGATTATCCAGCACCCTGTGCAATCGCATCTTGAAAATCTCCAGTGATGGGGACTCTACCACGTCACCGGGGAGGTTGTTCCAGTGAATGCATGTTCTCACTGTAAAAAAATTTCTTTCTTGTATCAAGACGAAGCATCATCATATAAAGCATCAACAACTATCATATGAAAGGTTGGCCAGCTGAGAAGCTTGTTACCCACCCTGCTCCTCTCACAGCACCAGTTCTGCAAAACAGAAGGCACAAGGGGCTAAAGATATTCCACTTCCAGTTTCCGGAAATGCAGAAAAAGAATCAAGGCAGGAAAAATCCGAAAGCACAGACTGCATTCCATTGGTGCGAATGGGATCAGCAGCCTACTTCCAAGAAAAAACCCTGCTTTGACATTCTTCTGTACCAAGCATGGGCATGGATAAATCAATAATTGAGAAAAATCTCATTTTTTCTGTTTTTCTAAGAATTGCTAAGAAAGGACTCTCAAATGGTCAGAACGTATTTGAGAACAGAAAACATAACCCAATACAAGAGAACAAATTACATGATACAGCAGAGTTATGCTGACATGGAAATTCCAAAAATATAGGTAATGACTCATGATCATCAATAGGAATACAGAGTGACCTCACAGTTAGGACAGCCACATTTGAAGTCTAACAGGGAAACACTGTTCACAACACACACACAAAAAGGAAACTGGGGCAGAACAGTTTCCCGCAAAAGACAGCAAACATATGGAAACTTGGCACAGTAACGAAAGAAACAAAATCTGTAAGTGTGCTCAAGGGAAAATCAGTTGGGGGACGGGGTGGAAATTGAGGGATATGAAACAGCTACAGGAAAATAAAATCAAATTTCCTCAAAATAAAAAGGAGGGAAGACACGTTCAGCATTTTACTTTTTGTTAATCTTCATTTAATTTTTGCATTTTTCTGTTCCAATTTTCTTTAGAAGGCTGTCATCTTTTCTGCCTAATATTAGAGTTTAAGCTCAGTCCTTGCAAATATTTACCAGTGAATGTAATTTTCAATACTATAAATAGTCTCGAAGAACTTTATATAGACACTGTTCACACAGCTGGGTTGTTACTATGCGCTAACAAAACTAAGACACATCTGAGTTTAGCAACACTTTTTGCAAAATCACAATGGAAAAGTCACCTTTTTTTGTTTGACTAAGAGGTTGGTCAGTCAAAAACTTGGAAATGACAAAGGCTGTTCCGGTTAAGAAGAAAAACCAGTGCTGGACTTGGGCTGTTTCTCTTAAGAAATTCTATTTATTTACAAGGAACATACAAATCCTGTTTCCATAAACAGAAAAGAACCACCAGCAAAAGACACTGCTTTAGAACAGACATTTCCAAAATTGTTTCTGCCAGCATTCAAGTACAAGACTCTCTTTTTAGACTCTTTTTTTTTTTTAACAGGAACATTCCCAGGGTTTTTTTAGGCTTCATCTACTGCTTCTCTCCAGGCAAACCTCTCTAGCCTTCTTGCCTTAACCTCCTTCCATTTTCTGCCTTTCTTACGCACAATGTACCTCTTCATACAACGCCATCTGACAGAAATGCTCCCATTCCCACAGAAGCACATTTTTGGGGCAGTGACAATGCTTGGATTCAAACTGCTGCTGCTTATTAAATAACTTGGCAAGTTCTCACAACTCTCTTTCTAGGGAAGGGGTATTAACATTCTGGTTTCACAACATATCCACAATCATAAGGCAATTTTTAAAAAAGGACATACCAAGATGATTTACAATAATGAAACGTACCTTATTCTCTTTGTATCTACTGAGATCTGCTATACAGTATTCTTTGAACAATTTATCGTAATACTTCTTTGCAAGCCTCTTCTCCCTATAATAAAAGGTACTATGTTTTATTAAATATAGAACATGATACAATTCATTTTACATTATGATGACATCAGCAAAACAAAGATGTTATTTCATCCAAAGAACACATGCTGCAGAGCTAGAAATGCAACAGAAATACACTCATTGAGCTAAGGGGTGATTTAAACAAAACTGGAAAAATACATCTAAAATACATTTGAAGCACACTAGGCTTCCCTCAGAGTTTTCAGAAGAGTCATTTAGATCTCAGAGAACGCACAAATATTTCTGAGTTCTTTCTGTCATCAATTAATTTTGCCGCTGAGCAATATTACATTACAAATGCATTAAAGATCAAAGAATGATTACTAAGTATGCACAGTAATTCTTAATTAGTAGAGAACACCACAAATTTGGTACAAGTGATCTAAAAATAGCATATTCTGTAATAGTTGCAGGTACCAATTCATCTCGGCTTCATCATCTTCGTTCCACAGGAATCTATGGTTTTCTCTAATAACATCAAGATCCGTCTTGTCATTTGCTCTGTAAAAGGACACATTTTTTTAGTACAATGTAACAGTAAAATGAAAAGTCAGTCAAATAATAATTTGTTAAACACCAGTAATTCACAGTTGTGATCTCCACCTCACTGCACAAAGGAAGAACTTGCTATGGAATAAAACTATCAGAAAATGTATTCCTTGGTGTACCTTTTCCAAAGTGAAAAATTCACAGTGGAAAATGGTCACTGTGGATGACTTGATACTGCCTGAAAATACTTTTTATACTTTTTATTGAAGACAGTAATGTTAGAAGGCAGTTATAGATAGCTCTAAAGAAGGTTATCATTATTCTGGACAATGGATAGCAATTTGCACATTTCAAAACTATTTCAGATTGTTATTTTGAAGGTACTGCCAGATATTTCTCAGTTTACCCTCAATTAATGCTCACCTGTCATCTTTCCTTTTACATAACAAAATAAGAATAATTCTGCTCATGGTGAGTTCTTATATAAAAATAATGGTGCAAAACGAAACAAGGCAATTCTGTGTTTTGGATATTTGCAAAGACTGTAGTTACTATTTGTGACCAAAAGAATTAGTAGCTTGATACACAGCCACACCTCCCTCTCCCCCCAAAGCTCTAATATAAATTTAATGGCTTTACATACCAGGGGAGCTTTGGGAGCACAAAGGGAAAGATTGCTAATGGTTCTTACCCAGAACGCCGGAAATCCTCTATTTTGCCACCGTAGTATAAAATGTAGTCCTTCACAAACTTTTTATGTCTTTCATACTGAATAAAGCAATTAAGGATTGTTTCAGAACTAAAAAATTTTTTATATACTTCACAGACATAAGGGGTTTTTTTTCCTCAAAAACAGTTGAGTAATTTCCAGAAAGAATGAATTAGCAATTTTTACTTAATAACCTCTCGTGAAAGCTACCTTCCAAATAAAGGAATTCAAGGCAATTTCATCTTTAAAACGTCATTCATGACAGACCTTTATATAATTGTCTTCCTTTATCAAAGATGTTCTGTACGCATATACATAGAAACTGGGTTCATTTGTTCATCTGTAATTTAGACCAAGGCTTCTTAGTACTGCAGTTTTGGTTTAAAACAGGTTTGTATTTTTGTATTATAAAAATAGTATGGCTACTAAAATGGAACCATTTGTTACATTTTACCATCAACATACAAATAAAATTTATCTGCTTCAGTTTGGAGATGAAAATCACAGGAAAATATGTAATGCTTTTTGTAGAACGCTTCAGCCTTGGAGACATGATTTGAAACATGTTTTGTACCATAATTTGAGCAAAAATATGCAATTACTTATTCAGAAAGTAAGTGTCTTCACAAATAAAAACATTATATATGGCTACTTAAAAATATTTTCAATTAACTTGAATGGTGTTTCTGAAGCAGCAAATTAGGAAATACATTATCTCCTGGTACAAATCCTGGCAACTACTGCATCAGTGTGAATAATTTGTATCAAGCTACTATTTTTACGTGTATTAGAATTTTACTGAGAAAAGATTTATTTTCCAAAGGCCCAAAAAAAGTTAATTTAACCTCAGTATGTGTCTTTTTTTTTTCCTTTCCACCACAAATAGAAGGAATAGAGAAGCAAGCCCAGAAGTTTTAACTGGCACAATTACACACATTTAACAGAACGTACTATTTTGTGCTGCCATTTGAATTACTAGGCGTTAAAAATGCATAGCAGTAAAGATTTTAAATAGGAACTACTCAAAAACATTAGCAGAAACTCATAAAAGTCTCTACACATGAGTTTTGTAGCTATTCCAGGGTATACAGGTTTTTCTGTGGCTAATGACAGTCTACAATGTCAGTGGGACTGATTATGGTATGTCCCCTTTACAGGCATACGATGGTTTATGTAGTGCCTGGCCAAATTCTAAGCAGGTTAGGAGAAGTTACTTTCTTTTTACTGGAGTTTACAGATTTAAGTAAGTCTTTCCATGTTTAATTAGTCTTTACTTTCCTACTTATTAACTGTTACTGCTAAAGAACTGCTATTTAAACAAACAAGGAATTGATGGTATTTCAGATACACTCAGTCAAAACATGCAATGATTGCCCCAGATGGAAACTAAATAAAAGAAGAAAGGTTGTAAGCTAAATAAGCTAGAAGTTATGAAAATAGTTACAAATTATGCATGAAATATGATTAAGGGATTTAAAAAAACTAAAATAAAACTGCACGATATTGACCAGGCTCACATTATAGCATCTGTAGAAGATATTACTGGAGATAAGCCTGTTTTGAATAGACTTTTGAATTAACTAATGCATTCTTAAATTTACAGTAGAAATGTATTTGTCCGTAGCTAATAGCAGCCCTATATAGAATTATGTTTTGTATAAACCAAACTGAAACAGCAAAGTATCTTTGTGCCAGTCTAAATAAAATTCACTGTATAATAATTTTGTCCCAAGCAGGACAAATGAGCATATAGAAAGAATCTGGAAATGCCTCTACTGAGTAGAGACATTCTCAGAGACGTCTCTGCAACAAAAAGAAGCTAATTTGAAGGACAACTCGGTATCTGGTGCTGCACTGTCAACTGCTGTGATAACTAAGAAATCCCAGTATTTCACTGTAATGGATAATCCGTGCCCCATCTTCAAACTTGAAGAAAAATGGCATAGAAGGATACAGCATCCATTGCTATCAAGTGAAATCTTCTTTTTCTTGCTTCTTCCCTGTTAATAACAAATAAGTTTGAGTGAAAGCTATCTTTACATAAAGGGAAAAAAAGTCTCACAAAAGCAATAAAGAAAAGATACCTATCCCATTCTTCAGCTGCGAATTGTCTGTGAACCACACTGCCTTGTTTTGGCTTTTGGAATGGCTTTATCAGAAGGCCATCTTCCTTTGTACTAAAGTGGGGGGGGGAAAGGAAGAAAAGTTAGTCAAGAACTTTTCATAAGCAATAAAATTTCCATGTGCCAAACTTTGCACTAACCCGAGTAACAAAAACGGTTATATTGCTAGTTTCTACATGAATAAAACCAAACTTCAGAACCAACATCAGCTTAGACTTTACTTCATTTGCAGAACAGAACCGGAAAGGTATTTGCCTACAGTTAGCATTTGAAGAAAATTTCTTAAAACAGCAATTAGTAACATTTATTTGTATTACTATTATCACTATAGAACCACAATGAAAAACCCTGACGATTCCTCAGTTTCACTCTGCATTTAAAGCCCTCTATAAATCTCAGCTACACAGCCAAGTAGGAACAAGGACAGTGTGTTCACTGAGTAAGAGTGCCTGCTAGTAACCCTATACCATCCTTTCATGCTAATGTCTCAACACCTCATTAAACACCTCTGTCTCTCTTAGTGTAATCACAAGAATCTCTAATTTAAAACTTAAGTACTCTGTTGTGAACCACACTCGTCAGTGGGCAGCTAAAAATACTTTCAGAATTCAACAAAGTAATAAAAAGTTGAATATAAAGTGATGCACTTTAGCTAGTAAAAGGTATATTTAGTTAGTTTCATTCCTCAACAGATGTGAAGAAAAAATTTTTCCATAATTATCAGCTGGCAGAAAGAATGGAAGTGAGAAACCTGTAGAAAGCAAGCCAGGGAATTTACACTTCAAGCTATGGAATAGAGGACTCTAGAAACTAAGGGTACATTTGCTCACAAGGATCTCTAGGCACAAGATTCCCATAAGGAGACTCCATAAAACAGCAATATGAAGAAAACTTAAGACTACTATTTTCCTTAAAGTGAAAATAAATATCATCATAGAGCAAGAAAAGGATGTGTACATATACAGTGAACCCATGTAAGAGCCCTACTGGGAATCAGCAGTAGTGTGCCAGAACAAGAGTAATCATGGTATTTTTGAAAGGCTCCTGATGGTTAGTTAACATTCCACCTAGAATGGTATAATGTGTAATGGCCTTTTAAAGAAAATGAAAACTGAACAAAACCAGTCACTGTTTTAATGGAGAACAGCTATATTTATAAAATAAATGGAACAGCACAATGCCTGCTATTATTCCAATGATTAAAACATGATTTTTTTTTCCCCCCAGAACGCAGTCAGACACTACAAAACCCATTCTTTCAATTTTACTACAAAGGAAAATATGCAAGAGCCCTAGGAAACTTTCCAGAAAGCCTTCTTAAATGAAGTTCAGTAACAGAGCAAGGGAGAGACAAGAAAAGGTAAGAAAAATATATGCATAATGTAGGCAAAATGTTCAGTACGGTGCAGAAAGCATTGAAGGACTATGGTGCCAAAGCAAAATAAATACATAAATAAATAAAAATCTTAGTAATATAATGCGATCAGAATACAAAATTCAAGGTCACTAATTGTGCGAACCACTGAAAGAACTGGCAAAGGCGATCTCAAATAAAAGACGTGTAGTTACATTTCAAGGATTGTGTACAACACAATTCACCAATTTCCAGATCTCTTCACAAATTAAATAATAAACAAGTAGCATCAGTTCTTTGCTTCCTCCAAGCAGGTGTTTTATATCTACAAAGCCTGTTGCCACATGGCCTTGTTTTGCCTTGCCCTCTTAGCAGTTCCACGTGTCCTGATGGATCACAGTGAAGCGAACAGGGCAGCCAAACCCCAACAGTTGATACTAATGCTCGGAAAAATGAAACGCTCTACTCCGAGAACTGGGGGGCATATAGACACCAGATGGACACGGCAGAACGATCTTAATCAGCTGCCCCTGGGAGATGACATACTTCGGCAGGCTTGACATGAGGAGATGCAGAAATCAGAGAGATTGATTTTTCAAAAACCATTTCAACACCAGACTTTACATACCACAGCATAATCTTCTACACATAGCAACAAGCCATTTGCACAAAATACATAATGCAAAGTGTTAATTCTGTACTATATTACCTTTTAGTCTTCTGCACAGACTTCTCTCCATTCTCCTCATCACTAAAATCAGAATCATAGCCTCCATGGCCACGTCCCTGAAAATAACAGTATCAGTCAATATACCTGCTAATGTAATATGGACACAACATAACTAGAAATCAGTACTGTCCATCATGCACAGATAAAAGAGAAAGACAGAGAGCAAGCAAGCAAGCAAGCGCAAACTCTCACATATGTCTAAACCAAATCAAATTCAACAGACAATGCAGAGTATACTCCAAATAACAAAGGGCAAAGACAAACATTGTCAGTCTGTCAAAATATAACTTTATAAATAATTTATATGCAGTTGTCCCCATATTTAATCTTCACATAGATGCAGATAACCAAAAGTATGATAAACAACACTGGTCTTTACTTTCAAACTATTTCCCTTCTGTAAGAAAAAGGTGAGTATTTTCCCCAGAAGCTACTCTCTCAGAGGGCTGGAGGACAACAACTGATGTGCTCGCATTATAAACAAACAAAGATGAGAACAAAAGTTTCTTGGGCTGTGGTACATCATTTTAGATCATTAGATCTTACATTGGTAGCTGGAAAGCCAATTGAAATGATAATTAAAATACAAAATAACAACATGCCTGCAAAAATGTACCATTTAATCAGCACAACATTCCTACCATGAAATGAAATCTTTTTTTTCCACACACTTTGGGACTACAATGCCAAATTAATGCATATAAGAAAATCAAAATATCCCATATCTTAATGCCATCAAACGAACAAGCACTGACTGATGCCCCGATCCATCCCCTCTGTTTTTCAAGGCCAATTACATGGTCTTTCATCAGAAGTAATAGCTTAAGTAGATCCCATCTCCTCTCCCTCACTCCTGCTCTGGTACCTCCCTTACAGTTGCTCAGTTACAGCTGTAAAACTACACATGAACCAGAACAAACAACTCACCCAAGTTACAAAGGACCCTATCCAAAAAAGATTATTTTAACCCAGATAAGTTTCCTGACAGTTCATCCAGAGCCCCCCAACCAGCTACAGCAGCCCACTGGAGGGGTAGCACAAGAAGAGAACAGCCAGAGCTGGGAACTGCGTAAACCAGCACCACCACCCAAAAAGCATTTACACAACCGGAACATTTACACAACTGAGCTAAAAACAAAAGTGATGGTTATTACACATCTGCATGGGGAAAGGTTCAACACATGCTTCCTAAGTGCCTTGGTAATTCAGACTGTGGATGAGAAAAGCTCGGTTAGAAAACCAGTGTATTTGATTCAGCATTGCTGATTCCTGCATTACCTACAATCATATTCCTCCTCAGACAAAAACCTGAGAAAAACAAAATCTGCAAAAAAGACACAACTCTTCAGGATGATTTTGATGAGGTGCCTTCTCTGGATGCAAAGACCTCCCAGCAACGCCATGCTGGACTGTCAACCATATCCTCTACTGTCATCAACAACGTATCCGTATCATGCAGAGTGTATAAAACACAATCTTCTCACACTGATGGTCAAGGATGGATCTTTAAGATTTTTTTAATTATTTTTATTAATAATAATAAACTATACCTTTTTTTGCTTGCTTTCATAATGTAACGTGCCTTCCACTTCTGAACTGTTCTGAAGAAGACATAGTGCTCATATACGTATACATTTGAACAAAAGCAAACCAGAACTTTCTGATTTGCCCTTACATTTTCTGCTTCCCAGGAGACACAAAAGTTACCAGTTACCAAAAACCAGTGCAGCAGCTGTCTGCAGTGTCTGGTGTTAGTGGCCCTCATGCACTGGCAAAAGAGCAATGGTGCGAAGTCCTCCCAGCACCGTCCCACGATAACCCACAGTTCAGATGCAGGTCTCCTAGCAGAGGTGGTTCTAATAGCAGGCCTGTCACTACTTTTATTAACAAAGCTTGTCTGGTCTTTAAAAAAGGCTGAATACATTATGAGTGCGCAGCAAATATATTTATACTTGGCCTCTAAATTTTAAAAATATCATGGTAAACCGGGAATGTTTTAAATGGCAAAAGTAATGCTTCCCAGATGAACACTGAGAGCTTCCCTCACACTCAAAAGGGGAGAAAGTCCAAGCCAACAAAATGTGCATGAAAGTCAACACGAGACAGACGACTTATAAAAACAGGCAAGAAGAGAAAAGCTCATGCAAAAGGAGATTTTCCCAAAGTGGTTACCCTTGGATGATGGGCCCCAGGAAAGAAGTTGCCAACTGATTCTGGGAATTGATCAAATAATAAAAAAAAAAAAAGATGCAAGAAAAGCTGTTCCCATGCAGTCATACTGTAAGGCTCTCAGAAGCTGTGACTGCGGATGTAAGGGCAGGCATGACTAAGGACTACGTCCTGAGAGGCTGCTCTTCCAACAGGGAAACTCTTCAGCCACCCCTCTGAATCACCACAATCAGCCAAACATAAATTCAGGGTGAAAAAGAAAACAACCCATGCCTGATGTCCTGACACTTCTAGGTCACTCCTTCTTCAAAGGCAACAGCAGGATGGACATATCCTGTACCGAAGTTGGGTTTGACATCAGCAGCTCCAGCAGTGCGGGACAGCACTCTTGGAGACCGCAACTGAACAATTACTGACCTCATGCCTTCAGATAACACCAAGGTGACCTGACTTTTAGGTAAAACATAAAAATGAACTCTATCAAAGAACTCATCCATAAATGAATCTTTCTGATTGGGAAGGACAGTGTAAGCAGACGCTTGCTTAATGTTGTGAAATTTCAAGACCGATTTCTCCCCTTCTACATAAAAAAGCCAGGCAACAATCCCAGATAAGGAAAATGTATTTAATATTTAACTGTAGCAAAAGAGGTGCAGATACCAAAGCCTTCTGCTAGCAGATTTTAAGAGAGGTATACATAGATGTGGACATGCAAAATTGTCACGATAATTTAAAATAACTACTTTCACTATTTGATAAACCCCTTAATATAATCTTCACGTTGATGGAATTTGTCAGAAATTCAAAATGCTTTTAGTAAATTACTAAGGTAAATACCCAACATTTTATTAAAACATGAACCTGAAAGCTACATAACTTAAAGAGTACAATGTGTTTTGTCCATTGCACCAACTTTGAACTTTTGTTTTTTCCCCAAACAACAAAACAAATGGAAACCACAAAACTAAAACAAGTACCAATATGCTTTGGGATACATTCAAATCACTGACATTTAAGTAATCCCAACATCTTGGATTAATTAATAGTGAAGCAATTGGAGACAGAACCAAACCCACTAAAAAAGGGTAACATAAACACAGAAAGTGTACAAAGACTGGATGCAACTGAGGGCAGATAGAGGAGATGTCAACTGCTGATGTCAATACAGGACACTGCGGACTCCCCGGCACTGCATTTACAAGGAGGTATCTGCATCCAGAAAAGGCACCTCCTTTAACCCTCTCCACCGGGGTAAACACACACTAGTGAAATGGATATGCCATAGAACCATTCACCTCAACTCCTGATCACAACATGCAGTTAAAACAGAAAATGACAGTTAAAAAAAAAAAAAAAAAGGCAAAACCATCCTACGCACAAAATCCTAACTTGTGGCTCCTGACCTCAGCCCTAACCTCACTGCTCCCCTCAGGAGCGTCACTCCCACATTCCCTTTATCTGCCCAGCACAGGGGTCTGCGCTCCCATCTGCCCACAGCCCGGAGGTGGCCCAGGGCAGACCCCAGTGCTCATTTTCGTACAAACAAACCGCTCCGAGAGGGTCTGGAGGGCGCATGGGGGCTGGAAAATGGGTGCCAGGCATGGGGTCTGCACGCTTCACTGCGAAACCCTCTTCCTGCCTTGAGATTGTCTTTGAGGCCTTGCAACCCCCCCTCGGGGGAAAAACCCGACAGTCAGTACCATTCGCTTCAAAACCACTCTTCCTTCTAAAACTAACTACGAGGAATATCTGCATATGCTGTACAGTGACCACCCCTAACAAAGGAAAAAGACACCCACGAGATGCTGCTCCTTTATTAAAGCTCTAAAACTATGAAAGAAGCAGGACTGACAGGTAGGCAACAGCAGACCAGAGCAGCCAGGATAGAGCTTTGTGGGGCTCCACAGAGAAAAATCACACCGAAAAACGGCCCGTGTGACCGCGACACGGCTTCCGAAGCCGCTCCCGTGCCCCGAACGCCGCCCAGCCCTGCCCCGGCCTACTGCGGGGCCCACCAAACCCGACCCGTCCCGCCGCCACCGGAGCGGCGCTCGCGCGGCCGCCAGGCCTAGACCGCGGCCCCCCGGCTGCCCGCCCGCCGCAGGGGGAGGGCGGCTCGGCCCCTTCCCTGCAGAGGCACGGCCTGGCCCCTCCGCCGGGCCCACCCCTGCCGCCATGGAGGCCGCGGCCTCCGCCGGGGCCTGTCCGCCCCTGCCTCCCTCCCTCCGTCCCTCCCTCCCGGCCCCACTCACGGCCGCCGAGAGGCGCAGCTGGTTGGGCACCATGGCGGCGGCGGCAGCTGGCTGGGGACGCGGGCGAAGGCCGCCTCCGCCGCCCGGCCCTGCTCTCCGTCCGCGGCGCTGCTCCGCGGGCCCCTCCCGGAAACCGGGGACAGAGGCGGAGCGGGGCCGGGCTGGGGGCTGCCTCCCTCCGCCGCTGGCGGGCGGCGCGGCGCAGGGGAGCGGGGAGACTGCGGGGCCGCCGGCGGGCGGGGGAGGGCGAGGGCGAGCCGCGCCGGCAGGGGAGGGGAAAGGCGCTCATCATGTTTAGGGCGAGGGGAGTCTCCCTGCCCGGGAACCCGGTGCGCGGCCCCGGCTGCGGCGGTCTCCGCCTCTGGGAAGGTAGGACTCGGCCGCAGGGGTTCGCAGGGAGGCCTTAGCGAGCCCTTCTCCTCCCCGCACCGCTTGGGGCAGGGCAGTCACCCTTGGAGGAGCTGAGCCGGGGAGGCCGTGACGGCTCGGACCCGGCTGCGGGCACCGGGGATGCGAGGGTGGCTGTGGAGGAGGCCCCTCGGGGAGGGAGGCAGGGCCCCGGGAGGGCGCTCCTCGGCGGGCGGGCGCTGGCGGGGTCCCTGGGGCCGGGCTTCGGGCGGTAGGTGTGTGCGCTGCCCGCCCTCGCCGCGGCACGGACCGCGCTCGCAGCCCTGTTAACGCCCCGGCAGCCTCGGCAAGGTAATTTCTGACAGTGGTTTCCACACGTTTTAGCGGTTTCTCTTCTTTTCAATCGCATCTCGCAGTTAGGAGAAGGAGAGGCAGCGTGTGACCCAGTTTCTCTGTGAGGACCGGCGGCAACTGGGTGATAGAGTTTGGGAGCCTGTGGGGTTGCATCAGAGCAAGGAGCTTTATAAACTAAAATTGTTTGCTCATGAGCTAGCTGGGAAATCCCAGCCTTCAGCATTAAGTCAAGCAGCTGTCAAGGGGGTTGATATTGTTTCCCGTCAAACATTAGGGTGCACGATACCTGAACCAGCATTTTGACTGCCCAGGTCTGAAATGCTTTAATCCATCACAGATATTTTCTTCTGGACTGTATCCGAGTTTTCAGCTGTGTTATTGATTCCTGGCGCCTTAAACCGCAGATACACTTAAAACAGGGAAATTTTCAACATTGAAATCCTACTGCTGTCATTGTAATATATAAGTTGTAGCTAGTTGCTATTATGCAGTAAGGCAATCACACGCCATAGTGGACAGTGTACCTCCTTACCTTGGCTACCAAATCTCAGTTTTAAAAGCAAAAGTATTTCTTTTTCCTGACCTGCTATTTTTGTCAGTCATTATGTTATTATCACTCTGAAGGGATGTAAAGGTGATGCTCAAGTGTCGCGTGGAAAGGAACTGAGTGGCAATGTGCTTATGCAGTTTTCTGCTGAAGTCCTACTGAATGTGGCCCGTTTCCTCTAAAGGGCAGAGACTCTGCTGCAAAAATGGAATTATCCTAATTAATAATTTAAATATCTCAAAATAAATAATGTATACCCACAAAGCTGTAATAGCAGGCATCTTTTTGTTGTTCCTCTTATGGAAATGGCAGACTGCTTTAGTGTGAATGAATCCTGACATGATTCTGGAAACTGGGCCAACATATCATTGATTATGCACTTTGAAGAAAAGTGGGAAAGGTAGAGGAAAGATTTACAATTCTTGAATCTTTTGGCATTGTCCTGTGTCCACAAAAGCCTGCGTATAGAAAAAATAGTTTCTGGGACAGAGGAAAATTCTGCAGTGAGTGCAACTATAGCAACTGTTGTAGATGCTGAAGTTATTTTATAAACAGCTTTCCTGAGAACAGCAGCTAGATAATTTAATCTTACTATGTTATGCTTTTCTGATGTCTGACTGTGTTGCTTTCAAACATCACTTGAGTGCTTTTTGTATGTAGGCTACAGTAAGCTACAGCTGGGGTAGTGGATCAGAAATGGCCTCCTAAATAAATTGGAAGTTGAAACTGTACCTGTCCTTAGCCCTTGGTATATGGATTATAGCGTGATCCTGTGGGAGTATCTCCATAGTTTACATCTAGCATCAGTATGCTTTGACACCAAAAAGTCCCACAGGACTGAAAGATATGGTAAAAAGAAGAGGTGGGCATAACTCTTTGCAGGGCATGAAGTGGTACCATTTTAAGTTGGATTCTTGATGGTTGTAAAACCAAAACTTAGGAGCCCAGTTTTCTGTTAGAGGTAAATCAATGTATGGGTCAACTGCTGCTGAAGAGAGCATTCCTCCTCTTGAACTGTCGCTAGTGCTTGTCTGACCACTTGTGCTGAACTGCCGTATTTAATTTTCTGCCAGTCTAGCTCCTCCGACTGTCCTGCTGTGGTGTCTGATGAGTAACAGCGCTGGTGCGAAAAAAGGTTAAGGACGGAGGGACAGGAGAAAAGGGGGAGGTGAGAAACAAGGGTGGCCCTTTTAGCAGCAGCTCTCTATTAGTTCAGCTTAGCAGCAGTGTGAAACCTACTCTTAAATTACAGTAGCCCTGAACATCATGGCCCACAAAGGAGAAAACATCACTGTAGTTCTTACTTTACTCCTGCCCTAAGTCTAGAAATGGGCTAAGTATGAGACCTAGTGTATCCAGAAAGCTTAAGTCAGACATGATTTTAAAACCTTCAAGAAGTATATGTTTTTTCTCCCAGGTTTTCAAATCGTCAACATACTCTTTTGTCAACTTTAATCACTCAATTTTTCTGATGACTCAGTGTAACAGTTCCGTAGGAAGTTCTGTGAAGAAGAAATGGAAATTTCTTCCCTCTCAAAATTCTTCCCAGGCATATTCTTAATAATATGATGACCATGATTCTGAAATACTCCCAAGAGTTCATCAGCTTCTCTGTATTTACATTCATACTATCTTTTTCCAGTCACCTATGTAATCACAGATCATATTATGCAGACCATGGAAATAGCCCCAGTACACAAAAAACTAGACAGAAAGTTTTATTTGATTGAATTTGCCACTTCTCAGCCATTCAGATTCATTAAATGGGTGGTGAAACTGTTGCTGACACCAGTATGAATACATATTGCCTCATGGCATTTGTTCTGGAGGGTGAAATGTGAATTTTAACATCTGGGATGCGTTCAGGACAGACTTCTGACCTTCTTTCTTATCATTCGGGGGTAGCATTATGTTTACGTAAGCCACCTGTTCATTTACTTATTTAATTCCCCCATATTTTTAGAGAGGCTACTTTTATCAATGTGTATGTACCAAAAGAAGGTATTAAATCCTGGAGATGCAGAATTCAGAGGAACATACCTGACATACTTAGAATCATAGAATAGCTTGGGTTGGAAGGGACCTTTAAAGGTCATTCAGTCCAGCCCCCTTGCAATGGGCAGGGACATCTTCAACTAGATCAGGTTGCTCAGAGCCCAACCTGTCCTTGAATGTTTCCAGGGATGGAGCTGTTCCTAAAAGCTTACAGTGTGGGAGATTTCACAGCATAAATAGCTTAATCTATTAACCTCTTAGGTATATAGGGTTTTTTTCCCCTAATGTCTAAGATAAATCTCCTTTGTTGCTACTTGAGATAATTTCTTAGTGCCCTACACTAGTTGATACAGAAGGCAAGAATTGATCATCATTTTAATAACAAGACACACGTGCCTCCATTCTTCCATTTGAAGCTAATTAAATAAAAATCTTTCATCCTTTCCGTATAGGTTACATTTTGGAGAACTCTTCTATGTTTTATTGCTCTTCTTCAGACTCAGATTTTAAGAAACACTAAGCACAACCATTTAGTCCTTATCAGTCTTTAGCTAGGAAGAAACACCTCAGTCTTCCTGCAAGACGTCATTGCCTCCTAAGATCTTCTGGTAAGGTTGCTTAAACTCAACAGCCTCTGATTTGTTTGGTCAAAATTAGTTTGGTTAGCTGATTAAAAAATGCATCCAATTTTTAATGAAGCAAATCGGGCAGCTTTGCTAGCAGGCCAGAAGAGGCAGCTACCACTGGTATGGAGAGCAAGGCCAAGGTGGTCACTGAGAACCACATCCATTATAAGAGCTGTTTTCAGAGGACATATATGACCATATTTGAGTTTGATCATGAGAAAATAATGTGGAAACATCAAGAATTCTAGTAAAATTGAGGTTTATCATGTCTAATCTTTCCTTGTTCTCCATGAAGTCAGTTATTTTGTTGAAAAATGAGGAAATTAGGCTTTCTAACATTACTTGATATTGGCACCTTCTTATCTTCTACATGTCTATGAAATAAGTTGCCAAATCATTTATTTTCTTGTCTTCATAGTATGAACAGTCTCATGGCATCTGTCACGTTCCTGATTTTCATCTCCCTCTATCTGAAGTCCGCTAGTAATTTGTAGAAAAGCAAGTAGAACTAAAAATGGACGTTCACATATGCCAGTAACGTTATATGCAGTAAGTGTAGTTCTTTTAGATGTACCTGGGTACAACTTTAGGGAAGGACTGTGTTGGATGCCTCCCAGCAAGCCCGGAGCAAGGTCTATACTTCAGTCAGGCAGCAGACTCCTAAGCTGAAGACTTGGGAGGGAATTGCAGTGGGGCTGTGCTGAGGGGCAATGGCTCCCACTCAGCAGTTCCCATCACTGCGACCGGTCACTCCAGACTAGCCATTAACAACTACTGCCCTTCTGTAATCATCTAGAGGTCATGTAAAGAGAGCAGGCTGTTGAAATGCATGTTTATTTTGTTGAATTCAGTAAATTCCACGTTTTTTGTCATGCAAAGGATATCAAACGTAGAGTTTAATTAGCCACTAGGTGTCAATGTTGTTGTGCTAAAAGGCAAATGCAGTTTTATTTGTTTGGCTGATAATTTATTAAATAAAAGCACTTCTGGATTTAAATTTTTTTCCAGTATAGAGTCAGTTACAAAAAAATATCACAGACAAGCCCATGCTATGTCCATTATTTCAAGAGCAGCTGTGCTGTTTTATGCTTTTATGGAGTTGTAATTACCATTTCAGCGTGTAATCACTGTCAGAAAAGTGCCTTTGAAAAAATAGCATCTGACTGTTCATCAGTTTCCTCCCTTGTTCCAAAATCCCATATCTTTGTCTAAGTAACCACAACTATTGTATTGCATTGTATTTGTTAATAAGATAAAACAGACATAATAATATCATATCTAATCCTATTATAAGAGTATAGAATTTCCTAAATTCCAATTATCAGTGGAAATTTTCCTCTTAATTATTGCCGTTTAACACCGTTGGAGATCAGCGTCAAACGCACTGTGTAGGGACAGAATTTCTGGAACACTAAGGCTTCCCATATGATAAACAATTCGGAAAACTTGGTTCTTTTAAAAATCTGGCACTGATTCTTTATATGTAAAGGCAGAGCTGACAGATGATGGAATTTTAGAAGGCTGCATGGAGTAGAATTTGACCCATGGACTTTTCTTATTCCAGGCTCCTGTACTTCTAGGGTGAACACGTAACTCCAAACCTCCACAGCTACTTATTGCCTAATGCAGTGGTAGACTTTTATCTGAAGGCAGTGGTTCTGTTGGCCATCTACAGAGCACTTTGAGACCAAAGTTTGGGAATTACTTTTATAAACACTAATCCAAAACTCAAGAAGAGGATAGTACGCATCTCAGATTCCAGGTTAAGGTTGTTCTGCTGATAGGGGAAAAACAATATCAAGGGCTTTTATTAAAAATGGAGTTGAAGCTTTCAGCTGATGTGAAAATATCCAAGAAGAAAAAATACGAGGAAATCGCTTCATTATCATGGACTGAGCTAGTTTATGTCATGCTGACCACTTTATTTGATGGTAAAATCCCTTACACTCCTAACATGCTAATGAACCACAGATAAATGAAGACTTATAATTGTTTTGATTTCTAACACCTGTTTTAGTTTTCTTGACTATGAATACAGTTATGTAAGAATCTTATTATAACATCTTGAAAAACAGATTGTTTCATTCATTCATTCTGTTGCACTCAGAGCAACAACCTTGATCCTAAAATTTCTGTGAACTTCAAAAAATATCATTAAAATATATTAAGCTGCATTAAAATAAACACACTAATATGTGTGTTTATTTTAGATAACACATTTATTTTGTTTATTTTTGTTTGTTTATTTATATTTATATAAATAAAGCCAGTATGACCCTATAAAGACTAACTGATTCAGTTATGGAAATAATAAAGCAGACTTGCGTCAAAAAATAATTCATGGAAGCAACCTCCCATATTATCTCCACAGTTGTGTTTTTTTTGACAAAAAGTAAAGAATCTCACCTAATAAATCCCCTAGAGATACATTATGCAGACTCCTGTCTATAGTCCTTTAATTGTCACTGCTACTGCCACAGTTGTTTTGTGGCAGGTAGTTTTGGTCTCCAGAGCTCACAGTCTGGCAGCTCTGCTGAGAATAAAGCTCACTAAAAGATTACACACGCATGTAGGCATGCATAAACAAGTATAGTGACTTCAGCCTATGAAGAATTTAATTAAAAAGTAATTATCGATATGCATAAAATAGCACTTCGTAGTTTTATCAACCTGCATTGAAATAAAGGGAATACAGAAATTAACTCCTCCAGTGTGTTCCAGTTTTCATTTGAGGAGATTTTAGAAGTGCATAATGCTTAAATTCCCCAAAGTATGAACATTTTCCTAAGAGAGCAAAGAATGCTTAATCCGACTTTTATGTCTAGATCTGTTATGGTGAAAAGCGACTGATGGCATTCAAATACATAAATCCAAGAAAAAATGAAATGTGATATCAGAGTTATTTATGAGGGAAAAATGAGAGAAAATAATAAGCAAGAGACAAGGAAAATATAGTAATGTGGAAATAAAAAAAACAAACAAACAACCAACCAACAAGCAATGTACTTGTTTTCTTTAAATTGTATTGTTTTCTGCTGGATTTGTTTAGTGAAAATAAAAGAATATGTGAGCAAAATTACAATCCATTGCACTTTTAAATCATAGTGGAACAGATATGCGTTCCTTTGTTCCCTGATGCACATTTTTGTGCATAATCTCAAACATGTATATATATATTCATAATAATTCATTTATGATGAAAATTGAATCAAGGTACAAATCATTGACAGTTGAATGTATGGAATCTAAAGTCTATATAAAGAGGTGAGTGACGAGTCCCTGCCTTGAGTCATAGAAGCAGTTAAGCGCCACTCATGTACCTGGCGTAGAAAGCCTGGAAAAGAAAGGTGCCTAGGCTGAGTCTAAGATATAATGTAAGAGAAAAAGAAGGTCTTATTTCTGCACTCATGTTCCAGAAAAACACCTGTGCATTTAGAGATGTGTTGCTTAACCAAAAGTTGAGATCTTAATCCAGGAATCAAGAAAGTCAGTCCTGAAAATTGTACTACGCAGCTGGTCAGGCGTGTTCATCACCGTGTTTTCCACTGGTTGTCCTAAAGCTAAGAAAATATTTCATAGCACAGATTATTTGCAATGTACAGTGGTATAGTCAAGTGATTGGAATCTCACAGATAGATTAAAAAAAATAAGGTATAAGGGCATAATGGCCATAATGATGGCAGAATCAACCCTCATTCTACATTATGACTTCAGTGAGATACTTACATAGTCCAGTAGTACAATAACTGCACGTAGAGGCTGGTGGTACCTGGGCTGAGGTGATCAATAGCTGATCATTCAGTGGAAACTGAAGGATACAGGTATATAAAGAGGCTTCTCTGAGCAGTAAAGTAGGATGAATCTGTAAAAATTCCTATTTCATTTTTTTTTTATGAACATGCTTATAGACTACTACTGTGAGACCCCACTTAATTAATAATACCATTAGCCATTCTGCTATAACTGACCTTTCATTAGCAGAAGTATACTACTGATTGCCAGATTTTGGAAATAATAGGGGTTATATTTCAAATTAAATACAATTTTGTGTTATTTAATCACCAATATCATTCAGACATAAAGTACTGAAATACTATCTACCTTTCTATTGAAAGCATTGCCAGGATACTATTCATTCCACGGCACCTAAGTGGAACGGGAAGGATAACTATCCTAAATGGGAACAATTAGTCTAACTTAGTTTCAAATATCGAGTTATGTTACTTACAGCCAGCAACGCTGAGCCGTGCAATACCCACAACTCTAGAAATAAAAATGGCAGAGCCAAAAAACTGCTGAGGAAAGTATCTACAGCAGGTAAAAAGAAATATTCCAGCTTGTACCTTGGGAGAGATCCAGCTACTTGCTGAAACCACATTCAATTTGCAAGTGATATGTTAAATTGTTAACAGTTATGTATCTAGATGACTGCCTTTCTTGAATGGAAATAAAACATAACCACATGAAAGATAAGGGTCAGGACATGAAGTGAGATTTGAGTGAAAAACAATTTCCTTTAGGATATCATGGAATTTTCTCTCAAGTTTGCATTATACTGTCCTCAAATATACAGTTCTTAAAAGATGGACTCTATTATTTAAAATTATGTTAGGATCTGTTTTAATTTATTCTAATAATCCTGTTTTAGTCGATCCGTGCCGCTTTTTCCCTGTACAACTAACTTTTATTTGAACCTCAGCCTTAACAGTCAGTATTTGTCAGGTTTCTATAGTCTGAGTCTGCTAACAAAAGGAAAATATTCTTCTTAGATATGGTCATAATCCATCCACAAGTTTCAAGAACTAGGAAAACTGGTATTTGGAGATGAAGCATTAAATTCAGTTCCTAATGTGGGACTCCTGAAGCATCATCTTTCTCATACAGTTTTCGGTCCAGCTTCAACTTTTCATTGTAGATTTTCTAAAATCACCTAATTTTTTAGAAAGTTAATGTAGCTGAGTAAGTTTAAGGTATTCAGTATACAGAAATGAACCAGTTTTATTACGTGTTTGGGAGCTAATGTATACTGTGGAATAAAACTCCTGTGTTTCTAGGCAGGAGGTACTGTAATGACCAATATTTTGCCATCCATTCTTTCTTGCAACTTTCCCTTTAACTCATGTATTCAAATTCAAGATCAGATTGTTACCACTTGGAAGGATTTTACTGCATTATGAAAGAAAAGTAAGTCTTACTCAGACACTTGCTTATCTCCATTAATCTGATCTTCATCATCCTGAAAGGATGCAACCAGTGGTATTCTCCTAGTGTAGAAAAGTGATTTCCAAAAGCTGGAAAATACTTTAAGGACCTTTTAATTGCAGAGTATAGCGATAACTATGTTCTAGAGATGGTCCTCAAAACTTTCACGTGTTCCAGCGTGACAAAATCTTTCCTATGATTCAAAAACTTTTGTCAGACAAATTGTGAAAACGTAGCTTTTATAGCTTATAGTGTCAAATGACGCTTATCTATAGCACACTTCACTGTTTTATGCTGTATATGAGTTGGAAAGTTATGTATAAGCAGTTTTTCACTTGCACTATCCATTAAAGTGTAGACAGGGAGGTAACTTCCAAAATTAACATTAGCTTTGTCAGCATTGTCACAGGGCACACTGCCAGAAGTTCAAAACAACGGTATGTCGTACAATTTTTTAATGTGGTTTCATTGCTGTCTTGAAAATAATCAAATAGATCATGAATTGTCATCCTTTCAACTCTGTAGTAAGAACAACTAGCGAAGCATTTTGATATTGTCTTGGAGACATCAATGCCTGCAGAAAAATATGCCCATACAACAGAATATTACATTGTTTTCCCAGTTAAAAATAAGCTAATGCGCTATTAATATATGAAGGTACTGTTGTACTGTGATCTAACACTACAGTATGAAAACCGAAGCCTTAAACTTAGGGTGACATCCATGATTTGTATTGATTTCCAGTTCAGTGCAGTCTTAGAACAACACAAATACCCTGACCTTGGAGCCTCAGAGTCTTTACAAAAGGGCCACAGATAATGACACGGCTGCCCATCAGCCACATCCACGCGGATGCTCCCTGTCCTCGGCAAAGAGGGATTTAGCTGTCTTCCTAACATCACCCATTCGGAATCTATAGCAACCCTCCTCTAATACGTGAAGCTATTTTTAGCATCAGGGCAGCCTTGAAAACAGCAGGTAAAGCATGAAAAGAATGAATAAGTGGTTCTGGTGCTTGCCTGTGAATAGAAGCTATATATAGCTCTTGAGAGAGAGAGAGAGATCTTAATATATATAATGTGTATATGAAGGGAGATCTGCCTCCCTGAAGGGAGGCAGAAGTGTCAGAAACAGAGTAGAGCATTATCGCTATGTCTGACCTGAACGGTTATCTGAAGAGTCATTATTTCACATTGTTCTGTTTAGACAAATAAATTGTTAATGGAATCAGGTATCTTTGATTCAGTCTTTATTTGCAAAGAAGCATGCATTTCCCTGAGTGAAAAGCAAATTGAACAGCAGGAGACTATTTGCAGCTCCAAGCTCCTTTCAGCCAATACTTGCTCTAAGAAGTCCTCTAGGGATGTTCTTCAGGACCCCCTCTCCAATGCCTGGGGTCTGAGATCTCAGCTTCTCTACTGCTCTCCGAGTCCCATGCCTGGTTTCTTGTCCTTTTTCATCTGTTTGCTTCAAAAAATGCTTGGGAAAAAAAGCCACATGTGCCTTTGTTTAATCAGTAGTCTGTGTCATTTATTTAGCTGGGGAGCTATATTGCTTCATGAAGGAGCTTATTACTTCTTACTGATGTACTATATTGAGGCTGGGAATTAGGCCCTCCAGTTTTAATGACTCTTTGCCTAAATCACAAGGGCAGCAACAGTGGAGACTTGCAGATGCCTGAAAGTGATTGGTTTCTAAAAGAAAGTCAGCTGTATGGAATTCGGATTGTTGTCTTAGGAAAGTGATATATAGGAAGCATTGTTAGCCCAAAATGTGAATGTCGTCATACTGAAGGTAGGGAAAATCCTTTAGCTTCTGAGCAGTCATAACTAAAACATCTATCTCTCTGTTGCTACGAAAATTAGATTTAAAACTATAGCCAGTTCTTAGCTAACGACGTTGTGTTGGTTTTGCTCTCCCACTGCAGAGGGAGAGAGCCAGCAGCCAAAAGAGCAAATCCTTTCTTAAAGCTGTACTGAGTAAATAGCGTGTTGGCATCTGAGCAAACCAATGGTGATGGACTTCTTCAGCCCTCCGAAGTCTCCTCTGCAGGGGGATGTGGTTCGTAAGGAAAAGGGAGTGGGGAGTTCAGCTTGGTGCGCTGTCTTATTTGATGGAGAATCTGGGCTTGCTCAGTGGCAGTGTGCCCACCATAGCGTGGGGTGGGGTGTCAGGCACATCTAGTATTTGCTTGAGGTAAAAGGGATTAACTCTTACCGAAATAAAGTCTTTTTCCAAATTTCTTGAATTGTTAAAAACAATAAAAACATCAGTAAAATACACTTGTGGAGCTATCACCAACGACCCCTTAAAATGTTTCAGCGCTGATCCAAATCCCAGCTTTGTAAAGCGTTTTGATTAGCAATGATGAAACAATAATATGTGTTTGATGAGGCAAATCCTTCTCATGGTGCAATTCATTATGTCAGTGGCACTCCAGCCAGGCTTTTACTTGAACTATTTCAGTGACTTCAGTGGTACTAAGATTTCTTTCATTGTGAATTATTCAGGACGTAGAAACCTTCTGTTTTTAACGAGTAAAGAGTCTCTCCTCAAAAGCCTGTTATCTCTGCCATCTAACAAATAAATTTCCTATGTGCATTTAAATAAATAACATTTAGGTGGGGGTTTTTTTGTGTGTGCAAAATGACAAGGAAAATTAAATACAAGTTTATAAAGATTAGAATAATTCTGCAGGGAGCCAATGCCATCAAAAAAGTACAGAAGGGCAACGTAAGATAGCACAGGTCAAGGAAAGGATTTTATAACATGCCGTCTGTTTTTAATTAGCATCTTGGCAAACTGAAAGAGCTCAAACATTTTTCCATGAAGAAATGTATTATAGACTTTTCTAGTTGCCAATTAAATGGCATTTAGCTACAGTGACAGTGGTATGTTGTTTTGGGTCTGTAGAAAGCACTTGCTCATGCTAGAATATCTGGGACATTTTGTTTCAGATACAGGGTTCTCACTGGACTGGATTTTCTATCCCTCTGTATTTTTACTGTAGGCATGAAGGACACCTCCTATGAACAACTATTAAATTAATAAATAGTGCAAGGGGCTGGCAGGGTGGAGATCATAATTATCAAGTGTCAGTTTGTATACACCTCTTGGGGGTCTGTCATCCAGTTAAATGGTAACTTTTAAACAATGCCAGCTAAATACTAGGGCATTTTATGAGGTCCATATTTTGTCCTGTGTGGTCCAGACTGAGGTAGTTTGTCACCAGTTCTGTCCTATAGTTCATTTAAATGCTTGTGAACATTTGTAATATGAAACTGCCCCTTAAACGTGTGGTTCGCTATACATTTTCTCTTAACAGCGAAACCAATGCTCCCTGCCCACCCGGGTCCTCAGCTGCTTGTTCTGGCTCTATCAGTTTTTTTGGTTTGGAAGTGTTTGGGCTTGTTTAGGGGTTTATTTGGTTTTCATTCTCTTACCAGAACATTTATTTGATCCAGTTTAGAGAATAGCATTAGAGATGGAAACACCAGTAGTGAGCTGTGGAAGGGGCAGAAGCAAGAGCCTGTGGAAGAGTGGAGAAGAGAGAAACCATCCCATTAAGGAAAGCGTTCCACAGAACTATGTTCTCAGTATCACCATGTCATTTTCTTCAAAAGTCATGAGACCATTTCCAATTATAAATTAACCATAGATTTTATCAGTTGTATCATGCTTTTAATGTTTGATCAGGCCATGTAGGGGAAAAAAAGGCAAAAAAAATAGCTTGCATATTTGAACACAACTTTTCCTCCCTGAGGGTTCCTATAGAGGGCACTTTAATCTTATGGTAGGGTGCACGCTAGGTGACGAGTCTGATGTCCGTTCCACTGAAGTGGATGGGCATCTTGTCTGGCTGAAAGGTGTCCCCATTTCCAACCTTGCACACGTGAGGTGCTGATCTTCCCAGAGTCTGAATTAACTACTGGCAACTTTTCTTTAATGTTTTCTTGAAAGATGGAGAAAGTGCAGATTTCTGCAGCAAGTAAAAACAAGGTGTTCTTCTTTATTGTTTCCTCTCTTAATACTTCCCTCTGTACTAGGTGCGGTCTCAGTTCCTGCTGTGAACCATGAAGCTTCACACATCTTTGAATGGGGCTCTCCTTTGCTCTTGAGCTTCTATGTTTGCTGTTTTCACAGACATACACCCCCCCCCCCCATCTCTAAATATCCATTGTCGGCATTTTCAAGGCAAAACACAGACAATAGAAACAAAGCAGGAATTATTTCTTCAGAGCTGGAGAAAAGTGTCTAGTATTCAGGAGAGCAGTTAACTTCATGCTACTGGATTCTGTGCCACAAAGCACACAGCTTTGTAACGGAGATTATGAGCCTTCTAAAAACCTGAGAAAGCAAGTGGTCCCACCCTGCTGGAAAACAGAAGGCGGGAGCCAGGGAAGAGCTGAGGAATCACAGCTCTGGGATTTATACGGGCATCCAGTCCCCTTCAGAGGAGCAGGAACAGACAACCCTGAAGGAAACTGGGGATCAATACATAACAGGATCAGTAGGATTCGTGGGCTCTTTCTCATGGTGAAGGGCCAATCCAGTAGTTGAGGCTTTGTCTATGTCTGACCTGAAAGACAATTAATGGACTTTTCTGTTTGATAGTTTGCTCCATTCTTTTTCTTTACGTACATAAAGTAAAGCTACCAAGCTGTGGCACTTACCTGCCTGCCTTGGAAGACAGTCAAACCAGCATGAATGGGCATCCCACAGTTAACATTAGCAGTATTGTCAATATCAGCTGTTCAAAGATGATGGATTAGGTCCTTAAAATTTTGCAATACTGTTTCAAAAGTCATGTGGTATCAAACCAGTACATTTTGGATACTTCATATCTTGCTTCTGAGCCTTTATCCCTCTTGGTTACCCATGAGGTTAGATTAGGCGGCCTTCCTAGGTCCCTCCCAGCCTGAGAGCACCTTTAAAAAATCACAAGGCGTAGAAGCCCTATAGCTTAAAAGTGCCTTCTGAGGTAATTTCTAATATTCTCTACTATTTAAAAACCTGCAATTGACAATGAAGCATCAAGGATCATAAAGATGTTGGAATTCCTTGGTTGTAACAAAATAAAACCTAAACATAGAAGAATTTTGTCTAGCTTCTCTTTGGATGTTTTTCTTAAAGAATGACAGTTCAGATAACAGTCCATCTCTCCTGATGTACTTTGTTTCATTGGTCAAATTCTGGTGTACCTAAGCCAGCGAGCAGTCCTGGAGCCACCTGCACGGTCTCCAGGACATGCTCAGAGGATTCTGTCACCATGCAATTTTGGCCATGAGAGCTAAGACCGGACTCTCTCACCGGCAGAGGTGATCCCTTCTAACTCCACAGTGAACTGTGAACTGGCTACTTTATGCAAGGGAAAGGAGACCACCCTCATAGTTTTTCTTTCCTCTAAAGTTGGCAGCAATTACGTAACTATTTCCTCAGCTTTTTGACACAGGGACTGGCCTGGTTGTTCCACTTGCAATGAAAACTCTTGTCATGTAACAAAGAAGGAAATCCGTAATACGGGCCTGTATAGACAGGGCAGGGCAAAGTCAGAAGAACTTTCCAAATAAAAAGTGCTGGGCAGCCGTGTGATCATTCCCAAGCGAGCCTGTGCTATGAGATGTTGTAAAGGCATCTTGAGTTTTATTATGCCCAACCTGCAGAAGGCCTCTTCCTGGCAATGGCTCTTGGTGCCAGATCCACCAGGAAGCATAGTCCTTTCAGAACTGTTTAGAATGCACAAGACTTCTTAGTTTTGTTTATTGAAAGTACGGCCTTGGTCTCAGCTGCTTTAAATTTGCCATTTGCTGCAGATTTTCTTAAAAGGGTGGCACCGGGAGAGCGAAAACTCAGGCTCATGAGATGCTTGTAGGAGTCTTTGATCTCAAAATCCTTCTGCTCCAAGCACAGTGGTGACACAGCAGTGACAATGGTTTGTTCTTTAGGAGACTCATAAATATTGGGGTGTAATTTGGACTATTGTGCATCTGTGTGGTGGAATATTAGGGCCCTAACACCAACTGCAGTAAAGTTCACTCAAGTCTCGCCATCACCATCGGTGGATTTTGGCTTAGGCCACACGTGTGCGGGCGGCTCATCCTGAGCGCAGAAAAGGCAACACAATTTTCTAAAAGCAGGGTGAAATAAAGGATAACTGTAACAATATATGTATCTGCAAAGGGAAATGTAGTCAGCATGAAACTGCAGGAAGCTTATTAAAATTTTGTCATATGTTGGTAATGAAAACATATTGGGCTAATGCAAATATGCAAATATAGTCAGTGGAGCAGAGTTAATCCCTCAAAAAAGTATTAAATATTTTTAAAAATAATTTTTGGCTCTGTGTTCTGACCGTTTGTGTTTGCTTTCCTCAGACGTTGTAGCAGACAGGTTTGCTCGTAGAAGTATCCGCATTTTAACCAGATGTTCGAGAATATCGCTGAAAATGTATTTTTAGTAAATCTAGTAACAATTATGATAATAAATGCATATGTTTGTTCTAGAAACCAAGCCACAAAAGTTGTGCCGGGTCGGCCCAAAGAACCCGAGAGATGCTGGGTGGTGAACACACCCCCGCTGCCGCCAGGACGGTGCGGGCGGGCGCGGCGCGGGGCGGGCGGGCGCGGCGCGGCGCGGGCGGGGGGGTTTCCGCGATACCGGCCCGCCCGCCGCCGTCAGGGCAGCCCCGGCCTCGCCGGCGGGGCGGCTGTACCGGTGGCCCCTGTGGGGACCCGCTGGCCTGCTCGGTACCGACACCGAGCCAACGGTGTCAGGCAGAGCCACCACACGTCCCTGCCCGCACCCGAACATGTCTGCCGGCGCTGCGCGGCAAGGTGAGAGTTTGTCAGCTCAGACGTTGTCAAATGCCGGGAAGCAGACCCAGCTCCCTCACCCCTCCCGCAGAAACCTTGCTGAAAAAAAAGGGAAAATAAATAAACGTTGAATCACGTTGTGCCTAATCACTACCTGAGGCGCCGGGGGAAAACAAGCCGGTGAGGAGGTCGGGGCCAGCGCGGGGATGTGGGCACAGCAGGCAACCGGCCTGCTCTGTTGGCCACGAAACAAACCCCCATGGCATGGCTACAGGGTGAGCCAAGTGTTGTGATGGCTCCAGAGCAGCTACGCCACCGAAAAGCCACCAGCCCATTTGTTTTTAACTGCTACATGGCGAGACATGAGACACTGAGCTCGGCACAAAAGGAGCCTGGAAAATGTGATTTATGCCCCTCTCTTGACAGCTGTGTTCTAAATATTCATAATATTTGCAATTTTGGAAAAAGCGGTTGTTTTGGCGTGTAGTTTGGAATAGAAGACTAACTTCCAGGCGGTTCTCTGCACGGACAAAACTGGAGTCGGGTTACTGCCCTGCTGCAGAGTGTGCTTTTGTTACTGAAAAACCGCTAAGCTGCAAAGTTTTCAGGAGGTTCACAATGTGGCTGGAGTATTAACTAAAAAGAAGTGCCTCAGTAATTGATGGTGGATTTCAGTGAATGAGCCGAAGGAAATGAAACACGGGGTTACACCATCAATGGCAAAATATCGCCATGGCAATGGGTAGCTTTGCCAGGAATAAACAAACAAACAACAACAGTCCTCTTCTCTTTCAGCAAAAAGTTAGAGAATTTTCTGTTCTCACCTCACCAAAGTCTGTGCTTTTGGACATCTTGGAAGGGAGAAGATAGCGTACCCTACTTACACAGGTCCCACAAATCCAGCTCCCTTCTCAGTCGTACAATTAGATCATTTCCAGAGCAAGAAGTAACCTTTGTATGCAGGGGAAGGCATCGACATTTGTTTTATAATGATTTCAGTGCCTTGGTTACTGTAATTCTGTACCATTTTCTTACAGAAGGTGGACGGGCTCAGCTCTGTGTCACTCCTAGTTGAAGTCAATCCTGCTTCAGGAGAGACTGCTGACAGGGAAGATTTCCTTATGAGCAAAAAACATGGGCCCGCACTTAAATTAATAAAGAGCTTTAAAAAAAACCCACACTGCAGAGAGCAAGGGAGCTGAGAAAGCGCAAGCTGCCCTTTTCCACAGGCACGGGTGCCAGGCGGGGAGTGTGCTGGTGCACAGGCACCAGAGACCTCTCCCAGCAGGACCTTCAGCGGCGGCTCTCTGCCTCTGAAAGCTTTCTGGACGTTTCTGGCCATCCCCCGTCTCTCAGAGGATGCAGTCCCACCACCGGGTGTGAGCTCTGTGGGTCTCCTCTCAGCCCAGGGAGACGGACCTCAGCCACCGTCCCGGCAAGGACTCAGTGATGTTGGGGTCCTGCCTAGTGTCCATACACCGAGTTTCTTGCAGTTTTGCAGGCTGTTGTCCCCCTTTGCCGTCTTCCACACGTAGCGTGTGCCTCTGGGCACCCGTATCTGGGTATGCACTGGGCCTTGCTGGCATCGTTCCTGAGGAAGACATGGACAGCGTTGGTCTTGAGATTTCATGGCCTGTAGAGCAGGAGCAATGGGCCAGAGGCAGGTGGCCATGTGGAATCAAAGGAGGAGTAAACAGCAGTGAAAAGAGATCTTCTGGCTTACAGGTGTCTCCTGGTGAGAAGACGGCACCTACGTGAAGCAGACAATAACAGGCATGACTGTATTAAACTTCTGTACCGTCAGGTTGACCCTGTTAGACTTTGTGATCTGTGTAACCCAAACAGTGCTGCCAGTCTGATGGGGAAGTGTCAAGACCTATTAAAGTTTACAGAAGTCTTCTAATAGCAATCCTGTATTGGAAAAAATAAAATCATCCCATATGGCTTTCCAGCTATTTGGCATTCATTAGTTTTGTCTTACCATTCTTTATATAATAACATTTAGGTGCTGCTTAAGTCCCCTATAAAATATTTAATGTAGTTTACTGTAAAGTCTTCAGGCTGAGGACTGTATCTCACAGAGTATTCATCCCGCACTGAGTACTAATTTCAATTGCAGCCTCCAGACAGTATTGTAAAGATTCATTATTACCATCAAGATCTGTCCCTACCCTGGCACTTTTCAGAGAAGGTCCATTCTTAACTACAGGTTTAACATCGCTGGTGTTTAAATAGCAATTTTCTTTTTTCCATCTAAAATGATCAAACTGGTCTCCAAGCAAATGAATTTTTTAATGTGAACTTTTAATTAATCTTGTCGATTTTGAATGGTGCTAGATCCACTTTATTTAACTAGCTCAGAAAACGTGTAACAAAATAAGAATGTTTTTAAAAAGAAAAAGAAAAAAAGGGCAGTTGGGGTCTATTTTGCATGAGAAAATATTTTGTTTAGGAATGACAGTTGTAGGCATTCTCTCATACATTTTAATATTTTCCATGTGTGGCAGCTTGTTTTTCAGTGGTACAAATATGTGCAATAAGGGCTAAGGATAAAAATTAATCTAACAGCTTTTGCAGCAATGCTTTTGATGGTTTCACTCGATTTCATTTTCCTGTGGATACTGCCGTTAGTTCTGCTGCTTGCAATTTGCGAAGCATAATTCTCAAAGGTTCACGAGGTTGTAGGGATCCAGTAAGAGATGACTGATTTCTCCCCCCACACGCACACACTCCACCCCACACCCACTCACCCACCCACCAGCAAAACATAATGCTGCACTATTTTTGGCAACAGGGAAAGGGCCTCCCTGTGAAAACAGAAAGCTGTGTATTTCTCAGTTACATCACTTTGCAATCTAATGCTGTGTTGTGCTCAGTGTTTTTGTGGTGATGCAAGTCTTTTTTTTTTTTCTTTCTTTCTTTTTTTTTTTTTTTTCCTCCCTTCAGCCGGTTGGATTTTCCCCATCTTACAGCACCTCGCAGGTCTCTTCTCTGAGCAGTACGTTGCCTGAGTGAGTGGAAACATACAGATCAGCTGCAGGTTTCTGTCTACAAAAACAGAGTGAAAGAGAAAGAAAAGGGTTGGGAAAGCAGAGACAAATATTGACCTGGACTTATAGAAAGACATCCAATGGCTGAATAAAGAACCCCTGTTCATGTTTTGGGATATTCTTTCAACTGGCTGGAACGAGAGCGGATCAAAAGAATGGGAAATGCCAGCAGACCCTTTAGAAGAATTGCTTATTTCTTATGCCTTTTATCTGTGCTTTTGCTGACTGAAGGGAAGAAACCAGTGAAGCCAAAATGTCCTGCCTGGTGTACTTGTACCAAAGATAATGCTTTATGTGAAAATGCCAGATCTATTCCTCGCAGCGTTCCGCCTGATGTTATCTCACTGTAAGGGCTGTAAGCATTTGGTTATTTAATTTATGATTTAAAATGAACTAGGATGTGTGGTGTTTTCAGTGCATACAGAAGGATGCTTGCTGCAGGGAGTACCTCCAGCATTCAGAATCATCAGCTAATGTGTTAAAATTGTGCTGCATCCTTGAATCCTGATTTTTATCTCTCTTTCATCTGTCTGTCTGTCTGTGTATGTGCACACATACCATTTTATATCTTCTTCTATACTATGTGAAACCTGTAACATTCATTTTTTCTGGTTTTTATTTTTTTTTACTTGTATAAATAAATTTCTCTGTGATGACCAGATCAGTATTATAACCACAGATATATGAGACTACATTAATATAAGGTTGTTTTTTTCTTCTTTCCAGATCCTTTGTGAGATCTGCTTTTACTAAAATCCCAGAAGGGAGTTTTTTGCTCACACCATCTCTGCAGCTTCTGTGAGAAATATTTTTATGATACAATTTTGTTATGAAATGTATATGTATCCATAAATATTTTAGAAGGGGTCTCAGTATAAATTTTATAAGAAACAGCAAGAGAACATTCATTAGATGACAAAATACAAGACTTTTTAGCGATTTGAAAGATAGTGCATGTGTAATTTTTTCAAAGTGCATGTACTTAGTATTTTGCAAGGCTGTCTGTTGTCAGTGCTACTTTGAATGATTACATGCTGAAGCTTTCGGTGACAGAACGTATGCTATCTTCATTATACTTTAATTATCATTACAGTAGGGACTTGAGCATTGCAACAGCTATTCCTGTGTCTTTTCTGCAGTCCTGGGGCCTGATCCCAGTATAAACCTGCCCGTTTGTAATTCCCATCGACCGGGAGCTCAGAACCCCCCAGATCGGGCCCTTCATTGCAGTGGGACAGGTCCTGAAGTCCTTTTCCGTGTAAAATTGCCATTGACTTCTGTGGAAGTTCAGTCACTTCAGTGGGAGTTTTGCCTTCAGAGCGCCTGGGTTTGATCCTATTTGTTATTTCATGTTCTTTGGAAAAAAAAACAAACACAAAAGTAATGAAGATTTTCTTTCAATTAAAAATTTAAGCCGTTATTTCACAATGAAATACTGCCACGAGGTATAGGCAGGGAGGGAATATTTTGGGATGCTTATAGATTAGATGCATTTCTAATACAGGCTTTTTACAGGCTTTCCTGGAAATGTGGGCATCGGCTTATGTAATTGTGAGCTATACGGAGGCAGAGGGGGTGTAACCCGCACCGTTCCACGGGGACGTGCTGCCAGCCCCACAAACACCCGCGTTTGTCTCAGCAACCCGGCATGACGGGTCCCTGATGTGATCAACATCAAAAGGGGGACGTCTGTCCCGGGCTGGCTCCCCGAGCGCTCCGGCTGTGGTCGGGGGTGTAATGATGATGTACTGGAGCCCCACGGCTGCCGGATCAAACTGCCGGTGTGCCCATCGCTGAATCCCTGACCCTGGCTGTACTCTGCTACCTCAAGTGGAGCTGACAAGGAGGTGCAGACGTACGGTACAATTTTTGGATACAGGGTAAATAGGTAAATGCGGTTACTATGGAAACCTAAATGCTTTTCCATGGTGGAAAAGCTTCCTGCAAAGCTTTTCCCAGGTGGTCACACATCACAAAAGGGACATGTTTCACATAATTCCTGCGAAGGGCCTTTCAAAGGAGAGAAAAAAAAGAAACAGCAGCATCGGTGGAGGTTGTATCTGAAGAGAGTGAGTAGGACATCATCTCTCTTGGCTACGATACGCCACCTATTCTTAGCGATCCCACTGCCAGGGGAGGCAGAATTGGGTAGGGAGGAGTAGGAGAGGCACGGTCTTTTTATTTTGAGTTATTACAGTGGGGTCTGTGCCTCTGGCAATGGGTTTTGGCATTTTAGTAATGGTAATAATTTGTATGCTTCACGTTCTAAGCTGTGCTAATCAATGCTCCAACAAAAGCTCTGACCCCAGAAAAGCAGGTTTTGTTCCATTAGGGGCTTCGATGAGAGATCCGTTAAAATGGTGCCAACAATCCACAGATTACTTACTTCTGCTACCTAGCATTTTTCAAAATACTGCTGCGCACTTTTCCAGATACATTTCTAACATGGTAGCTGAGTTGCTTGCCATCTTTGGGAAGTCAGGCTCCTGATCTAAGGCAAATGACTCCTTAAACACAGGCCACAGGAGCAGGATTTATCTGTGGGGCCAATACTCCAGTTTGTAAGTGGGAAAGAAAAATCCCTGCCTTTGGCAGAAGAGAGCAAGGGAAATAAGAATATGGGAAACTCATGTTAATTAAAAATGAAAGTAAGTTTTAGCTTTGCATGATTACAGAGCTGTATTGGTAGGTTTAATTTAGCCAATAGCAAGATTTAGCAACCTATACATATTTTTACATAATAGTCTCGAGCATTACATTTTTAGAAATACCAAATGTAATTTGGTCTCTCCAGCATGCCAGTCACACATTTCTAAGTGTGGAATATATCTGCCTCTATTATTATTTACTACTATTTTTACTGTAGTAGCGGCAATGATCTTTTCAGAAGTCACGGTCTCATTGTGCTAAACACCACCCCTCAGTCCCACGTCAGGAGAGCTTTTCTTCTTGAATAGTATGGATGATATATTCTGTGCTCTTCATGTGACAACAAAAATAAGAAGGACCTACACAGCTACGATGAAGTGTCAGCAGGAGTGTTCCCTAAATGTCGAGAAAATCTCCTGCTCTCATCTCCGGCACTCATGACTCTCTATCAGCAATGTGCTGAGGGTGCCCTTATAAAGTGGTGACATGAAAGCCCATAGAAAGGAGGGAGGTGATCACGGCCGCTGGGTCACAGATCAAGCAAATCTGGTGTTTGAGGTCAGACAGTGGGAAAAAAAGTCACATTGTGCATCAAATACGTGTGATACAGCCATTGGAGGGAGGTACGAGTTGGAAGGCAAATGAGCTCGCCAAGTGCAAGACCTATGCCATAAGCCTGGCGATCTCTGAAATAGCTATACAATTTAAAGAGATACCACCCGGTTCTTTAAATTACAAGGAGGGCAAAGTGCCGCAAAGGAAAAATTATCCACTGAAATCACATTGGAAAAGTAAAATTAGTTGCAGGCAGCAGATTTACTAAATTGATCTTCTGATTCAGAGATTTTACAAAAATACTTATTTCCTCTAAGAAAGAGAAGTATTAATTGTTCCTAACAAAAGGGAAGAATTTCCGCTTACATTTTTCATACATATATAGGAACATATTTAAAGTGGAAGAAGCACAGTCTAAATAGCCAAGTGAGAAAATGAATCAACTGCCATTTATTCTTAATGCAAACTTCAAAATACAAGATTAACTCATTAAGGGTATTAATTCATACTTGGAAATCTTGAGTTCCTGAATGCCTAAGGATGTCATAGCATGAATCTATTTATCCATCAGGTCTAACTGAATAAAATATAGATGTGCATCTAGTATTCCACTGGGGTAAAGTAAAGTTCACCATACTTGACAATGCCTCACCATATTAAGGGTGTGACAGTCCAGAGCTGAATTAAAATGGACAAATGCAAACATGGCTGATAAGCATAAACAAAGCTGGAGAAATCAGTGCTAGTCCCCTTTTAATGCTTATAAAATTACATAAAATAAAATGTGTTGCTGGTATTTTTACTGCTAGCTGGATGAAAAATACATGCGCACACTAAGAGCTATCTCCAGCAGGTACAATATAGTCTTAAAAATAGTTCTGATATGAACACTGACTAAATTAAGAGATTTTCCATTTTTTTCTCAGTAACTTTTCAGTACCCTCAGGTCAAATATGCTCACTAAGTTAAGGGATTTTCCTGCCTGTCAGTGGTGCAAATTCAACCTGATGTCTGGCTAAGCAGCTGAATACTTTCCCTATGTTGTCATCAAAAGTAAGTGTTCTTCAACACAATTTAGACCTCTGTAGTACTTGAACATTTCATTGTCATCCAAGTATGTCTCCAGTGGCGCTTGTACAATCCCATTGTTTTACTGGCATGATAAACCCACATTTACAACCCACAGAAGTCAATGGAATTTGATCAGATGGCCCCAGCAGGCAAAGCAACAAGTTGTTGGGTCCTTCCCTTTGCACCAGACTCGGTGCAGTCTCTCAGCCTTACGATCCTGTCGTGCTTGCACAGACAAAACCCATGAAAGCAGTCAGTGGAAATTTGGCCTACCATGGTTTGCTGAACCGTTTTCTAAAGATGCTAATAACCTAACGGTCTTTTGTTTTGCATCTCTTTACGCAGGTTGTTTACATCCAACACTTTTGATGTTATTAGTGATGATGCTTTCATGGGCCTTCCTCATCTAGAATATTTGTGAGTGGAAAAAAAGTATATTTCCTGGCATTATTGAATATAGTGGGTGGGCTTCCAAGTTCCAGGCATTGCTTTGACCAGAATGACTTTACGACCCGTTACAGGTTCATAGAGAACAACAGCATTAAGTCAATTTCAAGAAATACTTTCAGAGGACTGAAATCTTTAATTCACCTGTAAGTAAAGTGGTTGAATATATTGCTTGGTATTTTTAATATAGTAACTGAACCACTGTGTTGTTTAACTTTGCATTTTGATATATAGCTGTTCACATTTGTTTAGGCAATATTAGTAGTAATTTAATTAGAACGTTAATCTTTGTGTTTCCACCAAAGACTTCCAAATTGTGGTATGTGTAGAAAGCCAGGACCCAAACAGCTTCCAGCAGAGCATGTTTGGCGGCAGTAGCTCCCTGACTTCCTCTGCTCAGAGCACTGGGGATTTCCAGCTGAGCGTGTAGGAGCAGGGAGAGAGCAGGATGAGTCGGGAAGCTTGGCACTGACAAGGTGAGTCCCATTTCGGGACTTGGAGAGGAGGAAGGTGGGAGCTGTGGTCAGCACTGAGGTGCCACAGTGGCGAGAGGCTGAGGGGTGGACACACGCCTCTCCCCAGGTACCCCAATCTGGCATCGATCCAGGAAAATATTACGGCCATTCCTGGGACAGGCCATTACTCTCTGTACCCGTGTCCACTCCAGCTAGTACCTGTATCCAGCAGAATTTGACCAAATTGGATTTTAAAATTCCCACCTAGAACAATTTTAAATAGACGAGTTGCAACAAGACGTATTTATTATGACTCACTGACCCAGTTGTTCCACTTAACTGTAGGGCATATCAGCCTTTAGACTGATGGCAGGATCGGCTTGGAACCCCTGCGCTGCACCCTGTCCTCTCCTCCACGCAAGCCAGAGCATCCCACAGAGCGTCCCACACTGACACCGGGATCTGTTTAACATTCCTCGCGCTGCTGCCCAGCCCTTGGGCTGTTCTGGAGCTACGGGCAGACCCTTGCCCTCTGACATGCTGCAGCCCCCTCGCTGCGTTAGCCGAGGGTGAATTTAGTCCACGGCACTCTGGATGCTAATGCGGCTGTCGGGAGCAGCACTTCCCATGCCCACACCAGCAGAGGCATTTCTCACGCTGGGCTCAGCAGGTGAAACGCGCGCCAGCAACAAATACCTGCAACATTTCACTGCAAACGCCAAGAGTAGCAGCCTCATGCTCTGAGCTAGCAAGACAGTTTTTAGACAGGCTTTTGTCTCTTATCTTACATCAGGTCTACCTTTTAGCAATAACTTCATTTTAGCAAGCAATAAATGTATTTAAAATACAATATGTACACAAAAAATACAAAACATAAAAAACACAAAACATAAAAAATACAATAATATTCTAAGAGAGGGAGGTTAAAACATCTGGAGTGTGCCTGATACGGGTTTATACCCAGCTCTGAGCATTTGCATTCTGAAGCATATATCTTGGGGTGCGTGTCAGAGGCAGGGGAGTGGATTCTGACCTTTTGGCCTTAGCACAATAACCTCCAAGAGGGTTTTGAAACAGGGTCATTTAACTTCTTCTTTCATATATTTTGTCACAGGAGAGAAAGCAAAGGTTCCCTTTTAAATAGTTAAAATGCCTAAATATAGTAGTTGAATTGCAGTTCACCACATCCTTCACCACATAGTAAATGTACCATAAAACACTTTACTCTTCCCTTTTTGGTCAGAACAGACAAGACTCATGGCTGGCTGAAACCGAGCCATCTGTGACTACTCGTGTATATAAAGTTACTTAGAGAATGGCTCTAGGTCTGAGGAAGAGGAAAGAGAGCGGAGAGAGAATAAAGGTATATAAACAGGCTGCGCACATCCCATAAAAATCCCTATTAGAGGTATAGGCATAATTATAGTATTGTTAAAAAAGGCAGATAATTGGATAAGGCCGGTAACTGGGACCCTATCTTCAAAATATTTATGCACATGAATAGCTTTATATTCACAAATGGGTCCAGTACATTATTTATCATATTCATTTACTTATTTAGTAGCTTTTGCTGCCAGTGAGCAAATTGCTTTTCTAACACAGAGGGAGGCACAGTTTCCTCTTCACAGAGCATACAGTCCGAGAGTAACATCTTGTCTTCCCTGTTACGTTGGTTTCTGGGGATGCTTCGGCAGTTTCGTAACAGAAAACATATGCAAAAGACAGAACCACATTTCAGGAGCCACTGCGGTTTGCATGTGGTTGCATGCACATTTTTGGGACATGGATTTGTGCATCATGCTGCTATTGCACATGGAGCGCTATTCATGAAGACAATGAGAAATTTGCAGAAAATAACTGCAAAGGCAGGTCCATTAACCACAGAATGTGACTAGTTTAATCTGCTTGCAGAACCGCTCCCCACCCTCTGGGGAAAATTGCACATAGACGTTAAGAATAATCATCTGGCACCCTGAGGCATTTCTCATTTAAGAAAAAGGAGAATACTTGTCTACATAAAATATATGAAAAAGAATCAGTAAATAAGCATACAAATGAGTTCTGTGAAGTTAGAGAAGATGAACTTTGTTCTATTTATTCTGTTCGCTTCCTTTTCACAGCATAACTTTTGCAATGCAGTAAGCTATCCAAACATTTGTATTTTTATAATGCAATTAACTTCCATAATTACAGTGTGTCCTTATTGTAAAATAGAGCCATCTAATATTTTTCATTATGCAACACAATTTATGTTGTGCTTGGGGCAGATTTAAGACAAGAAAAACTAAACAGTGGCATATAAAATGTGTAATTTTCATCCAAAAATTGGCAAATGCGTAAACCTTGTGTAAATTTTTCTGTCAGTCACATTCCCGTAGCAGTGGTGAACCACCGGTACTTCCAAGCACATCATCCCTTCCAGCTTGCTATAATCCAGGTCATAAAGAATATGTAGGGCATTAAACCTGCCTCAGCTTGCAAGCCTACTTGGCTTTCTCCAGATGACTTACCTGACTTTTAAAGAATTCCTTTTGAGTGTAAAATTAAGCATAAGTGAAGCACATGATACCTACACCAGTGTTACAATCAGATGTACTTTGAAAGCGGTGAAGTCAGACCGGACTAATGGCATCGCCCCGTATTTACTATTCCTGATAAGGCAAACGATTTTAATGAGGCAGTAGACATAGTACCTTTGTGCCTGTTTTTGAATTTAAGTATATGCCTAAAAGTGGCTTTGCTTGGATAGGGAAATTGTAGTTAATAAATAACTTTTATGTTTACGAGTGGAAACAGAAGAGGTTCTAAGTCTTACTAGCTACAGATTTTAACTGGGATCTTAAACTAGAAAGATTGCTTTCCATTTTCCTTTCTTCCCATAAGTAATAAATAATGTTGTTAATTAAAAGAGACATAAGCTATACCCTACAACATTATTCTTTTCCTGCCATGCCCTCAGTGACATCTCGGAGAAGCCAGACCTTTGGTGGACTCACACAGACGTGTCTGACTGAAATGTAATATATTGCTTGTTCAAAGCCTGCTCGCTTCCTTGTCACTTTTAGTAGCTAGAATACTCACTGAATTTAAACGAGATTTCCCAACATCAAAAATTGGGAATTAAAGGCAATTTCTTGTCTATTACTGCATAATTCCAAAAACTATGAGCTAAGCCTAAGGCAAATGGAATGAAATTTAGCATTAAGATTTTCCTTCCAGAAGAGATACAAGAAAGTGGGGAAACTGTGGTAATATGAACACCATGTATTGGTATCTCACAGGGAAAACATCAGTAGATCCAATCATGACTAATTGTTTTAAAATAATGGTGTTGGCAAAACACCAGAGGTGACTGCACTTTTTACCCTGCTAAGTGAAGTACTGTAAATGCGACAAGGCTGCTGAAGAGTCAGAAAGCAGAAGGAGGGATGGCATTTTAGTGGGAGAAAGAGTCACAAAGTAAATGAGCTAGTCTTAAAAGCAATCTTTTTGAACTAAGTGCTGGAGATACCAGGATTCTTTACCTTAAGAAAAACGCCCCACACAGTATCACGCTGTGCAAAAATGTGTAATTTCATGAACTGATTTTTCAGCACTGATACTGAGGTGTCTTCTTTTACAGGAGTCTCGCAAATAATAATCTTCAATCGCTTCCAAAAGACATATTCAAAGGCTTGGATTCTTTAACAAATGTGTAAGAAAGCAATTAATTAATCTATTAATTATACTAAAAATATAAAGAGAGGATTTTAGAGGACACTGTGAGTAACCATTCAAACCAATAGCCAGTTACGGGGTCTTATTGCTGGGTAGAGACTACCACATATGGGTAGGCTTGGTTTTGTCTACTGTTGTTGATAATTTGCTTCAGTTTTGAATATTCCACCAGTTATGAAGATAAGTAATATCGGTAGGAGCTATTTAAGAGAGCTGCGTGTTCATTAAGACTTAGTGAACAAGAAGGAAGTATCCTTAGGGATGCATGAGAGAGTGTGGCATGTGGGGAGGGTGGAAGATATTTAATGGAGTAACATTTCTGTCTGCAAAAAATTTCTGGGAAGGCCATCTTTTATCACAAAAGCACGTGTCTTATTAAATACCATATCCCATACTAAATCTAATTGCAACGAAACCAAAATATGAACTTGTTTAAACATATAACTTAAATACCAGTAGAAATACAAAATAAACAGATAAATCCTATAGTTGCTTCACTGAAATATGTCCTGTTTACCACACACCAAATTCCGATTCAGCTGATTTGGGATAATGAGCGCAGGACATCCTCTGCCTGCTCCCTGTATGAACAAGGTAGGCTGAACTCCCAGGGTAGAGCTGCAGCGGTCAGTTGTGGAGACGGTCAGTGTATCAGGTAGCATTCCTTGGCATGACTGATCATGGCCAGGTGGTTACACAGTCTGATCCTGGCGCTTGCCCGTTCTTGTACATACGATCTGCAATCTGACTGAAGACAGCTGTAAAAGACTTAAACAGAAGCCCTTTGCTTGTGTCTTCTAAAGCCCGAAATGATTATATGTAAAGGAGATAGCACATATTCACTGGCTGACCACCAGGTTACACTAATTCCAGTTTTGTCACCTAGAATGCTCTTATTGAGAAAGGCTAATCTGGAAGAAATAACCTCCCAACATATGGGGCCAACAGTTTGATAGGCTTTTGTGTACCTGTAAACTTGGGGAAATCAACAAAAATTTCCTACTGATTATCAAGCGAAATTCTCCTTGATTTCCTGAGTTGAATTCAATCTGTGTGGGTTCTGGTATGTAGATTTAACTGTGGATCAGAATAAATTAAGCCAGGAAGACATCAATTGAGAATAAGCAAGAGGGCTCATATTTAACGCGAGCCCAGTTTGTTGTTGTCCTGCAAGGAGGAATACATCAGCTGACTCCTTATTTTCCATGCACGATTTATTTGTTGTAGGGATCTTAGAGGCAATGCATTTAATTGTGACTGCAAGCTGAAGTGGTTAGTGGAATGGCTGGGCAGCACCAATGCGACAGTTGAAGACATTTACTGTGAAAGCCCACCAGAATACAAGAAGCGCAAAATCAATAGCCTCTCGCCGAAAGAATTTGATTGCATTATTACAGGTAATGTGCTTCAAATTATTTAATCTTGTTAAATTAAAGTCAAAGCTGCATATTTTTTTATTCTAGGGTCCATTTTTTCAGGAAGTCTGCATACTGGATGGAGCTTCCACTAAAACCAATATGAATTCTATGCAGGTCTAAATCTGACATGTGAATCACTTGGGAGTGGGGTCTTACATTGCAGCTTCTGCTCAGACTTTAATATGCTTTATAAAAATTTGGAGAACTGGGACATAAACCAGCACCTCTTTTAATTGAACGAGACTGAAAAACAAGTTGCAGTGCTCTTTTATCAACAGGAAAATTGGACTAGTGATGAAATACTGTAACTGATAATAGATTGGTATCTGTTAAGCAAATGTTTTTTCAGTACACTATGGAGGGTATCTCTGCAATTATCATACGTTGTGTGCACTTTTGCAGAATTTGAAGTTTATCAGTCCCTGCCGTACCAGTCTCTGTCAGTAGATACTTTCTCATACATGAATGATGAACATGTGGTTATTGCTCAGCCTTTTACTGGAAAATGCATTTTTCTTGAATGGGACCATGTAGAAGTGATGTTCAGGAATTACGACAACATTACAGGTATGAACACTGCTCGGCAAATAACTTTACAACAGCCGATCCAAAAAGTGGTGCTAACCCTGTCTTTTACTTTTGTTTTTATAGGTACTTCAACTGTTGTGTGTAAACCTATAGTTATTGAGAGTCAGCTGTATGTCATTGTCGCGCAGCTCTTTGGAGGCTCCCACATATATAAAAGAGATATTTTTGCTAATAAGTTTATAAAAATTCAAGATATTGAAATCCTTAAAATCCGAAAACCCAATGACATTGAAACTTTCAGGATTGCTGAAGACTGGTATTTTGTTGTTGCAGACAGTTCAAAAGCTGGTTTCACCACGGTTTACAAATGGAATGGGAATGGATTTTATTCCCATCAGTCTCTGCATGCCTGGTACAGAGATACTGATGTGGAGTATCTTGAAATATCCGGCAAACCACATTTAATTCTGTCAAGTAGTTCCCAAAGACCCGTAATATATCAATGGAACAAAGGAACAAATGAATTTGTTAAGCGTTTTGATATCCAAGATATGGAAGATGCGTATGCAGTGAAGCATTTCAAAGTGAAAGAGGATGTATACATTTGCTTAACAAGATTTATTGGGGACTCTAAAGTAATGAAATGGGGTGGTTCAGCATTTCTGGATTTACAAAGGATGCCATCCCGAGGGTCAATGGTATTCCAACCGCTTCAGATAAGTAATTATCAATATGCCATTCTTGGAAGTGATTATTCTTTCACTCAAGTCTATTATTGGGATGCTGAAAAGGCAAAATTTGTGAAGTTTCAAGAATTAAACGTACAGGCACCAAGATCTTTCATACATGTCTCCATCGATAAACGAGATTTTCTCTTTGCTTCAAGTTTTAAGGGAACTACATTGATTTATAAACATGTCATAGTTGACTTAAGCGCATGACACTCATAATTCTGAGATTACATCAGACTTTCTACCATAAGTGGACAAAATGAACTAAATGCATGATGACTCTCTTATCTTTACTTCCAAATGAATGCCTTTAAAAGTTGAGATTGCTAGAACAAAGTATTACTAGTATCTTCATCTTTACTTGTCAAGTCTAGTGGTGTTGGAAGTTGCATTTTTTAACAAAAAGAAATTAAATTAACTGTTCTTTGCATCCACAATATGTAAATACGTGTGCAACTGCATCTGTTGCTATAAAGAATATTAAGATGTACTTTTCCATTTATTTATTCACCTGTTTGAAACAACTGCCAAATAAAATGTTTACATTTTGTGTCTTTCACATTCCAAATATTATTTGCAGGTGATACTTTTTATTTGTGTATATATTATACACATATAAAATAAACCCAAGAAGGCATATTGCCCAGTGCAGTGTCGTGCTGCATAGAAGATGCACAATACTGAAGATCAGGTGGGTTTCACATAGAACCAGAAGTTCTTGATAAAAATACAGCATTGAACCCCAGTCCTCTAAATGATCACCTGGACATACCCTTCCATTTATGTGAAGCTTCACTGATTCAAACAGGACTCCACACAGAAAAAAAGGGTTCAGTTACACAAATCAGGTTGTAGGATGTTCAGTTATATAGATCCAGTTGTAGGATGGGGCTTTGTACTGTGTATAGTTGGAAGTTCCTGACTTCTAACAAAAATGAACGTGGCAGGACAGACTCGGTGTAGCATATGCAACTCCAGGGAAGCTACCTGTATATGCTAAATTATGCCAAGTCTGAATTTGGCATGAAAACCTATTACAAACTCAAAATTAAATAGTCTTTTGTTTACGTACAACTAGTGCATCACTTGTGAGAAACCAATACTGCTGCTGAAGATCGTTTGGCGCAGCTTGGGAAGAGAACACAAGCTGATTTTAGACACCTTTGCACTCGAAGTTATCAAACCTTGTGCTTCAGTGCTATCTTTAAAATATGCACATGAATACTGTATATGTTTATTCACATTTCTAACATTCACAAGCATTGGTTGGCAAATAAGACTTATGATACTATGCATGACAGCTAATCACACAAGCTGATTCTGCAAGCTGTACTTGCACAGACCCCAAAAAGGCAGAGCAGTTTCAGCCTCAGTCACTTTTCCTTTGCTTATGGTGCTGCTGAGAGCACCTGTTAGTGCAGCAGAAAAATAATCACTAAGAAAATAGACATAAAATGTGTCTTTTAAGAAGCTACTCCTAAACAGTATGCTTGTTTAATAAATAGATTTTTTTTATATTAAATGTTATTAAAAAAGAAATTAAATCCCACATGAACAGTGCTACTCTAATAAAGTTAATTTTTCTGATGCCTTTTTATCCATAGCTGCCTGTGCTCTAGTCAGTATTTGGCTTAATAATTACCTATTCTATAAATGCTTACAGTGTGAATAGAAAGATTTTAAACTATGTTTCACAGTTGAAACCTTCAATTTTTTCCTTAACAAATACATTTTCCAAAATCATCTTGACAAATCATCACTATCATTCACTTGACAAGTTTCCTTGATAAACCTTTAGCTTTCATATCAGCATGATTTCAAACGCCAAATGAACCCAAATAATCTCTTTTATTCTTTCTCAATGTTGGCTGCCCAACTGTGATTGCCAACTCTGTCTGTCCATCTCTTCTTCAATCCACCTTGCACGGCAAAGGAATAAAGTGGAAAGTCATGAACCAATCTCCGATCTACTGGCAAATCATGCTTCATTTTGTCTTTTGCTTTGCTCTTTTACTTAAGGTCCTATTGAATTATGTACACTGATTTTGATCTCCCACTACGCTTGCCTGCATGCACTCTCTATCAAATTGTATAAATAATGGCTATGGATCCTTCTCATTATGGACATATTATGGACATCTGACTGAGTTTAAGTGGAGCTGGATAACCTTGCTCATCTGCTATTCACAAACACTATAACCCAACGTATTGCTTCACAACTGTACCTTGAGAAGGTTATGTTTCATGGAATTATATTTCAGAACCAGCCAGCTGCATGCCCTATGCTATAGTAGTGCTATGATTGTTTTCCTGAGTTAATTTATTCTGAAATAATATGACAGACTTCTGGGAATTCACCATTACTCCTGGGTTTAAAGGATGAGTTTAGAAGCCTGCAAGGGTGTGAATCACCAGAATTTTACATTCACAATACCTGTAAAACTAGCCACGGTACAGTGGAGGGTGGTAAGGGATTAATGTGCTGGGTTAATCTGCTGAAGTACACAACTGTGTTATCGGTCTGGTTGTTCCATCAGGAAATTTTACCTGTAGTCAAGCACTGATGATTTGGGAAGTTCTTAATGCCTATGTCATTTGTGGAAGGCCAACTGATCACTATAAAATGCCGGATCTAAATCTGTTCTCTTTTAAAAATCCCTTTCTCTAGTCAATTTATGTCAGGTGGAATTTCACAGGGACTACAGCTGGTTTCTTATTGTGCAAGTATAGCATTTCATTGCACCACATAAGAAATTGGGGTATTTTTAGAACAGAACTCATTATCTTTAACGTAGACAAGTGTAAAGGCTCATTAGGTGGCTCCCTTTGCTGTTTCTTCCTAATTTCAGAGACTGGGCATTTTAACAGCTCCTCTGAGCACAAGGCCATATTCCATCCCGGTTCTCTGCTCAGTATTCCTTCTGGTATCAGTGCAAGTCCCAGACAAAAACTAAAACAGGACCTTTTATCATATATACACTGACACTTTTTTAAAACGTTGTTTAAAAAAATCAATTTCTTTCAGGAAAGTCTATGTTACTTGCAGGTGACTGGTTGTCTTCTGCAGTTGTAATGATTTTCTAAACTCCGTAATAGTTTTGTTTACGACTGACAGAGTATGTAAAGTACTAAAAGTATTATAGAAGACAATACTGAAGTTTATTAATGGATGCTGCTGATCCTTGATGCCGCTTAGTCATGTTAATGTCTAAGACAAGAAAAACTGTTAATGGAATTGTCTTGTTTTCCTACAACTACTTCATTAGATTTTTAATGAAGCACATATATAAAAGAATATACACTTCTCCATTCTGGAAGGGATATCTAAAATACATTCAGAATACCTGTTATTACGCCATGTGTAGCTTTTTTTTCTTTGTCTGTTGTAATATCTAGGACTTGCAGGTTTTTGTTTCTACTTGTTTTCCATTGAAAAAATATTCCAAAATGCACGCTTCCTCCTAAGAAGAAAATTCAGCAAGGAAAAATCTCATTCTGTAAGGTAACAAAACAAACAGAAATAGGGACAGATTGCATTATTGGCTTGGGGTTGCATTTTAATTATAACTTCTCATAATTCTCTTCCTTTTATTTTTAAAACTTTATTTGAAGGGGTGATAACAGCCATTCAAAGTACACTTGAGAATGGGAAATGATTATTAGCATAGCTAATATGTGTGATACGCTTTGATATATTCCAGTGGGAAGCTAATTGTCTAACAGCTATATTTATGTATATGAGCATTACAACATATTGTGTTAGTATTCAATGGAAAACAAAGAATATTTAAACCACAGAAGTAACAAACAGTCCTCAGACTGTTGATGAACACTACTGATAATGGCACCAAGAGAAAGCAGAGAAGTCAGCATGCCCAAAATGTTACAACTAGGGACAGGATATAAACGCACAGCAAGTCTCAAGAATCCAGGATTCTTCCCTTTCAAGGAAATATTTTCCTTACTATGAAACCCATACTGTGTTCCTCCTCAGCAGGGACCCTTGAAAATCTGGATGATCATCCAATTCTTTCAAAATACAGCAAAAGGCTTACAAACTTAACGCGCTACATCCATGATCTCAGTTTGTGGCAGTTTTTCCTTTGGACATCTCTCTGTTACAACGATCTCGACAGCGGTGACAGGAACAGAGCGGTAAGCAGGGCCGGGCAGGACAGAAGTTAAGCCAGGTTTAGCAGATGGAAAATGCAAACCCAACCGCTCAATGCACTCGGCTCTTGATGCCTCCCCCAGTGCCCAGCAGGCTCTCTCTCCAATTTGTTAATACATATTGCAAACACTCCCAGCTACCGTCCGTATGCCTGCAAGCCTTCTCCTCTCAGAGCTGCCCATCCGGAGACCTGAGCGTGGTCGGAAAGCTGTGATTTCGACTCCTATCGATTAGAAAGGCTAAACATGTTTTTGTGGTCAGGAACTAACCGATAAATGTTGAGGTCTTGGGGAGTTTGATTCCTCAGGACCGAGCTGCGGTGCGCTGCTTGACTTACTGCTAATGGCAACTTCTCTTCATTACCAATGACTCTGAGTTCTAATGGCTGGTGTTACAGCCATGTCTCTGTTTATAGTTCACTTAAACAAAGTGCTTGGAGGCCAACCTAACCCTATTCCTATTCAGGAATTTTCCTGAAATGAACTATAGCTACAAAGATCTCCAGCGTGCTATACAGAAGTGGTGGTGTATTTGTGCTTTGAGACTTTGAATTTCTCCAATTAGTTATGCTAGTGTAATACTTCTGTCTTCAAATTTGTTACAGTAGAAAGCAATTTGCCCTAAATACGCATATTTGTATTCATATAATTGTTTACTACTTCTCCAAATAAACTGAAGTGGATGATGGCAATAATTATGTTACTGTTCCAAATCTCCCATTCATCAAATCAGTTTTTAAATTCTCAAAAGTTGTTTTCAACTCAGCCTTAATTTATGCTTCCTACTGAATTATTTCAATTGAAAAAGGACTTTCTGACCGGTTCTCACTTCCTGTTTGAAGGCCTGGATAGCGACAGCAGTATGTTAGCAAGTTGTCAACCTGCCCAGATGGTGGATATCCAAGAATGCTGAAAGAGCTTCAGAATAAACAGGCTGATCTGCTAAGAATACACAGTCCTTCATTAAAAACCATTTATGTGCAAAAAGAACTGGAAGTAACAAATATTGTGTCTATTTTTATAAAAAGTTCATGGGATAATCAGCTGAGTCTCAGACCAGTAAGATCCGCATTTATATCTGGTCGAATGTCTGAAATGATAACAGAAAATGGAAGCGTAAAATTTCAGGAGAAAGTAGGTAACTAAACATGCAGGACAGGCTGACTAGTGAAGTGCAGGGTCCAGAAATGCAAAATATTACACATAGGAAAGAAATGCTCACAAGATTAAAATTAGCAGTAAAGAACAGCAACTTGACATTGCGAACAACTCAGCAAGACACCGATCTCGATATACAGCTACAGGAGAAAGCAAATAACATTACAACATGTGCAGGACGGTAGGGAGACTACAACACTACAAGTTACGGCAAAGCAAGGCTGTTGCTTTATCCGAGATACTGCATGCAGTACTACTGTAGCCATCTCAAAAAACACACTGCAGAATGATTAAGGACTCGGAGAAATGCGGTGAAACTCACTGAAGGTGTGGAACAAGATGACACTTGACTTTAACAAACACCAAGCCAATAAAACAAAATACTCCCTGCCCCCCCCCAGCTAAACTGTGGTGTTCATTGCGATAGGCAGTTGTTGAGTACAAGAACACGGCATTCAGAAAGCCATCAAACATGGACAAACTACATAAAAATTGTATTTCTCTTTTTTTTAGCACTTAAAATAATTTCTAATTATTAGGAAAGCGGAGGTCCTTTGCACTTCTGTGGGAAGCATCTGGCTGTAGCCATTCCGGAGAAGAGGGCAGCCAAGCAGCCGGATGACGACTGCGCTCCGGTGTGGCATTTCTTACTTTCACTTCTTGAGACACATTGCTCAGAAATTACCGCAACTTTGTTGCTGAGATTCACAAAATAAAATATGTAAGATATACATTTGAATTAGCTGTTCAGAAGCATTTACAATACTGAGAATATGAACGCTGAAAAACTCTGGAAGATACCAGCAACATATATTTGGGGGATGTCAAAAGTTAGAAAAATTTGGCAAACTATTTGCAAGCGCTTGAAAATGTAATTGCACAACTTTGTCTGGCTTCAGCTATGTAAGTCCTGACAGACACAGACTCCCTTGGGAAGAACAGAACTCGGCTTTTTTATAAGGTTATTTTTAAGAGTTGAATATTAGAGCTATAGAAATATTATTTGCAAAGTACCTTATGATTAACCAGGTAATAGCATTGTCCTGTTAGGGAATAATTTCTAAAATAGAAGAACAGATCGCCATTTTTGGAAAAAAACCCAAACAAATAAACAGCCCCAAATTGCACAATTTCCGAATAACTGTGAAATTTGAAAACCGTACCCCGCTCCCTTTTGTCCTCCATATACAATAACATAATGATACTCCCCATTCAGGAAAAACACCAGTAAATATGCTGCTGCAGAGTGCAAAAAGGAAGAAAAAGGACAAAGCTGGAACAGGAACAATAGTCTGTGGTCAGGAAATCTGGTTGGTTTTGGAAAGTTTAGTTGCACCTGTGAATGTCTAAATTTTCTGATATATAGAACATTACTGAAAAGAGAACATCCTTTTAATGTTTACATTTGAAGGCATTAGCTGCGTGGATTATAAACTGCAAACACCATTACAAATCCACTGCTTTTAAATAATCCACATGCACTGGCATTAGTCCTGTCTTAAACCCTATCTCTAACTTGTCCTTAGCATTATTTAAGATAACAATAACTCCTTCAAACTAAACTATCTCTAACTCATCCTTAGCATTATTAAAGATAACAATAACTCCTTCAAACTAAACTTGCTTCAAGGCTGAGACCAAGAAAAGTATCCGGTCCAGCGGCCGCTAGGAAAGCTCTGCCTTTCTATACAGGGTTCTGGAGTCCATCAAACTGCAACAGCAGTACGATAATCATATTGTATTAGCTTGAACAAAATAGGAAATGAATGTTTGTTCCAGAATTACAACTCGTTTCAGAATTTCTGTAATGCTATTTTGAGAGCAGTGACATTATCAAAGGACCTAAGAGTAAGAAAAAAGGTAACTGATTTCAACTGCTTCACAGAAAATCCTACAACTCATTTCAGAATTTCTGTAAAGTTATTTTGAGAACAGTGACACTATCAAAGGATCTAAGAATAAGAAAAAAAAGGAAACTGATTTCAACTGCTTCACAGAAAATCCTACTATTGGGGGGGTTGTGACTGTTGTCTGAAAGCATGCATAAATGTAACGAGGTAAAATTGAAAAATAATCAGTTGATTCAATGACACAAGCTGTAAAGTGTACCTGGCAAGACTATTACAAACTCTGATACAGTGATATCCCTGTATACAATCAGAGCTCTCTTAAGCCAATAAATTGCCAAGTTCCGTTTCCCTCCTTGGCAGTACCTGGTAGCCCTCCACACGCCTGCACAAGGAGCCGGCAGCCCAGAAGCTGCCCTTGGAGGAAGGGAACAAGCTCCATGTGTGCCTCAGCAGTGACTATTTCCTTGAAGTACAGCCACAGACTGGAGGCACTCCTCCCAGCGACAAGGACAACTCAGCAGGGTCTCGAGGACGCCAGCTCTTGCATTTCGGAACATTCCCAGTTTTGCTGGTATTTCAGAGGGAATGATCAGCTTGTGTGTGTCATCAAACCCAAGCTCACTTTGCGTCCACTTGCTGGGGAGCCAGGAACAGATTGCAGAGATCAGCACACTCTGCAAAAGCTTGGTCAGCCCATTCCTGAGGGGCTGCCACACTGGCACTGCGAGCAGGATCTGAGCTAGCTGAGGTTACAGGGACATAAAAATAACAGTTCAGAGTTAAACCAGGGTTCATGTGCTCCAGCGTCCTGCCTACTTGGCCAGAAGCGATGCTTACGAAAAAAAAAAATAGCATAGGATATACAGCACGATGATTTCCCAGGATACCCTGTCAGCCTCCAGCAAGGAAGGAAAAGAAACCATGCTGCCTTAAGGAAGTATTCTTGTGGACAGCAAAACGCCTAGAATCCGTGCATTCTGTATGCATGGCAGCAGCAGGGTTTCTTTTCTATAACAAGGAATCCTGTTCTGCATTGCAGCTCCTGGAGGTAATGAAAGAGCAGGACTTCACTTAAAAAATAATGGAAACAAGAAAGACCCCACTTATATCCGTATCCCTGACAAATGGAAAGGGTTAAAAACCTGTGTTTAAGGTTTTCCTCCCATAACAACAACAGTTGGGTTTGTATTTCAGATCATTCCCCTTTGAACATATGAGTAGAAGCAAATTGAGAGGCGCCGATGTTGCACTAGCATGTCAGAACAAGATGAGAGGTGCACAGGCTGAATCATGTTAGTGTTTTATATAGCTCATATGTTTCTATAAGTACAGAACATAAATATGTTTTATATAAATATCAATTCACATCTATAAATACATATATGTATGATGGAGTCCCCATACACTAAGACCGATCCATCACCTGTGACAAGATCATGTACATTGTATGTAATTTTTGTTCTGGGGAAAAGGAGAAGCCAAGGAAGAATAATCTCCTTCAAGTAAGGTATATAAAGGAATGCTCAATAATTCATAGGAGATGCGAGGAAGGAAATTTCCCCCTTCCTGCCCTGCAGAGCAGCCCCAGGCAGATAGCTTACAGAATAGGAAACGTACTGTGTAAGTGCCAAGAAATGCTGCTGATTGAAATAGTTCCCTCCCCTTCCATGAAGATAAACTTATATTCAGTCATTTCCACTGCTGCAAAAAAACAGTTCAGGTGACAGTGAAAAATCATAATTGAACAAATTATCTTAACAGTCACAAATGCCATTATAGAACAGAACAAAACAAGTGTGAGCAATTTCCATTTTCCTCCGCTCCTCCTTGGGACCGCTAACACTCAACGGCACTCAAGCTGTACTTCTACTACTTGATTTTTGTACTGCACTGCCTGCCAGAAAAGAAATCTCTGGAAAATCACCATGAACTTCAAAGTTATGTAATATTTTTTATTTCTCTTTTCTCTCTATAGTGCTGACTGCTATGAAGAAGGAAGAAAATACTCCCCCTTGTCTACTACTAATTGTCTGAATAATTTAAAAAGAGCATGTCTTTCATGGTTACATTATTTCTATTCAAGCACGTTACAGAATGGTGACTGATACCTGCTGCCTACTCCTGTTTTCTTTCTATAGTTCAAAGAGTATCTGCCCTTCCCTCTTCCAAAGACCTTTGGCTTTGGTAGCTGTATTGAACAAGCTTATATAGTAATCTCTGCTATATGTAAGTGGCAATTAGCACTGAATAACAGGACAAGTTCTGAGGCATATTTCCAATAAATCCTCCAAGGAGGAGGTGGAAAAAAACAAGGAAAGCTATCAAAATTGCCAAACGCGATTTTTTGAAAGATCCAGAAATTGGGATGGATTTGGGAAATATTTTAAATTAAGAAGATGTTGGGGGCTTAAAATGTCAAAAAATTAAATTTAAATATTTCCAAAATGAAGCATTTTATTTTTGGAATATCTAAATTTAAGAAACTACCAGGAGGAGATACGTACCAGGAGAAGCACCTACCCAGGGCAATGCATACGTAAACGCTAGCATGCTTATTTCTTCTCTTCTATCCCTGTAGGGGATCTCGTCAATGCTTATAAATATCTAAAGGGCAGGTGTCAAGAGGATGGGGCCAGACTCCTTCCAGTGGTGCCCAGCGACAGCACAAGGGACAATGGGCACAAACTGGAATATGGGAATGAAGGAAAACGTCTTTACCTTGAGGGTGGCAGGGCACTGGTACAGGCTGCCCAGAGAGGTGGTGGAGTCTCCATCTCCGGAGACATTCAAAACCCGCCTGGACACGTTCCTGTGCAACCTGGTCTAGGTGAATCTGCTCTGGCAGGGGGGTTGGACTAGATGATCTCCAGAGGTCCCTTCCAACCCCTATGATTCTGTGATTCTGTGACTCTATACATCAAATGCCATCAATGTTTTTTTCTGGATTCCTTGTTCATTTTATCTTATTTTCTTTTTGTTCACTGTGCATTTCTGTATGCACTGCATGATCTTACTCTTTATGAGTAAGGAGTTATTGAAAGGGAAGAGAGTTTTAGTTAGTTTTACAGCTAAATGTTCTGTGTTCCTAGCTATAGTACTGACACACCGGATCAGAAAGTACAGTGAGGGAAAGGGTACATGCCAAGGTTGCAAGCTCTTCACTGCTTAAATGGCCCCAATAAACAACTGAAAAAGGAATTATGATAGTTACTGTGTTACAGTGAATCCATGTTCCTCTAGTACATATAAAAAAAATTACATGCCCTTTCCTGGAAAATTTTTACATACAGTGAGGACTCAGATACCCTCAACCAACCAAATGAAACGATGTGCCTGAATATCGTTCACCACCCATGCTTCTTTTGCCAGAAAGGACAGTTTTCCAAATTTGGGCTTTCACATCAGTTCCTTTGCCAAGCTTATACTCAAAACATAGGTTCTCCTAAAGAAGTAGAAGTAATAGCCTTGAAACATGTAGGAATTCTGTTCATTATCTTCACTGTGTCACAATATAAATTACTAAGTACATACACATATATGTGTATGCACCTGAGATACATCTGAGATAGAGACACACAGGGGGTGTAATATACATTTACCATTAAAAACGCTGTTCCTCAAGATTAACTCAGTAAGTTTTGCCTTTTTAGCATGATATTATTATTACACGAGTATTATGTTATTATTATTCCATGATTGATAACAACAATCTGTAAAACTTCCCTGCAGTTAAGACAGCAAGTGCTGCTGTTTCCTCTGAGTACCAGGGCAAATACCCGAATGCCACCTGCCACCCTGCTTTACAAAACTCACACTGGTTTAGCCTGTGGCAAAGATATTTATGATCAACAAAACCAGTACTACCGTTTATTTTCTTGTCTGCCAGTGAGCTATTAAAGTTCACTCTGTTGGTTTGCTTGGATGTTTATGTTCTTCAGTGGTCACAAAATGATAAAAAAAAAAAAAATCAGATAGCTTTTTTATTACAAGATTAAAAGAAAAGATTTTTCTCTCCAAGATGTATTGGAATAACACCCTTTTCCATGTGATTAAAGAGAACCAAAAAATGACATAATATTTTTAATTTAAGGATCACCATCTAGATTTGCATAAATTCTTCAGAAATTTATGTCAAATACAAGAAAGAAAACAGTAAGCTTACAGTGTTCAGTGTACATGGAAAAATTATTTTTAATTTATCCTCCCATGAATACTAACTGCAGAGACTTGGTTGTTTAGCAAGCAGTGTAGTTAAGCCATCTGAGGATAGAGGCATTGCTGCATGACCTTTATGTGACCAAAATCAGCTAAACAGCACACCTTTAATACTGGATTGAAAGCACACTAACAAGTACAGAAGCAGAATTTGAATACTGTCCTGCTAATCTTTCATTCTGAAAACCACAGAAGTTTTTTGTTACATATACTCCTTACTTCTACCTGAATGTACTTGTCTCAATACTTTCAGTGTCCTGACAGCAACTGCCAATAGTGCAATGTGAAAAATGCAGTTAAGAAGAGCCCCAGGTTCTCTGCGTTATATACAGGATTCCCTATTATTTCAATGTTCTAGCCTATCTCCTACTATTATATTACTATTCAGTACAACCACCAACTCAGGGGGAGGAAAACTGTGATACTCTGAACACACTCTTTGACACAAGATTAAATGTTTGTACAAAAGTCACATATATACATAGGGAAGCAATTTGTCGCAACAGCAAAACTGAGTGTCATTCACTGTCCATCTTAACACGGAAGCTGACAAATATGGGTCTCTTTTAGCAGACAAGATGGACATTAAAACTACTAAGACACGCACTGGAATTTTGATGGAGTGGCAGCAGCTCATATGGACCACATCTTCACTGGGCCACGAGACTACAAGGGCTCATTCATTTTAAACAATTTTTTTTCTTTTTCTGTGAGGATGACTGAACACGGCAGCACGTTGCCCAGGGAGGTGGTGCAATCTCCATCCTTGAGGATATTCAGAACCCCAAGGGACACAGTCCTGAACTCTAGCTGACCCTGCTTTGAGCAGGGGGGTTTGGACTAGACAACCTTTCAAGGCACCAGATGTGCCCATCACCCTCAGCTATTCTATGACTCCCAAACAACTCTGGGTTGACCAGAAGTTTGAATGAATGACCGGGACAATGAAAGTCCTTGGTGCTGCAATAATCATCTGTTTTATGGTATTCAGGTGCAGAGGTAAATGGTTATTGCAATGCTCTTAAGAGTTGGATCCATTTCAGAAGCTGATACAGTAATTCTTACCAATTTTTTTCTTAAACCTTTTCAGAAGGAAAGGAACAAATGCAAGTTTATTATTTATTGTGTTACTGTCTTTGCACTAGCCTATATTAGTTTTAATGAATTTATTGCTAGACAAATCCCAAATTAAGATCTTAAAAGTGGTTTTACAGAACTAGCATTTTTACAGAATAAAAGCCATCAATACAGATCGCTGTTTTGATTTGAATCTACTATTTTTATAGCTTAGGCAGTACATAACTGTGCTGGCACAGCTATGTTCAGATCGAACTGGGTTAGATGTCACCAGGGTGTTCCATGTGCAGAACCCAGGAATCCAGCCTGCCAGATTTTTCACCAGTGCTCTGCAGAGCCCGTAGTGCTGCTCTTAAGTGAGGGGAGGAAGGGCTAGTTAAGTTCTAAGGCTCCCTGGGTTTTATTACTTAATTCTCACTAAACCTCTAAGAGGCAGCAATGTTTCAAAAAGCTCATTAGGGTATCTCAGCAGTGGATAAAAGAAATTATGTGATAGTGGGTAAAGTTTGTATAATCTCATAGAAAACTCCCACGGTTCTCCACAAAACTCAGATAATCACTTTGTCATTTGTGCCTGTTTCCGTTAGTTTCTGAAAAGCCACTCTGTGGAGCTGGAGACAGCACTTGCAGGCAGGGAGATGGAAACCAAACACCAAAGGATCCCTCACCAGGCACACAGACCCAGACCAGTGACTCATTACAGTACTTTTACTAAGTACCTGTCCCTGTCAGGTCTGTATCTCAACCTATGACAAAGCACTGGCTTGTTCCTGCATTTATAAAAAACAAAAACTGCCTGCCTGAATTCTGGATGAGAATGAAAATGTTCCTCCTTTGAAAAGCGTAACCCAACAAAACTCTCTGTGTGGAGAGTGGTGGCTACACAGGAGAAGCTGGCTCCCCCTCTGCACTTATGGTATTATGGAAACCAGATAAATGCCATTTTAGCTGGTGCTGCAGTTTAATTTTCAATGTTCAAATTGCCCAAGTTCACTAAAGCTTTTTCTTATGGACTTTGCACTCAGGGAAGATATTATAGGAGGTCCTTCCTGCTCTGCTGTTGGTTGCAAGCTGGCAATGTGCCGGAGAAAGGAACCGCTAGTTTTGAGCACAGTATTACACAGAGGAGGCTTAATCTGTACTTGAAAGGGCTGCATAAAACATTGACCTGTCACATTTATGCAGCTACTTAATTTTCCAATCTAGGGCAGCGTGACTGCAAAGTACATTTGCCGACTGGTTAGTTTGGGCAGCTGCAACTGCTCTGTCATTTTGTGCTCTCCTTACTCGGAGAAGAGGGTTGTACTTTACAAGCAGAACTTGGAATCTCTCAACCGAGACAAGCCTGGCAGTTCGACCAGGAGCAAACAGAACACTTTATGTATCTTGGCATAAACAAACACCGCTCTTAGATGTTCTCTTTCAAAGCTAGACGGGGGGGAAAGGGGGTTGTCAGAGTCTCTTTGAATCTCGCTACAGCACAGTATTTGGCAGTGTGGCACTTAAAATTTTTACTTTGGGTTTCTTGGTGGCAGTATTATAAAATAAATACATCATCTGCATATTTTAACAAAGTATGTAAACAAATACCCAGAAATCCTAAGAACTCACTAAATTTTGTTGTGTGCCTGTACTATAGATCAAATGTTTTGGCTCTGGTTTTCTTCACTGAGGACTCAAGCTGGCCAGCTGCTTCTGCTGTTGCTGGATAGAGGTGACTCACTGAGTGACTGCCAAAACGGGCTTTTTTGAGGGTGCGTGCCCTCTGCAAGCCAGCGTCACGCTCACTGGCCAGGGGACGTGTCAGGTCTTCCTCCTAGAGACCCTGCAGGATTGCCACCCCAGGATGGCTGGGGAGGGGCGGGATGTCTGCTGGTGTCTTCCACCAAAACTTCTCTGGGGAAGGACAGCTCTAACTTCATGTTGGCGAGTCATGGAACAGCAACGTGGAGAACCGGCCTTGGAGTACAGGGAAGTGTAAGTTTTTTGGGAAAGCAGCAGGACGCCAGGTTTATTTGCACCTCCCTCTCTAAATTAAACCAAACTCTGAGGGAGACGGAAGTGCATCAGGCCAAAGTAACTTCTTAATTAAGGGTGTCTGTTGGGGAAATTTTGCTGGCCTGATTCTCCCACTCGTGGGACATGCAGCTGCCATCGCGTCTCCACAGAGGAAAGATTTAGTAAAGCTTTCAATAGAGACTTTGTAGAGCAGTGTGCTGATAGGACCTTTAATAAATGTAGTTTATATCTAGTGCAGCAGATATTTACTTATTTTCTTGGTTTATAGCAAGAGGAGTTCAGAAAATGTAAATCTTTAGAAAGAATTAATCCTGACTTCAACACAAACTTTTTAATTGATTTAGTTTCTCTTTTTTAATAATTGATATAACACATCTAATTTTTAGTTAATTTGTGAAATAATTCTGGTCATATTAATCAAGCTCTGAGATAATGAAATACTTATGGCCTCTGGTGGGTTAGCATGGACTATAAAATGTGCTAAATCAGAGGCAAGGAAAGCTTGAAATAGCTTTTATGAGGTAGCTTCAGGGAAAGCTTGAAATAGTTTGTGTGGCATAGCTTGTATTTACCATTTAGTACCCGTCTTGCTAAAGTATAGATTACATTTCCCCTTGTTAAGAATAATGAAATAAACACTGATTAATTTAGGCAGCTAAAAAGAGTAGTGTGAGCGTAAGTCGCTTCTTTGAATAGAAATTCCTCCCCATTTTAATTATTGATAACAGCTCAACTTGCTCAAAAGGGAACAACTTTAGCATTTGAAATTTATACTGGTTCTTTTTCTCCACACTCCTTGACAGGTAAGGAAAGGGAGCTGCTCTCTATTTCTTCACACCAGCTCCCCTTCCCGCTTCCCCTGCCCAAAGACACAGGTGGCATTGTTTTAAGGTGGTTAAATGATTTTTTGTACCCAAATAACAATCCCGCACGGCTGCTCACTTGCACACAGAGCGACCAAATGGCCCACCAGGTTCCCAGCTCCATTTTGACCCCCCGGAACGTGGCCGGTGCAGGCAGTGGCGCTTCCAGAGAGACATGCTGCTGCTGCCACTCGCTGACACGGCAATTACAGAATCACAGAATGGTTCGGGTTGGAAGGGACCTTAAAGATCATCTAGTTCCAACCCCCCTGCCATGGGCAGGGACACTTCCCACTAGACCAGGCTGCTCAAAGCCCCATCCAGCCTGGCCTTGAACACTTCAGGGATGGGGCATCCACAACTTCCCTGGGGAGGCTGTTCCAGTGCCTCACCACCCTCACAGGAAAGAACTTCTTCCTGAAATTAGAAATTAGAGGCTAATGGGCCCGCTGAAGGCAAGCCGAGCTATTTAAATCGGTGCGGAGACTGCAGCGGTAGGACTTCAAACTGTGACACACGGAACATGCAGGAGCTGCCATAAAAGCTCAATTATCCCGGCGCGGATCCTGCCTGCGAGCGGGCTGACGAGCCGGCACCGCGGGGCACCCGTCCCGCCTACCGTTAACAGCTCTATACTTTTATTTCAGGCGCTCAGATGACGCAACAACGCCCCTAAAATAACTTTCCGTCACCCTTTCCTGCAGTTTTATTCCCTCGCAAGCGCACCGCCTCAGAAAGTTGCTCGGCCGCGGCCTGCGCCGGCCCCACCCCCGGCTAGCGATGGCCCGACGGTGGCCAGCCCCGCCGCTCTCTCCGGCGGGATGCGAGCTCCCCCTCCCGAGGCGCCCCAGCCGCACTCCTCCCCGCCGAGGCCCAGGCCCCTCGCCCGGGCAGGGCTCTCGGCCGCCCGCCCCGCGTCCCTCACAGGCTGAGGGGACGCCGGGCAGGGACTGGCAGGGCGCTGCCGCCTAGCCCCGGGGGGGATGTCTGGCTCCCTCCAGGCTTTCAGGCAGGTACCTGCCATGGGAAGGGGCTGTTTCCAGGCGTGGCCCTCACTCGGGCGCTCCCAAGCCGCCACCTGGCATGGCCCCCCCGCCCCGCGGGCGTAAGGGCGCTCCAGTGCGAGGGAAGGAAGGCGGGCGGCGGGCGGCGCTGGGCGGCGGCACCGCATGCGCAGGAGGCCAGGTGCCGGCCGGCTTGTGAGGAGCCGCTAGCATCGCGGGCAGCCCGGCGTCCGCATGGTGCTGTGTCAGGGTGGCGAGGCCGCCGCTGTTCCGGCAGCGGGCGGGAAGGAGTCGGAGGTGCCGCTGAGCCGGGAGGACGGTGGGGGTACGGGGCAGCCTTGCCTGTGCCCGGCGCCCGGCATGGAGGCGGCGGGCGCCGAAGAGCGCCGCGTTTGCGGCTGCTGCTCGGGCTTATCCTGGCCGCGCTGCTGCAAGGCACCCGGTGAGGAGGGGGAGTCTGGCGAGCGGGGCAGGGGGGGTGCTAACGCCCTCCTGGCTGGGCTACCCGCTCTCGGGGTGACATTGCCGGCGGGGCGGAGGAAGAGGAAGCGGCCCCCGAGGGCACCGGGGCTCACGGTAGGCGGTGGCGGGGCGCGGAGCGAGCTGGGGCGGCCGCAGAGGGCGCCCGGCACCTGCGCCGGCCCCGGCGGCTCCTACCTGCTGCCCGGCGGGGGAACATCCCGTCCCCTGCCAGCGGGTTCGGCCTCGCTGTTTTCTTTCCCCTCCGCCTTCCGTGGCCCCGGCCCTTGGGCTTGTGCGCCGGGCTCGGCTTGGGCCCCCGGTGGTGCCCCGGGGCCGAGCGCCCGGGGCGCTCCGGCTGCTCTCTCCCATCCCCGGGGTCGGGCTGATGCTCGGTCTGTTCTACACGTAGGGCTGCGAGAGCTTCGCTAGCGATTATCCCTCGGGAAAACAGTGCTTCCTGTTGTCAAAGTTTTAAAGTAAAAGTTGACAGGTTTGCGTAAATCGAGGTGCCTTCCAGCAGTGTGAGCTTCTGGCACCGTAAATATGTTGAGAAGGGGCACGAGTGCTCTTCAGCAAGCCCATAGACTTGAACTACAACTTCTTGGTAATTCTTACCTTGCTTTAGCGTGAGCATACTCTTTATTTTGCCTTAATTCGTGCTTTGCTTCTTAGTCATTTTGAATTGCTGAAGGCACAAACTTACTGTGAAATACACAGCAGGCTGTTGTGAGTTTAATGCAGCTTCCTTCTAAAACATAAATGCCATCTTAAAATAAGTTTTGAAGTTGTTATCTGAAGTACTTCAGCATGTGTAATTTTTAAACAACTTCACTGAAAATGTGTTTCTCATTAAATGTGGACTATAATTGACTTTCCAGCAGAAAATTGAAATCTTTGTTAGCTAGTGGGCTGTGGAGAGGCCAAAAGAGATAGTATACACATTAGTATCACTTCTGAGGCAAAGTTTAGGAAAAACCCCAATATTTGAAATCCTGAGAAACTTGCATTTATTCACCAAAAAATACTTCTGTTTTTGTTTTGTTTTGTTTTTTTTTAGTTAGTCTGTTCAGCAAAATGTTAATTGAGTCAATGGTTGAACTTTATGAATCATGGCTGGATCTTGTCTGCATGACCATGATTAGTTCATATGCAGGCTGTTGTGCTCCTGGCACTTTGCTGTGGTCTGTGAGAGAGCTGTTCTTCTGCTTCTTAAGGTCTGAGGAACAGATCACCCTCTTCTGGCTTTCCTGAAGGTCTGGGAGAATCATCTTCTCCGTGACCACCCTCCCCATAGCCAGTGCTTTTCTGCCTCTGTCACTATTATCAAGATAAGTGTATGTGAGAAGTGTAGTTTTCTTCACTGTATGTATTTTGCAAGTATAAGAACTGCTTGCAAGAAAGCATGGCATTAAAACGCAAACAGAAAGAATTTAGACAGAAAAAGGTGTGCAGTGGGAGACCTTTGACTAGGACTTAAAACAGGAGTGGTAGATTGTTTGAAAGCCTTGCATGTGGAGATGTGCAGGAAATAAAATCGGAAAACTAAATCTCAAACCTGTTGACACTCAGAAAACAGGGCTTGGGTACTACTTGAAACTTTTATTTTCAGACTACTACACTTTTTTTTTTTTTTTTAAAGCATGAGTACTTGAGTATTTTGATGGCATTGGGCTAGTTTTTGGAGGCTTAATATTTTGTAAGGTGGGAATGTTATCTTAACCTGACTTTTCCTTAGAACATATTTTGAAATAAGTATTCTTCAGAACCGCAATTCTTGTTTTTGGTGGAAGAACTTGTACCATTTTATTTTTAAAAGGAAATAAAACACTTTCTTATTGCACTGAGCACACGCTTTGGCAATATGAGATGTTGATGGTTTAAATTCTAGTATTACAAGACACTGTTTCTGATAGGCTTGGTATATTGGTTAACTTACAAGAATGAGTTCCTTCTGGTTTGTCTTTGTTCCTTCAAATCCAAAGCTTAGTTCTGGGTATAAGGTCCTTTTGGCTTACTTTGCTTTAATTTGATTTTTTCCATTTCAACGCTTCCATTATTTAGATTGGCTTCATTCTGTAGTAATCAGACAAGCTATCATGCCTGAAATAAAAGTTAATAGTTGTGTTTGTGCTGTGCTCATCCATAACCCAGCCTGGGTTTGGATTTCCCATTTCAGTTATAGGCCTGCCTGATTCCTCTTGCTTTAATGTTAGAGTCGTTGTTGACTTTGTAGTTCTGTCGCGTGACTACGTGGATTAGGACGTTATGAAATTCATGAACATTTTTTAAATCCGCTCTGTTTCATAGTTGGTAGATGTCCTGGTCCAGTGTTGGTTTGTGGTAGTTTTTATAGTTGCTTTTATGTAAGTGGCTGTTGCTAAATAGAAATATCTCTAGTAGAAACCATCATTTGTTTTCAGCTGTAGTGGGGCTGGGTTCCTTCAAAAGCTGGCTTTCTGGGCGCAGTTGTAAAGCCTGGGTCTCTGCAATGGTTAAAGCCAGAACCAGCGCTGTACACGCTGTGTCAGCCCACAGCCTCAGCCCTGAGAAAGGTGCAGTTTCTCAGCCTTGAGTGCTGATCTCCAGGAGGATTAAAATGGTTTGTGACAAGTTTTGTTAATTTAAAAAAAAACAACAAAAAAACACACACCCAAAACAAGAAACCCCTCAAAACCATATTTAGTTGCTAAGCAACTCACAGCAGTGCCTTGCTGATTACGTTTTAGAGGATCCATAAGGCTCAGGGCCCCCACACTAATGTAAGATGAGGCGCCCTTTTATCAAAACACTGCCGCAGGGACATGGAGTTCTCGCTCTTATCTTTAGAGGGTGTCGTGGAATAAAAGGCAACTCCCAATGTTTTATGCAGACAGAAAGAAAAGAGATAGTGAGGTAACATCCCACTCAAATTTTTCATGGGTTCTGTTTTGCATGGTGTCCACCTCTAGGTTAGGTGGAAGGACTCTTCCTCTTAGGCAGCAAAGCAATAACAAAAAAGGCTGGTTTCTTTGGAGATAGCGTTGAGGTCAGCAGCAGTTCACCCTGTCTCTTTTTTTTTTTTTTTTTTTTTTCTTTTTAATAGTCGAGGGTGGAGAAGATGAGCAGAATGAGGAAGAGTATGTCACTGAAGAGAGCCTGAGGCAATAGGGAAGCTTGAACATAAACCATTAGACTTGGGAAACTACTTCAGGAAGAGAAAGTCTGATAAATAGGCGTAAACTAAGGTTTTCATAGAACTGTGATAGATATCAGTACTTTCAGCAGCCCTATGATGTTTTAAAATCAGTCACTTAAATTTGTTCTGCTTAAAAATGTTTATTTGAAGAAGATATTTGGATTCTTACAGCAAGATAAAAATGTTATATAAAACTTCTGTAGGCCTAGGTCAAATTTAGGGTGATTTAGCTGCAAAATAAACATGAAGTATAACAGAAGTAGAGGTTCTGTACACAATTTCTACCTATGTGTGTTTGTGAGAGAGGAAATTAAACAGTTGCTTAGGAACCTTAATTAACTTACTCAATAGTCAGATGATCCCCAGGGAATAAGTTTCAGTATCTGACCGTGGACCATTTTTCAGTCAGTTGTATTTATTGGTCCTTGGGTGGTGGTCAGAATCATGTGAATTCCTAAACTAGTCTGATGCCTCCATGAAGTAAAGCCTAGTAACTCCTATGGAACTGAGAAGTGGAGGAACAGTTTTGTATCCAAAGTATTAATCTCTTATCTCCTGCTTTTAGAAAAAAAGGAGAGCTGTGGTGGTCAGTGACAGGTGTTTTCAAGGTAGGTCTGGTAAATACACATGGTATTTGCATTTATTTGTTTTACTTCCCCTGTCCTTTACCACAATAGCAGATACGAATGTATGGAGCGCTGCAGCATGTAGAGTTGCCTGACCTGAGAAACCTAATAGAACATTATTAACTGGAGTTTATCTGTTGCAGGAACAAAGAAGAAGAAAGCTGCATGTCCAGGACTTGGTCTGTTTTACACCGTACTGTCTGCCTTCCTTTTCTCAGTGGCCTCTTTATTTCTTAAAAAAATAGAAGATGTACATTCAGTGGAAGTGAGTGCATTTCGATGTGTTTTCCAAATGGCATTCGTTCTTCCTGGTTTAATATACTACAAGTAAGTGTAGCAAATCTTTAAATTTTAAGTGATTTCTTAAAAATAGATCTAGAAATATCACTCACTCAAATCAGATTGCAGTATTATTTTAATTCAGACTTCAGTTGCATAACTGCATTGTTTTGGATTGCTTGATAGTTTCTTAATGCAATTCAGAAAACTGAAAATCTTTGACTCCCTGAATTTTAGAGGTTTCTACAGGGATTGTATCAAATGTCTTGATCTTCCATGAAGTGGTGTTCTTGGAGGGGGGGGGGGGAAAAGTAATTTGTACATACTCTTGGATTATTTTGCAAGCAAGATATTAATAGCTAGAACAGGTTCTGGACTCTGAATGTGATTGGGGGTGGGGATAGGAATAAATTGGTCTTGAATCAGTTAAAAATATTTTGATGTTTGAGATAAGTCCCTCATCTAGAAAGGTGTGTACAGTTAAATGTGATTGGGTATTGGTCACGAAATAAGCTAGCCAGTGACATTAATTTAACATTTCTGTTACATTTGTGTTTTTCAGGACAGGGTTTTTGGGACCAAAAGGTAAAAGAATTTTTCTTTTCTTCCGAGGATTCCTTGGCTCTAGCGCAATGATTCTTCTCTACTATGCTTTCCAAGTCATGCCACTAGCTGATGCCACTGTTATAACTTTTAGCAGTCCTGTTTTTACATCGTTGCTGGCATGGATCTTTCTCAAAGAGAAATACAGTATTTGGGATCTTCTATTCACCCTCTTCGCAATCACTGGAGTGGTTCTTATTGCCAGACCACCATTTCTGTTTGGGTCGAACGTTACGGGGATTGAAGGAAGTTACACAGATCACCTTAAAGGAACTATAGCAGCAATTACAAGCACAGTATCTGCAGCTTCGACTTTTGTTATACTAAGGAAAGTGGGAAAATCTGTGCATTATTTTTTGTCAATTTGGTATTATGCAGTCATTGGTTTGATTGGGTGTGTTATAGCATTGTTTGTTATGAATGAATGGCGTTTACCATATTGTGGTAAAGATAGGGTTTTTCTAATATTAATAGGCTTGTTAGGGTTAGGAGGTCAGATATTTCTCACAAAAGCATTACAGATAGAGAAAGCTGGACCTGTAGCCATAATGAAAACAATGGATGTGGTGTTTGCTTTCATTTTACAAATTCTTTTTCTCAATCATCTACCAACTTGGTGGACTGTGGGTGGTGCCCTTTGTGTAGTAGCTAGTAGTTCTGGAACTGCCATTCGTAAGTGGCGACAAAGCTTGAAAAAAGCTAAGCAAAATGAAATCTAACAATACAGACACTAATTCATTACAGAAACAAGCAATCTTGAAATATATGTACAATATTTATTTTTATTTATTTTAAATATCTCATTTACCAAATTGTAGTAACAAGTTATATCTAATAAAATAAGTTGATTTAAAAAAAAAAAACAAACCCAAAATCGGAAATGTTTTAGCAACTGATGAGGTATATGCTTTTCTTTCTCTTACTTAGGCATGCAAATATGAGAAGTAGAAAGATATTTAAAAGTTGCTTGCTTCCTATCAAAAGTGGACAATAGTTTTTTGGCTTTTATTTTCCTAAAATTCCTGATTCTTTTAGACCCTTTCTCTATTCTTCTGAGCAGTGGAAATCAGTCTCCCAGGCTTATTTAATACTGTTCTATGCTTGATTACCAGAGGGATTGCAGTACAAAAGTTAAAGGGAATGAAGAGTTATAATCCTGTAAATATCCAACCGTTATAGAACAGAATGAGCTTGCACACTTACAAGCTTTATAATTTTTTTTTTTGGTGCACAAAACAGATGCCAAATGGGGAGTTATTTTTAATCTGGATTCTAAAAGAACAAAGGCTATTTCATCTTTCCAAGTAATATCAAGAGAAAATTAACTTGTGAAAATTATCTATCAGCTTTGCTTTCATTTAAAAGGAATTTTAAATATTTGCACTTGCTTTACAGACATAATGAAACATCCTAATCCCTTTTTCTTAATGTGATTTTCCCAATAAACGTGTCTTTAGTTGCTGCAGTCTCGATGATGAGAGACAACAGTTCATTGTATACCACTTGTAAATTAGCCATTTCTTGTGGTATGGAATGTTAGGCTGTAGCTGCACTTTTCTTTATTCTATGCAAAAGATTATATTTTTTAGGTATTTAATATAAGTTATTTTAAATGCTGCTTATGACCCTTTTGTTTAGATTCTTTTGTGCAAAAGTTCTTTAGGAGACCAAGTTTAAGTCTTCTTGGCCTTCATAAAGTTAGGAGGATTCACAATAAAGCATTTGCCTATTTCCTGAGAATTTGCAAGAGTGCAGAGTAGCTGCAGCGTCACAGAAAATGCGAGTTGGCCAAGGTCACAGCAGAGATTCTACAGAAGGGGTTGGAGCAGAGCTTGGTGGGATGGTGGAGCAAGGCGTGCACATCTCATGACACAGAGGCATCCGTTCTACATCAGGCGGTGCTAGTGGGCAGCTTCAGCCCCATTTCTGCAGCTGGCCCTTTTAAATCTGCACTTGGTCACTTCTCTTGCACAACTTCTCACTTCTGTAGGCTTTCTCTTGGTAGCAACAAGTACTAAGAAAAAAAGGTTTGTGTTATTGATCTTAGTGTCCTTCGTGTTTGAGGAGGAATATATGTTTAGTGTCAGGTAGCGGGATTTTCCCAAATGGTGTCTTATGTACTTTTTGGTCTTGTCTTAGTAGTGCTTCAAGAAGATTTTAACTTGGATCTTTATTTGGTCCAAAGGCGGTTTCCAGTTATTTACTCACTCCATTGTTTTTCTAAAGGAGAACACTGTGTTCTGTAGACTTAATACATGTTTTTTTCCAAATCACGAAGTGGCAGATGTTTTCTTATTTTGATTTACAGATGTCTAGTCACAATTTTTTTATTTTGTCAATAAGCATTGCAGGGCTGGGCAGATCTAGGGACTTGAGTCCTGAAGGAGAGGAATGCATATTGTGCTTTGGGATGCATCTGTATGTGAGGAGCCATCTTTGTGTGAGATTCTGTATGTAAACCAGCACCCTTAATCCTTATATGTTTATAGACATGAGCAGATTCCACCTCAGGGATAGAATCAGTTCCTGCTTATAGCTGTCCATTCTCTGCCTCTCCTGAAGGCTGAAGTTCAGCTACTGCTGACAAGGTGAGAAGTAGTATGAAACTTCTTTTACGTTTCTTTAAAGCCTGATGTAGTAATAAAATTCCAGTTTGGCACCCATTTTGCTTAATACTTGAAATTCTAATCGGAGATTGTTTCTTCTGCTGCTCAGCCATCGCTGCCATTCAGCAACAGCTTCCAGGGGAGGGAAGGAAAATAAGACTGCATTTTGGTGGTTTTTTTTTTTTTTTTTTTTTTTTTTTTTGTACTGCTTCACTTCATGCTTAATATGCATGTGTTTGAATTGACACTTACAAAGGTGTGGTTCCAGAGCAGCTCAGGTTGATGTGAATGTGGGTTGTCAGCTAGTCCTGCTCCCTCCCGTTGGCTCTGTGCTCCTGCTTATGCGGTTGTTGTGGTGAGCTGGCCCTGGGAGCTCATCCAGCTACATAACTTTTTGGTAAGGTTGTTGGAGAGGGCAAAACCAGAGTAGCCTGAACTTGATGACAGTGTGAAAGCATTAGGAAGGGAAATTAGATAATAGTTTAAATTACAGCGTATGAATGCTGCTTTGTCAGTGCAGAATAAAATCAATGTACAAGCTTATATCAAAAAATCTTTATGTCATGTGATTTCAACGGATCTTGTTTACGCTTAGAGAAGAACAGACTACTGACGAAAGGACTGTTTTCTTGCCCTTAACGCATAAGTAAGTGTAGAAAATAAGCTGACCTGAAATCAACAGCCTGATACAGTGATTGGTAATTTTTCTCTCAAGTTCTTGCAGAAACTCTTTCAATATATTTCCATATCTGTAGTGCCAAAACCCACAGATGATTATTTTCTTTCTTTGTCCAAACCTATAGGGTTTCCTTATTGCTCCATCTACTTATTTCCTTTTGCTGTTCCAAAACCTTTCTAAATATTTATGTTGTTAAAGTAATAATCTGATCAAGATCCTATGTTGGAGAATGTTGTGTTTTTTGGAACATTATTTTGATTTTGATCCATCTTTTAGAGAATTGTTTAACCAGTGTGAGAATGAAGGACTTGACTAGGGCTTCTCTAAAAGCATGACAAGCTGGCTTCTATAACTAGCTTTTCTAGATGAATTTGGGAATGGAAGACATATAAGCTTTAAGTTTTTGCAACCACCTCAGTTTTTAAATTTTTCTTCCTCTCATGTAGGTTAAAAACCAAAATTTTAGTTGTAAGCCTTGAAGAGAATGAAATTATACAAAAGTATGGATACCCTAAAATGTTGGGGTTTTTTTAAAATGGAAAATATTTCTTACCGTTCCTGTTAAGATGGTCAAACTCTTTTTTTCCTTCCAGAGCCTAACAGTTTGACAATCTGAAATGAAACTGGCTGAGCCTTGATACTTTCAGGTTCTGATTTTTCCTTTCCTTTTTTCTTTCTCTTCTGTTCTTGGATAGATTTTTACGTTCAAAATCTTTTTTAGCTTTTAAAGTTTTAATACAGCAAGTTTCTCAGGGTCAAATGTTATTTTTCTGAGCTTTGAGTCAGAAATATATTATTAATGTTCATCACCTGTAGTGTCCTGTTGTGGTCCTTCCAGTATTTTTAAATTCAATAAATGTACTTTTCTAATAGGAAGTCCTTCCTTTCTAATACGATGGAATATTGTTGCATTGCGATTGCTACGCTGTAAAGTTAAGTTTCTCATTGAATTAATAGGTTGAATTTCAAGTACTGATTTCAGTGGATCCTGAATAGAAAGGGTAATAATTAATTATTGGTCACTTTGCACATATGCGCAGGGCAGAAGGATCTAGTTGTTACTGACGCATCACAAGCATGTTTCTTACGTTCTTTACTATGCAAAACACTAATCATCTGTTTTCTTCAGTGGGACTTCATTGCCTTAAAGCCTTACGTACCCAACTCTTCTATATAAAGTTGATGGCTGAAAAAGCTATATACTGCCACTGTGCAGCAGCCAATTTCTTTCAGGTTAAGTTGGTTGTCAAAGTATGCTCTAAAAGCTCTCTAAATACATCTACGCTAAGAATTTGACAGGTTCATTGTGTAGACAAGGGCAGTCTATATAATTAAAATGGATTTCCTGCATTTGTCTAATACAAGGCATGAAGTAACCTCAGCATAACAGCATTGGTGAAATAACTAGTTCAACTTGTCATTTTTCTTCTGAAATCTGAAATTAGGCTCTCTCCCTAGAACTGTTCTAAGATGGCTCTTCCTGTAATGGGTGGTGACAAGATGGGGAATACTACCCTTGACCATCATTTAGTATAAACAGTTTCCGCCCTGCAGTATTTTCTGTTGCTTGAGCTTTTGTTCAAGGCAGTCTGTTGGAAGAAAGTTTATTTCTAGAGAGGCAGCCTCTTAAAAGTTATTTCCTTGCGAACTAGCAGTAGTTAACCAGGAGGAGTCTGTTTTCCAGTTCTCTAATCGTGGTAACCACGGCAGGCTCATCTGTGGCATCAGTCCCAGAGGGGCAGCAGAAGCGTGATCTCTGTCCCTGCATGGATTCAGGCTTGGCAATGCTGACGGCAGGTGTGCAACGCTGACATTGCAGTTACCAGCAGAATGTTTTTGTGGTCATAACTGCCTGTCCATCCAAAGAAAAGTTGTGGCTTTATGTTCCTGCAGATGCAGGTAACTTCAGGGTGGAACATACATAGACTTCTGTGGTGATAACACTTCTGTATATCAGAATGAGCAATTTTCTATGTTATGTGAGTTGTTATTTGACAAAAAGGGGGTAAAAATACCCTCAGCATTAATTAAAAGATTTTTACTATGTCCTATATATTGTTAAATATATGTTGAATGATATGTTTTGTAGAAGTTACTGGCTTTGTTATGTAGTAGTATATTTTTATAGACAATTCTTATATATTGAAATGTTAAGAATATTTTCATAAGAGATTTATATTCATCGTTGCTAATAAAATGAACCTGAAGAATTAATCTCTGGTTTTGCATTGATTAGTAGAACATATTTGAATGTACTGATTGTAAAAGCTTTATGAAAGAACTGTTAATCAAGCAGTCCCTGTTAAATATGAAATATGCCTCAAATTCTGCTACTATTAGCATGCTGCATCACTTTTTACGCCTTGAAATAAGCTAGAGATGAAAAGAAGCTCTATCAGCTTCCATACAGAAATTTCTTAGCTGGAAACACTGTGGTATTGATGGGTCAGTAAAGTTAAATTTTCCAGTGTCCAAGTGGCAATTTTTTTTTGTGGGGTTTTGTTTGGTTTTTTTGTTTTATTTCCGTAGGTCATGATTTGCATTCAAGCCTTGTCCCTTCTGTCACAAGGTGGTACTTGATTCGTCCCAGCGCTTCCCATTAACCAGTGTTTCAATAACTAAATCGACTTCCCGCCAAAAAGGAAAAAAGCAGAAGAAGCAAAACCCCCCACCATTGCTAAATATTACAAAGATTGTAGTAATTTTTAAATTACCCGTATAACAGTGGTTCCTCCTTGTAGTGCTGTCTGTCTGGTTTTGTAAGAGCAGAAGAGAACAGAACTGGACAAGGGTATTTGCCTGCTTGAGAGCTTTGTGCAGAGCTTTAGTTCTGGGTGTGACTTGACTCAGCGTTACAGAGGGAAAAACTGATGAGGAAGAGGAGTCACATAGTGGGGAATTACTAGCAGTGTTAGCCCGTCTATCCAGCACCCTCTTCTTCACCTTATATGCTCAAAAATTAACTCATTGTAGGATGACTTGACACCATCTGTTTCGCAGGCTCTAAGGAAAAGAAAAAGCAAAGTGCTTCCAAGAGAGCTTACTGTGCCAGGCATAGGCTGGAGAAGACTAATTATGTCAGAATTTTGTGGAGAAACACTGCAACTTTCTCTTGGCAGTTCTGTAGGTTCTTCGGAACAGCTATAAATGTGTAAGATACAGAAATTTAAACATTAAGGGACGAGGAAAAAAGAGCTTTTTGGATAGACAACATTAAAATCTTCCTTATTTACAAATGGATAATGACATAGTGCACAGAGATTAGGGCTGTTGCACTTAGACTCTTGAAACAAAATTCTAGAATTATGCCTATCCACTCCCCCCCCAAAAAAAAGGCAAAAAGGATCAAAGGATTTCAAAGGAAAAAGCATTCTCATTATTACTTGGAAAACAAACTTCACTAAAGTTGCAAAATACTGTTCATTATTGACTTGATAAAGCGTGCTTACAGTCCTGAGCAGGGGAAGCAATACAAGGGATACGATACGCAGGTGAACTATTCAAACAGGTTTCAGCTGATTCTTTTGATTCTTCAGTTCCCTTTGTATTGAACTTTATTTTCTGACGCTTCTGAATGAAGTTCCTATGTTATGCTGTCAAGTAGCAGTAAATTCTGGAAAGGATAATGAGAATCTACCCTGTCATCTGAGCTTACGTACTGAGCAAAGGGAAAATGAGAGATTTGAGTTCTTGCCCTGCAGGTATAAAGTGATTCTGGGGTCCGTGTGAAAGAGATGGAAAGAAAACTCGTTTTCTGGCCGGCGAGTATCAAGTTCTTTAATTTTTACTCTGTAGTGTGACTGTTCTGTCAGTAGGTGGGGCTGTCTTTCTTAATTTATTCCTTAATGTGTAAGATTAAAATAAACCCTGTTAAAAATCAAAATCCACAGTTTTAGACAATGAAAGTTTCAATACAGTGTGATGTAGACAATGTAAATGCCTAAATTTAAACAGGATTCCAAATGACCGCATAGGTTGCTGCTCAGCAAACCCCTGAATAATGTCTTAAACTCTTCTCTGGTGTTCTTAAACTGCATCCTGCACCCCTTCTCAGAGCAAAACACTGTAGAGGGTGAGGGGGACTTCAGCAGTGCTCTCGCTGAAATTCTGTAAGCTCTTTGTTGCCCCAAAACACTCCCTGGGAAAGGAAGGGGAGAGCCGGCCTACCACCTTCATGTGAACATTAGTGAATTGGGAGGGGGTGTTGTAATAAAATTAGGCATCTCATCAGTAACGATGTTGTTGGATATGATATGGTCTGTATAGCTAGCATATGTCCTAAGCATTCTTTAAAAAAAAAAACAACAACCACCCAAGCCAAACAAACAAAACCTCCAAAAAAAGAAGATGACAAGTACGTTCTTGCCATTAATTTTTTGGGGGTAATTTGTGATGAATTTAGGCTAGTAGTTCTAATTTTACACAGAAATAGAGCACATACGCTGCCTGAGTAGTTGATCAGTGTGTTGTAACTATTGCCTCCTGTTTTAATCCTGTTTGGGGGATTTACAACAGTATTTTCTGTTCCGCTCTGATTTTTATGTTGGGGCTGGGGTGAGACCCCTGCACACTCCTTGAGCAGGTTCCTCGTGTGGGTGCTGAGGCAGGGAGGACCTATACATCTTCTAACACCTCCTCCCCAGGGCCCTACTGCCAAATATTTCCAATGCCAGGGTTTCCCAGTAACGGTGTTGCCCTGGTCACCCCAGTGTGGGGGTATGGAGAGAGGACCAGGGGTGCTGGAAGAGCCTCTTCAGTCAGACCAGACGATTAAATGAGGGTCGTGCAAGCTTTTGAGCACAGACGCCACACGCTTGAAGCCCGGTAGCATTGGGAATGGGTGTTCCAACTTCAACTTAATTTAAGGGACGGAAATATTAGACAGGGAGGAGGTGATACATTTAACTACTACAGTGAGCTAGAAAAAATACTCGTCAACTTATTTTCCATTGGAAGGTTGGCTGGAGGACTTTTTGCTGGTGTTAGCTGGCACTGGTACTTGGTGTTCTATTTAATAGGAAGTACTGGACAGATTTTGGGAAGCTAAGCAACGTCAAAGGAGAGAAAAATCTTTTTAATATTACTTGGAAAGGCTATGTGGCAAATCCATTTTATTTCATGTAAAGTGCACTGGGAATCAGATACTAATATTTACTTTATGCTTTCCCATTCTTAATTTATTTCTTAAAACAAATATTCCTTTATATTACCATAAAAACTGTTCAGTCACTATTGAGCTCTGGTCAGGAAGTGAAGGAAAAAGCTGTATACTTTCAAAAAGTAATCCTGATTGTGTCGGATTTTCACTTTACCAGAAATATTTCATGCCAACTAATGCCTTGTAATAGATGTGTGTTCAATTTCTTCATTAAACACCATCTTTATATAATATGAATAAGGCCCTGTGTTCTGCTGTTTGTAGTAACGTACGTAGGAAGTCCATACGAAAACACTTAGCTGACATTTTTTTACTCTTGCCATATGGCAAAACATTTTCTTCATTATTGAAAATGGAGAGTGATAAAGAAATACCACCATTTGAAATCTCCTGTGGGAAGACTACAAACAGGGAGGTGGTGGCCTTTTCTGCCCCAGAAGCCCGGTTTGCTCATGCGATTCATCTCACTCTTCTGCTTTACTTGCTGGAACCCCATAGCCGTATTTCCCTTGCAGTTCGTTAGTTCTCAATCTGTAAAAAAGGTGGCTAATTTCAATTTACGATGTTATCAGCACAGTTCGGCTATGTTGTATTTTCAGGGAAGGAAGGAAGGTGGAAATATATTTTTTTTTAAGCTATGCGAACTGTAAAATTTACAGATTACCATATTTCCTGCATCAGCAGAACTTCTAAATTTCAATGTAAATGTCTATCATAAATCATCTTGACCCACCCAACTTTAGCGAACAGCCTCCTGTATCTCGCGTTCGCTTCGAAGGGGGAGAAAAGGGAAAGGGAAAGGTGTGGGGGAAAAATCTTTGTTCTCTCCCTGGCAAGTCCTCTGTAGCACAACTGTCCCCGTGAACCCTGCCTGTGTGGTTGGGCACAGATTTAAGGAAGAGAAGGAACAGTTCGTTCTCTGCTGATTATAAAAGAATACCCTTGACAGGGTGCTGCTTGCTTCAGATTACAACTCGTATCCCAGGGTTAGCGGGGAAGAAAATACGAAAACTAGTGTTCATTTCTTTAGTATGCCTTTATTGAAACCTGGAAACCTTGGTTTTGAGGTAATGGATGCTACTTTGTGTTAGCCTGCAGCTCTCTAGATGTCAGGGTTTTGATCAACAAACTTACATACTGTTTTCCTCGAGAGGAATATACTTAGCAATTTGATTCAGCTGTTTTAAATTTTCTAGAGGACTCTCTGGTCTTTCCAAGTTTTGTGATGTCCACAGATATTTTGTAGCATGTTTTTCTAATTTGCGCTTTGTCTCCTTTTATTGGATATTTAGACGTTTATTTGCAGTCTTTACTGATCAATTTTTGTGAGGAGACAGATTTCCTCTTTCATGTGCACATTTACAAATATGTTCCAGGGAGGCAATTGATGAAAAAGCACCATTCACATTTCATTTCTCCCACTGAAATGTCCTTAGCGCGTTAGGAACTTCTAGACAGAAGCACGAGGGATTACGCTGCACTTTTTAAAATTACAGCCTAGTTCTCTTTCTGTTGAGGTTAAGGAATATTTTTAGGCCCCCTGATTTTTATATAGCTCGTTCCGTGCTTACGTACCATTTGCTGTGAAGAACAGCGGCCACCTTCAGTTTCTCAGTTGTGCTGAAGACTGTCATCTGGCAGATGTGGAAGTGAGGGTGGCTGCTGTGCTTGTGCCCTCAAGGGGACGGGAGTTTTGGGTGTGCGGTGACAGCAGACAAAAAAGGGGATACAGCACCACAGGTTGGTCAGGACAAGGCAAAACTCTCCTAATCCTGCACGTGGTGAAGATGAATGTGATTTGGAGATCATCCATCTCGTGCTGTCTGTCCCCCCAGCTGCTGCCGTCGATGGACTGTTCACTGGAAGGACAATGACATTTACAACACACTAGCAATTTACAAACTCAAAATCAGGAGGAGACACCGATCTTCAGAAATCCTAGAAAATTATGTTTTGGACAAATGGCTTATTGAGCTCTTCCCATACCGGCCCCTTTCCCAATTTCGTTCTTTAACAACAGTTTTACTGTCATAGTCTGGATGGCAACATTTCTGCACATGACCTTAGTCATTAGTTTAGAATGTAGTGGTGCTTGTGTTTACTTTTATTAGTTACTTTTTTTCCCCCTTTACCTCTCTTAATTTTATTTTTACAACCCTTGTGATAATTTCAGGTATTCTTACATTGGCACGTTATCACACTTGGAGGAATTTTTGGCTAGGTTTTTCGGGATTTTCTGTATTAGATGCCTCATAACCGCATGTGTTTATTTTCTTAGCCTTAGCATATGATTCCAAGTTGTAATTAGTGCCTCGGTGTTAAAATGTACCAACGTGTCTATAAAACACAGCATATGGATATTTTGATGAAATGAAATTGGGAGATACTGCTTTTATAAACCTGAAAGCTGCAGAGCAGATGTGGAAGGAATTACTGCAAAGAATCTCAACTGGCATATAAAACAGAAGCTGAAGCTTATTTTGTTTTTATTATAAAAGAAAGAACACTTAAATAAGGTGCTGTTGTAGTTAAGGTTACATAAAATTGAGTTGTCCAGGACTAGCTGTGAAACTATACGCACTGATATGCACTTAATGGAACAAGGTAATTTGGGGTTTTTTTTTTTGCTTTAAATATTCAGTACTAGAACTTTACACATTGATTGTAAAATGTGTGGTTTTAGAATTTACAGTAAATGTAATGATGTTGCCTTTTGGGGAAGAAGGCTATAATAGATATTGCAAAGTTCATGTCCTTTTTTTAATTTCAAGAGCAAAGTAGCAATTGCCCTTTTTGCAGTCTGATTGTCTGGCTCCTTTCATGGAAAGTCCTGGGCACATGTACTCATTTCTGAATCACCATTAGGATTAACCACAAGTATTCCCCTACTCTCACGTTTTCAACACCTAATCAGCCAACCCGACTTTGTAGAACACAGCAGCTTATTATTTACTTTTATATATTTCAGTAAAGCACTGAAGTGCCTACCAGGCTAAAACATGGGTGCTATTACAGTGCTGAAAATTTTTTTCTCAGTTTATTTTCCTTTTGAATTAATTTGCTAGTGTAATGCTACATTAGATTTGCAGTGAATTACTATTTGGTGTGAATTGCTATTCATAACCTTTCAGAATGATTTGGGCAGATAATGGACTTACTTGTTTTTCATAAACCTACTGTTTAGAGGAATATGTTCGTTGTTTTTCATTCTGTTGTTAGCACTTATAAAAAGAAAGATGATGTGGCAAAGCCACGTGCTTTCTTTATGTCCCTAAGTATCAAAGAAATCCCGTTGAATTTATATATGAATCAAATGCTGCTGGTAGTATAACTGTATGTCGCTATGACAAACGGCATGTATGCAAGCACAGTGACAACAAAAGTCAATATATTAACAGAACTACAAAGGAAGTTAATAAAAGTGGATTGCTTTTAAATGTAAAATTACAGAATGTAGTCTGCCATCACTGATGGAAAAGATGGATCCTTCGACATATTAACTGTCAGATGCTCATTCTTGAGCTTTTATTTTTTTTGGTAATATCAAATGTCAAAATAGTGGGGAAAGCAAACCCTTTTGTTTCATGTCCAGAATTCACGTGCACTAGCAAATCCTAATCAATCTGGCAAAAAAAAAAAGAAAAAAAGAAGTAATTGGTTACACATTGGAATATCTGAATAGTCCGGTCATAGGTTTTCTTTATAAAATTGATTCAGTTTTATTTTTGCCAGATTCAATAAGCTAACAGTTTAAATACATGTTGGAATCTACCTTAGTTCAATAGCTTTTAATGAGAAAAACAAAGAACAGCATCACATTCTCGTTGAAAAACTAAATTTGAAAAAGAGACACGAGGGCCCAAGCTCTTTTAAATACTGCATTGTATAACCCAAACCGCCTTGATTTCCTGAACATTGTCTGAATTATGCTTTCTATTTGGAAGTCATCCATCTGCAATAGAAATGAAGGATCCCAAAACGGAAGAGTGATAAGGATGAAATTGCCAGTGTGTTCTGTGACACGGGAGCAAGGCTTCTCCTAGCCCAAGTTACCTCTTTCTAAGATGTAGTTCACAAACTGTCCAGCAAAGACTGAAGATTAACCTAGCTCTGTGAACAACGCTCTCATTTTCAACTCTTCTTTAAATTTAATCACTTGTCAATTTACTTCCTTTTCTCTGTCTAAACACCATTTGGTTAATAGTCGTACAAATCTCTCTGTATTAATATCTTCGAGGATATTAACTCCCGAAACCAGTTATTAAAGTTTTCTGTGCTGATTTTTGAGTGCTGTTATTCCCAAACACATCCATTTCCCAAAAGCAAATGCATTTTTTTGAATCGTCCAGCTATCTAGTGGTATTAATAGCAGATCAAAGTGCGTTACATATCTCAGGTCATTCCTCAAAACTTGTAAGATGTCATCTTGCAAGTACCTGCATAAGGTAGGAGACTATAATAAATATGAAACAAAAACACGAGGAAGACATTCAGGGTATGTGAATTCCAAAATATGTTTTTACTAGATTGAACAGCAAAAGTTATGAGTTATTTTTATTTAAACTGTACCCTAATTCATCGGAATGATATAAAAGCTTATAGAACTCATTTATCTTTAGACTTTGTCACATAAAATTTAACATCCTAATGTTAGACTGTAAAAAGCACTACCGAAATGTCTGCTTTCAGGATGAGGCAAACTTTTAGTCGAGTCATGTATGCCAACATTATACAAAACTTTGGTCTGTTCCGCAGCCTTTATACATTAGTAAATTCCAGCAACTTGAGGTTTTATTGGAAAGCTAGAAGTAACTTAGATATGCTTGGGTCTTTTTATAAGGTTTATAATGTCTCTTCTCAAGCAGTCTTGGAAGAATCAGGTAATACCCAGGTTAGTGCTTTGAAACAGATGTCAGTCGCTGAAAAATGTACTTTTACTGTGATATTACTAATTTCAAGAAGGTTGTGTATTATACGCATGCAAAAATCTCATATTTTGATGCTAAGACTGTATGGCATTAGGAAGTAGGATGCTTATTTCAAGCATTAAAATTTTAATTAAAGATTAATCTTAGTCTTCAGCTGATAATCTTTCATCTATGGGCATATCCTTTAAGAGTATCTAGAGAAAGAAATGGCTGTGGACATTAAACTTTGTGTGTATGTGCAATAAATAGATAACACATAAAATGGCCGTATTTGGCTATAGTAAGAATACACGTTTTCTGTAGCACAAAAGACAAATTATACCCAATATCAAGTAGCAGAATGAAGTCTTAAAAGAAGAGCAGCCTATTGGAAAAATGGAAGAAAACTCTTGGCAACTTGATGCAATTCCCTCCCGGTATCCTCCATGTTTTTAATACTTTTAATAATTAAATCTCACAATGTGCGTGTCTATTAGGTATCTGTGCAAAGGAACAATTTTTGCCAAACTTCACTGGAAAACACTACGAGATTTTGAGTTAAACTTTTTACGTAGCGGGTACTTTGAATCATCCAACATGAAGTATCTTAACATTAAGAAGAGCAAAAATACTAACATACTTTGTAGCTATGTGTTGTGCAATATTACTGCCCACTGTGTTGGCACCCAGATTTTTCAGCTATTAAAAGAAAAATAAACACATGTTTAAAATATCTTATGGCGTTAACAGTTCTGGTTGGTTACCTAAACAAATTCTTGTCTTGGTTCTTGGATTTGGTCAAATGCGTGCTATGGCAGGTTGCCAGTAAAGGAACGGAATGTTAAATTGACCCTGTAGGTTGGTGGTTGTTTAGACACGGGCATTAAGGACAATACAAGTTTTATAATTTATTACATGGATAATTCATTGTCCCGGCTGCTTGTTTAAGGTGATGACAGAGCACGGGCAAGTCAGATCATTTGTTGGTTTGCGGAGGAAGTGAATCCCTGAGTACAATAATAATTTGGTATACAAACTGAAGGCGATAGAACTGCCTTTGGTAAAGCTTCCTTGAAAATGTTGAGCGGGAGAAACAAGCCTAGAAATAAAGTACTGTTCAACAGGATTAATCAAGTGAAGGTGAACAGTTAATGGGATTATACAAAGATAGATACATCTAATGTTGTTAGATAAATCAGGATTTATTGTTTAGATGCTCAGGACAATATTCCATCCTGGTTGGACCATATAATTTCATTCAAGAAACAACACATTTTATCATTATAAATATCTTAAGGCTTTACTGTGTGTTTGCGGGACTTTAAATCTGAGACTGTACAAGGATAGTATGTATGTATAATTTGTACATAGTATGGCGGTATAATTTGATTTGGAATGTCAGTGTTTATTACTTGCCACTTTAATATTGCTAATATTTATGTACTATTCTTGACTCTCAAATTCTCGTAGGTTCACCCATTGATAGATATATATTTTCCATCTTCTGTTTTTAGGAAGAATTAAGAGAAAATTACGGGGTAGTGTTCATATTATTAAATTTATTAACTTTATTTAATTACTGGTATTAATAATTTGTTTGACTTCCATTGTCCCTGAACCGTAATAGGAAGTAAACAAGATGAAATCCTGCATTCTAATATAGTTGCTAAATTAAAGAACTGTCATAAAATAACGGTGTAGCAAGAACCGGTACTAAAAATATAGCTAAGTTATACAATGGAAATACAGTTGAGGCATAAACGGCTTCCTTTAATTTGATCTATATCAGGAGTTACTCTGCTGAAATATGAAATTTGTCAGACTAAAACTTGTATACCCAAAAAAGCAATAATGCAGTTATTCCATATTTATAATTAATTATCCTTATCAGAAATGTTCTCTCTTAGAAATATTTGAAAATAATGTATGGGGTTTTTTTAAGTTTACTCCAAAATCTTTTGTATCTCTTCCAAAGACTAATTGGAAGATGACTTTACTAATGATTTGAAGGTCGAGCAGTTGATGCCAGTTCCAAAACTCTAAATTAAGTGTTTCAGCTTATTAGTCTTTTTAGACAGTGATTTATTTTATCTAGTTTATTTTTTTTATTGCTAATTGAAATGTCAGGAAGTCTTTGAGCATGTTCATTAGGCTTTCAGAGTTGCCTCCATGACTGCTGGTGTTTGTAATAGTCAGACGGGCAAAACAGACTTCACATCACGTAAAGTGACATTAAATCTTTACTATAGTCACCAAGCCCCTGGAACACTCATAGAATAGCAGGCTTGATAAGAAACCTGCAGTCCAGAGTTAATAATTTTAAAACAATTTCTGAAATTCAAGTAGTTTTTCTTCCATATGTTTATTATTTTGAACCAGTATAGAAATTGTACTGGGTTTGATTATTTATCTAGAAATTACAATAAAATAATACTTGTCTTAACTGAAACTGTCTTTCTGTAAAAACTCTGCTCATGGGGCAGAATCACCTTATGATTGAATTAAAATTGTGCTTTAGAGAGAGAGCTGAGCTGCCCCGACAGGGCGGTCGCTACCCTGTGTCCATGGGCTGTACTTGTGCAGAATGAGAACTGGGCTAATGGAACGGGGGAATTAATTGCAGATAGGGCCTATGGGTTCCTTCACAAGAAAAATCGCTATCCATTAGTAAATCAATGAAAATTTTGCTGTACTGAAACCAGAACGCAGTTAAGAAAACACTCTCAGTCCTTATTTTCATGTGTTTCTAATTTTCTTTTAGAATTTCTGTTTGCATGTGCGCAAGCATGCGTGCTTTTCTTTGCTTCTAGCTGAAGGGTGAATTTTGGAGCAAAGCCCAAGGGAAAACCTTTTGGCTATTTTTTTGAAATCAAAAGCAGATTTAAGTGTTTTATGTAATTTGTTAAATAAATTGTTTGAAAATATTGCTACAGAATACCACGATTAAAGACAAAATACTCCTTTATACATTATACTGCAGGGTTTAGGCAAGTGATGTATAGTTCAGACTGAGCACAGAAAAAAAGCCAGGTATTCTTGAGTACTGATCCTACCACCGTAGCTACTTGTTCTTCCCGACGTTGGGAAAATCGCCCAAATAAACTCACATTGCTTTAGTTTCCCCATCTGCATAATGTGAATAATACTTACCATCTTGCGGGAATGTGCGGAATTTAATATTTATGCATCACTTTGAAGTTCATCTCTAAATCAATTTTGTAACCCAAACTCCAATAATATGTGCTTGGTTAGAAGACTGTCTGCTAGTAAAAGCTGAAAGACACATCAATATTTTCTGAAAGGCCTATATTTTTCTCTACATATAAAAATTGTGTGTAGAATCCAAGATTAGTGAAACTTCTTATGTGAATCTGCACCTTGAGTTTTTATGTTTGCTGTACGTTGCTAGTGAATCCAGCAAATATGGTGAATTTGAGTTGGGTGAGTTGTCTACCTATATCATCGAGCCTGAGGGAGCCCATGGCACAGTGCGATGGCTACCAGTCACCATGGGGGACAGTGATATACGACGAGAGAGAAAAGAAAACACTTTCTGCTTGGCTGTGAATGTTAAAAAGAAACTGTGGCCCACGAATCGAGCCCAGGGCAGCAAAAAAGTAGTTTCTTCATCTGTACAGTGCAGAGGTCAAGCAGCTCAAAATTCACTTCTGAAAAACTTGGGCGTGGGAGTCCCCTGCAGAGGAAGAGGAGTCCTGGATGCTAATGAGCGCCTGCAGACTTCTCCCACCTCGGCAACAAATTAGTTCTGAAAGAAGGTCAGTGACATTTGTTCAGGGGAGTTACTTCTGTTATGTGTACAACCAGGAAGAGAGGTCTAAAACCGATGAATCTCGCAGTAACGGAGGCAAACAGACTACCCGGGTAACTATTCTAACAAGCAGCTTTCCAACGTGTCCCCAAGGAAATGAGGTTCTTCCCAAGTAAATCTGCTTGCAGCATCTCAGAGGACCATGCACTGCTGTTGGAATAGAAAGAAGATGGTTTGTCTCAACCATAATGTCATAAATGTGTAGTTGGGCTGCAAATTCATCTTTCTCATGACCTGTGTATAACTTCTGATGTGTTTATAAAGAAGGGAATTGCATTAAAAAACATTAATTAGCAGCTTATTGTTGTTAGATATATCTAGGCACATTATTCCTTCATATTTAATTTTTCCTCAGTCTACGATGCTTTTCAAGGATGCAATTTCTGAACTATCAATCATGTAAACACATTTTAGGAAGAGAGCAGCTATGTCAGCAGTCCTGCAGCCCTGTGATTCCTTCTTTCCTACAGTATTCAGAGAAGTGAATGTCATCCCAGAGGAAATGAGCCTCTAATTGTTTTGTAGGGAGCCCCTGTCACCATTGTATTTGACTTACAACTTTCACATTGTTAGAAGTTTTTTGATATCTTCTGTTACCATAATGTTTGAAAATCTTACCGTTATTAAATAATCTTCCAGTGTCCCAGTGAAAGATGGAAATCTTCCATTTACACGTGAGAAGCTGGATCTCAGAAAGAGATCCTTAATGCAGCAAATCGCTTGAGCATGTTATTGATCCCTGCTATGCTCAGTTGGCCCAGGGACGTGTGCCTGAAATTAGCCTTAGTCTTTTCTTCAGTCAAGGATATGGCGATTTCTCCAAATTTTCCATTCTGTAAAATGTATCACTTTCTTTTCAGTGCAGGATACCTTTTATTGTTGGAGTTTTGCAAGCTGAAAAAAATGAAGAGCGAACACGTTGTGAAGGAAAATTGATATATATTTTCCACTGGAATAATGTGATAATAACTTTCCTGCACTCTTTAAAACAACTGGAAAAGCAGAGCGAAACTGGAAAAAGCTTCCCTGGAAAGGTTCCTGTTGCCTGTGTGTTTAGAGGATAACTCATTGTCACTATTGTAGTGCTGAAAACCTATTGCACGATTTGTTATGAAGTCGTTACTATGCCTCTGATGCTAACAAAATGTAAAGTACACTAAAGTATTATTAATTGAATGTATTTAGGGTCAATATTCAGTATATGACTATATGGAAGTACTGAAAAATACACAGACCAGACAGAACGTGAATTGGTAAAGAAAAGATTGACTAGTTAAACTTTACTTTTTGCAAAATATTGTATTATGGCATTTTTTGGGGGTGCTATATGCTGTGAATGAAATAGGGCCACATTGGAGGCAAAGGGAATATTACATTTTCTGTAGGACCCGGATTTTATCCAATAAGTACGGTATTTCAGTATGGAACGATCAATATTATGAGTTAATTAACCAAATTAACCCAGACTGGCCATGTCTCATGTCTCCTAAGCAATAAATGATTTTGATGTTACACTGCTAAAAAGATCAAGGCACTTTACTATATTGGATGTATTTTCTCTCGCTATTCTAATAACCAGGACCTGTAAGCCACCGGAAGAGTCAGAGTAGATAACAAACGTAAAGCCAGGAAGCAGTAAGTGAATATATATAATATATATAACACTGTATCTGACCTAATTTGTTTAAAAAAAACCCCCAAATGTAAACTTTTTGCAAGCACATAACTTCTGTAGACTTTCAGTGGGTAACTTTATTGACTTTTTTTGATGTATTTGTTGAATTGCTAATAGACTTCCTTCACTGTGATTACTATCTACAGGGCATCGCTACTATTGTACTTGCATTATCCTCACAAGACAATTATTGCAATGAGGTGCAGAGTGTTTGCTGAGGTAACAGGGTAGAATGTATAGTAATAAATCTGACTTTCAAGCGTTCGGATTTGTTCTTCCCTTGAAAAACAGTATGACAAGTTCCTTACACTGGAAAGGAACAAAGTAAATTAACTGTAAGTTTTACAACCCTGTACTGGGACACCATCCCCACATACCTTAGTTATGAGAATCGGTGCCCTTCACATAAAAATGTCCAAAATGAAAGCGTGTGATCTATGGCCAGCTTTCTCCTGTTTAGAAAAATGAGAACGCCTCCTTTGAAATGAAAGTTTATGAGCCTGTTTTTCTTCTTGTTGTACTCTGCATGGAAAAGATGGCACGCGAAGATGCCGAGTTCACCGAAACCGTATTTTTTCCGCAGGGCCGGTGGAAACCACGCAGCGTTTCCCCCTCCCCTTCCCCAGCCCCGGCTCCCTCTTCCCGGGGACCGCGGCTGGCAGCGGAGCCCAGGACAGGGCTTGTCCGCGGCAGCGCTTCTCAGCCCGCTCCCGAATCGGGCCCTTGTTCCCGCACCGGGCTGCAGGGGGGGGACACACACCACCTTGTGCCCCGCCGCCGGCCGGGGGGCGCGGGCCGACATTCCGATGCGGTGAGGCAGCCGCGGCCCGGCCCGCCCCCGCCCCGGCCCCGGCCCCGGCCCCGGCCCGGAGGGCGCGCACGGCGGTGTCGCTGGAGCCGGTCCCGCTGCGGGGGCCGGCGCCGTTACCCAGCGGAGCGGAGGCGGGAGGTAGGAGGAAGATCTGCCGCGGGGATCCCCGGCGGGACGGAACCCGGGGTGCGCTCCCCGGCTTCGGGGACCCCCTCTGTGGGCTTTTACGAGCAGCCACGCGCACTGACGGAGGGGGAAGAATCAGTGGAATCGGTAGTTCGGGGGCACTGCCACCCGCCGAACTTGCACGACGTGGAGCCGTTCAACGGCAGGGAGCGGGGCGGCGGTGGGATGCCGCCCCCGGCCACGCGTCCCCCCGGGGCGCCGGCAGACGCGGTGCCGCTGCGGGGCGCGCACCCATGGCGGCGGCGGGGGGGGCTGCAAAGCCCTGTCAGCGGCAGAGCCCCCCGCGCTGGCTTCGCCTCGCTTGGGGCAGGATGCGGAGGAGCTGCCCGCGGCGGGCTCGCCCGCATCCCGCCGGCCTCGGACGATCCGGGGCAGGGACCGGCGGGAGAATCCCCCCTGCCCCCCGCCGCCGAGGAGAGGCGGCCCCGGGGGAACCCGCCCCGGCGGCCCCGCGGCTGAGTCAGCCGGCGGCGCTGCCCCCCGCGGCACCTCCCTCCCTCCCTCCCTGCCCGGGCCCGGCGGGGCGGTGCGCGCCCGCAGCCCCCGCCCCCGGCCCGCCGCGGTAGGCGCCGCGCTCGCTCCGCCGCCCCGGGCAGCGGCGGCCGTGGAGCGCTGGCGAGGCGGGGGCGGCCCCGTCCTGCAGACCGCTCCGCCGCCGAGGCCCCGCCGCTGCTGGAGTCACCGGCCGGCCCGAGGAGGAGGAGGAAGAAGAAGAAGAAGATGATGATGATGCCGGGGGGGCGCTGAAAAGGTGCGTCTCCTGCTCACCCCCGCCCGCTTTCACGGGCTCCTTCCCCGGCTGCTGGCGCTTCCCCCAGGGGCTCGCAGGGGCAGGGCCCCGGCAGGGTCTGCCCGCTGCGGCCGTGCCTCGGGGCGGGCGGGGGCTCCGCTTTCGGCCATATTCCGAGCCTCGGGCCGGCGGCGGCAGGACCTGGCGGCCCCCAGCCTCCCGCGCCCTCCCCGGCCTCCCTTCGCTTGGGGGCTCCCCCTCTGCCTCCGGGGAGGAGGCGTCAGGAAAATCCCAAATGCAAAAGCAAATCGGGGTGGGTTGCCCTTATCCCACATGCTATCAATGGTTACAGATTCATCCCTCACTTTCCCTCTTCGCTTTTTTATATCCGTTGTGATTGTACAAAAAGTTGTTATTTTTTTACATTAAAGCCTGACTAACTGTAATGTGACAGGAGCAGTGCAGCTGATGCGAGAGCTGGCGTTGGACAGAGTCCCTAGGTGTAAGTGGGTGACGATGTCTCTCCTCTCCCCGGTGGGTCCCAGTGAGCCCCTCTTGCCGGCTCTGAGCACTCTCTGTGGGTGCTGCGGGCCCAGGGGCGGCGGGCGAATGCATTCCTTCCAGCTCCAGACTTCTCTTTGGCCCGCTCCGTGAAGTGTGGTTGAGTTACAAAGACTCTTAAGTCCGCAAACACTTCCAGCAGTAGTTTCACTGAAGTGTTTGTAGGATCGGGGCCGAAGTGGCTGGGTGTGATGCTGATGGGTTCTGCTGCGCGCTCTTGGGATGCCACCAGCACAGGTGATATGGAGAAGAGCCTGTACAGGTGGCTGCAAACTGGGCTTCTGATAAAGGCAGCGTAAGAGCCGGGTAGAGTGGTGGGGAAATGCATAAAAGATCAGATGTACTTCAAGGGAGCAGTCAAACGTTTCGTGTTTCATAGTAAGGCACTTGTGGGAAGAGCGGAATTGGGCTTGCTGTTGTACTTACATGACCAACATTTGCTAAATATTTCAGTCCTGTATGTTTTATGTATTTGTATATTTGAAAGGGGATCAGAGAACCTTCCAATTATGAAAAAGCCATTTAGAAATTACTGCAAAGCAGTGACCATTATGTAGTTTAAGAAGTCATCCGTTTCCAGCTACAGATAATCGACTTTGATCTGTGGTATCTCATCCTGTGAAAAGTCGATGGCAAACAACCAGTGTTTGTGATCGTTTCAAATCAAAATGAAAAACACCTGAACAAATCTGGGAGCAGTGAAACAAACGAGGTGAAACCAGAAGCAGACGCAACATTTTGTGTATTAGGAAATGCTTCAGAGAGAAATGCCCAAGTTGTAAAAGAGCATGTCCAGCCTGTGCATAAATTCACAAAGGATTACTAAAATCTTCCTTAGTCATCCAAATAGAATTTATTCATGTTCTGCCACATTGAGGTACTAATCTAGTATACTGTAATGTTCATTCATATTTTCACACGCGGTACAAAGTTTGTTATTAAGACTTCGTGACTGCAGACCAGAAAATGCAGTTCCTGTCCTCTCAATTCACATTAATTTAATGTGATGCATCTTAACCAATAAAAGCGTGGTGTTCAAGCCAGAGTTTCAATAATTTGCTGAGGAAAAAAACCAAACCCAAAGCAGAACTTCTAAGTTCAAGAAACATGAAAGCCCTACTGTAGAATAAAAAATTTCTGAAAATGGTATGTACTGCAAATCACAGAACAAGTTCGTGAAAGGGATGATATATCTTTTGAGGTTTGGGAGATTTGTGAAATGAGAAAGAGAAATTCTCTATATTTAGGTTATCCAAAAGAATGTTGTGAAACAATTTGAACACCATTTATAAGTACGCATAGTGGAGAGTATATCAAAGGGCTGTTCTATGTAAGAGAAATACGGATATTAAGATCCAGTGACCAGAACCTGCACTGAAATCCAGTATTGGAAACTGACAGTTGTAACTGTTCATAAAGGATTGTGGTAAACTTATCGTGGTTGGAAACATTAGCTCAAGTTAGCAGCTCTTCTTTTCTGTAGAAGAGCAGCTGTAATTTAGCAATAGTTTGTGGATTTGAAATGAGAATTAGTTAAAGGAAGACTTGAATTGTAAAGGAGGCAAAAAGCAATTAATCTATTATATCATTAGAAGTCCTTGATTTGCATAGGGATTTTTCATTAAATGTTAAAATGAAGTGGTTTCTAGTGAACAGCTTAATTTACCTGCATATTTACAAAAATATTTCTTTAATATTTTCTTCTTTTAAAACACTGAAGATGGCACTTCTGAACAAGGGTTGTTGTTTTGTTTTCTGTTTGTACAGCACCTACTGCAAAACGGATGTTGGCTCATGACTATGAGCCGTAAACTTTATAAATGACAATGATAGTGTTATTAGCAATAATTTGCATCTTTTTTTTCCTTTTATATACTTTTTGAAAATGCCAGTAACTGAAACATTGGAACGAATCACGCAGCTCCAGTGTGGACAGACTTACTCCCACGCCTGTTCACAGTGCAGCCATTGATGGTTCCATTTGAGTAATGGCTATCACTTGATTCTGCAGGCAGCAAGTTTACGGCTGTCTGTGCTTTGAGAATGCTGTCTGATTAACTGTGAAATAATGCTTTTTATCAAGGCTGTCTTTTAGAAAGCTATTGGCATGCTAACCTGAAATCCGTGCTTTTCCTTAGGTTAATTGTGTCCCTTCTTTAACCTTCTTAATCTCATTTAGAAGAGAGTTGTTGCACGTGTACTTGAGGGCCTACATGACTGAGTACATATTATATGAGAGCAGTCCAGCTTACTCTGCATACTGCTTTGTTTGTCTTGGCAAACCTATACGTATATCTGCCTGTGGGTGGGGTTTCCATAGTCATGGTTCTGCCAGATATTGGTCATATTTCACCCTTCTTTTTTTTTTTTGAGCAAAACGTCCATCTACTGAAATGAGGCTCATGTTTAAGATCCGAGGATAAAGTGATGACAGTTTTTCTTTGCATTTCCTGTATTGGGAGCTCTCTAATCTTTTTCTTCTGTTTGTGAGACACAGAATTTTGATTGTATGTGAAACAATGGAGTTAATTTGTAAATATGTCACTGTGGGATCAAAGCCTTGTCCTTGGTGGTTTCATATACTCTGTCGTGCTGACATCTCTCTGCAAGACTTCATTAATGTCACTGATTTTAAACTAGGCCATCCACAATACTCTCTTCTTAACCGCCCAGTCATTCATAAATAATGCAACATGTTCAAACAAAAGCTAGATGTTCCGTCAGTTAGTGGAAACTGGTGAACTACAAGAGCTAGAAGGAATGGACTCAACTCTCCACCAGAATTACACTTCTTCCAGAGCCTGCTACATTTCCCCAGTTTATCAAGCGTCAGTGATGGTGCCGCAGGTAATATCAGCTCCTTCAGTGAATGATTTAAAGCAGCAGGGGCACATACCTCGGGGAGTATGGGACATGCCCCAGGGAGCTGCCTTTTGCCTTCTTTACATCCGAAACTCTTACGTACTCCAGCGTAACTTTCGAGTATGGAGACTGTGCAGGCTCGAGTCTTGTACAAGGAAGCGCATTCTGTAGGCCAGTATATTGACCATAATATTTTACTCACAGTAGTCTGAGGCCTATCATAATAGTTTAAACAGGCTGTCCACTTTGGGATACTTTTTATTCTACATTGCTAACAGTAAGTAATATTTGATAATTTGTTACGACGTTTTCAGTGGAGCCACCTCATTAGAAATAAATATCTTATCGTATTTTTCAACTGTTGTACCATTTCATAAGTAATTAAAAAATTTTAGGTATTTTCAATATTCTTTGTGTTACTCATTTGAATGTTTTAAATGAGACACAAAAAGTGGAAACATCGAGTTCAAAGTCGAAGCTACCGTTTGAAAACATTTATTTTTGGTGTAATGGTTTTACACTATTAGTATGCACAAGTGCTGCATAACTTGCATCTAATAATAGTGTGTTTTCTTAAACAGATGACTCTCCAGTTGCATTGACCTTGCCTTGTGTAGCAGGACCTTGCTGTCTGCTGTTTCAGACAATGCTCTGATGTGAGACCTCTCCTCCCACGGTATTTTTCTCTGTCTGTGCTACAGCATACAGCAAGAATGCTGCTGCAGAGATCTCTGGTATTTGAGGTTTTGTTACACTGCATCTCCTTTCTAACGTTTTCATAATGCATTCCTTTACTCCAAGTACAAAACTCTGTTGCTCGGATTAGGTTAATTTATTTCTGTAGCTGTGCAAGTATCTTTCAGCAGTATTTGGGGAAACCCAACTAGGTTTCCCTTTGGAATTTAGCAAGATAAAAAGGGGTCATGTAGCAGAGTAGCTACTGCTTTGTGCACTACCGACAGTTCACGTTAAAGAGCAACCTGTAGAGTTCCTCTTGAGGAACTTTCTTGATGTGAATGCCTCCTTTTTAATTCCTTTAGGGTTGCTACGATTGCTTTGGATTGCAGCTGTGTACCAAATTGCAAGGGAAAAAGAAAACCCGGTGTTTTAATATCCAGGCTGAATTGCCCTCTGAACACAGTATTCTGCTTCTGGTCTAATTTTAGGTAACTTTCATACTCTGACGTGTTTCAAAGGTGTATTTTCAACTAGTTAGTTATTGTTCAGTTTGGCCAAGCATGCTAAAATGCATTTGTAATGAGATTGTTTCATTGGTGGGCAGAGGTTTCTAAGAATTGGTTAGTATTTTTCTAACTTTTACTAGAAGAATTCACACTTTCGATGACTCAAATACATCAGAAGTTCTGTGAGCATATGCATTGTTTGTACCGAAAGCTGTGGGAAAATAATCTAACTGCAGGTATTTCTTGTGAAAGCTTCAAAAGCTCACTCTGTGTGCACCTGTTTTAGTTCAACAGGCTTATGGGAAGCAGTAGAAGTAGAGGAACATCTATCCAAGGCTCCAGCCTGCTGGATTTCTGACTGCAGGAGAGGCAGGCAAACAGGCTGCCTCCCTGTTTGGTTCTGTAATTTGCGTTTGCTCTTTACCTGTGCCGTGGGCTGCTTTTCTGTCACATCTTGAGTGGCAAAGGTGTCAAAGAGCACCAAGCAGATTATAATGCTTCTTGAAATCTTTCATATTGTGGTACTCCTGCATTTTTTTAGATGAAAAATATTGCTTAATGTGGCTCCGTCAGAGCCCTCAAAATTTTTCAGTGTAGCTGTTACTTTTGTGAGTAGTCTGTTGTTTGCATTTTTTCCCGAAAGAGCAAAGGGGACATACAAAAAGGGGAGAATCTTGCATAATTACCTTTGCTTCATTGTGGTTGCACCTTTTTTGTTTGTTTTTGCTTTTCTTAATAGTGAATTTATGGACGAGACAACAAAAATAGAAACAATAAAATGAAGCAGTTGGACAGCTGCTTATGTTGGAAATATTTTAATCTTAACCACTCAAAATGTTGCTGTTACTATTGATTTGAATATACATCTGCTGTTACTCTATGCAGCAAAGTATAAGCAAGAAATTCCACTTTAGTGGAATTCCAGTTTGGTGCCTTTGGTAGGCATAGAAATGAAATATGGAGAAACTTATTATAGAAAATGGATGGTATCGTATGTGTCATTAACTAAAACCTCCATGGTGATCCTATTTAGAGGCATTCCCAATACCATTAACCTGGGTAATTTAAATAGGTTAGTCCACTTAGAGGGCTTTTTTCTTTCTTTATTTTATTTTTGTAGGACAAATTCAGAAAGTAGCTATCACTATTTAATCACCTGTCACTGTGTAACAATTTTAACAAGTTATACCATCCACATTAAATACACTCTCCCTTTGAATAGTCTTGATATGTCTCCCAGTATGTAATAGGTACACTTAATGGTTCAGTTGTTTGTGTTTGGTTTTGTTTGTTTTCAAAATGATCTTTCTTCTTGTAAGATAGGGCTGTTGGAGGGCAGTAATTGCTGCTCAGTGCTTCTTGCCAACCAGTAATTCATCCAGTTTTGCTTTTTGCTTTTGCTCTCGATGAGCCGGTATCTTGCCGAACAGCTCAGACATGTCTTCCCCCAGTGTTGTATGAAGTCTGCAGTGTTTCTGAAAAAGGAGAATTATTGTGATTTGCTGAGAAAGGAAAAGTGCACTGCTTTTTCTTTGCTAAGCGTTAAAACTGCTCTGTTCTGTACTCCTGTCTCATATCTAAAAGCAGTTCTTTGCCTTCTAGATCTTTGAAAATACGGGCTCTTCTAAATATACCATGTCATAGAAACCTATATACCCTTTCTACGTTTTGGGTATATATTTTATGTAATGTGCCTCTGCTACAGATAAAGTTATGGAGTAGTTAATAGAAAGATGTTACCATGCAAGGAATTAAGCAGAGATTTAAAAATGCCAGCTGCGTGGATAGTGTTACCTCATATTTGACAGGTTGAGAGGTTTCCTAAGTTTGGAAAAATCATGATGTTGACTTTATATAATTCTCCTCTTTTAAGGCACGGTAAACCTTGGATCTATACTATATCTGTCAGGGTGTTTCTGGATAGAGTCTTCTTGCCTCTATTGAAAATAATATTAGCTTAGCCCAAATACATGTAACATTGGATGCTGTTGTTTTTATTGCGTTACTTATTCCATGTTGGCAGAATTATGATGTGTGTAAAAAATACATTTGCTTTTTGGTCCACTATTCAAACAGATTTCAGAGACTGTATTTCAAAATTCCACTACATGGTTGAGCTAACTTGCAGTATGAAACAGAAATGTTTATTGATTTATTTTTTTAAATTTTTTTTTTAAATTTTTTTTCCAGATGTGTGAAGGAGAAGGTGGTTTTTTTTTACCTAAGCCAAACTAGCCTTCTTGGTACTTAACCAGAAGACATTCATAGATGAAGATCTAGAGCTTAAACTTGTTTGGGAATACAGTTTAATCCGAAAAATGCACTATTCAGTTGTTTCCATTCTCATCTAGCTTTCCTGAAATAAAATTAAAGTTAGGTATAAACATAGTACCCTGGTATCAGAACATTGTGGCCATGAAAAATCTAGCTTTAGTCACCTATTTTGCTATAAAGAGTATAATGTTAATACTGTTCTTTCTTGTTTGTGTTAAGCAGATATTGTCAACTACCAATCTAGTTGCACAGGTTAAATTTATTTATATCTAGTTATGGAAACGTTTTGAATTTGCTATAAAGAAAGAACATTGTTTTAAAATGTTAGTTTAGGGCCATGAGTAAGAGGGGTTTATGAGTCTCTTATTACTGCATTATTAAATGCTTTTTTTTTTTTTAGCCGTCAGATGAAATTTTTCTTGGTCCAGCAAATTCTGAGCTATGGCAAATGTTTATTTTTAACTGAATTTCTGTGTCACTCAGTTATGAGCGTTTTTTTGGAAGAATGTTTTGCTTGTTGTGAATATGTTCATGCAGCAAATTCTGGAACCCTGCGTCTTAAAACTTCTTATTTCTGTGTAATAGGAGATAACAATGACTTGAGGAGATCAGGGAAAATATAAAGTCTTCATTAAATTTTTGTAGATTCATTTGTATAAAGGAATAGGAATTTCTTGGAAATCAGCAATAATTTGTGATGGAAATGGTCCTTCCAACTTTTCCAAGATAAGGAAGTACTAAAATTGTAGATTTCTCTGGTAGAATCAGAAAAAAAAATGGGTAATTTGTGATATTCATAAGTGGATAATATCTACGATTGGAATCTATTTTCACAGGTTTTTCTAGTCACTCCAATCAAGTCCATTTGGGGGCCATGCCAACAAAATGATTTTACTCTGAAAACTGTGTTGTCAGCACCAGCTGTTCAGTGCATCAAGTTCCAAATTCTCCTTATCCTTCCCTTTCAATGATTAGTTTGGCTTAAAAGTAATAAATGGGGAACCTTCCTTTTTGTCTTAAAATACTTAAGCCTTTATTGTTCCCATTTTCCCCTTGTTTTTATAACTAAATGTTCTGTTTTTAAAGCTGAGATTATGAATAATTATATAATGGTACAACTAGGGGCTTCTAGAAAAACTAAAATTTGTAGAAAAATCTAAAAAATCTGCAGTAAGATCTTTGAAATGGCTGTATATTATTAGACTACTATGCCTGCCTGAATTATCTTTCAGGATTCAGGTCATAACATCTGTTTGGAGTTTTGTTACCTGATAGGCATAGGAATGGTAGAGATGTGTAGACAGTAAATGGTTTTCAGGAGGTCTTCGAGTCCACCTCTTCAGAAGAGGCAAGTTTGCATCTTCTTTTAAAATTTGCAAATGTCGTTCTATTTTGCCAAAAAACCTTGTGTCATCCCCTCATTTTGTTCCATATGCGCTTTATTATATTATGCAAGTTGATAATGTAAACGTTCATCTTTAACAGTCAGGTATCCCATTGTCTAAGTACATAGAATTTGTTACTGAGGCTAAAATTTCTGAAGACAAAAGATAATGTACCACAGTTTTAATAGTACAGCACAGTATTATCCCAGGTAACAGCTTCTATGCACCCCTGAACTTCATCTCAGCCGTGTGCTTTATAGAAAGCTGCATGGAGTTGACTTATGAGTTACTGAGAGTGCTGTAAAAATATTTGAGGAAGGTGTGTCTGCAGATTTAAAGCAAGGCAAAATAGTTTGGTATGGTGTGTGCACAGATTTAAAGCAAGGCAAAATTGTTTCGTATGACAGCATGGGAGCTGTGATGGTCAATAAAGTATCTCATCTATACGTGAGTCACTCTGCTCTAAACTCATGTGCCTTACTCTGACTTGACATGGTGCCCTAGATATTTTTGTTTTGCTTTATAATGCCATTCTCAGTCTTTTATCAGCTTTTCTGTGTTCCCTTGAACTCTGAGGGCACTCTTGAGAAGAGCAGAAAGCCCCAAACAAAATAAAATTAAAAAGCCCCTTCACTTGCTGTTCTTGCTTGAATTTATCCTTACCAAAACTCTCCCAAACATTTCAGGTGCATTTGACTTGATGAAATCAATGGATAATTAAAAAAAAACCCAATAGCCTCTGTCTCCTGGTTCTCCTGCCTTACCCATTTTGCTTACAGTAAAGCTCTATTCTGTTAGCAACCATACGCATCCCAATAAAGGTTTTAAAGTTTGAATTGAGACAGAGACTGTCTCAGCTCTTGGCCAGCGAATGCAAAGAAAGTTGGCCATGTTCCCTCTACTTGCCAGAAAAGCATGAAAGCTGGGGCCCTTCCTCTGTCAAAGAAAAAGGGAAGCTCTGATCTTTCTGCATACAGATTTATGCAAGTATTGAGTCCCTGACCTGTTCTTGGTAAGACGTGTCTGTCTCTTGCTTGCTAGATGTGGCCCAAAGTCCCCAGGAAAAGAACTCTAAACTGCAGAGAACTTGTATAGATCAACCTGGGCTTTTTCTTCTGATTATCAGTTTGACTGTACTTTTTTTTTTTTCTCTAATTACAGTCTTAAATATCAACAAAAAAATTCCATCTCTACAGTAATACAGTTTTTAAGCATGTGGCTTGTCTCTGATATTCTTTCTACTAAATCTAAAGACCTGCTTGCTTCATTTTTGTTTAATATTTGATGTACATATAAGTGTATAATAAAAAGAGCATAGATGATGTCATCTAGTATCGTAGTATTTAGTGTGTGTGTGGGTGTAGACGCTTCCAGTACCTGGCCCTCTCCCATACAGGGTTTTAAAACTTTCGATATTCAGATAATCTAACAGTCCATTGAATGATGTGAGACTATATAAAATAAAGTAAGAATATTGAGTTATGAAGGGAATTATCAGTAAAATTTAGGCTTATTTTTAAAATATGTACTGGTATGGTTTTAAAATATTTAATTCATTATTGTCAAATAGTAGAATTTAAAGCATTAAAAATCAGAATCTTGAGTTTAAAAGTAGTATAGTAATAATACCTCTTGCACATTCTTCTTACCGTAACTGTACCTCAGACTATATAGAGGTTGCAATGTAATTTTTTCTGGTGAGTGGATCATGAAAACCAAGCAAGTGTTTTGGGTTTTGTAGTTATTATAGGTAATAATTATGCACACCTGAATTATGTACAACTGTTACACAGTTACATAAACAATGTACATCTGAGACTGTTGACTTTTTCTTTATAGTTATGGCATATGTTCTGTAGTGAGTATAGTTTTTATTTTTCAGAGAGGTCGCATGGAAAATAAGAAGTGATGAAATGCATACATTGTGTTTTCAAAAGTATGGTGAAACATTATAGTACTATTAGCGTTATTACTTCCATAGCTGTTTTTGCTTTTATAACAGCATTAGAATGCTAAAATAAAACCAGCCAACATTAATGAATAGTTAATAAAGCCAGAAAACTATACAGAATCCATGAAGACCTTAGTGTGGGGAGTGTGCTGTCTGTTTCTAATTTAACCTGTTCTCAGATTACTATCAGGAACTGTTCTAAGTTTGTCAAAGACTTTGAGAGGTCTACAGTAGATTTTGATGGTAAAACTTACCTTTCCTAAACTAAATTTCATTCTACTGATTTTGTTTTTTTTAAAGGTAGGTAAAAAGTGAAAGAAGTAATCAATAAATAATTTTTGATAGCTTTGGAAGTCAATAAGAAGATGTTTTGAATTTACAGGGGGTTTGAGTGTGTCAGAAGCAAAAGAGCAGGTCTAAGGAGGCACTTAAAGGTTTGCAAGGTAAGTTCATAATAAAATAAGAGGACTACTGACTTAAAAAAAAAAAAAAAAGCCCTAGAACTTCAGGCATGCCAACTGATTCGGAAAAGACGGAAATGAAAAAGATCTCCAGGAGCAGGAGGTAACTGTTTTGAGGTGTGGTGGTAGCGTGCCTAAGAAGATTGATGAACAATATTTAATTTGAATTCTCAAAGGACAGGTTAGTCTGCTTTCATTTACGTATGCTAGTTTTATATGTTGTTTCTTAATAGGCCATCTACTGTTATCAGTGAACTTTATTCTAGATGTATACATACATTTTTTTTCCTCCTCACCTCAGTCCTCACACATGATCTGCTTCTTCCTTGTTGGCTTCGTAACAAGCAGACAGTGACCTGTGGGAAAGCAAAGCAAATAACTCCATATAGTATGCAAGATATTAGTTGTGAAAATGGAGAGTTTGAGACTGCCTGTTGTACCTTGTGAGTCCAGTACAGGCGATAATATCCTCAGTGGGTTACCATTTAAAAACACTTTGTCTACGTATCATCAATGAACTCGACCGGTGATGGTGCATCACCTTACAAACTGTCTTGAACCATGTTTTTGTTTCTACGCTGCTTTGAAACATTACATAGGTTTCTGTTGCACACAGAGGAGCGTTGCTAGCATCAGCTGTTGTTTTGTTTAAAACTGTGTAAGTTGCACAGACCATTAGTTTTCATCGCTGCTTTGCCTCCCCTCAGGGATCTTTTCTCATGCCAGTTATTACTTCATAACGTGCTTAGCTGCCTGCTAAGGTCATTGTTGAATGATCAGTCCTGCAGGTGAGCCTCCTGCATCTAGTCTGCGGGTTTTCCCCTCAGCGGGATGAAGTCAGTGTTGTCATCCTGCCCCAGAGAAGCCTGATTACCAGGCCTTGGCCTGCTCCTTGTCTTTCCCTTTGCTGTCTCAGTGCCAGCCCGATGGCGTTTCATTCAGCGTTTCAGAGTAACCTCCTCGTCCCCGCTTTTGGCCTTGCTGGCAACCTGCAAAAGTCTATATTCAATGTGCTGTTCGGGTGTTACTTGTAGAATCACTTAGGTTGGAAAAGGCCCTTGGGATCATTGAGTCCAACCATCAGCTCCACTCTACAAAGTTCTCCCTTACACCATATCCCTTAACACCACATCTAAATGAGTCTTAAGCACATCAGGGATGGTGACTCCACCACCTCCCTGGGCAGCCTATTCCAGTGTCTGACCACTCTTTCTGTGAAGAATTTTTTCCTAATGTCCAGCCTAAACCTACCCTGCTGCAGCTTGAACCCATTCCCTCTTGTTCTATCACTAGTTACCTGTGAGAAGAGACCAGCACCAACCTCTCTACAATGTCCTTTCAAGTAGTTGTAGAGAGTGATGAGGTCTCCCCTCAGCCTCCTCTTCCTCAAACTAAACAGTCCCAGCTCCTTCAATTGCTCCTCATAAGATTTATTCTGCAGGCCCTTCAGCAGCTTCGTTGCCCTCCAGCACTTCGATATCTCTCTCGTATTGAGGTGCCCAGAACTGGACACAATACTCAAGGTGTGGCCTCACCAGTGCTGAGTACAGGGGGACAATCAGCTCCCTACTTTTGCTGGTCGCACTATTTCTAATTATTTCTAACTTGGTGATTATATTCCCTCAAATTCCTTTTACATTTTGCGGTGAGAGCGCGGTTGCGGCTGACAGTGAGGCCGGCCATCTCCCTCCTCACGGGCCAGCTCTGCCCACTCCTCCCCAGACCGGCACCGGAGAGTGAGCGGGGTCTCATGTTGATCTGATGAGTCTGGTGGAAAGGTGAGGAGCAGCAGAGGACAGGGCCTGGGCCCAGAGCTGCCAGCGATGTAGCTCAGCCCAGGACCATGGGGACAAGCCTGAGCTGAAATGGCTCCTGGGCCTGTTGGTGGCAGTCACAGGTGGGGCTGGTTATGGCGTTTAAGGACGTGGTGTCCTCAGGGCCCTGACACTCCCTCTGACAGACATCCACGATGATCCCATCCTGGGTTAAAATTGCATATCGTGCTAGTTGCAGCGTTGGTTTGTTGTTATCATGCCCAAGTGCGTTACAGAAAACGTAGTAGTTTCATCTTCTTTAACTGTTACAGCAGCAATAACCTTGAGTGTTTCAGCATGCATTCGCTGGTTCCTTATCTTTTACAGTCCTTTTGTGCTTGGGTTCTTTGGCTTCTTTAACTGTGGCACTGGCTGTTTTCTCTCTGGTGCTTTCCCTTCTCCTCTGCTCAAACTGAGGGCATACATCAGGCATATATATACACCTCATCCCTTCTAGAACCTTTTTGAGCTAAGTAACGTGATATGAGCGGGGATGCACAATCAAATGGATGTAAACTAATCTTTCTGCTTGACTGAGAAGGTGTAGCCTATATACATAACGATCATTTTTACGTAATGTGTTATTACTGAGGCATATGAATATTGGAATGTATGTGTATCTAGTTTAGGGTAAAAAAACGCAACAAGATTTCCTAGTAGCATTTTCAGATTTTAATGAGGCAGTGTTGTTTGGATGCTAGCAGAGTCTCTGGCACACATTCCCGGTTATGTCAAAATAAAAAAGGGTGTTCCAGAGAAGGAAGCGTCCTTTTCCAAATTATGACTGCATTTTTTAGCCTGGTTTCTTACAGAAACAACTTTGCAAAGTCACACTGTGTGCCTGTATGTCTTTTCTTCAAACTTTTAACTTGGCCTTTAGCAGTCAGGTTTATTACAAAAATGCAGATCTCAAATATACTAAAGACTCAACAAATTTCATGCAAATGTTACTTAGGTACAGAAAAGAAGTTCTGTAAATCATTCTGGCTTTGAAGAAGTTGTTCTGAGAGTTCACACATTAGCGGAGGATCCATATATGAGCAAATCCTTAGTAATACCCCAGCTGTAAGAAAAGCTTCTCTTGGAACTGGCGTCTCCTTAGACATCATGATTATTCAGAATTTGTTACTTCTGGAAGTAACTAAGGTATATAATGCTTGGTTATCATGTGTTCTGTTGTTTTTCGGTGTACCTTTGGCTACTGAATACTCTACGTGGACATTAAGTATCCTCTGAAATACTTGTCCATTAATTTTACCAGCAACTTCACTGTGTTAAAATTGCATTCCATCTGTTCAGCTGAAAGTACGAGAACCTTTAAGAAATGTAACAAACTTTGAACAAGTGATTGTTTGAGTTAGATAAGTATAGAATTAGCTTTTGCCACACATTCTTATTCCAATTAACTATATTGTGAAGACTGAAGTAGACTAAAAATCTGGGATAAAGTTCCATCTTATCAAGGGAGCAGACTTTCATGTTTAGAATTCCAAATTATTATTATTCTTCAAGCAAGGAGCTTGACTGTACTACCCGAGAGCGAGTTTTATGATGACTGCACTTAAGGTGAACACTTGCTGAAGGTTTTATCCCAAAAGAAAGGGTAAAGTCCAAATGCAGAATTATAAGCCGCAGGTTCTAAATCTCACAAGGAATCTCACAAGTAGTCAGAAATGTTTAATGGGCTACTTTCATAGAGGCTCTAAAAGATAACGATGAAAAGCAAATAAATCTGCATTTGCTCAACAAGGGTATAGATATTCGTTGCAATAATTTTAAAGATCCTCAAATGAAGGATCACCGAAACGTGTCATAATCATACATGGAGTCACGCTATATTGATCATCAGGCATGTTTCTCTTTCAAATAAGTTAAGTTGTTAAAGAAATGCAACTGGAGCTTAAGGAACACGGAAGTTGCTGTGAGCCTATAGATTTCTCTGTGTTTTGTTCCATTTATCTTAGAAGACGTGATGGTATGTTATAAAAGAAACCTCCTAATTTTGACCCTGGGTGTATTTCCATCCTATTTATTTATTGAATAAGATTGAATTACTAGTATTCATAATGTCAATTACAATGATGCCTACAAGACTTTTAAAATATTAAAACATTTATTTAAAACGATTGCTTACAATTTATTATGTTGGTAATGACCTCTTATGTTAACATAATAAATACCTTGCAGCACTGTGAAAAAATAATTTGCAGTTGTATGGTGACTTGCGGCTTGCATGTTTAATTCTGGGAAGAGCCACAGTGGTAGAGATTACTTCATGGCTTGAATGAGTCAGATTGTTTGCTGTATTTGTGTAGTGCTGTTTTCTGTGTCACTGCTTAATATCTAGAAACGTTAGAACAGCATTAGTAGTATAGAAATTGTTTCATGTATTTTCAGAGTTGCTTGATCAATAGTCTTCTGAAAATGCCATCTTTCTCAAGCCGATAACTAATTACCCTCTAAGCAAATTTTTTTTTCTCTTGAATTCTCTATTAGGCACGATAATAATATGCAGATGAAATAACAGATGTTCAAAAGAGGTAGTAAAAATAATAAGAGACTAAATATTATGATTCCTGAATGCATGGTATGAATAGGTCAGGAATGGTATACAAAGAAAATGTATTTTGAGAAAGTGCAAGAGTGGTGCAGTAATTTAATGTTAGTCTTCAGCATTTGAAATATTTTTCTTTGCTTTTCTAGGACTAAAGTGTAAATGCATAGATTGACAAAAGACTGAACTGTTGTTCACATACAGATTAGCTTTTCATTTGTATTTGAAACATGTACTGGGGTTTCAGACTCACTCTTGTTGCAGTTATGACAGCTGAGCAATAATATATAAATTATTACTCAAGTAATGTTTTTAATAGGACTACTGTGGCTTAGCATAATGTGAATAAAAGTGTTAGGTTGGGTTTATAGAAGATAAACTGTAGTGATGGATGCGCCTCTAACATACCATCAGACATTTTAGTAGTCAGAAATATTTTTATTACAGATTCTGTTCTCACCAGTGTGGCTAGAATTACAGCTAATGCAGTCAGTGAGAGAAAGGGAAATGAGAGAAGACTTGGGTGCTCACACAAGAAAAATTCCGTGAGGAAGAACAATGAAGACGAGGAACCTGAGGTGTTCTTGTTCCTCATTGTATAGCCTGGTCCAGAGTAATTTTAAAACTTTGGCAAGGTGACAGTTTCTCATGGCAAGGTGAAATTGCAGTTTGTCGAAATATTTATCGTTGTGCCACTTCAAGTCCCTTAAAGGCACGGTTTCATGCTGGGTACAAATGCTAGATGAGCTCAGGTGGGAAGGCTGCCTTGTTGTTAACTGGAACTAGGTAAGAAAGGGGATTGCCAGGACATTCCTGCTGGAGGGGCAGGGCTTTCTGCCTTGTGATGCTAATCTCTCTGGTAGTACTTTAGGAAAAGGGAGGATGAGAGATAATGGTGTTAGGATATTTGGGAAACGGTCCTTTCCTCGAGGCTGAACTGTCACTCATTTACAAGCCACTGAGCTAAGGCTTGTAGATCATCTGAATTGGTACTTGTTATTGCAGTGTCCAGGTAAATAAACCTGCTTCTGTAGAAACAGATGTGCTGGTTTCTATTGCTGCTGGAGCTTGGGTCCTAGTGCAAGGAGAGAGGCCTTGCTGGGAGGCATAGATGGTGCTCCAGGCAGGGTGTGGAGCGTGGTTGACATGCTGTGATGTCCGAACCCTGACCACCAGTCTGGAAGAGTCAACCTGCTGTAGGGCTGGGCTGGTGGCTGGCTGGCTGGCTAAGGCATTAAGTGGGGCAGTTCTGATCTTGTGGCAAGACCGATGCATTAGTAGGCTCACTTAATTCCCATATTAAATACTGAGGTAACTTGCCAGACACTTGGTTGCGGTTGAAAGAGACAAATCTGTTACTTGCCCTTGTCTTTTTGTGTCGTGTCCAGTGTGTGCGTTCCTTCATAGCAGTTCAGTTTAGGACTAAACTGAAGGTAGAATGAAATTAGAAAAAGGTAGTATATACAGAAGCTGGAAAGGAGTATTGAGGTTTCTGGTGTTTTCACATTAAATAAGACACCCCCTTTTCCATAAGCTGGTAATCACGCAAAGGAGGATGTAGGGATCACGTGTGGAATCATCACAAATTGATGGAGGGATCACCTGTGGAAGCCAAATCACCATGTGCATAGTGCAAGTTATTGCCAGTCATTGCCAGATGAAAAGGTAAACAAACTTGCTGCTCAATTAAACCATGCCCCTTGCATCTCGGATTTTATTTCTGCATGTCTGAGACAGGTTTCAGCTGCTGTTCAGTTGCTTGGTTTCGCATTTCACTTCAAGGTGGAAAATTTTCAGTAGACTCTATGAATGGAAAAAAAAAAAAATTAATCCTGATGGATATAGTGAACATGAGATACTGAGGATGGTGTAGGGGTTTGACCAATGCTTTTCTGAACAAGTCTTGCAAGTTGACTAAATGAAAATGTGTTTGTGAAACTGTAGGAAAGCGATCCTGCTCAGCTGATACTGCTTAAGCTGTTAAAGAAGTCTGCTCTCTCATCTAGGATTCCTTTCTGCCTTTTTTATCCCTTGTTTTTACAGGGCACTTTAATTTTATCATAATAATTCTCACTGTTGATCAAGAAGGTTACTTTGTTTATTTTGCTTTACTGAATGGCATTTTCTGGTTTTATGTGTTGGAGGTGTTTACAGTCTTTGTTTCATTTCTTCTAACAGGAATTCCTTACATTTTAATTTTTAAAGTTTTGCCTGGCTTATGGTTCATCTTCCCTTGTTATGTTTTCAGCTGAATTTCCTGCAGTGAAAATGCAATCTTGTAAGAAAGTTAGAATTACACTCTTCCTATTTGTTTAGATAATCAGGCACTCTGCAGCAGTTGCACTAGAGAAATTTTGATGATTAAAAATTGAGAGAATGTGGTTAAGATGTGTAATTTTTATTAGCTTTAAACAAATTTAGCTCTAATTTGATGATGATCTGATAAGGGGCAAAGAATTGATTCATTTAGCAGCTGTAGTTATTAACTCAGAGTAGTATAACCGGAGAATTGAGTTGATGCTTCTGGTTTTTGAAATCACAGTGGTACATATTTGGTTTTGGTAGTGGAGTTTTCAAATCTCCTTCAGAGCAAGATGATTTTCTAGCTGTGTTGAAACACAGCTATTTTGTTATTATGTTTGTTTTATGTTTGTTAAATTTATGTTTGTTATATGTTTCTTGTTTTATGTTCCTTTATATCTGATCTTTCCAAGAGATTCTACTCAACAGTGTGAAGTTTGTTGAATTCTGCGCTTTAAAGATTTTTGTTTTAAATTCTGCTGCACTCCCTTTTCCTCTGAGCGTAAGACTCAGTGCTCCAAAATCTTTTTCACCCATTTGAGACTGTTTTCACAGTTCTTCAAAAAGTTAAGGAATTATTCCACAAGTACTTGTTCAGAGATGGAGAAGGATTATCCCGCTGTTAATGCTTCGAGTTGTCATGCATCTCAGATAGAAGAACTCATTCGTCTGAGTGTCGATGATGAAATTAGAGCTTTCAGATAAGGTTGCTTAGCATGAAATTCAAGTAACCACTGAACAGAAAGTTTATTTAAACAGCTTATTGCAGATCAGATCTAGAAAGAAATAAAGAACTGACCCTGACAGTGAGATAAATTCAGTTGTGGGTTCTCTCAGTGCGTCTTCTCATACAGAAAAGGAATTTCTGTAAAGAAATGAAGAGTGGAGCTGCTGTCTGGCAGTAGCTTCAGATTCTGCCTGATGCAGTGATGAATGATGAGGCAATTGAGAGGGTTCACCACCTGGCAGACATTTGCGTAGTTTGGGACATCTAATACTTGATCGTGTTTAGATAAGTATTCTAGAAATTAGAAAAAAGACTCTAACTTGACAGGGTGTATAAATACTGTAGTTCTTCGAGATTTTTTTGTTGTTGAAACACAGACACTGGTGGTAAATCTGAGGTTCCACATGATGCTCTATGCCAAATAAAATGTTGTTGTAATTTGCTTCCAACTGTTCAAATAGGGTTTGTGCACATCTTGAGCGATTCTTAAGAGTCTGGCTGTTTCCTCCTTATGGCTTGCCGGTGGTTCCCTGGGCAGAAGAAAGGTTTAGAAAACTGACGATGACACATTGGTGCCCTGTTCTTGTACTGGTGTCTTCTGCTTGTTTCTGAGATAAGGCACTGCAATGAAAAATTAATAGTGTGCATGACACAGGATAAAATAAGGAGGACTTGATAAATGTGGGTTTCTTATTCTCCTCAAGGAATTGATCTGGAACAAACTGTAGCTTATTTACTAAAAAAAAAAAAAAGCTCTTTTTTTTTTTGTTACTGTAAATGGATAGTTTTAGTATACAAACAACTTCCCTCATGAATCAGTTGTTTTCTTAAAAGCTTAAACTGAGATTATATTGTTTTAAACACAGTTGTCGGGGTGACATGAGATGATCAATAGTTTTGTATCCACTTGCCGCGCCGATTTATTTCTGTAGTTTACTGTTTCCCAAGAATCTCTTACTCATTGATTGCTTATGCCTTAGATGCTGTGCAAATATTTATTAATTTGAATTCATTAATCTAATTATTTGGTTCTTGGTTTGTTCTTTTTTTGTGTGCTGAAACGTCTTTTGTTTAGGATAGATAGTCACTATGTATATGTAGCATGTAGGATGTAAGTTGGAGAAATAACTATAGATGTCCCAGCACAGCCAGGGAAAAAGGGAGGATTGTCGGGCTGCCTCCATTTGCCTTTTAGCTGTCTTGAATTACCTTCTGTCCCAGTCCAATAGCAGTTTGCCCATGGAAGCCACCAGTATGTGTTTTGTAATGTCACATACCTGTTTGTCAGTCCCCCTCGTTCTCTGCACCCATAATGTCAGCCTCGGCCAAGCATTCACTAAGTTGCCTGTGAAGCTGCCACAGCATCCTACATACTGAATTGCGTTTGGCGTCTCTGTCAGCAGGCGACTCCTCTGAATAATCCTCATTTTACCATGCGACCCGTCCCCTACTTGTCCCTCATACAGTTGCTGCTGCTTCTTCCCACAGTCCAACCAGCATCCTCCAATATTTATCTAATCATCTTTTCCTTGACAGCCTAGAGTTGAAAGGCTTTCTGACTTACCACATTGTGTGATGGTTCTGATCCTTCATATGCCTTTCCTTAGACTACATAATAGTGTAAATTTTAGCATAATGTGTTTTTTTTTCCTCTGAAGCAGAATTCCTGATGACTTTGAAAGGAAATTAGCTTCAGTGGTGAATTATAGGTTAAACTGATACTAAATTAATACAAAATTTTATAGTCTTTGATTATGTTGGATGTTTTACGTAGACTGTTACAGACTTTAATCCCAGATGGCTGGGGAATAAGGAATTACTAAACATTGTTATTAATTATTATTAATACTAACTAGAACCAAAAGGAGACAAATTAGTTTTGTGTCACATGCTTTTTCAGAGTTAATACAATTTGTGAATGTGTGTGCAGAAAGGTTGCCAGATTGTTTATTTTCATTATTCATTTGTCTTTGTTGGCTGACCTCTGCATCCAGGATGATTCACTAACGCTGGATCTAGTTTCTTATATTTTTACTTTCCTTTACTGATAGAAGGAGCACATTACATTTCTGACATAACTTAAGCCTTGTAAAATGAACCAGTGTAGTTATTAATGGATTTCATCAGCTAATCTAGTGGCTTTAGAAAATGTCAGCATGTGTTGAATACAGTGCAGGCTTAGCTGTCTGCTTCACGTGCTTTTATATTCAGATTTAACTGTGAATCAGTGTGTTTTGAGTGGAATGTGCAACAGGAAGAATATGATTTTGAACAATTTCAGCATTGTCATTATATGCAAATGCATGTATAAGTTTGTATGAGGATTTTATATGAGAATCTAGGCTTTGGCCACCCATATGCAGATAGGCAAGTAAGGGAAGCCACAGGGAGTGATAATTCTGCAATTTTACAGTAAGTTCCAAAATGCTGTTTTATTTGTTGGGTTTGTGAGTTTTACACTTGATAGCATTTATAACACTGTGTTAACGCACTTCATAACATGTCTAATGAATTCCAACAGTTTAAGGAATTTGCTGGGCACAGTGAATTGAAATCTGTTGGTTACAGTGGAAAGCAGAGACTAAGAAGACTGTAATGGGGGACACATGAAACCCTTGTCATCTGTTCAGCAGAGCCGCAGCTTCAGATATTTTTGCAGTTGTCCATAGATCAGAGGCTCTACCATCATGGTTTTTACTTGCTATTGGATGAGATTTTAGCATACTTGTACACTAGATAACTTTCCTCTTAGTTTGTTGTGTTCAGGGTGCATTTAGGCATAATAACAAACATGATCTAAACTGAAGCTACTACTGAGACATGTGGGTCCCTACCAGGCATTCCCAGTATTTTCTTTTTGTGGAATATACTGATCATGTGGCCACAAGGTGAGTCAATTCATTTGGATGAAAAGAATAGTTTCCCTACAAATGAGCCAGCTGAATCAACTTAACTCTGGGGACTCATGCTATCTGGGCGCACGAGATGCGGGAAATGGGGACTGAAGATCAAGAGTGAGGGGAGAAGCGAGTCTGCAGCTTTGGTGGTAGCTACCTGCTAGATGGACATAGCTGAAGCATCAAATTAAATTTGCAGATTGCAGAAATGTATAAACCGATTCAAGCAGCATTTTCCTCCCTTCCCCATGCTGCTCATTTTCTCCTCTGTGCTGTTGTAGCACACATGTTAGTACAACCATATATGAACTGGATTGGGAAAATGATCTAGCTGTGAAGTAACTTGAGCAAAAAATTCTTGAGATGGATCAGTTCCCTATCATGTTGCAACGGTCATGAGAGGATGGGAACAGCTGGACATAGGCAGGGATCTTCTTAGGCAGACATTATTCTTGCTGAGATGGATTTCAAATGTAGGCACAGATACACAGAGTGATGCTGGTAGAGAGAAATGGGCAGGCCTGTGGCCTCTGGAGTTGAGGAGACAGGTGACCAACAAAACCACTGATGGGGAAGATTTGAGATAAAGTTTGTAGAGAAAAGAAAAAGATCTTAGAGAAGCAGTTTGAGGAGGACACGTGTAGAAACGCTTTGGCATAAGAAAGAGGTTTGAGAATGGTATTGAAGGAAGGAGGACTGGGGAAGAGCAGCCCTGGCCTCGGAATGAGCTTTGTGGACAGTCTTGGATATAAATGGACCTCAGATTTTAGCAGCTTTCTGTTTACAGAAGCAAATCAGGGATATGATTTTTTTTTTTAAGTTTCTCCATAAAGAATGATGTAAAAAAAATTCAAGTTAGCATGCATGGTCAGTTTTGTGATCTCAAATTCAATGTGTGATGTTAAAGTTGCATAATTATCTTGTCCTTTTTGCCTTGTGGAGTGATGTTATTTTGTAAGAATTTCATTTGGCGACCAGTGTAATCAGCAGTATGTTCTTTGCAGTGACAGTTCATTCCATTAATTTTTATTCCTGGCTTAGCAATATTACAGGGAGTACATTTATGAATATATTTTGGTGGCTTGTGTTTTCATTGGATTGCCTGGAATTTTTTTGATGCAAAAATGAAAGATGAATTGGTAGACTGAGATGTTTTGATAGATGAGAGAAATCCTTCAAAAATCAGTACTGAAGACTGATACATGTACATGTTTTATACCTTTTACAAGGTTGATATAGCAACAAAGAAACTTAAGAGAACAAGAAAAAAACCAGCTGCTTCTCATTCTAGCTCCTCCTAGATCTTTCTGCTTTGATCAGCATCATTGTATGTAGATTTGGACTTGAGGGCACTGAATGGTTGCCAGGAGAAATAAGATGGGACATTTCTAGATGGATTGCTTGCAGTTTTCTTCAAGTGTGTAGTGGCAAAAAGTTATGTAAGGTGTTATCTGGGGATTTGAAGGAAGGAGGAATGGGGAAGGGGGATAGCAAATGATAGAATAAGGTAATTGCTCAGGTGCTTTCCTCTTGTGTGTGCTTATAAGTGTGTTGGTTTTTGTTTTGTTTTGTGGTGTTTTTTTTCCAAAACGAAATAGTTAAAATTGAAGAAAGTGAACTAAGAGGAATTTCAGGGTACAACTTAATGATGTAGGGACTGTCAGGGAATATGGACTTAAAGAATTGCTTGGGTGTTGTTTTCTCATTGTACCTCTTCTACCATTGTGCTGTGGCAGTATTTTATAGTGTGCTCTGTGAACTGTGTTGGTAACATAACTCCAGTTTAAGTCCCGTCCCTGCCACTCCGTCCAACTACTGCTATCTCCTTCTACACAACTTTTCTATGAATTGTAGCTTTTATTGTCCTTTCTGGTGCTAAATCTCTTATACAGGATCTGAGTTTCCCATCTTGACACTGCTCTGGCATGCACATGCATTTTGTAATGCATGGAGAATGTAAAACTTGTGGCTCTTCGTTCTGTCTCTGTCACTTTCCTTTATGACCCTCCCTGATCTCTCTTCTGTTGTTAAACCAATAAAATTGAAATCTTGATTGAAATATAAAATTGCAGTTTTGTTTTTCATGCATTTACTGCTGTTACTGTCTGAAGAATGAACGCTGTTCTCTGGCTAACAAACTTTTAAGCCATGGTTGTTTAGTGAAATGTAATTTGTCTTAAATTTGTTTTTCCTTTTTGATTAGCCTACAGGAAAAAAATGATACATTTAGTTACACTTTTGCATTTCATTATGTGAGAAAATAGCCTATCAAATATCCTATTAACTAAAGAGTGTGTTTTACCTTTTGATTTGTGCCAAACTGCTTTTGGATGAAGATTAGTAATCAAGAAAAATGAAAGCTGACACTCTGAAATGGTTTAAAATATAACTGTTAATCATTGTTACTCGAGAAGAGTATCAAAATAGGTTTAACACTTCAAATTACTGTCATTATTAAGCTTTCCTGATGTTATCCTTCCCATCATTCCTAGTTGTTTTATCGACTACAGATGATTTAATTATTATGTGTAACAACTGCATGAACTGAATTGAAGAAGGCAGTCCCTTCTGCTTCTGTAGTGGGTCATACCGCCTGGGTCAACATTTGATTGATCGGTTCAGTGATCAAGTTGCTGTACTTAGCCAGTGATTTGCCTCCGTTTTATGATATATTTTTCTACTAAAGTTTCAAAGCCATATTTTTTTACTTCTCTATTGAATTTAGACTGTTTTATTAAACTTAGCCCTTAATATAACTCTTGGCATTTTCCACATTTTTAAGAATACACTTAATGTTTTTAAATATTAAATATGATAAATGAAATATAAGCATATATTTTCTTAATTTTAATTCATCATGATTCATCTGGGTGTGTCTCTCCTATTCTTCTGTTTGTTGAATTGTCTGTAACCTCTTATTTTCTGATTCCAAGATTTACTTCTACCATGCTATATGCAGGAAAAAAGCTGAGAATTAATGGCAACGTTGAAGGGCAGGTTAACTTTTTAGCTTAAGACATACAAGTAAAGGAGTCAAAAACATTATTGATAATATTTCAGTCTTTTACCCTACTCTGCCTTCATGTTTTTTCAGTCATAAACCTCTGGCAAAAGTACTGTGTTTTCTTCATGATTTCATGGTAACATAAAGTTTAATGAAAAGAAAACCCGCATAACGCCAAAACGCTTTTAGTTGTGATAGAGTTCAGTTCTGAACAGGAAGTAATTATTTATTAAAAGACAGTGTAGATTTAAAAATGATTTTGTTCTTCAAAATGTTTTAACTTATCCTGGCTGTGAGTCAGAAAAATTATAGAAAAGACATTTTTCTCTTTGTATGTATCTTGTATGTTCAATTCCAGTGTTAACAGCTTCAGTAAAATTAGTTTTCTGCAGTCACGTAGCTTTCCGTAGTGAAGACAGCTATTTAAATATGTAAAACATGACTGCGATTTACCCAAATTGTGAAATGAGTCTTTAAGAAAGATTTAAATGTGTATTTTCGAATTCTCTAGCTCTATTATAATTAACTTCTGTTGGTTTGTATTTCTTCTCTTTACATAAAAACAAATAGAATTCCTTCTGTTGTAGTTGTGATTGTAGATTTTGTGCCGTGGATTCTGTTCAATACATATGTATTTTTTTTCTTTTCTTCACAGAAAACCAGCTTTTTGGATGCCCTATTGGGAGATGTATCTTTAACATGGATTATGTGTTTGGTCGTCTTCTACAGCCCGAGGCAACAGTGTGTGTGCTACATATGATAGAAGAATTAATTGTGCGAAGAGACAAGGCGAATGGCTATGTCACAATAAGAAGCTGGTTTAAAAATGTTTGTATTTCATGCCAGTAATCCAAGGCTGGGGAAGCCTAGTAAGCCGAACAGTTGAAAAAGTTAATTTTTTTTAAAACCCGGTTCAAAAAGAACAAGTAGTCAATGTATATTTTACTGTGTTCCCCGATTATTTAGCATTGAATCTTTTATTACACTGAAATCATGGTGTGAGGATTGGTAGACAACAACGCTCCTCCCCCCCCTCCCCGCCCCTCAATTCCCAACACACATCTAGCAACTAAAGACTGTGTCAAGATGACCTCTGAGGAAATGACAGCTTCTGTTCTTGTCTCTGTGGCACAGGGTAAAGTGATACCTGCTCAGTCAGCTGGAGATGAAAATACTGAAAATGCTTTGGACACCAGTGTTATAAAAAGACATACTGCCAGGCCGGGAAGGCAAACCACACACGCTCTCTCATACTTACACAGACTTGAAGAAGAAAGTCTTCAGGGCTCAGTGCCCAAAATATTCTCTCTGGCGAAAGAACAAGTGACTAATGACAATAGTAATGAAAACTTCTGTGAGAGGAACAGCTCCATCCCTGATTCAGTGGAATTTCTTAACATTAACTGTAACATTGTACCGAAAAGCTACAGGAGTAATATCCCGTGCAGCCAGTTGTATAAATCTTATGATCCTTTAGCAGGGGGAGAGGCATGCCTGGAAACTGGAATTCCTGTTTCACTGGAAAGAGCCATGCTTGCTGAAATTCAGTTGAAAATGAATGGATCTTCGTTAAGAAACCAGACAGCAGTAAATAAGAATGACAGCAATGATACTGATAAAGTGGCCTTTTTTCACTTTCATTGTGCTAGTGAAAGGAACATATCAAAGGCTTTGTGCAGTTTACACAACGGCTTCATTTTGGATGACTGCTTGCAGCCAGTAAGTGTTGGCGATGGTAACACCGCTGGTTCCCCGGCCTGCGCTTGCAGATTAATGGAATTGACAGATAGTTGTGAGAATGAAAATGGGCAGCAGGTATATGAAGACGCTTTAAGGGATAAGTATTTATGTCTGGAAAGAGCACCACGAAAGGTTAAAGTGACATGCTCAGGTCACAACTTTTGTGGAAATAACTTTACTGGAAGAATGCCCTCAAAGCCCTTTCTGAGCCATTTTGAAGACTGTAATGATAACTGTGAAGAAGAGATGGAAGAAGATTTTTTTAGAAACAAAAAGGAACGTTCTACTTTATTAATAAGACGTTTCTGTAAAAATGATAAAGAGGTGAAAAAATCAGTTTATACTGGAACAAGAGCAATTGTTAGGACTTTACCTTCAGGACACATAGGAAACGTTGCTTGGAATTATGTTGAGCAAAGGAGAAACAACAGTGGCTTGAAGTTTTCTAGGATTACAACAGAACAGCTAACTGTAATTCAGTCCTTAATAAAATCGGAATTTAATTCCTTTCTTGAGAAGTCTTTATGGTATGAGGTAAGCTTTTCATAGTGTTGGTTTTTTTATGGTTTTTTTTTTTTTTTTTTTGGTAAAAGTTTTGATAACCTGGTGACCTTTTCATTAAAAAAAAAAGCCTTCAACTAGTAAACAGTTAGTAACACTGAATAGGATGTTTCAATTAACCACGTTAAACCTCATGTTGAACACTGCTTTTTAGATAGAAGAATTTATTTTCATCCTTTAAAATTCATTTGGGTTTAAAATAGGCACGGGGTGAAATGTATAATTTTATATCTGTATAAAATTTATACATACATATGTATGCATATACATATATATATACAAAATTAGGTATATATACATAGACATATGTGTGTATATATATGTATGTATATGTCTTTATATATATTATTTATACATAAGAATGTAATATACCTGTATACAGATATAAAAAATTTATACATATTTTATAGTTTTATTTTTAATAGAAAATGTGTATAATATGCATTTATATTTATACATGTATATGTAAAAATAGATGTACTAATATATATTATAGATATACATTGTTGAATATATATGGCATATATGTGTATATAAACATTTGATGGATATATTAATGATATAATAATTCCATGGAATAAATTGTATAAAATGGTAAGTGGTAGTATTAGATCACAGTGAAAAATTTTGTTACTCTAAAAAAGAAAGCATAGTATTTTCCTTAAGTTACCCTTATTTACAATGCTTCTACGCTTGCAAATAACTTTAAGAAATTACATAATAGTTGAATAACATATAATAATACGCTGATAATGCCCTGTTTTGTATTCTCTTAAATTAGAGAATACAAAAAGTTCTAAGTTTAGAACGAAATAATGAATACATAAATTATTATTGTAGAAATGACATAGCACATCCTTAATAAATTGCTTTAAGTAGTAAAAGATTTTCTGTGATGGTAGTAATTAAATAGTTGTCTATGGAATCTGTAAAAGAGATTCTGACCACTGATTCTCAAGGGTTCATCTGAAATGTGACTACTGAGAAAGAAAGGCCAGCAGGATAATCATCAAGAGAAACTCTTTCAAGGAGACTAGTAGAAGAGGTGTTTACTGAGCTTAGCAAAAAAAGGTGGTGTGATTTTTCTCTGCCAAAATGTGTGAATAAGCTCTAGGGAGGGGAAAATAACCAAGGTAAGGATAGTGTGGACAGATAAGCTATTCTTCTAAACTAGTCCTGAATAAATGTAGGTTGAAAACTGGAAGAAACTTCTAGCAGTTAGTGCTCAGACTCTGCAACAGCTTTCAGCAGGACTGAAATGGAGGAAAACTTACTTGTATAGAATCATAGAATCATTTAGGTTGGAAAAAACCTTTAAGATCATCAAGTCCAACCGTAAAATTGATTATGAAATTTTGTCAGTGATAATAGAATAGTAGACTTGGTGGCTCAGGAGCTCTGTATGACAATTGTGCCCTCTAGTACTATCCTCATATCCTTCTAGAAACTGTTATTTTTTCTGTTCAAAGAGTTGATTGAAAAGTTCTACGAACATTTTTGTCAGGTTTTTGCACTAGGTTGCAAAACTTTGTGGCTTCATAATTGTGATATTCACTGTCCTAGTCAGTGGAAGCTCAAACTTGCTGGTACAGAGTGTGGCCTGAGTGGTGCAGAGTCACCCCCCTGTGAGGGGATGAATGTGAGCCATGTATTTAACTAGTATAGTATCTGCTTAGTACATTTGTATTATCATTAAAATCTTTTTTTAGGGAGGAAAGGGAGACTGTTTTGTAGCCGAGATCTAGCGTAATTTTCATTCATACACATATGAAAAGGGAAGCATGTGTTTAGGTTTCTTCATTAGGCATTTCCAGTTTGACTTGGAGTTCTTTTAACATGCATGCCTGTTTCACTACTTTCCACCACTGCTGCATAATACTGAATGCATAGCATTTCGGGGTGTGAGGGCTTTAATTTGAAGATTTTTATTTTTATTTTTTTTTTTTAGTACACATAGAAACTCAGAAATAAATGTAATAAATACTCACCGAATAATTACTTAAATAGGAAAACTTCTGTCTATAAATGAACAAAAGATTGACAGGCACAGTAAAGCACTCTGTGTAATTACTGTGCACAGAATGTTTTCTCATGGTCAGAAAAAGCTTCTAAGTCTTTATTCTTCCAAATGGTGACTACAAATATTTTCCTTCTTATCAACCTCTGTATTTAATCTATTTCTGTATAATATGCATTAAGCACTCTTAGCATTATTTTTCTGTTATTTTACAGTCAAATATTATTTCTGTGATAATACTTCTATGTGTTTATGGCTTATTTAGCATTATATATGGTTTTTCCACAAACATAGAAATTAACTCGGTGGATGTGACAAATATATGGACCTGCTGAACATATACGCTGGGTTAAAATAATTTAATGAATTATGAGCATTTACAGGAAGCTTTCATGCTAATTATCAAAGGAAGAAGGAGAAAGTAGTAAATGAATGTGGTAATTTGTTCTTTCTTTCCCCTTATCTCACCCTTTGAGCATGCATTCTGTTTGGAACAGCTAAGTGAACAGTAGTTCTGTTCTTCAAGGGGAAAAAAAAGTTGGAGAAATTAAGTTTTCATAGCAGGACTGGTGTAACATGGAACAATAGAGACCTTTATGTTTTAAGTAGGAAAATGTGGGTCTCATTTGTTCATATCCCTTACATAAAAATTCTAGTGCTAATAAAGGAAAGGCACTGAACTGTTGTCTTGAATATTTTTTTCTTTTTTCTTTCCCTGCATAGGAAGGTGGGACTGAGGCTTTGGATTATATAGAAAATACACGAAATTATATATATATATACACACATATATATATGTAATATAGCATATATGATTACTACTTATAGATATTTGTATGCAGATTTAGACTCCTCTGCTCTGGATTTAATGTATGTGTTGTATGAAGTGAGAAATTTTTTATGCTGAACATTTTCTCTAATTTTGCTTGTAGTTTTTGCAGCTATATACAGTGCAGTACTTACCCTTGTCAAATGGATACATGTAACATAGCCGTTGTATCTATTAATGAGAAATTTGCTTGTCTGTTGGAACAGTGCAAGTCCCTTGCACTGGTACATACCAAAGATGTGAAGATTTGCCACAGAAACAATGAGAGTGGAAGCTTTTGGTGTTGGCTTTGGTTGGCCTGGCACAACCTATCTACTACTTGGGTTCAGCTCAGCTGCATCATATTAGTAATCTGACTAATTACAAAGTCAGAGTTTCTGGAATCATTGAACCATCTGTGTCTGTGAGATGTTAGGTTCATAATGCTGAAGTATACTTCTTTTTCTGCGGCATAAGGGTGTTTCTGCAGTAGTTGTAATATAATATGACAAAAGTAGCCAAGTCCACTGTTGACTAAGGTACTAAATTTGAGCGGCTCACTAGACTGCTGTGGGGTGATTCTCTCAAACCAGGTAAGTGACCTCAAGATCTCCAGATTACAGCTGCGACAACACAGTTGCAATGTATAATAGCTTAATTCTTTAGTTAAGCTTATTTTGTAGGCGTCAGTACCATCTTTGCTGTGTCATTACATTCCTGATGCCAGTAGTTTGAGCTTTAAGAAGCAAGAATTCTGCTGGCTTGCTTAACTCTGCTCTCATAGAAGTTTGCACACTAATATATCTTCCACTCTTCATAGCTACGAAGGCGCTACTGAAATGCCAAATACTGATGAGGCAACAATGAAAAAAACACTTAATTGCCCCCACGTCTGTTTCCAGATAGCATAATGATTTTATTATAGATTTATCTTGTAGGAGTGTTTAGTAATTAATTTAATGATTTGGTATAGTAGTTCAGCATCTGTTAGCATCAGGTATTTTTTCCATATAGTGTCAATACTATCGATATGATTCATGTGTAAAATCAATGTAATGCAAAGATTTTTGATGATGCATGGCTAATGTAAGGAGTCTCATATTAAGATTTCTTGATTTCCATAAAGTTGAGCTAAAGTCAGTTGGTGGCATCTGTTAACAAACAGTTAAGGAGAGAAAAAAGACTTGGAGGTAAAAAATTTTTATTATCCTTTTTTATTAATATAATATCTAAAATAGTCATCTTGGATAATACTTCTAAAGAAACAGAGCCAGGCACAAGTAGTTTTCTGTTTAATAGATGGTATTTTCCTGAAACTTTTTTTGGTTTAGAATTGATTATTCATTTTGAACGTATTCAGAATTAAAACTAATATTTTGCAATTAATATAAATGTCAATTTTAATTCTGGACCTGTAGAGAGCTCTATTTCCTCCACCTCACTTCCCCCCACCTCTGCCAGAGGTCCATTTGCAGTTCTAGTCAGTGTGTCTTTACATTGCGTGGTTTTCTGGCATTTCTGAAAATGCCAGAAATTTTCAGAAGCACAGATTGTGTGTTTCACTGTCAGTCATAGAAATAACATCTGCTTTGACTCTTTTGACAACCAGTTGCACCACCTAAGTACAGGAGCACTTTACATCAAATGCTAACATATGTTTATGAACAAAGGAAAGGTTAGTAATGCTATATGTTCAGAAGAACATGTTTTTTTTTTTTTGTTGCTTTTCTCAGGTGTCAGGTTAATTTAAACCTTTTATTGTCAACTTTTTGTCAGAATGAATAGTATAACCCTCTTTTTATCTAGTAATATCTTGGAAGATGCACTTTCCAGTGTATTCCAAGCATAATTTAGATAATGAAGAGGCCTGTGTTTATTCTTAAGAAGTGAAATAAAAACTTGAAAGCCTCTGATTTCCCGTGTGCTAATGATAATAATAAGAAGCATGAGTCCTTGCGTATGTGCTGTGTTTCACTCAGATGACTGATCTGGCAGAATAGACACAAAGCTTGTTGGAGTGGCCCCGTGAAATCACCTGGCAATGTGAGTTTTACTAGTGAAGTTATTCTGCCAAACTCTGTGAGATTCACAACCCATGAAGCAGCCTAAAAAATTAAATTCTTACAAGCCTTTATTTCTCTGTTCTTTTTAATTGTTTCTGTAGGAATTTCAGGTCTAGATTTGCTGTGATATCATCTTTCTGTTAGGATTATGTGGTTTTCCCACAGGTTTTTCCTTCTTGCTCCATATTTAAAAAGATGGAATTCTTTAAATGGGCTCTTACTCTCTTCCCTTCCAGTTTTGCATGCATATCTAAAATGTAACACTGCTCTTTATGGTAAACTTTATGCTATATTTGTAGTTTTACTTAAAAAAAAAAAAACCAACAAACAACATACCCAAAAAACCCGATAGTTTGCAGTTGTTAATTACAGACAGATTTGGGGTTTGAGATATTTTGTTTTTCCGCTCGGAAATAAAATTCCTAGGCCAACATGCTGAAAAGAATTTGCAGGAAAAATGACATAAAGCAAATAATCTGCAAGTGGTTGGGGGTCTCCTCCACTCTAACAATATTTTTTTTTATCTGACTCTGCATGAATATTTTGCCTGTTACTAATGTCGTCGTGTTTTCATACATAAAGGTTTATATTCGTATGCTAAAGTAGGTGGTAGGTATGGATGAGCTGGTTTTTGTTCTACCTGGGCCCTGTGTTTCTTGTTTCTTTGCATAACAGTTGCAGTCTTTTGTTTAAAGAAAAAAGTTCATGAGCAAAATTGACTATTCGGAAAAAAAATTAGGGAAGGAAAAGAGAAGCCAAATAGGCATGAAATTATGTTTTCCCTTCAGTAAGTGCCGTAAAAATAAATTGAACGTTGTTAAATGAAGCTCTGTGCTTATATTTGCTTTGGGTTGAGTTACTCTAGTTTTAAAGTCGAGCTTTAAAAATAGAAAATTTACCCTCTGTCTGTAGAAGTAGTCAGTTTTATTACCATAATGTGTGATAGAGATAAATCTCTTAATACTTTGTATTATTTTGTAGTTGCCTCATAGCTTTAACAATTTTGTGCCAAATTATGAACAATAAGTTTTAGCTGTGAGCACACTTAGGTATTCAGAGCCAATAGTGTGGGAGTCTTGGCAAGAGCAATATATTATGCCTTCAGATTTTCCACATTTTCTGACTTTCCTTCTAGTGACTGTTCATTAACTGTAAAGAAGCATGAAGATCTGTTTTAGAAAATCTCCCTGCAGCACATTAAAGTGTTCATTTTAGGGTGTTAGAGTTGGACACTCTTCTAAATTCTTTCTCAGTTGAAACTAAGTTATCTCCATTACCTGTATGAACTGTTGAAAAGTTTGGGTTGTTTACACTGGTATGAGTGAATAAAAACTGTGCCATATAAAGCTCACTCTGTTGGTGAGTGAATAATTAAAATCTAAATTGATGAGATTTCATATACATTTTAATTTGTCGTGCTTTTCTACAGTCTTTCAGGATCTTGTAAAAAGAAGGTTTTTGAAAATGAGATAAGCTTGGGTTGACAGTAATTGGTAGGCAAACATCTTATTGGTATGAAATTTCAAGAAGGACTTAGAGGAAAAATCTCTACTGTAAAATTGTATTTGCCACAATATCTAAGGCTTTCTCCATGAGGTACGAGGCTATTTGGTTTCTCTATTTGTGAAAAGTGATTTGGTATAGTATGATTATGAGCCTCTGGTCTCGAAGAATTTTGCTTGAAAATACAGACTGGTGACAGCTTAAAAAAAGGAATACCAATCGAACAGAAAACAGCTGTTGGGTACTGTCCAAGTACGTATGAACTGGAGTATCAGGGGACAGGAGAGCTCTGAGGGTGCTCCCACACCAACCAAAGCTAATAACATCAGTGCAGCAGTTGGAACCAGGGTGACTCAGGGCAGTGTGACAGCATACAGCTTTCATCAGGAATGTCGGAAGTGGGGCAGCCCTGGAAACATAAACATTCAGCCCTGGCATTTGTAACTACTTTCTTCCTTTTTTTTATTCTTCTAATAATTTCACTAGAAAATTACATAGCTAGAAGCTATTCCTTACCTGCAAAATAAATGTATTGGACGGTGCTCATATTGTCCTGCAAATTGTGTAAAATTTTTTTAATATTTTGAACTGTAACAAGATATGATAATTTTTGAACTGAGGTTAAAGACTCACTTTTGAGATGCACTCGTCAATCCCCTAGCTGAGTATGAGAGAGAAAAATATGTTGGATTGGCTTATGATCGTTCTTACTTATGGATAATATTCCTGTCTTCATCTTCCCATTTCTGTGAAGTTCAGAAGAGTCTTTTCATCACTGGAATTAAAACACTTATTGTAAAAACTTAAGATTTTCTTAGGATAGCAAATACTCAAAGATATATACCTACAGATAAGTTTGCTGTCATAGTATGGGAACGTGCAACCGTAATGAAATGTTTGTTTTTCTCTTGAAATCAGCGCATGCACTTGTTGCAGGCCTCTGACTAATCTAATTAACTCATGTTCAAACAGAAGATTTTTCTTTTCTTTTTTTTTTTTTTTCCTTAGCTTTTCCAGTAACTGTGATGCCTGTTGACTGTTGCCAACATTTGGACTTTGAATCCACAGTAAAATAATGTGAGCTTCTTTTAAGATGATTAGAAGTTATTCTTATGTACTCTTCATGATTATTTTTATTTTATTCTCCAGATACTGTAAAAATTGCTTTCAATAGATCACAACAGATACAAACCTTCATTAGTAAAGCGTGGGCAGAAACTTTACTAAGGATGCAATATTAGCTGCTCTAGTTTCATGTTACAGCAGTCTTAGTTCTTAAGGTGTTCGGAATTCCCTTCAAGTGTTAGAGAATGGGTGAAATCCTGGCCATATTGTAGTCTATTTAAAGTCTGGGATAAAGTTATTTGGAGGGAGAAAAAGAAGCATGTGCAAAATGGATCTATTGGCTTCGTGGGAACCATAATTTTACATCAAACATTTTAATAGAGACATATGCCAAGCTTATATTAAGCACTTTTAAAACTAGTTTTAAACCAAAAAATCTTGTCTGTATAAATATGCGTAGTGCATATAATTCAGGTGGGATCATTAACTTGATATACAAAACTTCCTTCAGTACCCTTCAGTTGCATAAACTGTTGCTTACTGTTCATGTTACCACACTGGTTGGAAGCCCTACTTCTGGACTTAAATGTGTTGTCCTAGCTGTTTTACAAAGAAGCGATGATCTCATCGCTTCTATAGACTTAGAAGCAGTTACTTATTAGTGAGCTCACTTGGGTTTTTGGAGAAGATAAACTTCTCCCAGACACTCTCCATATGCTGTGGCTAAATTTTCTTTTATCTCAGCAGGCTGAGTAGCTGTGTGCTGTGCTGTAGTCTGCAAGAGAGACATATCCTAAGTTTCCAGTGGTGGAAAAAAAAAGAAAAACTCTTTCCCACCAGTTCCAACTGTTAATATTTGGTAATTTTAGAGGTATATGCATAAAAGCAAAGAAAAAACAAGGTGGGTTTTTTTTAATGTATGTAGTCAATCAACACTGAAATACTTCTAGGCTGAATAAAGGTATGAATGATAATTCTGAATAGTTTATCTTTCAGCAAAAACTTAACAATGTATCTCAGCCATGAATTGTTCTAGATGTGATTGTGAGTTGGATCAAGAAAGAGACCCCTGAGAGAAAACTGTCATCAATGATCTCTGTTTTAAATTAGGAATTTATCTGGAGTAACTTTGCAGAGTTAAAGCATCATGCTACAAACTTGAGGCCGTTCTAACCCTGTGCATATGTAAGATATTTTACTTTATATGAGCACATTATGGTTGCCGTGGCAACCATAGCATTGGACTTCCTGTCTGTTTACAGTCTTGGCATTGCACTAGGTGGCTAATGGGTGTAAATGTAAATGTACATATTTTAAAGGAAAAAAATATTATTTCATGAACATTCATAATTCCTTTTTATGAAATTAACTTGTGTTCTGGCTCACCAATGTGTCCTTTTGAAACTTACCTTACTTAAATGCAGTCAGGGAGAACTTCAGGAGTGCAAAATCTTTTGCTACATGAAGATTTCATTGTCATCTAGTGATTTGCCGTCAGCATAAAGGAGGCTTTGGTTTATTAACACCAAGTCACTCAACGGGTTCAGGCTGTAGAAAAGATAGGTAGAAGTTATCAACAAGCAGGAAATACAATATGGATCATATTTTAAACACGACATATTAATTTTCTTATTCTCTGGCAGTCCAGAAATAGAGTTTTTCTGTTTCTTTCCTTTTTTTTTTCCTTTATCCAACAGGTCGGAGATGGACTTCTATAATGATTTGAATGCTTCCTTTGAGCAACAAAGTTCTTTAGGCTTTCATCTTTAGCAGGCATTTGTGAATCATTGCATATTTAGTTTTGCTTGCACAGTGTTTCTTTGCCATTGGTTTGGACAAACTGCAAATCCAGCCTTTGTAAATGATGATGACCAGATTTGAGTAACTTTTTCTGGTTTTGAACACATTTCTCATCACACTTTAGCTTTGACCAGCTGTTTCCTGTTTTTCCTCCCAGTGGTTTAGCTGCTGAGGAGATAAATGCATCAATGGTTTGTTTCAGAATTAAAATTACCTTTATAATATGTGGATGGAATATTAAAACAAATAAGTTGGACACCATTACAAGTAAAGTTATGATGAAATTCAGAAGATGAAGTATTGTTTGCTGTACTTAGATCTTTCACTGATTACAAAGCTTTTGCTACACAGAGAGCTCTTTTGATAGAAGAAAATTATTCCAGCATCGGAAACACCAGGGTGAAGCTTTGTGTGGGGAATTTGGGGGTGTGTGATGGAATTTTTTAAGCAGTTCCGAATTTTTGTGTTCATATGAGAATATTTTGATTTATTTGATCTATGATCTACACAATGACCAGACTGTTACATCATATTTGTCCTGTTCAACCTCCCTCTCCCTGGTTTTTGGACTGATTTGGATACAGGATGTGTTCTTTATTGTAATCATACAAACTATTTAGGAATTTTAGAACTGAGTTTGTGTATGTATTTTTGGAGAATAAAGCAGGGCAGTTTAGCAGGGAAGACAGGGAAGAGTTGGTATATATCCTGGTCTATTAGGACTGGATCGTGCAGTACACGTTATTTCTTTTTGTTCATGGTAAACTTACTCCACATACACACAGAGAGCAGCTACGTTTTGTCCTGGCTTCAGACATCTTTCTTCAGGACCTTTAAATGAGTTATTTACTAACTTGAAAGGTGTTCACGTAGATAGTAATGAAAATATTGCCCTCTGTCTCCAGAACTGAGGTTGTCACTATGTTGCATTGTGGAAGGATCGCTTGTTGTCCCTTCTTTTTTCAATCCTAGTGCAGCAGGCTGTTCTGTGGAATCTAGTGTCACCTGTCCCTTGCTCTGCTTTAGTCCTCCCTGTGACCTAAGTGGTCAGATCTTATGTAGCCTCTGGCACGACAGAAAAGTACACAATCAGAGACAGTTAATAGCATGTCAACTCCCATGGCCAGTGATCCTCCCTGGATTGAGGGGTTTAAATATTCCTTACCTGTTAGGTCACTGAACTTTTTATCAACAAGTAGCAGAGGAAGAGCTGGGGTTTTGTCTGTGGTGAAGGTCCCAGCTCCAGAACCTTAGAGCATGTGTTTGCTCCCCTGGACAAGGTGCGGTATCGCTCAACTATTTTTCATCTTTACCCGTTTATAAGCCTTATCCCATACCATTTTTAGGGCCCCACAGATTTCTACAAATGCCAGCCTTAATAGCATTTACCTCAGGGTATGGTCCAGCTGTTGACGTTTGAAAGAGATTGACTCCTGCAGCTTGCGCTGCCTTCATTTCCCTATGGCTTTTCCAGGCTCCTTCTCTACAGGTTCCTTTTGGTAGATGACTCCAAGATCTGCTCTCTCTTATTCTAGGCTTCCTGAACTCGGAAATCTCTGTGGTGTTTCTCATTAAATTCTGTCAGGAGTGTTCCCCTCCCCACCTTGAAAACTCTAGTTTTTTTATAACTCCTCCTAAGTAGTTTTGCTCTTCTTACTTCAAGCCTACCAGTAGCTGTCTGTTCTTGTTCCCTAGTGCCTTTCTTGAACTTACCTTCAGCTTGCTTACTATTCCCCAGGCTGGTGGTCTTTATGGATCTTCCTTTATCCTTCAGTCTTATGTAGAGAACAGACTTCCCAATACATTTCCCTTTAGTTCTCTACTACTAGATAGTATTTTTTCATAATATTCACAATCTACTCTTCAGTCAAGTCTAATAGTTAAGGCTGAAGTTCCGTCTTCATGCAATTGTGTGGTCTTAATGGGCACTCCTGCTTCTATTAGTCTTACATCAGCTTTCTTGAGCTCATACAAATTTATATGTGGCAACTCTACCATTTATAGCTGTTATATGTCATTTTTAGCTCTTTTTGGTCCTCTTCCTTTCCATGTTCTTTTTGGAGAATTTTTTTCAGTGAAGTTAGTAAACAGCATTTAAACTTCACATTGGATGATTGATATGCACATGGTTGTAGTATTACGCTTTTAGACTGAAATTGGCTTTCCAAAAGAGCTTGTATTTTTGGCTGAAGTTAAATGTCCATTTCATCAAACTATCATAGAGAATAGTACACTTGTAACTTTTTTCCTGTTGTACTCATCAGGAAAAAAGAGGTATTTGCTAATTAGTATTTATATTAGGCATTAATGACTAGATTCCTCTGATCATTGCTTAATTTTAATATCTCCAGTCTGCAAAGAAACACAAGGAAAATGACAGCCAAGATGAAAGCAGATTCACAGGAAATATCCATGTGGTTGTGACTCGGTGGATCCAAGAGAACAAAAACCGAAAAAAACCTTTTTTTCATTAAGAAGTGCAAATCGATTTAGCAGTACTGGGCAGAATTTGCTAATGAGATATGAAAGGTAGTTAACAGAAAGAACTAGTGAAAAGGAGCCAGTGTTCTATGAAAAACTTGGAAGGAAAATAAAAGAGATAGTTGACAAAGAGTCCTTTGAGTTTTGGAACTTTAAAAATGTAGAGAGCAAACAAAATAATCTTCTTTCTAAACCTGACCAGAACTAAAGGTTTTACTGTTTTCCTGTGGAACTAAGACATATGTAAACCAGTGCTAATGCTATTGTGATGGTTATGTACAAAGGTTGCACTTGAAGTAGAAATATAAAGAAAATTAAAAGAATTTGGAGAGAGATTGTTAGTAATCATTTGATTTCTAAACCGTTATGAACTGAGGCACTCTGGCAAGGCTTGATGCGATGAAGCCAAGCATGTATGGCAAGGCTCAGTAGTTGGGCTATTTTGCTAGCTTCTTGGGTTTTTAATTAGATGATGTTTTATCGTGTTTTGTTTTGTTTTGTTTTTTTTTTTTCCTGGGAATATTTTCTGCTATGGAAAGTATCTGATGAAAAGAACATGCTTTTTTTAAAATGGTGGTTGCTTTAAAAAATTCAAATCTTCAAGCAGAGATTCAAATTCTTATCTGGGCAACGAATGAAATTAAATAATGAAGTAGAATGAAACTTAATTTTGGAAAGCTTAGGATAACAAAATTTCTTAGAAGTCTAAGATGAGGCATATCAGAAAATTCAACGCTGCTATTGATATCTGGAGTCTCTGTGTTTTCCAGAGCCTTAGACTTCCACCTCTCTCCCAGAGAGGAGGGGCAGAGCTCCCAAATTTATCTTGCTCATGTATTACCTTTATTGTGATAGCAGCAATACTTCACATGTGCACATGCAAGAAGAGTTGTTTTGTTGCTTAGGTGACATTTGTGTATAATTAATAGTATGTGCACCACAGCTTGTAAACCCATGACTGAGTCCATGATTTAGCTGGATCAAATTTTGTAGTTTTTGACTGAGATGAGATATGTGCTTCATGTTCTGTTGATAAATACTATGTTGGCCCAAATCTAAAACAGTCCAGATCGTAAGTTGATTTTGTTTTTTTGAGAACAGAAAAAAAAAAGTTGACATTAAATGTCATTTTAAAAAAGAAATAAAAATGAAAAGCCTCATAAGCATTGTATCATCACCCTGTAATCTACCATATTCCTCTGCCTCAGCCATGTCCATATTGTCCTGTTTCGTTGCCTCCCCCTCCTCTGCCCTACAACCTGCAGCGTAGGGAACTTTGAACTTCAGATTTTAAACTGTTGCCACCTTCGCTATGGTCCTCTTGTTAGGCATGCTGGTTTCTTTCAACACTGTGGCCTGAGGGCATTTAAGCCCAGGGTCCAACCCCGCTAAAACTATGGTTTGCTGAAACCTTGCTGACCTGGGCGGAATTGTTGCAGGGGCTCACACACCCTCCACTTCCACCATTTTATGTCCAGATTTAAAGTGGGGGGAAAAGGAAACTCTGTTCCTTCTGTTAGCATACCTGAGCTGCTTATCTCTTAGGCTTGTCCTGAATCACATCCTAGAGTTTCTGTCTGTGCTGTTTGTGGCTGTGTCAGCTCCAGCTGCTTGGGAGGGAATCCCACAGCTATACCAGGGATCTGGAGCAGCTGCAGCTGCTGGGTGGGCAGGGGCCGGATGGCACAGTCTACCTGCAGGGTAGTAAAACAAGTTCAAGTTTTCCAAATATTTATTTTTGAAAAAACCCTTGCCATGTTGTTAGGCCAAAATGTTAAGACATTAATGTCTTCAGGACCCCTTAAATCTGGGAAACAACTTCTTAATGAATTGTCAAGGTTACTGTTATGGGACAATAAGTAGTTTGGGGTGTATTGGTCTAGAATAGATTAATCATTACTGTGTGACATCGAAAGCCGTATTCTTTTTTCTTCTAGGTATTTGCCTTATTATGATTTTTTTTCCAAGAAAAGTGCATAAAATGAAAAATAGATTAAGCACTGACAATTTATTAACTGGAAATTTGAAACCACACGGTTTTTGTAAGACGGCAGAGTGCTGTTGCCAGTCAATGTTCTGCAGTTTTAATTCTTGTACTTTTCTAATTTTTAACTTGCATATTGTATAAGCAAGCACTACGAACAAGTCACCGATACCAGTTTTTGTCTAGTACAGAGCATCTGCTTATTGAATAACATTAACTGATTTTTCTCTTTAATCTGGTCCTCTGTGGCTAGAGGATCTCCTTATTAGTATGTCTGCTAGCACACGTGGTCCAGCTGTTGATCCTCCACATTTATTAACAAAAGATCTAGGTAAGAACAAAGGGCGTAAAAGAAATTCTGTTTTGTGTTTCCTGCCCGAGTCAAGTTTGACCTGTAGCACTTGCTTGGATCAAATGGCTCTAGGACCATGAGGCTTTGTAGATCCCTGGCTCAAAGGCTGGCCTATTTCCTAATTGTTGCAAGTTGCTACTGTCCTGCCAGCTGTTGACGTGATGTCTAACATGGTGCCTTTGTTTTAGCCAAATACTGTGGACAGATGCAAATGATCTGACTGACATCAGTCCAAGAAAGAAGCATGGACGTTTGAACTATTCTTTATCAGAGATGATCCCCCAAAACAGGCGGGAGACAGGGTGAGAAAGCTTTGTTTATACAGTAACTCTCATTATGCTTTTTTGAAGGTAGCATTCACACTTTAGTACTATTCAAAAAAAGTTATGGCCAAAACTTTTAAATACAGGCATTTAAACCAGACACCAAAAAATCATGATTAGTCTACTGGATAAAACTATCATGATTTTAGAGATGCTGAATGCCTTGTATTTCTTATAATCAGACCAGCAACATTTAGAAGTCTTATGAATTTACAGGTTTGATTTCAGGAGTCCAATTGGAAAATCTGGGCCTAAATTCCACTGAAACACGCTGTGAAAGTGTTTACAAGTTTTGTGTCTGTTTGACTACAATATCTGCATAACTGTCATGACTGATTTCCACTTAGACCTGGTTTGCGTACCTATGTACATGCACACACACAAGAAATATATATTCAGATCATAAGTGTGAATATCTGATACAATATCCATAATGATAAAATCTTTGTCTTGCTGCAGTTCTTTCAGCAATACAATTTCATTAGAGAACCTGGACAAACTATAGTGGTAGGAGAATCCTTATACTATATTTACGCTGACCCAAATCTCTGCAAGGATAGTTTTACAGGTATAACTTTCCTGATAGAACTGTATTAGCATCTCCGTGCTAGGAGAGAAAAGGCTAAGGTTTCAAAACAGCTGACAGATGACTATTGGTACTGTAAGTGTGGAAATTCATTCCTCTTTCCATACCTTGATTACAGCACGTATCTATTCATTTGTTGAAACTGTATAAATTCTGAACTATTACTGAAATTTGTACATTAGAAGAAAAAGAATCAGGAAAAGTCTAATCTTCACCCATATGACTGAAGTTTGACTATATTTGAAACAAAATGTGAGGCATATGCCATCTGGTGGACAGAATTATTCATACAGTTTTATTGGTAATCTTGATATATTTAACAAGCAGCTTTTATTAATGTTTTAAGTCAATTTCTGTTCCTTGCTGCATTGTCACTTTTAATTGGCATTGTGTCCTGGTCTCAGGCCAGTTTGGGCAAAACCACGACAGATTGGTGGATATTTCTTCAGTCAGAAGGGAAAAAAAAATCTGAAAACTGAATTCAAGACAAAACTTGGCTTTGGCGTATGATTAGTGAACTGAATGATTGGAAGAAAACCCCCAAAACCCAAATGGAAAAGTAACTATTTTCCCCCACTTCAAATACTAATTCTAAAGGCTTAAAAATGTGTGCCAGTTAGTCAAAGATCGTCTCCGATACACCTTTCTCAAGCCCCTGCCTTATTGCAAACTATGATCAGTTTGACATGGTCTTTGCAGAAAGACTGGATATTGCTGTATGTCTGCACTGACGTAGCAGGTGAGACACGAGTAGCCTTTCAGAGCCCGTGGGCTCATGTCATGCAGCAGCTTTCAGGTTCCTTTGCCTGCAGGTCAGAATTGCTTTTTGCCAGACATTCGGGGCACGGTTTCATCAAGTACCATTTTGTACAGAAAGTTACACTTTTAAAAATGTTAGACTGCTAGTAGATGTGAATGTAGACATGACTTGGGTATTTCAAAAACCTAGATTAGGCAGATACCGTAAAGAGTGTGGCCATTGTTAAGTATTTCTCTTTTCATGCAATGGTGCATGACTTCAGGTTATATGTTTCAGGGTAGTTTACATAGTAGACAGTGTGGGATAAGAAGCGGAGCAGTCAATGTATATTGATTCTGGTAGAAAAATTCTGTTGTGTTGGTGGATAGTTCTTATTCTTTGCTCTTTTAGTGGACGTGGAGGAATCTAACATCCTGTTATTTACTGGAAGACTGATATTGCAGCTCCCTCATTTTTTCTTTAGACTGATCAAACATAATACAATAAATTTTTTTTCTAAACTTATTCTTAGCCTATTAGAAAAAGAATTGAAGAAGTACTTCATAATGTCTTTCATATGGTGATTTACTATGGCTTGGATCAAATAAAAGCAAGTTTGTGCTTATAGTCTGAAAAGGAATGATTTATTAAATACATTGTAATCAATGCATGTGTGAAATGGAATTGTCATCACCATGTTATGTCATCGTTCCATTAGCTAATGTAATGGCAAGGAGAAAGCTGAAATACAACACAACGGAAAAAACAGGTAATGCTATTGCTTCCACATGCTCCTGATTTCACAGAGACAGTTCAGGTGTCTGCACTGTGCTGCACCACATTCCTAGCTCTGAACGTTTATTAGTTCAGTCATGGTGCACAAACAAGATGGAGATTTAATTGCACATGGAAGCATTCATGGTTTGTTTTATTACTGGAAGCAACTGGCTACTTTAGAAGTATTTAAAAAGATTCTTTTTGACAGTAAATTTACTTACAGTAGACTCAACAGACTTATTATATGTGACTCCAAACTTCATGGCTCTGTTATTCTTCTCGTAACTAATTTATTTCTCAACATTAGAAGACAAATAATGTTTAAAAATCCAGAAGAACAAGTGTTCACATTATTTGCAAAATTACAGTTGAAATGTTTTTGCACTGTAGTATAACAGAGCTTCTTTTTGAACTAAGCTGCTTTGGCACTTTTCTGTGTCGAATATTTCATGAAGGAACAGCATGTACAAGCTCACCCCGCTTTTAACTGTTTGACTGATGGGGAAGCACACGTTCAGTAGAGCATTGCTAAAATGGCTGCAGGTTTATACCTCTTCACATGGTCCTGTATTCTTTCAGAAACATCTGTATGCTACATTGGGAGTAAATTATCTGGTTTATGCTATGAATCCTACTGTGTCTAAAATGTTTTATATTATTATTTACTCTCACAGCACTTCAAAAGGTTCAACAAACACTGGTGTCTAAAGTTGCTTTGAAAAGATCCTTTCCCATCAATTTTTTAAGCGTTTTCCACATGCTGCTGTTGTTTGCCCATGAAATGCTGAATAACTCCTGCCATGTTATATTAAAAAAAAAAAAAAAAGTGTTTTTACCAACCTGATTGAATGATGGTCAGTCAAAGGAGAAATATAAGTGACTTTAGGCCCAAAACAGGCCAAGAGATTAAAAAAAAAAAGAATAAAGGGGGTAGATATGCTTTCCTAATGTTCAGTGGGGAGCGGGGAAGGAAGTGTTTTTATGGTGTTTAAAAGGTATTCAAGGATTCCTTCAGGGAATTTGTGCTGAAGCCCTCCTCCACTTTCATTGGAAAAGCTGGCCAGAAATGTTCTGGTTTTCATTTCCAACTTAAGAGCACAGTAAGGGGAGGCAGGTTGTTTTCCACCCTATGGGACCAAGCAGAAGAATTGGGTCTTTATGATGTCATGTAGGTCAATTTGTCTAGATCCCACTTTTGATTTAGAAGAATACGGTCCATGATACGTATGTCAAACCTTACTTTTCTAGGATTTTTTTTTTCCCCCTTTACCAGTGTGATAGTCCTCATAAAATGGTTTAAAGTTGGGATTTGGTGTTTTGCTGGCTTTGTTCTACAGACCAGACAAAATAATGTTTCCCTGAGGTGAATTTGCCCATCATGGAGCCAGCCTCCCTGGCTTTTTGTGCTTATATGGCTTGAACAGAGATATTTTCTCTTGGATAGTCTTATGTCCTGACAGTTAGGTTTATATGAATATAAACAAAAAGAAGACTTATCCCGAGCAAATTATCTGAATATAAAAGATTTATTCAATTTGCTTTGTTTTGTTGCTTAGAATGTCCTCTGTGTTCACATATATATTTGAAAAACATTTTAAAATCTGTATTTATGAAAATGTTGCTCTTGGCAAAATGATGAAAAGAAACATTTTTTTCATGTAAAGAACACTAAATAAGATTACATAAAAGAAAAATTTAAAATTAAATTCTTTTTTTTTTCTCATCTTCACTGCTAAGCATTTCAAACAAGTTTAGGCTTTAAAATCAAAATATTTACAAAAAGTTAGTCAAGCCTCAATACAGCCTGTGAATTTCAAAAAACATTGGAATATCACTCCTTAAAGTCTTTACTAGCAGATTTTAAAATGTTGGATATCAGATTCCTTGCTGCAAAAACCTGATTGCCCATTTTACTTTCTACTAATTGAATAAGATTGTGGGCAAAGCTTTTCTGCGTGTTTGTACCATTGTCATGGCTATAGAAAACAACTTTCCTACCAGTAGGTGGAATCAGATGTGAATCTTAACTATTAAACACTGTGTATCTGTGTTTTCTAATCTGGCCAAATGAAGTCATCTGAATAGCTCCAGTTTTGAAGTTTGCAAATAATAGCAGCTTTCTAAAAAACATTCAGCTCAGAAGAATACAAATTAGGTTGATATAAAGTTAGCATTTATATTTAAGAATAGTGTGGCTTTGATACCTGTTCCCTGTGTGTGCTTTTGGAGAGTACTCCTGGATGGGTTAAAAATGTTCTATTATTACATGATGTTTACCACTGTCAGACTTTAAAACTTTCTTCTGGGTGTCTTCTTACAATCACGTTCTGGTATTTTTGCATTGTCTGAGTGACAGACTGTCTGAGTGAAAGAAAATCCTGTTATTTGTTAATATCCATAGCAGTCCAGTAGGCAGTTTCTTCTGGGCAACTTTTTTTTTTTTTTTCCATAGAAATGTAGAACTAAAATCTTCGAGCTACAAATAATGACCTATATGATGCAAAAAATAAGGTGCCAAAACTTAGGAACACTGGAAGTTAGAAGTTACAGGTTTTCCTTCAGACTCTTCCTTTGAATAGTTCTTATTTTGGAGATGTCTTTTACATACTCATAGTCTCCACTTCTGCTGTGTTTGTAAAACTGTAGTAGTATTATGTACTGATTTTGGGGTATAGTTTTTCCCTCCTGGGCATTTTGGAAAGTAAGAGAAAAATTCACCTACTCAGTAAAACTTTTCAATAAAATCTAGAAATTTGTAAATAGACAGGAAAAAAAAAAATATGGTCTTTAGTGATGGACATTTCTGTCAAGGCTTTAACACAGACTTTCCAGTTGGTCTTTGTCAGGTATAAAAAGTGCAAGCTAGGCTTCAGTCTGTTTTTCTGAATTCTTCTAAAATGGTGTCCTGAATTTTTGTCTTCCTTCTTCTTTACCAGTAATTTTATGAGCTGGAGAGTTCCCATTTATGTTCTTGGAGGAAATAATTTTTCATGGGAATGTTTTTCTCCTTTCACCGAGGAGGCGCTTTCCAGGGATGGTTTGGATCAAATCATACAGAATATTTGTGATGAAAAGCATAAGTTGCTGGAGCTCACACACAAAGCATAGCTCATACTTTCTCAGTGAAAGGACTGGAGTACTTAACGTATTGCAAATGCATGTCTTGGTACAGACACAGGTTCCAAAATGTCTAAGAAGCTAAAGCCCTTTGGGACAAACTTACACAGACAAATTTCATGAAAGGTACGTGGGAGAACTCGTAACACCAGAGTTCTGCATCTGGGTTTTTCTGCTTTGGGACAGACTTGGCAAGCAGACCAAAGAGGATATGTTGGATGTTGTCTTAATTTTCTTTTTTTTTTTTTCTTCTTCCCCCAAGCCGTATGCTGTAATACAGTTCCTTGCAGATATGTGCTCTCCCCAGTTCCATTCATACAGAGAAGCAGAAAGCTAATGAGATGCGTATTTAATGATTTGTAGGATTTCTTCCATGCTATAACACAAATTTTCTGCTCTTAACGGTGTCAAAGAAGGTCGCTGTGAAATTAAAGCTATTTTAGAAATGACAGGCTGTTAATTAAGAGGTCATATAGTCAGTCTTCTGCAGAGATGGTTTGTTCTCTTTGGAAGGAGAACAAAGCTGAGTAATAGTGCACCTTCACCTTTTTGTCAAGAAAATCCTGCAGCTGGGGAGAATGTCATCTTCTGCTAAAGCAGGTTGCATCATTTATGCCTCATGTGCTGACACAATAAACTCTAAACTGTTATCCCTCAGGCAATTTGCAGTGGTTTGTTTACGTAAAATTTCTTGACATTATTGAGAAAACATAGCTTTTTTTCCTTGGACTGCAAGAACAACAAATAACAAAAAAGCTGTTGATGTGGGTTGGAGGGAACAATGCTGTTCATCTGTTGGATTCCACAGATGAGTGGAATCTCTTGTAAATCTTCTCATGCTATTAGGTCTGTATGTTGTGGCACTGAAAAATACATGAAAAGTGTATTGGACAGGTTTTCTTGCTAAGCCTGTGCTAAGACTAAGTGAGCTAAGGATGTCTTACTGGTGCCTGACTCCTGACCGGCTCAGGCATGTCAATACTTGCCTTGTGTCCTGCATACGACACTTGGGAGTTCCTGATGAGATCTTAGAAACAGCTCAGGCCTGAAAACATAAATGGGTGTAGGCTTGTCAACCTTCTTCTCACAGTCTTTCCTTTTTTTTTTTTTTTTTTTGTTTTGTTTAGGGAGGCATTTCAGGGTGCTGTGAATTTAGTTAGTTCGACAAGCCTGTTTGTGTAGAAAAGAATATTTTCAGGACCATGGGGACATGATGATCTTAAATTCAACTGATAGAGAGCATTACCAAACTATACATGGAATTTAGATAGTGTTTTGTTCTTCTGCACAAACCATAAGTCCCCAAAGAGGAAAGAGAATTTCATTGTTTATCTGCCAGAAGCGCACTTAAATTGTATTTGAACAAATCTGTTAGATTTTTCTTTTGTTGAGACTGCCAAGAAGAGATTGGCTGTCTTGAAGTATTTCTTTGCATAGTGGATCATGCTGCACATTAAAGAAGCTTAAAAGAGTAAAGCAGTTTCTGTACTAGATGGTATCAGGGTTCACACTGTTTGGATAATGACGTGGTCATAGGCACTTAGAATGAAGATTTTATTAGGGACTCCAGGAGTTAGGAATTTTCAGTTCAAATTACTTCTTTTGCTTTGTTCTAAATTTTCAAAGAACGCTTTTGCAGCGATTGTAGAGTAGTAGTTATGAAAGAATGTGAACCTTAGTGGCATGTAATATATAAGTAAAGCTACAGATTCTAGAACTGCTTAGCTAAATCCATTGCATGTTTTTAAGCCCTTATTTTTTACTTTAGTCGTGTTTCTTATCGATTACCTTTTTCAAAACCATTTTGCTAACAAATGTCCTTTAATGTCCTTTTTGTCCTTTTGAATGTCCATAGACTTGAAAATGTCAATAGTTTATGAACTAAATGCCCATAGATGTTTGCCAACAAACTTCATATTTATCTTGGAATAAATTCTCTTGTAGTTAAGAAAAGCAATTAAAAGTGCTAATCGAGACTTTATTATATTCCCTAGTTGCTTAATTCAGAATGATTGTTGTTCCCCTGCTTTACAGTGGAAATAGAAGCTGCTGCTGGGACTAGAATGATTATAGCAAAGATGGGTATCTCTTCATTAGTATCTCCCATGTAAGAGCGGGGCTACCTATTATTGAAGAAAGTGGTTTCAATGAAATGAACAGACTTGTCATGTAAGATGTCCATTTTCTAGATATTAGCAGGTAGAACATCTGTAGGCATTTCTCTCTGTTCCAGTAAAACATTTGGCAGGCCAGCTAAGGAAGAATAAATAGGTGGTTTTTGTAACTTGTAGATGCAACACACGTATAATAATAGGGGATTTCTTTGAGGACCTCATCTGTGCTGCAAACCTCAGTGTGCTTGGAAGTGTATCCAACATGTTTTCTGTGGGAGAAATATCTTTAAATATTTTTATGAGATGTCCCTATCAAAGATTCTCGATTTTCACAGACGCCTCTCAGCAGAGTTAATCAGTAGCTAGAAAACAGAAAGTGGAGTGTATCTACCTACTACGTTGTTGCTCTGCCTAGAAACACGCTCATCATTTGGCATAAAGTAGGCAAAGGAGATACTACAACTATCGCTTTCATTGATTACCCGCACAGACTCTCCTTCCAGTATACTTTTTATGTTGCTCTTTTGCTCAAATGTCATTGATCGATCCCTATTTCCAAATAATGTAATGAAATTGGTGTATGTGGAAGAGGTGTTTACCCTGTCTTTTCATGCTTGGGAATTCCATGTAAAGACTTCTGTCAGTATTGATACCATGAAAAGGGGTTGTATTCTAAACACAAATCCTTACAGGAAGAAAGAGCCAAATTTAAGAACATCTAGTAGTCTTGCTTTGTCAAGCAAAAGTACTTTTTCCCTGAAGATAATGGGTAAGAAATTTCTTCTGGCTTCCAGCACTTGAGGAAATAAACCACAAATTTGTATTAGAGAATTTTGGGTACCAAAGCAGGTGTAATAATGTCAAGGCAATACCGGAAAATCAGTGATTAGAAATAGACAAATTATTTTTTCTAAAGAACAGTTCTCCACAGGTAGTTGTATGATATTTCATTATTTTTAAAAGTAAACATTCTGTAGAAAAACAGATAGAATGCATTCCAGAAGGTCTTTTTCAACAAAAACATGCATGTGAAATTTTCTTTCAGTTCTGGAGCAGTGAGAAAACTGTATTGCAATGCCAGGGCCTACAGTACTTAAAATGGCTGTAAAGTACTGATCTTTGGAGTGTTTAATGACAAGGTTTTGTGAATTTTTTTTTTCTTAACTCAGCTATTTCCTGCTATTTTTAGATTACTTTCTAGGTGACATCTTATATTTAATAATGATAGTCCTGATAAGTACTGTTAGTACAATAATATTAAAACATTTGTTATAGTTTTTTCAGAAATCATTGCCTCTGTTTTCTGTGGATAGGAGAAGTCATGAACAATGGTCTCTGCCAGGTACCCCTTGCTGTCTGTTAATTATTGTAAGAGACACTGAAGGAAGCTATCAGGTTTTACTGCTAGGTGGATGTTTTGCATGTTATTTACTTTCCCGACACGCTTGCGTGCAACTGTAGCTTATCTTTTCATAGTTCTTGTTCTGTGTTAGTTTTTCCATAACTTTAAGGTAAAGTATTTTAAGGACTGTAAGGGGCAAGTCACGTTATTTAAAATATCTTTTCAGAAGATAGGCAACTGTCACATTTACTGCAGTTTTTCTGCTACTCAGTGGCTCTCCTACTTTTACCTTTATCATCGTTACCTTTATCACACATTTCTTCTTTTTTTTCTTCCGTTACTTGTTATTCTCACCTATCATTGCTTTTCAATCAGTGTTTGTCCACCAATGAAGTTATTCAAGAATAGTATTTGAGGGTAAACTAAATAGTAACAAGGCCCACTTTTGAGATAAAGTTACCCAGGTTACCAGATATGGATTTATTCAAGTTTATTTGAAGTGTGACCCACTTTAAGGAGTCTTCCTTAGGAGTGTAAGGCCATCAAGCCACAAAATACCCGGTGTGCTGTAGTATATCCATGTTGGCTCCTTCATCTGTACTTTAATCTTGAAGAAAATGGTTTTGTAAGGCAGTTTATTTCAGTTCCTGCAATACACAAAATTCTCTTTCATCCACTTTGTGTTCCTCTGCGACCCTCTTAAAGTGGCATACAATCACCCTTGGAATTTTTAGGTTTGCAAAAATTACTTGGGTAACAGGCCTTTCCTGTCTAAATTGTGCCCCCTTGTGAAGAAACTGGGTGGGTCAATAGAAAAGGACATCTGCAGCGTTAGAGCAGAACAGTGTGCAGCAGCCTCAGCACTATGCTTGGGAACTGTTTCAAGAGGACAGCAATTAGAAATTATCTTCTTGTGTTTATATAATTTGGCTCAGAGTTTTTTTCCTATTAATCTGTATATTTTCTGCAGTAATATAATTGTATTAGTAGCTTAGAGATGAGAAATCTAATGTGGGAAGAATTATTTTACTTTTACTTACAATGAATTTACGTGATGCCAGTGACATTATTTTCTGTATTTATAAATACATTTTAGAAATTACTTAATTGCTAACATTGTAAAATATTTTTCTGTAAATTCATACAGTACAAGGAGTCTAAGGCAGTGCTTACAGATAAATTTAGCATTGCATCATTTCATTGGCAGTAATGTAAACACAAACTCCAGTATGTCAGCAAAATTGAATATTAAATATTTCAGATTTTATTATCTTTGTGTCTGTGGTTAAAGTAAAATGCTTAGGGAGTTTTTACAATGAACAGATTTCCACTGACTGTTGGAAAAGTAGACTTGTAGGAGCTGCAGAGGTGAGGCAGCACCATGTGAAATGCAGCGACGGGATTAAGATTTGGCAATGTACGTCTTTTCTCTCCAGGCTCTTAGGCAGTCTCTGTAGACGAGAACAGACTGTCATCTTGTATTGCTGAAAGCTAACTAGCAGTTTCTGCTTGTGTCTACTTGTTTAAATTTCTATACAGTTTTGTCATTTTTCCTACCAGTTGATATGGATATGGATACGGTGAAACACAGGGGGAAAAGGTATGGTTCATGTAATATAAAATATAAAAAAGCTTTTCTTACTGCAGGAATAACAGGGAGGCTTTCCTTCTTCAGAAAGAAGAATGTAGTGCTGCAGAAAAATATATTCTTGGTATATTAAGCAAGATATTTCTTACTGGAACGTGCTCTTTTTCAGTCAGTACTTACCCTGCAGATGTAAACAATTACTGATTTCTAAAAGTCTGTGTTGTTTCCTTTGTATTTAAATTAGGCATACTGCACATGAATGTTTGCTAGCTTATTGTGTTTAATTGACTGTAAAGCCACTTACAGAATTTTAGTACTTGAAGTTATAAAACTTGGATGAACTTCTGTCTACTTGTTTGCTTAGTATTGGGTTCTAACTCTATAAACGAAGTAATATAATTACCTCTTTTCTTTTTTTTACTTTGTTGTTTTGATAAAATACTTAGACACAGTTAATGAAGTCGGCATTAAAACCTCCAATGAATACCTCATTGTTACTGTAAATTGATGAAGAAATAGTGCATGTACAGCAAGGATTTATAGAAAATGCGTGCTATTTTTTAGTAAAGTATGTTGAAATCATAAAGTGAATATATAAGATTTGGTTTTTTGAATATTCAGGAAGAACAGAAATGAAAGCAATTTCTGTACCTATCACTTCACCCACTGTAATCAGTAGAAAAATGTTCAGTAGAAATACAATCAGGATGACATTTGATTATTATTATGTACGTGTTTATAAACACAAAAAATATTCTTTTGTCTTACTCTCCCATCATATGCACATGAAACTAAAATTGCAGGCAGCTCACTATACACTAGTGATGATAGTGAGAGAAGTTTCCTTTTCTCAAACATATGTTTTACTCTTTAATATTTGAAAAACTTGAAAATTGTGTAATGTTCAAGTGTACTGGACTAGTCTTCCAGTAAAGTACTATGTTTCAGGAATTTAAACTATGAACAGTGCTTTTGACTTGGCCCAAGCAATTTATTGTGTCGGTTGGTTAATGAGGAATCCAAGTACCTACTTGTAAAAATAACATAATAATGTTCTTTTTTGTACTTAAGCTCTGATGATTAGTAAGAGTGAGTTGTGATGGTTATACTTAATGAACACAAATTCTGTACCTCTGTTACAACTTGTCATATTTTCACTTATACAGCGGGAGGAGTTTTACCTCCCTGATGCTTTTATAGTTTAGAGTTGTAGCTTTACTATGTTAAAAGCAAATAGGCTGGAAACATTATGACAAAGCTTTGAGGTTTTCAGTAAAGGGCTCAAATATCTGCTTTTTTCTTTGTGCTGCTGTGAAGTGATAAAACAAAAGGTAACTGAAGGTTGGTACATTATGAATAATGTTAAAAGTCACGTATGCTGTGATAATGTCTGGCAGTGCTAGGCTGTGGGACTTATTTTCCAAGGAGCAAAATAAACGCATAGGAAGATAAAATTCCTGTTTTAAATTGTGTACACAGTGATAGAAAAGGTGAGCTGTACAGATAGAAAATATTATTAAATGACCATATTGATACATAGCATGTGTGTGAATATGGGCTTTCATTGATGTATTAGTAAGTCCAGAGGAGTAACACCCCCTGAAGAAAGTAAATACACAGGTTGCCAGTCAGGAGATAAAAAAAAAAGAATGACTAGACTGAAATGTTAAATTACAGTCACGCGTTTGTCAAGTACGTAGTGAGGGTGCAGAGTTGTCAAAACCATCTTAACATAGTTTATGGAATAGTATTTGTTGCTATCTTTACTCCCCCTTTCTTTATTAATTTTGAGGGAGGCTGTGACTCTTAAAAAAATGTCAATTTTGTATCAGTTATTTTAATAATACTAAACTAGTGCCAAAACTTTCCATCTTAAATTTTGATAAGAAACTAAACTTCCATCATTGCTTCATTTTCTGTTTTCATATGGTCTTTGATAGATAAATCTTCATATGCAGGTTTAAATGTAAAAGAACGTATTAGGACAGTTTGTAGAGTAACTTTTGGAATACAAAGACTCAATTTTAAAATAGATTTTAGAAGTATATGTCTTGGATGGAAATTACTTTTTTCCACCATAGCATCTTCTATGCTAGTATTATAATAGGTCTATATATTTTATGTAGATTTGGAGTTTGATGAGACCGCTGTTATAAAAAGCATATGAAAACTTTACCTACCATGGGAATAGATTGTCCTCGATATGCTGCTGAGGAAGTAAGATTCTGGAAATCATCTCTGCTTGTGTTTTCTGTGCTACAGTAAAGATCCACTAGATCTAAATAACCTTTATAAAGGATTTTTTTAAGTTTGGTTTTTTTTTTTCTTTTTTTTTTTTGTCCCTGATGCCACCTCAAATTCTTATCATAGCACTATTTGAACAAAAAAGGCTTCCTGCTTATTCTTGGAATGATGCTACTGTGACAAAAATGCCTTCTGAAGATCTTAAGAGTGTACTTATCAAGTTTAGAGTATTTGAAACTTCAGTAAAATGTTACGCTACTACTAGAGTTTTATGGAAACGTACAGTGCTTTCAAGGTTTTTCTGTCCTTCTATGATAGTTATTTAAAATGAGAGAGCAAACAACCGTTTTTGCTTGGGAGTTAACTGAAACATCCACTACAAATTTTACTCCGTCAAGTACATGAATACTTTATTATGTATGTGAAAACTTAGTGCAGTTAATTCTAAACAAATCTGTACTCAGCTCTCCCAAAGCTGTTGAAGCTATTTCTCACCAAGATGAAGCTTTTGAAAAAGTTTAAAAAATGCTAAATTGGGCATATGTAATTACAGATAAAGGAGTCAAAGTTTTTTCAAAAGTGGTGTGGCGGTATGAAAGAGAAGCTCATAATAGGAATCAAAGTTTTATCCTTCATTTTGAGAGGTTAAGCATATATATAGGTCATTTACACATGTAATTCAGTGTAACATAATTGCAATTTATAAAAAAGATTGCACTGAGCAGAGTGTCTATGAATTTTGGTAAGGAAGCTGTTGTATATACAAAGTTTAGTTGAAGCTAATGCTAAAGCAAAATAAATCTCATGACGACTAAACTGTAGTGCCTGGGTCTCTAACAATCCCCAGAGAATAAGGAAAGTTAACTTAAAATATTTTTGTTCTTCTGGTCTTAAGCCAGATGCCTTAAATTCTGAAAATCAAGCCTCAAGTGACATTCCACTCTAGTGGGAAAAGAAAGGAGAACATATACTCTAGTCCTGCAGAATCATATTTACTTCATTAACAATTAAAAAGTGTAATTTAAATACTGTACTAATGCTCTCTCATTGCTGCTACCTTGTTCGGTCACTCATTTTCTCACTCAGTCTCCTAAAGCAAGCATATTTACTTTAAAAAAAAAATCTTTTAACTGTGATGAAGGAATTAGGACTTTTGAAAATTGCAGAACGTTAGATGATCTGTTTTGTGCATTTCAGGCAAGTAGAACTTAACTGGAAATACAATTAATGAATCATTGTCCCATGTTTAGAACTTGGAATTGGCTTCCAAAACTCCATTTGGAGACAGCAAAATAAATTAATAAATTTTAATGTAATCATAGTGGTACCATCATTTCATCTTTTTAGCAGATTTGGATGAAATGCAAAAACTCTTCCAAGTAACAGTTGCTTCGGTAAATAACAGTTTTACTCTAGTATGCAGTTGTCTTAATATATTAAGTTTGGCTATTAGCGTGTATTAGGTATCTATCATCAAAGTTGTGTCATAAAATAAAAATAATATGTGCAAATTAAATGTACTGTGTTCTGCAGGACAATTATTTAGTTTAAGGCAGCATTTGAACACAACAGCTGGAAACAAGGAAAAAAGGAAATTATTTCTTCCGGTCACTGTATTGTGTATTACCTGTTCATGCTGTCTTCTTATCTTAAACTTTTCTAAACTTTAGATACTTTCTATAGAGACAGCATGGTCTTCCTTAGCAGCTAATAACATTTTTTAGGAAAGTTATTAGATGTTCATTGTGAGCAGAGATGAATGAAGACTCACTTTTTATCAATAAATAAGGATTAAATATGTCATTTAAAAATTAAGTGCAGAGTATCAATATTCTGCTGTTACTTTGGGCAAGGAATGGTGCCTTTTCTATTTCTAGGTAATTAAAAAAACCCTTGAAGTGGAAAATGCCTCTTTATAGAACAAAGTTATTTTGTTTCATGAAATCATGTTCTGTAGCCTGACCTAAAAGTCTATTAAACAATTCAGTCATGAAAACTCTGAGAATTTCCTGGCCCCTAAGTACTATCCAAAATAATCTTATAATTATTCATGTGACCCTATGAACCCAACAGCTGAAGAACAAGCAAACAAATAGGCATGGATTCAGTGTCTACAAAATTAGAAATTGAGAACTAGATTTCCGGTGCTAAAGAAAATGCTCCAAGTTGCTCTTTTATTAGCTGTATGCCATGGGTAGGATGTATAAATCTTACAGCTGTAGTAATATGCTACTAATCTTTTACAACAATATCAATTGCAATTGATTATAAATGAAAATATTTAGAGATACAGACAGAGTTCTGTTGTACTACATGTTTATGTGATACTTATGTTTCTTATTGTAGATCTAAATTGTAGACTGTTTCTGATAGATTTGGAAAGACGATTTTAGTATTCTTTCAATATAAATCCAAAATGTGTAGTTCAATAAAATCCCAATATGAATCTTTGTACAAATAATAGTGATTGTATAAATACAAAGACAGTTTTATTACATGTACTTTGTCTTTGGGCTTTGACACGTTTAGTCTAAGCTCGAGACCTTCATAAGCAATTCTAAGCAGTTCCTTTAGTTGCAGTGATACAACATCACACTGTGTAAAAACTGAATTAACCAGTGCTCTGAACTTTAACCCCTACCAGTGATTATCTTTTGACTTTTAATATCAGAGACACAGAAATGGAATAGACTGTATGCTTTCTGAATCAGTTATGGAAGTATATGTATTAAAATAAGACTTTAAAAGAACAGGTAAAGCCAGAGTTTTGCAGAAGTAGTTACAGCTAATGTTGGCAAATAGGTAAGATTGTAGAAAGAGGATGACAGACCAAACATTTAAGAGCTGGGGAGACATGATCTTCAACAGGCGTTATTTTTAGGTCTTGTGTTTCTTTCTTTGTTTTTAGGATGGTCTTGTTGACAGGAGATCTCATAAGTTTTTTGTATGCTGTGGGTTACCCCTCAAACTTACTGTCAATTTGCAGTCCAGAAATATGCAATTAAGCTTGTCATTGAGCTGTTTAAATAATCAGTTCACGCGTGTGGAGATACAGTTATTTTTAAATGTATGAGTTCTGTGGAAGCCTTTCCTCAAATGGGAAGATTACGGTTGTTAGTAAGGTACAAAATCATATGGATTTCTGCCTGTGTGATGTGTGTGTGGTTTTTTGTTTATTTGTTTGTTTCTTAGAGAAAAATCTAGACTTGCTATTGCTCTGCGTATAGAATAATAGCTGAAAAAAATAGACATGTGGGAAGGGGGCTGTTTGGTTCCTCTGCGTTGGATGTTCAGCATTCATCTGTCTTGAATGCACCAGTCACACTGTCAGTGTGAAAAAGGTGAATGTGATGCCTGTTTGAAACCTGTAATGACCTAATTAAAATAATTAATTAATGTCTACCTTTGAGAAAGTAAGCCTGTAAAGATCTATTAAGTAGACTTTTCGGTGGCTTCTGTTAGTATTTCTCGCTATTTTTTACTTGCCTTTGGAAAGCTCAGAGATCAGTTTTGATAGTAGCATCCCATTACAGTTTGATGTTCTAAAGACCTACAAGAAAAGGTGGAATTTACAATGAAAATGTTCATCTTTTGAGTTGAAATTATTTGATCATGGCATATTCAATATTCTTACATCTAAGTGGATTGACTGTGAATTATTTCAGTCTGCTTTCTGACATGGAGTTATAATCCTAATTACTGTCTATTTTAGATAATGTACTTATCTACAGTAAAACTTCTATTCTCTATTGAAAAGTCAACCCGCTAGTTTCATCTTGTTTTAAAAGCTTTTTGTAGCACAGATGAGAAGTTCTATATGAATGGAATATCTTTGTTTTTCATCAGGAAGAGGTATATATTTTTTAAAAAAGTAATATGATTTTAGAACAGGAGCATGTGTGGTGCATATACTTTTATGTTAAAAACTCAGTAGACAATTTTGAAAGCTGATAACTCAAGAAATTCCAAACCATGTGATCAGGTATTCAAAGACGTGACCCACATCAGACTAGTAAAACTATCATCTTCTCAATAAATAAAGGTGTGCATTAGCTTAGCAATTATGTTTAGAATGGGTAGTTACTTTTAGAATAAGTTTGATTCAAACAGATGTTTGAATAGAGTATATTTAATTCATTTAGTTACAAAGACATCATATGGTTTGTAAGTGAATTTGTTGATGAAAGTTTGGAGGAAGTAAGTAAGCGCACATGTAGAAAATATAAAGAGAATACTGGCTGCATGAAGAATTGACAAGAGTAGAACAGTTAACAGATATTTATCTCAGGATACTAAGTTGAGAAGTACTAGAAAAATATAAAAATCATGATTTAAACTGAAGAAGTTAGCAAGAGAACTTAATAATCAAATAATTAATAACTATTAAGAAAAATATTTTTTCACATATACTTTTGTGCCAATAGAAATATAAATAGCTGACCCACCTGACCATAAAGTGATATTTTTGGCCTTTTCTGGGTAAGATTACAGAAGTCTCTTTCACTGGCAGTGGCATTGTTTCACATTGCTGAAAAGGGATGTGAAGAGCTCCTGTGTTGTGCTTGGTGTCATCCTTTCATTTTCTCCTTAATCAAATTGAAATTTCAAGTACTGACAAACAATATTTCAAATGACAGTTAATTGATGTCTATTGTCAGCCTCTGTTTTATAATTTAAAGTGATTCTTCTTAGTAGTTATTTGGATCTAAAGTGCCTGCCATGAGAATTTTACTATTTGCTATTTTACTATTCCTTCTCCACTCGACTGCTGATTCTTTAGGAGCAGGACTTTCTGGGGGTGGAGATGCTGTGGTAAATCTGTGCCCCATTTATATCACACCGCTTTTTCTGTCTTCCAAATCTGTGAAGTCCATCTTTCGTTCGGTAACAGCTTTTAAAATAATTAGTACTGTTACCTTACAGAAATGGAAAATTAGTAAGTAATAGCAACAAAACTTTATCAAAAGTGAAAATGACACCTTGTTGGAAGTTCGGGCCTACTCTTACAATTTCTGGTCATAAGTAAATACAACTCTCAAATGTATTTGTTTTTTTTAAAACTGTATCATTATTTTCTTATGATGATGAATGAAGAGATTTCCCTAGTAAAGACATTGGTCATATACTAGAACTGAATGGGGATGCCTGATATTATTTCTGAAGAATGGGGAGTTATGCTTAGGGATTGCCTCTGCAAGATGGTTTGATCCTCATTAAATTCAGTTTCTGCTCCTTGAAATGATCTCATCCTTAACAGGATGCAATTCATAAGAAGTATTGGCTGGTGAGGTAATGCACATTCTCTAATTGCAATTGAAGCTGTAGAAAGTTCACAGAACATCGGGTAATGAATGTTAATATTTGGGCACATCTGTGCTTGTTCACTCTTTTGGCAACCTTCCAGCTGCCATTGATACAGCTCCTCATGTTACCAGGGTGAACTCGGCCGTTTTCGTGTGTGTCTTCTGCTGCTCTGAGCCATGTTGCCCAGTTACAACTTACTGTGTAAAATTTGGTACACACCAAAAATTGCTGTTGAATAAGTGCACATTGTTGCTCTGTAGCATGGTACTTTGTCTTGTGTGCTGTCCTGGCACTGTAAAGATCCACATATTCCTAGTCATTGAAGAGAGAGCGAAAGTTTGAAAAGCCTTTGAGAACAGACATTGCAAAGAGGATATTGACAAGACAGTTGCTGGGAGGGTGACCAAAAGGGACAGGTCACTGCAGTATTTTATCTAAATTGTTAGAACCTGAAGATCATTTACAGAAAAGCAAAAGGAAATATCTGGGCCACCCACAGTGACAGTAACACTAGATGTTATTAGAAAAGCCATGAGCAAATTAGAGTTTGTCCTGAGTAGGCTGGAACAAGCGTTGACTCCTGTGATGAAGAGATGCCTGAAGACCACTATTCCTTTCCTGTGATGTGTTCTTTCCTTCAGATGTGGGAGGGGACTGGACAGACTTTTCTGCACGCACCTCATCTGCCAGTCTTACACACCCTGCCCTGGGGAGAACAACTTCCTTTTGACTCAGTAGATTTATTCCTATTGTAAGGAGAAAGTGAGAGTATATGCTAGACTGAAGCTTGGCATCATGTCCCCTGTCCCCATCCATGTCCGTCCCTCCCCAGTTTCTGGGCAGTGAGGGCATAGCATGCAGTGTTTGCTTTTACTCACTGTCTAAAATTGCAAATTATGCAAGCATATCTCTTTTATAAAAATCGCAATCTTGTTAAATGCATTGAAAAAATGCACACAACGCAAAAAAAACCCTAAACGACCTTACTTCATTTTACTTTATTTCCTTGCTTTCCTCTTTTACCTGCTCCTTCTGTTGACTGCATTCAAAGCATCCTCAATGCAATGACACTTAAGTTTTTTTCTACCTCAGCTATCTACTTGGAAATCTTCCCCTTTGTCTTTTCTGATGCTTCCGTGCTGGTCTGCTGCGGCAGTAACCAAACCTTTCCATTTCTTGTATTCTCAAAGTAGTTCCTAGTTTTCTTCTTTATAGTGTCCCAGACAAAAGATGAACAACGCCTGTGAGCCACACCACCCTGAACGTGCCTGAACCACCCTATAGTGAATAGTGCATTTGTCAAGTACTGGGCAAAATTATAGCGGTATTGATTACTGTGTGTATTTATTTTGAGCAAGGTTTTCTCCCCACCCTCCTCTCCCGCCCCAAGGTAACAGTGTTCCTAGTATGTCACGGGGTCCACTTCAGATTGTACCATGGCACGGTATTCTCTTATTTTCTAGGCGTTTTTTCAAATACAAAACAGCATTTCAGCAGTCAAGGGTATTTTAAGGAATTTTTCCATTACGAAAATTAGCATCTCGGCAGTCAAGATATTCTGTTTAAGCACCATGTGAAAATACATAGAGAGCAAGATAGGAGCAATTTAAGATGTAGAGAACACTGTTAACCCCCGATGTTCTGAACAGTCTTTGCACAATTTCATATATTTCAGTGCGAATGTGTGTTTATAGCTCCAGCTTTCTAGCTGATGAGTTGCTACTGCAGCTCAGATTACCAGATCTCCCAAGGCTATTCTTTGTCATCCTGACACGCTGTAGCGGATGGTGACTGTGTCACACTGTGCCAAAACAATGCTATTTCTTGAACACAAATGCAAACCTGCACCAAATGGCTGTGCTTCAGCAGAAGTCCCTTCAGGTGATGGCAGTTCCGTTGGTAAAGCTGCAGGCAGGCCCGATGGCAATTGCCATTGCTGAAACCCTATCAGTTCTGCTTTGCAGGGCAGTCCTTGGCTTGCAGAGCCAGCGGTAGGGTGACGTGCAAATACATCTCCAAAAACTGTTGAGTGTGAAGAAAGGCATCATGATATGTAACCCTTTATTTATTTTATTTTATTTTATTTTATTTTATTTTATTTTATTTTATTTTATTTTATTTTATTTTATTTTATTTTATTTTATTTTATTTTATTTTATTTTATTTTATTTTATTTTATTTATTTTATTTTATTTTAATCTGAGATGGTTGTTAATACTTTAAGAATGTTGTCTGTTAGCCAAAAAAGATGGATCATGAGATGCTGGGAGAGGATTCGTGGGAATTTTTGAGTTTGACCCCAACTTGCAAAACTGTAGTTGCTTCCAGATAGCTGTTTCCATATTTGCCACAGTGTACCTAAGGAGAAACTCAGCAATAGAGTATTATGACAAACAAGAAATCAGGGAAGCTTGGGATAGGTAGTGAATGTCATGCAAATTTGAGTGGCAGTACTAAAGCTTTTGGATGAATATTTGACATCATCCACTTCATCTTGAATAGTAAGTTAGGAATGGAATTTAATTGACCACACATTTTGTCCCTTGCCCTACTGGTCTTGTAAAATACCAGAACGTAGTAAGACACGTAGCCAAAAATTTGATCAGCTGTTCTGGTGTGTGCTTATTTGGTCACAAGCTGACAAGTGCCACCAAGAAGATAATGTTCTAACAGTCTAAATGTCTAGCTTTTGTACTCCAAACACTGAAAAATACTAAGAAAAATGCTCAAATTAGTTCAACGTCTCAAAAGCATTTCTAAAGTTCTCACCTATTTGATTGCTAAGGTGAACAAGACATGTCGATACACAGAGCTAGTCCTGACAGAGCAGACCTTTCTGCTGTTCACAGCATCATCTCTATCTAACACAGTAACATCCTTTAGCTTTGAACAACCTGCATAACTGTGTGAGATATGGGGCTCTGGCATGTCATCTCGAGAAACTTAAGTACATAATATAAAGAAAGACAGGTATATACACTGTTGTAGACATAATAGGAGGTGCATTCAGTATTTAGTGTATTTCAGTTCTCATCATTGATACATAATCAGAAATTGTTACAACAGATTCAGGTTTTAGAAAGTCCATGAATTAAAGATTTCCTTCTTCCTGAAAATCAGAAAACTATACATGTTAAACTTGTGGCACCCCATTCTTTTTCTTCCATGAAAGTTATGTAGGGATTGTCAATCTTTGATTGATCTTTTTGAGTGCAGAACATTTGCAGTGATACACATTTGAACCCAATACTGGAACCATTAATGCATAGTAACATGAAGATTCTGTCCTGAAACAGAGAGATGGTGTAAAATTGTAAAAAAAAGAAAATTCTGATAAATTTATCAATTTGTTTAAAAAATATATTGTTTGTACGTATTTGCAATTTTGCCAAAGATTTCACTTTTTTGCAGGGGAAGTTTGAGTCATAATGAAGTTGCATACAGATGATTGTTAACTTACTGCTCAATATTAAATTTTTTTTTATTTTAGGCTTATATTGCATCTACATTTTCTTGCAATTAGGCTAAAATATTTTTCAAAATTTGAATTAGTGACTTTAGCAGTGGCGATAGAAAATACAATACGACCATTTTTGCTGTAGCTTTTAAAGTTTTCTTTTATTAAGAGAGTTGTGTTTTTTCCCTTGACATTACAAACATCCATCTGTACAGAGCCTGACTCCTTGCTGTCGTCTTAACCAAATTTTGTAGTGAATTTCCCTGCAGAGATGCCTGAGCTTTCTGAGAGCGCAGAGAGGAAGCTGATGAAGGAAGCGCTATAACTAGATTCTGTAGTGCTGTGAGCAATAAGCACGCAGAAGCAAGTAAGCCTTCTCAGAAATGGGATCGCTGGCAAACACAGTGCTGAGAAATGGCCAATTTATTTGGAGCTAGCTTAGGTCAGAAAGCTGCAGGGCTTTTCTGGAGCTCGCCTTCAGAGCACTGTCCGAGTGTCTTTGTACCTGTGATGTTTACTCAGAAAAGATAATTGTAAATGAAAAGTGGAGAATTGACTGTACAAAATAGTGTGATTCATTTCTATTTTGGCAGAGCAGGAATTCTTTTTGAAAAGACGAGCTAGATTAAAACCAAGGTCAGTAATTATTCTGTATTGGCTTAGAAATCTGTATGAGTTCACAGGACCTGACTTTAAATCCCAGATCAGTGGCAGACATTTTTTCATAGATTGGTCTGATTTTCAGCATTTCTGCAGATTCCAATTGACAGTTGTTTGTTCCAACATCTTTGAAAATAAAGTCGTTAGCAACTTAGCATTGTTCAGAGAGTAATTAAGTGACTGGTTCTCTCACAGTGAACTAGATCAAGGGATAAATGTTAAAAATAATTATGTCCAAAATAATTATGTCTGAAAGAAATGTTCCTCAGGCTATGGCCTCGCTCTTGTTTAAACAGAATAATGTTGGGTGGTATTTTGAGATTAATTAGATGACTGATTTTTCAGGTAAGAGTGTTAGGAAAAGTAATTATTAATAGAAATTTCATTAGGAAATTTGTTTCCACTTATAAAATAATACCATTTTTTCAAAAGATGATAATAGTAAGGAGTAATTGGAGAAAATTCTTTCATTTTTGTTTTAAAAAAACCCCAACCCCACAGCATCCTTAGAAGAAACTGGCCAGTGACAAGTGCTGGCTCTAGGTAGGCAACATCTTTACAAAAAAGCATTTCTTAATCTATTCTGCATTTGTACTTTAGCAGTGATCTTGGAATGTCATGTGCTAATAATCAGTGGATATGGTCATAACCTGAATGAGATAAATCTGAGAAAACTCAAGATCCTTCAGAAAATGATGCGGCTATCAGCATCACCTCTTTTTTTAAAACTTTATCGAATAAATGCTCCAAAGCGTGATGCTGGAGTGCCATTTTGGAAGACATAAAACTGATGTATTGAGTAACTGTGCATTAATGCTTGATTGTTTTGTTCTGAGCAAATTCCTATTCCAGTTAAGTGTGTTTCCTCTTTCAGCCCCCCTCCCATCCACCCAAATTCACTTTACATGTTCCTTTGTTTCTACCCGAAGCGCTTTTTTCATAGCAGACTGCTGTCATATTCCGTGCTATAGGTACTTGAATTACATTGTTGTGGAATAAATCCATGTAAAAGGGATTGGAACAGTCCTTGGTCATGACTTCCAAGAGATCACTGTTAGCTTCACTTGGTCAATATTAATGAGGGTTTTCTTCTGAAAAACCTGCAGTGCAAAAATGAAAAATCACCATCAGAATTTACTCATTTTAATGAATTTTTTCTTGGAACAGAACAAATTTGGAAAGAGCAGCATTTCCTGTGATGTTACTGTGTTTAGGCTCGTATGTTCTGTAAAACCTTTGTGTTTTCCAAGGAGATGTTTAAGTGATCTTCAAGACATACTGTGCTGAGAGTTATTACTTGTTAAAATACCATTCTGGTTTACAGGCATTTAATATTGCTTTAAAAATGTGCAACAAATAAAGGCTTTGTGTCTCAGGAATGCTGTGCATGGGCTGTCGGCAGCCCTTTGTAATAGAAATGCTCTGTAGGTAAACAGCCAAGAAATCGGACTGCAATGTATAGTACTAACCAAGCATATGTGTGTATATATATATACACGCCTCCTACATTTCAGTATTTCATTTTGATCATTCAGGACATATCAATGGAGGGTTTTAGAAAGAGTTTGGACAGATGCCGGTCAGAAACAACGCAGTGAGTTATTAAAACCCCATTAGGGCCTATTTCCTGTTATTTTTACAGTGTAGTAGCAATAAGCATAATTTTTCATGGCTGTTCTTTACAATTAACTTTTTGGGTACATATATTCTTTATTATTATAATAAAGTAAGAAAAACTAAGCCTGCTTCCTAATAACAAAAATCTTTGCTCTGTTCTTAATTCCAATTTCTGGGTTTCATATATGTCAAGCAGCTGCTAGGTGTTTGGCACAATGGTAACGTGCCCCCAGGTTCTAAGCTAAATTCCTGAGGCAGAAAAAATGTGAAAAGAGAAACAAATAAAAGATTACAGTAAGCGGGAAGGGATACATGTAAGTTTAAGAAATCAGAACAGTTATTTTTGTGAACTGTATTTCCAGTACAGCAGCACCCGTCAACTCCAGCTTCATTTTGGGGGAATATTCGTCATAAGCTGTAGGGCTAAGAATGGCTGTGGCGTTTAGGTTTCTGCCGCTTTTACGTAGTAAACCTGCAGTAATGTGTGTAGAGAAAAGGACATAACGTAATTTGCAACTGTAGTGATGATTAAACAGAAGAAAAGATTATAAGAGAAAATTGTGGAGCAGTTTCAAGGCTAGCATGAGTTACTTGTTCTTATAGTTATTTTTAAAGAATATCTTAAGTAAATATGTCTGTTGTCACTGTAAGAAAGTTTTATTGCCTGAAGGTTATCAATAAGTTAACTTGCAGATACCATTTTAAGTTACTAGAAGCAAAAGTGAGGGTTTTCTAAAGTAAAGTTTTTATGATTTATTGTATATGTTATTAAGAGCAAAAAATCTATTTTGTTTCCATTTATTTTCCAAATATGGACTTGGTTATAAAACTACGAGGCTGCAATTCCTCCTGAATTTAATCTTTACTTTAATGTTAATTTTCATTTTTGATTTGGAGGACATGTTTTTCTGCTGTAGTATTCTGAAAAATTGTATGTTGCAAGTAATTTTTATTTTCTTTTTACTTAACATTAAAACCTCTTTAAAAATAGAAGAAAGAAAAAATCTATCAAAGCCATAGTATACTTTCACTGGAATACCAGTGTGTTAGTATCTGGAGGTACCTGATTTAGCTCATTTGTTATCTTAAAAGTATAATGGGGGGAAAAAAAGTATTAGAATGTATGGTTTTATTGTATAAGTAAATCTTAAGGTATTATAATTGCATATAAGTGTTACCATTTACATGTTTGCTATTTACAGTGGTATAGGTAAGAAAGTTCACCCTAAACTCCTTGTAAGCATCAGTACTTTGCACTACTTAAAAAGAAATTTGAATTACATTTAATATTGCAACGCTTTTAGATCCAGATACTGTCCTCAGTTTCTTGTGAGTTACTGCTCAATATGTAGCATGTGAGATACTGCAGCATCAGACTCCAGATGGCTTTGAAATCTTTTAATTTGATATGGAAGGCAAAAGTGAATCAGGAGCGATATGCCCCTGTGTATCATTGTTTTTTGACAGGTAGCTGTCAGTTCAGTGCTGCATTTTACTCTTTTTGGTTCACATTCATTTTTAATTACAGTAATCATTTTTTGGTAACGATATAGATAGATATAACTACATCTGCCAGGATGAACTGTAAGCCCTGGCTTGGAATCAACTTGTCTCCCAGGCAGGATTAAGTTTCCCCAACTGTCTGGTGCAATCTCACTGAAAGGTGATTTTCCCTATCAGTTACCTGAGGGATATGTTCCTATTCTGATTGTTTCAGTTCTCTTCATTGGCTGATGAATGTACGCGTTCTGAGTTTGTATTTTTTCGCAACCTCATCTGTGTGCAGCAGAAGTAACACATTCAGAGCTTTAACACATCAAAACAAACAGTATTTGAAAATGTTATATGAAGCGCGGAGTCTTTGGAGACAGCTAGTGCCCTGAAGTCTACTTTATACAAAAGAGATTAACGCCATTATTCTATGTATAATCTCTCCAGCAAAACACTGTCGCCTATTTCTGTCAACAAATGGTTTCTTTGCTTTGGGAGCTGAAAGAAATTTTAGTTGTGTAGGCAACAGAACAGGCCTTTATAAGTTGCAGAACCCAATTTTAAAAATATTTGGTAAGGTAGCTGTAGTTTTGAGAAGTTAAATTATTTTCATTAACTAAATATTTTTTTAAACAAGGAAAAAAGACTAATTATGTCTGCTATGTGTGTCACACTCACAGTCCGTGCACTATTTTGCAGTACATCTTTTGGAAAGGTGTGTCATACGCACATCCCACTCTGCCTTGCAGGCACTTACCTGACGAAAAGGTCTGCACGTATCCTATCCAGATAACATGTGCTCTGAGGGTGCATTTTCTTTCTGAATAAAGGCAGAGATGAGCAGTGTTCTTACTGAGAGTCTCAGAGTCCATAAAACTGTTGTATACCAAAGAAAAGAAGATCAAAAGCCTCAAGTAAAGGCTTAATATTTCTAGAAGCCTTGGACCATATAAATTCTGGAAAATTTGCGGGGAGGAAAAAACCAAAAAAGATAGATACGACACCATTTGACTGTGTAATGAATCACAGAAGCCGTATTTCTAATGGAATTGAGTTATAAAAGTCATAGTCAACATGCGAAAGATTTTTTTTTTATTGTTTTATGGTAATAAATATGTCAGTGCTCTTTTTCAAGTCATTGAATTACATTACTAGTTAATAAATTATTATATTTTGCATAAAATTTTACCATTTTCCCCAATAAATTTTTAATACAAAAATTAAAGCTAAGAAATATGTACTTTACCAAATATTGCATTTTATTGGATTTTCTGGTTTGTGGCAAAAAATAAATAAGCAGTAAAAAATGTGCCAAATTTTGAATTCAGTAGCTGAATCGGAGCTTCTGCTGTTCTCAGTTTTGTTACTTGGATGAAAGAATTACATCATCATTCACAACGTCTGTTTGTAGAGGATCAGGTACCTCGCGGGAGCGCAGGGCGTTTGAGCCCTCCTCACTTCCATGGCAGGGCAGAAGTGGACCCGTGTGCAGGTCCCTGTGCCAGGAGCCGCTTCCCCGCTTGGTTATGTGGCTGACATGTATGTGTGCTGGGGTGAGGGTGCCGGTGCCTCTGACATGTGGCGTGCACAGACTGTGCAAACAGTTTCTTATCATTTGACTGAGCACATGTGTGCTTGCGTTGTAGGACTGGATGCGATTTCTGCCACGTTGATGGATAGCTGTATTTTGTTCATATGTGGGGAAGGATGGCAATAAGAAATAAGCCATTAATCACAAAAAATAGACGCTAAGCCATCAGCTTGTGTCTTGGGCGCATCTAAGGACTGATGGGGAAGAACCCGATAAAAATTTTCTCAGCACGTGTCCTGGTAACAGTTATAATGCCCTTTCCCTATGTTAATTTTTAGTTTGGTAGTTTACACTTTGTTATTACAAAGCACAGATCATTGAAACAAATTATTAATCAGTAAGTCAGCGTACAAGAATGCAAAGAATCAAGTCTCTCCTTGTATGCTAAATGAAAAGATTTCTTCCAGATTCTTGCTTTGATCATTAGACTCTTTTAAATAAGCAAACATTACTTAGTTGCTAAGCCACAGACTGAAGTTCATTAGTGTGTTAGCACAAATATTGGAAAAAGACTACTAAACCAATATTAGATAGAGGACCTGTGCGTAGGCTGGAAGTAATGCAATGAACGTGACACCAGAACATTTTGAAAGATTGCTCACAGTGATTAAAACCATTTCTGTTTGCAAAAACCCGCCCCACGCAGCAAGAAAAAGTGCAAACCCTGCGTAGATCTGTTTTTCTGCTACTGATATCTGTAAGACTTTACTGAACGTACAGTAGGTTTAATAGTCTTATGAATAATTTTGTGTATATTCTTTATTTTAAATGTTGCCCAGATGTGTTGATGTGGCATTTTTTAATGATTTTGAATCATTAGATTGAAATGATTTTTAATGATTTTCAATCATTAGATTGAAAGCCAGAATGCTATCTTATTTAAATATCTGGCTTGCGAACGCATCTCAAAAATCTTCGCAAATTGGTGTTGGATTCATAGATATTTCAGGTTTAATGCATAAATGCAGTGTTTTAACTCAGTGCCTTTTTGCAGAGGCTGTTGAACTTTACAAGTCATGCTACTTCGGAATTTGTTGGTGTTCGGTTTATTATCTTAGGTAAATGAACTAACAGTTCATGCTTTTGCATTCTTCACAGATCTTCAATACAGTGAGAGAAGAAGGAGCAGAAGATGCTTTTGAATATTTTCCTTATCTTCTGAGAAAGCTCCCAACGTTTGCTACAGACTGTATATGCAAAGATGGTGGGTTTTGTGTAGAACCATGTGTAACAGGTGCATACTGTCAATATCGTGCCACTTTACAGAGGACTGCACTCTCTAACTATATAACTGGTGCTTTACTAGAAGCAACTACATCATTAGGAGCAAGAAGTGGTCTTTTAAATATCTTCGGAGGATCAACTGGAAGAACAATGCTTAAAGGTAATGATTTAATTTTTGAACCCTGTCCACTTTAAGTATGGGATGTACTGCAAAATATATACTGCTATGTAATATTCTGTAGTTTATATACTCACATATGAAGTTAACAGATAAAAAAGATTTTCATGTTTTCAAAGTTTTTCCTTTGCAATCATAATGTGCCATAATGACTAGCTAAATTAGTTTAATAAAATAAAAATGCATGCAAAACTGAAAAGATTCTTATTACAAAACAAAAATCTTTTCAGTTGTTTTTTTTTTTCTTTTTAGAAATATTCCCGTCTGCATCCAAAGTTAATGCCTAAGTGATTTTTGTTAGGGTGTTTCTTTGTATAGTATTTCTCATTGACCAAGTGCTTCTGCTGAGAAAGGAGTATATACTCAGTTATTATTGTTTTCATTATACAGCTAGCTGTCAGCATAGCACTGTGTGGTAAGTATGTACAATTCATTACTGACCGATTGTTGGTCTTCTCCTGGATCCATCATCTTTCCAGTACTGGATCATTTCAAATAACATGGGTATTGTCCATGTGGAAAACACATATTGGAGGATGGATGTTATGTACTAACTTTCCATGCTGATCATCCTCATGTGCAGTAAGAATACCATTTTGTGATTTAGTTTGGTCAGGTTTTGAAGTTAAACAGGACAAAGGCATTCTTGGTACAAATTCATCGCATTAAAACAGGGTTTTTTACAGAATAGTAACTGCGTTTTACATTCATTTTTAATTAATGCCTTGAATATTTCCTAAGGTACTCAAGCATTTTGGGATTTGTCATCATCTGATGTACTGTAACAAAAGCATGTAGTGTCTCAGTTGTACAGTTGGAGAATAAATCGTGGATATTATGGCTAGCTGAAAATTTTACAGTAATATGACAAAATCAGTACAGAATTCTCAGTGCAGTTGCTTAACTAGTGCAGATATTGAACTTATATTTACAGACAAATAATGATACAGTTTGTGCTCAGATCAGGTTGTCTTATTTTTATATCAGAATGTCCCTTTCTAGTTTGAATTAGTCTCTCTTCAGGTGAATTGAATGACAGAGAGGGGCACGAAAATGGTATGAGAACAGGTAGAGATGACAAACTAGCAGCTGAGTGAATTTCAGCAGTATGTTCAGCAGCATTACTAGCTTCACATACCCTCATTGTCTGTGAGGGACAGGTACGTACAGTACAGTGTCCTATTTTGGTAGGGCGTTTCCTTTTTATTATTATTTTTTCTATTTTTATTTGTTCCTGGGAGACGAGTGCTTAAGAAAAACAAACATGTGCATTCCTGTGACAGCTCTGGAAAGTAAGATTAAAGAACTGAGCCGTGTACTTAGTGGTGCAGTGTGGTGGACCTTCTTCCTACAGAGTGGGAGAAGGGAGCACAGGGTTTTGATGCCCCAGACCTGATCGAGACTCTAAGGATGCTCTGTCCCCTGAGTACAAATGTCATCCTCCATGGGGCATGTTGCTGCAGTGCCCGAAAAGCCCAGCTAGTGACTGTCACCATAGAGCTGGAGGCTCCGCCTGAGTTCTGAAGCTGGAACCAGCAGCAATTAGCTCAGGCTCACTGACATGCTAATATGGCTGTATCTTTTTATAGAGCCTGAGCTAATGACTGCATGCGTGTGCTCTGTGTACAGCACACTTTGCACTAGTTTGGGGATCTCTGTGGCGCCTGTATTGCATGGTGTATGCTTCTGTTGTCGTATTCTGAGGCCAAGCAAGTGAGACCTTAAAGAAAAAGCAAAGAATTGCAATTCCACAGACAACCTGTGTAGACAGTAGAGGTTTGATTTATTGTAGAGATTTGATTTACTGTCTAGGTATGACTTACTGTAGTGGTCTCTGGTGAGGAAGAGATGTGCTGCAGCTTTGGAGTGTTGCAGTTTTCTGGATGTCCATGTTCAGGTATATCACAGTGATTCAATATAGCTAAGAAATGACAAAGCTATCGTAACAGAGTCTTCTCTGAAAACATTTACAGAGTGTTACTTGGCGATGTTATTAACTGAGACATTAGCATTAGCAAGGAATCCAGCAGTATTCTGAATTCAGAGCTGCAGTTATCATTCATGGGTGTGTACCTTTTAAGAAAGAAAATTGTCCTGTCCGTGCAGATTGATAAAAACGTTATTTTCATCTGTCTGCCATCCTCTCTTACTGATGGATTTAACATCAAAGGTAAGCTAATCTCATCTAAACCTGAGGACTTTTAATTAACATGGGTAACAACTCTGTTGTCAAATGCAGTGGAGGATTTATCACAGGATACAGCATATCACTGTAACGCTTCACTTAGTAGTTGTTTGGAGATGTTGAAAAGGGTATCTATTGGTCGTGTTGTGGTTTAATAGTAGTTGTGGTTTAACCCTGGTAGGCAGCTAAGTGCCATGCTGCCACTCACTGCCCCCCATCCCCTGGAGGGATGGGGGAGAGAATTGGAAGGGTAAAAAGTGTGAAAATTCATGGATTGAGATGAAAGCAGTTTAATAGATAAAGAAAAAGCTGCTCATACAAGAAAGTAAAATATTTGTTCACTACTTCCCATCAGCAGGCAGATATTTGGCTGTTTATGGGAAAACAGAACTTCATCATGTGTAACGGTTGCTTGGGAAGACAAATGCCGTAACTCCAAATGTACCCCCTTCTTCCTCTTTCCCCCTGCTTTTATTACTGAGCATGACGTCACGTGGTATGGAATATCCTTGGGTCAGTTGGAGTCAGCTGCCCTGTCTGTGTCCCCGTTGAACTTCTGTGCTCCCTCAGCCTACTTGCTGGCAGGGCAGCATGAGAAACAGAAAAGGCCTGATGCTGTGCAAGCACTGTCCAGCAATAACTAAAACATCCCTGTGTTATCTACACTGTTTTGGTCACAAATCCAAAACATAGCCCCATGTGAGCTACCCTGAAGAAAATTAACTCTGACCCAGCCAAAACCAGTACAATAGTGAAGGCGATATTTCCATCAGCACTTGCGGTTTGGAGACCTGTTGTGCATTTCGTCAGGGCCCTACCAGCCTTTCTCAGACAAGACAGCAGTATATCGAAGTTAAGAGAGACCAGGGAGATGAAAATAAATATTTGCTTTCACAGTCAGAGGTTGTGAGTGCCCATGCAGTAATTTCAGTGCTTTGCACTGCCCTGAATTAGTATCAGCAACAGGAAATTAGCATTATATCTTTTAGGTTAGGTTTCTTCACGTTGCTCAGCCTGTTGAAGAATGGAGGGAAGATGCCTTCTCTGATTTTGTTTCTACTGTTGTGATCAGGAATAGCAAATGTTTGTCGTTGCTGTGTTTCACAAGCTGTGACAGGACAGGTTTTCAAGTGTTGGCTTGCTTCCACAAAAACTTAAAGCATAGGTTCTCAGGTCTTTGTATTTAATTTATTTTTTCATTTTTGTATTAGAACATGTCTTACAGTTTTTCCTTTAAAATTGTACTTAAAAAAGGATTTGCAATCTAGGAAGATGTCCTAGTACAATCTAAGATTCAAACATAAAGGTCCTGATGGAAGTGCAGGAGAGCACAGATGTGATGAAAGAAGGAAATTATAGACATCTGGTTTGTGCAGGATAGTGCAGTGTAGAGACACTTGACCTGTTGCTGACTTATTCAGACCTGAACTGGAGTAATGTCATGATGCAGGGAAATCCCCTATAGTGGTTGGTTTGAAAAAAATTTAGGCAGCCTCAGTTAATAATCCTAAACATGACCTTTTCTGGTGATGTTACTAGCTGAGATGGTGCTAGTTAGAGCGTGATTGCTCCATACTTCATTCTACAGATGTAGGCATGCCCAATGGCAGAAAGCATGTTGATTACTTGAAACAAATAAAAGAAAGCACTAGCAAATGAAAATGCGAACACCAATAGCACTGACGTAGGTGGAACTAGAATGAATTATGAAAACAAGATTATATAGATTTATTTTAAAATACCTTCAAAAGTAATTTGCAATGTTATATAAGCATAAATAAAAGAATTCTTGAACTATCTACTAAGTGTTCTACCACTCAGAAATTTGAACTCAGACTTCCTTTGTGTCCTATAAATGTTGTAATACCTAAAACCATTGTGAATAAAAGCTGAAAGAAGTGGTGATTTATTATTATTATTATTATTCATATTCATAAATTATGAAGTAATTATGGGAAAACATTATTGAGGTGGATCCAGTTCAACAGATCTTTACCTTGTAAAGATGCGCTACATAAAGGTGCTATTGAAGTCTCGCTCTACTGCATGTTACTACTTACAGTGTTAGACAATGACAAATACTCTTGCGTATTAGAATAAAAGTTTGTGTAAACTTTTACTGAGGCTCTGAACTGATGGTAGGTGTCAATGCTGGCATCAGCTTTGATCATCTCTCTCTTCTTCTTGGGTTCTTGTTCCTAGAAACTGATTTAACTTCAAAAAAATCCTGTAAAAGAGGAGAACAATAAAGGGCAAAGTCACTTTGGCCTAGTAGTGCCACTGAGTGCACCATTTTATCAAGTTGTGTCCTGAGTCAGAGATCTCTAAATTGCCTTAGATATTTGTATATGTGTTATGAATTTCAGTACAATGACTTAATAGGACTTCATCAAAATGTTTACCTATAACGTAGGTTTACAACTGTGTTTAAAACATGCTGTGATTAATATTTTAGTACATTGCCATGTACTTTATTTAAACATATCATAGAATGATAGAATGTGTAGGGTTGGAAGGGACCTTTAAAGGTCATCTAGTCCAACCCCCCTGCAGTAAGCAGGGACATCTTCAACTAGATCAGATTGCTCAGAGCCTCATCAAGCCTGGCTTTGAATGTCTCCAGGGATGGGGCCACCACCACCTCTCTGGACAACCTGTTCCAGTGTCTCGCCACCCTCATTGTAAAGAACTTCATCCTAATGTCTAATCTAAACCTACCCTGCTCTAGTTTAAAACCATTGCCCTTCGTCCTATTGCTACATGCCCTTGCAAACAGCCCCTCCCCAGCTTTCCTGTAGGCCTCCTTCAGGCACTGGAAGGCTGCTATAAGGTCTCCCTGGAGCCTTCTCTTCTCCAGGCTGAACAACCCCAACTCTCGCAGCCTGTCTTGATAGGAGAGGTGCTCCAGCCCTCAGATCATCTTCGTGGCCCTCCTCTGGACTCGCTCCAACAGGTCCGTGTCCTTCTTGCGCTGAGGGCTCCAGAGCTGGACACAGTACTCCAGGTGGGGTCTCACGAGAGCAGAGTAGAGGGGGAGAATCACCTCTCTGGATCTGCTGGCCATGGTTCTTTTGATGCAGCCCAGGATGCGATTGACCTTCTGGGCTGCAAGCACACATTGTTGGCTCGTGTCCAGCTTTTCATCTACGAGTACCCCCAAGTCCTTTTCCGCAGGGCTGCTCTCTATCACATCATCCCCCAGCCTGTATTGATAGCAAGGATTGTCCCGACCCAAGTGTAGGACCTTGCACTTGGCCTTGTTGAACTTCATAAGGTTTGCTCGTGTCCACCTCTCTAGCTCGTCCAGGTCCCTCTGGATGACATCCTGTCCCTCTGGCACATGAACCACACCACTCAGCTTAGTGTTGTCGTCAAACTTGCTGAGGGTGCACTTGATCACACTGTCTATGTCATTGATGAAGATGTTGGAACAGCACCGATCCCAGTACGGATCCCTGAGGGACACCATTTGTGACCCCTCTCCATCTGGACATCGAGACATTGACCACCACTCTCTAGATGTGACCATCCAGCCAGTTCCTTATCCACCGAACAGTCCACCCATCAAGTCCGTATCTCTCCAACTTAGAAGGATGTTGTGATCATTACCTTTGTGCAGGCATTATGCAAATACATTCTAAAGTTAAGAGGATTCTATTTTTATTTGATTGAAAAATATGGATTATTTTAGTAATTCTAGTTTTATTTTGTAAAATGTTTGGGAGTAGGAGGGTTGTATATGCATCTTATTCTAAAATTACTAGTGACAAATGATTTGAAGAAAAAGGTCTTTTAATAATGTATATGAAACAAGAATGGGTGGGCTACTGAATTCCACACTTCATGATTTCTGAATTGCTCTAAGGGGCAGCCCACATAGAGATTGTGTCTTGTGCCAAAGATATATAACATAATAGCAAGGTCCATGTCAAGTAGATGTGTATCTTTCACCATGCAAAACCATTCCTCAGCTTTGCTATGAGTTAAGCTGCAGTACGGACATGAAACTGTGGACACAATTTAGATGGTTGTCAACTCTGGAGTAATTATTACTGCACTTGGAACGACTTTCGAGACAGTTCTTAAAAAGCTTCAAAAGTGGAAGTGAATCTGTTTATTAAAACCAGTCTGTATCAGCTAGTCTTGAGAAGATCTGTCAGATTTATGTTTGGTGGACCTCTTCTGGACGAGACAACATTCCACTACTTTTCCTTCAAAATGTTTGCAATTCCTGGAGATATAGTTGAGCGCTCTCTTGCATAATCCGTTTAAAGAGGAGCCCATTACTTTAATGGTGAATGTCCTTCATGATTTAAAAGGAAGACTTCTCAAAACCTTATACGCTCTGGAGTTAGGGATTTTATGCAATATCTGCCCTGGAAATAAGGATCCTGCAAACACAGAGTCCCTAATGCTGGGCTGTGCTCCTGTTTTTTTTTGTCTCTCTAGCACTGAGCATATTGTGAGTTCTTCATGTTCAATCCTTCAGGAGTTATTTAGTGACCTGAGCAATGAACCTTACAGTCACAAGTAGTCCGACTCTAGGGAATACTGTTCTAAGGTTTGGTTCGGTAGCTAAGGACCCTAAATGCTCTGAGTCCCCAGGGCTGGAACGGTCTTGCAGGCAGACCAGCTGCCAGTGTTGTTAGTTCCAGAGGAGCCTCTGAAGCCAGAATTCTCAGTCATGTGGATGGGGGACTGAGAGTCTTTAAAAGCTCATGTAGGGCCTGCTCTGTAGAAGACTCATCTCTTGGGTGTGGAGCAGTGAGCCTGCAAGCCCTGCTCTCCGATGGCTCACAGAGCGGTACGGCTCCCAGCTGAGGAGCTGCAGCTCCAGTCCCAGTAGCACAGGGACAGTCTGAGGGTGGACTCCCGGGAACCACAGATGCCTGAAGTTCCCACAGCTGGTCAGTGACATTCACATCCTTGTCAGCATCTTTGTTACTACAGAGAACGTAATCTTCATGTAGTAACACCGAAGACATTTCAGCTGCACTGTTTCGGCACCTCCACATGTAACAGAATTTCTGGTTAGTAAGACGTTTTGAGAGTGTCTTTCAATGGGATTTGGATTGAAACCAGATTTCTTCCTGGAGAAAGGAAATCCTGCTTCTCAGCCTGTTCTGTTTCTTACAAATTGATTGTTACAGAAGTTTGTTCATAGTTGTTAACGGGCCAGAACTTTCACTGGAATCATATTTGTAGACTCAGTCATTGTCAGAGTTCATGTGGTGTTGACAATTTTTTTACAGAAAATGGAAAAAAGGTTTGGGTCTTTTTTAAATCTTAAGGAAGGAACTAGGGTATGTGAAAATGTTTGTGCTTTGTATTTGATGCCTGTGTCCAGAGTCATTGCTGGGAAGAAACTTGTACCTGTCCTTTCTGCATCCCCGCCCCTGAACCCCATTGCAAGGATAGCATCTGTAGCTTTGTAATCTAAGAATGCGAATAATCTAAGTGTAAAGTGTAATAAAAGTGTAATCTAAGAAAAGTAAAAAGAGGTGTCTGAGGATGGAGCAGACAGCAAACATTTCAAATCAATATTCTTTTCACTTTAGCATCTTTCAAAGTTGCTTAAGTCTGATGGCACTTTCTTAAGTGATATATATCAGACGACATCCTTGATTACTCTTGTTCATCTTCCAGACAAAGGTTACTCAGAACCCATTGACAAGACAATGACAATTTTTGACCAAGAACAGAAGGAAACTAATTTGTCGTGAACATCCAGGCAGACTGTATTGATCTTAAGAAAAGCTACTTCATTCATCCCTCAGGATTCAGAGATTAACCTTTTCCTGTAATCAGACTTTGCCATCAGCAAAGACTGGGCAGCAAACAGGATCCAAGTCTCTGTGGCTTTTCCCACTGCTGTTACTTGTACCCTCTGCACAAGGCTTATTATTACAATATTGGTGGAATTCCATGATGCTGGAAGCTGGGGCTGTTGTCTGACAGCTGTATGTTGGAAGTCATGAGCAGTACAGGCTTTATGTGCACAGACTGAGGAAGGCTGACATGATTTAGCAGCTCTGTGGTCTGCTTAACCTTTGGGCCTAAAGGTTAAGACCAGCTAAAGTGAGGGATAAAGCCAAATGAGCTGAGATTAAGACTTGGAAAGATGAAACGGTGTCTCAGGCTGAGAACCTAAGGTAAGAAGATGAGTCAGGCAACACGCTGTAAGAAAGGAGATCAAATCCAGAAGATATCTCAGACAGTAAGTAGGTAATGTGGCCTGAGGCAAGGGTGTGGGTCAGGAAACCAAGAATTTCATGCTACTTGGTTGACTCCAGGACGTACATCAGGAGGACCAGGAACAAGTGCAGGTCATTTGGTCAGGTGCAGATTAGGAGTGACGTGCAGGAAGCACAGATAAAGGCTGAGATGGCCAAAAGAAGGAGAAAGATTGGAGAGGACAGCTGTAGCCGGGGGACACCTAGGACTGTCTGGAGCTGGCTACGATGGTTGTCTCCTTAAACTGGCAGAGCGGAAAGATCACTGCAGTCTGTCTCTCAGACCTGTCACCTTCTGGTCAGGCCTGGTTGCAGCCAGGTTGGTCACAGCAAGGGCAGTAGAGGAAGGACTTAAGCAGGATCCTTGCCAACATTAGTTTAACAAAAACTTACTTTAATCCAACATGTTTAATACATTCTAGGCACAAAGACTTAAACTCTGCCAGCATAGCTTATTTCGTCCTTATAGTCATCTTTCTGGGTTCAGTAAGGTAAGTGCTGCAAGATGAAAAGATACATAACTGTTCCAGGGAGTAGACTGAAGTTAACTAGTGTAAGTAATCTAAGTAAAATAATTACAAATGTTTTAATCTGTAAAATTGGTCCTTTGGCACAACAGGTATCACACTCCATGGTACAGGACGGTACATGTTTGTATGGATCTTGATTTCTTAACCAGTGTATAGAGCTAAGCAGTTAAGAAACAGAACTGAGTTTCAGATGGGTTTGTATAGATTTTATTTCCAATAATATATGTGGCACTTTGGTACACTGACGATCCTCTAACTTGTGTAGCTGAGTCTCTGCTCACAGCAATATTTTTGTGGGTAGTCTATGGCTGCTGTTTCCACCAGCAGAAAAAAGAGTTTAATTCATAGAATGAGTCTGACTGCTATTTGTTGTGAGGAATGGAATGGAGGACATACTGATGCCTGTGGACGAAGCTGAAAGAGCAGAAGTTTTTGCAAAGTGATGTTAGTTTTATAATCAAACTACTTATTTTTTTTATGAAGAGTCATTAGTCTGTAGAAAAAATTAAATGGGATTCTAAGTGCAGATAGTTAATCCCTAAACCGCTTATTATTGTTTATTATCTTAAAGGTCTGAACGTTTGTTTGAATGGGCCTTGTAAAAGTAGTGTCCATGGGAACTTTTAAAGCGCAGAATGGAACTTTTTGGGTATGTTTATTTTAGCATGTCAATCATAAGCAAAAAACCCCAAGGATCTCAAGCCTCAAGATGACTCAAGAGTCATCTCTAAAGATTCCCTTGAAGTTTTGTTTCTAGGAAACAAATTAGAAGTAAATCAATTTTTGCATGAAAATGCTGTTTTATTTACACCTAGGCATAGTTTTCTGGGGGTTAAATTCTTAGATATACTGTACAGTCTTCTTTGTAGAATGAAGAACATTCTGATTTTTTACTTAGGTTTTCAGATATTTGCTTTTATAATGAGTGGAAAAGTCTTTAGGATTGACCCTATAATGACGAGAAATGTTTAATCTGGTGGTTTACTTTGTGCTTTTGTAGGGAGATAGCATTAATAGAATTCGTATTTATAAATAAAATTAATTTTTAAATTCTATACTGTATCTCCATGGGGGTCCTTATGTTATCATATTTAACATGAATTCTTCAGAAATGTAAGCATGCTAGTTTTCAGCTGGCAGTTGGAAACAGCACTAAATTGTCTTTCTTCCAATTAAGAAAGAATATGCTGGTATTGTCAATGAAAAAATAATGATGCATTGGCCGGGTTCCACAATCGTTCCTCCAGTAGAGGTTTTTCAGACAAGACATATATTCACCGTATAAACAAAGTGACTCCAAGTGTACTGCTCACATTCCAGTTCTGCACGGATCGCTCTCTCAGACTTCCTGGGGAAATGGAGAAAGGTTTCTTGTGGCAGTGTGTTGTTTTTCAGTCTTGTTTACTCTAGCAAATTTCATAACTAACTTTTCACTGATGTAGTCCTGCTGCTTGTAAAAGTGATGTACACGGTGTGTAGACAAGGCTAAGGTTAGAATGAGGGAGACGTGATAAAAATGCCAGAGCCTGATATTAATGGCTGCTGGGATCAAGGCAGTTTTGGTGTCTATGCAGTTTACTAACATAGATGCAGCCTGAAAGGCTGTGCTTTTTAAGTCCCTCTATTTGTCGTTTCTTTACAGTTCATCACACTTCTGGAAGCCTTGGGGAGGTTTTCTTCTTCTTTGCCACTCGTAGAAACTTTTTTGGATTGTTGCCTAAGTCATAGAATCGTAGAATCATAGAATTGTTAGGGTTAAAGCTCATGCTATTGCCTTTTATTAGAGACTGTAGTGCAGAGTGCATGATAGCTGTAAAGGTAAGGCATTTGCTAATAAAGAAACCCATGGCGCGGTTTTTGTAATGCTTCAGCTGAAGTTTCCTAAAACAAAACTAACTTCGTTTATTGCTCTTGGCCTGTTTAAACAACACTGATATAAATATAACTTGTACAAAAGCTTGGATGTAGGCTAACTTATTTCTTAATATATTTAAAGACAAAAATCCAGCAGAATTTAAGTTGTTCTTGTTTATAACTCTGCTGTCAAAATCAAATGCTTTTAGTCTTAGCAGGATGTATGTTCATCCTTAATTTCTAAACTTCCTTCCATTCAAATCCCAGTGTTCCAGCTTTTATTTGGGGAGGTGGGTAACCTGACCTTTCAGTGAGCCAGCCAAATGCATGTCTTCTTCGTGGCTTACACAAGGCATGTCAGTTATGCATTTTGCCACAGTTTGTAGCTTTAAACTGAGCAGCTGTTGCCTGACTGTTAGTTTGGACAAGTGCAGCGTACAGACTTTCTGTGGTATTGGAAGTACCTGCTCTTCTGGCATTTTTAGGAGGAATCCAAGATTCAATGGAAGACGCTTTTGCTGGTAAGATTTGCATTTCTGTGGCCCATAGTACACAGTTGTGATTATGTGTAGGGACTTAAAGTGATAGTTTTATTTCCAGAGTTAGAATTAGATTGGGTAAGGGGTTTCTAATCTAGTGTTGGATCTATAACGTCTGCTTTTAATAACAGTGCTTTAAGGACACTTAAAACTGTTTCTAGGTGGAAACTGAAGTAGGGATTAAATATAAACAGTAGGAATTTAAAATCCTCCCTGTTTTAACTGTGTATTTTGTATTTCAACTTGTTCAAAATGAAATATAATATAAATATTTATAAGAAATTTAGGTATACTTTGCATTTATTTCATTCACGTTGCAACTATTTTGATATCAAATTATGTTGTGGGACTTTCCTTTGTTTCTTATTCTACAAAAATAAGTGACTGTTACAAAAAATCCTGGACAAAATATGAACGTCAGCTATAGTAAAAATTTTTAAAAGTATAAGGACCAGATAATTATTTTCTTCCCTAAAGTTTATAAATTACTCAAATTTTACAAGTTAGTAATGTATTTTTGAATGTAAATCCACTTCTGCTTTTTTTCTCTTGAGCAAGCTTTTGTTCTTGAATCTTCAGTATACAAGTTTGTAACTTGTGACCAATTTATGTTTTGTGGATGCTTAAATCAGTTAATTATTTTTTTTCCCCTTCTGAATTACATGAGTGCATAGCAGCATATAAAAGAAATGTTTTGCTAGTAACTGGTCATAAAGAAACAGGTATATTTACATTTTTTTAAAAGTAGCATGTGTAATTTGAATGAACGTTAATAAAATTTTACTCTGTGAAAGGAATGTCTTTTATGTGCTAACCCTCCCATTTCCCTAATCTGTCTGTTAGCTAAAGGCTATGACAAACATTCACCGTTCAGAGAGGTAGGATCCCATTGCAATAGAAAGGTTGTATTTGTTGTCAAACCCTTTATTTTCACCTCAGTGATTTAGACAGCACAGAAAAAAAAAAAAGGCCCCATATGAAGTGTATTTGTATTAATTGCAAATTAATGGTGGTTTTAATCCCTTTATTCAGTCAGTGATAACCAATGTTTTTAGGTTCGATTTGAGGTAAAATGATGCAAGCATTTTCTAGAAAATAAGCTGATAGGAGAATTTTTGTTAGTGTATAATTTGTTTCGTATTTATTTATGGGACTTCTTATTGACATAGTTTTCTATTGTTTAAGTGTTCGCTTTGGAAATAGTTGTTATGTATAAAAATGCATTACTACACATTTTAATAATCCTGAAATAAGTAAATTACCCATGAGATTTATCAAGCATGAGCTGAAAATATTTTGCCTACAAAATACCAAACAACAATAGAAGAACTAGAAATACAATTGGATGCTGAAAGTACCTTGAATTGGTTCTTGTGATTAATTTTAAGGACTGCACAATTGTACAGCAATTAAATATTTTTATCCTTCATTTCCCTTGGACTTGGTACAACGGATTTTATGCACATTTTCAGCTTTCTCTATAAAGTGTTCAAACCTAGAAAGGGGACAGATCTGATGCTGTTGTATTAGGTCTCCTCTCTCCCCGCCTCAATCACCATTTCAATTTCTCTTTCCTCTGGTATTTTGGAGTAAAGCACAGATACATACCTTTTGACTTAACCATGTTGCCACAGGCAGAAGTGGTGTCTTCTGAGAGCATTTTTCTTGGCGGGGGAGAAATCTCAGTCTGGAAAAACTATAGTTTGGAATGCCTTTAATATGTTACTGTTAGATTTGAAGAAGATTTCATCTGAAGTTGTTCACCTGTATTTGCTTATTCAGAACTAAATTGCAAAGCTCTGCAAAGAAATTGAACAAAGCTTACTTTAACATGGATATTTCCTTATAAAAGTGGAGTAGTTATTGAAGTATCATAAACATGTCCGACATTTTCTAAAAATTCTCATAGGTTTTGTTTTTTTCAAATAAATTGCTCTTCTACTGAGTTTCCAGAAGTTTCAGATTGAAATTCAGAAGAGTTCGGATTGGAAACATTGTTAGTCGTTGAGCTCTGACCCTGAAAATAGCTATACCTAAAGCCATTAAAACACATGGTGTTTTTTTTGACTACACTTGTTTTTAGAATATTTGTAGGTAATACTACCATTTCCTACTACGTCCATCTATGGAACTTCAGCCACTGGAACCGTATTGAGACTTCTGCAAATCTCAGAAGGGTGTAATGTGCCAAACGTCTGAGTTCATTTTCATGTACTCGACCATCCTGTGTTGCACAAGGTCATACTAGAATTTGTAGGTTAAAGACTTGTTAGATCTTTTTAGAGATCTTTAAAATGTCATTTTTATTGGTGAATAAATTAAACAAAAATAATTTTAACAAAAAAATCACAATAAACCATTATGGCATTAGTAACTCAAGCTAAGAATCCAGTACAGTAACTAATTTGAACTTAAAAAGATCAAAAAATGGTTAGTGTGGTCAGAAAAGAATTCTTTTGCCATATTTGCTGAGAAGAATTACGTCATAGTAATTGTTCTGGTTTTGTGTCACTGTAGGCACTTTCTTGACTGAGAAAATGTAATGAATATTTTATGAACTTATTTGTGGTGAGGAACTATGAGATAGTTTTGTTATTATTTAAGCTTGATAGTGTCCTCAAGTTGAGAAAGCAAATTAACATTAAAAGTAGAATTTTCTTCTAGGTTTCAGATCTTCATAATATGCTGTTTTGCGACTTCCATGAAGCAAAAGGAATCGAATTATGTCACGTAGTTCTTGTATACCTCATAGGTAAAATATTTGTGAATGTAAAACCTCCTAAAAGCTGTCAACAAACCATTCGAATATGTTCATGGAACAGAAAAGAGAAAGAAGTGCTGGCTGTAGGTACTGGTTGTATTGAAGATGGTTGTAGGATTTTCCATACAAGCTTAATGTTTGGAAGGAAAAGACTTCAGGAATTTTCTATAACCATATATAGAGTGAATTGCTTTAAAAAAAGACAACAATTTTAAATTCCTATATACAGAGATACAACTAGAACTGTATCTGTAACTAGGATTTCTATTTGCTCACAAACCCCACAAATACTAGACTTTTTTTTTATGCAAAAGAAACAGCCAACCCCCCACAAAACCAAAACTTCTTTTGAACATCAAGGGGAAAAAACAGTCTTGTTTTGTCTGTGTGGAATTATTTGATTTAAAAAGAACAAATAGTTCAGAATGAAAAGTTGATACTTTTATTTTGAGTATATAACTTTTTTAAAGGGTATCAACTGATTGGCCAAAACATAAACTCAATATAAATACATAAACATTTTAGTCACACAAATATAAAATAATTTTATCCAAAATTTTGTTCAGAGATTCAGCATTTAATGTACTCACTTTTGCAAAAAATACGTTCTTTTAAAAATATTTCTTTTTATGTATATAAAATGTATTATCTTTTAAAAACCATAATTGCTTTCTTGGTGTTTTCCATAAGCTGTGTAAAAAGCCTGAAAATGATAATTTTACATTTACATTTTATTTGATTTACAGCAGTCTCTTGCAGAATATGTTCCTGCATATTTGAGCTCTCTCTCATATGATTGAAAGTTAAAGAACCGCAGCCATGTTGGGTGCTACAAATAAGACCAAACCCCAATACTTGCATAGTTTGGAAATTCACTGCATTTTTTAAAAAGAGAAACATGATTATTCTTGTTCCATTACTTTTGGCCGTCAGAAGGAATGGAAGTTACAGCCAGTTGTTCGATGGTAGAATAAGATTAGTATTATAATATTTTATTTCTCAGTAATAGCTACAATAACAAAGTTGATGGAATCATGAAAGTAACAGTTTTCTGATTCTACTGGGCAGAAAATTATATCACTTTTCATGTCAGCATGGGAGGACTGGTGGGGAACAGCCTGCAAAAAAGCACTTGTTGGTTATAGTGCATCACAAGCTGTCAGTTGGTTAGGTATGCCATGTTGGGGTAATAGGTTTGCAGTTTTACTGGGAGGGAAAAGTAAATTGGTTACATGTAAAAGCCATGCAGTCGTCCTCTCAGTCTTGTCATTGCTGACAGTCCAGCTTCAAGCGCTTTCGACATACATGATAACCTTCAGATAGATAATAATTACTGTAAAGGGAAAGTAAGCAGATGTCCTTTAAGTCTACTGGGAGTGGGACATAAAATGGACCGGAACAGCAAACACCTCACTGTAGGTATTGTGATAAAAGAGGAATTTGACAGAGGAGGGATCCAGTCCAAAAGGACTTCTTTTAAATGTCACTTGAAGAAAATGGACATAGGTGGTGTTGGCAGTCATAACTAGCAGGACAAAAGCAGCAAAGGTGGCGAGAAGAGAGATGCGCGTGACTGAATGCAGAGGGACTACTTTCAGAAACATCTTACAGGAAAGGGAACACCTGAGCGGCAAAAAACCCCATGTTTAGTAATTGCATGGGTGATGGCACATCAAATTTTAAGACAGGAGGGCAATAAGAGCATGTTGTTTGGGAATGTAAGACAGCTCATAGAATTGTAAAGCATAATGTCAATGGAGACCTCTAGCTACAGCCTGACATCCTTTTAAGACGTCATTTACTTAAACCCAATTTTCTGTACTTGAAGCTCAGCAGTTGAAAAGGCAGCAGCGCTAATGTACAGCCTTTAGAGGATGCCTTAGAACTACCATCCACGTGCACAGCTTCTTCCAGTGGTCAGTGATGCTCACAGTCAAACTTCAAACTTTTTACTTCACCACTAAAGTGATAGTTTGTAAGGTAAAATGCTAAACTGCCATGTAACAATCCTGGAGTCGTTTGGGTTGGAAGTGACTGTGCTGGTCATTTAGTCCAGCTCTGCTCAAAGCAAGGCTGACGTGTTTTATTTCCCTAGCTGTTTTGTTTTCTTACTATGTGAACAATATCGCTGACAAAGTTGGGCCTAAATTCCATTTTAAACCTTAACCCCAGTGCTCGTAGCAGTGGTACCACAAGGAAGGGAAAGAGGAACTTTTAATTTTTACTATGTACTTCTAGAGAAGGAATTAGTTGCATTTGAAGTGTTCAGACTAGGGGGTGATACCTTAAAATCTGAGGAAGTAATCTCAGAAGGTACCAATTTTGAGTTTGCTTTTGGATAGCAAAATCACTAATTTTGAAAGCTTTCATGTTAGAAAAGGACTGCAAACACAGTATAATCTGCTAAAGCTAATGACAAAGACAGAATTCATTAAAAAGTCTTGTGACTGTTTATAAGAGCTTTTATGTAGTAAGTGTATTAATCCTGTGAATACCAAATGGAATAAATACTTTCATTTTTGCAACAAGATAACTAGTTACAACAGTATAATACATATAGCTATGCTCTGTTTGCTTGAACGCAATCTTGTATAACTTTGTTAATTTAGCTTGCACTTAATTCCCAAATGACATGAACTAAACAAAAACAATTATAGAAAATAATTGCTTGTAGCAGGATTTAGCCTAGCAGAACTACAGCAGTTCACTAGTGAGGCTGTAAAAAAGCTTGCATGCGTAAATGTCTATTTAAAGCATTTATATTTGAAGTAGGAAAAAGGAAGTGATATTGAGGCAAGTCGTAGATGTTGGAATCTCTATTATGAAGTTAAGATTGATTTAATAGCTTTGTAGTCTATTGTTTAATTTCTTTCAGTTTCTATTCATGTGCCTGCCCTGTTCTCTGCAGTTTGCTGTATTCCACTAATCCCTCTATGGCTTAAACGCCCGAGTCATCGAACAGATTCGAGTTCTAAGGCTAAATCCTGCAGGCTCCTCCACTCTATCATTTAAATACATCTGAAGGAAAGAAACAAAATCTTTTCAGTTTTGGCTTCTCAGCAGTTCTTCTTATTGTGCTGAGTGCTTTTCATAAAGCTATGTAATACTTCTGCTGTCTCAGGGCTATAGATTCTTTCTTGGACATCACGGTTTTATTAAGCACACCACCATTTCCACTGAGATAGATGCATGCTTTAAACAGCTTTTGAGGGCATCAGTGAATTTCAGCAGGTGACTTGCTAGTTTATTTGGTTTGCATCTGTTGGCCTGGTTAAATCATGACTATTGGAATAAACTGAATTGAGAGAGTTAGTAGAAACTGAATGGAAATTTCACAAGCCAAACAGGGTATTAAGAAGTGCTTAGAAAAAAAGGTGGTGTCTAACTGATAATCATATTAAGAAACTGTTATCAATCTTATTTTAAAAATGAAGAAATAACAAATCGAGAGGTTAAGACAATTGCTGTAGTTTTTTCGGGAAATCCGTCACATTCTCTGAGACCAGGCCCATGTCATTTACTCATAAGACTCTACTGTTTAACAAATAATTAAGCTTGAAATATGTTTTTGCTGATTCTTCTAACAAATTTGCACACTGATATATAGCTCTAGAAATAATTTCACCAAAAAAATTACTTAAATTTACTGGATCTGAACGTTAAGTAATCCAAGAAGCAGTATCCAAAAAGAGTTAATTGGTGGCTCGTGCTCTGCTCTCTGTTATGAGTGCTTTATATGAGTGAATGCAGGTACTTAAGTATATCTGGAGCAGTTGAGAATCTTACACATATTTTGTTGATTGCTACAATCTACGTGAATTTGAGGATTTATTTAAATGGAAATTTTATAAATTTATATGCAGTTGTATGTTTATTCCGTCAATAAGTTCTTTGGTTTCTGGTACATTTTCAAATGTTCTAGTTTGTTTATACCGCTGTGTTTTTCACTTAGTGAGGTTTACCTTTTTGTATAGGAGTAGAAAAAGTTTCAAGAATTTCTAATAAGCTTAACTTTAGGTCACACCACTGTCTTCCATGGAAGTTAAAAGATGCTGTAGCATTTGCAAATTTATATATCAAGGTAAATTTTCCTCTTGACTTCAGTAATTTTATATGTGTATTTATGAAGATTTACCTGCATGTGAGCAGTGCACGTTTGCTGACTTTTGTCTGAGAATATGGCAGAAAAAGCTGTTTTACTAGCTTATCAAGAAAGATGTACCGAAAAATTTAAGGAGTATAAGATATTGCATTATATATGACATGTGGATGTTCAAACAATATGGTATTATGAAGTAAAATATTATACTTTTATAGAAACTAACTTTTTACTTGGCGAAGCATTTCTTTTTTTAGTTATTTGTTTGGAATACTAAATATTTTTCCTGAAAAAAATATTTTAAATATATGCTAAGAGCTTTAATTTTATACAGAATACAGGTAATAATTTCACAAATAGATAAATCCTTTTGACCAGTTATATAATTACAAAGAATAACACATTTTATTAATGTTTGCTGTGTTTCCATTTCTAGACTTCTTGGCTGTACGGTCAAGAAAATTACTTGGTTTGATGAGTGCTCTTTCTGTCATAGATGGACATGTTGAACGTGAGAATCAGCTGCTAAAAGATGTATGCAAGGTTTGCCTTTGACCTGACAAGTAACTAGCTCAGGGAGTTACATGTTAACCCAGCTAAACTGCTTCTTACATGTATTTTTACAATTTACACTAAATTCTGGGTTGCCCTCAGTAAATTCCATGGATACCTGGTAGCTTACCTGGCCACGTCTGTACTGCACGGCTGATGTGGCGCTCGCTGCAGTGGTGAGGTAGCCCTAGATGGCCAGATCCTTCAGTCACTGCTATAGCCACTGAAATTGAGTGCCCTTGCATTTGATGTGTTCTATATGTCAGTGGAAGGACTTTCATCATGTTGACCTAGGTTTTGCTGAATTTTATTTCTCTTTTTCCTTTTAAAACGCCTCTCAGCATCTTTTCAACTGGGCTCCTGGCACAGTCTTTGTGATTCCAGAAGCCTTGCTAAGAATAGCTGACTACTAGCAATACTTTCTTAAAAGAAATACTGGCATGCTATAGTACTTATATAACATCACAAACATGACTTACTTTGATGGGAAGTTGTAAAATCACTTTAATCCTTTATAAAAATAGTATATGAATTTCCTTTAGCTTCCCATCATCCTTCTCCTGGGAAAAATGAACTAGTTAAGGATGCCTGCTGATACAACCCTTGTGAAAGATTTCTGGTAATTTTTGTAATTAGATGTTTGCATTAAAAGATACCTTTTAAAATTTGGAAATTGGATTCTAAAATGAGGAATAGCTTCTTTCATTTAATTTTACAAACTCATTATGCAGTCCTTTTCTTTACTCAGTAAATGTAGCTAAGGTAATTGATCTTTACCAAATAGGTATTGTACTACACTGTAAACTTGCTTCCAAATTGCAATTTAGGAAAAAAATGTGAGACTAAGAGTAATTAAGGGGATTGCTGCTACTCTAGGCAGAGAGATCGGTTTTACTTTTTCCAAATTAGAGGGGGAAATAGTCTACACAAGAAAAGAGCTGAATTACTTCCCTTCTGAAACAATGCTATAGCAAAAAATTTATTTTATTCCTCTGTAGTTACAGGCTTTCCTTTTCTCAGGCTGGGTTCCTGGGTTATATTTTAACCCTACATGAAAAATACTAATTGGACATTTTTTGTATGTTTACAGTAATCTAGTTTTAATAGATACTACACATTGACCAATGAGCTTGGAGGAAGGACTATGTCTGGAGGAAGGAAAAAAGAACAAACCCTAATCCACCTCAAACTAAAACAATAAACGTGTATTACGAAAGCTGCCTGTGCTTTTCCTGCACTGATCCCTTTGCATGTTGTGTACTGTAGTTTTATACTTGAGATACTCTCCAGGTGTCTTTGGCTACCTGCATTGGCAGACGCGCTTAGAGGTTGAGGTTCCCACAGATTTCAGCTATTGTGCATCTCCAGCTGCTTTTTTCTTTGGTATTGCAGAACGTATGTGGAAGAAACACGTTGCTGTACTATTTTTAAAGTTTTCTTATGAAGTATTTGTTAAGTAATAAACTTTTTGACCTGAGAGCACGCATAGAACACTGTGATACCATATTTCTCAGGGAAAGAGCAAACCCCTTTCTGGTTCTCTTCACTGTATAACCTTTTCTATTGCTTTCGTTATGCCTCTTCATCACAACCAATAAATGCTGAAGACATAGATCAGTTGTTAAAATAATTTTTAAGCCAAAGTACTTTTTATACTGCCTCCAAGTGTAGTCCTTTAAGACTTACATGCTTAACTCAACGAGACTGTGCCTCTGTAGTCCAACATTGTTTTTATGGTAGTTCATAAATGTGACTGTATTAATACTAGCTTTGAAGATAGTCCACGTTTAACTCCAACTAAAAAAAAAATGTAAATGCTACATAGAATAAAAATTTAATTTCAAATACAAGAAAAAAATTTAAATAATATAAAGAACAATTCAAAATAGTTCAGTTGGAAGGGACCTACAGCAATAATCTAGTCCAACTGCAATAGCTAGCCCTAATTTCTTTTAATCCAAATTTAAGAGATTGTACCTGTGTTTCTCCAGGGATGTACGTAAGGATTACAGCAAGGACACGGGCTTTAATTTTACTTCTATGGTTTTGCTCACTCTAAATAAGACACAGACAAAATAATATTTTGAATGCAGAAATCATACCTGGGGCAGTGCAGCTCTGGATGTGTGGGGGTAGAGGTAGCGTGACAGCGCACTGAGAAAGCCATGCCTCTGCTCCACAGCATTCCCAGTGGCTGCTGTGGCTGCAGTCAGGTTACTGAGCGGGTCATTAAATAAGACTGAAATTTTCAGGGGTTTTCTTGTCAGTTAATTATGTATTCATTTTCACATCTTAAACATCTCCCTCTCTTTTTGACTAGTTCCAGTGAATACTCTTTTAGTATGTCTTAAAATACTTGCATGCCATTTCTTTAATAATGAAGTGCAAGTGCTAAACGCTTGTGAATTATGAGTATTATCTTTGCCCTTCTCGCTGTTGTGAAACCCTTAAATTTATTTCCAGTTCATCATTCTTCTCCATTTTTGGAATCTTTTTTAAACATACATGTCCTTGGTTCATTCATTTATTCTTGTATGAGAGAGTCTTTTCATATTTTCCTCTACATAGTGAATTTTGGACTCAGGGGTAGAATTACTGCACTGTAATGACTATTTCTTTATAGTAGTATAGAATTCACTACTCCTGTTAACCCTTTGTTAAGTATCTTTCTAACTTCTGGTACTTTCTATAAGAGCACTTTGAAAGGCCATGTTGTTCTTGTTAGGTTCTTCTTGCTGTACACTGCAGACAGGAATAATATAAAAATATTAGCGGAAAAGTTTCGTGATATTCCACTGCATTTTTCTGACTGATGCCTTAGTACATCATGTTACCTTCTCTGGTATGTTTTAGGGCATTTCTTTGTGTATGTTATATTTACATTTATGTTTAAATACAGATATATTTCCTAGGTTTTATTTTGGTTTGAAATCTAGACATATTGGATATCAAATTAAATTATAGATTATACAGTAATTCTCCCATTCACAAAATGTTCTCATCATCAGGGAGCATTCAGAGCACTCTGTAGAGTGAATAACAGAACCCTCACCAAAGCTAAGTGGTGAAGGTGTAGATTGAAGGATTTCGGCTATAGTTAGGCAGATAAGAAGCTGAATTTGTATTATTCAGAGTGTAATATAAAAACAGTGAAAAAGGTTCCTCAGCAGATCACACACAGATATTTTGAACACAAGTGCATGATTTGCTGTTAGTGGTTCTAGTCTCTGTCCTTTTTCTGTGAAACAAACTGGTGTTACGGTCGGATGCTGTTTAGGTAACTGCTGAAAACAGACCAGAATGATGAAACCTCTGAATTGATCAAACATTTTTCAAGTGTATTACGTTCTTTTAAAATTCTTTCACTGCTAAGCTTCAGGGCTTAAATCGGGAACATTTAATCAAGTGGTGTTGTTTTTACTGGATGTGACTTGGATTAATTTTGTTCCAATAATCAGTAAGGATAACAACAAAAATACCTTATGCAGCAGATTTGCCTGCTTTGGTTTATGTGGAAAATCATGCACAGGATTGTCTTTCATGCGAAGATTCAAAAGGCAAGAATCATTAATCATAAAGACTGTACACTTATCCGATCTTACTTAATTCTCATATTATTCCTTAACATAATTATACTTTAATTTCTCAGATTGGTGTCTAGTCTTCATCTTGTACTGCTGTCATTAATGGCGGTTTTAGTATTTCCTTCACTTGGTACGACACTGCAACCGTAGTGAACAATCTTATCGTTTTTACCTCAAAGGACTAAATTTAATGATTGTTTTCCAAAGTGAAACAATTTTCATGGAAATAGTTCTTTCAATGTAGGCATTCCTATTTTCTGCAGTATTTGGGTAACTGGACGAGACAGGAACAGACGTTCCTCTTTCCCTCCCATCCTTGAAGGGTGTCTTGTCACATCTGATCTGGCCTTCAGGGTGAGACCAAAGGAAGGAAGATGGTTTGTTACAAAATGTGTTTCTGAGGATCTTAAAGCCAAAAATGCAATTTGGGTTTGTGTTTGTGGTAATTGTTAAAAGTTGTGCAGCTGGGGAGCAAACTGCAGCAGATCATTAAATGCAGGGATTGCTGATGTGGAAGAGCAGTGCCCTCAGGCTAGAAAGGAATGCTTCAAGGCTGAGGGTCTGAAACATTGACAATATCTGTTGTTGCAGTTTTGCAGTTAATTTACATTCCGAATGCTGTATTTTACTGCAACTACTGTTTGTACAGTTTGTATAGTCTTCCAAATTTAAAAACTGCCTAACACACACACACACAGAAATAATAAAAAAAAAAAAAATTGACATCATGAGCCTCTGCTTTAATGGGTGCCTAACTTTATATGCATGTTCTTTTTGACATCCTTATTTTCCATAGGTATATATGTATTCTGAAATTACATTTTTGTTTAACTTTTCTGCTATTCTCACTGACTCATAACAGAGTTGTTTTATTCTTAAAACTGAAAAAGTACTTAATTTCGACTTCATGTAAATGGAAAAAATAAAAATAAATTTAATTTTGATCCATCTTGATCAGAATACTCAAATATTGGAACCTGATCTGAGATTCCTGCATGTTGTTTAACCACTGGATATTTCTCCATTGCAGAGTTAACTCAAAGTTGTATGCGATTTAATTTGTTCTGTCACTGGACAGAAACTCCTGCTTTGATTTTGGATGTGCTTTGTATCAATTCTTGTGAGTGAGGTTAAAGCTTGGGTTCTGCTTTAACTCAGGCAGTAACTTGTTCACTTTGCAGTGAAAATTGCACGGTTCTTTTTCTAGAACGCTCTTTTCTTCCAAAGTCAACTCATAAATCTTCCCTTTTGACCATTTCTTTCTTATGTGCTGGAATTTATCTGGTAATTTATATATACATTTATTTAGCATTTGAACTTAACATTCCATGTGCTATGCTATATTTATATCCAGTATTCTGAAAGGTCTTGAATACAGATTCTGCATGGAGAATCCTGATGGTGTGTTGGCCAAGTCAGGATTCTACCACTGTGACAACCTTTAGGAGAAAGATTTGTGACATGTATGTGAAAATGGAATATGTCTGAAAACATCTCCAGCAGATTGGCAGAGAAGGGGATTCATTAGATGGGATTTCATTGCAGGAAAATAATGAAAAATCTGAAAATAGTTCAACATCAAGCGTGGCAGTGTCACATCAATCTCTTTACAGCATTTCTACATATCTGTTACTGTGACGCAAAGGTGTAGATTTACAAGTCAGCCGTTATTTCTCTTAATTCCTCCAGCCAGCCTTCATGATGATTGTTGCTTCTGAAGCAACAAAATCTTGTGTCTGCTCTTGCGCAGCGCGGGCTGCAGCCTGCCACGGCGAGACAGATGGCATGTATCAAACAGCTTTTGAGATCTAATTTTCAACCAACTGATTGGACGTTCACTGTCTATTGGCCAAATTTATAATTAAACCTTCTTCTGGCAGGTGTTCTGAAATCAGGATATAGTTTCATGAACTACAGCAGTAGGTGAAGGTCCCCTAAAATAGCAGGGCCCAGGTGGCCCACTGCCAAACATGTAGACTGGAAGCAATAAGGCTGCTTTCTGACCAAACATGTAGATGGTGGGTCTCTTCAGACTTTTGGCAATATACACTGCTGATTCATCTCTCCTTAATGTCTATGAACATGTCTATGTTCAGCCAAACCTTGCGTAACACTAGGTGCCCTTTGTAGCTGGGATATCTATTTGCTACCGTGGTAGCCTCAGGATCGTTTGTTAGGGCACTGCCTTCAAAGCCTTTCAGGTGCAGAAGAAATGTTTGCTGGCTGGGATTAACCCATCATATTAGACTTATTCTTACGCAGATATTCTGGAGGCATTGCTAGTCATCCTGTGTCTGCATGAGGATCCAGTCCCAGCTCTTTGCTAGTTGGCCCAAAACGGAAAGAAATCAGGAAATCAGCATCAAATGGGATAAATTTTTTTCTGAGATCTGCTACTGTTTTTGTAATCAAAATTACTGTTATGGTGCTACTATCTGCATCTTTTTTCTGGTGAGTACACAGCTGGAAGCAAAACCAGTGGATCCATTTGTTATGGACAGGTCTGTGATTGTTTCTATCAGCTGTAGCCAGTACCAGCCAAACTGCATACGGAGCAGGAAATGGTTGGTTAAATGTGTTGACAGTGTATGTTAATTCAGAGACGAGCAGCCAAATTCTTCTTTTGTATGCTGCAAAATATTTCCGTGAATGACTCAGGCCAGTGGAGTGGTAAAAGCCCTGGGACACACTGCCAGAAATCTGAGCAGCAACGTAGATGTAATTACACAGGGCAGCGTGTAGCTGTTCATGGGGGATGATGGGAGGCAGGCATCGCAGTCTCAGGTGTGGTGAAATCACGATGATACTTTAAATTCCTTCCATGTATTATGTCAGTGCTCATATATATATATATATTTATATAGTTTACAACCAGGATCTTCTGAATCCAACCACAAACACAGTTTAAATGATTTTTCAAGCTCATACTTACGGGTAGGAACTTCTGAAAAATGTAAGGTTTGCTATGTAATTGTTAATTTAAAGTTAATAAATCCTTTGTGTTGATCTTTAACTCAAATTTAAAATCTGAGTGAATGTTTCTCTGTGCATAGACTTCACCCTGTGAGAGTGTTTATCCACAACTTTTTTGGTAAAAAAAAAAAAAATAAATTTTCCATGCCTATACGTCTCAACTGTTCTGTAATTTGTTTAGTCGACTTAAAATTTGTTTCACGTCAGAAATTATATAGGCAGGTTCTATCTCTGACTACACAGTATTTTTCAGTTTTTTCTGGGATTCTCTGGGTTTTTTCTAGGATTCTCTGTGGGTCCAGAGAAGGGCAACGAAGCTGGTGAGGAGTTTGGAGAACAAGTCTTATGAGGAGCGGCTGAGGGAGCTGGGGTTGTTCAGCCTGGAGAAAAGGAGGCTGAGGGGAGACCTTAATGCTCTCTGCAACTACCTGAAAGGAGGTTGTACAGTTTCTTCTCCCAAGTAACAGGCAATAGGACAAGACAAAACAGCCTCAAGTTGTGCCAGGGGAGGTTTAGACTGGATATTAGGAAAAATTTTTACACTGAAAGGGTTATTAAGCATTGGAACAGGCTGCCCAGCGAAGTGGTTGAGGCACCATCCCTGGAGGTATTTAAAAGGCGGGTAGACATAGTGCTTGGTTTTGTCAAGAGTTAGGTTGATGGTTGGACTAGATGATGGGAAAGGTCCCTTCCAACCTAGGCAATTCTATGGTTCTGTGATTCTATTTCACTCATGCTATAATTGCGAAGGATAAAAAAGAGCACACAGTTCAGAGTCTGGTTTTCAAAACTGAACCCTTTGCCATTTCCAAAAGCAAGAAGTGATTTTGAGAGTAAATGGTTGTTGCTACAAGCACTCCCTGTCTTTCTGTTTGCTGCATTCCACTATGCCGGTCAGTTCATGAGTCAGGATTTTGTGGTATATAATTGTAATTTAATTCAATTATACCTCAACATGATTGCTGCCTTTTTTTTTTTTAAATCCTCTCTGGAGGTTTCATAACCCTATTCAACAATAAAATCTCAGCCTTAATAGAAATATCTGTGTGTTACAGTTTCGTAGAGATCTATTTCCTATAAAATTGCGTTCTACAGGTGATTTCTACCTTTTTCTTTTTTCCTTTGTACTGTAGAAACTATTGTTCTTTTCACCTGGCCTATTGTGATGACCTGCTGCTGCTCCATCGGAGAAGATCACCTTCTCCAATGTCTTGCTATTACCATGATCAAATTAAACTCAAAGCAGGTATTCTCAAACTAGCTGTGAAGTTTGCTGTTTCTATTCCGAACCTGAAAAAGATCTTGTGCCCCCAGAGTGTGCCTGTAATATTATTTGGTCTAATAAAGGATTATTTTCCATACATACCCTGGCCAAATTAATCTTCTTTTCTTCAAGTCATCATTTGGGAATCTTCCTTTGCTCAGAGTATTATCTTCTGCTTACTGATGCTCAGGTCATACTGAACTCCAATTTTATTTCGTGCAAGGACCCTGTGGCTCCAGAGCTCCCCTGCTAGTAAGTTACGGTGCCTGCTGATACGTAGTTTTAAGAGGTAGCTGATAGTGCTAGATTTAGGGATATGGAGAGAGAGCATGCGTGTCTTCTGGTTCTTTGATTACTTGACTCATAAGTAAATTTGAAGAAGAAATAGGATCTATTAATTTCAGTGGTTTCTACAGTGAAATTCAGCTGGAACTTGATCCTGTTCTGTGGCAAGCTTCCCACTGAGTTTAATATCAGGCCCTTTGATACCAGAGTGAGTTGTTTGCAGTCAAAATTGATAACGGTGAATTCATGTTCATTAAAAGAGAGAGAGCTATGTTTTTAATTATACAGAAGAGGAACAGGAAATTAACAAAAGCTTGTTTGGTTTGGTTATTATGGTACTGAGATATGTCACATCCAAGGGACAGCAAAACAAATACCAGTTATGCTGATCTGTATCTGAAGCTGGTGTTCAATTAAACTGTCATATATCTTCTGTTTGGGGGAGTTTTTTATTGTATTTTTCCTCTTTTTTGAACAGAACACTTCTGTATTATATATACTCACAGTTGTTCACCTGTGGCTCTTTTTTGATTTTTTCTGTGGTCTGCTTTTATTTTCTCACTGTAAACATAATCCATATGTGCATATAAGCATACGAATAGTTTGGATGATGTCTGTAGCATGTCTTGTTAAAAAGGCTTCTATTATAATTCATTTATTGCATTACATTTTAATATCAGCTGAGAAAAATAATCCCCTAAGACTTTTGTGTAATTTCAGTCACAGTAGTATAATTTAATGGAAGCAAAGTAAAAAAAAATCAAAACCACAACTGAGTTATAAGATGTTATAATAAGTTGAATAATTACTTTTCTTCCTAGAGCTATTGAGATGTTTTCTGCTTTAGAACGCTAAGTTTGTCATAATCACAGGATCTTCTCCCAGTACCCTTCTAGAGAGTGAGCACTTTTTTAGAGATGGTGAATTTTCACTTTACTGCTTTCAAGCTGCTGGGTTTTGAATGTACAAAGAGAATACTTTTTTTTTTTCTCAAAGTAAATGTAGAAAGAAAAGTAACCTAGAAATAAAGCTAAGACACAAATCCAGTTATTTGTCAATTCATCAAACTTTATTAAAAGGAAATTTTCATCTTTTTGGCAGGTTTACTTTTTTGAGGTTGTGCTTATTTAAGAAATATGGTGGCTTTTCCCTGGGTGCGTTCCCATATGCATAGCACATTCCTACAAGTATCAAATGTACGAGTTGTTGGGTTTGAGCTGGGATGAAAGTAATTCTGTACCACTGTCCTTACTTGGTCACAATTCACATGTAAAATGATGTGATTTTATCAAAGTATAAATTGCATGGTTGGCAACTGTAATTTTATGCAGGATTAGAAATTATGACATTTGTGTGATTACAGTCAGGGTTATATTTATTTTCCTTCTGTCTTTGTATGAATTCCTCTTACTTTGCTCAAAGCCAATCTTGAATTTCTGCTTAGAGAAAATTGATGACGGCAGCCCAACATTTATACCATATTGTGTATTAATAAATGATCTGTCTGCGTGATGAAAGATAACTTAATAAATAAGCAACTTTTAATTTTAGCTTTACAAGAAATATGGGAAATGTACAGATAATTTTGCTTTTATTGTTAGGACGTATCACGTCTTATGTAACTAGTGTGTTTAGTAGAACATACAACTGTGGAAAAATTCTATGAATGATTACATATAATTAACACTAGCCTTCTAGAAGTATTTTTCATGGGTTTATTTATAGAAGTTTCTTTGCATTTTTCTTTAAAGTGAACTCCCTGTTTTTCATGTTAAAAAAATACTGAATCAGCTTCTTGCTAATATAGAAAATACAAACATAATATGGTTCAATAGAGAAAACTATGAGAAAAAACAGCTTTTCAAGATTGCCTTGAAACTTTTCTGTGTACACACACAAAAATGCACACACAGTTTTTACATACTTATATATTTGAAATTTATTTTTTCAATATAGCTTTTATACAGCCTATACATATACAAGATGTGTGGAAATTCTAAGCTTTATAGTAATAAAGGCTGAGTTAATTTGAAGCTAATCTATTGATAGAAGAGCTTCTTACTTAACCTTGTAGAAAGTTTTTTAAAAAAGTAAAAAAGAGTAATACTTGAGACAGTGTTTTTTAGAGTTTATGACTAGCCTAGGCTGAGTAATATCCTGGAGCAGGCATTCTGCATTTTTCTCCCATTCTTAAATATATTACTCTTTTGTTAGAGAAGACGAGACCTTTTTGTTTCCATGTGTATCGACAATGATTAAGTCAACCCATGAGTCATTTTTTTAAAGCTACGCAGAGGTTATCTTGTTTTGATTAATAAAGGCAGTGCTTGCTATTTAAAAGATTATCTGCTTCAGCTGTTTATCAGAAGGATAAGCAAAGCTATCAATTACAGCTTTAGATAACTTGCAAATGACTAGTCAGGGTCCTCTTATTCTACTAGTTAGAGCAATAACTTGATGTGGTAGAGCACAAAGACTAATGCCGTTTACTGCAGCAGCAGCTAATGTCAGTGAGGATTGCATCCTGCCTTAACTCTAACAACAAAATCTGCTGTGATTTTGGCCTGAACGCAGTTCCATTCTGCAAGTTAATCTAAGGACCTGGTTTGTCTTTGAAGCACAGAAAGATCCGATCTATTTCCTGAAGCACGTAAACTGGCAACACAAAGCTAGAGGATTTGTAGATGAGACTGGTTAGGGGGTTTTATAGCAGAAACAGAGAAGTGCAGATCAGTTCCTGATGTGAAAAATGATAGAAGTCTTAGACATAAAAAATAGTCCAAAAAAGAGACTAGTTTAGTACAGGCCAATAAGAAGAGAGAAAGAAAAAGGAGTAGGCTCTTGTGCAGAATGTAAATCACGGAGGGCGGTGAAGCTGAGAATGAGGATCCTGGATTTTCTGTGATGAAACACAGAAGACTGGAATGAGGAACAATAAAAAAATCAAAATCTGGAGAGGTGAAATACGTCAACAACCAAGACTTGCAAAGATGTGAATTATGGATGAAAGAAATACTTCTAGGTGTAGGAACAGTCAACAGAAATAAGTTATATTTTCACTTCTTCAGTATTTATATCCATACTTTAGCTATGAGCTGTCAGCCTTTATAATTCTGTTTGGCCTGTGCGCCTCTCCTTGGATGTCAGCTGCACTCTTGCTGCAGCAGCTTGTTCCATGGACTGTTATATTAAAGACACAGCACTTATTTAGTTCTTCCAGTTTAGTGGAGAGTTGAGAAATGCCAGTTTGAAATTAAATTTTTTTGAAACAGGAGGATTTTTATTTATTTTCGGTCTTCTTCCAAATCCAGCAATACCAGTGGCTGATCTTGTTTAGCCTGAGACTTGGATCATCTTGGCTTAGCTTCCACAAAAAGATTTTGTTTTTGACAGCTTCATTTTTCTAGTAGAATGAAGCTGGCTTGTGAAGCCATTGTTACAGAAGATGATGCTATCTCTCGGCTAGTTTCATTAAAGGATTTCAAAATCCCTGCAGTAGCTTTCATCTGGACTTGATCAATGGGCAGTCAGTCTAGCGAAATAAAATTCAAATGAGGTATCCCTAGTAGTTCCTGGCAGTCCGGAGATGCACTGTGGAGCCACTACCTCTGGTCACTTCAGTGTGTCAAGCTTTGTTCTTAGATGTGAGAGGCTGTAATAAGCAGAGCCTAAAGGGTGATTGTACTTAGGCAAGGCAGTGTGCAATAGGATCATCAACTGTGCCCTAGCCTGTTGCAAATTCAGTGTCAACCTTTGCCAGTTTTTGTGGTCTTTGTCTCAGAGCTTCAGCGAATCTGTTGAAAGTGTGAGTGTGGTCGGGTTTTCTAGTTGATGTTGTAATGGCGAAGGTGAATTCTTGAGAATGCACCCCTAAATCTCATCAGCAAGCAGTGCGTTGGGGAACAGCTCATCTTCACTCATGTGTTACCTCTCTTCCGTCAGTTACTACTTGACTGGGCACTCCTTACAGAGTTAAGCCTTCCTTTCCTACTATATTGACAGATATAAGGTGTTTATAACTGTAGTTACTGAACAATGTTGAATTTGCAAAGCACCAGTATTTCTGTGGCATTGCATTGTCCGTGCTACTTGCCGTCTTGTTTCCTGCGTTATGTGATCACCAGCAGCTAAGCCATGATCTGAGCTGTCTGGTCCAACTCTCCTTTCCTGACCTCAGTGTCCTCTCCAGAGCTCGGATGCCACTGGCAGCTACAGCTTGATAGCAATTGGGATGTGTTAGTTGCCTTCTGGGAGCACATCTGGTGCAGCTTCATCTGAAAAGGATACAGTTTGTGTGCTCCAAGACTGTAAACTGAAGCACAGTAAGTGAGGATGTTTGGGAGATTCTCTTCAAAAGTGCATTTGTGATCTAAAATAAATTAACAATGTAGACGCAACCTGTACGCCCTGTTTTAGCAGTGAGGCACAGGAGAGACTGGTACAGGTTGTACTTTCTGTGCCTTCTGGCTGGCAGAGTACCGTTATTTCCCAGGAAAGTGCTTGAGCGTGGAGAGCTGTCATGCATGGGGACTCAGTGTGCATGACATGGGCACTGTGACTTCTAGGGACCAAATGGGTGGTAGCGGATGTTTGTGTCGTGCATTCCATGTCCTTCTCTTTCTGAGATAACACTGGTTGTGACAGTGACAGTTCAGTCCGTATATGCAAAGCACTGTGCAAATACACAATCCCTGTAATATAAAATGAACGTTATATTTTGCATTGGTTTTATTTTGGCATAAGTTTATGTTCTGTTGCAAAGTCAAGAAGAGTGCAAATGAGCTTTAAGAGCTTTTTCTTATGAAATCTTTCAGAATTGTTCTGCACAGGTTGAAGTAGAAAACAGATTTGGAGTCTCATGTAGAATCAAAGCAAATGAGACTGAAAGGACACCCAGAAGCTCACTACACTTCATCTGCTGCCCAAAGCATGTCAACGTAGCGTTCTTAAATGTCTTTTTCCCCACAGATCTTTCTTGCAGGAGTTTCAGTGACAGAGATTTCTTGGTGCCTGCAGATACTTTACAGCACTACTTCACTATCCTCGAAGTTACACGTGTTTCCCACTATGTAACCAGGATATTGGTTGTTGCAAATTAAGTCCATGACCTTTTTCCTTGCCAGTCTAGATACAGAAACAATTACTCTTTGGCTCTTTCAGAAATCTTCTATGTATTTGAAAATTTCTCAATAGGCTTTGTTAGCCCAAAAGCTTTATTTAGGGCTGATATAATTTATCTTTTGACTTTTAGTAGGATATATAAAGAAAAGGCAATTTTCTCTCTTTTTAACTTCCCACTGATTGATACAGAGTTTGCAGAAAACGATTTTAACAAGGGAAACCTCATGTAGCATATTTTATGTTTATTATAAAAGGATGAATTGTAATCATTCGTTATGACTTGGGATTTTTTTGGTTTTTTTTGTTTTTTTTTGGTTTTTTTTTTAGACAACAGAAAGGATATTTGCCTCCTCTATGAAATAAGAGTTTATTGATATATATGTGTACCTCCATTATGTGTGCAAAAAATCTCTAAAGATACTTTGTGAAGCAATGCAAAAAAATAAACTCCTTTTCCTGGGAAGGGAGTACTGAATATACTACTATGACTGTTTATACACTTAAGTAATTCTTGAAAAATTATTGTTCAAAGAATCCATTCTAAACTTATCTAGTCAGAAGACTCATACCGCTGTTTTGGAATCATTGTGTTGATGTTTCAGGCTTCCCACATGGTCTTAGGAAGCTTGGCTTCTTCCTTCTTAGGAAAAGTTTTATTTTTCAAGGGACATCACTGCAAGGATATTATAAAACTACCACGAATCTTTTGTAATAATGGATAAAACATGCATACTCCCGAATACATGCATTTTCCCAGAGGAATGAAAAATGTTTTGTAACTTCAGACATCTAGTTTCACCGTGCAGTGAGGTCAGATAAATTGTATCTTATAGCTAGAGGAATATGAAGAAAAATGCTGACCACACGGGTTTTATGTCATCATTAGGTGTTAATTTCTTGTGGCAGTAGAGTCCCAATGCCCCAGTCAAGGCCTCCAACCCCTCTGTACTGGGGACTCTCATGGAGGCAAAACAGCCCCAACCCTGCCCAGATGGTCCTTTTATTTGAAGTTTTGACAAGACAGCAGGTGACTGAAGCAGGCGTTTGGATAAGTCATGAGGCAAGCATGTTATGGCAAGTAGCTTAACAATCTCAGAAGCCCTGGTTACCAGTTATTTAGCTAATACCACATGTAGTTTTATAGACATATGCAGAAAAACCCCAACTAAAAGAATGCATTAGGTTGTTTAAGTATAAAGTAGTTAGGATATAGTGTACTGCTGAATGAATGAAAACAGTTTAATAGAACAAAAAGAACAAATTGTCCTGTTTTTGCACAGCCCACTCCAAGAGTTAAAGGCAAAACCTAATAAACTTTTTATTTGTTTTGTTTTAGAACGTCAAGCGTGTACATCTATGGCCGGCTCCAGCGTCCTTCCCTCCAATGTGGCTGGTATCAGCAAAGAGCTGATCGAACTGCAGCACCTCATCCAGTTCCCGGAGGAGGTTGCCAGCATTCTGACCGAGCAGGAGCAGGAGCTCTACCGGAAAGTCTTACCCATTGACTACCTCTGCTTTTTAACCAGGGATTTGGGTAATGCCGAATGTCAAAGCAAACTGCCGTCTATCAAAGCTTCCATATCTGCTACTATTCTTTCTTCCCCCAATGGTGAACATAATGCCGTAGAAGATCTTGTGACAAGGTTTAATGAGGTAAGACAAAACTTTAAAATTACATTTCATAAGGGTTATTACCTGATTTGTGGATTAGTTATTTCCTTTATCTCTCAGAGATGAATTTAGCTGTAACGACAAATTTTTGAAACGTAAATTAAGATGACCAGGGGATTTAGCTAAATAACTTCCACTGAATTTAATAGGAGTTATGTGACCGATTTGCTCAGTCAGTTTGGAAAACTGCAACCTAAGTTTTTCCTGCACATTGTAAAGTAAACAGGAAGAAAAAAATTAGAGACTTGTATTTCTTTGTGTTTATATTGACAGTATGGGGTATACTTTCAGTCAGTTTATTATTTTGTTCAGGAGCTAGAGTTTTATTTATTTGTTTTGGATTTTTGTAGACTAAGCATGGTCTTCTAGCACAGAAGTATAATAATCTAGAAGTTCTTGTATTCTCTATAATAGAACTACACTAATCTGGACTATTTATTTATTTATTTGTTCACTATGTGCGTCTTGAATGTTGCTATACAAAGTAGTGTCATTTAGCATGGCATTTCCATAAGCCAAATTGTGAATGCTTTACTAAGATTTTACTTTATTTTTAGTATGGTGATATTCTGATAACCCCTAAATAAAACCTCATGTTTTAGCTGCAGAAAAAGTGGAACAATTTCTTTCTTCCTTTTTTTGTATGTGAACCATATGCAGTGTTAGCAGTTTCTAGATTCATAGAAGTGGAATAAAATGAAGATAGTCTTGACTTATGCTCTTTTAGTTTGTTATCCACTGCATTCTTATGCTTTAATAAGAGATGAAAAAAAGACAGCACAAAATTAAGTAAATAGAGCAGAGTATGTATTAACCCCCAGTGAATTTCCTGCTTCCTGGGCAAATAAGAATCAGTGACTGAATATTTAGCATGTTTCGAAGTGTTCCTCTTTCTTGCATGTTATTGAGATTTAGGAAGTAAAATAGTATAAATAAGTTGGCTTCTCTCACGTAATTCTATTATGGGAACATAAATAAAAGTTGCAACTACAATGTTCAGTCTTTAGGCAAAGCCGAAAAATTGTTTAAATTCGCTGTAGTACTGTATTTAGGTAGACACTGTGGCTGGTGCATAGCTGGAGAGGAATCTAGCTACTGACCCAGCCAGGGTCCTCCTTCCTGTGGTGCTTCTCTTATGGTGATCACCATGGTGAGGGCAGCGGGCAGAAGGTGAAGTGGTCAAGCTCTAGGATGTCTTAGTGAGGCACAATGCCTGGGCAGTTTGTTAGGACGTTTTGCAATTAGCTGTACAAATCAGATTGACCGTCATGTCTTCTGACACTGAACAGTGACAGAATTGAAGAGCAAGTAGGTAGTGAAGAAGTCGTGCCAGGAGTGACTGGGACTATTGCATATCAATGAGAATTTTAACAGTAAAGTTGCCTTTTGGTAAAATAGTCAGTGTTATCTTTTAGTATTAGAGGTTTGTGACTTTGCAAATATTTTTTGTAGCCTAGCATTACTTGTCTGGTAACGCTACAGGACAATTTTTCATATAATTTGAATTAATTCCTGAATATCTGGTGCATGGATTATGTAATATTTAGGGTAATGGATTATTTTAAGTATAATTTGGAATAACTTTTTTTAAACGTAGCTGTTATATGTTTAAATGGAGTTATTGTACAATATTGACTGCTTATAATAAATCACTGTTTTGCTCTCTGCTTTATCTTATGGTGGAGTATATGAGTTGCCATAGCCAATCACAAGCATGAACTTTCAAAATGTCTTTGTTTATAAATGGCAAGAAAATTCTTGTGCAGAGAGTCATGCTTTTGTTGGCAAAAGTCAGTGAGCACTTGCTGATTTTTTTTGGCATTGCCTATAGAAATACTGAAGTGTATTTATAATGTGGGAGCCAGAATGACTTTTAGGATGACAAGCCCCTGACACATAATGGGAAAAAAATCATTTCATGCCATTGTTCTGTTAAATGAGCAATTATAGTATATAGAGGATTTTTCATAAAGCAATATGCTTTTTAGTAATTTTTCTGATACTTACTACATATTGATGAGGAACACTTTATAGCAGTTCTTACACAAAGGAACTTATTTAATAGAAAAATACTGACATTTTCATGGAAGCTTAGATTGAATACTAGTATTATTTACTGTTTAAATTCCAGTAACTCCCAGAAACCCCTGTTTTTGACTGAAGGTGAAAACTCCCATTGACTGCAGAGTGCAAGATCAAGTGGTAGATATTGGGAAACATCATATGGTTCCCTTATACTTCAAATATGTTTGCTGTTACAAACCTGTTGTTTTCTAGGTGTGAATGATTTAAATATTGTTACTGGTGAGATACATAGAGTATGAGTATCTTCTAGTCATTTGTGTAAACCTTTCTATTTACTATCGGCTAGTGTTGCTTAATATGAATTACAGTATTTAGACCTCAATGGGGTCTAAAGGGAATAGGAAAGACTTACATAGGAGAAAGCACTTATGGTGAGTGGTCAGCCTTACGTTTGTCATGGAAACGGTCTACAAAGATTTGCAGAACTGAATTAGAAATTAATTCAAATTCAGAAACCAAGTTAAGAAGCACATAGTGAGAAATGTGCATCACAAGTAACTTCACACGCAAAAAGAAAAGTTGTGGTCGTGCCTTAGGCCAGAAGGACTTTGCATTCAAGTGGGATGTGTGAGCCTGTTCCTTGATGAAAGGTGAATAGGCTTTTGTCCAGCCAGACATTAACCAGTATCTTAGTGTTACACAGAATCACAGAATTGTAGGGGTTGGGAGGGACCTCTAGAGATCATCTAGTCCAACCCCCCTGCCAAAGCAGGTTTGCCTAGAGCAGGTTGCACAGGAATGCGTCCAGGCAGGCTTTGACCGAGTGACAATGCAAAAAATAAGTAGTGATGGGTGGTATAAATTTAATTTGTGGGCCCTGCCTGATTTTTTTTCTGTTTGTTTGTTTGTTTTGAAAATAGTAGCTCTATCCCTGCTTAAAAGGCAAGGTAACCAACTTAAATGTTTAAGAGAGCTCCCTTGTTAATGTCTTTGTGGCAAGGTTTCCACAGCCTGCTTATGCCTTGCCTGAAAAGCCACACAATTTGTTTTTAACCTGCAATAATCTGAACACAGTTGTCATAATGTCATTGTCTGCTCAGGGTGTCCATGGACCGAGTCCTCTGTATTATGGAAGAGATGTGATTCGCTTACCTCTGGGAGCTGTGATAACCATTCCCTGTTTGGTGAGGCTTTAGTGAGTGCTTTGACCTTGAATTCAGGGGTACAGCAAGGCATTCTACTGTAGCTGGAGGTACCTATATTTCTCACAGATACTGGATGAAACTAGTAACTGTGTGGCTTTTGTTTCTGGTATATGAAGATCTTATTAAAAAAAAACCACCAAACAATGAAGATTGGAGAAATAGATTTACCTTTATTAATATTCACAAAGGATGGAAATTACAGCACTCTAGATCCTCTTCATGTATAGATTTTTTTCTTTTCACTGTCAAGAATGCTAGGGAAAAAAATTGTAGTAGGGCAAGTAGTGTAGAGACATGAAATATGGATAGCATGGATTAAAGCTACTGTCAAGCGCTCCATGAACAGTGGCACAAACATACAACTGGCAAATCCTGTGCTGTGGAGTCTGGGAAACAGAAACTGCCTTTGTTTAAGAGAGGGTGGTTATGGATTAGACCTGACATACGCTTACTAGAGGGGATTACGGCGTTATGTATTTCCCTGTGTCTTGTCATGGATTTCGAAGAATCAGTTTGTTCCCTGCTGTGTTAATCAAGGTGGCTGCCATGACAAGGAGCTTGAACACCCAATGACTTGTTTCAAAAATACGTTGTGAGAAAGGTTAGTCATGAATGATCTGCTTGAATCCCACCAAATAGGATGGGATACATTCTCGGATTGTATTTCATCTGTATTTTAAAAGTTTCAGGTCATTTCAAGTCTCAAGTCTGTACAGAAATTCACAGGGAAATAAAATATTCACAGGAAAATAAGAATCTTATAATCTGCTAATGTTGGAGTGTCTCTGCAGGATTTACTCTCTCTGATGGAATTTTCAGACAGATAGAAGTTCATATGACATATAACCCAGTAACTAAAGAGTGGTAATATTTACATATATAGACACATTTTTTTCAGGCTTCACTACCCTAGAGGTACTATAGAAAGATGATAAACATGGTGAAGATTGCCACTGAAGTTTAAATAACTTCTATAGTGCTGCTATAGAAAGCCTGGTCACTACTGTTTAAGAAATAGTTCATTAAACTAAAGTTAAAGTAAAAAATAACCAAAGAATTGGAGGACTTTTCAACATGTGGAGTAGATGCCGTAGACTTGAAAAAGGAAAAGTTAAAAATGATGGATAACCACAGAAGGATGAGAGATGCAGACAAGAGATATTACTAAATCTACTGCATACGATGCTGCAGAAAGACTATGGATTACTATGTAATAAATATCAGATATTTAATGGGGAGGAGAACAGAACTGAGAGAAATGATACAATGCTCCTAATGGATTTGGAATACACATACTTCAGAATGAATGAAAATAAGTAAATAGTTTTATCTGCTTAAGAAGAAATGCATCCTGGTGTTCTGCAATTAGCAAGGTGCTAATTCCCATGTAAAGAATAGATCCGGTCACTTTCTTGGAATAATATAATAGTGTGGCATCAAACACTGAAAACCAAACTTTGTTGGAGTAATACAATAGTGCGGCATCCAATGCTGAAAACCAAACAGGGAATTCTGTTGGATTTAGAAAAAAGGAGAGAAAATCGTATTGTGTTCACCTGCATCTACAGCTCTTCAAGGCAGTGCACGCACTATCTTGGACATCTAAATGGGGCTGAAATTGAAACTTTATTGGAAATATTCTTTTATAATACTGTGATTAAAACACAGTTTTTTTCAGTTGTTCCTTAATCCTGATGTTTGTATCAGATTTAACAAATATGCAAAGTCCAAGGAGAAGTTAAATTACTAAAAGGAAAAAAATTAACTGCCATGCTTTTAAACCCCAGATACGTTCCTAAACTTTCATTGATTCAGTGGTCACCCTCATTTTCTAGGGTGGCAGATTGTAATCTCAACTGTTGTAAAGTTTCTGTGTTTTGACTTCTTGTCTTTATTGTATAGAAAATTTAACAAAAAAGCTTCGTAATATTTCAGAAGGCATTTAAAAGAGAAACTGAAAATGCATAAAGTAACTTTGTTTTTTATTTAATGTATTATGGGAGAATTGGGCACTAGAATGGATCCTGTTGTTTTTTCTCTCACTTTTTCTTGCAACAGCTTGAGGTTTCAAATGGTATCAGAGAAATGGAATGATATTTCTGTCTCTGTAACCTATTTGTCCTGAAACTCTGTTTGTGTTATACATCTTGTTCCTATGGGCTGTCTGTTTCTTTACCTATATCCCTTACCCTATGCCAAATATTCTTAAATGGTTTAGCTTTTTAGCTTTTTTTTTTTTTTACTGTGCTAGCAGAATGTAAAGCTGTACTGTAGCCTGTGCCATGTGTACACAGACAATTAAAGAAGGTATTTTGCTATTTGGTTTTTATTTATCGTAAAGATTTTGGGCTATGTGCATTCAGTATCACCAGCTATAAATAAAGCCCGTAGTCTTTAAAAGTTCGATTAAAATTGTAGTTATATGATAGTGGAGCCTTGGGTATGACATGTACTCATCAGCAAGACGCAGCTGATATTTCCTTTGCTTCTAATAATATCAAATTGATCATAGTCTTGTAAGAGCAAGGCAGGGGATCAAGCTAGAGACAGGTATTATTTCCTGTTAGTAAATGTCATTAAAAGCTGATTGTGAATTAGTGGCTACTGTGGGAGGAGGAGAGTCAAATACAGTAACATGTAGCTTTGCAAAACTGTTGGCTTTTGGATTGTCTAAGACCGTGCATATAATAAAAATAATAGTAGTAATATATTTTCCTGCTCTGATAGAGCACTGACTACCAGAAATGTAGTTTTCATGGATGTATAAAAACGGTGGGAGGAGACTATTTAGGAGATTCTGCAGAGTTAGCAGAGCCCTGGTAGCTGGGAAGAGATCAGGAAAATGGTACCTAAGTGTGTTTTAGGACCCTGAGAACCGTAACAACATACTTTTTCCGTCTTGTCTTTGTTGCCTGCTGTGCCTTTCCCTTCTTCCTGTAGTTCTTTTCTCTGATTCTTGTATGGTATTATAAGCGCCATGTGGCCCTTACTCGGTATCATACCCTTATGATATGCCAAAGTCTTCCTGGGCATCTGTTTCTTTTTGTGTATCTTTACCCTCCCCAACTCTCGCATGTTTATGGTTTTTACTCCCAGCCACTCTTCTGCCTCTCGCCAGCAAAGCAACCACAGAAACATAAGTTCAACGTGCATGTTGTAAACATTTATTTTTACGTAAACATTTTAAATAATTTCAAGCATTGCTCAATATAAACATGAAGAGTGTCTTGTAACTTGATCTTTCTGGCCACAGCTTCAAGTAAAAGAAAAGCAATAAAATTTTAAAGCAAAATGAAGCATTTAATTTTCCATACTTAGATATGGGTGCAAAGCAATTGTGATGTCTCTGATTGACAGTTGCACCAGATTGAAAGATCGTTCAAACAGCCGTCTGAAGGTAGTCCCACTATGGAACTGAAAATGAAAAATAAGAAGTTCAATATATGAGGTGATTTTTTTGGAAAGATTGAATTCCCAAAAAATAAGCTAAGAAGGTAAAAATGTTCAAACTGCTCCAGATTAGCACTGCTGCTGGGGTGGTTTCATCATTAACTAAGTCATTCTTATATTCAATAAAGTTAATTAAAAATATGGCTATTTAGGACACTAAATAATAGTGATGATTTTATTTTTAATGGTTTAAATTTGTAAGTTTTCTTCATTGTTCATTCAAAACACCAATTTAAACCCTCACGAGCAAAACAGAGACATATCATTTTACTGAAATAATGGAATGTAAATAAATATTGCGCTCTGTCTGTTAGTTCAGCATTTTTGTGCAGTGCCTAAATGGGTTTGCATAAGACTTTTAAAAAGATTGTGTTTGTACAAATATCAAACTGTTTCCAGTCCTTGTTTGGAATAGTGTTTAATCAGATTTAAAACGGTAAATGTTCTTTGTAAGGTTATATAATTTCACTCAAGCATGTAAAGTGAACCATCTGTTCATAAGGTAATGAAATTTAAAATACTCAGATTTAAAAAAATCCATCTGAAAATTATGTTGCATATTATATCAAAACCCCCAAAATTTTAATATTAGTGAAACCCATTTAAGTTGGTTGACAACCCATTGGTTGACAGCCGGCTGAATATGAGCCAGCAGTGTGCTCAGGTGGCCAAGAAGGCCAACAGCATCCTAGCCTGTATCAGGAATAGTGTGGTGAGCCGGACTAGGGAAGTGATCATCCCCCTGTACTCGGCACTGGTGAGGCCCCACCTTGAGCACTGCGTTCAGTTTTGGGCCCCTCGCTACAAGAGGGACATTGAGGTGTTGGAGCGTGTCCAGAGAAGGGCTACAAAGCTGGTGAGGGGTCTGGAGGACAAACCTTATGAAGAACGACTGAGGGAGCTGGGGTTGTTTAGCCTGGAGAAGAGGAGGCTGAGGGGAGACCTTATCACCCTCTACAACTACCTGAAAGGAGGTTGTAGAGAGATGGGGGCTGACCTCTTCTCCCTGGTGACGAGTGATAGGACGAGGGGAAACGGGTTCAAGTTACGTCAGGGGAGGTTTAGATTAGATATTAGGAAACATTTTTTCACTGAAAGGGTTATTAAATGTTGGAATAGGCTGCCCAGGGAGGTGGTGGATTCACCATCCCTGGAGGTGTTTAAAAAAAGGGTAGATGGGGCACTTAGGGACATGGTTTAGAAGTGGCTCTTGTCAGGGTAGGCTAAAGGTTGGACTCGATGATCTTAAAGGTCCCTTCCAACCTCAACAATTCTATGATTCTATGAAAATAAACCAATTCTGTGTTATATACTGCGATCCTTGTATCATCAGCATGCACTCAGGGGTTTGTGCACAGTTAGCAATGTAAAGGAACTCACAGTAACCAGCTATTAGTGCTAATGCTGCATACTGCTAGTGTTTTTAAAAGCCTCAGGCATATGAATCTGTTCCTTATAGTTTTATAAGAATACTGTCCCTCAACAACACTTCTACTTTGTGGAAAGACTTTGTAATATTGTGAAAGATGGATTTAATTTCTTTTTTAAAGCAGGAGAAATCACAGTACACTGATATACTGAGAATTCTGCTTTTAAACCAGATAATGTATGTTTTTCCTTCTTGCCATAAATAGTGTGTGTTATCTGATGAGGGTTAGTGTTTTACATGGTTTATTCATGTTCTTCGGATTTTACTTGAATTTCTTGATTTTATCAAACAAAATCATTAAACCAGAATGGCTTGGTTAAATGGGTTACAGATTGCCATGGTTGTCCTTTGGATACCTGAAAAATCAACTTATTGTTTTCTATTCAGAGACTTCTCATACACATGCTTCATTTCGTCGGTATTAAAGTTGCTTGCTTTCTTGCTCCAGTGTAGGCAGCAGTTAAATCAGCTACAGTGTATTATTGAAAGATATCAGTCACTAATTTTTATGTGTTAGGGAAGGTACGTACTGTGATTTTACTTTGTGGTAAGCGAAAAGATTTTATTTTACTTGCTGGCAATGCTAAGTGTTAAAAACTTCAGGTACAGAGTTACGTTTGCTGATTTCACCTCTGAAAGCTGCATCTCTCAAGTATTATGAAGTTCCTAAAAAATGTAATATAAAAATAGAAGACATCATTTCTTCCATGTAGCATCACCCACTGAAGTACGTATTTTGGGAATTGCTGTAAAAGCCTTATAAACTTAAGAGCTGGGGAAACTCTGGGGAAGCTGAGTGTAAAGCAGCACAAATGACAAAACACTGGGCTTCACAGGTGGAGATTCTTAATATTTTCCTCCCTCACTACCACTTCTTTCATTTACATTCTGATAAAAGATAAACAATAAATTCCCATTCAAAAAAAAATGCACAGAATGCATACTGTAGCAGCTATGTAAAGGATAGTAAATAATTTTAGATATATATGAATTATTATAATCTTGAGTATTAGAAGACTAAAAGAAGGAAAGGAGTAAAGTAAATCTATGGCAAATTTAGGGATACTGCTAATAATTCAACATGCAGTATGCGTGATTCCATTCTGTGTACTTCATGGAGGAGGATTCCTGTAGAGTAAATGGTAAACAGTCCTGTAGTTTGCACATGTAAGGACTTAAAGGTCATGTGTGGTACCTTGAGGGTCAAGTTCCACCATGGGTGTCTCTCTTACATCCTTCATATTCTATTAGTACAAGCAGCTGAGCATCAGTAATAAGCTATATCCTACAGGACTTTTTAAATAACTGGTAGTTCAGGCAGTTGAAAATATAGTCTCATATTATTTGAATGATTGATATGGATTTCCCACGTTTGAAAGTTTAGGGTGGGCTTATTTATTTTTCGTTAATAAAATGCTATAATTTTTAAAAAATGTATTCCTACTATTAATCCTGGCAGTTGAGTTATAGGAACTTTTCTGTCTATTTAAATGACATTTAAAAAAAATACAAATTAAAAGGGAGTTCTGAAAATCAGAACAGAAATCGCTGGATCCTTCTGCGAATGTGATGTCCTGAAACAGGAAGGTTTGTCTATCCTAAATAAAGGTCTATCGTTGCTACAGTTGTGAAAAATCACAAGTTAATTAAGTTGAAACATTGAATGAGACTTAGTCACTGACTTAAAAATATTCAGAGTATGTTTGAAGATTAACGCTTAGTGTGACATGCCTTTCCCAACTGCGTTAGTAATATTTAAGTTGAACTTATTTGAAAACTTTGCTTAAAGACAAAAAAACTTAAAAAATCTTTAAAAAAAGTTTATTGAAAAAACCAGATTTCAATAAGAAAGAAATAACTTTTAAATAGTTAGAGGTGATTAAAATAGTTAAAATAATAAGTTAAAATAATAAGAGGTAATACATAGATAATTTCAAAAAAATTAAAACTATACAGATCTTTATTACTACTGTGCTTGTATTCGTTGCCCAGCTACAAACTGCGTTGCCTGGATGTCTGATGCAGATCCTGTGTGCTCAGACTAAGATTTGGAGAAAGCTCCTGTACCTCTGAAAATTTCCAAATGAGGCTACTTTACAACGTAATCAAGATTTGGCACAATGTTGTCAGTGCTCCTCTGTAGTAGGTCACCAGAAGATATTGAAATCTTAACTAAGTATCTATTTGATTTGATTTTGTTTGTTTACTACTTAATATTAGTAGGCAGTAATCCTGAAGGACACTCATTTTTACCCATCTGAATGAAAAGACGGATGTTGTTATCAACTTGAGTGGATTGTATTTCAATTTATGACTTTTCTTGTGTCTTGCAATCATGTGGATTGTACTAACGAAGCCAGGATACATTTTCTCATGCTTTTCGGACTCATCAGCAGCGCAGCGGAAATCTAATTATAGGTTTGCTGTGATGATTTCTGTTCTGAAGGGAGTTTAAAAGGAGTTACGTTAACAGAACTGTGTAAATTGAGTGTGAAAAAAAGTAAACTAAGGAAATAATGATTAATATGTAGATCATGGTCTGACATTAAAATGATACCTAACACAAAACTTGGTCCGAAAAATGTTATTGCTTATGCTGATGAATACTCGCAATGTATTTTGATCTTCTTGGCACAGCTACTACTGCGCACTCTTTTGGCTGGGCTGGGCTGTCTCTGGTCCCAGCGCTGGCTCCTTCAGGCACTGCTGTAGCGGCAGCCTGATAACTAGGCAGCTGGCTTCGTGATGGTACTCCATCCTCAGGTTAGGTGCTCCTCAGGTGTGATGCAGCTGGGGAGGTAGCTCCGCAAGCCATCCAGCTATGAACTGCTGAAAGAGGAGGTGCCGTTCTGCATCCAGCTGCCTGACGTCTCCAGAAGTCACTGCCTGCTTCTGTCAAGGATGGAGCTCTGTTCACCCTGCTGGAAACCCCCTCTTGGAGGTAGAAATCACACCTGGTTTTAGTGACAGAGAAACTGTGCCACTCCAGAATACTGTCTGTGCTACTTGCTTGCCAAAGTGCAAAACCCAGGGTTTTCAATTCACCTTGCAGGTGATTTCCATAGTCGCCAAGAAATATGTACGTATACAGCATTGTTCTCTGCTCTTCTTTTGTGTGAGGTGCATCTAGCTCAGATGTGCACAGGCAACGTCTGAGGAATCCCATTTCTGACCTTTCATTTGAATGAAGATCTTGAGAAGTTTGTTATTTTTTGAACACCGTCTGTCAGGGGAAGCTTTATGCATCCCAGCCAGCAAAAATGTAGTATATGCATTATCAGGTATTTTGGGGATTCAGTGGCAGCTATGTAGTTGTTTGAGAATGTCGGTGATTCTTATGGAGGCATTCTTTTGAGGACGTACTCTGGACTGTTCATATATTTGTCAATAAATCACAATGTTCATGAGTATATTTACTGAGTATTGTTTAATGTTTTTATGTTTTAATTAATAAACTTAAGTTTCATCTAAGTTGTGAAACATGATGTTTCCTGAAAATCACAGTCCTTTCAACTTACCTGAATTTCAGTGCTTGTATGTTGTTCATTTTAGCTGTGGCCATTATGAATAATCATCTCAAATTAATGCCATACCCAAGCTATTTCAGTATGCATTTATTTAGAATATTGTTCTTCATGATGAAGTTCTTGGATCCTTCAGTTCAGTTCAATCTGCCTAGGGAGAGCAAAATCTTCATGGAGTTCAAAGCTGGGAAGTCACCTCAGTCAGCAGAAGTTCAGCTTTGATTTTGTGCTCCTGTAAAGCCTACTGATTCAACCAGATCTCCCACCTTCAAAACTTCTGTGAGAAAATTCTTCCGTGGCATTTTAAGTGGATAACTGATAGTTCTGCTTATTGATTCTGTGTTTGTTTCCCAGCTGGGCTTCAGGACTACATTTAGTTTTGGGGAAATGCCCCCTCAGCTCTGTTGTCTGACTGACTTCTCCTCCCTTTCCAGCTGTCTTCACTAAAAAAGCTAGGAGTAGAAGTTTTGCAGATGTTAGGCACAGAACTCAGCAATAATCTCACTGAATGAAATGAGACGGCCTTTGCTCGCAGCTCCTTTCTTCTGCTCCCTCCTTTCTGACAATACTGTTGCATTTTAGTCATCCATGTTCTAGTCTCAGACTGATGAAATTGTCCAAGAAATCAGTTTTGGGGTGTCAGGCTGTTATTATTTTAGAGAAGCCCATAATAGCCCTTTCTGGTGGATGTATGATGCATTCAGATTAATCAACCAACAGTCTCTGAATAATTCCTAGAAAAATTTTATGGAGACCTGATGCTATTCAGAACCACCAGAAAGGTCAATTTATACTCCTGGCTACTGTTAGATATGACATAAAAGAACCATAAATCAAAACAGTCTGCAGCATACGTAGAGGAACAATTCTGTTTCATGTCTAAGTTCATCAACACATAAACCGATATGAATGAATGTTTCCATTATCTGCGTCTGACTGAAGTATCCCAGCCTGCTCCTCACACTTTTTCTGATCTCCAGGAAATGTGAAAATACTGAAGTTTCTAAAGCTGGCATGTGGGTTGTGTCTTTAGATGCTCAGTTCTGCCCCTGATTCTGCCCAATCTTATTATATCTCCCTTTGCCCATTCTGTTTTAAAATGTAGAGGTTCAGTCAATTTATTTTTCCTCCTTGTTTAGTGAAAGATTTAAAAAATATTTTCTACTCTTCCTGTAAGTCTATTCTTGTCCTGCAAGAGGAGTGACCATAAACTTCATGGGAGACTACTGCCTTTTGCACCCTTGTTTTGCTCTTCCAGATACATGTGCCATCTCGAGGCTGCAAAGGCTTGTTCATGCTGACCTTTATCATTTTTTGTTTGCTTTTACAGAGTGTTTGTAAGAGTTCATCATAACTGTTTATAGCAGTCCTAAACTCTCTATGAAATAAAATTTCAACAAGTGACTGTCCTAGTTTCAAGGTTGCTTCTTAACAGGGAGTCTGAATTCGATTGCCTTTCTAGACGTTCCTTATTAATTTTGATCCTGTTTTCTCCTGACCATTATATCTTTACTACCTTAGATTAAAATGGATCTATTTAAAATTATATTATTCTTTAACATGTTTAAACACATATTAATCAAACTGTCATTACCACACTTGGTATTTCATACCAAACAAATACTAATTTTTTTTTGTGAGATTGCATGTTTAGCATTTGCATTCCCTAACAGAACCATTTCTGGAAAATAGGAATAATATCCAAAACCAATATGTAATTTTATTCCAGCATACACAAATCTATGCCAACCTTGAATCACAGATTTAACTGTTTTGTTTCACAATTTCTGATATTTTTATGCATTTAATTGATTACCTTTCATTCTGGTTTTGCCCTCGTTTCATCCCCATGTCATGCAGTTTTCTGGGGTTTTTTGTATTTTTCCATACATTCATGGTCTTCAGGTATGCACTTCTTTGTTGATTCATTTTTTAGATTTTAGGAATAACCAACTGAGCACTTCAAATAAAATTTCAGCTAAGTTCAAATTCTCATTCAGAGCCAGTGCAGTGATTAGATGTATCTTGTATAGGGCAGCCAATATGAATAGTTTCTATGTATTTATTTTTGTATTGTGGCCTCTGCAGCGACAGTGCATTAAGGCTGTGTTTGGGAAAGCTGCTTGAGCATGTTTCTATGTATGACATTGGAGTCTGGTATTTGTTCTGCCTTTGTTGAAAGCTCTGTACCTGTTGTGTGCTCCTACTCTTTTCTGTTCTTACATGTTAGTTATAAAAACATACAGGAATTACTGAAACAGTACTTAACCTGTTTTCTTTTGATTATCACTAGACTTGAAGTGAGTTTCTTCCAGCTCTTGCCTTCCATACCCAAGTTGTTCGATGCGGGCTAGAGCAGGTGGAACGCTGTTTCTTAATGGGTCCATTCTCCCCTGATCCTCACATCCCATTAGAGCATCCCTATCCCTGTTGTACACACTCCTGAGTGTGTCCTCACCATATGAAAACCAGAATGATTTTATAACCTCATTTCTTCAGTTTTAAAAATATGATTTTTTTTTTTTTAATATACATGCCTTATATTGGAACTGTGGCTTGTCTTCTCATCTGCACATTTCTTATTTGCTGTTCTTGATTGATTTGCACATCGGAAAGAGTAAATGTTAGTTTAGATTTTTTGTATTCTTTGACTGTCCTCCCTCAGGAGTGAGAGGCTCAGAACATTGTGTCTGCATAGACTTGCATAAACGGAAGCCCTATACATTTTTAGTGGATTTTTTTTCCTGTTAGTACAAATGCATTTACATTTTATTTCTCATGCTTGGTTTTTTAAATAAAAGTCTATGCCCCCTGGGGTGTGAACTAACATTTTCTAATTTTTATAAGCCTCTCCTCACACTGGTGTTGTCTGTAAATACTTGAATCCTTCAGGACCAAAAAATGGAACTCGGTGTCAGTAAACAAATCACATTTATTGCTTCCTAAGTGTTTACACAATGACAAAAATCAAGCCCCCAGGGAATCATATTGTAAAAAGGAACAGTTGGTTTAAATTAGGTTTCCATGTGAAATATAGCTACTTTTTATGGATGTTGTGGGAACATAAACTGGAAAGAAAATCTGCACACTGATAAAATGAAGGTTTGATTTTTTTTTATTTGTTTAAATAGAAACAGAATCATGTACTAAGTTAATTTCTGATTCTGGCATTAATTAATCACCAAACAGAAGTTGGTAGTATGGTCACACTTAGGAAGGTGGTGGGGTTTTTGTTTACTTCGTTTGTGATCTTGCCAATAGATAATGTGCATTATTTTCAATGTTCAGTGCATATAGCAGTTAGCAGATTTGTACATCAAATACAACTACTAGTTTTGTGAAATTAAGCAAAAATAAAAATTCCAGTTTATCAGCTTTCACTATCCATGTTGTAAGAGCGAGGGTTATTCAGTGTGAGGCTGGGATTTGTAAGCAACGTTGATGAGAATTTACACTTCAGAGCTCTCTGGCAGCTTTAGAAATCAGTGCTAGTTCATTTTCTTACGTGGCCTGAATGTATATTCAGAATATCTTATATTAAGATACAGTGGGTTTTTGTTTGATGTAAGTATTTCTGGAGTAGTTAATGATTTAAGTGTTGTGATTATGTCTGTGTGCAAGGTGTGTTTGCAATGCATATGCCATTTGGCTGTGAATGTATGAGTAGAATTTTGACTGCTACCCTTCTGATGGAAGGAAACCACAAAACCCCACATTATCCATCAAGTATGCATGAATGCTCCAAGTGACATTGCTTTGGCTGACAGTACTGTCTGTTTTATTTTACAAGGTGAGCTCGTGGGTTACCTGGCTGATCCTGACTGCAGGTTCTATGGAGGAGAAACGAGAAGTCTTCTCATATTTAGTACATGTGGCAAAATGCTGCTGGAATATGGGCAACTACAACGCCGTAATGGAATTTCTGGCAGGGCTAAGGTACTGGTAACTCTTTTTTTTAAATGGCTTTTCAGTGATAGATTACACTGCAGCTTCTGTTAAGCAGATGTCTCTGGAGAACAATGGACTAAACAGAAATCCGTGGCTAAATCACATCGTCTCACCCTGTGACTTTCTAGTAATCCCTTTTGGAAAAATGAAGCATGCTAAAAGCCTTGTTTTTTGAAAATGCTCTGGAGACACTGTCGGTTTTCCTGGTACATGCTAAATATGTTACATTAGAAAACATACTTTTTCTTTTTAAAGAGAAAATTTTAAAATGTGAAAAGAAGATGGGAAAGCCGTTGTGGTTTATCTTATCAACTAAAACTAATGTAACTTGGGGCTGGTGTCACCAAGAACATAAGTGAAACATAGTTGTGGTGACATTCTAGAAGGGTCAGTCTTAAATTGTAAAAAAAAACCCCAAACAACTCAGAACAACAGAAAACCCCAACAAATCCAAACAGACAGCTAAACCTCTTTTTTTAACCTCTACAATTTACTTATACTGGCTGCTGTTGGTATCTTATGCTGTCATGGTCTTACATAGCCAGCCCTGCAATGTCTCCAGGAGAAAGACAGAGTATGGGCTTAAGGAGATTTTGTTTCTCGCTTTCCTACAGAACTGCAGGTTCGTAGAGGGCCGGGTGGGTGGGAAGGCAACGCCTTTGCACAGGCAGTTCAGAGGGCAGCAAATTGGACTGAACAGGGAAGAGTTAAGATCAGATTTCCCATCTCTCGGCTCAGACCCTCCTTGTATATCGTGTTTGTGTAACAAAGCTTTAAAGTGTTTGTATTGTCGCTCTTGGTGGTTTAGTAAGGATTGAGCTATTTGTTTACATTTTTGGTATATAAAACACATTTGAAGCACTCATAGACACGGGGAGTCTCTTTGAGCAGAATGCATCCACAGTGTCCAAGCCGTGTAAGTTGTGAAGGAAAACGCAAAGCAAATTAAGGGCTTAATTTTATCTCTAATGCATCTGGACAGCACAAGGCAAAGAGAGGAGAGGAAGACTAATGCTGATTAACAGTGTTTCTGGGACAGAAGAAAGTTGGGTTGAGGATGTTCTCCTGTTAGCATTTCTACAGACCTTTTGGTATGTCTGAGGCCAGGGGTGGGTAGAAAGGCCATACCATTGCAGAGACATACAGCTCAGAAGGCGAGAGACCTCCCAGCAGTGCTCTCAGTCCTCAGGGAGCATTGGGAGCTATTTCTGTTTGAAATCAAAGATTCTTTTCATCTACAGCACTGCATTGGTGCCTGAGAGCTGGAGCATGGTCCTGTTCTATTTATTTCCATGAAAAGAAATATTTTATTTTGTGGGTGAAATGGGAAAAAAAACAATGTAAATTATTTTAAATACGTTTAATTTAAAAAAAAAAAACAACTTTTGCTACATTTGTGGATCGTGCATGATACAACTAAAGGAATTTGTAATAAACTGTCTGGTTTATCTTTATGCCATTTCCTTAATCTTTTCTTATTTTTTCCCAGGCCCTCATACATTTAAGGCAATGACACAATTAAAATGTTAGAAAGCCTGCTTGTATGTCATATGCAGCTGGGCTTTTATTAAAATGTCAAACATTACTCCAGTAGGTCAGACTGCTTGTTTCTCCTTTTTAGATTTGTTCTTCAATAATTCAAAGGGGGGAAAATGATCCACCAACCAGAATTTTCATGGAAATAATGACTTTGATGTCATTCATTCTTTTCAGAGTAATGATGATAATTTCCTCTGTTACGTACATACTGCAAATGTTGAAGTTGAATGTAAATTGTTTTTAATGTTTTTAATAAATGTTGTGATCTCTTTTTGCAATAGGTCAAGAAAGGTTTTAAAAATGTGGCAATTTATGGACCAGTCTGATATTGAAACCATGCGAAGTCTGAAAGATGCTATGGCACAACATGAGTCGTCATCTGAATACAGGAAAGTGGTCAACCGGGCACTCAATATTCCAGGCTGTAAAGTCGTTCCTTTCTGTGGTGTATTTTTAAAAGAGCTTTGTGAAGTTTTGGATGGAGCATCAAGCCTCATCAGACTCTGTCCACGATACAACTCCCAGGATGAAACATTAGAGGTAAATGAAATTGATAGTGTAAGAGGTTATGTTCATAGCCATCCAGTGCTTTATATTATTTCATTTTATATTATTTATTATTTTATACAAAGGCATCATCTAATTAAAGTTTTCCAAACCAGACTGTTAACCAGGCTGTTCAGTTACACGGACCTCGATTTAATTCCCATAGTTACTGTAGCAATTCAGATTTGGTTGTTTATGCCCAGTTCAATATCAGAGTACTGAGAAATTAATGCTAGTGCTAAAGGATCGTGTTTATACTTTGGGTAAAGTATGTATGTAAACCCTTAAAGATATAACTGCTTTCCGTTAAATGCCCTGACCTTCCACTTAACTCATTGGGAATTGGATGGGTTTCAGTTTCTTAAAAACAGAATTCAGAAGCTCAGTGGATCAAGCTTCTCCTCTATGAAAAGAAGCAATTCCTTTGAGTTTTATGATTTTGGTTTTGTAAGAAAAATGCCCCTGTTACATGAAAAGGTTAGGACTGAGGCTTTTAAAAAGTTTTCAGGAGTTATTATAGTTTATGTTACTTGATTTATGCAGTGATTCGTTCTGTTTAGGATTGGAAGTAGGTAAAAAATCACATTAGAAGCTAATAGGAAATATATGCTAAATATTCTTAATTAATGTAAAAATTTCTCCAGTGAGAAGCAGGTGACACAATATTGTATTTATTATTATACTGACCTTTTAGATATCTCTAGTTTGTTTCAGATTACAGTGGACAAGATAATTTCTTGCAACGAGTAGGCCAAGATGGATTAAATAATCCAGAAAAAGAATCAACAGCAAACAATATCTTTCAAACTATTCGGAGCTGCAATCGCAGTTTGGAATCTGAAGAGGGTGAAGATAATTTTAGTGAAGGGAGCAATTCAAGAAAAAACTCTTTGAAGGACAAAACCCGGTACCAGTAGGTCTTGTTTTATTTTCTATCGTTACCTATATATTTAATGTTTTTAATCTTTAATTTCCTTTTACCAAGGCTTGCTTTTAGAAGTAAGAGTGACTTTGATGTCTTCCCTTGTATTTATCCTGTTCCCATTCAGAATTTTCTCCCCAGCAGTTATGCTAAGTATCTGATACGCAAATGCTTGGGAACTCTCTGTATAGTTATATTTTCCCTCATGATGTAACTACTTCCTCTCACGATAAGGGTAAATCCTTTTCGTCTTACACATAGAGCTTTAAAAATCCACAGTTACGATTACAATTTTGATCTGTGGTGACAGGAATAGCACCAGGACATATCTGTTATCAGAGCTCAGAACATTACATTCTGCATGCTCGGGCAGTGTTCTGCCCCCTTCAAAAATAAAGGTTATTTATTATCCTTCAAAAGACCTCTTCTTTTAAGGACATGTTAGTTTGAGGCTTTTAATTATGTCTGGTAAGCATTTGTAAATCAGTACACATTTTGAATTTTCAGGTTGCTGTAGTCCTGCTATTTTACATAGAAGTTTACTTAATTGTGTCCCATGTAAAAGAGCCCAGTGTTCAGTAATCTCAGACTTTCACTTTGAAGGCGTGGTATATTCTGTACTATTCACCAGCAAGAAATAGGGTAAATGCAAAGTTTAAGACATCACTTGTTCTTCTAGAATGTTGCTTTGCTATGAAGTTGCAGCCCATATAGACATACGTGGGTCAGCTTTAAACTAAGTAACCGTGGTAGAGTGTCTTCAAACTAAGTGACAGAACTGTACTCCTCAGAGGTGAGGCACTGTAAAATTACATGAGGGCTTGCATGAAAGATCACGCTTAGGTCACTGCTTGAGTTATGTTAGTCATAATGTCTATCAGAAATATCCATATGTTCAGAAGTATCCAACATATTTCAGCTACTTACACATAAAATCTAATAAGTGACTGCCTGAGAAGGAACTACCATCTTCCTGTTTAAAATGCATTTATTTCATTAACGTGCAATTCTAAATTTCATTTCAAATAAATAATCATTATTTCCTGAAAGAATGGTTTCTAATAGAATTATTCACATCTGGCTGTAGTTGCTTCTGGAAAGTGGAGCAGTGGATTAAGCTGAGACAGACAGACCCACCTCTCTGTCCATTTATGTTGTCTCTTGACTTACTTCAGTTCAAACACTGTCTTCCAGGAGTTATTTTTGTTAATTAATATGCTTTAAAATGAACTTGCAACTCAGAGTTCACATGGAGAATAAGCTAGGAAAATCAAGATTTCACTTCAATGAACATAGTAGAATTTAAATATAAAAGAACAGTATGGAGAAAATTAAGTCCACTTTGTTATGTGTTTGTTAAATCAGTTCTTGGTAAATTAGTTATTTATGCTTTATATTTAAATATAATCTAGTAAACTCCACTCCAATTAAAGTAGGAATTAAATGCACACATAAAAAAAAGCACTAATATGACAATGAAATGAAAGTTTAAAATTTAAATGAACAAAACTGCAGATAGGTAATTAAAGTTATGTTACTTGGATCAGGCTACTAACTACTCATTTACTAGTATCTATAGTTCTGGTGGAGTAAGTACTGATTTTAACAGTATAATGACATCTAGAAAAATACTCCTGGAGTATGAATTTAGCTCACGTACCTCATAGACTCTGGAAATCCCTTATTCACCTGCCGTCTCTTTCCTGGGCATCCAGAGGGCTGGGTGAGGCACAGGAGCAAATTGCTGCAGAGGCAGAAGGGCCAGATACTCTTGTCCCTGTTGTATGGAGGCTGCAATGTGTGCTTTATTTTTAGTGCTATGAACAACTAAAGAGTTCTAAGGAAGAAACTTGGGTCTCTTTTTTTGTGAGACCTAAGTCATATTTGCATACAGTATTGTAAAAACCAAATTATGTAATAATTATGTATTACCTGACAATTGTAGTATTGTGATTATAAAGGCAGAGAAATACACTCTGCAACATGTTTCTCATTACTTTAAAATTGCAAGGAAGATTTTCAAGTAGTTTGCCTTTTGGTGATTTGGATTAGTATTGTGGAACATGAACCCACCAAAGCTGGTAGGTTAGTTTTATTTGAAGAAAATGAAAGGTATCTAATAAAATCAGTGGGTAGTGGGTATAATTACTTTCCCAGTTGTGTTAGCGAATAAACTCTATCACTCTCTAATCAGTGACCTGTCTAATCACTCTGAATTTCTGTATATGCCAGATAAATATCAAACTTTGATCTTTATTAGAACTCTGTCTTGACGGTTCTTAAATAAATAAAGGTAGGTAGGAAAAGACAAAAAAAATCAAGTTTGAAATCTAGATTTTATAGAATTGTTAATTAAATTACCTATTAAGGTACTCTAAACCTTGATGCATTGCTTTATTAGCCTGGTCTCATCTTCACTTTTAAGCTTTCGTAACTGCAGTAAATACCTTTTAAAAAAATAGGGGAAAACCTGAAGTTTGTTCCTTTTTGTATCCCATGCAATTTCCCCCTCTAAAACTGCAATCTGTTTTAATGTTTCCTTTATTCTTTCTTTTCATTTCCTTGCATCTCAGTGCAGCACATGTAAAGAAAGCTTCCAATTCAAACCGAGTTCTGTAAGTGTGTTCTCAATAATTGATAGCTGTGTGGCTTTTGCCAGCTCCTGTTGGAGGTTATGTTTCTGTATATGATTACGTGTGTGTGCTTGCCTACCTGCTTCTTGTACATTTTAGTCTGCGGCATGCCAGGGCTATCAAATGTCAAACAAGGCATAAACAAAGCTCTGCCATTTCTGTCTCCACTATACTAGTCTCCTCCAGCTGAGCACATCTAGTCTCAGAATACATTTTCTAGCATTTTTGCGGAGTCTTATTTGATTGGTTTGAGGGCCCGGGGGAGAAAGAGCTGCTCTAGTTTTGCTTAATTTGAAAATGTTAATCTTGTATAATATACATAAATATTTTAATATACATGTGTCTGGTAAGACTGCGGTAAGACAGTTCATATACCAGCTCAGTTACAATACATGACCTTTATTTTAGGAAGATTTCTTAATGAAATAGAGCTACAGTTAAGGCTGATACAGTTATTCTGCCTTTGTCAGTCCCCTCACCACCAGCAATAAATTCCCAGCCCATTGGCTACTTTTTGCTAAATTTGGCAGAGAGGTAGAGATCTCAATGATTAATAAATTCATAGAGGGACCAGTAGAATTGATGTCTGGAATAAGGGAAAAACTGAAATTGATTAGTGCCCTGGGAAGAGAAGAGTTTGAGGAAGAGCTAATGGTTGTTTGTGCTGTTTAGCTTAGGGAGATAGTATATGTGACTTGGAACAAATCACAACATGAGCTGTCTTTTGTTCAGCTGGTAGGACTGGGCAGGAGCTGGGAGTACTGTGGTGATATGAAGGGGAAGCACTGAGGGTGTTAGGACAAGATGCCTTGAAGAATATGCAGAGGAAGCTGGTTTGGATTTTATTGGCTGGTTATCCTTAGGAAAATGTGCTTCGTTAGTTCTGCTGTACATGGAACAGTTTGCTCTTTTCTATGTTCGTTAAAGCAGTATCAAAATATTGAACATTTGTGCATTCATATGTGTTAGAAACTTCTGCAGGGAAGAAATTTTATTTAAACTACCTCATTTATTAGTTCAGTAATGTTGCTCTGTATCTACTGTTTCTAATTATGGTAAAATATTTCAAAAATTTTGGTTGCTGCATAGAAGTTTCATGTTAATATCTGGCTTGAGTAAAATTAAATTTTCTAATGGAAAGTGTCTGATAAAATTCTTGCTGCATTCTTATAAGGAAGGTATGTATTTTAACCACTAGTTTACGAGTGTTAATCAGAGAATTATCTGATGTGAAAGGTCTGCACATTAAATCAATAATGGAACAGAGATTAGAAGACCTGTCTTCAATCCACTAGATCTTGCTAACTGTTTCCACATACGGTACTTCATATTTCAACTGAAGCAATCTTGTGCTGTGGATTAAGAAACGGGAATCACTTGGCTTTAAGATCCAAACAGACATTTTTTTTATTGTTAATGTAATGTTTGGAAAGTTCTAAGAAAATATAGTTACACTGTTACATGAGTTATAATTAATTATAGCAGCATCTACTAATTAATTCAAAATTGCAATAACATAAATTGTAATACTGTAAAAATTACAGATGTTCCTCTAAGTCCAAATTATATAGTGACAATAGTATTCTTTTTGTTTAAACGACAGCAGAAAAAAATATTCATCAATCATAGCATAAATCAGCACATGTATCGCTGAATATAAGTCTCTCGTCTTTGTTCACATACAGGTTTATAATCGGAGATCTTTCCGATTCTGAAAATGATATATTTGAGCAGTTGAAGGAGTGGGACACAAATTCAACTGAAGAGCAACAAAAGGCTTTCTGCCACGGGATAGAACTCATTCCCTGGTACGTGTTATCTATCAGGGCCGACGTCCACCAGTTCATGCAACAAGGGGCCACCGTCATTCATTATGACCAGGAGACACATCTCTCAGCACGCTGCTTTCTTCAACTTCAGCCTGACAACAGTACTTTGACTTGGACAAAACCCACAACGGTTTGCCCTGCAAATGCAAAGGCAAAACTGAGTGTGCTGGGTAATACTGCTGAACTTGGTAAATACCAGTTTCTTGGTAATACTGGACTGGTGGAAGGTTTTTTGGACTTGTTTTCAGCCAAGGCTGTATATATGGGACACTCTGGCATCGATATGCACACTGTGTGTGTTCAAAATAAACTTTGTAATATGTCCCTTGAAGAAAATGGTATAACACTACTTTATGGACTTCAGACTACTGATAATAAGTTGCTGCACTTTGTTGCTCCAAAATATACTGCCAGAATGCTGTATGACGGATTGCTGGAACTGACTAAAGCTGTAAGAAAAATGAGGAGATTCCCTGATCAAAGACTACAGTGGCTACGGAAACAGTATGTCAGTCTTTACCAGGTAAAAGATGCTGTGATTTTGTATAAGAACAGTTCAAAAATGTCAACAACTTAATGTATTGCAATTAGTTTCTATCGTAAGTAAGCTAAGATTAAAGATGAGCACCAAATTTCCAACTTAGTAACATGGCTTAAGTCAGTAAGATCTGATTCTCCGCATAATGTTGTATCAAATCTTGCATGTTTTCAGTACACTGAAGTTAAATCTTTTTTTGTTATGAAGCTCTTCCTATGTTTGGAGTTTTGGAATAAGTATTTTATTAAAGAAAAAGCAATGACTGTACTTGAAAAGGGTGCTGAAATACTGAGTGATGAGAGTTACGTCCAAAAAACCCCCCAAAATAGCAAACAAAATAGCCCTTTGGTATTCATGCAGTAATTAAAAATTGTCTCCTCTTGATGTTTTGTCTTGTATTGGTTCCTTAGAGACGTCTATATTATTCCTTAAGAAAATGTGTCTGTTCTTGTTCTCCTTGTTTTGTTAATGCTGATGATTTTTGTAGGAGGATGGAAGGTTTGAAGGCCCGACCTTGGCTCAGGCTGTTGAACTGTTTGGAGGCAGACGATGGAGTGCAAGAAACACCAGCACAGGAACTCTCACCAAAAGCACCGAGAAACCTAGTGTACAGAGAAACAACACTCTGGGAATAAGCACAGCTAAGAAAAAGAAGAAAGTACTCATGAGGGTAGAATATTCTGTTATTCATGTATTTTGTTACTTATCTGGCTGATTTGTTTCCTTCCTGCAGTTACTGTGTAGCTACCTGTATTCTGAACCAGAGAAGATAAGTTAGATGATAATTGTAAAACTGTTTATGGCAGTTTCAGGTTTTGGGCTTATTTTTTTCTAATAGTTTGCATTTCTTGTCTCATGCTCAAAGCATTCTTGGGACACGTGGGTGCTGGAGCTAGCAGAAGGGAACAGAATCTTGTTGAGACCTTTAGGTGCTACCTCAGTATAAAGGTAAAATATTGGTAATAATAAAAATATCAACATGCAAGTGATGTTTGGAGGCTGGTGTCAGTTTCTGTGCTCCTTTTTGTTTTCATGTTCCCAAAAACATCACCACGGTTATTCCGCCTCAGGTTAGCACGCAGTTTTATCTTATGTGGGTGACAGGAACACTGAACTTTGTCTGGCAGTCTCCTTGTCTTTTCCTGGACTCAACCACTTTTAGCAATAGCCAGGAGAGAGGCAAATGCAGGGACTAGCAGCTCTACACTATCTGCATGTTCTAGTGGGCAGGTACGAGAGATCCTCAAATGACACGATCCATCCTCTTTGTGGTCCCTGTGCACCAGTGGAACAGTGTAAGACCAGCCGCACCACTTCAGAGAGGTGTGATCATTCTTGTCTTCTGTGTGATGTCAAACTGAGGTAACACCTAATGGTCCCACACTGCACTATATATCCTGTTTAAGTTGTCTCTTTTCTACTGCTATCAGCCTTACAGGAGTCTGTTTCATAAGGAATAGCTGATTTATCTCATGGGTTTGTTACAGATTGCACTGATAAAGAATGGGAATAGCAGTGGTTTTGGGATGTTTATTGTGGTGCTCATTATTTGTAGGGTGAAAGTGGAGAGGCCACTGATGATGAAATGGCAACTCGGAAGGCAAAAAGCTGTAAGGAATATCGTAATAGAAGTGGCTCGGATCCACAAGATATTGATGAACAAGAAGAATCAGGTAGATATATCCCTTCAGTATTTAAAAGTTCCTTCGGATTTTGCTCAAAGTCTTTTTATGCAGACATGTCTTCTGGTGTTAAAAATGCACTTATGATATAAAACTGCTTTTGCAGTTGAAACTCCGAATGCTATAAACTTTTAAATTAATTTCTGTAGTTGTTCATGATTCTTCTCTAATTTAGTTTTAGTAGCATTTCCTTTCTATTCAGATGAAATGGGTATATAAGTGTTGTTCAGAGTGTATGTTTTTGATTGTCTTGGGATAAATCTAGAATTCCTTTAATGTCTTACTCTGCGTTAACGAATTATGATATAAGTCTCTTGGACAAAAGCATTTTTATTGGGCCCGATGTTGTAATTGTGTTACAAATTTTTGTTTTATCCATAGATCAAAATAATGTTACTAATGCTTCTCCATCTAACAACCTGCCATCAAGAAGAGCTCACTCTCTGACAGCATCTGGATCTCCTAATTTAGGAGCTACAACATCTTCACCAGCAAGACCAGTCTCCTCTCCTGTAATGTCTTCAAGCAAGAGTCAGTCTAGGTAAGGACAAAATCAATGCTTTGATTTAAAAAGAAAAAACGTTACTGTTACTTAATTATCATCAAATGTGTGTTTTGTGCCAAACTGACGAACTCTGACAAAAACGATGCCAGAAATTTCATTAGCCTTTTGATAGACATCTAAAACTCATTGTAGAACAACGTAGACATTTAAGCTGAAATAACATGAATCTGAGGATGGCTTTGTAGCAAGTCCCTGAGCAGCATGCTTCAGTTTATGGCTGTTACAGAAGCAGATTGGAATGCTGTTCCAAAACTACACAAATACAGAGTTTAACTCTTTCTCCAGATCTTCTCCAAAACATAGTTACAGATATCTTCTGTATAATGAAAATCAACAGAAATGTTACAGATGTGTGAACTGAAGTTCTGAGGTTTCTCAGCACAAGTGATTTCTTCCTGGGGGAGTATTAACTTTTGCTAACATTCCTGGTGATGATTGCAGTACCATCTTGGGGAATTGGAGGAACAGATTTGAAATCTTTCTCTTACAGGCCTCTCCTTCTTGAACATTCATCCTTTTTGTGTCGCTTAGGCGGTGCAAAAGGTTATGCTGTGGTTGTGCACTGACATGTTGTATTAATTCTATAAATACTAATGGTGGTGGTGGTAATAGTTGTAGTAATAATAATATAACAGCAATAATATGTCAGGGATGTGGATGGTACATGATGACATAGAAGACTGTGTCAACAGAGGCCTTCCAGTGCCTTTCAACAGAATGAATACTAAGGTGTGGTTATGGATATGAATTTTGGGGTGTTCAGGACAGCAATTGTAAACAATGGAAGAGATTACTGCTGCTGGTAGGACATTATTTTTGAAGAGACCTGTCTTATGTAATGGTTTATGTTGTGTATTTCTTAGGATTTTTTTTTCCACTTAAAATGGTTGGGTTTGGCAATAGTTGTGAGTAGTAGAGGCACCTGTGGACATCTGTGGTTGGCTGCTTCTCCTTCTAATACTGCTTTCTGAGACTCTTACTATGTTCTTTACTTTTTGTTCTTCACTGTCATTCACACATGGGATTGGACGTGCCAGACTAGGATTTATCTCCGTAAGACATTTCTCTTTTTTAAGGATTGGAACAGCTTTCTTTTACATTAAACTGAAGAAATACTGCTTTACTACTTCTGGAAAATGCTTCTCTGTTTTACAAATCCACTTTTTGCTGTTATGCCAAAATAATTGTTATTCTCTAAATGAGATTAAAAGGCTCAGCGGAGAATTTGCATTCCCAGGGGGAAGGACAGCTAGTGTTCCTTTAAATCCTCTCAGTCCTGGGTTTCTGTACAGATCCCCGTGCAGCTTAGCACTGGGGGCCTCCCCAAGTTATGACAGGTTTTCCCTGGCAGAGTTGTCTGGAAACTCCACAGCGTCACTTGGTAGAGCTCTCCCCAACTTGATACGACCCCTCTTGCTAGAATTTGCTCAGGATACAGCTGTGTGGCTGTTTCATCTGTCCTGAGGAAATCTTCCTCAGAACAGAATTACATGTTTTATCCATTACCTCGACCCAGTTTGCGTGAGCCGTTAAGAGACTTGGAGCACTGGAGAGAGTTTTATTCTTGGTATTTACCCTTTGGACCCTTGATAGGTCTGAATTGTGCTTGCCAGTTTTCATGTGTGTGGACACTTCACATGTGCTAAAGGAAATAAATATTGTAGTGCCTCAACTGTGATCAGTAAGTCTAAGCTATCAAATAGTTGGCTCTCTGCTTTGCTGCAAACTCCTGTGATCATCCACAATATGTGTATTAATTCATTCCTGGGATCTCTTTTAGAGTAAACAGCTAATTGCCTCCAAGATGGAATTTAGGTACAGTTCTGGGAATATTTGCTCCAGAGACTTCTGTGATTAGCTAGTATTGACGGAGAGCTTACTCAGTCTCAAACCATCTACAATATACTGTCTTGTATATTGTATATTGTGACTGTACGCAGTCCCAGCAAGGATTGTACCTTCAGGCAATCCACCCACGGTCATGCCATGTCCTGTTGATTTGTATTACATTAAATAAATGGTAGTCTGACAAGCAATAACTTATGCCACAGCTTATTTCAGCCACTTCAGATACAACACAGCAAAAACGAAAATGATGTCTTAGAGACAGACAGGCACCATGGGGTACCAAACCAGACCTGAGGCAATTGCTGGGCAATGCAGAGCAATGTGAACTTGAGGCTTTTGCCCCACTCAGAAAATATGACAGGATGGATGCCATTAGCAGTATAAATATAACTGACGGAGGAGCCTGGGGCAGTGGTCCACAAGCTGTGGTACATACAGACTGCGAGCAGCGCAGTATTCTTCCTGGAAGCTGCTGCCCTTAACAGCAGTGATACACAAGCAAAGTAAGTTTGGGAACCCACATAGGCTGAACACAGACATCTTTTGTTTCTTTTTGCTCCAATTCTGTTCTTAATTCTGTGGTTTCCTAAAAATCAAGTTATATACTTGTTATACCCAACCAGTTTTGTCAATAGCATCATAAATTAAGATAAAATGAAGTATCCATTTTCCAAAGTAACAGAAAGTTGGAATGACCTAGATAATGAAATAACCTAGGAAATACAGGATCCACTGGGAGTGCTTGCTCGCATTTGTATCGCTCTGAACAGATTAGAGCCAACAGAGTTTATTAATTCAGATTAACATCTGGATTTAGACCTAAACACTGGCAAGGCTTCGTAGTTGGAGGCAATGTTGGACATGAGGTGGTTGTGCACATTAGGTGAGTGCGTGATCCCTCGCGGAACCCAGAGTTTAGGAGAGTGGGGAGCAGAGGGTCCCACTGGGCTGTGCAGAAGCCTTTGTAGCACAGAAAGCTGAGTTGGTAACAAACGATTGTTAGCTGCAGTGAAGCAGCTAGGAAGAGGAGAGTAAGAGAGATTTCTAGTTCTTTTCTCTTTCTCTTGCCATATAATGTGTGCATTAACTTCACCTGACCAGTAAATTAGATCAATGTCTCCACCAAGTGAGAAGTGCTAAATAAAATAAAATGTATTAAAGTGAAAAAGAATATCTAAATATAATGATAGCAATTTAAAAAGAGGAGGACCTGGCTATCTTTGTGATACATTTTAAATAATAGTAATTCTTAGGGGTAAAGAATGAAAAACTGTATTTTTACATATATAACTCACAACCTTGATATTCCTGACCCCCTTAACAAATAATTAACGTTGAGAATAAATCTTTGTACAGTCCAGATGTCCAGATAATTTCCAAACATAGGTAGCTTGCAGCTGCCTTCTGTCATTCTTTCAAAGCAGATGTGCATCCAGCAAATTCCCAAGTTCTCTGGAAATCTAGTGCCTCCTGTGAGATGAAGGAAGCAGGGGAAAGGGTGGTAATGCCGCTGGGAAACAGATAACAGGATATGGAAAATTAGAGATGGGTTTTTTTTTGTGGAGAGAGTAAAACGGCTCTCTCTTTAGCTGTATACAGGTATAATCCAGACTGCTACTAATTGCAGTTTTGGTGGTTGGTGGTGGGGGGATTTTCTTGAGGGTTTTTGGCTTTTTTTTAACAACCTGTATTTATTACCCATGGAATGATTGTGGAAAATACTCTTTAGTGATCAGATCCGGTGAAATGCTGAGCATTATCATGTGCTGCTGGTCTTCCATTTGGTACTCTACAGTTCCAGTCTGTTTTCTGGAGTCAACAGACTTTCCTCATCATGGTTTATTTTTCTTGCCTGATAAAAATGTTAGGAATGATTTTATATGCAGTATGTCAGTACTTGCCATAGTGATGTCAAACAAATTGAACATTATCAACTAAAGTAAATGGTACTTTTTAATACTTTTAAATCACAGTCTGTTTTCAATTGCATATATCCATCCCAGGCCAGGAGTGAATTGAGGAATCTGATTTAGCATATTTACGTAAAAAGTTGCCTGCTTGCAGCAGGTGACTGCAAATGTCTTTAGGAACACTGGAAAACAAGCTGGTCCTGTTTTTCCATCACAGCTGTTGGAACTATTTGTACTGAACCTGATGGCAGAATTCATAGATTAGTGGATTTGTAGATTTGAACATTACGGAGCAATAAACTGACACACAGTCACCTAGTCTGATATTTTGAAACAAATACTGTAACTTCTGGAGTTAGTTATGGTTTAAACCAGACAATTCTTGATATTTGTACTGGCTGCTTAGTTCCCTCCCTTTTCAGGCTGCTGGTGCTGGCAGATCCCATTCCTGCAGTTGTGTTCGTTGGTGTTTAGGCACAGGAAGGGGCTCAAGAGCTCAGCCCATCATTGCACATTAGTACATGAAATTCACTAAGGACATGTTCATACTGCTTAAGGGATAGTTCAAGTTGGGGCCTAACTACACTTATTGATGTAAATCCTATAGGAGCCTAAAGATTTTGGGATGTGGGTTTTGGAAATGTCAACTAAAATATGTAGCACCAAACAGCTAGTTGTTTCTATGATCATTTTCTACCTTTGCTCTCAAGAAATTCAGTCTGCTTTCCTTCCTTCAGTCCACAAGGCTGAAAGGAGGAAATCATTAGAACCTCGTTTCTAGAAGGAGATGGCCTCCATGGGCTACTGTCCAAGCCTAAAAGAAGAGGAGGACTGTAGCTTGATGTGTCTTTGAGGTATCTGGTGATAATCCTGACTGTTCTTGGGGAGTATCTGGGAAACCCATGGGCTAGGAAACAGTGTTGAGTGCTGAGAAGGTGGAAGAGGTATGCTTCTTAAAATCTGCACCTTTAATGCTCTCAGATATAAGAAACTGCAGGTGCATAAGGAAAATATTTGTTTTTCTTGCATATCCAGTCAGAATATTACTATTTTATTTTGACAGTGTAGAGCTTTAAGGAATTCTCCATCTCTTTTATTTTTCCCATGGCAAAGCTTCAATAAACTTCATAAACAGCCTGTGCTACAAGAATATTGGCATTGTTTTCTTTAAAGAGAAAACGAGAGTGCTTTCATTTGTGCCGTTTGCATCAGGCCCTTTTGCACGTGGAAGAGTTTTAAATAGCATGCATATACATTATTAATTCTGGCAAAGTCTTCTGGTGTCTTGAGGGAAAAGAATAGCTGGTATAAAACAAGAAGTCACAAACTGTCATTATGCATCTTATAAGATACTGCTTTATTTCCTTCTTCCAGATATTGGTAATAAATGCATTAAGAAGAGCACAAATAAAGTGTTAATGCAGTAATGCGTAATACTTCAATAAGTAGAAATTTAACAAACTACAGCAGTCTCTTTCTGATTTAGCACATGGAGCAGCAGTAGCTGGCATGGTCGCGTTAAAGGAGGAATGAAGGGGTTTCAGAACTTCATGGTGTCTGATAGTAACATGACTTTTGTGGAGTTTGTAGAGCTCTTCAAATCTTTCAGGTAAAATATATTTTTATTCTGTACTGATCTCATTCATCCAAGTTTACAAAAGAGCAAAATTTGAACTTTTCAAATCTTTTCTCAGTGTCCGTAGCCGCAAGGATCTGAAAGACCTTTTCGATGTCTATGCTGTGCCTTGCAATCGATCCGGTTTAGAGCCTGCTCCACTTTACACTAATTTGAAGATTGATGAAAACAGCAGTGGATTTCAGCCTGATTTAGGTTTGTTAAAGAGGAAAATACATCTGTTAAACTGCTGAACAGCTTCAGTTATTGGCCTTAAGAAAAAGTATCTCAGTCTATAAGTTTAAGTAGAGGATTGCTGCCATACATCCACTAATACCTAGTTAGCAGGATGTAAGACAGGTTTGTTCAGAAATGAAGGGGAGGAAAAGTACTCCTGTTTTTCATTAGCCAAATATATTTGTAACTGGTATAGTAGAAGAATAAAACTTGTGGCTGAGCATCTGGGCCCAACACAGGGATCTGTATCTGGTTGCAGGAACTCTGGAAGGGCTAAAACACTGAGCAAAGGCAGTGAGGAGAAATGAGGAGTCTGTGCCCTGTGTCTCATTTGGTTGTATTTTTCCTATCCGGTTTCCTACTAGATCTCCTTTATGTGGGACAAGGGGTAAGGAAACCTCTGTCCCCCTTTACATTCCCCACTTGCTGTAATCTAAGTCTGGAGCTTTGTCCATATTTAAAGAAAACAGTCTTTCTGCCAGGAAGCATGTGGGGATGGTACCGTGCAATTGGCATATGGGACTGGCAGAAGAGAAACGGTGGTCACACAGGAAGGGTATGGGGTTGTATACAGCAAAGGCGAGGCCTTGAGGCTGTACAGGGTGGTGAGAAGCAGGAGGGTCCTGGGTGACAGTGTATGAGAGGGTGTGAATCCACTTTAAAGGTTCCAGGATTTTGTTTGTAGTAATTGAACACTTACAGTCCACTCCCACTGTTTTCATACATGCTTAATACTCTTATTTCTACTAGTGAACAGAAACAAGATGGTTTTGTTCAAATTTACTGTCAGTCCTAAAATATTCAGTCAGATATTCATGTGTATTATATATTACATTATATTCTGTACAGTATATATAATACATATTATTTTATAGCTTATATTTATATTTCCTTTTTTTTGTCTTTTAAGATTTGTTGACTAGGAATGTTTCAGACCTTGGTTTGTTCATTAAGAGCAGGCAGCAGCTATCAGACAACCAGAGGCAAATATCTGATGCTATCGCTGCTGCCAGTATCGTAACCAATGGTACTGGCGTTGAAAGCACATCTCTAGGAATATTTGGAGTGGGAATCCAGCAGCTAAATGACTTTCTAGTGAATTGCCAAGGAGAACACTGCACCTATGATGAAATCCTCAGTATTATCCAGGTCTGTAATGGAAACATCTTTCAATTCCTTTTACTTGAACTCTTGTTACTTCTGTTTTCCCCATTAGCATTGTCCGCCTTGTAGTCAGAATAACATATCTGTGGATATCTCCTTTCACACTGATGTCACTGCAGTTTACTTGAATTCATTCTTAATTTCCGTCTTAATAACCTGTCTTAATTTTGGAATATAAAATTGTGCAGAAGTCCATAAGTATGTCCATAAAAAGAAAAAAAAATCATGCAAATAAAGTTTTATTGTCTATGTGTGCTTTATCTGGAAAGGGATATCACCACTTGGGAAAAGTATTCATGACTGTGTTGTTTTCTCCTTGACTGTGACCACAGTAGAAAATTTTGCATTCCTACAAATATGCATAATTAATATACTCCAAAATTAAGCCCCCACTTAGCATTTAACAAATGCTAAAACCTGTACATTTCAGTTATCAGCGTGTAATATAAAATTGCAAAGTTTAAAAGACAGAAATTCTAACGAAACGTCAAGTTAGCATGCCACGAGTCTCTTTAATTTGAGACGGTGCTGTGTTGTGTTTAAGTACAATAGATAGGAGAAGGATGCTTGATTATAGATCCTTTTTAATTTGAGCTTAAGTGCTGACTCTGCTTTGAACAGGACGTTGGATTAGATGACCTCCCAACATCCTTTCCAACCGGAATGATTCTATGGTTTACAATTATGAGTTCAGTATGCTTGTTTAGTGAGTTGTAAAACAAGCACGAGCATACTGCGGGCACCTAATTACTTTATCCACAAAAAGATGGTTAACGTACTAGCTGGTTAGTTCAATGAGCACACTACACTATGAAAATATGAAAAAGCCGTATTTCTAAGAATTGTTTTATGTCTCTCTTAAATTTCTTCCTTTTATAGAAATTTGAACCCAGCGTGAATATGTGCCAGCAGGGGCTGCTATCTTTTGAAGGATTTGCAAGGTAATTATTTATGTGTTAATTTATGTATATATTAAGATGACACCAGTGTATTGATGCTTGTATGTCAGTCACAAAATACTCAGTGCAGCATAAAATTTCCTCACATCTTCTTGCCTCTAGATTTTTGATGGATAAAGACAACTTTGCCTCCAAAAATGATGAGTCACAAGAGAATGCTGAGGACTTGCACTTTCCACTGTCATATTACTACATAGAATCTTCGCACAATACGTACCTTACTGGCCATCAGCTTAAAGGGGAGTCCTCAGTAGAGCTCTACAGCCAGGTATGCAGGATTGGATCGTTGCGTAGTTTTCAACATGAACTTGTTTGTTTAACTGGCAAGTCGCAGAAACATGACCTTTTTGCTTTGAAAATCTGAATGTCCTAAACCCCTGCTTGCAAAACGTTGGAAAACATGATGTGTGGGAAAGCTGCCTGTAAGCACAGTTGTGCTCAAATGCCTTTTCTAAGGCAAAAAAGTTGGTTTAGTTTGAGATTCATAGCATTTAGACACCAGTCGGTCTGACCCAATCTACTAAAATTAGACTTTCCCACAGGAAAGACTGATCTAATATTTTGGTTCATTCAGATGTCAAAAACACTACTCAAATACTGTACATTGCACTGCAAAGACAAATTTCAAATGGAACTATAACTTCTAAAAACATTACTTCTAGGAATATTCTGCAGTTTTTGAGACTTTCTGCCTGATTGGTGGTGAACAGGAAGAGAAGGATTTCTCCCTAGGGCTTTTGGTTCTGTGCTTGTTTGTGTGTGTATATATATATTTATGTATATTTGTGTGTCTGTGTATTTACCAAATGCTAGAGAAAGCATCAGACTTCCTGTCAGTGGTGTTTTCATTACTCTGAATGTTAATGACTTCACCATTGAGAAGGGTTCATATGGTGTCCCGTGCGCTGCTTCACCTGGAGTTATAAGACACAGGGGTGAGGCTGTGTTAAGAAAGCCCAAATAACCTGATTGCATTGAATAATGCAGTTGCAAAGGAGGTTCCTGTAATAGCACTGCACAGAGTGATGTGAGTGTTGTGTTGGTAATAGATGGGAAGTGAGATAGAGCTCAACTGGCTCCAAAATTCGCGTGATGCAGAAAACCTTCTTCCTGTCCCTCAAGTAGCTGTCGCCAGAAGAGAAGGGGCACTTTGTTCTGGCTCAGTGTGTCTGGCTCTCATGGAAGTCATGGTGTGCCAGCTACGGACACAACTGCCTGAAATCTAATTATTCAGATTTTGAATAGGAGAAGTAATTTTTTCTTTGTTCATGAATGTTTTTGCTGGAAATGGTTTTGATTGTTGAGGTCTTCATTTTCAGTAAAATATTTAATTGTAGTACAGATAAGTCTTTCGATGATAGGCGGCCTAAATATTGATAGCAATAATAAGCTGGGCTGCCAACAGATGGGTTAGCTTATCTTTCCCTCCATCCTTCCTCTTTGCTTTTTTCAGTGTTTTTCTAGCAAGTAAGGTTTTCTAAAATAAATAAATGAATACATAAAAGATGGATGGATGGACGGATGGATGGAAATCAGCTTAATATCATTAAATTAGATGGCCTGTCACATTTCCATTCTAACTATCCTCACAGAATTTGTTCATAAGACATTACCATCGCTGTGGTAGCAACCTGGAACAAATGGCCGTGTTACTTTATAGCTGCTTTTGCAGGTAGAAACATAGAGATGTTTCTCTCCCTCAGAACCACTTTCTGCAAACAGTTTCCACCTGTCCTGTAAGATACCATGAATTTCAAAGCTTTATGGTATTTCTCCTAAGAACATGAATGCATTCTTAATTTTCCCACTCTTTCTCAACCTGGGGACTGTAGCTTCTGTGGGCTGTTTACTCCACAGAGAGCACTCTTTCCAGCACTTTCACTGAATCACAGGGCTTTCATTTAACTCTGCAATGTCAGTCTTCTGCTTTGATGGCATGAGACTGTGGCTTCTACGTGCTTACACTGTTCAATTGCATTGTAGGTTCTTTTACAAGGCTGCAGAAGCGTAGAATTAGACTGCTGGGATGGCGATGATGGGATGCCTATCATTTATCATGGGCACACTCTTACTACTAAGATCTCTTTTAAGGTATGCTGGTAATTGCACATAGAAACAAAAAATGAGAAGAAAATCAGTAACTTTTTCTCTGATGAAGGAAAAACTTCACCTACTAGAAAAGTACCAATCTTAATGGGCTAAATCCTAATAGAATATGAACTGTGGACTATGTCAGACATGAACTCCTCAATTGTAAACATGCTTTTCAAATTAGTTTTTGTAGCATGTGTACTGTAATTTTCTGTCTTTTTTTATTGTCAACATAACTAGCATAAGTAGCTCTTACCAGTTCTGTTGTAAGAAGATGCTAGGTTGATCTGTAGGAGCTTGTTTTGGAAGCAAATTGTATATTCTTTCCTCTTAGAGGGGAAAAGAGATGCCTTCTTTTCTCCCCTTGCAACTAACAGTAACTTAACTGAATGCCGCAAAATAATCACGTTCTTTCAATGACCTTCCTTTCTCACAGGAGGTAGTTGAAGCTATTGATCGCAATGCATTTGTCACCTCTGACATGCCAATTATCATATCAATAGAAAACCACTGTTCATTGCCTCAGCAACGCAAGATGGCTGAAATTTTCAAGGTAGGCCATAAATTGTGGTAAATTATTCTAAGCACGTGCCTTGGGATTTTCCATAATATATCACATGTTCTCGATATTTCAGAATGTATTTGGAGATAAGCTGGTAACAAAGTTTTTATTTGAGAGTGACTTTTCTGATGATCCCATGCTTCCTTCTCCTGGCCAACTGAAAAGAAAAATCCTGCTTAAAAACAAGAAGCTGAAAGCCCATCAAACACCAGTGGATATATTGAAACAGAAGGTAAAATCCTTCCTTAATAGCAAGGAGTGAGACCTAACTTTTGTTAGAAATAATTCATTTGTGTTTGAAGTTTTTGCCATTCCAGTACGTATAGCAGAATAATCTAATGCATACTCATGCTTGGAAGAGTCCCAGTGGATTGCAATGCTTTCAAATAAGTAGACAAGACATATAGTAAAGTATAGATACAGCATAACAAAATTTTAGTGTATTTTAGTTTTATAATACTTCATAATATTATGATTAGCAGCCCTACATGCCCTATGTGATAAACATAAATGAAGTTTCACTGTGAGGCTGTAACATCTGCTATTCATGTTTGTTGAGAAATAGTGATATACATTGAGTGTGTGTGTATATATACAGTATGTAGTAATTTTTAGTAGAATTTTGCTTTGTTTTTTTTTTTCATATTCAAGCCAGGCAAATGCTCTCTTACTCCCTTTTCAGGAGGACTCTGCTGTTCAAGTAGTATTTTTACCTATAGGAGAATGCTTTTGGTTTCTGAAAATTAGGGCTGCATCTCTGGTAGCCTCAATTTAACAATGTCTATGGTTAGTCAGCAATTAAATTGAATCCTTGAAAACTAATTGCTTTTACCCAAAATGTAAATACAATTGAATTAGAATTGAATTCTTGTATAAGAATAAGTAAACCACACTGATTGTACTGGTATATGGACATTCTCCATCTTTTAAAAAAGTTCTAAACTGTTTCCAAAACAGTGTACCTCAGACTGGAAAAAGGCAGTCTTGCTCTGAATAATGTGCAACATCCATTTTCCCATAATTAATTAGGTTTCATATCTTACTGGGTGTTTTTCTACCAATACAAGTTTTCTTTATACTCAGACCCTTAAGGATGATATTTTAGTTTGATTTTAAAAATCCTCCTTCTCACTATATATGTCCAGTGCTTCCATATAAATAAAATAAAATGCAAACAGTGATGAAAACTCTTTTGCTTTTTAAAAATACTTAACAATCATGTAATAAGTGGTTCTGTTGCTGTAGGCTCACCAGCTGGCACATATGCAAGCACAGGCTAGCAATGGTGCTAGCAACCCCACACCTACCAATGAAGAGGAAGAAGATGAAGAGGATGAATATGACTATGACTATGAATCTCTCTCTGATGGTAACAATATTTATTTATTTATTTATTACAGTGTTCTTGTTGTTAGAACTGTAGCAATAAGGCATGTAAATATTCTAGTTCAGGAATGATGTGGGTGAGTTGATCTTACCTTGTTGAGAGGAAAATGTAGTAAGTGTCCTTGTCAGCGCTTTGGTACAGTAGTCTATAATACTGTGAAAATAATTTGACGGTGTAGAAGACTTGAGTTTGACTTTAACTCCAACCATTGGATGTTTTAACTGTGCAGAGTATGCTACCTTGCAGTCTTTATAAATCATATTTTATATTATGTATATTACGCAAAAATGGTTGTGTTCATAGTGTACTCTATCTGCATCCGCCTGTATTGTCTTTTGTAAGTTTAGACACCTGAAAGCTCAAAGTTCACAACAGGTTTAGCCCTTGCATCTGCATGATTGTTGTTAAATTGACCTAAGGTGCAGATTCTCCAAAGTCCTCCTTGGTTACTGTCTAATCCCAGAGACCTCCTAAGTACCTGGCTTGATCAATGAAGATGGCTTTATTAAAGCTGCTCAGTGAAAAAGTGGCAAGTCATGCCTGACTGACTTGCCTTGTAAGTTCATGTGCTGTCTACGGTTCAGCTATCCTAGACCTTCGGGAGCTGGCAGCTTAGCATACATCCATCTTTAGGTCCAGTTTATAGATTGGATATAATGATTGGCATGCCAGAGGTGATGAAAAATACTGCAGTTAGTAACTTCCACTGCTTCCTTAGCTCTCCGGTTCAGTCAGACAAATTTGATTCAACTACAGATGAAGGAGAGGATGTGCCGCACCGAGGCGACTGAGCTGAAGTCATGCATCTGTTTTTGCTTCTCTTGCTGCAGGGCTGGTAGATTCTGGTAGAGCAAACAGCTGGAGTCAGAAACATTTAATCCTCTCAAGTTTTGTCAAAGGACATTAGTCAAAACGCCCATACATGGATTGAACAAGCTGGATGCATCTAAATGGGTTATTCATTACTTTTAATTAGTAATTTTCAGAGAATATATCGAAGTAGATCACGCTGTGTTTACCTACTGAGACAGCAGTGGTGGTACAAGTGACACCAAGGGTAGTTAAATGCTGCAGCATTGTTAAAGTCCATAAATGGATCACAGAACTGGCCAAGGGGACGAAAAATTTACAGATTTGCTTCAGTGTAGATAAGCATAAGTAATACATTTAGGGGAAAAAACTTAAACCTTGCTTATATGATTCTGAGCTCAACAATGGCAGTATCAATTTGGGAGATCATGGAATTATTGAAAGTTCTGTAAAACCCTCAGGTTAGTGTGCAGTGACAGACAAAAGATGGGCATCATCAGGAACAGTAGTGAAAACAAAACATCTTTTTGCTTCTATATAAAACCTTAATGTGCCGCAACTTGAGTTCTGTGCCTACTTCTTGCCTCCAGAATTCCAGAAATATATGGTGGGGTTAAGGAAGTTAGAGAGAAAGGCAACCAAAAAAGTAAAGGGAGTGTGGCAGTGGCCTTGCACAAGTCTGAAAAGGCTGGAATTCTCTAGCTGGTAGAGAAGAGGACTGAGGGGTGAATTTGAAGCAGGGTTTACTAAACGATGAAGTGGTGGATAAGGGGAGTACAGAACTGTTACTCATTACATCTAGGAAGTGCTTAGTAAAACAAGTGGAAGATCAGTCTAAAACAGGTAAAATAAAGTATTTCTTTATGCAGCTAGTATTAAACTTCTGGAATTTGCTGCCACTGGAAATGGCGGAGCAAAACGGTATCAGCAGATTGAAAAAAAGAATTGGGCAAATTCATGGACAGATTTATAAGAAAATGTTATGGGTAGAAATGTACGGTCCGATATCCCTAATATTCAACAATTGTGGATGTTGGGGTGGTCCTAGGGAAGTGGACGATGAGTGAATGCTCTCTTTAAACAGCATCTCCTGTTGCCACTGTCAAAAAGAGAATGCCGAGCTAGATGGACCATTGGTCTGACACGGCTGGGCATGTTCTAGGTATGCAGTGAAGTACTTCACTGATTGAACCTCTAAGTGTAATGGGTACCTGTTTAAGTTCTAGGTACCGCGTTCAGAGAAGATGTAAGGCTCAAACATGCCCTGCAGCACAGGGCTTCTTTCCAGTTGGTCTCTTATTTACATTACTTCTTTCTGTGTTTAATGGTTTAAAAAACAGTCACAAAATTAATGAATGCAGTTCAGGACCTGACACTGCTTGTGGGATAGCAGTATTATTTATGCTAATGTGAAAAGTTATGGGTTTGGTGCCAATGCTGCCCTCAGTTTCATTTTACTAGGAAGTTGGCCTAACTGGCTACTTGAGAACACTCGTTGTGTGGGATGGCGTAGATGTGAGTTGCTGTGAAAAACTTAGATCTTTGTTACCAGACTTGCCAGGAAAAAATTGCTAGCTGACTGCCCTAAGTGATGTTTGGGCAATGTTCTAGTTAAGAGAAGGTTTGAGAAATCTGAAACTAGCAAGAAACATTTACACCTTCCAATATATGAAGGAATCTGTGGCATGGTTTACTGCTTTATTACAATGATTATTCTTTGGAATCTTTAATTATGTTAATATTTTGGCAAAACTAATCTAAATAATGGTCTGTAAACTTTCTAAAAGATTTTCAGTTTTATTTTCCTTACTGATATATTTGGTTTGCGTAAGGCTAATAGTTTTACAACTGACACTTAATTTTCATTTCTCTGGCTGTAATTCTTAATTTCCTTTACTCTTATTCCCTCTGTGACTCCGTCTCCCTGTAGCTGATGTCCTTAATGCTTCTCCTGCTCCTAACAGCCAGGAAGGTAAAGGCCATTTGGTTGAGCATTTTAACTGCATGAAATCAGCACTGCATCTCCAGCCTGTTCAATGTGACAGTGTGAATATATGGTTTCTACTTCATATCAAAAATGCAGTCAGATATTTTTAGATGGCATTGTTAACTGGTGAGGAATTGTTAAAGCTGCATGTGTGACACTGGTTATGCATAAAAAGAATATGGTCAAAGCATCAGGAATATCAGGAATGAAATAAAACCATTCCTTTTGTGACAGTTCCAATATTTTGTTCCAGAAAGACCAAATTAGTAGGTGCATTATTCTCAGATAAATATGTAGCTTAGAAGAGGAATTTCTGTAGACGTAAAAAATATTTGCTCATGGTGAATGTAAGGAGAGGAAAGCCAAAACTTGCTGTACAAAGACGTGTACGTGTTTGATGTGGTTAATTGTGTTTGGACTTGAGCAATTCTTTGTTGTTCAGGAATATCAGTTGTTTTCAGATGGCAAGCCTAATTCATTAGATGATTTTGTTTTAAGCATCTTCTGAGCACAAAAGGATGGGCTTTAAAAGAAGTGCAACATATTAACCAAAGCTGAGCATTAAATTTTTAAAGTAGAAAGTTACTGCTAAAAGAGAATGCTTTCACCAGTAAATGCATTATTTTGGCTTCTGGTTATTCAGATAAGATTCACAGCATTGTCCACAAATATTGTTAATTCAAATTAAATTTTCAGTTGAAACTGTTTGGCTTTATGTTTATTAAAATCCCATTAATTTTTAGATAACATTCTTGAAGACCGACCTGAGAATAAATTATCAAGTGATAAACTGCAGTTTGAATATAATGAAGAGACTGCCAAACGAATTAAGAAGGCTGATTGTGCTACCTACAATAATAAAGGAAAGGTAGTTCTGCTTTTTCCCCCCCTTTCTTCTCAGCCACACTTTGATACATAACCAGCTTCAAAAGGATTTGAGCAGTTTAGGTAACTGAGACATCAGATAGCAAATGCGATTTAATGAAGACAAATAGTAGAAAGCGTGGAAGCGCACCAGAGAAAATAGATTAAATAGAACAACGCTCAACATACTGTCCAAGAAAAGTCCTCAGAGGTTATTGTATATACAGACTGTTTGGCTGAACATTTTAACTGTCGTTACTCTCAATGGAAGACTTCATTGGAGCTAGATCCAGACATTTATTTAGGTGTCTAATTTCCATTAACATCGATGGAACTGAAGATTTCATCTGAATCTTCAGCATCTCTGTGTATCTAAATAAGTTTAAAATACCGCACGATGATATCAGATAGCCACACTACCTCTTATTAAATCATCTGACAACTGAACCGGTGCATTGCTGTTTAGGAAATTGTAACTCCTGAACACAGATTTTTGTCTAAATTTTTGTCTAAATATTTGTAGAACTTTACTGCGATTGAGGCCTTTGCACACTACTGCAGTATCAGTAACAGGTATTGATGCATAGGCCTGCACACGGAGATATGTTAGGTGCAGGCAGCAAACCATATAGGAAGAAGGAGATAAAAGGATTTTAAGGACATAAGTAAGATACACAGTAGTGCTTTCACATTGCATAATTTTATTATTGTATGTTCTTGGAATTGTCACTTAGGTTTATGACATGGAACTGGGTGAAGAATTCTATCTTCCACAAAATAAGAAGGAAAGCAGACAGATAGCCCCAGAGCTATCAGATCTTGTCATTTACTGTCAAGCTGTAAAGTTCCCTGGTAAGTACACTGCCCTGTTTTCTTGCTTTAAGCTGTCTAATTCTTGGAGACATTACGTTTATGTTTTGAATTAGTTAGTACAAGTGTTTTTAAATTGAAGTAGTCGAGGAGCTTTTTTCTTGATGATTTGGTAGTCTACATAATAATAACTCCTGGCTGAGAAGTAGTATTCATAAATTATGTGAAGACATATTGTTTGTCATATTAAAATGTTTACAAAGGTGAGATTTGCCAGTCTTCACAACCGCTCCGTTGCCAAATGACAGACAACAGAAACCTTTATCTTAAGAGCTCCAAGTTTCCATGTAAGGACCTACTGAATGAGGAAGGAAAATATTCTCAAAACCTTGCAGGAAGAGCTTGTCACATTTCTTTAAGTGACGTCTTTAGTGTGTTTCACCTTTGCCTACAGCTGCATCTTCTGTTCCTTCCTAAGCGAATAGGAGGAGAGCCATCTGGGGGCCGTTTCATGGGGTGGATGGGGACAGCTGATTGCACGCTCACACACACTCTTTATGGAGGGGGTTAAGGAAATAGGAGGGTCGTCTTTTGTACAGTAGGAAGAATAATGTTTGCAGAGGAAAGGGAGAGGGAGCAACTGACCTGGAGATCACTGTTAGTTACTCGTTCAGTACTGAAACATGAGGTTGAGTATGTTTTGGCTCATACTGTGTACATAAATACTTTTAAATTGAGAATTTATTGTTTATTGATGTGTTTAATGTTTTGAATGAAAAATCTGCTTTTTAATGGAATGGTTCTCTCTGGAAAAGTTAGCAATTGTGCCAAATCATGATCTTATACAAATAGAACTATAATCAGATTAGAGAAGCTAACCAAACATAAAATAGTGTCAGATAGGCAAGATAAACATATTGAAAAATGGAGAGACATTCTTTTATAATCTTCTATAACTTTAAGAATTGTAGGTGTCACTTGTAAAAATAATAACTTCTAAAAATTCAAATCTGATACTCTTTTTAATGAAATCTGCAATGAGATATCTTTTAAATAAAATATTTTCTTTTAAAGAATGATATTCAAGATTAAACACACATAGCTTAAGTTGTTCCAAGCATTTTGACATACAAAGAAGTTCTGGTGTTCTAAGAAAACTTTAAAATGTTTCAGTTTTTTAATGTAATTTCAGTTATAAAAGAAATACTTGCTTTCCTTATCGGATTTCTTCCTCTTGCTTTAAAGAGAACGTGAATAGAACAATTAAGAAAATGCGTTCCTTTCACAGATAAACACGTGAAGCTGTAGAAATTGGTTTTCCAACAAACTTTGTCTCCTTTGAGACAGATACTGCCTTGTCTGCAAGATGCACAGACTTCCATGGCCACCATGCTACTGATGGGATTCCTCTGCTCAGCTGGAGGGCACAGACATTGTGCACTGCCATACCCCAGTTTTGTCCATTAATAATGAGAACAAGCTGGTAGACCCATGACTATGTAGCTCTATTGACTGGGTTACTAACCAACTCAGAAAAATGCAAGAGTTTTGGAAATATGGAGGCAGTATTCATGTCAGTGGCTGATCAATGCTGTAAATATTTTATTTTTCCTGTCTTGGTATATTTCTATTCTGTGTTTACAACTGCCTATGTCTCTGAATGTTAGTCACTGATTTGTGACTTTAAAAAAGGACAAGGACCATTATGTTCATTTATCCTAGCCTACTGAGTAACACAGACTTCCCTAAGTCTCCCTGGTCAAAACAGAGTTTATCATGTGGAGAAAATAACATTTCTTGTTTAGAAAATCTCTGGTAACAAGGAATCCACCACAGCTCTTGTTGCTTTAGTGGTTTTTGACCCTTTTAGTCCTCGTTTAACTTCAGTTTCAGCCTGTTGGATATCATCATACCATTGTCTAAGAGGGTGAAGGTCTGTTCTCTGGGTTACTCAAGACGAGGGCAGTGAAGCGTACTTGAGCACGGTACTGCTATAACCCACTGGCACATGGCTCGTTGCCTTGGTGCAGAAATCCTGACATAATGAGCAGAGAAAATTGAGTACATGAAAACAGGACCTGCACAATCAAGTGCAGGGAGCAGGGAGTCACCTGAGCTAACCGGCATGAAATTCAGTCTCCATCTCCATTGTATCAGGCTATCTGCCCCTATGGTATCACTTTTCAAGAAATAAAAGTGAACATGAAAAAGGGCATCCTACATACAAAAGTACCATAAATTCTTATTCAAGGTCTGCAAACCCGCAGACTAACTGGCTGTCTGAAATGCATGCTGAGAAGGTGACAATTACAGTTTAACCTGTTACTTGAGCATGGTTAGAATAAGAAGGACGGGTAAATTCGCCATCCTCTGGATTAAAAATCTGAAAGCAGTAAAGCAGCGTGGTTATATCGAACGTGAGAGACAGGCACTAAATTCTGTAACTCAAAGGATATAGCATAGGAGCTGTAGAGAAATGCAAAACATTTACTTTGTCATTAAGGTAGTATGATAGGATCTACGTGCAGTACGGTGGGATCTAAGCTGGTCCTGCTTTGACCAGAGAGTTGGGCCAGATGACTTCCAGATCCTTGCCAACCTCCATTATTTTATGAATTTATGATTCTTTGAATAGGTGATGCTGTATTTTGGAGTCAAGTTTGAATTGGTGTGAAAAATGGAGCTTGTCTCTGGGAGGAGGCGTGCCACATGCCAAGCACGGCCATGGGAAAGACTGAAAGAAGGCTGCCAGCTGTAGCTTACTCTATGGCCACCACACTGGGTTCAGTTAACCCTGGTGTTCTGCATTGCACTCTCTGGTGATTTATGAGGTTAGGCTGTTTCCTCAGTGACTGTCTCCACAACAGGGTTTTGAAACCTGGATCTTGCTTGCCAAATCCATTTGATCCATTGAAAACTGGGATTAAATAGTGCTGGAAGCACACAGTGCATAACTCCTCATTTTTCTAGTCAGTTCATATTCCTTGATCTCAGCTTCTACCATCTTCTGTGGTTTATGTGTATGCTTTGGCCCAAAGAGACAGTACGTCTCCAACATTGAAAACATTTATGTATATCCTAAATTTTACTAACCCAAGCAGTTCCATTGAAACTATCACCATAATAAGTACACGTAGACATGCGGTAAAGATTGAGAGCTGGAAATTTACAGCTGTGGACAGGCTTCAGTAGAAGAGAGTCCAACGTATCCTCTTTGTGATTTGCATTTGTAGTTGAAATTAGTATTAAATCCAGAACTGTCTTTTGGCAGGTGTGAATTGATGTGAGTTCATGAAGGTCGTTTTATGAGTCACAGTTAGACAGTGTACTTGCTTTCTTGTATTTTATAGAACAAGTACATCTTGGGTCTCTGAGAGCATCCCACACCTCACTGCTGTGGGTGTCATTGTGCTTTTTGACTTACTTTGAATTTGGTCTGCCGTGTACTCCCTCCAAGTCGACAGAAAGAAACTGTAAGGGGGATTGAGTCTGTTTACTTCACTGGGATTTAGGCCATGATTTTAATGATTATTTTGCTAGAATGTATATGTTTGAATAATAGCTGTACTAGAGCTTTCCAGCTCTGCTTCTAGTACATACTGGCCATTAAATGCTTAATGGATTTTGCACACCTACCACGTTTCCGTTATTGAAATACAAATTCTAAATAGAGGAAGGTAACTCTGAAAACATCTTGAGGTTAAACTGTTTAACCAACAGCATTTGGGCTTTTTCCTTTACTTATCTCTTCAAATCATATTCTTGTATTTATGTAATTATTTAAGTATCCTATCCTAGATGAATTCCATGATATTCACTAATGTACAGATTTATTGCTTCTATAGAAAGGAATATTTTTAAAAAAATTATTCTAAAGATGGGGCTGTTAGAGCAGATTTTTTTAGTATTAATTTGCACCGTTTGGTAATTTGAGACAGAGCCACTACCTTCCTCAAGCCAAAAAGTAAAACGGTGAAAAGTTATATCACAGAGAGATAACTGTATGTTGTATTGCTTCATATAAGTTTTATATACATTATATGTATAAACATAATATATACATCTATAAAGGCATGTATATATATAAAGACGTTAAAATTAAATTATGGAGAAAAATACACTGCTCGCCCTGTGTACTATATACCAGGAGTATTCATGCCTTCAAAAATAATGTAAAACATGATGGAAAATGTCGTGCCCTCTTGGTCATGTTTTTTGGCTCATTTATTTTACATTTATGGGAACAGGCTTGTCAACTCTAAACCCATCTGGCTCTAGCAGAGGAAAAGAAAGAAAAAGCAGGAAGTCCATTTTTGGCAACAATCCTGGCAGGCTGAGCCCTGGGGAGTCAGCTGCTCTTGCCAAAGCATCTGGAAAAGGTAAAGTTAGCATCTTCTTTCACCAGTCACGTGGAATGGCTCTGTAATCCAACACATGTACCAGACCAAGTTGTTAAAGATCAAATACTTTACAATGTGTAAGATGTTGAACTTTGGAATGGTTTTTCATTAGTGCAGCAGCTATTACAGTAACACTATTATAACTGAAGTGTTGAGTGTGGAATGTTAAAATGGGATTACTTGGTCCGGAATATGAAGACCCTAATTCAGAAACGATTCAAAACTAACATATTTTAAGTGATGTATCTTAAAATTTGTATTTTAAAAGGTATGAATGAATATTTTCAAAGTACAAATGGAAGGCAGAACTGTTGGGCTGGATTCAGAATAGGATTTTTAGTGTCTGAAGTAGGACTTAGTGGCCTAAAATTCAGCCAAGTCCAAACGGGTAATTGTGCAAACTCCCGTGTTCCACTTTGGATGTATTTAGACTCCGCAGGTGATTCAGTTTGTGAACTTGGAAATCGTACTTCTGCATATGAACAGATGTAAAGAAACACAAAGAAAGTGCAGAAAAGGTTCTGGAACATCTCTCTGTATGAGACCGGATCCCCTGCTGTGAATGCCATAAACAGAAAGTTAGAAAGTTGTACCCTTTATTGTACTCATTTTCTGGCTCAAGGAACATTGCGTTTCTTTTCAGCCCAAGGGCACGGCTGCAGCAGACAGGTTAGATTCCCTTCTAGAGGCCAGTGTCCTAAAAATGAAGAAGTCTAGTGCCTAACTCTAAAGGATATAGGTGTTTTGCTGGCGTTGTCCTCTAACTCTTATGGCCTCTGTAGACTGCCTGTTTGGAGACTTAGCAGAGGGGTTTTGATCTTGCCTCCCTTCCTCATGTGAAATGTATAAATTAGAAGAATGGAATTTTACTCCTCATTTATGAAAATTGTTGTTGGCACATCTAATCACGGTATCATCTCAATACTTAAACATTATGTTTCTTCTCATGGATTGTTTTTAGTGTATAAGAAGGAATGTGACACACTGAGTAGTGGCATTTTCCACTGTCACCTTTTTCTTCCATAAGCAAAGTAAGCACACATGCTTCACTAGAAAACATTGAATTTTTGGAGTCTCTGGATCTGCGGCTGTAACTTGAGGGCACTGTTTATTTTCCAGGTCCTTTTGATGTGATGCGTCAGACCTGGGAAGATCCTTGTTCTCCTTACAACTCTCCAGCTTCTCTCAGTGCTATCATAAGGACGCCCAAGTGCTACCATATCTCCTCCCTGAATGAGAATGCTGCCAAGCGGCTGTGCAGGCGCTACTCCCAGAAGCTGATCCAGCACACCACCTGTCAGCTCCTGAGGACCTACCCTGCCGCCACGCGCATCGACTCCTCAAATCCCCATCCACTGATCTTCTGGCTCCATGGCGTACAGCTCGTGGCTCTGAACTACCAAACAGATGGTATGGGTACACAAACGCACGTTTCAATCCATTTTAAATGGGAAATAAGTCCTTAAACAGTGAATTTGTATTTGATGATTGCTTTTACCAGCTGTCACGAGGGGATGTACCTGTCTGTGCACCCCAGCACAAGCAGGTTCATACCATGATAATCTGGTCCTTGAGAGCAGTGATCCCAGGGTTCAGGAGTTTTATGCCAGCGCAGCAGATCTCCTGATAGCACGGAAGTGCTTGGACAGCAACACCTGCCATTTTTATTTTTATTTTATCGCTGAAGATTGGATTTTTTTCCCCAGTTCAAGTAGCTGTTATCCCTTTCTGATAATTTCAAGTATAAAAAGGTAGTGAACTATTTTTTACATAGAAGTGCCACCTTGGATGCTGGTTTAATGTTGGTCAGACTATTTTGGCCACTTTCTGTTCTATCTTGTGTTCCTTCACCTTTTTGATGGAGGATCCGTTAGGTCATCTACAAAGCTACACATTTAATGCTTTTTCATTCTGCAGTTCAGGGTAAATACCTAGAAACTTCTCCGAGAACAGGTGTAGGCAAGCCCTACAGTTGGATAAAGACAACAGAAAGGGACAGAAAAGAATGAATGTTCTTGTAATTTTACATAACTAAGTATTGGATAGATTGGATACATAAATTACAGCTATCTCTGAAAACCAAGAATTAATTGACGGCACACAACTAAAATTAAAAAAACAAAAACAAAACCAAAAAGGTACTTAAAACATGTCTTTGTCTTCACTATTACAGCTTTTCCATTGTACCATTGCTCTTTGTGAGTTTTGGCTGCCTTGCTTTCACAGATCTTCCTCTGCAACTTAATGCAGCGATGTTTGAGGCTAATGGTGGCTGTGGATATGTTTTGAAACCTCCTGTTTTGTGGGATAAAAGTTGTTCGATGTACCAGCAGTTCTGTCCGTTAGAAAGAGATCTTGATAATAAGGAGCCGGCTATATATTCTTTAACAGTAAGTACATTAAAAGGGATTTTCATACAGCCGAACAGGTAGACGTAGACATTTAACTACAGTCTTTGACTAGAATTACAGTCATGCTTCTGTATGAAAAGACTGAACCTTTAATTCTTGCTTATACTTTTGAAGGTCAGCATAACTAACAGAAATCAGAAGGAGAAGGAGCAAAAAAATTATCTTTATTTTATTTTATTGACTAATTTCATAGTTACTTTCACCCTTCCCTTCACAATATTTGTTGAAACACAGTCCTGAAAGCATTTTTCCTGGGACCACACAACTGTGTAAAATTATACATGCGCCTGGATGTTTCACACGTTTGTGAACGCTTCAGAAGCTCCACAAAAAGCCAGTATGAAAAGCTGCGGTGAATCTTAAGAAAATAGTTTTTAAAACTTATATAATAAGATATATAAGTTATGGATTTGTGCCCAAAAAAGAATTCTAAGAAGCTAGTCCCTTCCAGGAAATGTTTCAGAAAAGTGAGATCCGTAAGAATCAAAATTCTCCCAGCTGTGGTAATTAGGCACACCTAATTCTTGTGTTGTGTGTGCCAAAGCAAGGCCGAGGTCAGTGCCATCGCCCCACAGTAACGGAGAAGAAAATTTGATCCTTTTTGACTACGTTACTGGTACATTCTTTCTGGATTAACTTTCAGATGCCTTGAATGGTTGCACTCATGATGTAGAGTGTATTTTTTTCAGAGGAAAGATACCATAGCAACGGCATGGGGGGGTGTTTAAGCAGCTCTGCCTCTGAAATTACTGTCCTTGCAATTACAAGAGTAGGGGAGCGTTGTAATTAAATCAGCGTGTTACCAAACTGCGCTTAGGAGTGTGATAAACAATATTTAGCTCAGAATCATGACAGTAAAAGAATCACTCCACTAATCGGTTTCTCTGTGTACTCCTCGGCTTCAGATTGTGTCCGGGCAGAACGTCTGCCCCAGCAATAGCACGGGCAGCCCGTGCATCGAGATCGATGTGCTGGGGATGCCTCTGGACAGCTGCCATTTCCGCACCAAGCCCATTCATCGCAACACTCTCAACCCCATGTGGAATGAACAGTTCCTTTTCCGGGTGCACTTCGAAGATCTGGTCTTTCTGCGGTTTGCGGTTGTTGAAAATAACAGCTCGGCTATAACAGCTCAGAGAATCATTCCCCTGAAAGCTCTAAAAAGAGGTACAGTACAGTTTGTAGTGACACCCTATGCCAAAAGGCTCCAGCAGATGCCTGAACTGAATCCTGCCGGAGGGATATTTTTAATCAGCTGGTTGCATTTTTCTAGAGGAGACGGGGAGCAAATATCAGGCAACATCCTTTGCCCTGACAGTACGACGCTGATCTGATCGACTCCCTGGGAGCTGGAGGCTGTCCCAGTGACCTGTAAAAGGATCAGATCCTGAGCTATTGCAGAGACTGGGGCATCTCCTACGCAGTCGCTCCGATCCTGAGCAGTGGCTGTGAGGTGGTGTCACCTTGAGACTTGCTGCTCCCTTAGGAAGCGTGGAGCGATTTCACTCCCTGCCTTGTCCTTTGCCCAAGAAACTGCTGTAACTGGCGGTCACTGGGCAGAGGGGAATTGCACTTCTCGCAGCTGTGGCTGGAGGAGAGGGGAAGGAAGGGGTGAAAAAAGGTGAGAGAGAAATGAGGAGGCATCATTAATTCCGTGACACCTGGGGGAGGGAGTTTCCATATTGCCAGCAGCCCTTCACCAGAACAGTAGAAATACTTTCACGTTCGCTTCATGCCACTGCACGCAAGTCTTAGCAGAGGAGGAGATGTCACCAGATATACATTTTCCCAGTGACAATTTGTCCTTGTTTCATTCATATTCTAATATTCAGCTATTTCGTGTGCGAATGTATTGAATATTATGGCAAAACAAAGGTGGGCAGCTGTATGAGCCACTCAGCAGTTCATAGCATTTGGGTGCATTACACTGTTTTACAGACGGAGTGTTAATGCATCTTATTACAGTGCTTTAAATCCTATAAGTGTGGCATATGGGAGCCGTAAATACAGCAAATTTGAGTTTTCCATCTATGAGACCAGGATGTGACAAAGTACTTACAGAAGGGTTTTTTTCTCTTTAGGCTATAGACATGTCCAGCTCCATAACCTGCACAATGAAGCGTTAGAAATTTCTAGTTTGTTCATAAACAGTCGGAGAATGGAAGAAAGTCCCTCTGGAAACACTCTGCCTGCATCTATGGTAATTTATTAATTTTTTTGCTCTGTATTTTTCTCTTAATGACTACTATGGTGTGAAGACTTCCAGAACCAGACTGTTCAAAGATGTTAGCCCCTAATCTGCACGTTTTTCAGAAGTACGTCAATGCCTAATTCTTTTGGGTTTTGGAGGGAGTTAATGTTAGGTTACCTGGATTACTTGTGTTTTATTAACTTTAAGCATGTATATTATCATTTTGCTGATTCCTGAAGTGTTAGATAAAACCTGCCAAGCTCCTGTGTGTGCAGCAGATGTGTTGCAGACGTTACCCTCCTGTGAATACATGCCAAACGTATCTCGGCGAATTACTGGGGCAGAAAGGAAGAACATAAATGGTTTGGAGGGTAAAATGAAGCTATAGATTTTCATCCAGTAATTCGTACGCTGAATCCAAATAGTCTGAGCTCAGCTAGAATGGATAACGAGCAATGGAGGGTCTACCCTTTGTCCAGTGGCAATTCATGGACTCTCACTGGAAGACTTTCTTCTTTCTATTCATCTTCAGATTGGGGTGGGGTCTTTTGGGGGGTTGGTTTGTTGGGGTTTTTTTAATGCCTTGATGTGTAGTGTAAGAGCCACGTATTAGCTGGATCCCTTTGCTCTGTCAAGGTGTACGCACAGTACAGTTTCTTTAAAGCAACCTAAAAATAACATGCCTGTGTAAAAACCATTCATTAACCTGTTGAATGTTGTCTAAACAGTTGTTTAGCACGGGGGAAAGGAAAGCTGCTGTGACTTACAAAGTGACAATTCATGGAATTCCAGGCCCGGAGCCTTTCACTGTTTTTACTGTAAGCGGGGGGACCACGGCTGCACAGCTTCTCCAGCAGGTAGGTGCTCACTGAATTGCAGACTCTAATCGCAAGAATCCACACTAACGCCATTCCGGACGTTCAGCTCCCTGCATTTCTCACGTGCAGGGTCACTGTAGCTCATTCATCACAGCAAGGAGCTGCTTTAGAAACGTATTACTCTGGAATTAATTACATTCCAAACACAGAATATCATCAGTCAGATTTTCCCATCTTGGCTTCAGAGAATGGGTTTATAATCTTAGAACGTGTTCCCTATTCGTATTTCAATATTCGGGCATATGCAGATGAGAAAAAGAATCTTTCTGACGGACGGAGGCAGTGGGCTGTCCTTGCAGCCATGGCAAACATTTCTGTGCAATTCTTTGAATTTGAGCACCATAGGAATACAGAGTAAAAGTTAGAGGGCTAAGTTCATGAGCAGAAAAACCAGTTAACTCAACGGGGATTGTTATTCTAGCAGTGGGAAAAGACTGTACTGTCCTGGGATTATGAATAAATTGTCTGGCCAGCCAAACAGGACAGAAATAAGCTTAAATAGTACTGCCTTGTCTGGAATAGTTGAACTGCTTGGCTAGGCTAAAGAGAACAGTACATTACCCTGGAGTAAAATATCTGAATAATAAATAGCACATCAGAAATCTTGCCGGCGCTGTCAGAATACTTACTGATTCTTAAAGCTTCCTTATTCATTCTCATTTATAACTACTGATTATGCAGTGTTTATATTTAGCATTCTAATTGCTGTGTGTTTATTGTGGTCTGTCTTAGCTCTTGGCTACCACAAAAGGCACCGAGTCATGTGCTGCAGACTATTTTCTGATGGAAGAGAAAAGTTTTATATCTAAAGAAAAGAGCGAATGCAGAAAACCACCATTCCAGAGAGTGATTGGTCCTGACGAGGGGCTTGTGCAGCTTTTGAACAGTTGGTTCCCAGAAGAAGGATACGTTGGAAGGATTATCTTTAAAACTCGAGAGGAAGTAAGTCTGGTCTAGATAAATTGTTATTTACAAAGGTAGCTAAAAATAGCTGTTAGGCCCAGGAAACAAAAGGCTGCAGTGTTTGTTTCACGACTTGGTGAGCAATGTCAATGCTGTGCACATCGTTTAGAAACAAACATAACCCTGGAGTGAGCACAACCAGACGTTACACACCTGTGTGAGACTAACCTGACTTCACTCGGCTCTGGGATCAGCTGGGGGGGGTTAGTCACCATCGCTTACTCAGCACTTCAGCGCCACTAGCTTACTGGTTTGAGTGATAGTTATAATTTAACCTACATCTAGATTTTGACGTGGTGGGAAATGAACATACAGGAAGAAGGATAATAGTTAACACCAAAAGATCATAGATAACAGAACTCCAGACTACAGTTATCAATCAGATTAGATGTCAGCTATTAGAAAGGATTTTAATATTAAAGAAGTCTAAAAACCTCAGAGGATGATTAAATTACCAATGATAGCCTAAAATAATAAAATAGGTGATTTCTTTTAATTTAAAGGAGGAAGATGGAGCAATTACTTCAGTTTAAACTATGAGCACAACAGCTTGAAAACACGCTAGTGGCCAGGCCTGGGAGGGAGAAACAAAAAAGCAGGAGAAAGACACTTTATGATCTTATTTTCAGAGGCACTTCCTTTGCTCAGTTCAGCACATGATGACGCTTGCTTAGTCTGAACATAGTAATATCTGCACACATACGTTTATATACGCAGGTTTTACATACACAAATGACAGAGATCCTTTAAAATGAAAAAAAAATATTTTTAACTGTTTATTTTCATACAACTTCAGTTAAGCTTCAGCTTCAGATAAAGCTTCAGTTTGACGAATTACCATTGTATTACACAAATCCCTGTTTTGTTTTCCTCTATTGCTAATAGTGGGAGCAAAAATCACTAGGTAGAAATTTGTTTGTGGAAACAGTAGCCTGCTTCATTCAGTTGCCTGACTGCAACACTGATTTTGTCACGGTACGCGACCACAAATGTTTCTGCCAAACCCCATTCCTTCAGAAAACATAGGTTAAAATCTTAGATGTGAAAGCTGTGCTGTAGTTTTGTCCGCTGATGCTGGTACCTCAAAGCGTTAGCTGTAAATTTGAGCCTTGCTGCAGATAGTGGCCTCAGATCTTGGAGCTGGAAACGAAGCTGCAAATTTGCATGGAAAAACAAGGAGCGGGTCCTCTTACAGCTTACGAATTCAAGCTGTGCTACAGGGGTTGGAGAGAAATGCATTATTGGGGAGGAATTCTGTCTAAAATCTGCAGTCATCACAGAGCCTGCAAAAGGCGAGAGAAGCAGCCTGCCTTCCTCTTGCTCCACAGGAAAGTACTCGCTCAGGCTTCTTGCTCTCTAAATTCTTTTGGCTTGAGTGCAGGGACAAGGAGAAAAAAGGACACTTTCCACCATCGCCCATCTGAATGCCACCACTACGTGACTAAACATAATTTTGCACACATAAGGAAATAAAGTGATCATTCTTGCGTCATGTGGTACTCTGCATATGTCTCCGTTCCTTGCCTACTACAAAAGGTATTTTAGACGCTGATTTTAGAAACACTGGTATTTAGAAACACAGGTATTTATATAGAAACACAAGCAATGGTGGGCTATCAAAACTCTTGTATCGAAGACTTGCATTTAATGAAATGGAGCTGGGGCAACAGCAGTCTCCAGTTTTCACGTGATAAAAACCTTTTGTGACCACCAGCTATTAGTTACCTCTCTGAAGTAAATGAATTTGGCTCTTCTTTTTTTCTATAGAATTTAAATGAGAGAAACATCTTTCAGGAAGCAAAGGAAGATGTTGCCATCAGCTCTGAGGATGACAGCTTCTTCGTTCAGGTACACGATGTCTCCCCAGAGCAACCACGCACCGTCATCAAAGCTCCACGCTTTAGCACGGCGCAGGATGTCATCCAGCAGGTGAGCAGCACGTGTCCCTGCAGCAGCTCTGGAACACGCAGGGGGGAGGCTGGTCTCGCACGGGATGAGGAGGGGTTTGCTCTTGGCACTAGCTGGGGAGTCAATCGGTTTAGTAACCTGGAGCTGAGGGAACACCTTCTTTTCTTCTGCTTTTAAACAGACTCTTTGCAAAGCCAAATACTCCTACAGCATTTTGAGCAATCCGAATCCAAGTGATTACGTGCTCTTGGAAGAGGTGACAAAAGAGCCAGCAAACAAGAAGTCCTCAACATCTAAACCATCTCAGAGGATTCTCTCTGATCAAGAGTGTGTGTTTCAGGCCCAAAGCAAGTGGAAGGGAGCAGGAAAATTTATCCTTAAACTCAAAGAACAGGTTCAGGTAAAAAATTAAGTATGTTGCAGCAGGTTTTGTAGATGGTGTATGATCAGCTTAATGGGAACCTACTTTGGAGGGGAGGGAGACACGACTGGCAGGAGGATGGGCAGGGAGAAGAGACCACAGCAAAAAGCAGAGTCCTCTTTTCTCCACACCTCGCTTACGTTTTTTTCTTTGCTAAACCACATCGGTTACATCCAGCAGCATGATTCCTTCCCAGCCTGTGAATCCCCCAACAACCTTTATCTCCTGCTACCAGCTTTCTGTTTTTCAAAATCTTCCGGCTGTGCACGCCATGCTCCCCGTCATAGTGAAGCAGGACTATTCAAATGGGCAGAACTTAAAAACTACAGGAATAAAGTCCCCTTTATTCCTGCCCAGTGAAAAAGTTGTTCTGTTGCTTTATCTCGGGCTTCGGGAAGGGCAGGAATGAAGTACGTGCCTGCTGGGAGAAGGAGCTGTGTTCTCCCTTCCAGCAGATGCCACCAATCCACAGCAGCTGTTGCTTTAAAGTAACTGTGTCATAAGCATGGATTTTTTTTTTTTATATACGTTTATACCATTTTTGCTAAACATATCTTTGACAATGCATAATTTTCAATTAATTTATTAAGAACAATCAGAAGAATGTGTTTGGCTATGGAAGCACAGCCGCACTGAATTTCAAAAGGGAGGCCTGCTTAGAAATACGTTGTGTTTTCGTATCAATTCCGTAGTTCACAGCTCACAAACAGCCTGTTCAACCACTTCTATGACCTCATCTTTTTTTTTTTTTTTTTTTACAGGCAGCACGAGATGACAAAAGAAAAGGCATTTCCTTTACCAGCGAACTCAAGAAGTTAACCAAGTCAAGCAAGCAGTACCGGGGATTCATCTCGCCACCGCTGCAGGTCTTGCCAGACAGTCCGCACAGCAAGGACGATCGGGCTGCGTGCAGTTTGACTTTCAGCGACATTATGGAATAACAACCACCACTGCCTACAGCACCGTCTGTTCAGGTATGAGATACTCATTCAGATTTAATACACGATTTGCAGAGTATTTCTTTCAACGCTGCAGTTGGTTAAACCGTAGTGAGGTACGCGGGGCTGACAAAGAGCCACAAGAGCCATATAGGTTGGTGTGCGCGGGCACAACAACATCAGTGAGGTCTCATTATTCATTATGGCATTTGCTACAGCAAATCAAGGTGCTGTGAAGGCTGGAGTTTCGCCCGCTTTCTCTGCCCATTTAAAAAACAAATCCAAAATGCTGCCTCCTGGTTGATTTTATGGTATGCGTTTTAATCAACTAACTGTGCTTAATTAACAATGTCCCGTTACCCTTTTGCTCTGGTCCAAAGTAAATGGAGGTATCCTGTAGAGCATTTGTTAGTTTTTATTACATGCATATAACAAAATCATCAGGATTGACGATCTCCTTTATAGCTAAAACAAGTTTATAGTGTTAATTTCTCTCTGTGGAAATTTTGCCAGAAATGTTGAAACATTTTTACTATTGTTTCTGTATCTCTTCAATTTCTTCCATCTTGCTTGACTTAAAACAACAAATGAAATGCACAACATAAGACCGTCCCGTTTACATAAAGGCTGCACATGTAACTTGTCCAGCGCTGTACACTAACCAGAGATTTGCAGAGTGCTCCCACAGCACAGAGACATCATCCGAGAAGTTACAGCTCACTCTAGATGAATAAACCCTTTTTCATAGAATCACAGAATGGTTCGGGTTGGAAGGAACCTTAAAGATCATCTAGTTCCAGCCCCATCTCACATACAGCCAATTTAAGATGGCGTTTTCCTTTCCACATACACCTAATTATGAAAGCATTATTTGACATGCGGTGTCATACTACTGCTAAATCATTAAAGTAACGGAATTCAAATATTTTCATTTGCAAAATACTTCAAATAAGAAGGGACAAATCTGATGCGTTATTTCTAGGCTACTGTAAAAGCCCTAAATCATCACAACAATCTGAATTCAAGAAAAGCAAAGTAAATTATGGAAAGATCCCAGTCACATTCCCTCTTCTTCTGCATTTGTTCTTTCATTTTTTTGAAAACTGGAATTGACACGGTTGAATCCTCCTGCAGTGCCTTTGAAAGAACCTGCTGCAGTCTGAACTGGTCAGCAACTGTGTGCTAGAGATGCTGAGTCCAGGCAACGCCGCCGGATTAACATCCAGAATCTGGGAATCCTAAGTGGGAAGTTGTAGATCGGCAAGATGCCGGTCAGCCATCGGAAGATTCCCCTCTTCCCGTATCTTCACATCTGCAGATTCTCGGTAGGCGGATGAAGAAGTTTTCTTGGACGGTATGTTGTAAACAAACATTTGTCGTTGCCCTCCCCTTTTTAAACAAAAGTTAATTTTAGCTACTTGCCTCTAGGGAAACTGAAGGCAGAGAACCAGAGCGTTCTTTTATGTGTATTATATTAAAATAATGCACTTTTACCTGAAGATTTCTGTTAAACACTGTGTTAAGTGATTGTAAAGAGATTTTAAATATACTGTAACTTCCTTCGCATGTCTGTTTAACTTTGGTGAATATACACAAACCGCTCAAATTATTTATGTTTTATCTACTTTAACAAAGTAATGTACCATAGCTAAATACACCTAACTGGTAGTGATACTTTGACAAGGAACAACATTTTCTTCTTATTAATTCTAGTTTTCCAGGCTTGTGTTTAAAGAAAGAATATTTATTATCATGTTCCAAAGTACATGCCATTGTATAATATATTTATCGTACACTACTTTTGAGAAAATGCAGAATTTTTACCTCTCCCTGGGTTTAGAGGAAAAATTGTTTGAACTTTTCTGGTTGTTTCTTTTCAGGACAAGATGTTTAATACCCAAAACTGACCAAACTCAAAACAATGCGTAGATAAATGTAATTAAGACTTCAAAACTTTGAATTCAAAATACATTTTTCCGTACAGTCAGGAAACGTCATTTTACTTGTCTGTTAAACCCAGAGAGTACAAAGAGCTCTTACACTATAACTCTTGACACTTTTGTTTACAGAGAAACACTGTTGTAAAGTTTTATGTTTGCTGAATTCATCTTTTGCTATTTAAGTTAGTCGTGGTTGTCTCCTTTTTTTCTCCGTGGGAGTTATTAATGTGCTTAGTTAAAACAATCCATACCAACTTAAGAAACAGTTGCTGAAATGGGTCACCCCTTTGCTTTCCCCCAAATGGATCTATCTGTGGTGAATAAATTGCCCAGCACACGTTTTGTCTCCCTAGAGCAATCCCTAAACAAAGCATTTCAGTTCCCCGCTGTGACTAAATCAAGAGCTCCATGAATGCAGGGAGTCGTTCCACACCAACTTGAGCGCTGGAGCTCCGAAGAGAGAGGCTGCGCCAGGCAAAGGCTAGCACAGCGGTGTCACTAAGGTGAGGCGTCCTCCCGATAGCGCACGAACGAGAGTGAACGAAGTTACGGGCAGTCCTCCTGTGACAACTACACCCACCCAATAATTGGAAAATGAAATAAAAGAAAGCCAAGTCATTAACTGGCACATAAACAAGCAGACAGAACCTGCATTCTGTCACCAGAAGCTCTGAAGTCTTTCACTGTACGCTCCAGAAAATTCCTATAAAGTAGCCGTTACCGAAGCAAAAAAGTGCCCTCTTGAGGTCATTTCCAGCTTTCATGGAAAAATAACAAGACACACAAAAGAGTCAAATTTCCCTGTGGTTTATCCCCCAGAGACCACGCAGTTCCCACTGCTTAGCTTCAATCCTGCTGCAGCAAACCAGCGGGTTGCGATTCAGCAATCGCAAGCCAATTAAAACCCCCTCCCACCCCCCAGCTCAGCCGCTTCCCCCCGTATTACCAACTCTCTGTGAATGAGGCACATCCCCATGGCGCAGGCATCGCACAAGACTGACGAGGAAAATGTCAGGCGTGACATCTTATGCGTAGTTTTATATGCATAGTTTGCTTTGGAATGCTTTGGAATTACTGGGACATCAACCTACTGCACAATTCAACTAATGCAACTTTTCTTCTTTTAATGTTAGTTTCATTCGCTCTTTTATTTTAACCCAGTAAGCAATTCACATCACTAAGAATTTTTTTTCTTTTGGTGTTTTTATGGCATTTTAGAAACAATACCTACTTCCCTATAGAGTTTGCCCATACCTGTTTGGCTTTCTTTTTTTTCTTCTTATATTCAGCAGCACTGAACATAAAATTCTTAGCAGTAGTATCCTGCTAGTAGTAGCTACTAAGATACCTGTAGTATCTTAGTAGTCTGGAAGACACGCTTGCTAATTCACTAGATTCAACGTAGAAAGTTCTTACATCCATGTTATCATCTACTAATGGTTTTCTGTCACATAGATTAAAAAAAAAACACCACACCAAAACAAAACACCAAACCTTGGGAAATCAAGGGACAACATGTCACATTGTGTAACGCAGGTGTAACACTAGCCTGACGTCTAGTGGTAACTCCAACACAGTAGTTTTGTACTATTTCTGCTAAGACAATATTTTTCTAGCTGTGGGAATAGGTTATTAATGTAACTATCATCTTCCTTTATCAATCCAAGTCTGAAGCTGCTTTTGCTGCTGTTCATCACAGTGAAAGAGAAGAGCAAAGTATTTGGCTTTCTGTTAAAAACCCCTCAACTTCATAGGCATGGAGACATCTGAAATTGTGTAAGACTAATTACTCCGTTCCATTATTTTCATTAATGTACATATATCACTTAATTTCAAGTTTAGATATTGGTAAACATCCGAGTAATCTTTTATTGGTGAAAAGTACATTTTGGGGTGACGCTGGAAAGGAATACAGTATCCTTCCCTTTGTGTTGGTTCCAAGTATCCTGATAATGAAAATAAAACACTAGTTGAAGCATTAGACAGGGTTTTTTTTGTTAACTTTTGTGAAAGCCCAGTTAAACAGATTCCGTGTGCTGAGTTATTACTCTAATAGGAAAGTTTATTCTGCTTAGCCACAGATTTTTTTTCTGTAGGAATACCTGTCCACACATTCCTATAACAAGACTGACAAAGTAACTTTGTCCCTTTTTGTGCTTTTGGCTGGGCATGGACATAAATTAGGAAAATACATTCATTTTTACATTACAAACTATTTACAGGAAGCAACTTGCAGGATAAAGTTTAAAAGAAAGGAATGTAAATAGTCAACACCTTCCAGAAACACGCAGTCTCTGAGGGGGAGCAGGCCTCACGCTGAACAGTTTACAGGTGGAAGTCTCACGCTCTGCTGCCTATTGGCAAAAATACAGAAGTATTTTATTCTACACTATTTTAAAACCACTGTCACCCTTCTGCCAATTTCTTACCGTTCCCTTGCGTAGCACGTGCTGCTTGCAGTCGTGTGGCTGCATGGGACAGAAGCTGGGCAGGCACCGAGCCTGGCCCCGCTGCGGTGCCTGCAGGGAGCGGGGCACGCCGGGAGGTACTGCCTACTGCCTGAGAGGTGTCCCGTTTCTGTCCTACTAATCCCAAGTTTGGCAGTTACAAGAATAAAAAAATACTACGTCGGTTTTAATTTTTAAGACCTAGTCACATTATTTTTTTTAAGACCTAGTCACATTATTTTTATTACTAGATGAAGTATCTCAATAGCCATCTTTAGAAGCCCTCTGCTGCTAGAAATCATGGGATTTCAAGAATTAAAGCCTTTAGCGTAGAAATACCTAAATATTTCATAAACACATTCTCTTACATTCATAATTTGTCTTTAAAAAGGAAGAACTTGCTGGTGGCTTTACATTTCAGAGAAAGGTTGAGTCTGCAGCTTCTGAAACTGAACTGTCTTGTTCTGCTCCAGCTCTCCGAATGCTTCAGCTACGATTTGGTTTTCAGTCGCTGGCTGTTACTATTCCACTATTAAACTCAGTTTACTTTTAGGGTAGTCCACTAAATGTAACAACGGTGGCATTTTTTCCTGTCTGTGATAAATATTTTGTAACTTCAATAGTGATAGACATTTGGCAGAGTTAGCACATTAAACACAAAAATAAATAGCAGTAAATAGATTTTGCTCCAATACGTGTCTAGACTATTTCAGAATTACTTAGTTGTACAGTTCTTTGCCTCTTAAAGCATATCAAAGTGTTCTGACAATGCAACATCACTATGTGCCAGTCTTTATATTGTTTGGAAACTATGTAAAATGTACAATTTTAAAAGCGACTTTTCCACCTGGACTATTTTCTCTCTGCTGACTTGAAGAATAAACTTGTATTTGTATATGTTGTAAAAAAAATAAATGGTTTAAGATGACTCTGCTTTTGCCTTCCTGAAGTGACGAAGTACTGGCAAACGGCCCCCTTGCAACTTTCACAACTTAAATCGCATCCGTATTTGCAACCACTTAACTAGAAAGAACTACCCAAGAGCTATGGGAATGAACCTCAACAGACAAACACGTGTGTTACCATCAGTATGATGTACGCAGTTTTGTAATCTACGTAGTAAAGTATGTATTTTCTAATCGGTTAATAGAGAGATGTCTGTTTCACAACTGTTTGCGAATTTATGTTTAACTACTTGAAATTTGGTGAATTTGTCTGATTAATACTAAAAACATGTATTAAAACAAAAATAAATTACTTATAAAACTGTAAATATCTGGATAAAGGACTAAATACCCTAGAGAAAAAGAAATGTTTTCTAATTATTGTAAGAAGGTTAAGCGACTTGAGCAAGAGACATCACAGACCAAACACTACAAAAGGTCTTAGCGGCCAGACACACTCCCCTGCGGAACGGAATTCGCATAACGCCAATACTCAACTTTGAAGGTATTTCATATATTTTACTTACTGTTTGCAGCTGAAAATGGATTCTAATACAACCAGACAATAAATAATATTTGGAGAATTAAGATTAAAAAAAGGAAAAAAGATTTACATTCTTACCCTGAATTTCTCCAGTATTCTCGACAGCGGTGGTTTACTGAAGACATCGTAGTAGAGCCTTCAATCATGATGGTAGTTCCGAAGTGGAATTTAGTAATCTCAATTGGCCAATACCAAGATTTACCAGAGGGGAAAAAACCCACCAAATGCAACATTTCAAGATGAGGTAAATGGTTAGGAGACGTCAGAAGAAAACCAGAAAAAAATGCAATACATATTCCAAGTCTGTAGGTATCTTAAACTCAAAGCCAATATTATATTAAAATTTCCAAAATATTTATTAATTTATCAACACAACCCAGTGATTTCTCAGAAACACGTATGTCTATATTCTGTTATAAAACTTAGAAAATACATAAACAAAAATACTATAATGCATGGTTGCAAACAATTTTAAAATGACCTGGTTTTTGTATCTTTTTTAAATTGGCCGTTGGTGTTCCCAAGCCCTGAGAAACACGGGCTCGGTGGTGAAGTGGCGAGAGAGGCCTTCAACCACGTGTGAAAAAAAACCTGCTGTTACACACATTTCTTGTGTGTTTCTGTATTCAGCCAACTTGAACTCCTTTAATGATGAGTGGAAATTTCTTTCAGACAGTCTTTCTCCATAATTAAGAAGGCAACGGAACATGACTGATTGACAGATACCATTTACGACAAGGATGATGCCTTCAAATGTTTAGCAAAATCCAAGGGTTTGTGAACAACAGTCTCACCGATGCGTTGTTGAAGCAGTTTGTTCAGCTCTTCATCTATAAATGCATCCATTTGTGAGAATGTATCCTGAAAATTACAAAATAGTAGTTGCATTACTAGCAAGGCCAGTATGCATTTTCCATGCACAGCTTGAATTAGCAGCCCCGTTTCTCTCCCATGCGCCCAGCCCACGGAACAAGCAGCTGAGGTGTACCTGGCCTGCCACTAAATGCCACCTGGCTGGCAACAACGCACTGTGTCAGGCAGCCCTTCGTAAGCTCATGGTTTTGGTGAGGATTTTTTTGTTTTGTTGTAAACTAGGCTTTAGAAGAATACCGACTACACTTAGCCACAGCGCCCAGCGCTGACGGAGCTTACACGCTGCTTCAACACACCTTATAAGTCGAGCATCTCTGATGAAAAGGCGAGCGAAAGCAGTAATGCCAACGGCAGAGGTTGTGAGTCAGAACGCAATGCCCTGACCCTGCCTTGAGAGATCCCTTCTGGCTGCAGCCAGACCCGGAGCCCTCCAGTCTTCCCTCGTGCTCAGATGAGGAAGGTCATGCACGTGATTTATACCTCCCCGCTGAAGTCTTAAACACTCCCATAGTCGAGTACTTTGTGCACTCGGGGACGAATGAGATCCTCTTTTAGTGGTGCACAGGGAAAGAAAACTCCAATGCAGAGCTTCTGTCAATGGGGGGGAGTGCTGACAGACAATGGCAGCGTGGCACACAGAGAAAACCATGCAGGACAGAGAGGGTAAAACTTGGATACTGCCAACGTTTGTTAAAATGAGCCAAACAGCCAGAGGGTAGGCAAGACCCTTAGTCTTCTTCCCAGTTATCTCCTTTGTAACCACCTGTGGACAGTTTGTTCTCCCTGTTATCTTCCTCTTCCTTTGTTTCTGCTACCTGAAGAGCTTGTGCACTTCTTTATTCAAGCACTACACAATCTCTCTCCTATCTGCTGTTCACAGTCGCCTTCTGTCAGAGCTGCTCATCTACCACCCTTACCAGGACAGGCACCTCAAGACCTCATTGTGAAAGGACAGAGTAAGTCAGTACAAATGCATTTTCAGAAGTTGCTTCTCTAAAATGGAAAATAAAATTGTGCTCTCAAAGTTCTAACTGACATTACTGAGTTACAAATTGGAGGCACTAACAAGGTTAATAGGTTATAATGTTTACATTGGGAATAAAGAAACGTAATTACCACTTTTTAAAGGATGCACCACTCAGTGGATGTTTAATGGAGGTTGGCATCTGGAACACATCCAGTGCTGAGGATCTTAACAGTGTACACCCATTTCTCCTCTTCATACATTAGCTCTCTGTTCCCTTCAAATTTACACTTTAAAGCTATAAACTGACGCTAATGGGGATCAGTATCCTCCCACATACTCAATCAAAAGCTCTGGAAATCCAGCTGTCCTGCCAACTACCCACCCTGGGGACAGAGAGCTGGCTTTTTATTACTGCTTTTTGAACAAACATTAGTTCATCACTACAGAAAAGGGCCAAGAAATCTGCACTGAAGCACTGCAGAACGCAAAAGATAAGTAAAATAATAGCTACCACACTCATTTTGCTGCATTAACTGATGCTATGGGAGGTGGAACTATTCATACAGCCTTTTTTCCTTCTTTATAGTCAGTGCTATTTTATACCAGTTAAAAAAAGGTACTTGACACAGAAAATACAGAAACCAGAAAGCCAAACTTAAGTGTGCTCGTGCCTGGGCACTGCAATATATATTGCAGCAGATACAGGTTATGTTGGTATATCGTGGTTAAAAAAAGGACACCGAGAGATAAGATGGTACCTTTCTTCTGGGTGTTACTGACGCAACAGGAGGATTAAAGGTCATTCCCCTCATACTGTATGCCTCAAAAAGTTCTGTAGCAGGCCTGTAGCAAAAACCACAGTGAAAGAAAAATGGCATTAGATACATTTTCAAATAAGACCTCACCAAACCAAGAGCAGCTTCTCCCACACATGTGCCATTCATACTCTCATCATGCTTTAAGAGAACTCCTCAGAGAAATGAGCATCACCTGGAAAAGACCAACAGCTGGGGAACAATGCAAGTAAAATGTGTCTAAATATTCAGCTGGGGGACAGAAGATGAAATGGGAGACAAGAAAACTGTTCTGTTGACTTGCCAGAGGTCCAGGCAGTCACTGCTTGCCCTGTATGAATTTTAAAAAGTAAAATAAAAAAATACAGATAAAGGTTATATCTAGCTGATACAATCTGCCTGAATTTCCAATAGTTTATTTACCAAAGGGTTTTATGAAAACTAAGCAGCCATGAGAGAACAGGGAAGACCATCACACGGGCCAAGAACTGGTCAAAAGACAGGAAAGAGAGGACAGGAGTCTATGTTTTGCAATGGCAGGAAGAAACTATGGATTTCCAGGAGGTCTGTGCCAGAACCTCTGCTTTTCAACACACTCAAAGACGAGCCGGAGAGTACCAAGTTATTTGTGGTAGTAAGAATGAGCTGCCTGCGAAGAACTGCAGATAGACTGCATGAGATGGTCAGTAAAACAGCAAATTAAATTTAACGTGGAAAAAAACCCACACAGAAAAGCAATCTCAGCGTCACATAAAAGTTGATAGTTGACCACTATCACTTAAGGAAAAAAAACTTGTTATGATAGATGCTTTCATGGGATTGTGACCTTAATGCTGTTTGGAGTTGGAAAGAAAAAGAAAACAGAATAGAAAATAGTTACATCAGTGTATACAAATCCACAGATCACCCACGTCTCAAATACTGTATCTGAGTCTCCAATTTCCTCATCTTGAAACACTTGAATTGGTAAAAGTTTAGGAATAGTCAACAAAGATGATGAAAAGTATGGAACAGCTCCTGTCTGGGCTGGATCCCTTCAGCCAGAAGAGACGGTAGCCAGAGGGACAATATGACAGAGGTCTCCCAAGTCAGGTGAGGCACCGAAAGAGCGTGTTAGAGCAGCCTGTTCACTCTACCTCCCAGGGCAAGAACCAGGGACTGTTAAATGATGCAGGCTGGCACTAGGTTCAAAACAAAAGAAGGTAGGTCTTAACGTGATGAGCTGTGGACTCACAGAACCCTTACCAAACAGTGCTCTGTTTGCAAAATGCATGCTCTGGTTCAAGGGACACTGAACAGTTCTGAAAAGAATTCCACGAAGTGGTAATAAACAAGAGAATGGTATCAGGTTCAGGAAATGCACCAGACTGAAACCAGCTGGAGGCCAGGACACTGCTCAGAGCATGTGTCTTACACACTTGCCCTGTTTCTACTCTTCCGGAGGCACCTGCTTCCAGCCACTGCTGAAGAGGGGATGCTGAATTAGCCCTTAGTCTGAACCAAGATGGCTGTTCTTGTGTTTTAACACACTAGGGACATTAGGCTGCAACTTGGTTTCCAAGTTTATGCTGGACAGCCACGGTTCAGTGATCCTAATCCATATTCAGATCAGGGCTGCTGATGCAGATATTTTGCTCCCGTGGGAAGAAAGCACACTGCACTTTGAGAATTTTACCCTTGTCACAGCCTGGCAACAAGCCTCAAAAGAAAGAAAAAGAAGAAAAAGGCAGCCAACATTCTGTGCTGGCAGAAGAACAAAGACAGTGAGTTTGAAGAACAGAATCTTTTAATTTTATGGATAATTATTTTTAGAGATTCCTTTAATAAAGTATGAGCAACAGCTACTTTTCAGGGCACTCTTTTTAAAAACAGAACTCTTTGGTAACTCACCTTTGGCTCAAATCAAGTGGAAGAGCTGCTGAGCCTTCAGTTGGAGCTCCAGCAATAAGGTGAGCTGCAAACGTCCGCACCATTGGATGATAGTGTCTCTGAAAGAAAAGAAAGGCGGCAGCTGGCTGAGGGATAAGGGATAATGTATTTATCTATGGTTTCTCGCATTTATTTCCATTTCAATAAGATGGAAGGTTCTGCTTTTGGTTTAGATAGAGAAATAGCACCCGAAAATTGGTCAGTTTCTGGGGTTAAGTGAATGAAAACATGCAGTCATACATTTATTCACTGGAGTTAACTCTCTGGAGTTAACCTAACTCCTACCCCCAGCAGGCAGGAGAAAGGGCAGAGGATGCCCTCCCAAAGCCCCAAACTCTAAACCCTGGCTGGAATGACAGATCAAGGTGTCAGTTGCTCCCCAGAGAAGGGCTGGACTGCAAGGGAACTTAAAAGCCTCCAAAGTAGTCTTATTAGGCAGCCTGCAGTAAGATCCAGTGTGGTGCTATCACACGGGATGTGCAGCATCCCCTTTTGAGCTCATTCCTGCCCAGTACCACTGTGCTGCTCTCCCTCTTTGTATGGAATAGGGTATGTGGCCCAGATTTGATTGATAGGCCTGAAGATCTCTGTTCTCTATTTGTGTAAAGCATATAAAACCATTTAGCAGCTATTTATTCCTGACTTTTACTTCCCAAATCGCTCAGTTACTCACTAACCTGCAGTAAATGCAGCTCCCACAGCGCTGTGTTCTGAGCATTGCAATGCTCCGGTTCATCTAGTTCTGGGAGATAAACTCCACTGCCTTGAGACTCGTTGTCTAGTAAGAGGTCCATCTTTGGGAATATCTACAACACACAAAAAAAGGACTGAGTTGCTTATATTACACATCCAATTATAACATGGTTAAGTTCAGGATTCATTCTATGCTATTCAGTCTCAGTAGCATTTAAGGATACTCTGTTTTCCTCATTCTTCCTTAAGATGCTTGAAAATATTTTGCATAAAATAAATTTGTCAAAAAATTCAATAACATTTAGCCAGTAAGCTAAAAATTCTAACAAGTAAAACTTACTTGCATTAATACCCTGTTTGTTGCCAAGATCCCAACACTGGAGTTTGGAAGCACGTGAAGGGCAAGCGTGGAAAGTCGCTTCAGGAAAGCAAGAGCTCGCTGCTGGGAAACTTGCTTTCTCCGCTTGGCAAACATGACATCCAGGCACTGGAGCACAATCTCTATATCATCATTGGTACGACCTCAAAAGCAGAATTTCACACAAAGAGTAAATAACCATTTTGAGGAGCATACAGCTACATACTCTGCTATTGTCTGCACACTGGAACCTGAGAAATAGCATGAAAGCTAGGAGGTTCAGGCACAGCATGTGATACAGACAGAAGCATCCATCCTTTGTTGGTAAAAACAGTCCATTTTTGAGCAGAAAAAAATGTATAATTGTTTCTGTGCTCCTTTCTAAGAAAATATTCGTTCCATCAAAAATGTCTAAACATTAGAAGCAGTTAGTGTTTTGACCCTAAGTGCATTCATTCTATCATCTTTTATAAATTGTTAAACAGTGCAAAGATCAAGTCTTTTAGCCATCCAGAACTGTAGAATGTTTTTTCTCAATCTTTGCTCCTTAGTGAATACAAATTTATGAATTTAATTAAAATTATGTTAATTTCAAACTTTATAAGTATCCTTTTCTCCATAAACTGTTCAGCTACTCAGAATTATTAGAAAATTTAGATTAGAAAATTAGAATGTCAGAATTTAAAAAATCAGAAATATAAATCAGAAGATTTTAGAAACCAGAATTTAAATTGAAATTATTTTAAAAACTGTATTAGAAAAAAAATAAGATATTTTTCTCTATTAGAGAAAGAATTAGAGAAAAAATAGATAATTTTTAAATTGCCACTGAAAGAAACAATTATAAGGAAGTCAAAAAACTTATACTGAGGACAGGATAAATGCTTATCCAAGCATACTCGGCATTCCCTAATGAAGACACATGATTAGAACCCGTTACCATGTATTGCATGGTAGGGCTGAGAGAGCTGGGGTTGTTCACCCTGGAGAAGAGAAGGCTCTGGGGAGAGCTTATAGCGGCCTTCCAGTGCCTAAAGGGGGCCTACAGGAAGGATGGGGAGGGACTCTTTATCAGGGAGTGTAATGATAGGACACAGGGCAACAATTTCAAACTGAAAGAGAGTAGATTTAGACTGGGTATCAGGAAGAAATTCTTTCCTGTGAGGGTGGTGAGGCACTGGAACAGGTTGCCCAGGGAAGCTGTGGATGCCCCATCCCTGGGGGTGTTCAAGGCCAGGCTGGATGGGGCTTTGAGCAGCCTGGTCTAGTGGGAGGTGTCCCTGCCCATGGCAGGGGAGTTGAACTAGATGATCTTTAAGGTCGCTTCCAACCCGAACCATTCTGTGATTCTGTAATAATACTTCTAGTATTAGTATTGCAGTAGTGCAATGTGCAACTTGAGAAAAAAGGAGAAAGTACTCTTCTCAGAACTCAGGTATCCAAAACAACTGTAGTTTATTAACAATATATTAGGGCTATGATATCAAATAAGCAGAATAAACATTATCTTGGTGAACAATGAAAATGAGAATCTGGAGTTACCTGCATGTAGACTGAACAGTGTCTTGTATAGATGTGTGTAGAATTTCATCGGATCAATGTTAAGAACATCACCTATTAACATAATCCCAAATAAACACGTTTACTCCACTAATTTATCAGACGATATTAAACAAAAGTTTGTTTTTAAACATCTCTTACCTTGACCAGAGAGTATATGAAAAGCACTGAGAATGCAATGAAGACTCTCACGATAGCTTAAATCCTAAGAATACAAAACTGATTAAGTACCCCAAAGAACATACTTTTAGGAAAACTGTAACAAAATGAGCTCAACTTACCCCAGATGCAATGAGAGAATGAAGGACAATCACCAGGTCATCAAAAAATTCCACATTTATGAGATGAGCAAACCTAGAATCAAAGGGATTTTTATTTTTATGCTATACACATTATCTGCAAACTCAGTTCAAACTATTTTGAATTGCCAGAATCCACACCTTAAAAGCAGAGCTAAATCAAATGGTGATTAACTGTTATCTTCACATAGATGGCCCCTTCACAGCCCCTAACTGTTAATCACAGCTTCCCTATAGGCCAGAGACATGCTCAGTGTTCTTGAGGAGATAATCAGACCAAATAATGGAATCACATCACACCCTGGGTTTGCATCACACCAATTCTATCATGGGAAATTTCACATCACATTGAAATGTTTTTAGAAGTAGGTGAAAACTTCAGCAGAGAAATAAAAGAATTTTAACAAATGTTTCAGGGGTAGTCTTCTCTCACTGCTTATAAACCCCTTTCCAAGTCAAAAATCCCTTTGGTGCTTTATGTCTTTTCTAACACACACAGAAGAAAGTGGACTCTGTTCTTACTTTGCAAGACCTTCTAGCACGGCTGGCAAAAGTGGAGACTTCTGAGCTTTCTTCAAGATTCTAAAGTATGTTACAAATACAATATTCAAGGTCTCTGTGTGCTGAAGGAAAGAAAACAAAAAAAAATACTGAAGCATGAAAACAAGACATTTCTACTTGACTTAAACTCAATTGAAAATACTCCTCTCTGTCCAAGCCTGCACTCAGGCCTTCCAAACCGGTCCTGGCACTGCCACCTCTGCTCTCCTATGGTGAAAGGCTCAAGTCCTGCTCTCCTGCTCCCTACTCTATCCCTTCACCCCCCCTCGCTAAACTGTCTCCCTTCCCCTCAGTCCACGCTAGCCATACTTCTCTCTTGCCTAAACGCCACTCTGAGAGGCTGGTAACAGCCATTACACAGCGTCATATGGAACAGGGCACCTGGAGGATATATGTCAATGGATTCAAGTACTTTTTTTGCACAGAGAACAAAAGGAAGCAGGAATGGCTAAGTTGGCTTTCCTGGGTAAACTGAGAGGGCTTGGTTTACTAAAACCTAGACCTCTGGCACAGGCAAAATGTTTGTAAGTTGCCAGTATTATCTAGAGGTGTAGAATGCTGACAGGTTGGGATGCGGGGGAGAACTTGGTTACAAAAGGGTTAGGAGTGGCTACCTTGCAAAAGTAGAAAAGTAATTTCTAAATTATTTACCAGTTTCAGTTTTTTTTCTTTGCTTTCTGACGCTTCTGCTTCCAAGAGTTCTCGTTCCAGTTTCTCTTCTGCTTTCCTCCACTGAAAACATACAGTTGATTTTAAGATAACAAATTAAATCTTTCCAATCAGCCTGGATATCCAGGTTCCAAAGATACCCAGAGAACAAATCTTCCATGCTTAGTGAGTTGCTTAAGTTGGAGCTGCGATGCTACAGGGTAATCGACTAAGATATACTCCTTCCTATCAGAAACAACCAATGGCATTATCAAGACCAGAAAGAGAAAAAAAATGGTAAGATAATAAATTCCCTGTAGAACCTCATAAATGTTCAAGTACAACACAATCACTGATGCTGAGAGTTAACAATGGCAACAGGAGAAGTGCAATCATTGCTAGAACAACTTGCTACATAAAGTCACTGAAGCAAAGCATGAAAAAGCACATCATACCTTTCTTTGCATTCTTGAAAGGTTTTTTCTTTTCTCTTTGTAAGTCATGAACTTCTTCTTTGGTGCAATGTCTTCAGAATCTTTTTGTAATTCTACTTCCTTAATTCTTAAGTGAAGAAATACTTTTAACACCTATTGTAAAATAAAATAAATACAATAAAAGGTGATCTGCGGCAGAGGAATGGAGGGTAAAAAATCCTGAGTTCCATTCCAGGTAGTGGGCTTTGCTAGTCAAAGGTTCTTCTGTTTACTCCCCTCCTGTTCCTTCATACCTGTATCTCTCATCTCTGGTCCCAGTTCCTCCCCCAGCACTGTCCATTTCTATCCATTCCTCCATCTGCCTCCCTCACTTCAGGTCCCCCCGCCTGACTTAATCCACGTCTCTGTCAGGATCTGATCTCCTCTTCCCAGTCTCCTTCCCTTAGCCCATCTCTTTCTCTCTCACCCTCTGCCTCAGCCCACTCCTAAGTTGCCTGTATTCTAACAGAGTGAGGAAATTCTGCTTATCTGTAGCCAGCAGTTGCACTAACTTTAACTTACAGCTTTTTTTTAAACTGTTGACAGAAGAAAATTGTGTAGTACAACAGAAAGACTCTTACCTCAGGTCTGACATCGTAATTTCTACCCCTCACAAGACCAGAAATGACCTTAACTACACCGAGTGAAGCGCAGCCCAACTTGTCTTGTTTAAAGAGCTTCTTAACTGCCTCGCAGCACAGTTCAGAAATCTGAAAAGTGAATTCAAACAAATGCTTCTGTAAAGCCAAGTCCATGACAACAGCTAACTGGTAATACTGGTGGTATTTACTAATTAGAAAGTGGACACAGCCTGTAAAACAGCAAAAAGATACAGCCACAGGATCTGTGGAATAAACTCAGGAATACATTATTTTTCATGCAAAACAAGAACTCTTTCCCTAATCAGAAAATAACTTACCATTTTTGATGCATCATTCATGAGCGGAACAATGAGAACAATAATGTTGTTGTGGAAGTTAAAGTGGGGTAGCGCCACAAGCAGCTCACATAGACACTTCACTGCAATCTCTGCTAGACCTTTATATGCTTTTAATGAGATGACATTGCTTTTCTTCAGCTTCCTTTGTTTCCAATCTGCACAAAATATTATTTTTAGTGATTACTGTTCAGAATGTAGGGGAGCTTCTAAATATTTACATTTTTAGTTATTGCAGGCATGCTCCTTCATACTTCATTCAAGTACTATTTCAAAGACAGCAGGTAGTATTCAATCAGAGGAGGTAAATTGTAATGCCGCAAACAATTTTACATTTACTACAAAAAATGGGAAGCACTAACTGTACCTTTAATCGTTTGCTCCAGATTTTCCAAGTAAAATTTATACTGGCTCACAAGGCCTTCTTCAAATTCTCTCAGTTTCTGAGTTTCTTTTTTAACCTGTAAACATAATACAAATGAAATTTTATTTGGAGAGCTAAATCCTGAAATTAGCCTGTGAGTGGTGGAAAAAAAAAAGAAGTTTTAAAACAAATAACAGATACCTAAGTATATTTTTCTTCTAGGCAGACATTCCTAGAAATTTATTAAAATATTTCTACATATTTCTGTACATGTTCTTGTGCTTAGAGGGCCTTTTCCAACTAGGCCTATTTAATTTATAGGGACTGAAGTGAAATTTGTAACTAGATGTTATTTTAAGGTCATGACTCTAAACTGCGCTACCTTCTACAGAATTGGTTAAAAACAAGCTCCAGAAAACAAGTTACTCTGCATTTGTTCAGCTAATTACTAAACACATCTCAAAGAAATCTGTGCCAGTTAGCTGTTAACGTTGCATAATTTCTTTCTAGTTCCCTTCAGTTTAACACAAAACACTGTCTTATTCCACAGTTTGTTATGAAAGTCACCCAGGTTTGGTATACCTCTTTTATATACTATTTTTTTCCTCCATTACCACCAGCACATCACCTACTTATTGAACGAAGTACATAAGAATTAAAGGTTCAAAACAAAGACCTCTGCCCCTGAAAGTATCACAGTTTCAGAATTTCCACAAGAACTTGTGTATTTGTCACCCTTTGCTCAAAACTGTAAATTCATATTCAACAAATCACTATTAATATTTGGCATAACTTAAAAAAATCCAAACTACTCACAATACTCTATAAAGAAATTTGGTATTTCACCTTGGTAGCCTTTTCTGCTTCAGTTAGAGGCCGAATTTTGTAAGAAGGCACAATATCTTTGAATATCTCCATCAAAGAAACCATGACCAGCTTCCGAACAATCACGGCCACATTAGGATCCTGTTCCATCAGCATGGCACGCAGTTCCTTCAACTTTTTAATCTGATTAAGAAAAGAGTCAGACAAAGTCAGCTGAAGATCACTCACAAACCAACATACAAGCACAATGTACATTTCAGCAAAAGTTTGCCCCGAGAAATGTGCCCCATTTTTAAATACTAGAAAGAGAAAACTAACTCAGCAGTTACTCAGACTCTACTTAGCACCGCATAGAGAGCCAAGAAATGCTAGATACTTCAACAAATTATCTCGGGAATGTTCAAACTACCCTGCTATTACAAATTTGCACAGAATTAAAAAAAAATTATTATCATATCCTGAAACATGGAGAACTATCAGATACAACCCTGAAATGAGAGCTTAAATAAGGTCACGCTTAAGGAACAAGGTAGTTTGGACAGGAAATATCACAGACAGTATTTCCTAAAACCAAAAGTACTCAGAAGGACAAGTTATTCCTGAACAGCACAGAGTCATCTGGTTCTTCACCTCATTCAAATCCTTTGCACCAACCTATGGCAGCAGTTTCACTGTTTGCCATCCCCTGAGAAGTGATACAACCCTGAACTTTTTCCTTGTTCTACTCACGTATTTTTCTGCTTTTGCTATTGTTTGGTCACTTTTGGTCACTTATTTATTGACTTACTGCACAACACAGGCACACGTACATGCACGTTAAGTCAATGCTACCTACGTTGTTGTCTGGCTCGGAGAGAATGGCAGATGCTAAGGCTGCTATGTGCATCTTCCTTTCCTGCAGCTTTTGTCTCCTTTGAGCAGCCATTTCCTCAGGAGTGAGAACAGGCAGGGGTTCTTCATTAAAGTCTAGCATAAGGTGTGAGAGTTAAAAGGAAGGTCACTACGGAAGCCACTTAACAAATGCTACAGTTCCAGATACTGCATTTCAGATGGGTACTGTGATAGCCCCACACAAGAGTAACACATGCCACTCCACAGTAAAAGAAGGACCTTGCTAGATCTTATATTAACCCAGAGATTAATTCTTCTTCCACTCCAAAATCTTACACCTGAAAAAAAAAATTGGACCAAATGTTTTTCAATCTGCAAATGGTACCTCTAAGTACAGTGGCAACATACAAACTCAACATATGACCCCAACTGTGCCAAGAAACTGCAGTGCTCTGCAATTTGCAGCAAATTATTCACCACTTTTTCTTTTAAAAATACAATTGTTTTATTTGCATTTTCTGAGTGTTATTTTGCTTCAAGTATTCAAGTACTTCCTCAACTTCAGATTAGAGAATAATGACCCAGAATTAGCAGTGTTACAACTGCAACAGTTATTTGCATATGACTCCTTTACTGGATAGCAAACTGCAAACTGAAATCTGTATTTCCTGGTATTCTGATGTTTTAAGTAAAAAATGTCAAAGATAGACACTCAAAAGCCTACACAAGTCTGTGTCCTGAACTGCATTTCAAAATTATCTCAGAGTAATCAAACTAGAACCACGGCATATATTCTTTAAATTAAGACCAAGATTTTCCTTCTAACTAGCAAAGATGACACATCAATAAGGAATGTCATGCAAACATCAGTTCCAGGTGAAAATCAAAATAATTTTAGAGAAAGAGATTCTGAAGCCAGCTGTTGCTCAGGTCCTGAGATACTAACATGTAAGAAACCAAACTCTGAATCACCGTTATGCTTTGGTGGCAACATGGCAACACCCTAAACAAAATGCACTTAAATTACAAGCTTCTTTAGGGAACAGCAAAGTACTCTTCAGATAAATCAGTGATTTGGTGTCCTGGTTTCAGTTGGGACAGAGTTAATTTTCTTCCTAGTAGCTGCTGTATTTTGGATTTAGTATGAGAATAACGCTGCTAACACATACTGTTTTAGTTGTTGCTAAGTAATGCTTACATTGAGTCAAGGACTTTTTCAGCTTCCCATAGAAGCTGAGAGGGAGCATAGACAGGACAAACTGGCCAAAGGATATTCCATACCATAGATGTCCTGCTCTGTATATAAATGAGGGTTGATCGGGAGGCAGGAATCCATGATCGCTGCTCAGGACAGGCTGGGCAATCGATCATTAGGTGGTGAGCAATTGTATTGCATTACAATTTTGTATACTCTCTTACCATTATTACTATTTTCTCTTCCATTAAACTGTCTTTCTCTCAGGGTTTTTTTTTTTTTTTCCTCTTTTTCTCCCTCTTTTCCCTACCCTACTAGGGGAAAGATAGGGAGTGAGTGAACTGCTGCATGGTCCTAGTTGCTGGCTGGGGTTAAACCACAATGTTTGGGGAAAAAAAAAAACCAACAAAAAACGCACAACAGAAAGCATACATGATGTTTATTACCCTCTCCTTCCTCCACTTCCGCTGTATCCTCTTCTTCATCCTGTGCAACATTGAGAACTGCAAAAATAGAGTGTCTTGTGTCAGGCATGTAATAAATGCTGTGGAATTTTAAAAGAACAAATTATGTACATCTTGGCTACTATACCAGTTCCAGAATCCGTGTCTTACCTGGCTTTTCCATAGTTCGGGGAATAATGCCACCCTTGTCTTTGATGGGGAGCAGATGGATAAGTTCTTTTTCTGGCTCAGTCTGCATGCGTCTTGGCACCTTCTCATATTTGTCCATCACACTTTCATGTTTTCGTTTTTTGATGTGAACAGGTTCACTGAAAAATACAAGGCAAACTAAATGAATTAGCCATCAAATTAGACATGAACCATGTATGACAGGACATGAGCTGGATTAAGTGTCCACACTCAGAAAAATAAATGATGGCTGATCTTATTAAGTGGAATGTTTGAGCGTGTTCACCTCTGATCACACCAGTCACCACTCAATCAAGCAATTTTTATGTGGATCTGTACAGGATCTTTAAATTCAGGACAATACAGTGCTTCCCATCTCCTTTTTATAGGAAACTAAATGTTAAACGAGCAAAGACAAAATGAGATTAAGTTAATCTGGCAGGTCAGCCAACTTTGTGCATTTTGAACATTGGCATATGAGTGTAAACGCACGCATGCAAAATACTTGCATTGATTTTGAATTTAAAAAAAAAATAATTAATTGGTGTAATCGCTTATAGTACAGGTACACTATGAAATGTGTTATCTGTTTATCTTACTAAAAAACTAAAAGCCAGGAACAAGGAATCACATTGTTGAAGCCACACGGTCTGTCTTATAACAGGAATACTGCTTTTGTTCTTGTAAGGGGCAGAGTTTCAACTATGGACATCTGAAGGATTCTGAAAGCTCTGGGCTCAGAGACTGCTAGGCTTCAGAAAGTAAAAATCACTTGTATGAGAAGTAGTTTTATATCCCAGAGTCTACCCAGATTTCCTGCACACACGACAGTCACCCTATGCGTGCATGGTAAGGACAACGCACCAGCCTCAGCCTTGCTGTCCCTGTGCAGATCAAACCTTTCCTGTGTACCCAATCCTACTCAACAAGCACAGGAATTCTATATGTCTGTGACTGTTCTGTTGAGAATAAAGAAAATACTGGGTCATACCAGACATCTGGAAACCCTAGTACTAGCTGGTGGGTTTGAGGTGGCACTGCTCCCATTCATGTAGCAGTAAAGGATGCCAGGACCCTTCAAGTAAGGCAACAGTGAACAAATCAGATGAAACTTGCAAACGCAAACACCCCTCGGAAACATGATTTCATCCCTAAAATATTAAAAATTTTGGAAAAGACTGATTAAAATACAAAGATGCAAAGTAGAAACTACTAAGACCTAAGCACAGCCTGTCTCTCACCTAGGCCAGAGTGCTATTTTACTTGCCTCCCTCCCCACGGCATGAGCAGGTGCCCTGGCAGGGCTGAAGCTCACTAAAAATTTAACACTGAGCAGTCCTGCCGTGAAAGATTCCACCAGCAAGCAAGCAGGACAAGGACCCTCGCACTGGACAAACAGTCCAGTGTCTTCCTTAAGATGTCCCGCTCTGCCCTATACTGCCTTGACTTCCCAGGCGAGGCTTAACCAGGATGTGATAATGAGTGGGTCAGTGCACATTTTTATTTATCCCTACTCCGTGTTAACTTCTACTGTTACTACCGTCACTTTTCTACTCTGCTGACTGGGAAAGCCAGTGTCACACCCCACTCTCGAAGCATAACAGAAATAATGCAGTGTAGTGTACCAACCTTTCGCAGGATATGTTCTTAACCTGCACATAAGTATATAAGAACATAAGTATTTAGTCTGTGCTAATATGAACATGTAATTTATAAGTGAGGTAATATTTCACAAGTTCTTAAGAATAATTATAGTTCATCAGAGTAAAGCAGATAAAAAAGACATATTCTGCAGTTTTAGAGAACACTATGAAAGGAGATAAAAGCTAGTAAAACAGGTAAAAGAGCACCTACTTCCATTGCGGTTTTCCACCATTCTAAAAATGCTTGTCATAATGAATGCAAGACACGAAGAACTGCATCTTGAAAAATGTCACCAAGTAAAAATACACAATAATTTTTGTGTTTAAACTTATGTGACATCTAGTTTGTTTGTGGGAAGGGGAAGGTTTGAAGTAAAACTATTATAATGCGAGAACTTGCAATTTGGCTACAAGAGACCAATCAGTAGAGTGCAGCACAATTGTTAACTCTGGAAATAAAAAGCCATTTACTACTTTCTTTAAAAACGAGACTAAATTATTAATTAGTAACTACAATCAGCATTAACAAATTAATTTGTACTGGGATTAGAAAAAAAAAAAGCTAAAAGAAATGCTCTCTCTTCTTCAAAACAATGAAAAAATGATTTTTGCTCATTTCAACATTCAATCTGAAACAAGTACTCCAGCACTGAAGAAACGTGGAGTTTACAGGGCAAATTAAAACCACCTTACAGCAGCTAGGCATACAGAGTCTTTTCACAGTCATCAGAAAAGGCAAGTTAAGATTTTCAAACAATCATGCAATAGAATACTCTGTAGAACTATCTTTCTGTGTACTTCATTGTGAACTCTGCCTAACACCTTGCTCCAGAAAACTGGTAAGGAATTTTTTTGTATGAATGTTTTGGTGTTGTATGTATTTACAGACACGGCTTCCAGAGCCTTTATTTTTTTTACAGCAATTTGCAATCCAATATGGAAAGTACAGTGGCCCAATGTCCAGGGAACATCCTGAATACTCTACATATAGAAAAAAGTACTCTGTATACAGATTAAAGTATCTTTTCCAGTTTGAGGAGTGCTACTCATCTCACAGCTAGGGACCTCACAGGAGGGAACACTGCAGAAACAGTATCCTGAAGGTCAGGCAGAACAGGTGAATGTACTGATGCACATCAATGCATTAATACTGAATATACTGACAGATTAAGGAAACACTAAACTGGAACTGAAAAGAAACACCAGACTGAAACTGACCTCCTGATGTATGTATTACATTACATATTAATTACGTATTAACCACAAAGCTGAACTGGTACAAAAAGTAGACAGACATCACAACACTCACTTAGAAGAAAGATCTCTGGTTAAAAAGGATGCCTTTTGAGACAAATCTTCCATTAATTTTAAGTCATCTTCATCCATCATGTCCAGGGGAAGAGCATCTTCTTCCTCTTCTTCATGTTTTTCAGCTATTTCAGAAGACAATGCATACAAATTAAGATCCTGTATGTACATTCAGACCTCGAAACTGCCCCGTTATTGTGAGATCCAATAATGATTAGAGCAAACACATTTCTACCACCTCCAGCTGTCAGATCTTGTTGCCAGAATGGAACTTTTTACTTTTCATAATTCTCCCTTTTGTTCATTGAAACAAGAGCAGCAATTATTGTACACAGAAAATTAAACATGCAGCAGGATATTTAGTAACCCTTGTACTTTATCACTTACAAAAATAAAACTGAGCAAACACTTACCAACTTGTTTTTTCTTGCATTCTTCCAGCGGAAAAGGTTTTCTAGAGATAGCATCTCTGACAGCCTCCCTTAGTTTCTTTTGTTCTTTTCGATACTTCTTAGCAGCGCTCTGCTGCTTGTACTGTTTATTCTTTAATTTGTTGTCAAGTTTTATTTTACTAGTTCTCAGTAACTTGCGAAAGCTTGGAACTCGTTTTGTGTTTTTTCTCTAGGGAACAAACAGAAAACTACAAGTAACTGACATATTCATAGCCTCTGTGAAATTTATTACACTGTTTCAGATCTCATTAAGTTCATCTTTCTGTCACAGGAGAACATGCTTCTTCCAAATGGTATCATGAGTTAGCTCCAAATTTACCCAGCTGTGTTACATTTTTGAAAAGACAGACCTGCAAAGAATGTTTTACAGAAACATTCTCAGACAACTATTTTATTAAACCCTGCGTCCATCACTTTTAGAAACCTGAACACTCAAAGTACGGTAAACAGACTGCTAGGGCACAGTTCTTTGCCCTATGTGCTCCCGAGCACTCTGTCTCCTCTCTTGAGGATGCCATCCTTCCCCAACACACAATAAGGTACAAGGTACCTTAGGGTACGTTAAGGTACTGGTACAAGGCCACAGCCTCATGGAAACGTCCTCCCGCAGCACACTTCCTCACGCTGAGCTTTGGCCGTCTCCAGCCCTAAACTCCCCGTGACCGGTAGCTGCATGGAAGACAGGTGGCTGCGCGCTGCAAGAACAGCTCCATCAACACAGGCACCCAGCGCCAAAACCACACAACGTTCCCAGGAGTGTTGGGGATGGAATGGGATGCAGAACAGCTCAAGGCGGGAGTATGGAAAGGCAAGGGCTACAGAGAGAAAACGGGCCATTGGGTTACGGGGGTGGTGGTGGGGTGTCCCTTTGGTGGGGGGACAAGTGGCTGGCCCAGGGTGGGGCTCCTCGAATGAGGAAATTTTGCCAGTTCACCTTTATTCTCCCTCTTTAGATTTGACTATCGGTAAAGCGCTGAAGAGACAGAAGCAACGCTGACGGTCGTCCCTGTGCCTACGGGCAGCGCCGGGCCAGAGCAGCTGCAGAGGACGACGCCCCTGCCCGGGGTGGGCTCGGGCTCTGCCTCCTCCCCTCCGCGAGGCGGCCCCGCCGCCGGGGCCGGGCGGACAGGGCCCGCCGCGGGCTGCCCCGCCGTCACCGCCCCGCCGCCACGCTCCTCAGCGGGACGAACCACGGCCCTTCATTTCCTCATCCATCCCCCGGTTCTGACAAAACCACCCTCGAGGGGCGAGAGGTGAAGGTGTGTTTTGCCGGGAACCCACCGCCGAGGGGCGGAGGCGGAGCCGGCAGAGGAAAGCAGTTCCCTCTCCAGGAGCCCGCGGCGGACGACCGGCGGCCGCCCTCCCCCCCCAGCACCGACCGGGCCGCCGCCGTGCCAGCCCCGCGGCGGCACCTGGGGCAACAGGAAGCCCGGTGAGCGCTGCCACGGCCGCCACAGCCCGCCCGCCTCCCCCCGACAGCCGCGTCCTACCGACTTCATGGCGGCGGCCGCGAGCGCGTGCGGTACCGGCGGCGGAAGCGGCGGGGCCGCGCCGAGGCCCTCCCCCCGCCCCGCGCGGCCGCGGCCACAGCGCCCCCTGGCGGCGGAGGGCGGCAGCCGTTGCTGAGGGAACGAGAGGAGCGCTGCGGAGGGCGGGGGGTCCCGCTTCCTAAGTAAATAAATCTGTTATTTTTAGTGCTCCAACACCGAAACGCCCCCTCCGGGAGCGGAGTATAACACCTCCGGCATCACCGCGGAGCCTCACAGCGAGCAGAGCCGACCTCAAAGCCTACGGCGCCGCCCGTCACCTCAGCTCCTCCTCAGGGAGGCGAGGCAGCAGGCCAGGGAAGGGCGGGTGCTTTCTGCAGTAACCCGCTGGTTTCCGTCCGTGCACCGCTACCCTTGAGGCGCTCTATCGCCCTACTTAGCAGCAAGTTACGGAGGAATGCGAAAAGAACCACAGCGCACATCTGCTATAAGTTTTATTTACACAGGAATTGTTACTAGTGGTCTTAAAGGAAGGCTTGATCCTTCTATTTACAGTTATATACAGATTTATAGTTGAAAAGTAAGAAAACTGTACAAGATAACACAAAAATATAAGACAAATTGGATCCAATTAAAGTAGTGAATACATAAGTTAAGAAAAATCTGACATTTAAATTTCAAATTGTTATGAGTAGCATATATGTAGTTTTTAAACCAGATAGCAATGTAAGGTACACCACACTAAATCTTTACCCCAATTATGTAGACTCTGCTTTTAAACACCAGACAACTGGAAGCCTCCTGCACTTAAAAATACATAATGGCAATTTTGACTTGATTTCCACAGAGGGACCAGTTACAAAAACCCACATGTAAGGAATTTATTTACATTAAATATTAGCAAAAAATGGACCAAGAGAGCGCAAGTGTTCCTCACCTGCAGTGCTATCCATTTTAAATTTCCATCCCCTACAATCACAAACTGTTGTACAGCATCTTTGAGAATAGGAAATGTTTGAAAACATCTGCTGTGACACATACAACATGACCTTATGTCTCACAGTTGAAAGATTGTTAAAGAATTAAGTATCACTAAACCGGATGGTTTTTGGATTTCAGTATTGCACGCTAATAAAAGATAGTTTCAAAAAAACCAATTCTGTGTCTCCATTATTCTGAAGTGTTAAAAGTGGCTGTTCCTTTGACCACACAAAGTCTGCAAATAGCTTTGTCAGTTTCTAGTGTTCACCATTACATACAAGTATTTCTTAGCTGGAAATGGCTCAACAAAATAAAACTTCTGGTGGCAAAACCCTTTCACAGAATACCCACTCTATTTTCAATAGGCTGCACAACCAATACACCAAAACAAATGCTTACCACCACTTGCTTTGAAAGCTGTACACTCTGAAAATAACAGCCCTGATCTTACCACTCTTTAAAATTCAGATGATTTTTGCTCTAACAGGTTTGGGCACAATACTTCCACAGTTCCTGAGTTAATTACATTTGCCCAGACTGAAGAATGAAGCTGCAACTTAAAAAAAAAAAAAGAAACAAGTAAATTAGACAATATCCCTTCCCAAGTTTTAACCATCTTGCACATAAACATACCAAACAACCTTATTTGGTCCTCAATACTTTCATCAAATGGTTAATTTTGGAGGTAATATTTGTACCAAAGCATTTGGTTTGGATAGCAGTTTTGGGGCCTTAAGATTTAGCATTTCCCTCATCCCCCCCAAAAAGTGCCTTTGTGGTATTTGTAAAAAAAGTTATGCCTCAAAATTTTCTTTAAAGTACCAACAGAAGTTATTACAAATGTTTATTGCATTGAGCTGATTCTTTTAAAGTATTAAATATGAACTCCCCCACTTCTCAGTTTCATAGGTTTTAGTATTCTGTGTGAAAACAAATCTTCCCACAACAAAAGCTAATACTGGCAAAAGGGTGAAGATTTTATCAGTTCATTACTCCACTGAGAGCTGTGTCATTTTTCCATCTCATTTTCACACTTTCTATAGTGCTTTTCCACATAGAAGAGATGTGAAAACTCCTTTGTGATCAAGTGGTTTTCCACATTTTCAGTTGACCTCAACATCATAACGATTAGCTTTTCAGTGCTGGGCTATGGTTCTTGTCCCCTTCTTTGTTGTCCTTCATCAGTGAGGCAAACACCTGGAAAAGTAAATTAGCAAATATAAAAAAAGCCAGTCTTATAGACAAGATCTATATTAACCACCACAATATTAGCATGGAGATTAATCTCTAGAATGAGACACTAGAAAGGAAGTGCCCATTGCTCAGAAGACAAACACGCAGCATAAAGCGGTCATTAAGTGCCCCATATACTCATGTGCTGACATGTCTTTTTTTGAGATATATAGATATACCCAAACTCACCTGTGCCCATTTTTTGTTACTATTCTGCATCTGAATAGCTGCAATACAACTAAAAAGCTTTTCTGATGTAATGTCTTCTGGAAGTTTTGTTAGAAACTGTGCTATATGAATAAAGTCCATCTGTAGGAGAATATCTTCATATAACCGAAGGATTCCTAATCCTGTCCTAAACAAAAATTCTTCTCCATCTCTACAGAAAACGTCCCAGACACGACAGGCCAGATCAAGTGGTAATGACTTGCTGTAGAGGGTAAAAATCCTACAATTGAAAAAAAAAAAAAAGGCACAGTTATAACTTTAACATATTTCAGAAAGAGGAAAATACAACCTCCTTTAAATCTCAGTTATATTAGTTGAGAGTGAGCAGATGACAAGTTATTTTATATGTTCTTATTTTTTCCATATTTCAAAGATCTACAAGTCTCCAGTTTTTGAAGTCAGAACTCCTACTCTGAAACCCATCTCTGTTTAGCATACAGGAAATCCTCCATTTGAAAGCCACCTCCTTTAGGAAGCTCTAGCTATAGAAGTTACAAACATTTTTACACTCAAGCAGGGTATAAGGTACAAATAAGAACTTCAGCAATAAAGATCGTAACTGTGTAACTTAACCCGTCCCATTATTTAAGCCATACAGTTTAACAGCTCTGTTCATCATTTGTTTTCTAAACTAAAGCCAGAAACTACCTCAATAGAAGGCTACATCCCACTAATGTCCTAAGGAGTAACTACATTTCCATGATACATTATGAATGTGTATTCACCTTAAAAATCATCCAAAAATCAAAAGACAGTTGCTGTTCTATTCTTACCAAGACGTATCCGATTGCATTTCTTACTGTAAAGTTTGTTTTTAAAAAGCATTCGTTATACATGGGCAGAGAGTTCAGTCTGCTGTATGTACCATATTGTAGAACCCCTCCCATAAATGTGTAGTGGTTCCTTTGACAGAAAGCACAGTGTTCTCTGTTTCCCCAATATTCTTTTTGGGAAGTCGTTCAGGAGCCTCAGAACACTCCTTACCGCAGACTACCATAACCTTTTCCACTCTGCCTTTGTAAGAGGAGCTGTCTGTCTCAAGGCCATCTTTGGAACGCATGCAGGAATAACAATTTCATTTCTCACAGGTAACTGGATGCAGAATGTTCTAGTACTTTGTACAGCAGCACTGTTTCCACAATATATATACCTCTCTCAATCTGCCCAAACTCTCAGGACTGCAGCACACTCCTGCCTCACAACCCGCTCCTGCTGAGACTTACTGCTCACTGGTAAGCGGCATCTTATAGCCAAAGTTCTTCATTCCCAACTACTCAGATGACACAATGTTTTTATATTATTGAATTCTACCCAATTCAATTTACACTATTAGAAACTTCTAACCCATTAATAATCCTATATGAAGCACATCCTTATCCACACACACACTTATGAACAGACATTCCACATTTGGCAGCACTAAGCACACTTCAAGGATGCTTGCCTTACTGCCTTCAATTACAGGCACATCACGTAGTTTGGTACTCTCTGTTTTAGAACACTCATTACTTCAAAACGTTCACTGTGTTTCCAAGTTTATCCCTTCCCAAACCAGGTCCTAAATTTCATCCTCCTTCTGCTTTAAGTCTATATTCCTCTAGTCATTCTTTCTTCAGGAGCTGATTATGCTCGTTTCATCAAGTCACTTACAATCAGTCATAAGACAACTATGGTGTAGCAGCCTCCTCTCCCCTACTTATATTGCACATAGCTGACTCACCTGCAGCAACGAGAAAATGAGACACAGGACTCCTGTGCACCTCATTTTCTATCTGAATAGATGTCACCCCTAATCCAAGCTCATAAAGTTTGAACCCTGCCAGAGGAACTCCAGTTGCACAAAACAGTTCACCATGACTTCACAAGAAAGCTGAGGTACACAAACACCTACCGAATGCTTTTTTTTTTTTAATGTTATAGTTCTATTGTTGAAAAACCTATAGCAAAACAGAAAGTGTTTGCTTTGTTTGCCATGTTCTCTGAACTCACCAGTCTATCAAATATATGTCTGGAGTAAGACTGTACGATTTGAAATGAAGAAACAATTTGGGAAGATTTTCTTCAAAGAATACTTCAAAGGCTGCAAAGTATTTCAGCATCTGTAGAGACAGCAAAGCACCTCATAAGCAGGCACCAAAAGAATGTTTAGTTGTAAAATAACACAAACCCCACCAAAACTGATGATGTCAACATAGCACAATGTGACTTCTTAGGATAAGTACAACTATTAAGTGTTTCTAGAGGGAAAACAAAAAATATCAGAACAGTAGCATGTATTCTATGGATTAGAATCTGGTACTCTCAATTTTGTAACCAAAGGCTAAAGTTCTCTGTTATTCAATAGCAGTCATCAATAAAACAACTATGCTTCAAGTCAGAAGAATGTTATGGTTCAAAACAAGAAAACTCTGTGCATACCATGCTGTGATCCACACGGAAAAAGGCCAGCTGGCATGGCTTGTTTAGAAGGTTAGCAAAGGCAATGAAAGCATCTGCCTCTTCCAGATTGAGAATGAGCACAGCAGCAATAAAGGACATCCCTTGTACCTTCAAGTGGGAAAAGCATCAGGCAAATATTGGTGAGTAGGTTCAGTACATCGTATATCTTTGGAAATGCAAATATTTACAGTCTGCAATATGTCAAATACCATTGCATAACATTTCCAGATGAACAGAAACAACACGGATAAATAGTTTTCATGCATGCAGTCAATTTGCTTTCAGCAAGAAATAGAGTGTTTCTTCAGATGCTGGGTTTAGGTGTTTGATGGAATTTCTGGGAAGACTCATGATCACGAGTTCTTGGGACTTGGAATGCAAGAAAGTTAAAACCACACAGGCTGGACCCAGAGCTCCTAGGAGGCAAAACTTGGCCTTAAGTTCATTGTTAAGCTATGGGAAAAGCAGACATGGATAAAAACCTCACATATGGAACAGTTTAGACCCAGACAGATATGTTGGAATTCAGACAAAATTCTGTTTCAGAACAGTCAATACATATCTTCCCACTTGCCAAAAAGTATTTGTTCACATAGACAAAATCACTTTTAAGTGGTTAGCTACAACACAAGTTTACATTTTCCCATGATTACTCTCTCAAAAAACACTTAGCCTGCAATAAAAGTGAAGGGCATTATTCTTGCAGTTGTTAACTGACGATCCGAATACTCATTATACTAAAAATAATTTTACCAATTTCAACTGCAATGATGATTATCCTGCTGTTTCTAGGCATTTATGCTGCCTGCTTCTCATTTAAAAAAATGCACTCAGTATTTTAACCAACTAGGGAAAAAAGTACTGGTACGAATCAGCAACAGTCCAGCAGCTTACCATTTTTGTGGGATAGATGGGTGTGGAAATAAGATTACATTAAATTTACCACCATATTAACATTTAAAAAAAAAACACCTGTGACCAGAAATATCCAGGGTAGCTGAAATGAGAAAGAGAAGACCTATTTGTGAAAAATTACTAATTTGCCTTTTAAAACTCCACCCTGGGAACAAGCAGTGTCAGAACCTGCAGAGTTTGTAATCTCACTTGAAGAGTATGGGAGGGTCTCCAAAAATGAGCTCACAGGTGATGGAATTCAGGGCTAAAAACATTTGAACATGAAAAACCAATTAGATATTAATGCAGAGTCCCAAGCTTGTCTGATTTAGGAAGGAAAACACACCCTGTGCTAAATAATCCTTCATTGCACAGATCAGACTTAAAACTAAAGTTCTTTTTAGCCCAGAAGCAATTGCAGCTTGTGAAAAGTGTTCTAGCTACCCCCAGGAACAAAGAAAGAAAAAGAAGGAAAAAGCATCCGTTTGTTATTTAACTGCTTCTGTGAGCTGACACCATTCAGCAGAGATGTTAAGCTTAGTTGGTTGGTTTGCGGGTTTTTTGGCAGTTTTTTAATGGGGTTTGTTTTTGTTTTTTTTAACACAGTAATGTTTGCTGCAAACAATCTTATCTTCACTGAACTCAGATAGAGTGATTAATCTTTGGCAACAGGACACCAATGAGGAGTTTCTGGATTTTAGGATGTGCAGTAGAGAAGCAGAGTTATCACTGTGGAAATGGCAGCAGTGGGAGCAACACCAGGACAGAACAGGCTGAGTCCTCGCTGGAATTCCGCCCACAGTTTTTTTTTCCTGTAGGTACTCTGGGTCTGTCAGAGCTATAATGCCTTGTGAACACATCTGTTTAAAACTGCAAGCCAGACAGTATACTATCCTTGACATTCAGTGCATTTTCAGCTATTTAATTATCTCTGAGAACTATCATCATTCTAACTGCTATGAAAAGAATAAGTGCCAAAGTTGAATTTTTTCTTTTTAAGTGCTAGTAGCATAAAGTTTAGATAACCTACTTATTTAAATACAATCTAATACATGACATCTTAAGATTATTTCCCATGTTATAAACATTTTACAGCAAATACTTACATATCCCACATCCGGTCTGTAACATGTATATGCTCCTAAAACACTATGCAGGAGATCATGATAAGGACCACCCTAATAAAAGGGGAGAGAGGAGGGGGAAAAGAAAAAAGTTTTTTTTCAAAGTCACTTTATAAATATAGGAAGGTAACAAGCCAGTATTTTAAGATGCAAATGAGCCAGTGAATTATTGCTTTGTTCAGATCTAGAATAGTACAAGTTTTTTTACTCGAAGCATTTCCATGTATGCTTTTGAGATGTTCAAGGAAGAGTAACAGACCAATTCAGTGGAAATCGATATATAATGGAAAGTAAGGATATCTGGTACATATCCAGGTTGGTTTTTCTTTTTCAGAGACAGTGGATGTTTTAATTCTTAGTAACACAAGTTACTGTACTGCAATAGTACATGCTATTTTCTATATGTGCGCGCATATATATTGTATCTGTATAAAAATCATAAAGCCTGAAAGTGTGTACTAAAACACAAGATTTCTGTAGAAGCAGTGTGAATATTCTCAGTTTTGCATGTAATTTCGTAAACATTAACAGGAACCACACAGAATTTTTCCAGGAGAAAAAGCCTTATAGTCCATCCCTAAGTGTCCCTACTTTATTCTCATAAAAAAAAAGAAAAAAAAAGATTACTATTTGTTGTTGTATGTAGAAAGGAGTTAATTTTGCTTTTGTTGCGTTACACAAACAACTTCTAAAAACTATTCCATCTTTAGCCATCTAGGTTTCTTTTCTTGCTTAGCTATTCAGAAGTTTAAAGTTGTCCTAACTAAAGTTACAGAAGTCTCACCTTCTGGAAAATATACAGGGATGGAAATGTGCGTGATATATCCAGCTTAATTAGCTCCAGACTGGCCTCGCGATCAGCAACAGATGCAACTGCATCTGCAAGTAAAACCAACACTTGTTAAAACTGATAGAAACAGGTTACCTGTTACATTTGTATAACACTCTATCCAGGCTGCAACTGGCCCTGCATTCTCTAGAATTTGAACTTTGCCCAGCCCAGTCCTCCAAACCCTGTTTTCTTTCTTATAATCTACTGTGACTTCAGTTACTGAGTCTATTCCAGAGCACAGAGTGAGAGTACTGCTCTTGATCAAAACATGATCCAGTGGGATCTCGCTTTTCAAATTTTTAATTCCTCATCAGCTCATTTCGTGGCTCATTTCAACCAGCAGCATTGAAATATACTATGTGCACTAGAGGGGGAAAAAAAGATGAATTACATCATTATCACAAGAAGCCAGCACTTCTTCACCTGTAAAGTCAACTATTTCTCATGTCCCACTTTTACTGAAGGTAACTAAAATATACAGAGAAGCTTCACTGAAGTTTCCAGAACTGAACACACAGTTATGATCTGCACAAGTTACATTACTTCTGAGCTCTCGTTAGCTCTCATTTGACTCAGATTTTTTTATTTTTTTATTTTTTGCATCCTTAGGACTGGCATTCTCCAAATGGCAGGAAAGAAGGTAGTATTCACTCAAGAATCTCCAGAAGAAATTCAGTCGGCCCTTGAGTTATCTCTGTCCTATCCTGTACGTAAGGGTATGATGCAAATGCTTGTGATAGCGAGGAGAAAACACATGCAACACTTGGGGAAAAGGCTCTTTCAGAGGGCTTAAACCAGCCAAAAGCCATCTGGAAAGCAGAAGATCACAGAATTTGATGAACAGGCTAAACAGAACCTGCTCTGCTGAAGCCTGGAAAGCAGCATTTCCTTCCAGTCCTACTAAAACTATGATAGTTGCATTCAGGAGTGAATGGGACTGCTGCAGGCTGTGTTAGGGGAATTTGGGAGAAAGAGGGCAATTAACAACTCAGAGAAAGAACATAACACAATCTAAAATAAAAAGTTCAAGAACTGCTGTGTAATCCCTCCTTTCTCTTTCAAAAGGCACAGGCATTATATTGGATAATTTGGGATCATTTCATTTGGGACAGTATCTGTTTAGACTGATTCCCAAGGAAGATGAGAATCTGTGATATAGAGCACAAGAAACTCTGGATTTATACAATAAATTCACTTCGTGTACTCCAAAGAGGAGTTGCTAGGGGGTCTTTTAAACAGATCTGATAGGTAACATATCTTTTGACAAATGTCTTATCTTCAAGACACCAAAACATACTTTTCATGCTTTAATCTTTATCTGCCAAAATAAAGCATTAAGATATTTGAACAGGAAAAACCCTCAAAACTACTCAAATATGTTAAATGAGGCTAAAATATTTGATCTTCTGGACTTTGCTACCAAAACCAGTAATAAGCACATTGGGCTGGCTTGCTTTTCAACCAGAGATCAAAGTCTTATTACTTTAAGTTTTCTCTTATTACGACATTTCCCAGAACATCTGACAGAATCAAAATGGACCCTTCCCCCTTTCATTCCCATCCAAAACTACTACCTTTCCAAAATAAACAAATTACCTAAGCTTTCCCCCACACTCAGCCCACACCCCAACAACAAAAGAACAAAGTGCCACCCCATAATCCAAGGGGCATTGCAAATGTGTTTCTGAGGATGAGCATATTTACAGTCACGTACACACAGAATCTTTTATAAACAGTTTGTCTCAAGGCTTCAGATGAGTCACAGAGGTAGCTTAAGGAAGACCCGAATAATTTACAGTCAAACTAGCCAGTTAATCAGGATTGGCAATGGCAAGTGCAAACAAAAAAGCAGAGTCCCAAGAGACCAACTCAAAAATGAGTTACTTCATAGCAGCTGCTATTGACAGTATGACACGAGACAGCATTTAAAAAAGTTAACAGCACAACGAGTTAACGTTTATAACAAAGATACAGCCACCATTATAAACATCATTGATGCTATTTTTAACAGAAAAAACACTCACAGGAGACAGTAATACACCAGCAATAAAACTCCATTATATATACAAGCATGCTAACAGCCCCACTTAACAGATTTGGGAGGAAAGGCCATCTGAGCAGCCAAGGAAACCCAAGTGGGATCCGAGATGTGTAATGGTACACATTCTTCACCTCTCAGTTCCACAATCAAAAAAATAATTTTTCTTTCCCAAAATTGTGGGCGGGACACCAACATAAGAACCATCTAAGCAGATCCAAGCAGCAGCACATACTGTAATTTAGTTTCCCATTTCTTCTTTTTGTATTTCATCTAAAATTTTCATGAGAGCTTACTCCTGGTATCTAATAAAGTCAGAGGAAAACACATTCATTTGCAAATGAACTAGCACATGCAATATTTCAATGCATCTTTTATTGATATAGTAAATACTGTTCAGCCCTTCACTCACCAACTTGTTATGAGAAAGCAAACATTTAAGTAGGGAATGAGCCTGAGTTCTTTTAAGGAGTATTCCTAACGCTGCAATTGCAGCTGAACTTGTGAGACCTGCTGGGTTTGTAGAAGTGAATCGGAGGCTGTCTAGCACTCAGGAGATCTCACCTTCTATGTCATTCTCAGAACTTGTCTCACTGAAGCTTTTCCATCTTTCCTTAGCTCTCGACAAGAAGATTTCATAAAGTTCTGCAAGAAAGCAAAACAGAACCAACAACAAAAAAGGAAGAGGTAAGTAAGAAAAGCACCCATGCAAAACATCCAGAAAAGCACACTAAGTATTCTTGGCTTTGGTTTTGTTGCTTGGTTTGATCTTAACCACTGTGGGCAGGGGGAGAATCTATTAGATGGTTACCACCAACCACTGCAGTACCACTACATACAGTTTTATAGTGTGCACTGTATTATGCTTTCTTCTGTGGTGAACTTGCAAATTACAACAGGGAAATCATGTCTTAAATAAGTCAGATTTTTATTTTTGTGAATAGGCTGGAACACTTCCAGTTCATCAAAATCATTAGTTATGGAATAAAGCAATTCGCTTTTCCACCCCTTAAGAACGCAAAGCTACAAATTCTCAATTTTAAAAATAAAAAGATTTTTTTGGGTGGGGAGCATCATCTTAACTCTTACAAGACTAAGATGTGTTTGTAGGCAGGTTTTGAACATTGTTCCCATAATCTACGAGGCTATGATGTCTTACTGTAAAAAAAACACCTGTTCCTAAGATTGTGAAATACAGTTCTTCAAAAAGCAAATATAACCCAATTTATATTTTTTAACAAAAGTTCAAATTTTTCTTTCAAAATAACCAACTTAATTTTTGCATTAAAATATGATCTGTTAAGGCATACCAGGAGTGATATTTAATTCGTTTCCCACAGCTAGACTCCAAACCTTCCCACGTACACTGGGGGGTAATCCCTGCCACCACAGCTCTCGAACTCGTCGGGTAGCACGCCTAGGACAAGGAAGCAGGAAAAAGAGAGGAAGAGGCACATATTACACATCTTGTTTTCTAAACTCATTGGGAAGCTTACAAGCAAAGTAATTGAATTCCCAAATCAATATTCAAGCATCTCTGCTTATACTAAAGCCCCATTAAAAAAAAACCCAAAACATTAAGCTCCCAGAAAGTACATTTCATGTTGCTTTGTAATGAGCTCTCACTATATCACAGCAACAAAAACTGACTTCTTGACAAAACAAAAAGAAAAAGGAAGATAAGGTACATGGTTCCTCCGTTTCCAGAGGAGAAACAAGCCAGCCTTGCCTCATTTACACAACAGAATTTTACTTACATGCCTTCCCAATTAGGTAGTATTTCATTGACCCAAATCACCATAGCGCTAGCAATATTCTCTTCTTGCTTGAAACGCTCTCTCATTATTTTTTTCCTTTTATGTGCTTCTTTAATTTCTGTTAAGTGTAACATATTAATAATTCTGTATTAGTGTATATAAATTATTAGGTAAATAATTCAGCTATTATCAAATTATTTAGATGATGCCTGAAAGAGATCAAGGGTAGATTACAGTTGTGCATGAGCTAGCTGGTACTATTTCTGTTGATTGTAGGTGTATTTCTCAGGAATTTTTTAAATTTAAACTATCTTTAAATTATTCAAATACACAGTGATTTAGACAAGCAAAAATGTGGCTAGAAAACTCTTAGCACTCTTTTCTGCAGTACACAGAATGACTAAAAAGCAAGCACATCAGCAGCACTGTTTTTCCTGCAATGAATTTCACACCACATTCTACTAAAACCTTACTTATTACTTAGAATAACCAGCAATAATTATAGATAAAATTATTATTCAAAAGTTAAATTCTACATCCATTTTAAAATTATTCAAATTTTACTGAAAATACCACCTAGAAGGATTATGTATTTTATTTTCTGGGAAGAGGACCGAAAGGTCTGAGATAAGGCAACAAGGCTGAACAAGAGAAAAGTATTCTGCCTTCTGTTAAAAAAGGATCATTTGCAGATCCTTTGTTTTTTAATAAGGAAGAAGCACAGAGCAGTGCTATCTTGACATCACTAAGAACCACTGTGAAATTGCAAGGCATTTTCTATTTATGGATGCATTAGACACATCAACAGAGTAAACGTGCCATCCCTGGTAAACTGATACAGCTGACCAGCTTCATTAAGTTTTTACTGAAGCTTTGTGTGCAGCAGTAGTCAATTTAATGAATACCAGGGCACACATACTAAAACACTACACATGGCTGACCCTCCAAAGATACAGTTAGAGAAAATGGACCTCAGATCACACCTTACAAGATGCACGCCACAAAAGGAAGAGTAAAATGAGTTCTCAAATGCCTTGGATTTCTTACCACATCTTTGAGAGTAAGCTGCCACAGATCCATAGAGGCTCAATCAGTTCAGAAGTTTCTATCTCTGACAACAGCCCAAGTAGAACATGCAGCACAGGTTCTTAAAATAGCTTATTCCCTGAACACTAAGCATGAGACTACAGAAGTTCTTTCAACAACTATTCATAGATTGACACAGTACCAGACACTACAGATATGTTTAACTTAAAAAACAGATCTAGTGGGAGTAGGGAGGTTCACACAGGTAAAGCTGGTTGGAAAAAAACCCTTAAGTTTTCACCTGCCTTCACATTGAAATTGATCTCAAATTCCTGTAAAAACCAGATCTTTAAGCAGTCTGCTTTATACTTTGGCTCTCAGTGGCAACTGCAGCAACACAGCTTGAAAAAAAAGAGTCTGAGTACCCAGAAAGTTTCCAGCTGATCACATTAGACAAGTAATTTTAAAAAAAAAATCAACAAGTTTCTACTTAAAAATTAAAGAAAAGGTTAAACTAACTTCTGAACCTTGATAATTGAGTTCTGTTTTCAACTGCATGCACATATGTACCAGAGAATACCCTAGATATTAAACAAGGTTGTTACTGTACCTACTAGCCTACAAGCCAGGAATTACTTTATCTTTGCTGCACAGTTAAAAAGAATTATGGGGATTATTGGCAGTTAACATACCTCGCTTTTTTGCCTCTGCCACCATCTCATCATATTCTTGCCGGTGACGTAAAGCCTCCTCCACTGATTTGGCAGGAAGATTTCTGAAAACAAGTTGTTCCTGAATTCAATACATACAAATGACATTCTGAACTATTTCAAAACAGGTTTTAATTTGGCTTCTCTCTAAGGTGAGCTCTGGGGTTGTCACACTGCCAGTGTTTCAGTAACAGCAGTAGAGGACTTACTGATTCAGAACTACCAGATGTTTACAGCTTCTGTTCATTGGTCCTCTTACAGATTCCCCCAAAGCTGGGTTATTAGATTTGTTGAACATCTGGAATGATGCTCAAATGACGTTTGCGTAAAGTGACAAAAGAGAAATACTGATATTCCATATAAAGTTGTTTATTCCAATGCATTTCTGCACATGCATATTTTAATCATTAAATATACCTGCATATCGATACTCCATTTGTTTGTATGAACTCTATGATGATGTGTTTTCTATAAAAGGTAAAGGTTTTTATTCATTATAGTTAGCCCTTTAAAACTCCCACAAGAGAAGATAGGTTTACCAAAGGAAGAAAGGCTAGATCCTCATTTATGTCTGAGCTAAAGCTAAGGAAGCTTGCTATAGAACCACAAGTTCACCAGCCTAAAAAGGGTTTGGTTTTGGCTGCGTAATGATCCCCTAATTGCCAAACACACACTTCCTTTTGATGGAGCAGACTCATTCCAAAACAAATCAGAACACAATGTTTGTCCTTAGTGTCTTACCCAATCTCTAGTCTACTTTGGTTCAAAATAAACAGAAGACAATTTTTTCATTTTAATATGCACCAAAAAAAAGTTTTTCATCTCCTCTTATACAAGGAGAAAAGATCACTTTAATAACATTTCCAATGGAAGTGAGAGTGGAATGTATTTTCAAGGATGAGATTGTGGCAACACAACTCTTAACACACACTTGGATGGCACTCCAATTTGAAACAAGTGGAAGTGTCATTTGTAGAAACAAACCTGTTTGTTTGTGAATTGTGATATTTTGAAAGTACAGAAAAGCATCAGCCAACCAGTCACCGCATATCTTACTCTCCACCATATGGTAAAAGAAATAATGCTTTTACAAAAAAAGAGTCATAGCAATCCGTACCTCCATTCAGGATATTTCTGTCTTAGCACTGAATAAGCATATATACCACTAGAGAGAATACTGAAGGAAACAGTGTGTCCTATTTTCCATTTCCTAATTGGAACCGATTAGAGCAAACATTTAAAAGTGCCATCACAAGCTTTCTCAAGGTGCAGCTGGAAAGCTTTGCTCCATTTGTTTTCCTCACAGCATGTGCTCCTACTCAGCAGGTCCTTCTCTTTCCTTCAAATTGCTGAAGACTGAAGATATATAGCTGAAAATACTGACCAATTTATTACCCATTTTTCATTACTATTCTTAGTTGTACTTAATGCAGTTTTTGGTGCATCTTCATCTGCTGTTTCCTTGCCTTCAGCTGCAGTTTTAATGAGCCGTGAAAACATAACTGGAACAGGGGCAAGGAACAGTTTCAGTGAACACTATCATCTCTGTACCAACAAAGCATTTCACTGTAGTTGGCAGATACAAAATAAGCATTCAGCATTTGCAGCAGGAAGGTTATTTCTTGTGTTTCAAAGGCAATTCTTCCCACTCCTGCTGTTACTTACCTAATACTTGTTCTTTTTTCACTTTTTAAAAAAAACCCTCTTCTGATAAACCAAGTCCAGGCTTGCTGAAGTGACAACTGCCACTGTTAAGTCTTCCCAACTGGTATAGGAAATTGTTTCCAGAATGGGGGAAGGAGAAGGGAGTGTGCACTGAGATGGCAGTGAAGAAATTGATAAAAAAAGTCCTCAGGAATATTCCCGATTAAGGATGCCCACAGCACAGGCAGCTGTGATATACAGTAGATAACAGACTGTTCGCCCCATCACAGTGAGAAAGAATTTCTCGTATAGACTATCATATACTTAAAGTTTCTTCTGGAGCTATTTGTTAGGCTATTATCCGGAATGGAATAATCCAATGATAATTTCACGTAAGACTTGTGAAGTTTATCTCATCAGAAGCATATCTAACAAATTCAGTCATCATCAGTTCCACAGCAGAATCATACTTACGCTGGTCGATCCTCCAGAATCAAAGCAGTAGTTGAAAGTGGTTCAAACTCAATATTTTTACGTCTTGCTGATGGGGGTGGAGGTTTATACATTCTTCCTGTCCGTGCCTCATATTCCTAAACAACATTATCAATAGAAATGAAGTTTCAACTTTCAGCTTCACTGCTCATTAGTAAGCATATTATTACTCATTGAACACTTATTTAATAACGTTAAAATATATAACATTAAATAATTTAAGACAGCAAGAAGCTAACATTACAAGCTGAAATTGTTTATAGAAAGACAGTGCAGCTTTCCAAAACTGCTAAGTAAAGATGAATGAGAAAGCAGTTTCTTGTATCAACTTAATCTTTGATTTATTCTAGTTCAATAGTACTACTGAGCATCCAAGATCAGTTAGTTAGGAAAACTGCATAATCTTCCCAAACTAATTAGTGCACAAGTAATATGTGAAGTTGACCAAAAAAACCAAAAAAACAACCACAAAACACCACCACCAACAAAAAACACTAACAAGAATGTGTGTCTTCTCATTTCTTCCCTTTTGATTCTAGCCACCCTTAAGATCTGGTACTTCTCACGTTTCTGAAGCCTTTAGCAAGACCAAACCCACGTTATTCAGAACTACCTACACTATACTAGTTATGATAAATATTGTTATATTGTCACTGAGTCTGTTTCATATAATTTCTTTCTCGGAGGTTAAAACACGCGATCTACTTAGAAAGAAGTATTTACCAGCCTTTAATACAAAGAAGATTCAGAGGAAGAAAGAATCCCATTCCTTTTTCCACAAGAGCAACTCAAAACAGAAATATGAAGCTGTCTTAGGAAAAAGGCTAGACAGAGCCAGATGAAAACTTCAGATCTCACATTCCCTCTTTTTTAGCCTCTGTAAATAAAAAACTTACTGCCAAGTTACCGGGAAACCCATTCCTATGATCCAGCAAATCTTAAAAGGTTATCTGTGAGAAGACTTTCAACTTATTCCCAAACCAAGTTAGCTTGTGGGTTCACACTCTGCTTAGGCATGAAGGCTAAATACTAGTTTCTCTGCAAGTCTTCCATATGCTGGAATTCAAACATAAAATATTAAGAGCTGAGAAAAAAAAAAATCATCTTTTTAAGAGAACAAATTCAAGGTACTTTAGTAATACTTTCACAGATCACACAGCTCTCTTCTTAAGCAGACCCAAGTGAGCTCTAACTTGTACAAGCTTTTTTTTTTAATCTAAAGACAGTTTGTTCTTGTACATGTTGCTTTAATAATTGTGTAAGTAAATTCAATCTCAGATTAACCAAATATCTTATGTTTAAGTCACCACAAATAAAAAATTGATCAGTTACTAATTAGGTGATGTCTCTTTCAAATGAAAAGTAACAGTCTTCTCTAGAAACTGCTCCCAAATGAATCTCACACCTAATACACAGCTTCTTGTACACATTAGTTCTCACAGGGAGAAGAAACAGAGGGCTTTACACATTCAGTGTTCATTGACAGCATTATAGAAACAGAACTCACAACTTTAAAGCTATTATATAGCTTGGGAGGGCAGCACACAGTTGAAGTCCACAAAGTTAAATGGGAAAAGACCTCAAAGACCTCTTAGAAATGCAACAATGGTTCAGATTTCCAGAGAAGGCACAAAGGGTCTGCCCAACAGCAAGGTGGCTTAAAGCTTTCTGCTCCACAGCCTCCTTACCCTACCCATTTTAATGATCTCTAACAAAATTTCTGTTCTTCCCTATTGGGCATAATACATGAAATGATGCGAAAAGTATAACCTCAATGATGTCGTGTTAATCTCATCTCAAAAGGAAGTTATCACAGAACCACTGAGGTTGGAAGGGACCTCTGGAGATGTAGTCCAGCCTCCCTGCTCAAAGCAAGGTCAACTACAGCAGGTTGCGCAGTGCCTTGTTCAGCCAGATTTCTAATATCACCAAGGATGGAGACTCCGCGCCTGCTTAGACAGAGGCTATGGCATCCGGTATTCCCAACTGGTTTCCCATGAAAGTACTAACCAGGGCCAACCTGTTATCTTCAGAGATCAGACGTGTTCAGTGTAAGGCCATATGCATTATATGCCGCTATACTTTTCAGATACTAAGCAGTTACCTGGACTTCTTGCCCTTTTCATTTTCTAGTTTGTCGGAGTCAGAACGATAGTTTAACTGATGAGAAAAAGTGATTGCACCTCCATGGAACAAGCCAAAGAATAGTTTTGGAAACCCTTCAGAATCTTTTGAAGTAGTTTCCACCCCGCTCTCCCCGCCAAGTCTTCATCTCTCCGCCCCTTAACCACTGTATCACTCTGCCCCACAACAGCGTACCAAATAACTCTATTTGTTAGCACCCTGGAAAGACAGGCACAAACCTAGAGCAACCACCCTACTCTTTCAACTAGAGGAGAAGCTCTGTTGCTTTTTTGTCTCCATAAAAGAGCCCAAATATGCACCTTAAAAAGAAAACATAGCAACTGTTTGCTATCATCATTTATACATACATTCACACTAAAACCATAATTCTTTGTAAACACAATGACTTAAAAGTTACTAGCCAACCGTTCTTAAATACAACTTAGTTCTAAATATTTCTAAGTCTCTGGCCAAGAACAGTGGTTATACAGATTTCCTAGAACAAATTCCTCTCCTGAAGGGTAATTCCCAATATCACTTTTGATTGAAAATGATATGTACCCAACATCATTCAGCACATTCAAACAAGTTTTAAGTTTTGTTGTAATCCACACAAGCCTGAGGAAAATCAGAAAACTAACACTCACTGTATGAAGGAATATACATATTTTTAAAACTAAAATTATTTAATTCCGCCTAGAACCATGGTGACATTACAGGCACTCCTGCCATGCATTATAACCTCAGGCTACCCCAGCATATTCTTAAAATCGGAATGCATCTCGTGATAGCACCCAGAGGTCAGCATCCAGGCTGCAGTACAGTAGCAATGCCATCCCTCATATTCTTGGCAGAAGTTCTGATTTACTTTTGCACTTTCCAGTATTTTGTAACAGAAGCCACAAAAATTAAGTTTTAGTAGTCAGAGATGAGGAAGCTCAAACAGTACCAACCTTTTCAACACTCCTACATACCTCATATGTATGCAGGTTAAATAGAAAAAGCATTGCAAGACGGGCATTAGAAATGAAGTCGCTCTCACCTTTTTATTACAAGAAACGCATCTGAATGGTGCTAGTGCTTCTGGCTATCATACATGCTAAGAACAGATACACTATTTCCAAAGCAACAGAGAAAGAAAACAACAACAACAACCTTCAACAGGGATTTTCCACAAACGGCAGAACTCATCACCCAACTGTGCTTTTGGAAGTACACTTTACGAACAGTTGGTTTTTGCAAGAAAAGAACACATGCGGAGAGAGGGCAAACATGCAGAGAGGGAAAATGGTAAGCGTTACTAGAAAGAGTCAAAGCAGAGACCAAAATAGTTTCAGGCTCAAGCTGTCATGACTGCACATTCCCCAAGGTGAAATATACTCCAAAGTATCCAAACTTCCCAATGTAAGACGCTTCTTCCTCAAGAAGCCTGTGCTCCAGAAAACTTATTTGAAGATTAGATCCCAGACCCATCAGACATGCATGTAACTCACTAGTTTGTGCAAATAAAATATCCATTTTTTCTGGAATATTTTGTATGACTAGATGTAAAGAATCCAATAGCCTTCACCATGCATTCAGTGCAGAATCCAAAATTCTTGGCAAAGGATAAAAAGCTTGAGCTGACATGGAATTTAACTACAAAAGAGGTGAGCTAATACTCTTCCATAACAAGCTAAAAAATACAATTTAAAGTCAAATGTCTTGCCAAATGCTTAACATGCAGGGCATATGCCAGAGAATAGAACAATTGACAGCTAAGATTCAAGACTACGTAAGACCTGTTTATGTTAAAAAAAAAAATAATTTTGGAAGCATCACATGTATAGTTTCAGTAGCTTAGGGAATGTCGTTAAAAAATTTGCTGTTGCAGCATATCTGGTATTTATTGGAAGTTAGGGAACACTTCAAAATCCCAAAATAAAGAAAAACAAAACTCAGCTTTAATAGAAACTGAGAAGAGTTACCTCCTTATTAAGGCTGGAACTGCAGCCTCTCATCTACCACCAATAATTAACCTGTTAAAAGGCTAAAAGCACGTTTTTCCTGAAGAACGCTGTGACAATATATTTAAGAGCACTTCGACATGTGGAGGGACTTGTATTTCCAGTATTTGTTCCAACAGAAATACAGATAAGCCTATTAACCTACAGACAGGTAACACAAATGGGGCTGGGAAAATAGCCTTTTGCTTATAAATTGCCTTGTGCTTAAGAAGAAATTGTATCTTCTTTATAAAAAAAGGCAAAAAAACCAACCACACAAAAAAAACCACCACACCAAAAAAGTCCCCTGATGTTTTATGCAAAAGAAAAATAATAAACCTGCAGAGGTCTTTACTGCCTGCACCTTTTTTGATACCTACATGGAAGACATACAAAGCTGAAGTTTCTTTCATCCTTCCTCAGAAGAGCCACGTGTAACAGCTAGACCATTCAGAGCTATTTTAGGTATCTCTAAGCACTACTGCATTGTGTAACATACATGTAATTGCCCATAGCTGCTACTTCCAGCATCTAAGCAAACTACCTTATAGAAAGGAAAACCAGCTGCATTGCAGCATTCCAAAAGCATTAGTTGACCTTACGTAGGGTGTGCTTGTGGGGATAAAGTATTTAACTGAGCATGCACATAACGATTCCATTTTAGAAGACAAACTTGCATCTACAGTGCCCAAATTGTAGAACTTTAATGGAATAAATACTGACCATTGAAATTTAACATGCATCTCACTGGGATAGGTTTTGATCTATCTAGGATCCAACAACAAAAGTTGAACTCCGGAAATGAGCGATAAAAGCCTTGGATTACAAGGATTGTGAAAGTCCTCACAGTCCCGAAAGTACCAATTATACAGATTAAGCACCACAGATGCAATTATGTTTTATGTATGCTGGAGGAGAACGCAACTTGATAGGCAACACTGAATTAACTTTCACCATCTTAAGGACTGCCTTTATTTGAAGTAGATGTCAAGGCATACTAATACTCCAATTAAACAGAGCATGCACCCTCTGTATGACAGTATCTTTTACAATGCTTTACTCCCCCAGAATTCTAAGCCTGATACTGAAACAGGTTTTGTTCAATCAGTCATGACTGCTGTTGAGGAAACAATGGGGATATTCTGCAAGTGGTTTTAAACCTCTCTTCCCTCTACACACACATGCAACTCTGTGGAACAGATGGGCCTCTAAAAACATCTATATGATTATTTTCACAATGTTGTACAGCTAACTAGAAATATCATTAGAAAAATTATTCCCCTTCATTTCAAGCAGAGTTGATCATCCAAGAAAGGAAGCCTTAATAGAATCTCTTTAGGAGGGCACCCATCTACATCACTTTAATAAAAGTAACAGAAAATTTGTTTAAGAACTTCTGCTAATGCATAAGGATTCCCTTTTATGTTGTCATATGTCTCCCCTCCAGGTTAAATGTTAAAATTGCTGAGCTAGAACTGTTTGCAAGGTGATTGAAGACAAAAATGTGCTTACAGCAAGAGTAGATGTCACTGAAAAATTCTGAGTCATAAACTAGACATTTTCCCAGAACTAAGAATGGCAGATGCTATCAGGACAGACAGAACAGTACATTCTTCCCTAACCTGCAGGCAATATAGGAAGAATCTATATTGAAGGAGGGAAAATTTCTAATCTACACATAGTACAGGAGAACAACCAAACAGACATGAAGAGTTTCTAGGTCAACCTTCCAAAGTAATGCCGTCCACCTTCAATTGTTCATTTACTTTATTTTTTCCCCTCAATTGGACAAGTTGCATCAAGTTTCATCTTTTGTTGTTCATGAAAAAAAAGCACAAAGCCAGAGGCTTCTGAACCCAATAATGAAGAGCTGAGAGTGGCTAGACCACGTAACGTGAACGGCAGGCAGCACAGACTAGCTAGCAGTTACGTTACTGCTCTGTTTCACAAAGCCAGAGAAAGAGACCCACAGAACTGAAAAGTTAACTTGTACCAGTCCTGTTTAACACAGGGTGTGAGACTACATAAGAAGTTTTCAAAGTAACAGGCATGTGCGTTGTACCAATTTCAGAAGGATACCAGTCAGAGCAAGTAGAAGACATAATGTATAGCAAAAGTTTCAATAGCTACCCTTTTCTAGGTTTCCAGTTTCATATTAGAAATCGTGATTAAAAGCATATGGAGTTCTCAAGTGCCACTGTTAATAGCTTGTGTGACTTAGTGGCAAGGGAAAAAACAAAAAAGCTTCTAGGATATCAATTTTCAAAGCTAATACAAGGTGTTCAAAAATATTACAAATTAAGCCTTTTAACAACTGCCACCATTATTGAAGGAAGCACAAACATAGAAAGTAAATTACTGTCAAGCTCTATTCCCTGCTATTCAAGAACATGCAATATAAACGATAATAAACAATAATACTCTACCACTTTAAGTTGTTAGTGAGATTCATGTGTGAAGTTAATTTATTTCTTTATTTTACTAATGGTATCTAATGAGTTGATGGTTAGTGCCATAAAATATTCATGCTATTGTGAAAATGTGATGTTTGTTCTATTTTAATGAGTGCTACATAGTCCCATGCATGGCATTGAATACAACTAGAAAGAATATATATTAAATGTCATACCCCTGTGTTTAATAGACTGAGAGTAGATATTGACGCAAGACTGCCAGAACTGTCATCCTAATGAGAAAAAACAGAAGCAAAACCTTAGTGAATAAATGAAGGAAAAGACCATTACAATATAGCAACATGCAAGCCAAAATTTAAATTCACATGTAGAGTATTAATACTCTGTGTTTGAAGAAACGTGGCTGTTCCTCCTTCTTCTCCAGGCCTCCAAACATAAAAAAAACACATAAAAAGACTTCCCACTTGTGCAAGATGTGCACTTTTTTTTCCTGTTTTAATTGATGTTTCATATTTTCTATGATAAGCACCTTTGCCCGAAGGGAGATCTTTTTCCATGGCACTTCGCAGGTGTGAGACAAAAGGTGTTCCCTGATACACCGTCTCTCCCTAGACCACATCACCCATAAAAGTTACACTTCCACTAGCCTTTGTGGACTTCCACTAGCCTTGGAAGATAAGCTGTTAAAAAGGAAAGAACAAAAGACTGTCTATAGGCTGACACAAGAGAACAGAAACTGTTTGCTCTGAAAATGGATCTTGAAGACCTTGCCTTCATTCAGCTCCTGTTAGATTGCGTCTCACACCTATAAACTAGTTAGCTTTAAAGCTTAAAAGGAATATTCGAGAAAGGGAAAAGAAACATAACTGGACTTGGATAAGCATTTGGCAAGGAACAAAATACGAGGGTAACTTTCAAACTGAACTTTCACATTAAGAGTTTGGGTTTTTGTATTTAACATGAGAGGGCAAAAAATACCACTAAATCACACAGTGACTTAGAGCAGGCCTTTAAGTCCCTCACCTTGCCCCCTCCCCTCTTATGTTATAATTAGTATTTCTAAATTGAAAGCTCCAACGTGTACTGCATCTCAACCTCACTGGTGAGCTGATGAGAACTAAGATACATTTGTAAGGCTTTGAGGGAAAAAAAATCACTTAAATTAAAAGTAAGATTCTAAGCAGCGATCTGAACCCCCTCACGCCCCATTGCAGCAAGGCAACCAGGCAAAAGCACGCCCGACTGCAGGAGCCCCTGTACGACCACAGCTCGTCAGGTTTCCATTTCAAAGTCAAGGCTGGTTTTCTAATGGAAGAGCCACGCTTAAAGACAGGGCAGGGGGTGGGGTGGGGAGACACAGCCATTGCTCTTAAGCATTGGATTACAGCACCTGGAAGAAGGAAAATAAGCTTTTTATCATACCTTCAACGTTATTTCTGAACTTATCTGTAGTGTTCTTGTACCATGCATACCTCACACTAATAAAAAGCATTTTAAAGGCTTCCTTCTCCCTTGCCATACTATTTTCTCCTTTCCAGTACTGAAGCACCATGCCAGTCTCAGAAAGGTTAAGGCTTATATAAGTAATAAAAAAAAAAAATCCAAACAAAAAAACCAAACCACACTTTGAACAAAAGTCACAGCATCTTTACCACCTGAATCTTTTTGCTAAATCCTGTCCTTCTGGAATTTGATACAGCCTGCCTAGATGATGATTTTGCTATCGCAGCACCTCAAGCTCACCAGAGTAAATCTGCTTAACCTGCAAAAGCTCACTTCTTAAGAGAAGAAAAAAACAATTATTTTTATCTGTGCCACCCTCTGCTAAAGAAATTCAGAGGCTTCCCATCAAAAAGAGAATCCAGAAGACCAAAAATTTAAAAAAAAAAAATAGCGTCCCACCAAGGTAAACGTAGTTCTATCATTTTTATATCTCAAGATTGTTTCTATAGTCTTTGTTTCCCCAAAACCCATCAGCTTCCAAGCACAGAAATGAAAATACATACAATGCTTATGTTTTCTTTTTCAAACTTTAGGAAGAGAAAGTTTGCTTCAATACTCTTCAGAGTTTACCTCAAAGACTTTGCTTTTTTTTTTTTTTTTAAAAAAAAAAGCAATCAGAAGAATTCACATCAGCAGAGTCATCACCTCTGCGGCATTTCAAAATGCCAGTCGCATGCTCACTGTGGAGTACTCCCCCGAAGATGCATTTGTGCCACCAACATAGCACTGACATCATGAGAAGTTCTCCTTGACAAGTTTTCCTTGTCAAAGCAGTGGGTAAGCGCTGGGAGTAGGAGCTGAACCGTGTTTTACAACCTTTATGCAAACAAAAGGAGAGGCGTTTGTCTCCCTGAGGTCCTACCAGTTTCATTACCATTGTACTGACAAGACAATAATTGCAAAAGTCTAAAACGGTGGGGAGTGTCTTTGAAAGACTTCAACACAACGCTTTGTTTTACCACTAGCGTAGCATTTTACTGACTACCTGTGCGACTCTGGAAACATGACGGACATTTCTTGAGAACCTGACTGCTACAGGGTCTACAAAGAAAACCGTCACAGCCTTCTCACTGCTGCAAGCAGACAAATTGTTATTCGGGCGTTACATGTTCCTTGCAAGACCTAATATCCCCATTTATCCTCTGTCCTGGTTTCCAGGCAGTTTGTTACCAATGTTTTTCGACCTATATCTGCTAAACAGGCATGAGTCTCGCCTTTCTCTTCTCTCCAGCAGTAGTGCAAGACCAGCCAATGTGACCTCTTATCTAGATAACTATCTGCTTAAGAACCACTCCTATGAAAAGGCATCTAGCACTGTACATACCTTTTGTATGTACAGAGTTGTACATACAAAATGTACTTCTTTCCGACACTTTCAAATCCTTAGATTTGTTGACAAACGTGCCATATACACTTTTTAACCATTAGGAGCTTCCTGCATTGTTAAATTGAAACAACAAAGATGGGAGAGAAGAGTTAACATTTCAAGTTAGAAGGTCTGAGTCATATGAAAACCGATTCAAAATGCATCTGTTCCTCCGAAGAGAAGCCTCTGACAACTCTGGTCCCTGGGAGACCATGGGAGTTGTGCTGATCCAGTGAATGCAATTTCTCCATTAGATTTCAGACTGGAGATAACGACATCAGAAAAATATGCAAGTGAAGACACTATTTTTCAGCTCTCAAGTACAGTATTTTACTCCCTCCCCCCCCGAACAATTTCAGAGCCACCCAAAAATAATATTTTCAGAGGTTAGCTGTAGGACAGTGACCCAAAATCAGAGTTAGTATTTAACGGACTGTCCAAACTAATACCTTCCATTTTGTACAAAACGTGGTAACTTTTGGAAAGGATGGCTTTAATTCACTTCTGAATAAGCAATCATTTCTAAATCACTGCAACCTTTTCATGGTGTGTCAGATTTAAATAGAAAAGCAGCTTCCCCCATCTTATTTAAGGCTGTCACTGACAGTATTTTGTTAAAACTGCTGATAAAGTGAATTTAGTGTATGTTTTATTTTTCTTTATCTTGCAATATGTATTTCCGTATTTTGAGTTTACTTTAATTAGGGCGTATTAGGAAAAAATCACCACGCTGCTTTAAACAAATTAATAAAAAGTATTCAAGGCTGCTTTAATAAAAAGAGCTAAATTTAATGGCTTGATATTCAGAACCATTACAGATTAAAAGCTCTTTATTTCAGTAAATGAAACTGAGCCTGCATTTTTAAACAGAACTTGCGCTTCAGACAATACGCACCAAAATGTTACAGATCAGCCCACAAGTCAGTTTCTGTTTTAAATGCTTCTATATTAAAATATTTCAGCAGTCTAATTTAAAGCAGATTTCTGTACAGACTGAAAAGAATTTACTAGACTAATCATTAATGACCACATACTTCTTCTAATAGCCAGTTTTATTAGCTGCAGCTCAGGAAAAAAGGCACGCTTCCTGAAACCATCAAACGCATTTGACATTTGCAATCCTAAAGAGTTGCTGTCTTCCCTTTTTAAAAAACAGTGAAGGAAGGAAGCCCAGAGGAGGGAGATGTCCAGCAAAAGAGTTGGCCTCAATCACATCCTGCTTGGGCAGCTCTAAATCCAAGGAGAGCCGAGCCTGCCAGCAGCTGCGAGCAGGGAGATGCGGCTGCCAAGAGCTTTCAAGCTCTGCCCCAGTTGGAGCCAGAGCATCTCGCCCAAAGCATTGCTGATGGCAGCACAGCTGCAGGGGACTCCACCATCTCCCCAGCCCAGCAAGCCCTGCAGGTTCGCTTTTCGACAACAGTATTTGTCGTCTTCTACATACGCTAAGAAACTTGCAAAGATATTATTTACAGTAATGTTCATTAGACAGTCTCTGAAGGCAGAGCTGGCTAGCATCATTGTCTGAAAAATGTCTGAAACAGTATCCCTAATTAAGTTTCCAGATTTTCTTGGAAGTTATTCAACATATTAGAATCACTACCTGGCTTCTCTGCAGAGGCATATATAGCAATGTCCAGTTGATGAACAGTTACTGAGAGACACAAGCATTCATTTAAATGTAGTTATCAGTTTACTACATCATCCTTAGCAAAACACAGATAACAAAGGAGGCTTCCCATCAGCCAGGATGGAAACGGGGCATGTGAGCTCTACCATCCTTTTGACTATAAATCTACAATGATGCAATTTTTTTCTTGTTTTATTAATAGGAAAGTCCTTTAACCTTCACGATATTGCCATAAACCTTTGATGTAAGTATGACCCTTAACCAAAAGGCTTCCTCCTTCTATTAATTACAAAGCTTTTCCTGTTGCGAGTTATTTTTTTCTGCAAAAGGACTTCTCAAAATTCCATCCATCATCTGAAGGATGCTGACTCATTAACGAGTTTCCTTAACCAAGGGTTTATTTGCACCCTCCCAAAGCTGGCCACTGGCATCAGTAGAGGCACAGAACTTTGCGTTCAACCATGGAGAATACCATAGCTGTTCAGGAATGGCATGATTGTTGCTAATAAACTACCCTAAACTCCCTCACAGGCAGCTTGCCTACAGCTTAATCCCATTCTACTTGCATAGTCTTACACCTAGAAGCTCATTTTACAAAAGCTGGTAAACAGCGAACAGCCATTGTTCTGACCACAGATGGCTTAAAAAAAAAAAAAAGGGGGGGGGTGGAATTCAGGTTTTATATTTCAGATCACACTGGATCCCTTGACTTCAATTTAGAAAGTCAATGTGGAAGTTCATAGAGACACTCCGCGTAGGACATGAAGTGTTCTGCCAGGTTCACAGAATTACTTGTGAACAGAACATATTAAGCTTTAACCATATTTCTGTCAGCTTCTTAAAGGCCCCAGAACTGCATTCTTGCCTACATTCATTTCACTCACATCTCCTGCATAGTGAAGAATTTAGTCCAGGGACTTCAGTCAGCCATGCAAAAGTGAAGATACTATTTTCCACTGATCTTCAATAACCAAGCCTGCCTATATTCATTCTTACCCATCGCCAGCTTGGCAAATTTGAACACTTTTGAGAAAAGAAACCATTGGCTTTTCTTCAAAGGCATATGCACAAGGAGCAATATTGGAAATTTTAAACACACATGCAAGACATCTGACATATATTAAATATGGGAGACATTAGGGTCACCTCTCAATTTAAGAAACAAATTTTCTCAGGTATTATAGATCTAACTGTGCAGAGTATAGCATCAGTCTGGATCCCCCTTTGATAAAGCATCATGAGCTTAGATATACAGTTATCTAAAGACCACACTTTATCTAAATTAGAAGCTAAAAATATTAGCTATTACTGACACATTACTCAAGATTATGTAAATCCGATACTGACCCTAATCTGGCAACCATAACAACACAAACCACATGACTAGTGGCTAGGACCAATTCAATCACGTTTAAAGACAATACATTACTTTAATATATTTGCTCTTCTGCCACTTCGGAGAAGTTAAGAAAATGGGAACATTACAGTTTAAAAGAGTCACTAAGGGACAAGAGAAAATAAGACTATTTCTGCAGATTATGACTTGGTCTCCAGAACAAACATCTTCATTACTAGAAAACGGGAAGCAGATGACTGGTAGCATTGTGCAAACCCTCTGTTTCTCAGGATGCAAGAGACATCTGGATTTTTACCACAGTATTTTCATAGCACAAGGCCAACAGCATTCATCTGCAAGTAAACTAAGAACACTTGCCTTCTCCCACCCAAAAAGGGGAAACCATTTAAATAAGGAAAATCATATTTGAAAATGTTGAAAAAGCATTAAGTTTACTTCACAGTACATCAGAATTATTTGGGTTGGAACGGGCCTTTAAAGGTCACCTAGTCCAACCCCCAAGGATTGCACTTTAGGTAATCTCATCATTTTCCTGCAACATTTTATTGTATGACAAGTGCCATTACATTGAAGCCCTTCAAAAAGAACCTCTCACTTTTCACTTCAGTTGCTCCCAAAAGGCCCTCTTCACCATGAAGCTCTTTCTAGAAGATGGCTGAACACTACTCCATTCACAGCCATTTGCACCTGCCAAACACATCAGCTTATGTGGAATTTAAGAAAGACGACAGAGAAAACGGCTCTCAAGAGATTCAAGTTACTGTTTTCACCAACACAAGGGGCGTTCACATTTCTTACGTCAATAAATCTTTCAAATTTAGGATCTCACGTTAACATCAAGTCAATGATATATTACCAATTGCTCATCTTTAAAGACTATACATTTTATTATTATTTTAACAAAGTAAAGACAGACTCCACAGGAATGAGTATATGGAAGTGCAGCTTTGTATGAGAGGAAGGAAATCAGAATTACCTTTCTGTAGTACCCCAGTAACTCCAAAACAAGTTCAACATACAGTACTATTTTGAAACAAAAACACCTTGAGTGAGATTAAAAATCCAAATGAAACAAGATCACACGTTTCAGAATTCTAAGCAATTTGTCACAAGTTACTCAGATAGTAAGTCTTCCAAGGCAAGGACTACTATGGAAAGATGAGTTAAATAACAACCACAAAAAATATTTTAAAAAAAATCAGTTTTGTAACACCAGAATATCCAAGAATGCTTTAAGAGGATAAATTTATTAGATTCATATCTAGTTTGAAGAAAAACTGAATATACAAGTATGACTACAGTTTTATTGCACAAAACAGGCAAAAGTAACTCAGAACTAAACTTCATAAAAGGAAGCCTAGAATACTTCACAATCACTTAACCATTAAAAAAAATGTAGCATATCACGTTAAATAAGGCAAAGTTTTACAGGAAATTAATACAATTTCTGATGTTTTGACCAAAACAGCTTAAATGCTTTTTGAATAAGTATTACTGTATAAGCACTGAGATGTACTGAAGAACGTACTAGCTAATCATAAAACTCAAACTCCTCAGTAACTACTGTCCTTCAGACAAAGTCCCAAAAGAGTCTTCCCAGAGCACTCTATGGCTGTGTAGTAACAACGTGGAGATAACGGCAGAGCACTGCAATACCTATGCATTAATTTCTACAAGTTTTGTACCTACAGTTGTGTGATATTTACTCACCTGCTGAATAATTTTGGAATCTTTTGGAAGGTTTTCCCTGGGTGGGACTTTTCCAAACAACTTCCAACCAGGAGCGCTTTGGACAGCAGGTTTGAGTTCCTTTGTCCTTTTAGTGAAAAAGTTTCTGAAAAGAGAGGAGGGTTTTCTTTTTGTTTATTGTAAGCATATAAATAAGTGATATTTGTACTCACATTTCTTTAAACCAAGTTCACCACTGTAGAGGTTTATGGCTCAGCAAATGCAGCGTGCTACCTTAGCTTTCTCTTATGCTCTAAAATAAGTAACTTGAAGTGGAACAGCTTTCATTACAGGTGCTTTGATGCTAATATATTTGTACTTAACAATTTTACCTCTGAATTCTAAGCTACTTTATGCAACATCAGATCTGTTTCAGTAATACGGGACACTTTCTTAAACGTAAGTTAGCAGCATGCAACAGCTCTCAGACTTTTGTTTGGGATTTGGTTTAGTGTATCTTATGGAGCTATTTGGAGACTGAAAACAGCTGGAAATCACTGTGTAACTTACAGATTTAAAAAAAGAAGTGGTGAACTATTACTTCTACTAACACTTTCTGCAATCTTCACACCTTCAACTTTCATAACATGGACTAGAAAACCGCAGAGCATGCACACAGCTTCAGTTTAGCGGGTAACCTTTGCCAGTGCCTAAAGCAATTACACTCAAACAGGCAGCTGACTGCATCCCGCCTGGATGCGTTCCTGTCCAGCTTGCTCTAGGTGAGCCTGCTTTGGCAGAAGGGTTGGACTAGATGATCTCCAAAGGTCCCTTCCAACCCCGACAATTCTGTGGTTCAATTACTTCTTAGAAAGGCAACAATCACAAGGTCATACTAGCAACCATTTGTCTAGATACATGGCTGTACTATTTGACTCTGATCACAAGCTCCCACAGAGCGTTAGGTACGAGTGCTTTGAAATTGAAAGTGCATTTATTTTGAGTATTGGAAAGTTACTTTCCAGAAACTTATAACACAAAGGGATTAAAAGTTCATAGTCTAAGGTTACTTCTCAGGATGCTTAAAAGTTGACCTCTGAGCAAACATAATACGGAGCACTTTTATTGGAAGATGTTTTTGTGCAGTGCTAACTAGCTAACTTTGTACTTTCACACTGTTCCTCTGGAAAGAGATCCCCAGATTTATTCTTTACCTAAAGCATTTGCTATATTTTAAAACACATTTCCTTCTCAAACTGAAAGCATTCCCATTTTTGCACAGGGAATAGTCTCTTGGCTTTGCCCAGACAGAAGTAGTGTGCTTCAACAACTGCAATCCCTCTGAAAAGTACACAGTTGCTCTTAAATTCCAGAGCTGTCAGGGTTTCTGACCATGCAGCACAGTTTTACAATTAGGAACTGTTAGTGTTTGTAAGACATTGTATAGCTTTCAAATACAAACTATCTTTTCAGTTCCCAGAATGTTTTTGTTATTTGGGAAACAAGGAAACGCCTGTCACAAAAATCCCTTCTGTGCAAGTCTGTGTGAATGGACTCTACAGATCCTTGTGTGTAGCTGAAGGTCTAGTCCCCAGAAAACAGCAAACTGAAGAGAAGAAGTAGATGCTGATAAAGTATGAAAGTCTCCCAAGAACCAGTAACCTCAAGACTAGCCGTCCTGTGGAACCCACGACAACCGAGAAACTCAGAACACCAAGACTCTGCTCGCTCCGCCTGAGGCCACCAGCACATGCTGCCATCAACAGCTTGCTAAAAAAAAGGCAAAAGGCTGCATTCAAGAAAGCAGCAGCTGCTCTAGGCAGGCAGGGACTATGGGATTACATACACACCTGATGAAAGACAGCGCCTTGAGGGGATTATTCTTTTTTTTCTTGAACACCCACGTAGAAGCTGTTGGCGCATCAGTGCGCCCCACCACTCTGTGGAGGTCTCACAGCTGTTGTTCCAACCCAGTAACTGAGTAAGCATGTTTGGGAATAACTGCTTGCACTGTATGAATAGTTACCTGCCATTAATGGAATCAAGCTGTTGCTATTAATAATAGCTTAATTAATACAAGGTGATCTAATAAGCATTGGTTGTGAGCCATGCATCCCAGAACTCTGTCCCCCATCACGGAAATTTGCAGTATCTCAGTCCATCCCTGCGAAAGCCAAGTAAGCACCCAGAACACCAAACGAGCCATTTCTGACACGTGACCTGGAACGAAAGGCTGATGAAAAGGCCAAGCCACGGTACCACTAAAAGACACTGTCTTCAGTCAATCCCAGGACTGCATACCATTAGTGAAATGAACAGGTCCATCCATAAAAGAAAAAAAGATGTAAAAAGTGTGCTTATGTAAATGACAAAGATTCATTTCACAAGTACATGACACCTTTCACAGTGCTCTGCAGGGTCTTCAGGAGAGGAGTGTTCAAAGAATCATCAAGAAAACAAGACAAAGTATTCTAAAGACCAAGATGTCACTGAACACCACGCTACAGCCTTGCCCTTAAACTGGCAACTACTGCAGTGGCTGTATTTGAACTTAATCAGAGATTTTTTTTTTCCCCAAAAGCAGGTATGAAGAGAGATACGCTCTGGAGTACTGTTCTTGAAATATGGAATAGCTCATGCATCCTGACTTCATGGATAGCCATAAGCATCCAGTCCCAGCACATACTTCAGAATACCACCAGGATTACCCAGCGGTTCAGCTCCATTGCTTCTAGCACTTGTGGAAGCTGAAAAAATGCAGGCCTTTAACACTGATGGCAATCTGTCACTGTATCAAAGCTGTCTGATGATTAACCAGGAAGCTGGCAGATTTAAAAAGGAAAAATGTGTAAACACACAGGTTTTAATTAATATTTCTGTACAAAAGATTTAAGCCTGCTCATGGCTCTTATGAGATTTGATTTAATTTTTTTTAAATAAGTATAACATTAGAACAAGCCTTCTAGAAGGTAGTCCCCACCATAATAGATCTTGAGGGTTTTTTTTTATTTAAATATTCTTTGCTGTACTGAATTAAGCAAAGGCTTATTTTGCTTTTTACAAATGCACAAGTGAAAATACAAGTGTTACTCTTATTGAGTAGGTATTAATTGAAGTTTGTTTCTTGCGAATGCAAAAAGCTGGTCAAACTTTACATCATGTCAGAATAAACCTCACACAGGAATGCTAATCCAAGAGAAATTAATGGAAGGTTTACAAATAAGCTTTGCTGAAGATGGAAGGACACTTTTAATACATTGTTTTGGCAGCTCACAGTATCACATCTGATGTGTTGTTGACAACAGTAAAGCCTTACAAAAGCCCTGTTAAGGAACAGCATCTGTGAATACTTAGAAGTTGCATTCACTGAATTGCACGAAGTGTACTAGATTTGATATATTTGTTGCTGCTTAGAATATTCATGAGTTTCACTGATCCCAGGAAAAGTTATCCATTGAGATGGACTGAAGAGTCAATAGCATTTTGGTACAGAATCTCAAAAAACATTGGAAAACTTCAAAATTCCTTAAAAAGAAGCCTACCGTTTAGAACTGAATAATGCTTTCTGCTGAAAGGACCTGTGGGATAGAAGTATTAAATTATTTCATTGAATTAAGCTGTAGTTTACAAAAGCCCAGTGGAAAAGTTGCAAGCTTTTTCCCTGCTAGTTTTATATACCCACACTGGAACACATATTAACACTCTCAAATGGCGCTCAAAAACGTTTCCGTAGGTGTGCTGAAGAGCTTGAAAAGTAGCTGAAGCACCACAGAACAAGAAGCTGTTACTGGCACATACCAAGACATCTGTCCCTACCGTGGTTTGGATCACACTATACAAAAACCTATGGTCTCTCATGATCGCACAACTACAACAGCTGTAGTAACAGCTACAAGTGGTAGTTTTCTTCCTTATTTAACAACATTGGTTCAACTATTCCTGCTTGTGCCCACAGCAGTCTGTGCAAGAGTTTCACCATACTGATGGTATGATCATTCAAAGATGTTAGCCATCTCCACAGGTGGCATTGATGTGATGTTCTAGTAATGTGATTGCTTGTTTCCACTCCGCTTTTCTTTTCAAATCACTTTTTTTCTTGCTGTTTAAGATAAACTGGTGAAGTCTAAAAGCAGTTAGAATTAAGCCTCAGAAGGGCATAGGTGGAACTTCATATTTTAATGGGATTTTTTTGTTTACTTGGGGGTTTTGGCTTTCCCAATAGCCACCATAAACCTGAACACAAAATTTTTTCCAACATTTTGAGCTAGCTACATGCCAGCCCAAGAGGATGACAGATTTCCAAGTTTTAGAAACTACTGGAAAACAGCAGAGACAAGTGCTTCAAAATTGATCTCAAATTTCATCCAACATCAGACTGGAAACTGGGCTGCCGTATTTGCACAATAGTCACTCAAAGGAAGCTGAAGTGCTTTGAATAGCAGCAACCATGAACATCAGCGGGCAGCAAAGGCACCAGGCTAGATACAACTCCTGCACTCTGCCTCTAGGTAAAACTGATCCACCTCTCTACAAGACCAGTCTTGTGATAGTCTGCTCTTTGACCAAAAACATCAAACTCAAATCTAGTTTCAAGATAGATGTAATTTTGGTACAGTTCTTTCAAAAAAAAAAAAATCCCACATACTGACCTTCCCTTTCTACAACTCCACTGTGTGCCAATCACAACAGGCTATACGTATTTCGCTGCTTTGTTCATCCCAGTAAAGCCTGAAGTTGCTTTCCTTCCCACTCCAAATGCACATCCTTGGGTTTCCAATCTTAACTTTGAGCCTCAAAGGAACATGCCAGAAGAATTATCTCTGATGATTCAGAGCTCTGACGTTGTTGAGATATAGTACTGCATTATTGGACACAATCAGCTTCATTTACTTCCCATTTTCCCTAAAACTCACCCAAGTGCAGCATTCTTAACAATAACACTTGGAAACAGCATTCACAAGCCTGTATCTGCCCTTAGCTTTAAAACAAGATATACTTCCTAACTCGCCTCTCCACTCCCTCCATAAAACTGTAACCTGTAGCCTTTAAACCCACACATACATTCAACGCCACTTGTGAAGCACCAGCCCCAGCTTTCAATGCTACAGGACTAAAGGGACTCCACGGATAGCACAGCTGTTCTAACCTGGCAGAGAAGCAGGAGGATGAATTGTGCCAGAACCCCAAAGGAAAAAGAAAATAGTAATTTAGAAATCTGTGAAATGCAACTAAGTTGCGAGATGGCAAGCTAAAATGCAGTCCTGGTGCATACAGTTCACCCTGAGTTGTTAAAGTACTTTTAGTGTGACTGCCTAGAAAGTCATCCTAACAGTTCAGCCAGTGAGGCTAGCAATGCAGTTTCAGTCAGATTTTTAAAAGGCATAGCACACTCAGAGTTAATTAGTCAGCCAAAGCAGACAGGTGTCCTAATAGGGATTTGCCTCCTCCGCATGGAAGGCGAGGTTGCAGCATCATTCTACTTCTTAGTAGGTGTTAGAGAATCAAGTCATTACAACACCTTCAGACCCAAGCTTCACCTGTTCTGCTGCTTTTAGGTATCTATATACAAACTGCAAGTGCAGAAGGTTGGATCTTACACCTGAGCCATTTAAGATGAGCATATCAGTGTGAAGCATATTAAAACCAGCCTACCTTTCTCCAATTTGTTAATCCTGCACTACAAAAAAACCAGCAAAAATCAAGTGGTATCAGCTACTGACACAAGGATACGGTCTCAGAAGAGAGGATAAAACACGGAATCATCATTACCGTTAAACCTAAGCAACCAAGCACGCTTCCTTACAGTTCACTTTAATATGCAGATAAATCTAATTCAAAATGCTGCACAATATTAGGCAACGAAAAACTGTGAGCATCCTTGGAAAGCAATCCTTGCAGAACCTGAAGCATGGCACCAATGAAACAATTTTTTCCAAATAAAGTATTCAGAATTCAGAGTTATCTTAGAAATAAATGAATACTGTGTTTAAAGCTTGATGCTGAAAGGTAGACTACTATTCCCTAATTTTTTTCACTTGCAAGGTAGCTTTGACCTTGCTCAAAATATTTACTCACTGATCTACAAATAAAATAGTTCCAACAAGTGACCTTTTAAGTTAGAGTACCAAAAATTACTTTTTTTTTTTATAAAAAACCCCAACTTACTGTTAAAACATTTTTGTGACTTCTACTTTATACACACAACCATCTGGTTTACTGTCATTTTCAATCAACAAACATTTCTTCTCATTGCATCCACCTTTCAAGAGCTGATAACAGGGAAGAGCTGAGAAAACAAGCTTTGAAAGCCACAAGAACTGACAAAGGAAGTGAGGGTTGATTACATTTTCCTTTTTATTAAGCATCTAGTACATATTATTAGACATGGCATAAGACAACTGCCTCATGTTAAATCCAGGGAAGCGAGACACCAACAGGAAGGAATCAGCATCACATCAAGAGCATCCTCATTCTATCCTATATAACTTTTCGACCAGGAATCACAAAGGCCAGGAGAGGGAATCCAGCATGGAATTAATGTTACAAATGAGCACTGAGTTGGACAAAGAACAGTCTAGGTTTACTGTTTGTTTTAAATATAATTATAAAAATGCAATTAGAAATCCTGGAAGTTTCATTTCTCTGCAATAACTATAGAACATTAAAAACCCACTGATTCCAATAAAACCTCAGAATTTGTAAAAGGAATGTGAAGTAACAAAACTCATTAAAAACTGTGTATGTATTACATACAATTGATTTTGCATCTCCAGAAAGGTTAGAGTTCTGCTCATGCATACAGGCTGTTCTTGCTCCATCCCTAGGCTAATTTTTAAGTAAGTTTCCTAGGCATACCAAATAGGTCTATGTTTGACATTTGATGAAATTTGAATTAGCTGAGAGACAAACTGGTAAGAAAATTACTTGTGTACCTAATAATCTTTATCCAGGGAGCTGTATCAGTGAGGAGTTAGAAGAGGTATGTCCCAGGAATTTTTACTGGTATAGCATTAAAATGAATCGTTTTGACTTAAAACCATACTTCCAGAACAGTCTTCACTGAAGACCTCCGCAAGCCTGCAATTCCATATTCCTTTCAAGACTATAACTGAGTACAGAACAAGAATTATTACATTCACATTGGCATGTCTTTACCATGTGTAAAACTCAAAAGCTGCTTAAGAACACAACAGAATTTTTCTTTGTGCTCAAGTCTTGTCCATTCTGTTAAGGTCTTACGTGCAACAACTCGGAAATAACAGCAGAAAAACATTGCTTGATTATATATAATTAGCTCTGCTTTAAACAAGACTTTTCAATAATTTACATACAGAAACAAACATAACAACTCTAAGCATAAATAATGAATCATTAAAAGGAAATAAAACCTTTTAGTTAGCCACTTACAAAGCTTGCTAGGCAAGAAAAGTAGGATTCTGTTTCTACATTTTAAACTGTTTACATACAGTACACTATTTGTAGGAATTGATAAAGTGTGTCCAAAAAGCTACAATGTATGTTCAGAGTGCACACAGTAATTATTTCTCAGACCAATGGATAGGATATCCCCTTTATTTTAGATTTGAACTATATGACATTGTCCAGGAGCCATTTGCTCACTTTCACATGCTCAGAAATGTCATCTCACATTATTAGTTATGGCTAGAAAAGGGATATGAATGTAAAAATATCAAGAACAAATACCCCCTACTTTACAAATGCACTTTTCAACTCATCCTTTACTCTCACATTTCAACCTTAGTTTGTAAGTTTACATGCAACTGTTTTTATGTTTAGTTTAAAATTCTTAACACGGAGATTTAGAACAAGGGACTAATAATTTTTTTACACAGTCTATATTTCTAGTTTCAAAAACTGAGAATAACATCATCCCATTTTGATTCAATACATTTATACAATTGCTCTGAGCAGAAGTTCCACGTTCTACTCTATATTGGGGGAGAGGTGGCCCAACTGATTCTACAGTTCACATCTTCCACCACCTGGCCACAAGAAGTTGGACACCAGCTTCTCTTTAAATTACCCCCAAACACAGCTCTATTACAGGATCTTTCTAGTTTCAGCACATTTTAGCAGTACAAAGATCTCTTCTTTCTCTCCACACCAAAACAACCCGAAGAGTATCCCAAACCACCCTCTCCAAAGGAACTTCAATGTTTGCATTTCTAAAACTACAGCCTTCAGTGCTATACAAGCAAGTTTTTGGTTTCCCCCTCCTCCCCCCAGAAAATTAATATAATGAAACTAGAACACACACTTTCAGCAAGACCAAGCTTGCAGTATTTTATTTTTTTTTAATGAAACTGACATTTCCATGAATACTACTGGTCTACTAAAGCCTCAGCTACAATTAGGTATATCTGAAATCTAATGGACTGTCAAGGAGTAGCTGCTAAGGAGCGAGGGCTAGGGAAGGAGGAGGTTTCTGGCCTCTTAGAGAGGATACAAAGATTAACAGAATTATTATGGAACTGCGCTGAAGAGACTAAACTAGATCAAGCCTATTGCTCAAGCTCCTAGTTGATACCAGTCCCAAAGTGGCTTTACAAACTGCTGGCAAAACAGTTTTACTACAGGTACACACACATTTGGGAAGTTTTAAGAGTTGAAAGTGTTTAGCAATATATCACAGAACACTTACTGGCAAACAGTACTTTACCAGTCCACGTTATACGCTTAACAAAAAGCTGGTGCACAGGCCAGCTTTACGAACAGGCTCAAGCATTCTGAACCGTATGTAAACAGACAGACACGTATGTAAGGTGATTTTCAGAATGCTCAAGTACAAAAAGAGTAAAGGAAGATAATCAGTGTGGTCTCACCTTTACTTTTCAGAGCAAACTAGCAAAACAGAGCTCTATGCCAAACTATTCTATCATCTTCATATTTAATCAGGTAGTTCAGCAGATATTTTGACAGTATGCCAAACACTATGGTCAATTTTCTGTAATAATAACCAAGTGTCACTTGCCCACAGAATCTAAACCGAAATCCTAGATCAGAGCTGCAAGAAGTGAACAATTTCTACCAGTTGACTACAGATGTTCTGCTATTTCTTGCATGGCCAGGAATATCTACTCCAGCAAAGCCACAGCTGGTTAACCAGCAACATACTCCAAACTAAACAACGCCAGAAGAGTAAGACCTGTTCCTCCCCGCCACACACATAATGGTCAAGCTGTTTCAGCTCCACTAAGGGGAAGCCCGTTTCTTTTCCTTGCACCAGTACTGTCCTACACTCCCTTCTGCTGCAATTCCGAGACTTTCCATACCTTGCAAGTCACTAATCCTGCAGAAAACCATCCACATTTTTCCCCTCCCCAGCTTAATGAGCTACAGCAGCTCACAGAGGATCAAATAAATACCAGAAGCAGGGAAGAGACATTCCCTTTGTTTCCTGACAACAGCGAGTTCTTCAATCAGCTCACCAAGATATCTCAAGGAAGTACAACCTAATTAAGCAAACTACCAAAAACTGTTCAAGTAGTAACTCACTTCCAGTTAAGGCAAAAGTCACCAGCTTTATCAGGGCAGTCACCATACCTATAGTCCAAATGTTCCTATACCAGGTACGTTTTCAAGACCAGGTATGTTTTCGTGTTTCAAGTACGTGAGAAAGATTTTCAGCCTTAGACAGCCTATAAGTCAGTGAACTGTAAATTCAAACACAAGACACAGTTTTATTTTGAAGACTGTCCCAAGGGTTGGCAATGCATAGTACTCTGACCAGCCTGCTTAAACTTCATTGAATATTTTTCCCTTCTGCTCCCAGACAGAGTGCCTGTCGACTACTTGATTGTGTAATGTAGTACTACAAAGTACTACTGTACTATTTTTGTAGACGCTCACTGTATCAGGTTTCTGCTGTGGTTCACAATATATTTTATATCACTGCCTCAGTGATAAATTGCAGAAATACTACAAAATGCAAGAATCCATTTTTGATATTAGACAGCTGATATTAATACGTAAAAGCCTGATTCCTTTCAGTTTTGCCTGATGGCTTTGTGTTTTACAAAGCAAGGAAGAAATTCCCCAGTCTACCACTCAGCTGCTTACAGAATTTGAGGAACAGCAAGCAACTTGCAAAACACCTGAAGTTTATAGGAACAAAAAGCTAGAATCATAGAATCATTTAGGTTGGAAAATACCTTTAAGATCATTGGGTCCAACTGTAAACCCAACACTGTCAAGTCCACCACTAAACCATGTCCCTCAGTGCTACATCTACACGTCTTCTAAACACCTCCAGGTGTTTAGAACACCTCCAACCTCTGCACTGGGCAGCCCATTCCAATGCCTGATAACCCTTTCAGAAGAAATTTTTCTTAATATTCAATCTAAACCTCCCCTGGCACAACTTGAGGCCATTTCCTCTTATCCTATCGCTTGTTACTCGGGAGAAGAGACCGACTCCCACCTCACTACAACCACCTTTCAGGTAGTTGTAGAGAGCAATAATGTCTCCCCTCAGCCTCCTTTTCTCCAGGCTGAACCACCCCAGCTCCCTCAGCTGCCTAAAGCAGAGATACTTTGTGCTCTGGAATCTTCACTGCTTCCCACTTCACAGCAAATACCTTTGGTAGTTCATGGTTTGTTTGGTTTTTTTAAAGCACGCTGGCATCCAGCATACAAACAGCTTCATTATTGCCCAGCAGCGAGACAGACAAGAACCTACATTAATGGATGCATTAGGCAACTGGAGCAATACAGACAGGACTGAGCTGTGATGTGGCCAGGGCCAAGCTTCCCCTGCTACAGAAAGCAGAGAAGCTGGTATCAACAACTCTGCTGCTCTTGGGGCACTAGTAAGATGTGTGAAGTACAGTCACCCTTTTCCCATAGCATCTTCCTCAGCACATCAAACCAGACCGAAGCAACAGAGGCAGCAGCAGCAAGCCTGGGTTTCTGTGGCTCCAGCAGAAGGGCTATAGCTGTTCTGCTGCTCTCTCTATCTCTGGTGCCTTTTCTCCTTTACTTTTAGACAATCACCTAGTTTGCCTATAGCTGGCCTTCAGGAAGTTTGTTTAGATCAACAGAACTGCCCTAGGCAAGGGAAGCCAACAAAGGCAGCTTTTATTTTACTACCTGATCAAGAGACTCTCTCACTGACTTGAGAGCACATTTAATAAAAGTCCCCAATATAACAAGGGAAATTTAACATGATTTCTTCTTAATAAAGGAGCACCTTGCAGAAGGATGGAGAAAAACTGCAAAGAGCTTCCTCCCATAGGCCACAGGTTTTATTTTCAGTCAGGAGGAAAGGAATTTGCAGGAACACCAGTCTGAGTGTTTGGCTGTCAGAAGCTCTGGAAGAATAAACTCATCTGTGACCATCGAAACTAGTTTTCTACTAATTGAAGTCATAAGTTCACCCACACAACATCCATCCACCTCACACCACTACCCCAATGCCGGGCCAGAAGCAATATGCTCTGGAAGCAGTTTGCACAGCTGACTGGTTTCTGCAAATACAGAGCCAAATTAGCAGTCTCTCTTTTGCAGGCTCTCCTTATGATCAGCCTTCATTCAAAAACCTGTAGGATTTGTACAGTCGAGTCCTCTCAGAGAGGTTAGCAGGCTGCAGTATTAGAGAGATCAGGCAGTACCTGCCTAAGCTTCACGTCCTTAGAAAGCAATAATAAAAAGGCTGAGAAGCACAGTGCAGGCTGAGAAGCTTAAAGCAGTGCCTACCACCCAGTCTGGCAAACCTAGTCCCTTCCCAGCTGAACAGCAAACAAGACCAATAAGGGATAAAAAAGGACAGGCTTCATATCATAAACATCTCAGCAGTTCCCAGAAACTGAAGAGAGGAATAACAATTTTTGCATCCATGTGAATGAAATGTGACCAAAATCCTTAAACTCCTTTTTTATTCTTAAACAATCAAGACAAAATAGCCTAATGAATAATTGAACAGCCAAAAGAGCAAAAGCATAGAACTATCATTTTCTTAGAGGCCAGCTGTGATTAAAGCAATCTCCTTTGGTTGTTGTTTTCCATGTACAACATTCTCCTTTTAGTCATAGCCTATTCAGAAGGGAAGTCCCATTCACTTTGCCACACTACTATATTGAGTCTGTAAGAAATTCTGCGACACAAAATAAGCAGAAGAGACCAAGGAATGAAAAAGGCATTCTGCAAAATGAAAGGGGGGAGAAGATACTTTCTGGTTAAGTTCAAATGCCTTTCTAAAACACTCCTTAGCAAAACAAGCTATGACTCCAACAGTTTGTTGCACACTAAACAGCAATTTCAGCTGTCTGGCTTGAAAAAAAACCCAACCAACCAAACAAACGACACACCACCACCACCCCAAAAATACAGCATTAGTTTAAGGAGAATTTACTTCAGGAAAAATCCTATTAGATTTTATAAGACTCCCAGTGCAAATATCTGTACCAACATAGAACATTACACTGTCTACCAGGGAGAGCAGAGAAACTGCTAATACTACTTTGGGTAGTTTAAATTGATGAAGATTACACATATGGCTCTAAAGTCTTAGAAGTGACATCTATTTAGTCAGCTTTTGGGGGGAAGATGGGCTGCAGACAGAAGTTAGAGTAATATAGCAATCTGATACCTACCTAGAGTTAAATCAGTACGTGATTTCTTCCGCTTGTGCGCCTGAAAGTTAATTTTGGTTTGCTACTCAACAGACATCCTAGCCAAAAGGCTCGCATGGATGCACAGCATCTTACATACTTATGGTGAAACAGCCATTGCTAGTGCTTTTCAGAAACACAAAACTCTAAAACCTATATATCACGAGGCCTGGGAGTGAAACTTTCTCAAGCAGGCATTTTCAACTCATAGACCTTGAGGACTGCCTCATTTTTGTGAGCTGCTGGGAACTGGTTCACTAATAAAAACAAGGCTGCCACCATATAGATTTAATTTTCTCCAGTAGGATCCGCTCTTGCAAGAGAAACTTTAGATGTGCAGAGTTATTTCCCTGACCTTTTAATGAATAAAAAGTTTATATAATTTGGGTAAAATTTTCCATGTACAGTTATTAAAAAGTCGGGAGCTGGAAAAAAAGAAAAAGAGCACTGAGCATTCATCTTCAAAGTTTGCTACAGTTTGTTTTACTTTGGAGATTACCCTTACTTAAGTTGTCATTATATTTGTTATTCATGTGACTGAAAGACAGAAACTGGCAAACACGTCAACACAACTTCAAAAAACAAACCATTCTTAGCAAACAGTGAATGAAGAATCTACAGAGAAGCTCCTCATTTTGATTATATGAACGCTTTTTCCCAATTATGCCAAGTTAATTAAGTCTCTAACTCGGGGAAAAAAGAATACTTTTTGAAGTTAGTCACAGGTTTGGGTCCAGGTGCTCTTGCCTACTTTCTCCAGCCAGCTTTAATGCAAATCAATTATAAGTATTCGCTTGTTCACTTAGGTTACAAGTTTGCTTAGAGAAAGCAAAAAACTAGACCAACAAAGACAGAAGGGTGCCCTCACAATTTCTGTGGGGGAAGCCTTACTGTACTCCTTTAGCTCTTCTCTCCAGTTATCTTTCCGATATATTGTCAGTAAATTTCCTTGATCTGTTTGTTAGAAGCACTCTGTACCTTCCCCACCCCCTTATCCAGACAGGGAAAAACCAACCCCAAAATCAAACACACAAGTCTTTCAGGATGTCAGCAAGAACTAAGATACAGGCACAGGCAATACAGGAATATAAATTAAGCATTGTGAAGTGCCCCCATCAATCTGGTTTTCATCTTTACACAAATAGAAGGTTTAGAACATCTGTAGCAAGTAGGACAGCTCATTCCCCACTTGACTCTCATTTTTGACCCAAACCCCACAGAATTCTTCCCCATAGATGCACAGTACAGCCCCTGAAGTTTCATGCTGACATATGAAACAGAAAAGCTCTGCATACGAAAAGAAAGATCAATTCTGGTATTAAACATTGACAAGACACAACTGCAGGCTAGGTATATGCCTATATAGCTCAAAGAGCTTCAAGTGCTACTCAGTGATAAATTGAAATATAAACTACAGATCTAGAGACATTACTACGTACACCAGTAACAATACTCAGGGAAATGAACCTCTTTGCAACCCTCCACAGCCTCTGTCAAGGACATTTGTAGGAGCAAGAAGATTAGCAGCTTTTGAAGAACTTCCTACTTACTAAACCACAGAACTGTGTTTACAAAGATGAAGAAAAAGATGTGGGCTTCAGTGATTTCTCAGTTCTTTGTTCCACATACACTGACTCCCTTCAACCTTCCGTCATCTCCCCGAGTGAAGATTTTTCAAAACAATAAGCACAACTGTTCTGGGTGAGGAAGGAAGGATGAGACTAAAGACAGTTGTTCTAAGCACATGTGTGCCACCTACCATATACGTTTACAACCCCTTACACCTATTGCTCACAGCACATCCCAAAGACCTACAAGAAGGGGCAGTTATGAATTAAGCTCTTTGCAATTTTATCAGAAAAACTTGTTAGATGAAGTCTGGAAAACAAGTACTTTGGAAAATGGTGCTTTACCACAGCAAAGTAAGTATTGCTGCTGTTGTCAACAGTAAGCTTTGAATCCAGGAATGAGAAACTTTTGACAACTACCAGATACCTAAATTTGCCTATTAAATACGTAATTCAGAAAGGGACAGTATCTACACAAGCTGAGAAGATATATGTATGTACACAGGTAGAACTATGAAGTATAATTCATCTTTAAAAGAGGTTCAGAACCACTGTGGCTTTATCTCAGCCCTAGAATACTCACTGCTGCTTGCCCTTTTTGGGTTACTGTTCTGCTCTGTATGTGCTGCTTTGGGGAATAAAGTCTAATTCAGTCAAGGTAATCATCGCAGCTTTAATTCTACTGTCCATGCAACATTCCTGCTCACTGAACCATTCTGTACCCAGTAGCAATCCACTGGAGCTACCCAAAAGTGATCCAATAACTCAAGAACAGAGCTTTGCACTTGTAAGCTGCTACGTAAGACCACAAGCTGTAAGAGCAGTGCCTACATATGACTGTGTTTGAGTCATACATAGGAGTACGAAGCAGTGACAGGTGACTTTCAAGAAGCCACTTAATGGTCTGACCATAACAGTAGCACAGGGGAAACAAGTGACCATAGTCACACAGTTTTCCTTGCCACAGCACTCTGCTCCACATACCTCTGATTTACCTGAGGCATCCCACTTCACATGCTGAGAGAAACAAAGAGGTAGAACAAAAAGACAGCAAAACCAATTATTTTTCAGTTAGAAGTTGTTAGCATTGATTTGACAGGCTTAATAATTTGTCATAAATACAACTTAAGATCTCAGGGCCGAATATTACACCTAATACTTACCTGGAGAAAAAAAAAAAGCTTTAATCTTCGATGTAAACTTTCCCATGACCTTAGAATAATTATTACTGACAGTCTCGAGGGTGCAGCCACTCTTCCTGTCACAGAGCTTGGGTAAGATGCTGCTGTTCAGAGCTGCAGGCTTTTTCCCCTACCTCACCTCATCGGTTTCTCCTCCGGTTCAGTGAAATAAAGACAGACAATTAACATGGATGATTTCAAAGAACTGAGAGGCAGACCAGTCTGAAAACTGAAGAGCTGGGAACAAGCAGATGGAAACAGCAGCCTCCTAACCCAGATCTGCCGTGACCGAACAGTTTGTCTGACTGGGCAATTACAACAATGAAGCTTTCACACTGAAGGCTGTAGGACTTTCCCCTTCCCTTCTCTCAGTTTTTAAAGAACAGCAGGAAGTGTCCACCTTTTAAAAAAACTTCCATATATAATTATGACCGTTAGAAAAAACAATGAGAGCTATCAAATTTTAGACAGTTTGTAAACTAGGCAAAAAGCATTACAAGTAAAAAACTTCCTATAGAAGATGCTCCAGACTGCTGCACTACCTGTGTTTAGCACATCCAGTACCTTTTCTCATATACTGTGGGAGCAGGTACACATTCTGACAAAACACAAATGAGTTGTGCTCTCTTAGCGAGTACATTTGATCGAACACACCCACCAGTGTAACAAACTTTGGAGAGCAACATCATTTATGGCTCTGTGCTCATTCAAAAATACAAGCAACCATCTGCTGAGAAGCTTCACAAGGAGCTATAAGTTGCTACCAACATTCAATCACCAGACAATTTTTATACAAGTTGAGTCCTCATTACTGACAGCCAAGGTATTTCTCTTTCTAAGAACCGGAGAAAAATCCACTTACGATGGCAACTGTCAGTTTTGACTAAATCTGAGCAGTTTGAAAAAAAAAAATTGAGAAGTCTGAGCTTTTAAAGTATCAGAAATGGTTCAGAAGACAAGAACTAACTACTCAAAAAAATAATGAAAAGAAAGTTTTATTACCACTTTCTAAGCAATTGAGAACTACAAACTCTAGTGTTAACGTATCCAGAAACAAATCTATCAAGGAAGAAAAGTTTGGGGTTGTTTTTAAAAGAAATCTATCTGTAAAAGTGGTTATTAGTAGATCTCATTTTGGCTGCTCAGATGAAGTCATCTGTAACTAAGGCACTTTTATGAATGTATAGGCAGAGCTGAAGGTAGTCTCTGAAGCCGATATTGCTCACCAGCCCAAATGCACAAGAGGCACAGCCAGCTGGGCTACGATATTGGCTCTCTGGCCAATCCTTTTTTTCACTGAGGCATCAGCACTATAGCTTTCGCCAGGATAGCAGCAATTAAACTTTTCCATGTATTACCTAATGCTTCACTGAAAACAGCAAACACCAGTGTATATTGACAACAACAACTACTGCAACACCAAGTTCAGTCTTTTCTATGCGGAAAATTCTCCAGAATTTCATTCTCTGGGGCAAAACACAACAAGAACCCATGTCACTGGTCAAAGCATTCAAGTAATGAGGCAAAGGGAAGGCAATACGCTGCAGTCCACATACCACTGGGGGGAAAAAAAAAAAAAAAGGGTGTGGGAGGGAAGAACACTAACAGGAACTAGTGGGAATAGAGGGACATCTCTCTGCCCATCCTTGAAACAAAGTGGAGGCACCAAACTCACCCTGCAACTGCCACTATCCTTATCCTCAGGCAGGAATCCATCTCTCCCTTTCCTGGAGGTTGGCAAAAGGAGCCTGTTTCTCAATTTAGGATCCTACCTTGAGATCAAACCTCTCCTCTTCTATATCAATTCTTCAGTTAATAGGTTCAATCTTATTCTGTCTTCTCAAAACACTTAAGAGACCCACAGTGCTATCAGGGCAACTGTCACACAGTAACTATAACCCCAGGGCTTTGGAAAATAAAAACTGTTAGAAATGAAACTCCCCTCTTCAAACATAATAAAAGTAATACAGAGCATGCTATAAACTATTATAGTCAAGATGCATCTCCTGTGTGGTACATTAAACAGTGAGCCATGCTACAGAGTCCCCAGGTAATGAAGGTGGACATCCTAAAGTTTTTGGGTTTGTGCTAGAAACTTAACAGACGCCCAATTAATTTGAACACAAAGCCTAGTCCTTATAGCTTCCCACACCACACTTCAGAAGATATAAGTAAACTGCATCTACACTGCCAACAGGTAGCAAAAGCTTTATAAGCCTTTGCAGCTTTCATGATGATTCTCAGAATGACCCAAAAGCAGCTTCTGATACCAACAATTTTCACCTTATTCCCCAAGCGGTTTAATCAGTGCCACCGTGCTCACTGGGACAGCAAAACGCTCTGGCACTGGAAGCAAATTCCAGTTTGAAGTCCACGTAGTTTGTAGCACCGAGAGTATCTTTATCATCTTACCCTCACGCCCCCCGCAAAGCCTCTTTCCTGCTGTACCAATATTTACTCGGCGGCAAAAGATCCCGCCGGGGTTGGAACCACTCATCGCCTGACCAGCAGCAAGACACGGACCTTCGCAGAAAACCCACCGCCCGCCGTGGACTGGCCGGGCGGACCTTCACCCCCGCCCCGTGCCACCCCCCGCTCCCGCAGGGTCAAGGCCGGGCGCTGCCGGAGGCGCCGGTACCGGCCCCGCCGCCCGCTCCTTTACCTGGTGAAGAACTCGGCGAAGCTGCTGCCGGCGCCGGCGATGCCCGCCCGCCGGGCCCTCTCCGCCGGCTCCTGCGGCGGCGCCGGGGCGGCGGGCGCCGTCCCTCCGTGGGGCAGGTGCTCCGGGGCGCTGCGGCGGCGGCTCACCTCGTAGGTGTTGCGGGAGTTCAGGTTCACGTCGGTGAAGCCGAGGGGGGCCGGGGGCTCCGCCCGGCCCCGGCAGGTCCGCACGCCCGGGGCGGCCTGCGCCCGGCTGCCGGCCTCGTCCCCCGGGCCCCGGGGCGGCGGGGCGCTGCCGGCCGTCGCTCCCCCGCGCCGCTCCGCCTCGCTCCGCAGCCGGCAGCTCTTCAGCGGCTCTTCCAAGGCGGTTCCCGCGGGGCCGGGCGGGCAGGGGAGGAAGCCCCCGTTCTGCAGTTTCGCTTCCTCCTCCTCCGGCCCCGGCTCATCCCGTCCTGCCCGGGGGGGTGGCGGCTCCTCCGGCGGCGGCGGCAGCAGCAGGAAGCCGACGTCCCCGTTGGTCATCCTCCCGCGGGGGCCCACGGCGTAGGCGGCCCCGTTGGCGGGTTTCTCCGGGCAGCGCTTCCCTCCCGCCGCGGCGGCGGGGCCGAGCGCCGCCAGGTACCGCTGCAGCAGCCGCTCCTGCCCCGGCCCGCCGCTCCTCCGGCTCAAGCCCCGTCTCCCATCCCGCTCCCCGTCCTCCTCCTCCGCCGCCTCCTCCTCCGCCGCCGCCGCCTCCTGCCGGCCCGCGGGAAGCACGGCTGCGCTGCCCGGAGCTCCGGCATCGTCCGGCCCCACCATTTGCCGCCGCCGCCGCCGAGCCCCGGGGATGCCAGCGGCGCAGCGGGGCGCGGGCGCGGCCCCCTCGGCGCGGCGGGGGGCCGAGAGGTGCGGGGTCCTGCGCACCGGCGGGGCGGCGAGCGCGGGCAGCCGGCGCCGCTCACCGCCTGCGACCGGGACGGCGGCCTCGGCGGGGGGGGCGGCGGGCCCGGCTCACGCAGGCGCCCGGCGCCGGCGGCGGCCCTTCCCCCCCCGGAAAGCCACCATAGAGAGGCGGGGCGGGAGGGGCGCGCCCGGCGCAGCCGCTTCCGGGACCATAGAGATGCCAACTAGACAGGATCTTCCCCGCCAGAGAGGTGCCGCGGAGGCCGCTCCCCCCCCCGTTCTCCACTACCGTATTACGGTAGGCGCGCCGCATCTACCGCATTCCTTCAGCGTGCCGCGCACCCTCCGCCACGAAAGAGCCCAGCTCCGCAGCCGAGCGAGCACCCACCGCCCGGGCCTCGCCGCCTGCCCACTCCTGCCGCTGCCCCGGCACCCCCGCAGGGCCGGTAGCCGGGCGGACAGACGGACTCCGCGCACCCACTGACCTCCCAGTGCCTTGCCCGGCAAGGCCGCACACGGGGCACCGCTCCCCGCCGCGGGCTTACGGAGAGCGCTCGGTCATTTCACCGTTAACCTTTTCTTGAAGGAAGAGCAATAATAAAAAGCCGTTTAACCGCCAGCGAGCGCGTGGCGAGGGACGCCGCGGGTTAGGGTGTGCTTACGGGCGGTGAGGCAGGGCGGGGAAGGCGGCAGGGCTGCGCCCAGATCGGCGGGCGCTGCGGCAGCGACCGGGAAGCGCGATCCCGGTCCTCGGAGCGGGGCGGGCTCTCAGGAGGACGGCGGAGGTTACCCACGGAGACCCGGCACCGGATTCCCCGCGGGGGCGGGCGGCAGCGGAGCAACCCGCCGACCCGCGGCGCAGGGGGCGGGGGCTGGGCTTGGTGCCGTTATTCACCTCAGAGCCGGGGAGGGGGGCAGCGGGTCCGGCGGCCGCGCCTCGGCCTGGGGAGGAAGGGGAGAGGCGGCCGTGGCGGAGGTGAAAGGGAGACATCGCCAGTGCGGAGCCCCGGGGCCGGGGCACGGCCGCGGAGCCACCTCCTGCCCGACGGGCGGCAGCAGTGGCCGCGGGGGGGCGGGACGGGACGGGGCGGGGCGGGCAGGGCCCGGGCTGGGGGTCTCCTCTGAGGAGACAGGACGTACTTGAGCTTTTTTGGGGGGAGGAGGGAGGGAGAGAAGAGAGGTAGGATGGGCGCTGTGAAATCACGGGGTGAATCTTCTCCCTTGCCGTGATGGGATCTCAGAACTCCTCAGGCTGACGCTGGGGAGGTGGATGGAGGATGCATGGGCAGGCAGGTGTCAGCACCTGGGCTTCCTACCACACCTCTCAGAGGAAAAAACCAAGTTATTGCCATCCCCTGGGCCTAGCGAGGGCCCAAGGCCAAAAGTCACAGGCAAAAGAAAAGGCAGAGGGGCTTCAAGTCCCCAGAGCAGCACTAACAGCATAGGCCCCATACAAGGTCTAGCGGGTACCGTTCGTCCTAGGCAAGTGCCCCAACCCAGCAGGTTATCTTTGTATTCCTGCCGTACATACTCACAGCTGGTGGCAAGGGAAGTACCACTCTCCTGGAAATCCTCGGCCAGAGAAGTCCTCCATTTAGGTAACCCCACCTTCAAACCTCCTGCAGCACAGTGGCGGTCCTTGCTTTTAAAGGCAGGCAGGTGGGGCATGCCCAGAGAGAGACCGCGCCTACCGTGTGGAGATGGGGAACTGCCATGCTCTTTTAATGTGGTTTGGTTTTTTTTTTCTCTTAAAAATTGTGGGTGTTTTAGAAAGAAAGGTTTAAACTGGGAATCTTCATCCAAATAAAAAGTTGATGCATTTCATTCTGTTACGACTTCTTATTAGGACTTTGCACTATAGAGCCTTCTGGGCTTTGCTTTAGTAAAGAAATAAACAAAAAAAAAAGTTTGTGATTTTTTTTTTCCCCTTCTTGTCATCTGGTAACTGCACTTCTGAAGTCAGATGTGCAACGCTGGGTGTTTTACATGTAACAAGCAAGTCTGATCTCACCCCTTTTGACTTGAGTAGCTGGCAAATACTTGGGATCTCAGAGGCTGGAGAAGAAAAAAATCTGATTTTTTATTTTATTTTTTTTTTGCCTTGCCTATCCTGATAGCAGGTATGCAGCTTCATCCAACTACAGCTGTGCAACATAAAGGACCATTGGCTTCAGCTGCTTGCAAAAATGCCCAGTAAAGGTTGCCAGGATTAACTTTCCTTTGGATGTGCCAGCTGAACTGCTTGTGGGAGCACTTTGTAGGCTACTTTGATCAAAACAAACCATTAACAAAGGTGAACTAATTAAGCTTTTTGGTTAACTAAAGCTTTTTAATTAAGCTTTTTGCTGTCACTAAGATGGTAGGTTTTCTGTTCTCCGCTGTGATCCGCGTCATCTCAGACACGTGGACTCTGATCACCGTGTCTGCCGAGTGAACGTCCATCCTGGGTGCTCCAGAGGCTCTCTGTGCAAGGAGACTATGCGACTCATCTGCGGTATATGCCACGGATCCTCTTTTAGACTATGGGTCTGCATGGGTGGCTCACCCATCCACCCTGCACAACTGTTGTATTTTAGTTTTTAGATAAAGTGATGCAGCAAGCAGAATATCCCAAAGAGTACTTGAGTCGTAATAAAAAAAAAAACAAAAAGAGTCTTCGTATTGTTCTACCCCTCTTAAATTGGTGACTGCATACACTGTAAGAAGGGATCAACAGTGCTTTCACTTAACATTCACATAGTCATCGTTACCCTGGATAATGTGATATGAAGTGAATTGTTGTGGAAACACAGCAGCACTCTATGCCTTGCAGGTAAGGAAGGGGTGGATGCTGTGTGAGTCCATGAAGTATAAATTATCCAGGAGCTCATTCTGCACCAGGACAAAATGAGAGGTATATCTGCCTTTACTAGTGAGAATTTTAGGTTTAAGGAAACACTCAGAAATCCAGAGGCTGTTTGTGCTCATTTTCAACGGTGTTCACTGTTTACCTGGGATGCTGTATGGCAGTGTCACTCTTGAATAGACTCCTGTGATTTAATTAATGTAGAATCTGCAAAATAGGACCAGATGTTAAACGAGCTAAGCAAAATGAAGACTGGCACTGAGACTGTAACACAAGACTGGCTTATGGTGAACTTATTTCAGTGACTGTGGCTGGGATAGCTGGTAATTATGCCAGGGATTCCAAAGGGTAGCAGGTTGTTTTACACAAAATAAAACCACTTGGTTCACTGCATTTGCATTGATTTCCACCTCTAGGAGTTGCTAGACAGGCAGATTAGTTATATTTATATATACAAAATATATTTAAAAATAATATTTCCAAATAGTATTTTGGATTTTAAATCACTCCTGCAGGATGGAATCTAGAGCTGAATGAGGATTTTGAGGCTCTGTATTGTATTTTCCAGAAATGCTCAGTCCTGAGGAATACCTCAATGAACTAAAGAATTAAAGATGTGATTAGCAGGGATACATATTATACAGTTCATACATAGCTGATAATGAAACAGCTTTGAGCCAAGTATCTGAAAGTCAAGGCAATAATTCACAGAAAAGTACATGCACCTCTGGGCAACTAGTTACATGTTAGAAGGTCATTCTGATTTGGATGGGCAAGGGTGAGCAGGTAATCTGCATTCTGCAGAGGGCTGTCAGCAATCCACAGGGAAGAACTGGGGACTAAAGAGTGGACAGGTGGTTATAAAATCCAGGAATTTTAAGAGCAGGGTTGCTGAAAGGACTAGGAGTGAAGGAACACGTTTTGAGCCTTGCGAGAGTGCAGTCCCATGTTACAAATATTACAGCAGATCTGTGAAATCATCTGGTTCAGTAAATCAAAATCCCCCATCACTTCACTGATTCATTTTAGGGCAAGGCCCCCCAAACAGTTGAATCATCACAAGTGAAAGAGAGTTAAACTGTGGATGGAGGTTGGGAATGACTGGCCAGAGCAGGAACCGCTCATCTTCACCTTGACATTGAAGAAATTACAACATGGGATTCTACCCTAACCACACCATACTGTAACTGTGCTGTTGCCTGGTACTGTGGAAAATTGTATTATTTATACTATCGTTCTAATCTGGTAGTGAGGTCCTTAGTACCCCATGTTTTAGGGATATTCACATGAGAAATAGCATAATTTATTAGTGAAAAGAAAATGTCTGCTTAGTTGAATATTGTGAATAACTTATTAAGCAGTGATTTTGTATCGTCCTCAAACTGATTAGGACAATTTGTGTGTAAGAAGATTGTTTGTGCTCCTGGATCTCTAAGGTGACCCTTACAAAGGAGGCAACTTTCCCAAATAAGATTCTGTGAAGAAAGAGGGAGTAACACTGCATAAACGTGATGCTGAATCCTTTTTCTTTTGCTAAAAACTTTTCTGCAGTAACAAAGCCTCTAGCTCAGTTTATAAAATATCTCAGCTATGGAGAAGACAATCCGGGCATCTGGGATGACAGAAAGTAGGCAGCAGTATCTTTTCTACCTTAGAAAGGTGTCAGCTCTGAGTTCTATGCCAGTTTTGGGGTGGTAGCAAGAGAATACAGATGAAACAGGAGCTATGCGAGAGGAGTCTGGCTAGTTTGTTCTCACAGTTAGTCATTGAAAGAGAAAGGAAGCAACCTTCACTGGATTCATGATTTTATGCTACGAGCAGGACGTACAACTTTCCGGTGAACAAGTCCTCACGGAGGCAATGTACAAATAATAACACATGTAGACTTTGCTCCAAAGAGTATACAATTAAAATATTATGTAAGGAACAAGCCAGGGTTTTCAATACTCCTTACTTAAGGTTTGCACGAACTGCAACTTTGCTCCTTGTTCCAAAGAGGCAGCCTTCTTGGTTGTTAAATACGCTGGCACCAGAGAACTAGACCTGTCTGCATCCTTGCCCGTGTTTGACAGCTGACCTTTCGATACCATCCCTCATTAGGAATAGCTCCTGTCTATATCTACACCCTGGCAAAGGTCTGAACACTTAGGAAATGTCACACCTTGCTCATATAATTAGCACAATTCTAGGTCATTAGTTCCAGCTCTGGTTTCCATTTTGATCTGTGTTGCCCCACCCAGTTATGGATTTTAGTTGAAACAGACCATTTTTTACTCCCAAGCTTAAAGTGTAAGGAATATCCTGCAGTAACATAAGCCAGGCAATTGTTTTCAAGGAGGTTGTGAACACAGGGGAAGGATCTAATCTCGCAAACGTTTGTGACAAAACACATGGCTGTGAACTCTGCGTACTTTGGTGTGTGGTCCGTGCAGAACTAGACTCACACGATGCCGCTGGCAGTACTGAGAAAATCGTTAAGGCATTCGTTCAGGAACAAGAACCTGTGGCTGAAATGCAGAACGCAGTGAGCTGATTTCCCCACCAAACTGACATCTCCATGGGGGCTCAGGTCTAGTGTGAAATGTTAAAAACCTCACGTGTTTAACACCTTGTATCTAGTAGGTCAGTTCAAAGGCCTGTCAGGACGGATCTCTGGTACAAACGCAAAAAAAGGGCTGTGACTGCAATTCTCTTGACCATCATTTTAGCATGGTGAATTTAGTTCGCAAAGCCTACAAACTAGTATTACCATAAAAATTCTTAGTTTGTGATAACATTGTGTTTACCTAGACTGCTCATTAAGTGCTGGTAGAGTCTCTTCAAGAGCCTGCCTTTGCCATAAAGCAGGAACTATCCTTCCTCTTCAGGGCCAGATATCTGAGATTTTTTGGACTAGCCCTAGCATTAATATATCCCAATGCAAATGCCAGCCAGTTGTGATATTGAATGAGATATTGAATGAAACTGATCTAAGAAAAGCACACACCAAAGTCTTTTCTTATCGCTGGCATTTTGCCACCAAGAAGATGATGCAGCTTTGTATTTTGAATGCCTGCACACAAAACCTAATACACTAGTAAATTTTAACATCAGAATGGCTACTGAAAGTGCTAAGCCTGAAATTGTTAAAAATAATTGTTTTTATATAACAGGTCAGGTGGTGAGAAGCAAGGAGAATGTCCCTATTGACTCCAAAATCATGACACCTGTCTTGGCCAGGACTACCTACCACAGTAGATATACCAGCCTGAGCTCCAGCCAGTCTTCCTTTCTCCTGTATTTATGTTTCTCCGAGGAAAGGAATAGTAAATGGATTGAGGAGACAGGTGATCTGCTTCTGTGTCATTAATTTCCTACAGAATTGTAAGATATACTTACTTTTCCTTATGGCCGCTGTGCAGGGACTTCAGGAACCCCAGCACTGAGGCCAGGAGATGGAGAGGCCAAGGCCCAGACTCATCCTCCCTATTCCTTTGCATTTTTACAGGTCCCCTCTATAGGCAATGGAGACAGACCTTCTCGAAAGGGCAGGTTAGCTCACTTGAAATCAATCTCACAAGCCCATCTGCGCTGTCTACCGAAGGAGAGCAGAGGCAACACACAAGCTAAGGGGCATTCTCCTAGGAAAGAGTGAGAGGGGCAGTTTTGGGGCTAGGTGCTATGGATGCAAAACATTTACAGGGATTCCAGGGGAAGCCAGGCAAGTGCTTGGCTGAGAGATACAGCAAGGTACAGTCGGTCAGAGCATGCCACTGCTCAGAGAGGTTTCAGGGGCTCTTGTCCCTCGTTTCAAGGTTGAGGCCACTGACAACAGAGCTGCTGGTGCTCCCAGGGAGACTCGGACATTTTCCTAGCAGGGGTAAGAGAGCCCCAGCCTCTGGTTTAGAGGCAGGATACTGGGCTAAACAGACCCTTAATCTGACAGGAATTACTTTTCTTATGTTCTTATATAAGTTCTCTTCTCCAATTCCTGTCTGAGGCTCACAAATCAGACACTGCAGTTCTAGAAATTATGAACAAGGAGACCGTCAATTTTTAATTTGTTCCCAAGTGCTGAGAAACAGCACTGCTCTAAAAAAAACCCAAACAAACTGTACAAAAAATAAGCCAATGCCCACCACAAGGTTTTCCTTTTCAAAAGAACAACGTAGCAAGGACTCAGATATTAGTTTACCTCTTGTTCCAACCAATGCTGATAATTGAAATACACACTTAACCAATATGTAGCTGGTGGTTTCCCAGTGTTGTTTCATTACTTCTGTAATTAAAATATGGAATGGCTTCCTCAAATCAATATATAGGAAGAACTGTGCCCTAGGGCTGCAAAATGTTCTTCCATTTGCAATAGAGTTGTGCTCTTTGGCAGTTCACTCCCGAGGCTCTCGTTTCTTTGGAAATGCTACTTTGGCAAGAACATCTTCGCACCCCACTAATAGCAGTTTGCACTTTTAATACAAAGCCTTCTGGGCAAGATCTCATCGCAGAGCATAACCAACAATTAATTAAGATGTTCGGAGACACGATGTTTGGCAGACTCCTGCACGCTGCAAGCTTTTCCTGAGCACATTCCCAGTTGTGCTGCAGCCCTAGAATTTAATTACAGTGCTTGCGGATCAAACATGTTGGATACCTGTATTAAGAATTCAGTCCGTGGTGCTTTGCTTGTGTATGGCTTATGCTTGCTGTGGTTCAAACAGTGCCAAAGCCTCCCTGAGCACTGCAGGGGGGTAAGCTATGTTTGCCATTGCTCTGCCAGGGGCTAAAAGGCTTTCCGGGTTATTGACACTCACTGGAAGACTCTCCTTCCGTGTAACCTCCATGTTTCCCACTGCCAGACTGGTCTATGTAGATGACATACCTATGTAGAGACTTCTGTTACCCTCTGGGTAACACCATCGAGATACTGAGAAGCTAAAGACTGCTAACATATCCTGGTTTAAATGTCACCAAACCCGCAGGGACAGAGAGTTAGTTACCTAGAAATCACCCTTACCTGAAACCAGGTTAAACCAAATAGAAATATTTATTACCACATCCAAATCAGAAGTGTAATCACACTCATTCTTAATAGAACAAAAGAGAGAAATGAAGAAGAAGATATATTATCTGCTTCTGCTATGATCCAAAAGGATTTTTGGATTATTTTTTTTATATTACTGATTCTATCCAGCTGATTGATTACACACTTACCTAATCCACAGTCTCGATCTGTCTGCCTGCCAGAAACCTCAGATGGTTTTCACGGAGACTGCGAGCTTTCTCTTTCATTTTGTCCAAATCCACCCTTCAGGTTCCACCAAAGGAGTAGGTGTAAGCTGGCAGAGAGCGGGCACAGATAAAGCAGAAGAAAAGGAACAGATGAGGGTAAGCAGGCAATACCGCATCTCACATTCCTCACTCACTCGGGCAGCAACGCTGTGTTGTCGGTGGAGGCACGTTTTGGGGATGAAATGAAAGGGGAGTTGCTGTAATGAAGCACAGATCAGAGCCCTTTCCTCACTTCCCTGGGAATATATCGGCCAGTCGGACTCCATCTGAGTTGTTTGGGGGTTTGTTTTGTTTTTTTAGGACCAACAACAGCTCTTCCTTTATTTATTTCATCCACAACTTAGAGCCATTTTGAATTATTATACTGACCCCCAACCCTTCCCTATTTCCAGGCAGGTTATCAGCATAGTCCTTAGCCTACAGCAGTAAATAATTTTTTGGGGGAGCTCATTCAACTGTGTGGACTCTACTTTGCACTTTTCCTACCAATATTTATTGTCCCATGTGCTGAGAGTGTTTTATAAGTTTTTTGTTTACTTTTCTAAAGTTATTATGTAGTTGATAAAGATTTGTTAGTCCGCCCACATGGTGATTACAACCTTATCAAAAATTCCCGTCTCAGTCTCGTGCTCTGTTTGCTTGCTGTGTCACTGATACTAATCAAATCAACTTCTATGGTTGATAAAATATAAGCAGCAAAAAAATAATGGTTTCTTGGAATTTTTCCTTTTATTTTTTTTACCAAGTCATATTGGATATGTACTCTTTAACAAAAAAAAAGTGCTGTAATGCACAGTGTGGGCTATGAGAACAGGACTCAGTTTTTGCATTCTCCGAACACAATCTGTTTGCTTCATAAACTAAGTTCATATTAACTTTTTAGGAATAATCTAATTTATCTGATTTTATGCTGCCCTGAACCTACAGGTGCTATATGTGTGTGTGTGTGTGTGTGTGTACAGCATGGTTGTGAAATACTTCCTGAGGCTGAGCATCAGGTCCTGGGCACTCTGGAATTCTGTCCACTAAGTTTAGTGGCAAGAGAAGTCCACTAAGAAAAAAAGATGAAATTTGAAAGAGTCTTTCCTCTTGAATTCAGTGAGAACTGAATTGGGCTTAGGACTACTTGCAGATGAAATCTGTTAATTGAATTTTATTATAAACTATTTTCTTGAGAGATGACCAGCATAGAAGCTTTCAAAGCTTTCACGGAAAATTGAAGAAATTATCACAGGGTGTATAAGAGCAAAAGGTAGAAAGAGCGAACAATTTTTCAGTGACAATGTTGGTGTGAACAGACCCTTTCTCTGTCCAGCTCCTGGTCATGCATTCATAGAATGATAGAATGTGTAGGATTTGAAGGGACCTTTAAAGGTCATCTAGTCCAGCCCCCCTGCAGTAAGCAGGGACATCTTCAACTAGATCAGGTTGCTCAGAGCCTCATCAAGCCTGGCCTTGAATGTCTCCAGGGATGGTGTCTCCACCACCTCTCTGGGCAACCTGTTCCAGCGTCTCACCACCCTCATTGTAAAGAACTTCTTCCTAATGCCAAATCTAAACCTACCCTGCTCTAGTTTAAAACCATTGCCCTTCATCCTATTGCTACATGCCCTTGCAAACAGCCCCTCCCCAGCTTTCCTGTAGGCCTCCTTCAGGCACTGGAAGGCTGCTATAAGGTCTCCCTGGAGCCTTCTCTTCTCCAGGCTGAACAGCCCCAACTCTCTCAGCTTGTCTTGATAGGAGAGGTGCTCCAGCCCTCGGATCCTCTTCATGGCCCTCCTCTGGACCCGCTCCAACAGGTCCATGTCCTTCTTGTGCTGAGGGCTCCAGAGCTGGACACAGTACTCCAGGTGGGGTCTCACGAGAGCAGAGTAGAGGGGGAGAATCACCTCTCTGGATCTGCTGGCCATGGTTCTTTTGATGCAGCCCAGGAAGCGATTGGCCTTCCTGCCTGCTGTCATGCCATCTCAGCTGTTTGTGTGACAACGTGATGAATCAGACTGAGAAAGTGATATGGTTGAAAAATAACTTAATTTTTTTTGCTGCGCTGCTTTACAGCCCTAGCAGTTCTGGTGGTTTCACAGCAGGTGAAGCTGGGTGATGCAGACACATGGATAAATAGCTGGAAGCAGGAGTTGCCCACCTCCGCTTACGACGTGCTGCTTGTGAATGCTGAACCAGGTCCTAAATAGTAGTACACAAGAGCTTATCCTTAAAAGAACAGGTCTCTCTTATCTTGGGCAAACAGAATAACAGGGAGTGGTTGGAAAGGGTAAGGTTCAATTTACTGCTCTGTGTTTAAGCTGCGCTGAACAGGCAGATTGTCCCTTGGGAAACAGTGCAGGCAGGCACAGCCAGCGCGACTGCGGCTAATCACAGCCAGCCCAAAAGAGGAGAAACTTCCGAGGTCTGTTATTTAGGGAGGCCGTTTGTTAAGTATATTTACTAAGAAAAGTTTGTCTATTTATAAAAACCAACACGCAACATTTGGCACCATGGATGGATAGGAATGAGGAATGAGGAAAATGAGAAAAAAAAATGAGGCGTATATTTACTATGCAGAAATAATCACCTTCTAGTTATGCAGTGTTGCATCCTACACATACCCTGAGCTGTTTTCCAGACAGCATTTCCAGAAAGCTTTTGCTGCTGAGTTATTCTATACCGTTTTTTACACGATGCTTATTACCGTGATGTAACAATCCAGCAGCGCATTAAGTAATGGCTGTAAGCGCAGCCATTAGATAAAAGCTATGGCTGAATTTTGGGACAGTGGAACACTTCTCATTTCTCAGTTCCAGGGGTATAACTCATTTTATCCTGACTCAATGTTAAGAGCTAATCATACATCATGCCGCCACTTCTCCATGCAACGGTTTCCATAGATGGAAAGCCAAGGGAAGACTGAAAGGGACCTGGTCCCCAGCCTAAATGGTTGGGGTGTCTCCTGGGAAGTACCTGTCATGCAATCAAGATATAACCAAGGCAACTAACATTTGTCACGTTCTACGACAGGGAAAGATGCACGTACTACAGACAAGGACTTTTCCTTATTTGTTTTGTATTCAAACACAAATTTGCTCAGCTTTTGCTAGAGAAGAAACATGGAACACTAGGTGGCAAGGTGTGTGAGGTGCTGGAACTTCTGGGGCAAAGATTGCAATCAAGCGATTCCTGCAGGATGGATTTTTTTTCTCATGAGAGACAGTCCCCAAGCAGTTATTAACCACGATCTTTGCTGTGAACATTTCATGTGGCCTTTACCAGAATGAAATCTGGGGAAGCCTTGAAGATAAAGAACAAGAACTTGAATCTGAATCAATTTCCAAAGTAGCCAACGTAGGCTGTAGAGACCTTACCTGTTATGCCCACATATCTGTAAGTGTCCTTGAACATCACTGCCCAGTTACGTTAAATGCTGCAGTCCAGCCATGAGCTTGCAGTGAGTGAGTAAATGAGGCTTGCCATTGCTTACCAGTATGGGCTAGTAACCTAACTTAGTAATAGAAAGTTTATGCCATCAAATGAGTGTTTGAGAGGAATCCAAAGATTGTTCTAAAATACAGGTTGGGTAGATTGTAGGGATGTGGGATCTTCAAAGAAAGAAGAATGAATATAGGGTTGTAGAGCCTTCAAAAGTCTTTTATCTGCCTCCTGGCATCGCTTCTGCCTTGCTTACATTCTGTGTACCTAATTGTTGTTATTCCTCAGACCCAGGTTACCCAAGCACCAAGCCTTACTGGCGGCAGTGGCGTGGTCACCTCTTCAGGACAAAAACCACTGTCCATCATCTCTGTGTCATCTGACCGTGTGGTCCAACCAGTTCCAATAGTGGGTGCATTCGGACTTTTAACAAGACGAGAGATTGAAATGGCCCTTGTGAAACACTAAAATTCAGTGGCTATTGTGTATCCCACCTGCTGGGTGCTAGAAAGGTTTCCAGCTTGCTGACAGGCTCTCTTTCACTAAATCTCTAAAATAAGCGAACACAAACCAAAACAAAAAGCAATGCTGTGGCTGTCTGAAATCCATTAAAGTCAAATAATTTTGAGCAGAGATTAAATTGCACTTCTTAATGCTGTGCTGAGCACTGTCCCATATAGACAGAAAATCCATTTGCAGTCTACCCTTTGAAAATATCACACATCTCTCAGAAAACTATTTACACTTCAGGGGGACATGGGCAAAAAAGCAAGGAAAACTCCCACTGATTTTCTGAATAATTAAAATTTGCATATTCTGAAGCAAACCAAAGAGATCCATTCCCAAATTAGCAGATAGCTTTTTGTCGGAAGCGGAGCAGAAATTATTAATTTCTATAAGAATCTGGATATCATTTGACAATGGTTCTCTCACATCAGTTAGTAAGAGCGGATTTAAAATATTTTTCATTCTCCAAAGTGCTGTGTGTGCCCTCTATTGGAAACGTATGATGGATTGCGTTTTTTAACATTAATTTTAAAGCTTGTTTTATAAATGCAATGGCAGTCAATGAAGCATTTGTATCCCAAAGTATACGCAGGTAACATTTTAAAACAGACAACTCTTTATTATAGACTGGTTTTCACTTTGTTATTCTCTTGATTACTTTAATCTAGATTAAACACCGGTTAAAATAACATAGGTACTGATTACTACAGCAATGTAATGTATTTTGTATTTCTGTTTAAGAAGCAAAATCAAAAAGCTCTTTGCCCTGCCTCTCTGGAAAAAGGCAGCCACTGTCATAATATACCTAAGTAGCAGGACACGTTGCTTTGTTCAATAGAGAAAGTGCTGGTTTTTACGCTGTGCAACTCCACAATACAGCTCATGCGCAAGAGGACAAAGATTTCATTAAAACCATCTTTCTGCCTCCTAAATTATGGGCTGCGTCAGGAGCCAACTCAACCCGAACTTTGCTCCTATCAGCCTCGTGTGCTGCTTTGCCTTGCAGTACGGGCTGCCCGCGAATGGTGCTCAAGATGAGAGCAGCAAGAAGCACTGTCCCAGGGCTGCCTGGCCATTAAAGCTTCTGCTTTTACCTTCTGGATTTTGGACTGCACCTAAATGTCGCACTGGGCGTTTCATCCCTGCCCGAATTGGGAAGGGCACCCGCTCAAAGGTGTTCGCCTTTGAAGGTGCCGAATGAAAAACAGCAGTGTTCGGTCGGTGGCCCCCTCCCGGGAAGGTCCGAGGCGTGGGGCCAGGGGTGAGAAATTGCCAGCCCCGTTCTCTGACCTGAGCATCTTTGGTGGCAGCAGCTGGCTAGAACTGTGCTTCGGAGGGATGAGCAGAGGGAGCTGGTAAAAGCCGGGCCACTGAGAACACCAAGTGGGGAAAAAAACAAGAGACTCACTTATGCTCGTTCTGAAGAATGCTGGAAGGAATGATATCTGGATAACAGAAAACAATATGGTGAGCTTAACAGTGTGATATCAACACAGAAATTCCCTGGAGAATGGGCTGAATTACTGAAGCTGATCAGAAAAGTGCCATCACCAAAGGTGACCTATCGAAAACAGGCAACGCAGGATGCCCGAAAGATGGATTTTGCCTTTAAACTAAGCCTTACCCAGCAGACTAAAATAAAGGATGAAGACTCCTTTTAGCATTAGCTGTGGTGAAATATGAGCATTATTTTTCTATTTAGTAATAAGTATTCACTTTTTTCTTGCACAATACTGAACTCATTTGTTTGACTTTTTGAAGGAAAGCGTTTAGAAATGTTACATTCCTTTATGTGCATTTATCGCTAACAGAAAAGATTAAATGGTGGGAAGACAGCTACTCCCTGGAGGTATTTAAGAAACGTGTAGACGTGGCTCTTCAGGGCATGCTCTAGTGCCCAAGATTATTGTTTGTGGTGGGGTGTTGTGTGTGGGGTTGTGGGTGTGGAGTTTAGTAGGTGGGTGCTTTATTTTTTTTTTTTTTTTTTTTTTTTTGCAGTTGGACTCGATGATCTCAGAGGTCCCTTCCAACCACTAAGATTCTGTGATCTAATCTTTACTAGTAGCGAAAAAAAAAGCACTCTCTCAGACTGAAGAGTAGCTGTAAGGTAAATCTGAGCAATGCTATCATTTTAAAAGCGCTAGAGTCCTCATGTCCAGGTGGCATACCCAAGAACTCTGAAAGCACTTATAGATGAAGTGTTTGGGCTATTAGCAAAAGCACGCAGCTTTTGTGTGAGACCTGGAGGGTCAAAATAGTGCACCTGTATTTAAATTATAACTCTACAGGGCCATCTCCAGGCATTCCCAACAGGGATTTACTCAAGAGACTGTATGGAAAAGGATAGCTTGGTAGACTCTCAACCAAATGCCTCGATATCTGCTAGAAGCCAGTATCAGACCCCTAATGTCCATAATCTCTACATTTTAAAACTCTAAAAATATCTGAACTTTTAGGTCCAGATATTCTTGCGTTTACTTCCCAGACATGTCCTGACCCAGCCACAGTGAGAGACTCGTGTGTGCCAACCCTGTGGCTCCCTGGGCACGCTGGCATCCACGGGAAGGGAACTGGGGTACAACAGCAGGAAGGAGCCAGGACCTGCTCTAATGAAGTTCCCGGTCTGGATGAGGATGTTGGAGCATGCTGCGATACACACCTGCAGCTCAAATTAGGCAAAGCCTGAACGATCCAGTCAGCAGAAGAACATAAACCCACTCTGTTTAGATTACATAAAACAGATGCACAGCTAACGCAGAGACCCTGCATTCGGTCAATTTGTCAGCCATGCTATAATAAAACACCTTAGTGATTATGGTAGGAGAGTATCTAGTTGGCAAAGTTTCTGCAAAGAGACATCATCTCTTGCTGAGCTGGTATAAAATACTGTCTTGATTTTGTCAAAATAGCAACAAGGGGGAACTGATGGCAATTATTCTTTGACATTTAAAATTCCTTAAACATTATCCTTCATGAAAGATTGCTAAAAAAATTAAGAAACTTCTTTTTATCTCTCAAGGAAATCTGTTCAGCCGCTTTAGTGGTCCAAATAGGTGAGAAGGTAGCACCTTCACTGCTGAGTACCCATTGTGCTGTGATAGCAGCAAGCGTTGTGGAAAAGCCATTTACCTGTAGTTATTGTTCTCCAAGCACCCTGACACAGGAAATCCCAGTTGTGTGTGGACTGTCTTCCAAATTAGATCATGTGAAAGTATCCTCACAGACCGGTATCCATAAGCTATCATAAAGCGATGCTTGGAGGACCTTTCCAAAAAGTGAATTTGACACCTCTGGCCATTATACTGCAGAGAGAAGCCAAGCATTTTTCCCAGAAAAGTAATTTAGTTAGATATTGCATCACTTGTAGTCTTCCTTACTTAACTTCAAAGGTATTCCAAACTCAAGAGCTGATTTACTAAAGAACTCCCAGTGAAATCACTTTAAGAACTATATTAACTTCAAATGAGGTGAAGAGCTACAATGGACTCTGTATCGGACATCACAAATTCAAGTTATTTCTGTTAAGCCTGAACAGACTAAACATGCGTTTGATATTTAGCTGTTGATTGAGCTATTCTTTCTGTAACTTGTCTAGACAGTTTCTGAAACAATGAATTATTCAGTGACTTCCAGTTCTATCATACAGCTAATCCATATCTCTGTAATAAAAAGGTCATTTTTTTTCCCAACAGTAAATGCTGGATTCACTGTACAAATAGATCAGCAGTCTCAGTAGATGATCAAGTTCACAAAACTCACATGGCATTGAAAGCATGAATGTAATATATAAAGCTAAGATGGTAAGTGTACTCACATATGCATATATGTATAAAATTTGACAGATTCTTTAGCTATACAGAGATGGATAGATGGAAAGACAGATAATCCTATTCGTTTCAGCTGTAACTTTATTGCCTTCAATGACATTTTCTTCCAAGACATATAAGATTAGTCCCCCAAAGTAGCTGTAAAGGTAATCACAAACTCCAGTTTAGTCTAGTTCACATACTCCCCATGTTTTTTCACACTGCAAGGCAGACAACTTATTCAGAGCATCATTTTACTAGTACCTCGATACGTCCTTACACCGCGTGATCACATTCCATTAAATCGTACTTCTTCATGAAGTTGTTGTAATAACACTCCTCCATTTGGACAAGATCTCAAAATTAAATGAACTGTTTAATTAACCACGGTCGGTATTACATTCTTTCGACAGAGCAGTAATGATCGGGTAAACGTGGCTGAAATCTACAGTCGCTGTCTGTACGAGACCAGGTCAGGGCAGTGAGATTTGGCGTCAGCCCGCACGCAGGCTGCAGGCGCGGCGTGGACCCTGTCATTAACCTGCTGGAGGCTCCTTCTCCCCCGCCAACGGCAGTGTGACAGCACGGGACATGAGAACTGCGGTGCCCTTCTAGGAGGCACCTTGAGGTTGGGTTGAAATGTTCGTGGCCTGTTGAAGCGCTGAGTTTTAACCTGCTTCAGTTGTCCGGCCAGCTAGCACAGTAGGGACCTGGACAGCAGCGTCAGCTCCAAATGCAATCATAGTAAACCATTAAAGGCTTAATTTTAAGTCCTGAATCAGATCTCCTCTTAATCATAATATGTCCTATAAATATGTGAGCACTGAGTCTAGGATGAAACAGTTTTACAGGGCAAAGTAAGACAAGGAGAGGGAAAGGGAAGGGGGAAGGAAAATGATTTGAAGCGTGCCTGACCAGGCTTCCTTCTTTCTCTTCTTGGAGGCAGAGAGATTTTGAATGCAGTGACTGCATTTTAAAAATGTACAATATAGAGACATTATATATATTGCAGTATGATTTACGTATGTTGTCTGGGGAGGTTTACTTTTTCACAGATGGAATGAGCTTGCAAATATTCTGGAATCACAAGAGACAGTTTTATCCAGTCCGTTAATGTCTTTTACATGATTTTGCTTAGACCCTTCCTATTCTATCCCAAGTAAGATTAATTCAAGAAATAGCTACAGGCCTTAAAATCAAATTTTTCAGCATTTTCACCTTGCTGCGCACACTGATTTTCACACAGCACTGTGTTTTCCCCTGTGTGTCTCTCTCTTCCCTCTCCGATAAGCTTACACTTCACTCCACCGTGCCCAATACAGGAATCAGAGCAGGGCAATGTTTCTATTCCTGTCTTTGCCACTGACTCACCGTATAGTTTCTTCAGCATTTGCATCTTGCACTTGGATCCTCTGGTGTCTAGGAAGATGAATGTGTCCATGTTTTCTTTAGGATAAGACCATTCATCATGTCTCGCTCTGTGTGGATTCTCTCATGTTTAATAAGGGCTGAATCCGCACTGCAACCTTCTTCTTATTGGTGAGGACATTAGTAGGGGTTCTGACTTCTACCCAGATGCTTACTTTAATTACAACTGTAGGAAATTAATTTTTCTAGACATCTACCTCTTAGTCAGATTTGACTTCAGCCAACAGCCTCAAAATTTTGAGGTAGGGCACTCGCATAAAAACACGCACACAAACCAGTGTGATCACATCCGCTTCCCTTTATAATACATGCTAAAAAGAGATCTTTGTAGAGCATGATGAGATCCTGGAAACTGGAGCTACACAGAGACACTGAAACCAGTTGTTTTTATAAGGATAATGCTAGCTACCTTCAGCTGCAGAGCCTTGTAGCACTACTAACTGCTGAATACGCCAGCATTGCTCTTTCCTTTTCAAGTGCTATATTGCCCTAATTCCGTCTGCTGTCCCATTTACAATTCTTCACAAATATATTCTGTTCTTCAGGGTCATTTTACTGACTGTTAAATAAATGTATTGAGTAAAATTAGCAAGTGTGTAGATAATTCTTAGAAGTTTTTACAAATGTAGTCCTTAGTATTGGAATGAAAATCAGAGACCTACTGTGGTTTGCAGATATTGGCAAAATCCACGTACGTGGAACTACGGATGTTTCCAAATAAGACAAGGTGTGGAGCTGGCTCTTACATTACAGCCTGTGTCGTTTTAACAGCTACTAGTCTTTTTAACAAAGTATACATTTTACCAGAGAAGATTCTAGCTAAACTGTTTGAATTATTAGTTAGTCTTATGGACAAACACATTAACAAGAAACACATTCCAATTTTCAGTAGGAATAACACAGTGGGCTGCGTTATGAAGACTGTGGTCTCCAAGGCACAAAGCAACTAGGATCTTAAAAAACATGACCAAATGTTAACAATCTGTTATGAACTGATACAATCCAGCTAGTTTATCTTAAATATGCTGATTTTTACAGGCTAAACTGACAGCTTAGCTGTTCAAAAATTTTCCAGTCTCTCTTCTAATTACCAAGACTATCATAACAGTACAATGGAAATCAGATACTTACTGGCTTGAAAATTATTTGTGTTGGCACTAGTGGATGAAGTCATTTTAATTAGGAGGCAAAAAGAAAATATAAAATACCTCATCTAAAAATAAATACCTGTTTGCTACGTTAATTAATTACACGAGTTGATATTTTGTGTTCACATCCCAGTCTCTTTTTTTCTCATGACAGGATTACCGTATAAGTCCTTCCAAAATAAAGGATTATGCCCTATTTGCATCAGGATACTTTATTGTAAGCAAGCTGTAAATATATGCAAGACGTTTATATGACAACACGGGTATAATTATAACAGCAAATGAAAAATTATTGAAACACATCAGAAAACACCTTAGGCTGAAAAATACGGAGGTAGGTTTCGGGCGCTTGTGTCTGAGGAAACGCATGAACCACCTTCTGCCAAATTGCAACAAATCCAAACCAGAGGCGTCTTAGGTTTCCATGCTTTTGGTGTCTTCACACAGGATTTCAATTCGAAACGAAAAAAATAAACAGCAAAATGCTGTTTTGGTGAAACCACAGCTTCTAATACCCAGATTGGATAGCCTTCTCAGTGGAAACTGATGCGGTGCTGTCGTGAGCTTTAAGAAAACTGAAATTTGATCGTTGTCCCCAAAAGGAGGAGATACTGGGGAAGCGCCCGATCCTCGTCCCTGGCACCGAAGGGCAGACGGACGCGGGGCTCTGCCCAGGGCTGTGCTGCGGGGAAATCTCCCTCCGGCCACTGACGAGGGTCGCTGGATCCCGGGGACTTCCCACGCCATTCATCCCCCCTCCGTCCGGCGGTGGGCTGTCCCCTCCGCTGCGCCTGGGAACCGGGGCGGCAGCCGCCGCCGTGCGGCACAGCGGGGCCGTCCGAGCCGCTGCTGCGCCGCCCCAGCGCTCCGGGCGGGCACCGCGGCTCTCCCCCCGCCGCCTTCCCCCGCTCCGCGCCCGGGCCGGTCCCCTCCTCGGGCCGGGAGGAGCCGCGGCGAGGGCGGCCCCGAGCAGCCGTCGCGGTGAGTAGCTCCGAGGCAACCCGCGGGGGAAACTGAGGCAGGCGGCGGACAGAGATGCTCCCGCCGGCGGCCGCCCTCCCAGCCCCGGACGGCGCCGGCTGCCAGCGGTCCCGCCGCCCCCTCGGGGGGCGTCCCGCCGGCGGGAGCGGCCGGAGGGGCCCCGGGGAGCGCCCCCGATGGGGAGCGCGGTGGCGGGGGGCGGCCCGCGGGCACTGCGGGCCCTCACCGGGTGCCTGCTGGGCGCCCTGGTGCTGAGCACGCTGGTGGGCAACGCGCTGGTGTGCCTGGCCGTCCTGCGCTTCCGACACCTGCGCGCCAAGGTCACCAACTGGTTCGTGCTGTCGCTGGCCGTCTCGGACCTCTGCGTGGCCCTCCTGGTGATGCCCTGGAAAGCGGTCACTGAGGTGGCCGGTGGCTCCTGGCTCTTTGGCAGCCGCTTTTGTGACACCTGGGTGGCCTTCGACATCATGTGCTCCACCGCTTCCATCCTCCACCTCTGCATCATCAGCCTGGACCGGTATTGGGCCATCGCCAGCCCCTTTCGCTACGAGCGTAGGATGACACAACGCCTTGCCTGCACCATGATAGCTGTGGCCTGGGCCCTCTCCATCCTCATCTCCTTTGTCCCAGTGCAGCTACACTGGCACAAAGCCAAGGATGTGAGATATCCAAGCTCCTGGCTGCCTGGGACACCCCGCTGTGATGTCAGCCTGAACCGCACCTACGCCATCACCTCCTCCCTTATCAGCTTCTACATCCCTGTGGCCATCATGATCATCACCTATACCAGGATCTACCGAATTGCCCAGGCCCAGATCCGCCGCATCTCCACCCTTGAGCGAGCAGGGGGGCAGTGGCCAGCTCATGGCAAGGAGCCCACCTCCTCTTTGCGGAGTTCCCTGCGCAAGGAGACCAAGGTGCTGCAGACCCTCTCTATCATAATGGGAGTCTTCGTTTGCTGCTGGCTGCCCTTCTTCCTGCTCAACTGCCTGCTGCCTTTCTGCCGGGAGAGTGACCATGAAGGACAGTCACCCTGCATTGGCCAAACCACCTTCAACATCTTTGTGTGGTTTGGCTGGGCCAACTCTTCGGTGAATCCAGTGATCTACGCTTTCAACGCAGACTTCAGGCGGGCTTTCAGCAACCTGCTGGGCTGCCGGTGCTTCTGCTGTGGCACACCCAGATCCACTGTGGAGAGGGTCAACTTCAGCAATGAGCTGGTTTCCTATCACCATGACACCACCTGCCAGAAGGAAGGAGCTGCCTCATCGTCAGTGCCCCCTCCTGCCATCACTGCCTGGGTGCAGCCCGTACCCCATGCCATAAGCCTTCAGGGCGAGGACAGCAGTGAGGAGATGTCTATGGAGAAGAGGCCTGTGGCTTCTCAGACACAGGCTTCCCCCGGCATCAGCCCCAAGAGTCGTCAGGTACCAGCCATTTTGCAATTTGATTGCGAGGCAGAGCTCTCCCTGGAAACTATTACCCCCTGTACGGGGCTTGGTCGGTGCGAGGGACCCCATCACCCCATTCCAGAGGGATAAGTGCTTGTGCAGTTCTCACACACAGCCATCCCATGGGGAAAGGTCACTCTGCCCGCACATGGGATACATCTGTCTCCCAGCAAACAAAGTCCCATCCCAGAGGGATGGGGACCTGCTGCTCTTACCCCAGAGGGGTGACGGGTGTATGAAGTCCACCCCAAAAGCATATAGCAACCACATACTAACTGCTTCCCACGGACACCTTTGCCCCTTACTCTCTTTCACAGTCAGTAGACATTTCCCATGCGTTTGTTCACCCCCAAGCTTCAATCAAACCTGCGACATTTATTGAGAATAGTGAGATAATTAGATCAAAATAAAAACAACTCATAGTTTGAGACTCTATAATAGATAAATAATATGTATATAAATTAATCTTAGATTTAGCTTCATTGCTAAAACCCATGTTTTCCCCCTCTCATGTTTTCACATCATACCTGTGCATAGTTCTGGTCTTAAAGGTTTGTGTTTATTTCTGTGTTTATTTCAAAGCTGCCTGTCTGGATTTACACATCTGAATCTGTGTTTAGGCTCTTAAATAAAAATTGCTGTGTTAAAACATCGCTATCTCATGTTGAGTCAAAAGACTGCCCAAAACCTTGGAAAAATAAGTTGCTTTTATGTCGGACCCCAGACACAGGTTCAGGTGCCAAACTTTGGTATCCAGGCTTAATGATACTGAGCTAGGATCTTCCTCACCCTCAAATGTTGGAAAATGTAGGATTGTATTAGGCTGAAGTTACAGCTGGATGGTGTTTGAGAACTAACACTCCAACTCCAGAGTGAGTTAAGAGCTGCTATCGGCTGAGGCAGCTGCAATCCTTCTTTCTCCTACTAGTTCAGGCAGCTGATCCTTCCAGAAAGCAAACTGGTCCACAAAATAAAAAGTCACCAGGTCATCTCTCTGAACCCATTTCGCTACTTGTAGAATGAACAGCAGCAAAATGCAGAGCAAATGGGTGCGGGAAGGCTTGCAGGAGATAAAATTCTGGGGGAACTTGACAATCATTTCTGTATGCGTAAAAGGGTTCAGCAGACAATAAGGGAATACAGCAGCACCACAACTGTCCACCACTTAGGAGTTCTACTGCTGACCGTTTAATACTGTGCTCCACTAACCACCATCATTACCCCATTTTTCCGTCCTTCACCTCTGATTGAGTTGATTGACCTTGATTCATCTAAGGAAGACGATGAAGATGCAACTGTCCAGAAAGAGACATCAAGAATGCTTACGCTTCAGGAGTTTTCTTGGACATTTGGTCTTATAGATGGCACAGCTGATACCTTTCAGAACAGTGATCCATGCTGAAAAGCCAGCTGCTGGAAGAGCCAGACTCTCCTCCCAGTGATCCTGCTCCCTGTGAATTTAGGTCGTGTGTAGTTAAGTCCCTATATGCATTTCCCTCCACCACAGTAATTCTTGTAAGAAACACTGCTTTTGCTATCCTGCTCTTTTCAGGAATGTGTCCTTCATGAATAGCCGTGTGTGACTGTAATCTGTTCTTCATGGCCAAGACTGGCAGGACAAGGCGTAATGGGCTTAACTGTAAGAAAGACCAAGGTGAGACTTTGGAAAGACTTCCTAAGAATAAGGATAATTAAGCACTGGAGCAGATTGCCTAGGGAGGTTATGACATCTCTCTCAGTAAAAGTCTTTAAGATGATATTGCTAAACATCTGTCAGAGAGGACATTGGCAGCGTTAATCCTGTCTTGGGGCAGAGGCACAGTGTAATGGTGTCTTGGGATCTTTTCTAGTCCTGCTTCACTATGACAACACAACTCCTTAAGCACTGAGCTTAAGATGTTTGATTTTATTTTTTTTTTTAATGCAATGATCCTTAGCTATTTTATTGAACGCAAAAAAGCATACAGATAAGAACTTTAGGATCCCATTGGCGTATTTCCCTTCTCTTAGTGATTACCCGTTTTTCTTAGCATTTAGCAGCTATGATTCCGCATGCCTAGTGCCTCATCTGGAGTGCAACCCTCAAGTAAACCTCGTATTTCCTTAAAAGAGATACAAGATCTGTGGGTTTTGTTTTGATTCCCTTTGATTATTTTCTAGGTTATCATAAGTGAACTGTATATGTAATCAGATGCTAAAGGGTCAATCAACTTGTGAGATTTTCCTTGCTACATTTCTTCCTTCTTACATAAACCAGAAACACGTATTGTAAGAGTGTCAGGATCTTTTATCTTCTCCAAAACCCTCAAATTATATCTTAGAGCTGCGAGAGAATTCTCGTCTCACCCCCTCCACACTAAAACCCATGCCAGGGAGATACAGGCACACCTGATAAGACGCTATCCTGCAGCGTGACTCCCTTGCTGCCCTTGCTGCCTCCCACTTCTGTTTCTGTTGCAAGAGCTTCAGCTGGTTCCATCCCTCAGAGAGTCAACTCTCCCTGCCCACACACATCTCCCTTCTCGTGGGCAGGCAGTCTTCTGGCAGTCAAGGCCACACATGAAATTATTATGCACAGGAGCTTTTTTTTTTTTTTTAAGTGTGTGTACAGTCTCATTATTAGTGATAATATTGGAAGGGAAAGATTTACCTTCTCACAAGGTTTGCCCTGCCTATGGGAGATGTCTTGCCCAGGAAGTAGCCTGGACTTAATACACAGAGTGATGGAAACTTAGTGTATGACAGAGTGGGTGGCAGAAATTAAGCAATGAATATATTTGAATAACATTTTCTCTTAAGAATAAGCCGAAATGCATGGTAGCTTTGATTTATGAAACCATACTTGTGTTAAGAGTGGAAAAAGCTATTTGTATCAGTGCTTGTGCCTATAGTTTAAATAAGGTGCATTAACAGGTCAGATTGTACCTGAAAATGAATCGATATTTACCTGAAGAAAAAAAAAAGGTCTTTACTGAAGCATTTTAAAGGGACAATTTAAAATTCCTCTTTGTAAGTGATGACGGAAATAGTTGTTTGTACCTAATTGATAATAGTCATTACTGATGTGCAGATGATAGACGTTACGATAGTTTACAGCTGTAAGGTCCATTGTAGTAAGTGCAGTGTAATGTTCAAGGCTGCAATAAATTTCAGAAATTGTGTGTTATAAACTGTTTATACTCATTTTAAGTGGCATATTACTGAAGGTACTTCATATGAAAGCTACAGTGCATAGCCCTTCAGACTACATCTTCTGCTGTTGCTGATTTAATAACACATAAATATTGATACTGTATGTATTTTTATTTTCCTACACTGGGAAGGCTCCTGAATGTTAAGCATACTACAGACCACGCAGTCCTGTGAACAGTAAATGAGCAAGATTTATTTTCCCAAGATATTTTTTTAGTGATTAACTGTGATTTCTAATTGACATTTTTCTAATGACAGGACAAGTTGCTACGTTAGATTACACAAAATTCGATTAGCATTGTTAGGTTCAAGTCTGATGAAATATATTGAAATTATTACAAAAAGCCAAAGGTTTACTTCAACAGAAATTAAGAGGCAAAATTATTTTCTACCTACACCATTGCAGTCACCCAAAAGAAATACCTTCCAAAGCAAAACCTTGGTGGTACTTTGTTATCCATTTCTGGGTCAGAACTTTCTTGGCTTGGCAGGACAAAATGAATCACAGATGATGAAGGTATTGTTTTAGGGAGATCTACAGCTATACAAAACCCCACACTTCTAGTAACTCAGACCATCAAATCTACATACTACTGTATGCATTCATCACAATATATGTAAGGTATTTTACAGACTAAAAGCAGTTCACTTCCATGCCTACTAGTTCCACACTTACATACCATTAACATCACAAGGACCTAAAAAATAGCTTTTCAATAGCCTTGGTGTCAAAACGGTCCAACCTCACAGATACCTTATCTAAACACTCTTATTAGCCAATGTCTAAACATTCAAATCAAAACACATTCCAGTTCAGCAAAGTAGGGCTTTACGATGTACACCAAACCTCTTCTCTGTTCAGGCATATGATTCCCACTCCCTTTCCTTCTGTCAGTCTACAAAGTTCTCAACCAGCTACGCCTCCCGAGAGCACTTATTTCTTTCTACTACACAACTGAAATGAATACAAACTTCTTGTGGTCAATTAAAAGCTTACATAGCTGAGCTGACACGACAGCCCTTCTCACTATTACCTTGCACACGAGAAATAGGGATAATGTCTCTGTAGCCTCCTTGAGTGGCTGCCGAGATGCTTATCTAGCTGAGAGCTTTTCCCTGCTGTTCAATTTCTCTGAAATTGCTCATTTGGTTTAAAAGTTAGTCATGGGGGTAAACAGAGACAGATACGTCCATGCATACGCGCATGCCTTCTTAGACAACAGGGTTAAAAAGTAATCAGCATTCTTCAAAGAAAAGGAAATGTGAGGTTCAAGGCAGAGCTCTCTGGAGCTGGAGACACAGCAGGGTGAGGACAAGAACTCCGTCCTCACCAAAGCCCCAGGCTGGTTCCCACACCCCTCTGTGCCAGAGGTGCCAGCAGAGATACCAGGTGACATTTCCACCATCTAAGACCAAATGTACCACCGCCAGCTACACACAGCGCCTTCCTAGCAGGAGGCAACAGTGGGACAGCAAAGATGTACTTGAACACCGCACCGATGCAAAGTGTCTTCCTGCTTTCCAAGCAATACTTTTAAAAGATTAACTACAACACACGTACATCCTTGACGTTGTGCTTACATTTTTGTGTTCTGTTGTTTATTGCTTATCTCTTTGCCTATCATCTTATTTATGTAGGGCTTTACTTTGCATTACACACAGACTTTCAGAGATCGCCGCTGACTTTCAGAAGCTTGTTATAGCTACAGCACTGCCTCTGCGCGTATCGGTTCCAGGAATGAGAAGGGACTCAAAAAGCACATGCCACTCAGCATGAGAAGATGTAAAGCCTTGGGACAATTCTACAATTCAAACCATAATAACAGAGAAAGACATTCTCAAAGAAATTCCCCATTAGCAAAATCCTAATGAGCAAAACCTAAAAAAATTAGATTTCCTCCCACTCTGCCCCTTCCCTCAGATTAGAAGTCTACCCATATATCCAATCTGCAAGGAAAGTCTTCCACGTTCCCCACCTTCTCTCTCCTTCACCAATGCATGCAGACACGAGGATATTGCAGAGGGAAAGGGTTTCCAGCTCTAACTCTTCCCCTCCTTCCCACATCCCGCTGCTCCATCTTTAAATAATAAGAAAAGCAGAAAAAGAGAAAATCTAAAGGAAGCCACCACCAAAATGACAAATGGTTCCACTGTCCAAAGTCTAAGCAGCCACTTCTCAGGGTGGAAACCAGTACAGTCATATGGATGTGCTTTATATTTATATAAGCTTTATATAAGCTTTTGGATTCCTCCACCTGGATGTTTTCAGGAAGGGCAATTCACAAAAGGCTGTGAAAGTTATTTTGGCCTTTTTATATTGTAAAATATATTTCCAAGGCATCAGAGGAGGTAATATTTTTCCAAAATTAGTCTTCCCTCCTCCTCCTTTTTTTTTTCTTGTTAAATTGTTGTAATTTGTTTTGCTAAGTTGAATACAGACTAAATAACAATATGTCAGTCCTTAGAAAGTCCATCCAAATATACGTGCAAATGGAAAATAAATTGAATAGGTCTGATTTAGTAACTAGCCCATATAGTTACTATGATAAAGGTAAAAATATTAAATCTCATCCACAAGTTTATAGCTGGGTGTAACTTTAACAAATGCTGAATTCAGTGGAAATATCAATGTAAAGGAAGCAAAGGTCATAGTTCAACCGTATATATTTTTTTCGTATCCCTCTGATACTAAGCTGATGCTTTAAAATTTCAGTAAAGCTTTAATTTCAGTGAGAAACAGCTGACCTAGGTAGCAAAAAGAGAACTCTGTTACAAAACTCGGTTGCCATAAGCATCTGTTGTTTTGCCTTTGCCAAAATCATGCCTCTTGTGTTGGATTTCAGATGATGCACCCACGCACACCATATTAAGTATATTTCAATCAGTTGAATATTTGTCAGTAAAAATTCGTGTGTGAAAAATTCTCTGTTCTTCATAAACTGTTTTCTTCCCCTCACCTGGGGGCTGAAGTGCCTTTCTGGATGTTAAGCACTCTCCGTCCAGTCCCCCTGGACCCTGATGTACTTAAGTCTCTTCATCACCATGGTTACAGCCTCCCACCACATAACTCTTAACTTTATTTATCTCATTGTTATAATTTAACTCGCTTTCCTGAATCCTCTCCCCTTTCCTACTGCAGAGGGACATACAGCAGGGCGCATCCCTCGGGTATGGGCTACTCCTCAATTTCCTGCTCAAGAACCGATTCGCGTTTACACCAAAGGCGGGCACAAAGGTGCGCACGAAGACGACTTGTTGGAGTTATGAATTTTTCTAGCATATTTGGCTTAGGAAAAAAACCCACCTTATGATAATCCTTATGACCTGGGCTTGTTAACCCTCACCAGTCCCTGCCTGTGTCTGATCAGACAATCATTTTAGAAAACCCGGGGCTTGTGCCTGCATTTCACATTTTGCTAAGTTAACTAGTTACAGGATAGGAAAACCGCCTCGCAGGGGAACCACTGGCAGCAATAAAGTGTGGACATGTATGCAGGATCTTTACATGTGCATAGCATGAAGTGAATGAAGATGCTGGGGAAAGTGTAGGTTTATCTTCATCAACCAGAGGAGCAGAATTTCATCTCGAGCCAGTTTTATTTTAGTTTAGGTAGTGAGAAGACATTTCCATTTGTAAAATTTGCAGAAACCGTTGCTAGGTTCCCCTTTTTCTTTAAAGATCATTTTCATAGAGTTTTCTGCAGTTTAACATTTTAATATATTTTTAAAACTAATTAAATTCATCTTTGCACCCACCCTCAGTGAGAATGCATCAGTTCATTTTACTCCCTTCGTATTTAGATCTGAAGTGGCTGCGTGGAGCTTATATACACTATTTCATGGGCTCAAATCCTGTGATGACTTCTGCATGGAAGGTAACTAATTACATGTGAGCAAGTTGTCTCAGCTTCCATTGCAGCCAATAGGGATCTAGAGCAAACAGTCCAATGTGTGTAGAGGGATTTATCGGAGCAGGTGAAGATACCTGCTTTAGGATGAGAGGAAAAACTCCCTAGACCCTGACTAGCGGAAGGGGGGAAAAAAACCCCAGTAATGCAGGATAGCAACAGACAGGAGATAACATGATAAAGTTATGAAGTTAAACTAGTTGCATTTTTTACTGTTGGTAACAAAGCTCAATCAGTTAGAGATTATACTAAAAACCTGACAAGAAGTAATGATCTTTACTGTCTACACAGAGCTGGATTTGATCTTTTGTTTGCTGATCGGTCCAAGAAGTCTAACGTCCCATTTAGATTTCAGGAAATGGATGAAACCCAAAGTGATAAGAACTATCAGTTTTCCAGAGTAGTTTAAATAAATGAATGCATAAAATAACACAGAGCATGGAGTGTTTACTAATGCCTAAATCAGTAATATGGTCATCAGGGGCAGCATCACGGCAAATGTTCTTGATGCACATTTGTTAACAGAGGAATGGAAGTATATAACAGAGCTGAGTTTCAAGGCAGCAAACTGGTAATTAGACATTTTGCCTCTCATGTTTTGTACTATAGCAGAATATTAGTGCTGACAAACTTCATTGTGGCAATAAATTGATTGACAGTGGTAATTAATAACCAGAATTTTCACTCTAAGCATGCTTATCCTGTAGTACCAGTGCCCCCAAGCCATGAATTACAGTAGCTGATACCTCCTTGGTGTGCTGGCAGCCTTTGGTCTAAAGCTCTTCAAGAGCTTAAAAGAAAACATCTGCACCATCGTAACCCAGAAGGCCCTCTGCTACAGTCACTCCTGCTGTTAGGCCTTTCACGACCGCAGCAATGGTCAACGGAAAATCTCAAAAAAAGGAAAGACTTTGCCCATATTCTCAAAAACCTGTCCCTTTCCCAGGGTGCTGGCACCTGGGGACAGTGGCTGTTCCACATGAAGACGACATCCTCGAGGCGCTCTGCCGGTGTCCTTTCAGGCAGCATTATGGCTGCGTTATTTCTGGCACCGTCTGTTCCTGCTGCAGCGGCTCTTCAGGGAACAGCGTGGTGCGGGAAATTGGGGTGCTGGCCCTGTGACTGCCCCTTCTTTTGCTGTGTGACTGACCGTGCCATCCCGCTGTCTTCTCCACAATGGCCACGAAGCAGCTTGGGAGAGGAGAATCCTTCAGAAACCAAATCATTGGGTAAGTGGCATGAACAGCAAAAGCCACGTTTGCTCTTACATTTATGCAGATGTTCTTCCGGTGTGATGTTCTCCTTTCAAACAGGCTTTAGAAGGTAATAGTGACCACTTTTGCTTTTGTTTACTTTCCCACTTTTCATTTCCAGCTGCATATTGTGAGGTCCCCCGTTTTGTCTTAGCACTTTGGTGGTGACCACAGGTATTGCCCACAGGGCCAGTCCGGCCACCTAGGCTACCTTTTAACCCAGCCTAACAGCATTCGACTCGTAGGAAAACTCTTTTTGAAAACAAAGGCAATTTTTTGTTGCTGGAGCTGCAGTAAAAGTTCTGCACCACTGCTGCATTTCAAGAACCTTTTAAGGTTAGATTTTAACAGGTATTAAGATAGTTCTCAAGATAGCTGCCTAAATGACTTCGCAAAAGGCGAGCGTACAAGGCACAAGAAAGCATAACGCACAGAGCAACTATTACTGGGGACAAGCGGGTGTTTTGGGGACACAACAGCTTATGGCAGGCTTCTTTCAAAAAGGGGCTAAATTTTCACTGTACTGCTGACAGCTTGTGCTACTGACGGAGCATAAAGTAACTTTAAAGATGTTTGTAGTGGAAGCCATTTCCTTGAGGCGGGGTAAAAAGTTGCTACGGTGACCCTCAGAGGCACTATCTCAGCACATCTGAGGGCAGCCCAGGGACAAGGGAGCAGAGATAAAGCGTAATGCCTTTTGTGCTGCACTGATACCTGACAATTCAAATAAACTGATTTTATTTGAAGCACAGGTCACTGTGCTCACTACTACCGTCACGTTTGCTTCCAGATAACGCGCAATAGCTGCTTATCTGAGTATGCTTTTCTTTTTTAATAGAAACAACATTTTATTTTGCTTCTGAATAATCCCCTCTGTGAATTTAAGCCTAAGTCTCAGAGACAAGCAAGCTGGACAGGCAAAAAATTTGAATTTTAAATGTCTTGTTGAGCTTCAGTTGTTGTTTAGTATGTCTTACTTTATAAAGCTGAAATGTGTGATTTTGGGGTGGCACAAGCTGAGTTCAAACAATGCCTCAAGTCATATGCTTCCAAGTATATTTTTTTTCTCCCTAGGTGTTGCTACATCATGCCCGCTCCCCTGCAATCCAGACAAAAGAGTCATCCCTGGGAAAAACACTGACGGAAGATGAGGGAAATCTACAGACACTAAAAAAAAAGAACTAACCTTGAAGGCAGAACAGCAACACAGGGGAAAATTTTCACGTAGTTTAATACCACTGAGTATTGACGCTAATATTTCTGTATTACTGAGAGAAAGAATACATTATTTTTTTTCATATGCTGTGAGAGTACACATGGGCTTGCACAGCCTGTGTATTTCTGCCCCATAAAAAACACTTTCATTTATAGGGCAGGGCCAACTTCATCATTTGCTAGTATCTAATACACCAACGTTCTCCTCACTACCTCAGATCTTTAGATAAAACCGCAGTATAAACAAAACTAACCACACCATTCTATACAGTTACTAAGTTGGGTTTTTGGGGGGGAAACCCGTCCACCTTTTAGGTAAGTGACATCTCTCATAACTATCTCTTAACAGTAATTCTTTCTTGTAATCGTCTACATATCAGCTCACATCACGGAAAAGCAAAATCCAGCCTTCAGTTTGTGAAGAGTTTGGTAAAAGAATTAAGCTCTGAATAAACTGAGCGTCTGAACAAGTTGGGTGTCTGAACTTGCTCCAGTCTCAGGTGAGGTACTTTATTGTGATTATATACAGAAAGCATTATCCATGTTACATTTTTCCTCTGAAAAAAATATATTATTTCTATTATGTTTTATTAAATAAAATTAAGCCTACCAGGTAGTTTTGCTGTACGGTTAATACATTTGCCGTTTAGGTTTTCTGGAATTATAACTGGTAGATGGGACTTTTTGTTATAGAAAACATCATTGTTTTTTAAAACTTGTATTTCAATATATGGTTTTGAAATTTTCTACTCAAACTACAAGACATTTAATCTATTTTAAAGAGTGCTGGTTTTTGTTTACAACTTGGTTGTCAAGTAATTATAATTTTTGTTTCCCTTTGGAAGACCTCTGCAAGTACATTTTGTTAATAAACCCCTCACAACTTCCATTTTCAGAACGCAAAATTTCCTCTCATCTCACAAAAAGAAGAAAACCAAGAAGCAATCCCAGCCCTCTCTCAGTGATCTCTACAGCACGTTTCCTCCCACACGTGGCGAATGGGGAGCTCATGCTGCAGCACCAGGTTTTACATCGCCAGCCGTCTGCCATCCTCACGCTACGCCTGCTGCTTCGGGAATAAAATGCTCTCTCACACCATCTGATACAAACATTCTCTGGTAAGGATTTAATAGCCGGTCTCCTGCATCATTTTAGCTTTTTCCTCCCTTTCTACTCTTTAGCTACTCTTCTCACTTAAGTGATGAAATAAGACTTTCATAGCGTGTTGGTCACCTCCACCACGTTGTGAAAGACTGCAAAGAAATAGTCTCAAGATGTATTTCTTGAGTTGATTTTAAAACTTTGCATTTTCTATAAATGTTCAGATTAAATGTTAGGTTTTCCCCCCTCCTTCTGTCTATGTCTAAAACAAGTGGCCAAGGTCAATTTAAAAGGTAATCAATTTTCATTCTACAACACTTGCATGGTTTTTGAATTACACGGTGTAGGCCTGTATGCATGTTGCAATGGAGGAATATATTTTCTGCATCCTTAAATCAGCTGCAGGATGACCAGCTGTAAGTTCTATGAAAGGAAATGGCCTTTTTTTGGGTATTCTAATGAAATCCTCTCTTTAGTAGTACTTGAAATCAATTCTTTCCGTGATTTCCTTCACTATTAGAGAGCAGAGGCTGATTTATTTTGAGCCAGCTTAAATAACTGGAAAGGCAAAGCTGAAGTTCAGCCCTTCACAAGACTTAAAGTTTTGATCAGCTGATCGAAAAGCCTGGAGCAGTAGGGGTGTCTTAGCAGCTCCCACACCAAGCTCAACAAGGGGCATTGTCAATGACGGGGTCAGTCCATTAATTATACAGTGAAGAATGAAGGTAGGAAATAGTGGTCATGTGGGTTCTCTGAAGGAGACAACAATGACTCTTTGACAAACGTTTGAGAAACAGAAATGAAAAAGCTTCATAAGTTTGCTTATGAAGGTAAAGAATAAGCACGGTAACATTTACATGACTAGAGAAGATGCATTCTCGCAGAGGAAGGCGGTTTACAGAAGAAAACGCTTAATAGTTGGCATTTTAAATAAGAATAATTACATGCTTAGGAAAATGAGCATGTAGTTATGCATCTCTAATCAGAAATACAGAAGTTGAGAATATACAAGTCAAAGTACGAAAGGAATATACACATGGTGTGAGGAACAAAGCGATTCCTATGGAGCAATGGGACCCCCACCAAAAACTCAAATCACGGAGACTTCCTGAACTCCAGTGTGAAAAGCACAGCACTGGAGAACACAAGGCGAATGACTCAGACCACCTCGTGAAAAAAAAACCTTCAGGGAACGCAAGACAGAAAAGATGGTGGAAACATATGTGGAACAGCTTTTGTTAAAGCAGATGAAGTGAGGAAAAACCGTATTCTGAGATGATTCTGAAGCGCCCTGCGATGGCCTGGCTTCCAACAGAGCATTCAGCAGCAGCATGATCTGTTGACTGAAAGATGGGCATATGGCTGACTTTAAACAGACTCTGCAGCCTAAGAAATTGACTTGCAAGTCTTCTAATCTCTGGTTAATACTACGCATTTTATTTAACTTTTCTATCATTTTGCAAAAAGCTATCTTTTGAATGAAAGGTTGGGTCGAACTTCATTGGAACTTTATTGGCAGGGAAGGGAAGAACAAGCACACAAACACGCCAAAAAACCCTGACCCTGGAGAAGCGCTTAAATAGGATCTAGAAGACACTTAAAAGGAAAATGTGAGCAAGGAAATTCTTGTTTCACTTTGGTCCTTCCATACTTTTATGAACACAACACAAACCCCAGAATTTCAGCTATCTGCAGGTTAAAGGTGCTAATAATATATTAACCGGTAAATAATTTTACAGAACTCTTTTCAGTTGTGATGCTTATTTGTCGTCTTATGATGGAAGGAGGAAAATACTTCACAACTTCGCCTTGCAGTGCTCTAGCTCAGAGTGAGGGGCCATGTCATTGCATTCAGAAGATCCTCCAGCATAAATGGACATGACGCATTAGACACCTCCACCAGTAAATACATGATACCCTTTAGGGACTGAACTTCTGAGGTGCCCAACACAGATGAATGGGACAGTTGGGCACCTTCCCAGTGTAAGGGAATATTTTACTCTTCTTCATGACCATATTGCCCTGAGCAACTGAGAAGTCATTCTACTATCTCCTGTCTATCTCCTTGTAGATGATGCTTATTGCCACATTAAATATGCTTTAATTCTCTTGAGTCAGTAACAAGAAATCAAATAAACAATATCTCAAACAAGTAGGTTAAACACAGCTATGCTCATGTTGCGTATTTAGAACAATTAAGGTTTATGAAGCATCGATTTTCTTTACCTACTTCTCTGAAAAGGAGCCGATACTGACAGGGCTGGGGACTGTGGATACTTTCCACTTGTAAAGCAAAAGTATTCTTCCAATCATCAGCAAAGGTTGCTGCAATCCTAGGGTCTAAAGTAAGAGGAATAAGTTTGATTCTTCATAGTGATTGGAGCTTTCATAACAACCCAAATGCTTAGCTCAAATGAATTTTCAAAGCTCAAAACCCTGAAGTCAAAGCCCTGACCAGTTCTGTGCACAGCATCTTCAATGTGGGTGAAGTGGCCTATAAACAGAATATAGGGCTTTCAGTTCAGAGTTAAAATTTAACAGCATAATTTATTCATTGGCCAATGAAAAGTGTGATTAAAGTTATCGTCTGAACTTCTGAAACAGAAAGATGCATGAGAAGGAGACAGCTTTAAGCAATGATCGATTTTTTTTACTGTTGCCATATTTGCCTTCTTAGTTTTTTTTCTTCTTTAGGTTAACAAGCCCACCGCTTCAACTGTTTCATCATAAATCAAGTTCTCTAGGTCTGTGACCTCCTCATTGCTGTTCTGCAGACTCAGTCCAGCGGATCTTGATCTTTCTTGAAGAGCAATGCTTAAAACTGGATACGATGCCCCAGTCAAAGCCTGGCATCAGCCCATGCATTACTTCTTGTGTCTTATCCTTGTTTATGTGTCTGCCTTTTTTGCAGTTGCATGAAAAATGCTGTCTCACATCCAGTCTGTGATTCACTGTAGCCTTATATGCATTTCTGACAACGTGTCATTTACTCAGCATCCCTCAGCCTGGATTTGTGGAGGTGTTTCAGACCAGTAACTTGCACTTCTCTACATTGAGCTGAATCTCACGGTTTAGACTGTTCCTGTGAGTGTTCATGTTCACTCTGAATTTGGGTTAGAATTTGGATTAGAGTCCAAACTGCAATCTAGCCCAACACAGCTGTAATTCCCTCCAGTTTAGTCCCCTTGCAGGAGTCACACAGTAAGCACACTCTATTTCATTTGCTTACGTGGACGTGCCCATTAACTCCTCTGAGATTTGTTTCAGGCTCTCTGCATAGATCTCCACCACGGTGAACATTTTGATTAAGTTTTCAAAGATAACCCCATAACTAGCTGAATTCTAGAACTATAAAGGTTATATTCTAAGGCGAGGGGGAAAGAAGTCAAAACCCAGCTACAGCAGCAACACAGACCAACTGGATTATTTTAACGGCAAACAGAACAAAAGGATACAGTGATTTTGGTAAGAATGATCTTTCCCTACTGTCCTGTTTTCATCTGGGATAGAGATAATTTTCTTCCTAGTAGCTGCTGCGTTTTGGATTTAGTATGAGAATAATTGAGATTACAGCTGCAGTGGAACGGGGCAGTTGTGCAGTGCAGAGGGGATGCTGTCGACGAGCACCTACTCATGGATAGCAACAACTAAACCAATATGTGTTAAGTAATGCTCTTATTAAGGCAGGGACTTTTTCAGCTTCCCATAGAAGCTGAGAGGGAGCATAGACAGGACAAGCTGGCCAAAAGAATATTCTGTACCATAGATGTGCTCAGTATATAAACGGGGGTTGATCGGGAGGCAGGAATCCATGATCGCTGCTCAGGACGGGGTGGGCAATCGATCACGAGGTGGTGAGCAATTGCATTGCATCACAATTTTGTATATTCTTTTACCATTATTATTATTATTTTCTCTTCCATTACTGTTCTATTAAACTGTCTTTATCTCAATCCATAAGTCAGGGGTTTTTTGTTTGTTTTTTTTTTGTTGTTGTTTTTTGTTTTTTTTTCCACTTTTTCTCCCTCTTGCCTCCCTACAGTGGCGGGGGGGATGATGGCGGGAGGGCAGTGAGTGAACAGCTGCACGGTCCAGGTTGCTGGCTGGGAATAAACCACGACACCCCACACATATCCCCATCAAAACCAAGAGATAAAATCGTAGCATGTGCAGGCAAATTAATATTTATGTAAGTAAATATAGTAAATATAGAAGTAATGAGTATCAAAGACTAAGATCTGCTTTACTGCAAAAGATGAGTCACAACCATGGAGGAAAATGTGTACATAAATATAGGTATGAGGAAAACATGGGAAAGAAGATTAGGGAGGATAAAATTACTATATGGGGCGGCTAGGCAAATTTCCTTTCTGTTTCATTCTCTTTCCTCAACTCCCCAACATAATAACTTGTATGAGATTTAAAGTAAACCTGACCAAATCAAAATTTTACAGTAAAACATTCATTAAAACACAGTAATATTTCCCTCCAAACCTGATATGCTTAAGATAGCTTGCTGTAAAAGCAATCCCACACATATTAGACAACTCCATTTCACATTGCATAAACGATAGCAAGACTGTAGAAAACGGACAGGGATCTCAGTGTAATAATATATAGCAATTACAGGTGGTCAGAACTTAATCTGAAAGCAACTCCAAGGTTTGATGGACTAATTAGCTAAGGCACATGATGTGCCTTATGCTCACTGGAGCCACAGAGGGTCTTAGAAGTCACAATGCAGTTCTTTATAATGCCTCACGGTACCCACAGCCTTAAGTTAGATGCCAAGATTCCTCCTACAGCCCATGGGAAGTCCTCAGCACCCATGAAAGCGATTTACGCACTCCAGCATGCCGAGCACGGAACCATGCACAGCTAACAGTCACCTAAGCCCTGTCCTTCAGAGATACTTACATATGTAACTCCAGGACAGAAGGAGATACTGGCTTCCACTTGAGATTCTTGGTTGTAAACCCTCTCCTATGGTTTATTGCTTAAGCCATTTTATCTCCTTCTCAGGACCCTCTCCCCCTGCTGGTTTCCCTTCCCCAAACAACCAAATAGGGAGAGCAGTGTCCCCATGCTCTAAGTATGAAATGCGGCAAGGAAATGTAAGCTCTATCTGAAGATCCTCCCTTCCCCCTGAGTTGGAGGAAGGACTCCAACATCCCACACCTTCTCCAGCAGTTGTTCACTCAGCCTCTGCAGAAGCCTTTCCTTTTTAGGACTTATTGCACAGAAAGAAGCGAGTCAGTATCAGCGTCTACCCGCCCCCCCCCAAGTCCCACTGAATATTATTTGTTCAAAATAGAACAGCTCTATGAGGAAAGAGTAGAGGGGTATGGTACCCCCAGGTACCCAGGAGTAACTAAGCTGCTCTTTTGGGATGTTTTGGAGAGCCACTGCTCCAAATCACATCCTTGCTCTGACCCATCAGGGCAGCTGCCCAGTGAGCCAGCCTTGGAGGCAAACTAAAGTGTTCTTGGATCCAGCTCAGGCTGCAACTAGTCAAGAGCTGGTGCCTCGCAAAGACATGGGCAGCAATGGGCGGCCTGGGGAAGACAGAGAGGGAGCCACACTTAGACTGGCCCCAGGTGTTGATCAAATCACATCCTTACCCACATGAAGATTTAGAACAGAAATGCATGTGAAAGCCAATGTCTAAATGTCTGGGTGCAGATGACTCCAAAGGCACCTAGGCACACGTCTTCCTTTGTGGCTGTAGTTACACACACCTCTCCCATGAATATCCTATTAAAAGGACGGGGGATCTTTAAAGAAGTCACTGTAAAGGAGTGATGACACAAGAAGAAATCCTAGCGCAGTTTTCACTGCCCCAACTCAGTCTTCGATACAGCAGCATTCATCTCATGCAAAGAGGGCTCGATTTTAGCTTTGATCTCCCAACACCTCTGCTGCCGTGCCCCATCCCGGGCAGTGGCTGTCACCAGGTGTCCCCCGCACAGGGGCTATCTGCCGCTGGCTCAGCGCTGCCTGCCTTGGGGCAGCTGCGGCACCACTACAGCCTTGCACCTGCGATACCACGGTCTGGGTAGTATCTTCACAGCAATGGAAATACAGGGTATAAATATTCATGGCGGATGTGAGTGTACATATATATAGAGAGAGCGAGCTCAGTAATATTCTGTCCAGAAGTTTGTGACAGCTCAGCCTGGAGCTCCCCTGCAAGCCCCTCGGGGTAGGAGCGTCCCTGCCGTGTGGTGCTGGGCTGAGCAGGGACTCGCTCTGCTGCCCATCTGCTGCTGCGGGGACAGCGGGGACCTGCTGGGGACTCGCGGGCTTGTTTTCTATCTCCATAAGAGGGCGAGAATGCCAAGTAGTTTGGAACAAACATGCAAAATACATCATCACCCATGAAACTGAAGCACGTGTGGATTTTCAGAGCCTAATTCCCACCAGAGGTTTCCAAAACTGGTGTCTGATCTCCCATCCCTAAACGTGCAGTAACACAAAGATCACATCCGCGTTCTCTTGAAACTTCGGGCATTTTTTTTTTTTTTTGTAAAAACACATCCTCCCTATATAGAAGCCTGTCTCCGCAAAAATAACCATCCCAGAACAACCCACACTGGTATTTTACTTCCGAAATGGGATTCCCTTTTTGTGATTCAACTCCCATCAACTTCAAAGGAAAACAAATAAATCAATTCCCGTCCGCCCGAACCCTCCCGAGGAGGGGCTCCGCACAGCCGCTGCTGCCCGGCTCTGCACCGGGACCCCGCTCCCGCGGCCACCTCCCAGGGGCGCCGCAGCCCCGGGATGGTTTTGCGGTACCGGCGTGCGGTTTCCTCGAACAAAAAGGGCGTGTGCGCGTATGTCGGGGAACTCCTCGCAAGCCGGTGCGGTCGGGGCACAGAGCTCCCCGCGTGTCCCCGCGCTGTCCCCCCGCGGGCGGCGGGCCGGGGAGGGGCGTCGGCGGGGGCAGCCCCCGGCCATTGATAACCCCCGTCCACGCCGCCGGGGAGCGCAGACCGCCGCGCACCCGGTGCCCGGGCACCTCCACCCACCCCACAGCGCGCCGTGAGTGGCCCCGCAACAGAGCGGAAAATACTGGGGGGGGGGGGGGGCGTTGGGGGGAAAGCGGGCTCGGGAGGAAGCGAGGGGGCTCTAGGGGAGCTGTTTGCCGGGAGCAGGCTCCGGCTGCCGCTCGCTGCTTGGATGCCGCAGCCGGCGGGTGCGGGTCCCGGCTCACGTTGCCCCGGGGTTACGGTTTCCCGCTGGGGTGGTCCCGGGGCCCCGCCGCCATCGGAGGGGGAAGAAAACGAACTAAAAGCCGCGGGGGTTACGACCCTGGAGGGATAAGCCCGCCCTGCGTCCCCCTGCCGACACAGACCCCGCCGGCTCAGCCCGGCGCGACCGGGGCGGGTGGGAGCCGCGGGGACGGGCAACGGGTGGGAGCCGCGGGGACACCCGCCCGTCGGTGTCCGTGTCTCCGCAGGGCGCGGAGGATGCTGCGGGCCGGGACGCTCCGTCGCTGAAGCACCGGAGGAGGCTCGGGCGGCGCCGAGGAGATGCGGCTGCCCCTGGCCCTGCTGGCCCTGGCCGCCCTGGGGGCGGCGGCCGGCAGGGCGGGCCGGGAGGCGGAGGAGGAGGCGGCGGCGGGGCGGTTCTCCACGCCGGAGCGGCACCGGTGCAGCTGGGAGGTGCGCTGGGCGGCGGGGGCCAGCGAGCTGCGGGTGAGCTGCCGGCCGCCGGCGGGCGGCGGGGCGGCGCGGAGCTGCGCCTACCGCGGGGAGCCGCGGCGCTGCCCGGCCTACGGCGGCCGCAGCCGGCAGTTCTGGCGGCAGATCCTGGGCCGGCTGCGGCGGCGGCGGCACCCCTGCGCCCGGGGCGGCCCGCTCACCGCTCGCCTCTGCGCGGCCGGCCGGGCGCCGCCCGAGGCGCAGCTCCGCCTGCTGCCCGCCCCCGGGCCCTCCGCGACCGCCGCCCCCAGCGCCCGGCCCAGCGCCCGGCCCTACTGCGCCCAGCGGTGGCACTCGCTCTGCAGCTTCTTCGTCGGGTTCTGGGAGGGATGAGCCGCCCCCCGACCCGCCGCGACACCCACCCCCCCTCCCCTCGGCCGTGGCAGCCCGCAGCCGCCGGCGTCCCGCTGCTTTGTCAGCTTTCCTCTTCTCCTCCCCAATAAAGCGATAACTATTTTGTTACAAGAAACTCGCGTAACTCTTTCCTCGTCAAAGTGCTGCGATCCCCTCACGCTGCTGAACAGCGTGTGTGGCATCGCTCAGGGAACCGAGGTGACGAGAGCATCTGGGGACAGTTCGTGTATTTGAGCACATTAAAGTTTTTCAAAGGATGTAAACGCCCGGAGGCAGCTATTCTCTCCCCCTAATCTATTTCTATAAGCCTAAAGGTTAAAGTCACACTGAAATTGCCCAACTAGAAAAAACAGACATTTATACCAAAATAAGGAACACCTGATGCTTCACCAAACAGTAGGTCCTAGAAAAATCTTTCTTGCTTACAAAGCTTTCACAAGCTAAACAAACCAGCCCAGTTCTGTTTCCACCGACCATATGATCACCGACCAACTTAAAATATTAACATGAACAGAGCTAGGTGAGAAACCAGCTGTGAAAAGACTGAGAAACTCAGAAGGAGCTAGGCACACACAGTGGATTTGGGAAATGAATGGTGTTTCACCTGCCTAATGAGCTAGGGCCAAAGCAACAGTCACACTTAGAGGGACATAGTGTTGAAGTTGTAAAAAGTTGTTTTACCAAGGGGGAAGAGGGGTTCGAGATGCTAAATACTTTTATCCACTTACTGTGGCACATTTTGATACGAAAAGCTCAGGTTTCCCCTCAGTCCTGCTTTCTCTCCTTTAGACACATCCCACTCGGATTCAAAAAAAAAAAAGGGATTGTGATTTCTACAGCCCACACCTGACTGCACATCAGCAACTCCCCGACCCCGCTGCCCAGTAGAGCTGTGTAGAAAGCAGGGCTGCACTCCAGGAGATGCAGGAAGGACGTACCCCCTTCATTCATAAAAAAGGAAGCTCCTGGGCAGTCACTTGTGGAGAAACCAGTACAATACTTGTCTGCAGGGAGGTGTTTGGTTAAGGCTTACATTAATTTAACTGTTCCGCAGAGATATCTCAAAATAATCCCTGCAATCATAGAATCATAGAGTGGTTTGGGTTGGAAGGGGCCTTAAAGATCACCTTGTTCCAGCTCCCCTGCCCTGGGCAGGGACACCTCCCACTAGACCAGGCTGCTCAAAGCCCCATCCAGCCTGGCCTTGAACACCTCCAGGGATGGGGCATCCACAGCTTCCCTGGGCAGCCTGTTCCAGTGTCTCACCACCCTCACAGTAAAGAATTTCTTCCTAATATCTAATCTAAATCTCCCCTCTTTCCATTGAAAACCATTATCTCTTGCCCTATCATTACACTCCCTGATACAGAGTCCCTCCCCATCTTTCCTGTTGGCCCCCTTTAGGTACTGGAAAGCCACTATAAGGTCTCAGAGGGCTACTTCTCATACATTCTTCCTGAACCAGAACACTTTGGTGCATCAGCAGACCCAGCACAGAGGAGATGAGACAGAACCAGTGATTAAACATCAGATCCCCCCAACAGGTGTAGTAAAACAACCACAGAAGCCAGGGATAAAACAGACAGGGCAGTGTCACAAATAAAACACAGTCCGCCTCAAACAAGAGGGATCAAAGGAGCACTCGCATCAGGAGATATCAGATATATTTTCTTTTTAACCTGAAGAATCATTTTGGGGAAGCAGCTGGGTTAGAGGATGAAGCCAGCACTAGTGTTACAGGGCCAGTGCTCGCTGCCTGACCAGCTCTCGGCCCCAGGAAAACACACTTCTGTCAAAGCTCTAGCATTACGGATGGATGAGTGTCTGGCCATGTATTCTGTATGCTTATGGCAGCGTTACTTACCTTGCTGGATTAAAGAATTTCACCTTTTCGACAACATGTTGCAAAAGCTTGCATTCACAGCTAAGCTGTGGCCAGCTTATTAGGACAAAGCGGTATTCAGCCTCACAGGTAATCACAGCAGCCTACAGACTGCGCTAATCCAGAATTTTAACTATTTTAAATTGAACTTAATCCAGACAAGTGAGAAGTGGTTTCTGATTTATGGTCCTTGCAACTCGGACGCTCAAGATCTGGCAAGATAGCAAGTAGCATTCCCTTTCTTTAATGTAAGTTCATAACATAATTGTTCAATTAGAGTTGTTTGAGACTGATGAAGTACTGCCCAGGGACAAACTCAGCGTTAGTTTTGAAATTAGTTTTTTAAAAGCCGAACTACAGAGTGTTCGTAAGAGTTATGCAACAGGAGCTGCTTATTGCTAGTCCTGAACGTGGCCCCTTCAGACAGCCCCTAAATGCACCCAACCTACAACTTAATGTGCTTGAGAAAAGCCACATGAAAAGGGGAAAAGCCAACAAAAGCACCAAAACAGGACTGCCGCTTGCATAGCTCTGTAAGCACATGTGTACCTTCGCAATCTGTGCTTTAGCCCTTCTTTTGCGCCATGAATCCCCATGTTTAATAGAGAAGGAGCATTTGACGTGAACCCCTAGCTTGTGGTCCCTGGTTCATTGTATCAAGTGCCACAGACACACCTGGGTGCGGTAGGGGGGCAGCCACCAGCATGTCCTGCTTCGCAAACCAGCCCCCCGGGCTGCCCCAGGCACATGGGGCTGCCTGTGGTCCTACATGGCTCCAGGTGCCTGCCCATGACTGGGAGCACCTGCAGACTCTTTCTATACAGTTTTAAGGCTGGCTGTGAGGAGGCCACCAAGAGGCCACAAGGATGCGCCCAGTGGCTCTCAAGAGGACCTGCACTCTTGCATACAGCTTAGTGCCAAGGCATTTTCCTTTACCTTCCATTATTCCTTTGGATAATCCTCAGGAGCGCTATGCAAGAGCTTGATCGTTAATGTATGTGACTTACACAATTAATTTTTTTAATGACTGCTCACTCTTCCCTCGTGTGTATGTCATGCCGACAGCTGCATGGCAGGCTGCTGGCCATGGCATTGCACAGTATCTTGCAATAATACGCAGCTTTGTTTTACTTCCATGGCACTGGCATAGCAGCTTTGTGCAGTGTCGTTACAGCTTGCATTTCACGCCATCAGACGCAAAGTTGGAACACCATGGCAACTGATCTGATTACCCACACCACCCCATGTTTAAAAACCCAACTAGGAGCTCTGAACAAATTCATTGTTTTACCCAAGAGGAGAAGAAAGAGGATCCCTTGCTCCACGTTTCACCACATTATTCCCCTGACTCTCCAAAAGAGCTCAAAGTCTTTCTTATAGCACCACCAAGTAATGAAACACAACAACCCAAGAGACTGTATTCATTGCATTTTCTGTGGTTAATAGCACCAATGCCTAGAGCTGAACAGCAACAAATACTCAGTTTTTGTACTTTGGGTATTGCAGCTCCCAAAGGCTGGAAAACCCCAGTCAGAGCCTCAGATTTGTTTTTAAGGGGGAAGACCATGGCTGTTTGCTTCCTAACTCAACATTTTCATCCTCTCCCATGGTTATGTGGCAGCTGACACCATCAGCTCAGCCAACCAAACACAGGAAGGCTTTGTTGCCAAAATCTTCACTTCCAACAGAATTTGTTCCTTGCCAGCCCTATGACAGCTCCACCACAGCATGTACTTGTCACTCCCCCTAGATATAGCTCAGCCACCCAAACCTGCCCACAAACCCCCCTCTGCAGCCAGCCTTACCTCTGCTCTCCCACGGCAGCTGTGGTGGCCCTTCACCGCATCTCTGATTCCTGGCTTGTCTGGCTCCTGTCATCTCATCCTTTGCTCCTCATGGCCACCCAATGTCCTCATCAAGAAGAGCCAGCGTACCCAACCTGTCAGAAGCAAGCCCTAGCTGCCTGTCCTGCAGGCCTGATAAGCTCTCCCATCCCATGGGCAGGTGGTCCTGGGCATAATTAACGAGAGGGCACCTTCCCCACATGCAGCTGGAGGTTGGGTTGTCATCACAAGGGTGCTGCCAGCTAAGAGTATCAGGATACCAGGCCTATCCTTCAAGGAAAAGCATGAGCTACCTTAAAAAAAAAATAATGAAAAAGAATCAATTGACTTTTTAGCTTCTGGATTTTGAATTCTGGGAGCTTGAACTCTCTGGAATTTTTCAGCGGTAAAAAAAAATCAAATCAGCTTTGTGCCATATTGCACACAGAGCATTGTTTTCTTTCCTTTGGCTGCTCAGTAGAGATGGGAGACAGTTTGGATTCACAGGTCACCATATATTCATGAGACCATACAAACAGATATCTCCGTGTCTGGAGGTTCCAACAGAACCTCAAGAGCTGGCAATACCGTTTCTTGACTTTCCTTTGGGGCGAAATCAGTGAAGCTGAATCTGGGTATGTTTCTAGTGCAGCTGGCTTTAATTAGTCTTTTTATACATAGAAAACCCTTGATCTTATTAAATAGCAAACTAGTAATCCCTCTTTCACTGCTTTCTGGTTTCGAAGGGACAATTACTCCAATTTGTGAGGTCAAAGCCAGCAGTAAGTCGTGTTGCTGTCTGCCGCAATCCCTTCCTATACAGCATCATCCCAAAGCTGTGCTGTCTCAGTGCAGTAAAGGACGGTGCTCCCACGAGTGGCGCTGGGTCGCGGCCAGCAGGAGCGGCTCGGTGCTGTGGGAAGCAGGCTATGGAGGGCGATTTAAAAAACAAAAAAAAACCACCAAAAAACCAAACCTTGAAATGGCTAAGCTGCAGAGAGTTTCACCCAGAAATGTCAGCGGCCATGAAACCTAAAACGAAGCAGGGGAGTGCCGGGGGAGGATGCCGGGAGACGTGGTGCTGGGACTGGCAGCAGCAGAGGCGGCCACGGCTGGGTTGCCAGCCCCAGGTGGCAGCTCCCGGGGTGGCTCTGGGGGTGGCAGACCCCAGACTTCAAGGGGTTCAGTCTTTTGCCCCAGCGCGCAACAGGAATTACTCTTTCTTGGCTTCTGCACTAGGCAATTCCATGTGGAAAATGCCTGATATTAGGAAAAAAGCGTGAGGGTGGAATAGGGAGGGAGATCCCTGAGTGAGATGCCATTATTTACATGCGCCGCAGTGCAAAAAATGTACTTATTACTATCCATTGGAGCGTATTGGGTCCCGGCCGGCTCACAGACTGACCCCAGCACCCCGGTGGCCTGGCAAAGGGTGGGTGCTGGTGGGTGCTCAGGTCCCGGCTTCGGCACCCTCACGTACCCCCATCTCTCTGTGGGAGCCCTCAGTACTGCCTCCTGGCACCAGCGCCCGAGGCCCCGTACAACTAGCGAGGACACCTGCGTAAATCTTGTTTATTCCAAAAGCTGGTTAAACTGAGGCCTCAGCTGGGCTGGAGAAGTCCTTCAGCTATTGCAGATATCTGGGAGAAATTGTTTTTTGGAAAAGGGGATGTGACCAGTGTTTTGGTCTACTGGGATTTACACTTAACCTGGGCCCCCACCCTCTTTGAGGCTGAACGGCACACGGGCCGAACGAGAAAGTTCAATTTCCTGTGAGATAACGAAAACTAAAGAGAGTTCCAGCACAAACCGAGCTTAATTGTCAGGTGTTTGACACAAACTGGGATTTAACCTGCTTTCCCGCAGGGCTGTAGGAAGAGGAGAGCTGAATTCCCGTCTCATTCATGCCTTTACCATTCCTCTGAACACTTCAGAGTTTCAAGAGGTGAAATCTGGTCGGGCAGTCTCCCTTCAGCCACCAGCTCTACTGGCTCATACGTGCCTGTGTTTGCGTATTTAATGTTTCCACATCTGATCGGTTGACATCGACGTTTGTTACCTGAGTTTAGGACCAGCCTGTTCTGGGGGAGCCTGCAAAGGGATGCTCTGGTTTTGGGGACTTGTGCTGCAACTGAAAAGCCATCAGGTTATTAACAAATAAGGAAAAGGTGGAGGCACAAAAAAAAAAAAAAAAAAAAAAGCAACCATTCAGTTGGGAGCTGGTTGGATAGCAGAACCTGAAATCTTTGGGAATTTCTCTTTAAATGTCTCTGACATATTCTATTCTCCCTTGTGCTGCGAGCCCCGTCTGAGGCTCGCTGTAAAGCCAAGCAATACAAGGGGCGAGAAAACAGCGGGCTTTGTCATTTTGCCAAACGCCATCCTTTGTAATAATTTGGGTTTTTAAGAATCTGAAGCTGAGTTCATAAACGCAGTTACATGAAAGATGCTTTTAACCATACGGTATTACAGAGTTTCGATTAACTCTCCCAGCCCTCACACTCCTTCCTTACGTGGAAGGGAACTGTTAAGTACAAGCACGTATGAAATATCTGTAGCTTTAGAAATAATTCAGCGTTTTAGGGCCTAACCTTGTCTGGTCTGTGCTGGGCTCTGTGCACTGTGTACGGTCTGCGCTGGCCTCTCAGAAGGCAAACACTGTCCCCAACCGATTTCAAGCAGTGGGAAGGTTAACGATGCGCGTTCCTCCGAGGGGGGTGAGGGCCCCCAGTTCCTGCTGCCGGAATAGGGGCATGGCCTGACCGCAGGGCTGGGGGGCTCCAGCCTTCCCACGGGAGAGACCCCCTCCCCTGGTGCCCCGAGCGGCCCCGGCCTCCCCCGGGGTCCCACGCAGCCCCGGCCGGCGGGGACAGACCCCCACGGTCAGCCCCTGGGGTGTCAGCACACCAGGGAAACACAGGGATGCTTCACTGACAGCAAAAAAAAATAATTAAAAAATGTGTTTGTATATATAGATTTTATGTATTTATATATAAAAATTATCTATATTTCTATATTAATTATATATTTATAGTTATATATATTTCAGAGCTCCGCCCTTGCTGCTGGCCCGTGCAGCCTGGATGGGTACACACAGTTAGTAATGCCCCGTGTGCCGCGGGCAGGGGGCTCTGCTGCCGGCGTGGGTACCGCCCGGGACGCACAGCGCCGACACCACGCTGCCGCCCGCTTTACACCCGCTGTTGGATCAGCTGGAGAAGTTTTATGTGCCTCTCTCGGAGGAAATCTAGGAATAATCGCTCCTTGCAAAAGAAGGCTTCTTAGGATTAGAGTTGCAACTAATTTCAGACTCTAACGTGACATTGTTTTCTATTTAAGCTCATAAAATGAGTCATAAAACGAGAAAAAGTTTGATGAAAGGGTCATGGTGAACACAGAATTAAATAATTTCTTATTACAAGTTCATAAAGTACTGAAGTTAAAATACCTCTTTAACAAAGGAAATACATAGAACAAAACCTGGTCCAATAAAACAGATCCAAATCCCAAAATGCAAAGTTGTATGTAACATCTATTTCAGCACACATTGTTAATTTAATGAAAATTATATCTAGAGCCCCTATTTAGTCTGACTACTGGATGCAACAGATTTTCTTGCATGAACAAATGAAGGTCTTGGGCCCCAAAATGTCTACAGGGTTTGAATTCGCAGTTGAAAGACAGCAAAAAAATCCGACTGTGACTTATTTTTCAGACCGCACTTGTAACTAGAAAATACATGAGATGTATTATCCTCAGAGGCAGTTTAGTGAGAAGCAGGAGAAGAAAACCTAGTGGCTGACTTTTTAAAGCTGAGCTGCTTTTCAATTAAAAATTGTGGTGTGCTTCCCAAAGTCACCATGCTTAGCAGCAGCACGATTTGCACTAACAGCAATAAATATAGCCTCAACCTTAATGTGTTTCCTTCTTTTTCTTTTTTTTTTTTAATTTTAAGAGCAAAACCTCATGTGTTTTCTTCTTCTTTTTTAATTTTGAGAGAAAAACCTTTCAAAATTATGAATAAATTTGTCACTAGTATCCTTTTGATGGGAAAAGAGTAACAAGACAGCCACACAAGAGAGTATTATTTTGTGGTAGTCGAGACAAGATGTTGAGGGTTTAGAACTGATCTTTTGTCTCTGCTCGAAGACAAATGGTACAAAATTTATATGCATGCTTCTGTCCTGACAGCAAAGGGCTTCGGCGCGGCGCTCGCTGAGAGCGAACGGCTCGTGGGGATGCTGCTCTCTAAAGTCCCTCACCATGAAATGGCCTCTTGCGATTCATCTCCCGTTAATAGCAGCTCCAAGACTGTAGCCTCTCTCTTTTTGTTTTTGTTGGGTTGTGGTTTTTTTTTTTTTTTTGAAGTTCTTTTATCCCCAGCTGAAGCTGCCCGTGTTCTCATTGGAGCCCAGAGGGTGTAGTGTGAAGGTTTTTCTCCCCTGGGCTCTATTCTCTCGCCGCCCTCAGCAGACGTCGGGGCAAGCCGGAGGCCCTATGGCAAGCGGGGCCCGATGTCATCCCACCCCGCGCGGGGCCAATGAACGGCCTCCGGCACCGCCACACACGTACACATCAACGGCATCTTAATAGCTTCTGGGGGCTTTTTAAAGCTTTATTAGTCCACGGTAAATAGCAGCGGTAATGTGATCGTTCGTTTCAATGGACATCTCTGAGCCAGGAATTTTACGGTGCCGTAGTCCTGTAGGAAAACAGTACCAGGAAAGAAAAAAATAGTTTGGTTTAAGAAGTTATTATAGCTCTGAGGGAAAGAAAAGCTCCTATTTTCCTTTCTGGGAGACAAGGCAGCCCTGGGGCCGGGCCAGCCGTGTGCAGGGGGCACCAGTGGGGACAACACATCACTGGGCCACCAAGAGGCCCCAGCTGACCCTTCATGCCAGTGCCAGGATGGTGGGAGAGCCCGAATTGCCTGGTGCTGGCTGCCACCTTCCTTTTAACGTGCCCATGTGGCAAACGTGGCTTAGGAACCAAATAATATCACAAAATTAGGAGTGTGCACACCATGCCACCAGAACATAATCTGCCACAGCTTCCTCTGCCGTTTCTGTGGGTCCTCACCTGCTGTGGTCGTGCAGATGTTTCGTTGCCTTTTTCATGCTCTTTGCTGCCCAAGGAAATTAGACTCAGATGGTTGTGTAGGTTTCTGCCTCTGTAGTTCCTCTGCCCACAACTTGAGGCTGTGGTGGGGACTCTCAGAGGTGCTAAATCCTTTTAAGTTATTTAAACTAAGATGCTGGAGCAGAGTAGACTTCTTGTTGGAAATTCGGACCTAACTCCTGAATTAGGTTGATGAAAATATTTCCATGGTGCATCACTTGCAGCAAAAGTAATTGGTTCTATAGAGAAGGCACCACCTAACATTAAATCAGAGTGGAGGCGGGTTTAAAAAATTCAGAAGAAAAGGCTGGAAAAGTTGTCATTTGCTGAAGAAGAATAGCTTCTTTATTGTTTGTTATTACATAGTCTACACAGACTATTACATAGTCTACAAGGACTAAGTACATACAAGTACTCTTTGCAAACTTGAAGTAGTGATTTGTTGGATGCCCTCTCTCTCCTATGCATTTGGAAATCCCGTCCACTGCATGCCTGTGCGGTGAACCCGCTTATCTCCCAGCGGCTCCCCAAGGCTGGGGAACGTTGCTTACGCCAGCAGCCGTGGTCGGCAGGAGCTGGCCTTGCAGCTGGCAGGGGCAGCCTTGTCCTTCTCCTGTTTTGCTGTTGCCCATGTTTTTATGTCAGTGCAAGTGTTTATGGAGTCACATCGCTTCAGGGTTGAAGCATTCCGGGACAGGGGAGGTTTCGGCTGGGTCATTTCCCCCACATGGTCACACCAGCATCAGGGAAGGGACAGCACAGGACCTGAAGTGAGTGTCCAAAGGCAGGTGAGCCTGGCTCCTTCAGTGACAGGGCTGCTGAAATCTCATCTGAAATGGCTGTAATTCAACGGCGTGGGCTGTCTGTTTCTTGCAACTGAGTTAGGGCTCCACAAAGATCCATTTATTTATGTTTCCCTAGAACTGGCCTGATGAAAAGGTGGTTTCAAACTAGCTATCAGCAATGTTTCATTTAACCTCCTGTACAGTGAATTACACAGCAGCGTTAAGATGACCCGGTGTAACCACCAAACTCCCCACGCACATTCGCCAGAGCACCTACAGGGTGCCAGGCTGCCCCAGCAGCAGCACGGAAAGGGCGCGGATTTCTGGCTCTGAAGATCACCAGAAACTTGAAATCTATGCAGTTACAGAGAAATAACTGCAGTTCTGCTTGCCTTCTATCTGCAAATGCTGTGAGATATATTTTCTGTGCTTGGGCTGGCCGCCTGCTGGTGTTTCCAAGCCCCCCCCGGCCCTGAGCTGCCTGCGCAGCCCAAACCACCCTTCCAGCGTCCTGCCACAGCATCTCACGTACACCCCTTATTTCTGTCCGGAAAACAAAGCTAGGGGACAGAAAAAACAGCTGTGGGCTTGATCACTCAGAGAAGAAGTTCAACCAGTTACACTATTGAAGAGAATGGGATATTTTTCACGTTGATGACAAAAATCCTGGGCTCGCTGATATGAGCTAGTAGCTTCCCTGCTGTGTCTTGATCAGAAGCTGAACTAAGCACAGTCCTCGGCCTTACATTTAACGGGGCTATAATGGGGCTGCATTTTACATCCTCCACTATCACTCCTACCTGCACCTGGAGGCTAAGAGCCACCCTAGGGGCCCGAAGGGACGGTGGCCACCCTCGGTGGCCTGTGCTCTCGTACAGCATCTCCCAGCGCTGGCCATGCCCTTACCCCACCAGCTCTCCCACGGGGGGCCCAGTGGCCTCCTCAGCCACCTTGCCCTCCCCTTCTCCAGCCCAGACCATTCCCTGTCCCCCAGGGAGAGGCTTTGTCCCGTGCCAACACCCAGGCATGCCACCGGGAACTGCCGAGGGGTGCGTGGCCATCGTCCCTCAGTGCAGACGCAGCAAACAGAAGCCATCGCCAGTCTAGCGACAAGCACAGGCTCTATTTTAGCAACACCGGCTGACCAGCATTGCAAAAATGAAAAAAAAAAAAAAAAAATAAAAATCACACAGTCTGTCTTGTGTGGGGAGGGGTGAAGGGAAAGGAACAGACATTTAATGCTGACAGGGGTTTTAGTTAAGTTTTGATCGATGAAATTAAGCTTTCCATGGCCTTCAATAATTGCTTGAGGCTGTAGAAAGGCAGGGTGTGCGTGTGTGAGCTCATCCCTGGTGAGGAGCATCCTTCCCCCAGCGAAAGAGCTTATTACAACTGCTGCTGCTCTCGATTTGCATTAAGATTGTGAGTGGAAGAAGTCAGAGTAAGAAGTATGATTTCTGTTGTTGGCCTGTTAAACCAACACAGCCCTGTCACTGCCAACAGGGGCGGAAAAACGGTAGGATGTAAAGGGAGAAAGCCCCCCGCAAAAATCTACTAAGATAAGCCACGAACACAATACTGATGTGGTAAGTCAGGGCAATATGCAAATGGCTGCATGTCCCAGAAACCCTAATCCTATCAAGAATGCAGAAGATGTTAATTTGACCATCTTTCACAGCTCATAAATCTACCCGCAGCAAAGCCAGGCTGCCAGATGTCATCCAGCAGCGCTTCTTTGAGGCCGGCAGCCTCCGCGTAGGCGCTGATCATGCCTCAGTAAAGCCCAATAAAGAGCATTGTTTGTGTGGCCTGAGAGCAGCGTCTCGGGTTTCGCTACAATGGGGGAAACCAGTGGGAAATGCCAATGACTGACTGGCAGAACTGGTGGTCTCGCCTGGGCTGCCTTCCCCATACGGAGCTATAAAGATTTCACAGGCCTTTCACGTTGTTAGTATGCAGATTAATTTATCTTGTTCTTAAAAATTAGCAGCACAGGCTCCTCAACTTAATCTCTTGAATCCTAAACTATAAATACAAGCTGGACATAGCTCCTTTCCCCTCAGGCAGATACTCCTTATTTCTTGACACAACTTAAAATGACAAACAGCTCTTTTTATGATGTGATCTTACTCTTACAATTCAACATCGAGAATAGAAACATCCTATTTCAAAGCAAGGAAAGTTCTCTAAATCAAAGACCTCTAGAAATATATATGCCCTTTATTCTTCTCAAATACAAGGCTTAAAATTACCCGTTGCAATTTAGGTTCTTTAGTATCACGAGGGATTAATCTAACTTGCTTTTACAAGGCGTATATTAAGGCGCCACAGCAGATATTTTTGCGTGAAGTTACCTGGAAGCACGCTGGATAAACTTCATTTTTGTCCGAACTGAAAATGCCTTTCAGCTTCTCAGTGGATATTGTGACTCTCACAGAACTCTGCATCGTTCTGATTGATTTTTCTGAGAATAACAGAATTCTAAGGCAAATACATGTGATTTCATAGTGTTTACAGACACCAGAAAATTCATTATGCTAAAACCAGGTCAGCGAGTCCAAACCCGCTATTTTAGGAGTATTTCAAGTAGGTTAAAGAGGCTGAACCACAAACTCCCCAAAATCTGTACTGTAAAACCAGTCCAGTGAAGGAGACAATATATTAAGCATTATTTTTAAAAGTTTTTTCTTTTTTTTTAAAAGGAAAATATGTTATTTATTGATATTGCAATAAAACATCTGTAATACATAACAATGCACCCTATTACACAATTAATGTTTAAGCTATTAATTGTACAACAACGCATCATTACTCTTTCTTCTTCTCAAAAAAATAACCACAACCAAAACTTGATATATGAAATATTTAACTCTTACATTTTGTTAAACTCCTTTACTGAAAAGCTGGCATTTTCTCGGAACGGGGAGAGAAGTCTCAGCAGACAGAAAGCAGGAATACCTAAATCCACAACTATTTGTTAACGGACCATCTTGTACGAGTCCTTGGCTGTTAATAGTTGCCACATGTCCAAGGTTCTCGTACCTCTTACAAATTATTGCCATGATTTCAGTATTTCTGCTGGACTACCTCCTTACAGCAGACACATCGTACTTACATATTTTAAACAATTCAAAACTGGTTTTAAGCATGTTCCTGAATAAATCTTTCCATTTACATTGTGTGAAACAGTCCTTTTAATTGGTCCAGGTCTGAAATTACCTCTGAGCTGAATTATTTCTTTCTTGTATTTTACAAACATCTGTTCTTTTTATTAGGTGTTTCCAAAAGTGTCATTGATTAACCGCACGTTTAATAGCAGGCGATATTTCAGAACAAGTGCCTTGGAATATGGTCTAATACACAATTACATTAAAAGAGCAAGTTTCCGTATTTTTTTTTTTTGTCCAATCCTACCCATAAGGGGTCGTTCCCATTGGAATTCCCCCCGGTACCAGTCAGCCCTGTGCTACTAGTGAGGATCGCTTGAGACGTGCCAGCACCAGCTCATGGTTCTGCCGCTCCCTCTCAGCCCGAGTCTGATTATACAAATGCTCAGAGGCTTTTAAAGATATTTAAAATGCTTACGTGGCGCATAGAAACGGGAAGCTGGATAGAAGGTTCACTTTAAAAGTTTTTTATTTCAGAAATTCCGCAATCTGACTGACTTTTCACCGCAGTTAAGAGCGGCACTTCTATTTTTGTCTCCTTATCCAGAGGCTTAGTGCCTTTCATCCTAATTTTGTGTAGGCTATTTCAGATCTCCCGGTATCCCACTGACCAGATTTTCTCTGTTAGTGTACCTATCTGCCACCCCTCTGAGACGCTCAGTCAATCTCCCCACCCCTCCTTTTTTTAACCCCCTCTTTTTCTTCAAGGTCTGTTCTGCACCCTTAGAAATCCACCTTACCAGTAACGTGCCACCCGCTCTCCGTTCAGAGAGCTCTAGTCCCAGTAGGAGAACGTTTTCCTTTCTTAAAACCTATGTTTTTGCAGCTTCTAGTGCATTTTCACATTCCTAATCTTTTGAAATAAGCTTTAGCATTAGCCCCTTTATTTTGAAGTCAGATTTATTTATTTGTCTGATTACTGGATTTAGAATATTTGCATTAAATAACACCTTCTGTGCTATGTGCTTCAGGGGCCTCGTGTTATTACTGGGCCTAGGCAACCTGTGAAACTGCCCTTTATTTATGTAGTTTTGGTTATTTATAAATCTTTAGGCTTTAGTAACCTACAGCTAAGTAGGTTCTTTCCCTAAAGTAGTTCTTTCCCTAAATCCTGAATTAGACTTTGTTTTATGAAAACAAGTGCTCTAATGAATATTTGTTATTCAAAATGAAGCCCTTTAATACCAACCCAGATCTAATTTATTCTATTGCGGGTTTGCAGTGCTTCAGTAAAATACTTCCAAATAGGGAACCACTATCTCTCAGGCATTGCTCATCATATACAGATTTATTTAAAGATGATACTTTTGGGCTGCTTGATAATTAATTCTATCATTAATTAAAACAGTACTTAATGTAACTGCTCTTAGCTTCCACTTTGACTATGTCAATGATTAAAAACTATTAGATACGATATCCTCCACAGTTGGGTCATAAATATTACATACGCTAATCGATTTACTTATACTCATTTTTGCAATAAAATCCATTTTTCCCTTTGTTTGTGTAACTTCAGTTCTACCTACCCGTCAATCCTATTTCCTTGCTTAATTTATTTACCTGCTTATTTACCCGCTTATTTACCCGCTTCTTTATCAGGGGAGTAAGAAGCTCTGCTTCTATACCCGTCTAGTCATCTAGGATGCCCGCTGCCTCACAACATCAAATAAATCTCTTGGTGTGAAATAAAGCTTCTGAATACCTTGCTGGAAAATGCTACGTTTTTGAAAAGCAGCTAGACAACATAAACCATAAACCAACATATACCGCTAGCGCAGAAACAAGTGACTACTTCCAAGTCTACTTCTCAGGCTATTTCTATTAGCTTCACCATTCAGTATTAATGCTCTCCCCACGTACCAACCTAGATCTGTAAACGGTACTATCAGCTGACGTGAAGCTGCTTTCACAACTACAAAAAGTCTCAATCATACGTTCTTAGGCACTAGCGCGTTTTCTTTTGCTCCTTAAACAATTTACATCTATTTTAAATGTTAAGGTTTGCAAGCACTACTATGATCTTTTGAAAACTCTGAATGGTCCTACCTTAGAAACTGTGCCAGTGTGCGTCCCTGTAGCTGTGTCACCGCACGTGCGCTGTGCAAGGGCACCGCGTACACTGCAATCCTACCAGGTAGGAAACCACCACAATGCCCCTCGTTGCCCCCGTTAAGACCCCAGCTGAAACATACTTGAGCTGCGGAATAAATTCAGCGGTTTTATCGAGATGACAGATGGAGAGCTGGATCTGACCTCCGCTTCCTTCTTTGAATTTTCTGGCTGTATTAAAATCCCCACCCCCACCCGCCCGTATACATCCTGCCACGAGACAGAACCCAGGTAGATGATTTAACGTGACATGCTTTAATTTACCACTGTGCCATGTACTGCGGTTTTTCAGCTTCTCTCTGATAATCAATGCTTCAAAACCAATGTTTTTAAGAACTATCGTATAGGCCATTTGCCTTCAGTTTTTAAATTCTACTTCTTTTTCTTGCACACGTTATTTCCCAGGTCTAATGTCCATGCTTTGAATTGGCTGCAACTTTCTCCTAAACATGTGTAGCCTTCTCAAGAAAAGCTAGTGTGAAATCCCTGTAATGCCTACACATCAAGCCTTGTTTGCTGGCTTTACTCAAACATAAGTTGGGAAGTTGATGTACCATGATTATCTTGGCCATTCCCAATAATTATCCTAGTTATTCCTACTGCCACATTTCAGTGCTTGGAGAACCTGCCTGCCTTTCTTCGCAGGTTGTTCTTTTATTATCTCTCCCCTCCCGTCTGTCTTCTCTCAGTTACCAACCTTGCCCCTTTCTGGGGCAGAACACATCAGCTACAAACCAGCCATCTACATGCTTTTTTCATCTTGCATTCTGTTGTGGCTGCCTGCAGCTTCTTCTCAGCTAGTGAGCTGCAGGCAGAGGGAAGAAAGCCCTTGACACTCTCAGAAGTCCCACTGCTTATGCTTCCTTGGAGAGGGGCAGGAGGCGGCGCACGCCTCCCCCCACACCCTGGCCTATAGCACTTCCCTCGCTGACACCGTCTCCATCCACCTCCTACTCCACCTTCAGCGGGTGAGGGAAAAGCACAGCTCCGAGAAGCGCAGCGGGGCAGAGCTCAGGCAGCCTGGTTTTCCAGCGCACCCAAGGTGAGAAAGCAGTCTCTGCTGTGTTGTTGCGTTCCATGAGTACAAATCAAGCCTTTACACTTTTTTTACTGGAAGGCCGAAGGCAAGACACCTGTGGAATCCTGTTGTTGTTTCCAAAATCTGTTTTATTACATTACGTTCAGGAGATGGGCAGAAGAAGGGGAAATGGCTCCTAGGATGTTCTTCACTGACAATGGTGGTCTGCTGGGAAGTTCACTTTTTTTAGCTTTTCTCAGCTTCCTGGTGAATAAAGTGAGTGAGAGTGAGCAAGTGTGTGCGTGTACTCATATGTACACACACAGCCTGGTGCTCAATGAGCAAGTTCAGGGTAGAAGAGACAGGGGCAGCTCCTTTTATACACAGTTATTTCTATTCAAAATTAGTGCCAACATACCTCTTGAACACGCATTGCACAGATAAGCTTTTCAGTTATGTATGACAGAAGAATCTGGCTAAATTATTTCTTTATTTCTAAGAACTAAATTATGAGTAAAGTTTTTAAGAAACAACCCAAACATTTTCAATTTGCTTAGTTGCAGCAGTGTTTTTAAACTAATAACTTAGTGTTTAAAGAACTAATGATGCAGAAGGGAAAGTTAAATTTTAGGTTGGTTTGTTGGTTTTTTTTTTTTTTTTTTTTTTTTTTTTTTTTTTTTTTTTTTACAACCTACATTGCTTCTGGAAATTCCACCAATTTTATTAGAAGTTGTACTTCCAAGATACTTTAAAGATTTTCATCACCCTTGATCTTACTAAACATTTGCTTTTCTGCCCTCTAGTGCTCGTATCTATTTAAATCTTCTATACAAGTCTGGTTTTAGAAACCTACCATATAAGTGGTCCTACTGAAATTAAATTTATTTACTTATTGTGATACTACAAGTGACACTTTTGTTGTTGCTCATATATGTACCATACTGCTACCTATGCAGTTATCAGAAAGGGAAGAATTTTTAGGTTACTCTTCATTTTGTAAAACCAACTTAAGGCAGTTTTCTTTTTCAGTTTTGGACCATATAATGGAGTTTTAAATGCATAAATTGAAGCTTACTTCTAGATGTATTGCTAAAACGTTTTGACTGGTAGCTAAAGCTGTTAGCTATATACCAAACTACAGATTTCCACAGTATTTACAGGTTTTCATCCACACTAAAAGATTTTCTATTTAATGCAATTAACTTCCCCTCTAATGATGTAGTTTGTTATAGTATTGTGCGTGTTTACATTTAAAACAATGGGTTGACATACTACGGCTGTAATTACTCCCATGCTACCAAAAAACAAGTGAATTAAATTTATTTAGTGTTAAATGGATATGGAATGTTATACAGTACATGTAAAGACACTTCAAGATGAGTAAAGCAGAACTAATTGCACAAGAGATTAAAGGATCACCTCAAAAGTCAGTATTATCAAATCATTACAGCTTCCATCTTCAGAGTGCAAGGTATGTCATGCAAAAAAATAGCTAAAAAATCCCCAAACAGACAAAACCAACATTGTGGTACCACTTAAAATGCTATCATACCACAATATTTTACAAGACATTAAGTGATCATTCATAGAGAATGAAGCATTTTAGCAATAACGAAGAAGTTTTAAACATACTTAACAGATTTTGCATGAACACCAATTCCAGCATTACTATACCTAAGGAACAGGCAACATGCTGGGAGAAAGTACCTAAAAATCAAAGCCTTTTTTATTCATAGCCAATATTACTTTCCGCAAGAGTTATGCAATCTTATTATTCAGATTCCCCACATAACTGGGTAAGGCTCAATACATTTTTACATAGAGCATAATCACATAACCACCACATCAGCAAGACAATTTCATTATCTTGACCAGTTACTACATTTAAAACCATGGTATGATAACATGCCCTGCAAACAAATTGTCTTCTGGGACAGCGTCCTGCATGTAGAAATATAAAACAACTAAAATATACTCCTAACGACTTTAACCCCAAATGAACTATAATTTGTATTTACATATTTTTGAAATATGTAGGTAAAAACTGCAGATGGAAGAGAAGCAGAATACACAAGAGAGCTACAGCAGGGCTGAGTGAACTGATGGGTGCATTCAGTAACCCCAAGTGAGACTTGAGCAGGGGGCTGTACCATTCGTACTCTTCCTCCACCCAAGGGGTCTTACCAGGGCTACCAAAGGCAGCTGCTGCCGTGGAAGAGCTGCTCATCCCGCTCACGCACTCCTCGCCCAGCCGGCCGAGCACAGGGAGCAGATCCTTGCACCCCGACCAGTTTCGCTCAGCCAAAAGCGCTGCAAAACACGCTTCTACACACCTGCTTCAACTACAGCTTGAACGTTAACACAGAAGAAACACAGGTGATGACAGGATGGTTGTTAACATTTCCACCTCGCAATACTCATATCCTGAGGGCACCAACAGGTTGATTCATTTACCAAAATAAGCATACAAAAGAGGCCAAGTTGTATGCCCTCATATTAGGAATAAACTATTTAACTTCCCGGCTTAAATGTAAGCAAGAGGAACTCAAGAAAGACCTCCTTGAGGTTAATTTTCCAACTACATTCAAAGAAAATAATTTACTGAAACTGTAACTTGCAAGGTCTACTAGCCTTGAAGTGAGGATACAGGTTTAACTATACCTATAGTTAAATAAAAAACTTCAGAAGACATTTTACAGAAATAAAATGCAACTCTAGGAAGTAGGTGGAAAAACACTTCAGTATTCAGCTGGAACACTCTATTTTCATATCCCATCATTCTCAGGAATGTATATTTCATAAATAAAAATACAGAAAAAAATTTGCGTATTCAATCTAAAATCGGATATTTCTAAACTTCTTCAGATAAAATTTGCTTTCTCCCTCACAAATAAGTGATAAACCCTGAAAAAAACCTGACTTTTCAAATCTATCGTGCATGAGAAAACACAGATGAACAAACCAACATCTGGGGAAAAAACATTTTGTACAAGGTTGCAGTTCTAAAACACTTATATTACAAAGCAATGTAAATAAATACCAGGCTAGTACAAAAGCTCTTATTTACAGTTTTACAAATGAAAACATTTTCAGTGTAAATGTAGTGTTTTAAAGAACACAATATTAGTAAAGTGAGTTCCTGTATAGAGCATTACAATTTCTGCTAAATTTCAATGCAGTATTGTATAAAACCATTTTTTCAAGTTAATTTTTGCTTATAATTTAGTACAGCCAAACCCCAGTTTATTCCTGGAATGGTATCTGTTAAAGTGCTGAAAAAGAGGACATTTCTGAAATTTTAGAAAAACATACTGTACATTATTAAAGCTTTATCAAGTCAAAAAATGGTATATTTTGTTCACATTTGTTACCACACCACCTGTGGATGAAAGTTTTTCAACAACTCGTTGCAATTTTCAGGATGGCAGCCATTGGTATCTTCGCATCAAAAGTCTGATGGTTTCCCACAAGTAATTTGTCTTAAGCTTCAGTGGTGGCTTCAGGTTTCATAATCTGGTAAGTAATCAAGTATTCTGGATAAGCCTGAAAGAGTGACACACACATTCTTTGTTATGATTTTCTGGATAAATCCTGAATGTTTGCTAGAGAGGGTAAAAAAAGACAAAGAAAAACGGCAAAAGGTCAAAGGTAAAATGCCTGGAGCATTCAGGAAACATGGATCCTTTCACCTGCAACCACAACTGGAGTTTGTTTTATGCCAAAAGCAAGTCCTAGCACCTCGAAGGTCAGGGAAAAAACCCCCAACACATTGCATGCTTTTAAAAAAACCACAAGTCTGAAAAACCAAACCAAAAAGCTGTTTACCTGCTCCCCTCTGTAAATGACATATTCTGCCAATGCCAAGCCATTTACACTGGGTCGCCCAGTAACCGAGTGATGTCCTGGGGGAGAATGAGCCATTTTCATAGCACTGAACTGCAGGAAAGACTTGCCCAGTGTCACGCGGCAAAACAGCAATTGCCTGTGTTAAAAGGGAAAAAGGAACATGAACACAAAATACTTGTGAAGACAGCCAAAAAGACTATCTTTGTATTTTGAAATGTTTACTTGTGGGGAACAGTGGAACTTTAAAGCCACTTTAGTCACTCTCTGTAGTTCAGAAAATTCAGAGGTTCTGTTATAAAGGGCAAAAGTTACGCTCCCTTTGGAAAAGCTTGTGAGCCTGAGGGAAGGGTTGGTAATAACAACGAAAAATTTTGATCTTAATTACTGGAAACTGTATGCTTAACAATAGACTCAGAGACTGTCACTACCTTTCCACCTTTATTTTGTATTTTGTTTTTTTTTTAAAAGTTTTCTGATTGTGACCCCCATCACTCATACCGACAACATAATTCACTTGTGTTCTAACACTAGATTTGTATCTAACAAACAAATCAACATCAACACCAAGTGCAAACTCTAGGTCAACACAGAATACCTCATACAAGCATTATTTTTGTAGATCAATGTTAGTACCATTTTGTTTAGCCAAAACTTTTGCTTTTCTAACTCTTCACACAAGACAAATCAAAAAAACCCATCTTACTCAAAACTTTAGAAAGCATGGAAAGACTCTGACATCTTCTATAACTCTAGAAGATTATTCTCTTTATTTGAGAGCACCAGGAAAGAGTAAGCAATATGAAAAGGGGCAGAGACTGGAAGGAAGGAAGCGGGAAAAACAACCTTATCCCTGTGATACCAATGCAAAACAGTATGCCCGCAAGCACACAAAATAAGTCTCCTGGTTGAAACGATGGCCACTACCCCAACTAACTCCATGAAGTAAGAGTGTCAACAACAGGTGTTCTGCAGAAAAATGGATTTAAGAACTCAATCAGTGGTAGAGCCTCCACAAATCCACATCTATAGTTTAGTGTGTGAAGCAGCAGTGACGTGGGGGTGGACTGTTACAAAGTACATCCTCCTCGAAGAAATACAGCATCTGGGTATCACTGATATTCTCCTTTCTCTGTAAAAGGCTATGGACTAAATGCTCATATTGCTGCATCTTTCACACAAGCATCTAGCAGATCCTGTTCATTCTCTACCTAACTCTCTAATTTTTAAAATAAGTTAAGGGCAAAGGTTTGGTTAAATGCACTGAAGATGGTTAAAGAAGGTTCTTTAACGCTTAAATATCAAAGTTTTCTGAAAGTCTCTATTAGGCCCAGCATATAGAGAGTGCTGAGAAGGTTTGGTTACCAAGCAAACCTTTTCTTCAGAGAGACTCTGATGACTTGATGGTCTATGACACAATACCCAAAGGCAAAATCAGATCTTTTGAATGACTTACCTGTGGCAAACATAACAAGATCTATCTTTGTGAATGGGACATCCAGTGCCACCTCCAATTCCATACACATACTGATTGCTTTTTGAAGAATTTTCAGCAAAATAAATCCCAGCTCCAAACATACCGCCTATATAGGCATGTCTCTCATCAAAGCCCTTGTGAATGATTGCATTCACAAACGGGGAGCCTAGAAGAAAGGAAGTACAATTCTGAAAATACAGCATACAGATTTTTTTTTATTTGTCACAATTCAATCATCCATTCCCAACATTTTTTTTTGTAGGGTTTCTTGTACACATACAAGGAAATCAATCTCCAGAAATTCTGACATGATTTACACAGACATCTTGCTAGGGGTATTCTCCAAATGACCGTAGCTGCTAACTGTACATTTTTAATACAGACTTGCAAAAGATAATATCTGAGACAACTCCTGCTGCAAGAGAATGCTCTATAAATCTGCACTCCTTTGGCAGAACTTCATTCTAACCAAGATTCATTGAACGCATTGCTACACAAATCTTGTGTTCTTCCTAACACTAAGTAGATTGCATTTACAAAGCGTTAAATGTCAATCAATATTTATTCACTTGCAGTTGTCATAAAATTTAGCCTGAAAGAATAATCTGTTCAAAATGGTTGGATTCTGCATCTCAAGACACCTGACACCTATTAATTTTCACAAAAACTGCAGGGTTTCTTAGTAAGGATTTTTAAAACAGTATATATCAATATGAAAGCACCTTTAGAGAAAAGATGTTCAAAGAGCACATGGCATTTCAGAGTTACGTTAGGAATTATAGTGAACACAATCCAAAGCTAAAGATGATAAAACCATATATGAAGCAGAAGAACATTCCAGATGAGAATGAGAAAAATCTGACAACTGCTTGTCATCTTCCGCAAGTGGCATATGTGGTTAAAGATATATGCTAATGTTTAAAAAAATTTATATAAACTAAAGACTTCAAAAAAATAAAACAGAACACTCATAAAGCATTAAATTGCTTTGTTCCAGGGATAATTTTGTTATTATCTAACTAACCTAAAAGACTTTCCTTTAAAGACAGGTCATTCAATTAAGAGGCCATTTCCTCTCACAGGGGTACAGACCACAGTCAAAAGACAGGATTTAGACATCTACAAGTTTGGGCAAGCAGTTCATTATTGTGTTATTGCTGCTTCCAGCAATGTATGTAGCTTTCATTGTTAAGGATGTATCGTGAACTTGCTTAATTTGCTCGTCAGGATAAACTACGTATTTGTGCACAGGAGAGCTTTCAATTGGTGTTAATTTGCTAATTATAAGCTATCTTTTCTGAAATAATGACCAAGAACTAAGTTACCAAATTAGAAAAAAAAGAAAACAAAAAAAATTTCACCCTAAACCCCAAAACAACCCATCGCAGAATAAAGTTTGACCCTTAGTAATTTTGGTCATACAGCCAGTAAAACAGAATTAGTAACTTAACCATGGAGGAGGCACACCCCTTAATCTCCATTCATAATTGCTAAAATGTTTTCTCTTAGAACTTTGAAGTCTCCTTTAGGGAGAAACAAGGAGATGCAAATTTCAGAAGAAAGATGCAGTGTGTTATATGTCCTCACTGTGACACATATAAACATTTGTTGAATAAAACTCATGCGAAACCTAGAGCCCATTTCCATTAAGAAAATTTACTTCGTTTGAGCTAGTCGAATGAAGCGTTGATGGTGAAATGAGTTCATAAGGTACATTTCAATATCTCACCATGAAACAGCATCCTTTCATTAGCGTGGTTATGATTCTCTTCAGAAACTTCTTTCCTCCTGTGAGTATATCTTTCCCATAGTTTTTTGTTGCACACTTTCTGAATCTGAAAGTCAAAAAATGTAAGTTCTGCTCTGAAATGGAAAACTTCTATTTGCTTTACTTGACAGATGTTTAACCTATAGTGGCTATACCACAGTACACTTACACTGCCACTTAAACAAGAATACTTTCCTTAGAACTCAATGAAACACAAATTCTCTAACTTATCCTGCAGAAGCTGATTGTTATAGTGTAATTAAGTTAATCGTAATTATATGCTTCATTAAGACTCAATTAATTTTAAACATCTGCTGAGCAATGCAATACCTCCTAGTTTAAATTTAGCAGGCTTAGTCACAATTCTACTTGAGTATCACTCCAAATATAGCTGGATGCCAAACCACTAGTAAAAAGATCACCTAGTAAATGAAGAAGTGTCTTCCACGATGACTTCTAGAACACTTTTAAAAGAAAGTAACTTATGTAGTCTCTGCAAAGGTATGCTGGACATTGGTGAAGCCTTATGTGTGTAGATAACAGCATATCAATTCTACTGTGAAAACTGTAACATCAGTTCAGAATAAAACTTAGTTTTATTTCAAGTACTTACTTGAAAATCAGTCTCTACCATTTTAATGAAAATGACCGTTTCTTCAGGGGGAAAAAAAAAATGAACAGAAACCAAAATTCCACTAAATTATTTAAAGCAAGGTTGTCTACTGCCTAGTGTTTTAAGCTTCTTTGGCGTTAAATCCAGACAAAATAAGTACCCTTACTTACAGGCTTCAAGAGTTTTGCCTTCACTTCTTGCTGTTTTCTGTTTTTCCCTGCCGTTCCCTCAACGGAAACCCTTCTTTTGTTTCCTAGAAAACCTTCCGTCTTTTTCTTCATATGTTTTGCAGTTTTCTGTGAGGTCCTTCTATGTCAATGTCTCATAAAATTTCTTAATGACTCTTAACCCATAAGCAGTGTTTCCCTATAATCTTACTCTCTGAATTTCCCTGGAAGATGATCTTTATCCTGTGCGTGTCTCAGAATGGCATGTCTTATCACACTATGGAACTCAACAAACAAACATAGAACATCTTATGGACATTTTCTTTTCAGCCAAAACTCTTGTAAGGTGTAACCACTGACCACACAAATGCAGCAGCTACCTTTAAGATGTTGTATCTATTGAATACTCCGCCAGCATGTCCTCCATCTCTATGCTCTCGGACAGTACTCTGCATCTGCAGATTGAGAATTTTAAGGAGGATCAGTTTGTTTCAGACCACATTCAAAACAGATATCCTTTACACAGACAAATAATCAAAAGAACTAATTCTGTCTAAAAAAAACCCCAAAACAACGCAAGAACTTTTTAGGCAATAATTATATGCCAGATTTTGTGGATGCACATGAACATGTTTAATGATTATTTTTTTTTTAAAAAAACCCAACCTAATCTATTTAGAGTATTGTTTCTTCAGAATTTTATTGTGTGGTTATGACACTTTGGAAGGAAGTGACTTAAAGCTGTGTGTAACAGACAGGACATTGGCAGTATAGAATTTATATGTTATATCAAAGAGGTTTTCTATAGTAGAGGTTTTAAAAATACTACAACCAGTAATAACATGGGTAAGAAAAAAGTTATGGACATTATGAGCACAGATTATAAGCGGTGCAGTCGAAGTTGGAAACCTGAACTACCCTTATGCAAGTTTTTCTTAGGCTTAGAGATGCTTATTGCACTGTTAAATTGTCTAGCAATGCTACTTTATCTACTTCTTTAGTAGAAATAACAATACTGAGATAGTACAAGGAAAGGCATACCTCTTCTTCTACTGATTGAAATTCCTTATCTTCAGTGGAAAGATCTATGAGAATAGTTCCGCTACCAGAAGTATTTAGAGTCAGATACGGGTTAAGTCCTGTGAATGTAACAAAAGACAACAGTTTCAGAAATTGCTTTAAGACTGCTGATTTGGAATGATAACCAGCAACATTCTTCTTTTTAAAGGGACTATTTTCTCAAAACTCAATTTACAGAATGAAGAGATTGGCTGCTAAGGAAGGCAGAGATTACCAATGACTATAATTGCCTTCCATCAGCCTCATACATTTTTGTGGATGTCATAGTGCAATCCCTCCAATCATTTTGTTAGTTTCAAACAAATTTTTTCAGCATCTCGGTTTAGAGCCTCTACCTATATGTTACCATGCACACACTATAAACGCAATGAGAAGTACAGCAGCTGGGTCTGGATGCAGATCAACAGCAATCATTTCCATTGATCTGTGGTTACTGATCAATCACTCTCTCAACAAGAATAAACCTTTCAGACACACGAACCCATTTGTGTTTAGCTCAGTATGTTAATGTACATGGCAGGGAAACTACATGTAAGCAGTTGCTTACTTAAGGGTTCATTCAACTCTAGGCAGTGAAACAGTGAGCAACCCGTCCCTGTACAGAGTCCGTGACTACTGATGGCGATGGCATCATGAACAAGAGAATTGACTTGAAGTGCTAATTCAGTAGGATTAATCTTCCCACGGATCATGCAGAAAGAGCAGACAGAAGAACTAAGATTGTGCACCTAAAAGGCCTCAGCCCAATATCATAACAAATATGCCCCCCCAAAATTTGGAATTTTATGCAGAATCCATTGTCAATTTACATATAGACAGACTTCAATCACAACTGGCAAGTAATGGTAATGTAGTTACCGGACATAAGAATACAAAGCCAGGGTACATCAGGTGTCTCTTTGCCCATGGCCTTCCCAGACAACTAGCAGAGTTAGATACTGGGTCCTAACCAGAGCATTTGGGGTCTAACCAGATACGGGGTCTGTCATAATCTCTCTAGAAAGGAATAATGTGTGGAAAAGGGAAATTACAGATTCATCCACAGTCAGGAGCCTCACATTAGCAGTGTGCAACTGGAATAGTGTATAGAAAATTGACAAAACAACTGAACGACAACAATCGTTCATGCCCCAAAAGCACAGCCTAGAAAAAAAAAATATTGAGTTGCTGGAATATTCTGTTTAAGTACTTAGGCCTGTGGTTAATGTTACAAATGAAAGTGTCAGGCCTTTTATGGCAAGACAGCAAGAGTCTAGAAAGAATGGGGGTGGGAGTGGCGAAGGAATGTTTGACATTTTGTCTATATACAGACACTAAAATATGTACAGATATACATATGCTCAAAAATATATCAGTCCTACTTGGAAGGCAAAACCAGTGTATGATTACTGGTTGTGTAAACTTTGTACTCAAACAGGACATGAGGCTGAAATGACACCTTAAAAGTAACTTCTATCCAAAATACTCAATGAATCTGACAAAAACTATCTGACAATTACAAGAAAATTACGAAGATTTGCTTAAATACTTCATTACTAGAAGAAGGATTATCTTAAGGGTTGGTTAATACTGTTTTAAGGAGCAAAACAAATTTAGAGCTTGGGATAGTGACTCTCATTACTATGGAGTGCAGATTTTATAATGAAAATTCACAGATGATGTCTCAAGAGGGAAAAAAATCCTACCAATTCTAACTCGTTTCTTCAATTTCTATGAAACACAGCAAAACAATAGCAAGTGATGTTTCAGTGAGACAAGGAGGAAACAAAGGTTTGGGTTCTTTTTTGTCTCTTACGCAGCCATATTTAAACGAAGCACATTATTCCCAGGATTGGGCTATCAACAGTGCTGCACAAATAAAGAGGTTTTAGCATAAACATCAATACAAACTGAAGCTGTTAAACAAAGTAATTATGTTAATTTTGGTTCACTGGAAGCACACCAACTGTATTTTTAAAGAAAAGTATATATAAGAATTTCAGCTGGCTTTCTGAGAGAGCAAACACAGTATTCTTTTGCAGAACCCAATGGAACAGTATGTAACAGGCCCTAACCCAACAACAGAGAAGGTGCTCTGCTCTCCCGAGTGCTCCAATGAAGATAAATACACCCTACCTCAAAAAGCTTACAATCATTTTGCACTAGATCTTAGTACCTAAGTAAACACAAAATAGTGATCACAAAGAAAAAAAAAATAAAGAACTGAAAGGCAAGATTCACAGCACAAATAAGTGCTTATGTTTCAAGTCGGAAGACATTCTTATAATTTGAAGTGCTGTTTTCTAGGACAAGTTTTATTATAAATTCTTTTTAATGAGATACAACCCAGAATAATCCAAAGCATTTATAAAAATGGATTCTATATAGGCAGTGTTACATAATAATTTGAAACCAGTATATACCTTGCTGTCCAGAAATGAGTCTTTCAACTCCTTTAATGATTTTATGCCTATGGCCATACGCATTAATTCCAATCTCTTTCAATTCTTTGTGTCCCATTTCAACCAATACATCCAGTGTTATCTGTAATGAAAGCAACACCATTATTTTGCAGAAGAGCATAAACGGACTAGAACAGCTGCCAGTGACAGTGAAAATATACCTCACAATAGTTAAATAGCAAGTGTGCAAAGAACATGGAGACTGTAGTGTATTATTCTTGTACTTTACTTTTACTCAACTGTTTTATCCAAACTCTCTCTTCAGATAAATATGCTACAAACCACAACTGTGTAACTTTTATTGCTTTCAAGGATCATGTTTCTGATTGAGAATTTTCCAGATGTATTCAAGTCAACAGAAACAAAACCCCAGAAATTACTAATCAACACTGACTACTTATTTCCTCCACCATTTATACTACTGAAAGGAAACATGCCTACACTCTCAAACTGATATAGACATTATTGCCCCCAGCTTTTAATAAAAAAAATCCAGTGACACTCCTTTCTTTCATTCCATTCCTTTTGACATTCGCTCATTTTAAATCTGTCTCATTATGTTATTCTAAACGGTCAGTATTTATTCCCTTGCCTTCTAGGGGAGTATCTGGAAATAAATATAGCTACTCACCTGTTCTCTCTCAAATATGTCAATCAGATGTTCAAGGCCAAGGTTCCGCACAAACTGATTTATGCTAAAATCTACACCTGAAACTGGGTAAGAACAAAAACTCAAGATGAACATTCATACATGTATTGTAAATTAAAGTACACACATCCCACACTGTCTGCGGCAATAACGAGACAGAAATTCCTGGTCTTCTGAAGATGGGCAATAAATACCTGTTTCACTAACCAGTGGCAACTATTACTTAATCTACCCTAGTACCGTAATACTACCCCTCCCAAGAGCAGTGTTGGTGCTTCCACGAGCTAAGCAACTAACTAGCTACCACAAATGCAGGTTCAAACAGAAAATATTTTAATAACCAAAACGCTACAGAAGTAACCTTTTCAAGGTATCTTATCTAAGGATAGATAGATAGATAACGTTTGTAGTAAAGTACCGCCTGGTATGGAGCCAAGTTTCATTTGACTTCTTTTTTTTAAAAACACAATTCACCATTTTGGTTCCATACAGCAAAAAAGGAATATTTTAAAGATTCTGTAAGGCTAAAGTACTAAAATCTTACACTACAAGACTTTCAGACTTCTGTTCCTCGTTAACAATATCATAAGGAACCGGGATACTGCATATGTCACAGTAGCTGTGTGCATGTGTGGGAAATGCTACACTTGTGTATTCTTTTTACCATATGGTAGAAAATGTTATTCATTCCTAACCGAGAAAGTCTCACCTTCTTTTTTCTCGAGAACAGTGGCTCCCTCTGCACTGTTTGTACCAACAACAGAAGGAAGTTCAGAAAAACTACCCGACAAGTTGTCAAGACTACTTGCAGCAGACAGACTGGATGGACTGGATGGAACAGAAGACAGGGAATCGCTTGTAGAACCTGTAGCCTGAGACACACTTATAACCTGAGGTTTGTAGCAAGTCGGTAAGGCAGAAGGAGGCATTGCTGCTGTCAATAACGCGCTGACATCATCTGCCTAAATAGCAGAAAACAATTTATTAAAACAGACAAACACTTTTACACAACTTTTTTTTCCACTACCATGCATTATCATTATTCCAGAATTCTTACGTATACTGCAAAATAAATAAATTCGTATTGTAAAATGCATATTTTTCCAACACAGTTTACAAATGGCTTTTTGTGCCAACAGCATACATGAAACCGTAAATAATTTATGAATAAAAACTGCAATAAGATAAAAAAGTAAAGACTCTAAAGTTTCTAAAAAACTTTACAGACAGTTAAACAGAATTAATTTTCTAGGAAAAATGAACAAAAGCTTCTAGTGGCAATCAGAATTTATGAAACAAAGCAGTTACTCTGAGTGTAGCTTTGAACTGTATTGTAGTACTTAAAAAAAACAACAACCAAACACCCAAAAACTTAACAGCCAGAGAGTTTCCTAAATTTATCTTGCTACAAAGTTTGCTTACATTTTATCGCCACAATTTTTGTATTAGTCAAACTGTAAGTACCAAATTAAATGCACCAAATTATAAGCATGAATTCCTTTTGTTGGTGGCTTCCCCACTTTATCCTGAAATAAGAAGTCTTGAGCGAGAAAATAAAGAAGGTTTATAACAGCTCTACTGACTTTCCTTACCAGACACGTGTAAACACCAGAGAAGCCACAGTATTTTGAATTTTGCAGAAGCTGCTGTATTACCTTTTTTTTTTTTTTAAAGGATAGTTTCTAAATGAGCTGCCACAAATGGTAGGTAAGTACAGATTTCCCAAGAAGAGCCTCATCACTTACAGTGACCAGGTCCAATGGTGTTTGTCCTTCCTGGTTTTTCAGAGTAGGATCAGCCCCATGTGCCAGCAGCAAGGCACAAAGCTGTGTCCTTCCTTTCTGGGCTGCTTCATGCAGAGGTGTGAAAGCCCATTTGTCCGTAGCATTCACGCATGCGTTATATTTTATAAGTAAAGCTGCTACATCAACATGCTGGAAAAATAAAAACACGTGTTAAATTCCAAGGTACCACAGCGTATCAAACTAACTCAGAACTATTACTAACACTTCTCTGTAAACCTCATTCTGAATTTTCTTAGAATATGTTTATGTTTTAATTAAGATTAAAAAAGATTATTAAAACAAGGTGTTTTCTTCCTCACCTATTACATAAGAGTAAAATGTTACTATTTTTCCTCTTGTGAAAAAAGGATAGACTACAACAGAATCCCAAATCCAGGGGACTCTGAAGGAAAAAAAGTCTGAATTTGAACTTCCAGTTTGGAAAGTACTCCAACTGTTTTAAAAACTTGATCCAAGCACAAAGATCCAGGAAGTCCACAGAAAACAATTACTGTCTCAATACCAGCCAAATAAGTGAAAATGAAATCGTGCTGATAAAATTTGACTGGCACAGATAAGGAAACGCATTTTATGGAACACCGTTCAGGCTGTTGGCTTTCTAAGTGTTCATGTTCAGAAAACTCAATTCTGTAAACTCCAACCATGACTTTACAAATTCAAGAGAGCCTTCACCTATACAATGAGCTGACTATGACTGAATTATTTTTTTTGTATTTTAGAAATAAGATCACAGTACAACTCAATGGCAAAAGCTTTCTAGAGAGTACTGGCTCACAATGCTGTCAATGAAATACATCTTTTTTTTTTTTTTTTGATAAATAAAGCCTCGGAAAGTTTGAGATATTTACCCCATAAGATGCTGCATTATGCAGAGGAATCAAACCTCCTTTATCCTGTGCATTCACATCCGCTCCATGCTGTAACAGGTATTCTGCAACCTCCAGATTGTTGTAACCAGCTGGAAGGTTGCAAAAGGATATAATAAATAGAACATATTAAAAAAAAAAAAATCCTCAACAGACTGCAGAAAAGTAATAATTCACTTAAATTACTTGAAAGTTAAGATGTCGATCCCAGTGAAGACAGCGTATTACCTATTACAAGAGTATTTGGTTTTAAAACCTCTGTCACTAAGCAATAAAAGATCCTCTTTGGCCAGAGAGAATAGGAAATAAAAGTCATTAAACAGTTTAGAAGAGAAATATAAGATTAATATGCATAAAATGCTTTTATTTTTTTAAAAGAGAAATTAGGGAATCCTCTATCTTAAGGCTACACTTTAAACTTGCTTAAACATAGAAAGTTCAACCACAGTAACTAATAACTCTGATCAAACCAAGCAATTAAAACACTGACCTGCTAAATGTAGCGGTGTTGAATGCCGTCCTTGTGTATCCCGACAGTTGACATTGTCAGGTGAACACAGCTTTTTTACTCGAGCCAAACAACCTTTCTTCGCAGCATCTAGTAGAGCTGCATCTCCTCTAAGTAAGTCTTGAATATCAGTATCACCGTCTTTAACAAGGTCTAGAGGAGTATTTCCATCTCTGTTTTTCTTTGTAGGGTCAGCTCCATGCTGTGTACATCAAAAAGAGGTGGTAAGAATGTAAGTAGAATAAATGCATTGCGCCTTAGGCACCTTATGCCTTATCGAGCAAATATTCTGCACATATTTGAATCCTTCAGAGAGAGCCTTCCATTTACTGCGTAGGAAAGGACAACATAATTGCTAGTATTATCCCTTTTACTGAAAACATTGTTAACTACAATCATTTAGAAACCACAAAACACAAATCAAATTCTCAAAGAACTTACATTTCAGACTGAACAAGAAAGGAAAGGAAAGGAAAAGTAACCTCTCTCCAGCATATGTAATACCTGTAACAGGAGTTTGCAAATCTCGTATTTTCCTTTTGCTGCAGCTTCATGCAAGGGAGTGAATTTCCATAAGTCAGCTACGTTGACAACTGCACCATGTTTAACCAACAGTTCTGCAACTTCATAGTGACCATATGAGCAAGCATTATGTAAAGGGACAAGTCCTCTGCAAACAACCAAAAAAAGAGAAAAGTTCTGTTTAAAAATTGGGTCTTTTTTCACAAAGTGATATGAACTTACAACACAATGCACCTTCAACAATCAAACCACAACAAAAACTGTTGGTTTTTTAAAAATTTTCACAATAGTCTAATATAGTAGGAATACCTACTGCCCAAGTGGTAAAAATGCAATCAGCAGTGGCACTGAAGAGAAGCAAAAACACAGGGCCAGAGAAACTCTTGACAGTCTAGTCTCTAGTACTGCAAAATACTTTTGTGGATATTCTGAACATCTTCATTCTAACAGAACCTTCCATGAAAATAAAAAAGAATTGAATGTCTGAAGAAAGACAGGATGTTTACCAGCTAGCAATATTCCAGAGGTGACAGATATCAGCAATTACAATTACCAAGAAAATACACATTTAAGTATTTACCCCTTATCTTTTGCATGCACATCAGCTCCATGTTGAAGAAGATATTCAACAACGGATACCCTATTATATCCAGCTGCAAAATGAAGTGGTGTAGACTGACGACCTTCAATATCTCTGCAGTTCACACTTTGAATTGTACATAGTTTCTGTGAAAAGCCCAAAACAAAACATACATCATTATACACAGTGTTGGCACACTTTTAATTTAGTCATAAAATGTTGTTACAGACATCTAATTTTGAAAAATTGTTTTCATTAAAAAGAATGGGTTTTTTTATTAATTTATTTTTACATAAAACCTTTGCTTTTCACAGATTGTGTCCCAAGAAAACAAATAATTAAATACTCCCTCCTCCCAAATCCACACCTGTGACTTCGTATTTACGCTTTTTATATAAAACAAAATTCTGGAGGTGGTGAACATGACATTTTGTCATCTGTAATATTTGTGCAAAAGCCTTGGGACAGGGATCACAACTCTAAAGCAGTCAGTAAAGGGCTATTTGATTGCTTGTTTTGAGAAATTATAGTTTGGTATATGATTCCCTCATTTTTAGGATGGATTTAAGCTTACTTTTACAGTATCCACATCTCCAGCCTTTGCAGCCTCCAGCAATTGTCGATCTGCATCGGAATTACCTAACGGGATACCTTCTGCAAAATAAATGAGGTTGCATGACAGGTTAAGCATATGTAGTTAAAGGACTATGTTAAGACAGTCAATCATTTGAGTATTTCAGGGATTCCCCTTAAAAAAAGTTAACCAATTATAGACAAGTTTCGGCTTTTCTTACTAGCTACAACTGTAGCTATTAGCTCTAACAGTGTTTGCAAAGTTGCCGTTAGCAACACGCTTCCTATCCATTTCGAAGTACTGTGGAACCAACTAAAGATTCTTATTTCAGTATGTACCCTGTTGCCTCTGTTCACAATTGCAAAGTACAAACCAGACATTTTTTGCTTTTGAAACTCATTTTCTACAAGATCCCCAACTCCCTACGTCAGGGTTTTTCCAAAACTATTCCAGGTGGTTACACCATTACATATTCTGAGCATCTCTGACAATCTGTATAGCTGAATACCAGAATGCAAATGATATTGCTAACTACACCTAGAGCAGGCACCCTCCCTGTGCATGTGGTTATGGAATAAGAACTGCACAACTTAGTACTGTCTTTTGTAGAAAGTACTTTTTTGGGAATTGTGTTCACTATTATTTCTTGACAGCACTTGAAATGTCAAGTAAAACGAAGCACCACATAACTTCAGAAGTGGATCTTGAATACATCAGTTGTACCTTGCAGTAGCTGTTGCACACTTTCAGTCCCCATTTGTAAGGCTGTAAAGCCCTGCAGAGACACAATGGAAGGATCGCATCCAGAGCTCAACAGCAACCTGCACGTCTGAAGATGACCACAGTGTGCTGCTCTATGAAGAGAGGTCTGGCCAAGATTATCTAATGCATTAACCTAAAACACAGACAAGAAATACCACCATCAAAACTTAATATTAAAGCTGTTTTCATTGCTGACTGGGAAAGCATCACAAGTAGTCTTCTTAGTTTAATTAAAATAACATATTCAGCATATTTGTAAAGGTCATAACATTTCAAATAGTAAAATTTAAACGAAAGTAGTTCATAAAGTTCTAACTACTTTACTGAGGAAGAACAGGACCCTTTTAGAGGCATGTGATTAATCCAGCATCAACAAACAGTTACAGCAATTCTACCACATACAGAAATAGGCCCTTATTTTGCTTGTGGCAGCACAAATCCTCAGTGCCAGCATGCAGAACAGCTTTTACCTGCATTGGTTTATCGTAATTTTTCGAGAGTGAGGGCTTCCTACGTGTTTCAGTCAAGATGTATTTAACAATTTAAAGCTCTGCACCCAAAAGTTACTTGTATTCCCTACTGTTCCTCTGGTTTTGATCATTGCTTTGGAAAACTCATGGCAGTCAGGCTGTAATCAAATTTCCATGAGAGAGAGATTCAACTCCTAGTTCTGCAGGAACCAAGCATTACAGAGAGTATGTCCTTCCCACTTTCTCTTTCTGTGGAAGTTTCAACTGAACACTGTGTTATGATTTCACATTTTGCCTTCACTGTAATTTTTACTGCACACGTCCAAAGTCTACCTGTTACACAGTTCAGTCTAGCTTCTTGTTGTTCGTATATATCCCTTACTTTTTTTTCCTTAAATATTTCATTACCACTGCTGGACAATGAACTGAATAAGATACTCCACAAGCTTTCAGTTATCAGTGAGAACTACATCTGCATTTCTTATAAAAGAGGACCAAAACAACAATGACGCCTCAACGTATGGGGCTGTACTGATGGCCTATGTCTTAAGTGTATGAAATCTACAACCTTCCAAAATGAACTATGTCAGAAAAACCTGTCTACTCGGCTGTCCATTCTCATGGTATGAAAACCTACATAGTAGGCAAACCTCAACAACAACAAAAAAGTATGAATAGTAACTCATACCTTAGCTTCATGTTTCACAACTACTTCAACAACATCATTATGAGCCTTTTCTGAGGCCACATGCAGAGGAGTCAAGAAGCTTTTTAAAAAAAAAAAAAAAGAAAGAGTAATTATAGAATTTATTTTGCAAAGTCTTCTAAATGCACACTTAGGAGTATTCATTTGTAACCACTCACTCTTTTGTTTTTTCATTGATGTTGGCTCCTTTCCTCAGCAGCAATTCACATACTTGTTTTCTCTTAGGATATGGAGATGCAGCAGCACAGTGCTGAGAACATTAAAAATGGTAGCATTAACAACTAGCTAGCAGTATACAGGTTTTAATGCTTGCTGATTAGCTGGCAGTTAAGAGCTGGTTGTATGCAGTCAACAGAAAAAAAACCCAAAACATGCAGAAGCTTATTGATTTGGGAGATTCCACATGGGCTTTTGGATTTACTCTTGTATTTTCCAGAGCTCCCTCTCCAATAATTGCTGGAAACCTTCAAGCTTTAGAAACAAATCTAACATTTGTAAGCTTACTGTTGCTTAAAACTAGAGCATTCTACAGAAAAACAGTCATTTAGACAACCTAAAATAAACAGGTGATTTAGATTAGTCTTAACATTAACCTTAAGAACAAAATATTAATCAACAGTATTTAACTAGACACTTGATATTCCAGGTTTGTCTGAATTACACTGTTTGACACTAAAATTTTTAGTTCTAAACTATTACCTAGTATGTTTAGGTCAGCCACAATATATGCAAAATAATGAATAAATCCTGAGATATTACCAATGCTGTCTCATGTGTTTGAGGATGCTTGAAGTTCACCGTCTCCAAAGAAAGATGTTTCTTTATACGAGCCACATCCGATTCTCTTGCAGCCTGTAGCAGTGAGTGACCTTTGAATTCATCTTTAAAAAGAAATACATATATACCAGAAGGTTACACTCCTTAACTCAAGAAGGACCAAGAGGATTGTTTCTTTCAGTTAGATAAAAATACTCATTTTAATCAGCACACCACGGTGCAGACATTTCCAACTCAAACTTACATTTTTACATCACTTGACAGAACTTGTTAGCCAAGTCAATATGCTACAGGAATGCGCTTTGCTTCTAAACCAAAGCCAGAGACATCCCAACTGGCTGAACAAGATCTATTTCACTCACCACTGTTCTAGCCCCACTCTTTGCATATGTACCAATTCAAGCATATATAAATCGCTACTTCTGACCTGTCTTTCAAAAAGCATTTCTAGATGCTAACACAACGTCCAATGTAGTATTTACTGGTAATTTTTGTACATATCCCAGAAAGTTACTGTTTGACCACGGAAGGACAGAATTTGAAGGATTCTTTTCAACTCCTTGAGTTTGCGGGACAACAATCAACGCCTTTACGCCAACAATTGCTGAAAGAAATTGATGAAAATACCAAGCTGTATACTCAAACATATTCAGCATTCTAAACAGTAATGTTTTTTCTTTTCTTCAAACAAAACACAGTGCAATAAAAACGAGTATTTCAAGAGTCTTGATGCAATGACAGGAGCAAGTATGGAAAATGAAAGTGTACTGGCAAGGTCACGAGGGAAAGCATGTATTCAGGGAAGAAAAGCTACAAAACCTGTCACAACCACATGACCATAAAACTGACAATAAAATTATTTTAAATGTCCACGTTCAGAAAATCTAGCAACCTCAAATTACAAACAGTGAGATGTACTGTCCAACACTGCACAATTACTTGAAAGTGTAAACATTTTCCACATCTGATTTCTGGTAGGTCACTGTCTAGGGAACCTAAGTACACATTACAATCTATAACTGTAGAACTGATCTCACTTTATACTCACATGCTAATCGTTCTTTTAATTGGGGTGTTGGAGCCAAATCAATGGTGCTTTTGTTGTGACAGTTCAACAGTGTTGGGTCAGCACCATAACTTAACAAAAGAGAGCATACTTCCACCCTGTTCTTAGAAGCTGCTTCATGCAGAGGAGTGAATTGCCATAGATCCATTGCATTCACACATGCTCCATGCTTGAAAGGGAAAGGAGTAAAAAAGATACAATATCAAAACCAGGTCATTAGAAAAAAGACTTCTGTCATTAGTTTCAACGCAGTAGACTATTAAAATGAAAATCAATGCTTGTATGCAAACTGTATCCAACACATTCGTCAAACATTCATTTTCAATACAACACAACATTTCAGCACACTGCAGTTTTTAATCCTCTAGTGTCTCACAGGTACATTCAAAAAAGCCAAAGGCACGCTAGTCTCTTCAGGCTTTCTCCAGCATCTCTAAAAAGACAACAGCTCTGCTACAGGTCAAATAGGAGAAAGAGCCTAGTTCATATACTGCAAATCACCTTTGAACACACTCCTGTTTCTTGTTGCTCTAGAAAAAGTCTAGAGCGAACTGTTGCACTAAGATAAGTAAGTGTTCTGTGAATTCCCCCCAAGATATGAATGCCAAGATATCTAGGAGACAGGCACTCAAAGTTGACTTCAAAACATTTAAGAACGAGGTTCTGCAAGAAATACTCTTGGATGATTAATATCTGTTTAATTTTTCTCCAGTAACATTACGTATATGCCTTGAGTTCTGTAAGCAAGTCTGATAGGACATGCTCTTTCCCTTTGCTCCTGTTAAAGCTGTAGTGCTTTGCAAAAAGTAATTCAAGATTCCCTGGAGCAGAAATCTCAACAGGGAATACAACACAACCTTAACAGTTAAGACACGCAGTGGCGTCCAGGCAAGAGGATTTTTTTATTGTCTAGTACCACAATTGTAAAGATTCACTTTACAATGGGCCTCTGATGTAAAAAAAAAAAAGAAAAAAAAAGAAAAAATCTTGTCTATTTATACTTACTACAATATATGCTTATTTTAGTATTTTATTTTTTTTTCCCCACTTAATTTTTGCTAAACAAATAGAAGAGAGACATGGAATTAGTGGGGACTGAGACCTACAGGACAGAACAAGAACAGCTATGCCCTGAGCATCCAAACATCTAGAGTTATCTAAACGAATACACCCAGCTGTTATAATGATCGTGATTTGCTGTAGGAGCTGAGAATGGGCACAGTTCAAAAGTCCACTGGTGGACAACACAGATTTTTGCAGGCCACATCTTCAAGCCACTAGTTTAACGTGCATCATACTTTTCTTCAACATTAACGTAATCCAGATAAGCCACTCCGGTTGTGAGAGTTCACTTACATTAGGAAAGCTGACATATTTTTCTTTCTTTAGGGTGAAGGCTACAATTCAGGTCCAGAACTAACATTCTAAAGTTCATTCCCTCAAAAGACCCATTACTCTTTAATTTTAAAACATTTACGATCTTTACTAGTATTCTTCTCAAGAACCTCCTAATACTCTGTCTTCTGAAGTATTTTTTCTACTGTCAAACTCAATATTACTCAAGTTTTGGTGGGTTTTTTTGAGCGTTTTTTTTCGTTTTGTTTTGGGTGAGGGTGGGAAGATTGACGCAAGAAGTACTTACTTGGTGGTACAAAAACATTCAACTTCAGAGCAGAGAAAGTTAAAAACAGAAAGCACATTTATAAGGAAAAAGCTTCCTTGCAAGCAGAAGATTCTGTAGCTCCAGATTAACAATCACTAACTAACACGTAAAGCATAAGCAATCTACCATTCTTTAAGCTTAGTAAATCTAAATTAAAAAAAATGCAACTTGCACTAGTCTAGTATAAATTGTTCTTATTTAATAATATGCAATTTAACCTCTTCAAAGACCAACCTTTACTAGAAGCTCTGTTACTTCATAATGACCATAGGAACAGGCATTGTGAAGTGGCACCAAATCTCTGTATAGGAGAGAAAGTGGGAGGGTGATTTTCTTAATGTGCATATTTCAATTCCAAATGTATCTATATTGCATTTATATTGCACCTTGAACACTTTACAAAAATAGTATCAACCATGCTCAAATGAAGTTGAGGGGAAACAAGAAGGCGGAGAAGAACACAGAAAATTCTGACAGCATTTTTCAGAACAATAAATGTTTAGAATAATCAGAAGGTGAAAAATTTTAATTGTACTGTCTTACTGCAAATGAAATGGTTCTGCTCAAGACTCAGAACTCTAAGCAAGAAGAGCTATCTGCAGGGGATTTTCAGGAGTCATGGTAATTATTTCCTTTTTCACAATAACACTGCTGTAAGATTATCTTCTCCCTTGGAAACTAAAGGAGTATTACTGGCTAATGTTCAAGTAACTGCACAATATTGTACGGTAACAGCAGAGCTACAGACATTTTAAAGCCAGCTTCACACTCTCTCAAACCCAGTGGGGTCTTCGGAGCAAGCGAGAAATTGCCCAAAGCGAATTTTTTCACTCTGGGCTAGTAAGGAAGAAATGACAAGTGTGAATTCCAACCCCACCAGGACAATTAAAGCTGTCTGATCAGGCAGCTATTTATGTAGATGTTAAGTGATCCTAGGAAAAAGAAGGAATAAGAGCTTGCTTTCCATAATCTTTAACATACATAAATACAGATCTGAAAAACAGGGTTTTCATTATATTTTATGTAACTAAATAAACCTAGCATGTCTATATTTCACAACACTTCCTGACGTGACAACCAGATACTTGAAAATGCAGTCCAAATAAAAACTGGGAAACAAATCTTCAATTTTTATCACATTATTTGCAAAAAGAAGCACAGAAACTTAAAAGTAGAAAGAAAATTAAGATTGATTCAATCGTCAAAATATTTGCTGACTTCACAGTGGTGTATGAATGTATTTTATTAAACAAAAGATAATAATTTGCCTTGTGATATCTAAAAGGCAACATGTTCTATGGTCAGCTCAATTTGGATTCTACTGAATCACAAGTCTTAAGCCCATACACTTTGCATTTTTGTCACAAGAGAAAGGTTAAAGATAGCATAACGGTCTCAAGTTAGAAATTCTTCATGGTTAAAATAGTATTGCTATTCTTTACTTCATCTTAATTTTTAACAAATTCTGTTTATTCTGAACACAGGAAAAAGTGAACCTACCCTTTATCTTTAGCATGTACGTCAGCCCCATGTTGCAGTAAGAGCTGTACTATTTTTACACGGTTATACCCAGCTGCTAAATGTAAAGGAGTAGACTGAAATGACAGAACACAGAAGTAATCAGTAACACAAAATCAAGGGTCGATTTTATATTTATTTTTTTTCAAAACTTGTTAACAGTACTAATTACCGAAGTCTTTAAAATACTTGCAACATTAAAAAACAGAGTGCTTGAATCAGACATTTGATAACTATGTTCATTGTTTACTGACTATCGCAGTCATCATAAACACAAATCCTGGATTTACTCCATCAATAATACATTTTGGCAATGAAGACCCTTTTTAAAGATTTTTGAGTCCTGCAGTCCATTTTTGTCTTTTAGCCTACCATAATTACGAATACTTTGCTGGGACAAACTATGTCCCTTGTGAAAGGGGAAATAACATGGCAATTAGAAATGACAACTGCTAAATTATAACGGGGTCTCCCTGCCAATCAATAGATTAAGTTTAGAAATTCTCAACAGAGATTGTTATCCACATCTTTGAGTGTAGTAAGTCAGTGGGGTGTGAGGGAAATTTAAACTTCTCTTCTAAAAATTCTCAGCTTCCACAGAGCCCTCGGGTAACTGCTCTACGATCTTTCCTAGTAGACCCACCCAAGCATACCCATCAGCAGCACCAAGGGAAGAGCTACATATTAACGAAAGGAAATCTTATCCTCTTCCTTTACAAACCAGCAGCTGAACTGGGTTTGTACAGTTCCTAGAGGATGAGTCTCCTAACTAGAAGATGAGAAAATAGACATGCATAGGCATTTTGGAGATCCCAATATCTCACCACAAAGCCTTAAACAGGGCAACTCATTCGAACAAAACTTAAGTGAATGAGTATGCATACTTAATGAGAATGAGGATGCCAAAAATTGATACTCGATAATCTGAACTTTCAGTAGGCTACGGGCAGAAGACTATCAGGATTTTTTAGAATGGAGATTTTGAACATTTTTCACGTAGTTCTCTATCAACGCTTATAGCAATGAACAGCTTGCTCCTGAAACAGCAGCAATACCTTGCCTAGGGTATACGGCAAACAAGGGGCCTGTGCGTAGCTCTTTGTGATAGCAAGAAGAATCTATGAAAAGGCCTCCCTTTTTTATCATTGCAGATATGAAGGTCAAGCCGTAGTTCCAATTAAAACGGTGTTTGTTAATTGCTCCTAGATGGAAATACCTACACAATCCTTTTACGGTTAAAAAACAAACAAAAAATTAGCTGGCTGCTAGAGAGGTACAATCTTATTTTCCCATATATATTAAAGAAAATAGATAGATCCTATGTTTAACATTCTTAAAATCTGGTCAAACACTGTGAAACATGTAAGAGTGAACTAATTTTAAATCAAATTTTAAACAAAAATACCTTTCTGCCATCACTTGCATGACAGTTAACATTTAACGGTGTAAGAAGAGACATCATCTTTTCTTCATTTCCACTCCTGAAAAACAAGATACGAAATGGGAAAAATATTTTTATTCCAGTTTTTAGAGCCTTATTATGTTTTTATATTTTTCCTTGCTATAACGGTTAGTAAATCTGTTCTGCAGTAATACATTCACTTCTGTATTGTCAGCATTAAAGGAAAAGCAAAAATACATTTATGTTACTATTTTTGTAGCTTTATTCACAGATAACAGCCAAAGCTTAGCACCTAGGTGAAATGCCAGCTCAAAAGACAATACGTATATTCATTACATACAATTCTGAAAATATAAGTAAATTTCAAATAACTTCCAAACATGCATACCTCGCACTTTCTAAGAGTTCATCTTTCTTGTATTCACCTGGAAGACAAAAGGGAGATTCTTTAATTGTTAAATAAAAATCTATATACGTGAAGTTCACAACTTCTCCTCCTCTTCCAAAGTTTTAGAGAACATAAGTGCTAAAAATTTGACAGCCCATTACTGACCTAGGACAACAAACTATTTATCCAGAACACATCCCATGACTAAGATAAAGGCTATATGGGATTTTCTACACAGAATTATAAAACAGAGAAAAGTTAAAGTAGCATCAGGAGGACAAAACCCAAAATACTGTCTTACATTCGTTTGACTGTTATTAGTCATAACGTAATCTAAGGATTATCACTTACCAGTCAGCACTGCTTTTGCAGATGGGTCTGCTAAATCCAAAGCTGTTCTTCCATCTGTGTTCCGGATGGTTGGTTCAGCACCATGCTGCAGCAGTACTACAAAATGCCAAAGTTTCCCATAAGAAAACAATTCTATAAGACAAGGCTTCTGTGACGTATCATTACTGTAAGCCACAAGCAACACAAGAAACATCCAGTTACCAATCCTAACTTCCCCTCTCAAATTTTTAATGTCAGAATTCCTTACTGTCATCTGTGAACAGTTTAACTAGTGAAACATGCCTAGACACATTTTATGAGAAAAAAGCAGAGCAGAAATGGAACAATTACAGACGGGCAGAAGGCGATCTCAGTTGAAAGACTGTGACTGACACACCACAAAAACCAGCAGCTACTTCACATCAGCTCCAGAGCATGCTGCCTCAAATCCACAAGTGACTATGCCCTACGTATGAATCAGTAGCAGGCCATGCATCTTGCACACATATTGAGGCCAAACACGCAATGTTATATATAAAACTCTCCAGATGTGCTCCTTAATAAAGTAAATGAGAGCAAACCACACAATCAAAAAATTAGTTTCTTGACCACATATCTAATTTTCTACCTCTTCCTAACTCTTAAGAACTGTGTCGGAAAAACAAGTAGTCAACATAGTTGAAGTTTAGCTTCTATCCTTAATGAATTTAACATGGCTGCTACACAGAGAGACAGAAAGGATTCATTATCACAACCAGTTTTGCTCTTTACACTGTGCTGTGAGCTTACACACAGGCAGTGTAAGAGTCTAGGCTGAAGCAGGTAAGAACCTAGCTCTATCATGTCACTCTAAAGTTCTTTCCTCATGACATCAATGTGAACCTGGCAATAATCAAAAACAGATCTAAAAACTTGTTTCTTATAAAACTGGCATATGAATTTAAGTTTATGAAAGATTTTTAGTTTTAATCCTTATACCAGCCATAGCTTCATTGAGTAAAAATGGTCTTTAAAAAGTTCTTGATTTTTCATAGTGAAAAGAAATGAGTCAGTCACAGGAAGAGTGGGAGAAAATTACCAATGCAGACATCTGTCTTGCCCTTAATGGCAGCTTCATGAAGGGGAGTGTAATTCCAGTTATCCCGAGCATTAGGATCTGCACCATGTCGCAAAAGAAGATTGACAACTTCAGCATGACCAAAGGAGCAGGCATTGTGAAGAGGAATAAGGCCTCCATCATCTCGCGCATGGACATTGGCACCACTTTGAAGTAAATATTCAACTACATCCTTCCGACCAAAACCTGCAAGAGGTAAAGGGAAGAAAGGTGTCAGGGTGCAATAGGAGAATACCCTGTCCCACATATACAGATTAAAACAACAAACTTAACAGTAACCACTCTAAGTAACAATCACAACCAGCATTCTTTACTAAAGGAGCATTTACACACTAAGGCTATTTTTGAAACCCCTAAAATTAGATTAAAATCAGTAGAAAAATAATATTCAAGATTACTGCAACAATGAATATCTTAATAGTGCTCCCATGAGTCAACAGCTTCTTGAAAACATAACAAAAAGAAGAAAACACTGATAAGAAAACCTCCTTCTTAGTCATTTTATATGACTACTAAATCAAACAATATTTTGTATGATGCTCTGCCAACTCACAGCCAGTCTGTGAATGGACCAATAGATGAGACCTGGGAGCAGTAAGGATGAAACTGGCTACAAGCCAATGCATGTACAATTCATATTCTAAGCTTTTAAAAAAAGATTCATATAACATGAAAAGTATTTTATGGAAACAGGCCACTTGTTTTAAAAAAACAAAAAACAAAAAAAACCAAGCAAGCACCACAGCTTTCAGGTTAAAATTAGAAGCCTGGCTATTTGCTTTCTACGGAATAATTAACGCAATATGCACACAGTTTCCATCTTTGAAATGATCACTTAAGAAAACCGTTAGGGACATAAGAAGTTTATCTGAGACCATTCTCTATTGAAGAAATTTATTATGAGAGCATGAACAACCATAATTTAAAGATATTCAAAATGTCTATCTTCAGTGATGCCCAAAACGATTATAAAAATTTGATCATGACTGAAGCACAAAAATGTTCTTATACTTTCTGAGGCACTTTTTTTATAAACCTGTCACTGAAGTTAGTAGACAGCAAAAAAATATGCCCATTCGTACACTTGGAGCTAGGAACATATAATAAATAAGGTAATTGTTCTTATAAGCCAATTCTATAGCTACTGTTGTTTAATTTCAGCTGTATCTTGCACATTTTTATAAGAGCAAATAAACGAGGACATCAAACTGTATATATGTTGTCTCTAATATTTTCGCAAGAGGACAAAATGACTTAGGACTTCTGCTGGTAGCCGTCATGCCCATCTGGTTACATTCCAAAGGCCACTGCCTACAGAAATCTCTCAAAAGTGCCATGAAGGTCTCTTTGGGTCTCAGGGATTATTAGGGCAGGTAAGAGCCATATTTTGGTATTTATCAGACTTGTGCCAAGTACCTTCTGGGAGATAACCCATGTGTGCAGGACTTGGCCTTCCTTACTTTAAATAGAATCATAGAATTGTTGAGGTTGGAAGGGACCTTTAAGATCATCAAGTCCAACCATTAACCTACCCTGACAAAAGCCACTTCTAAACCATGTCCCTAAGTGCCCCATTTACCCTTTTTTTAAACACCTCCAGGGATGGTGAATCCACCACCTCCCTGGGCAGCCTATTCCAATGTTTAATAACCCTTTCAGTGAAAAAATGTTTCCTAATATCCAATCTAAACCTCTCTGAGTTGCAAACCATACTCCTGAAGAGATCAAGAACTGGGTGGCGATCAAGTCTTGATTCAGACCAAATCATCACACAGTTGCCAACACCAGTGATACTCAGATTGTAGCAAATTTAATCCATGGAATGTAGGCAGGTGTAAATCCCTGCAACCATAACCTGTAAACGATGTTCATTCCTGATAACCACAGAGCATTCCACAACAAAGTCACAGAAGCATATGAGAAGTGTCAGCATTTTAGTTACAACTGAACATTTTAGTTTAGTTGCAACTCAACTTTTTCATAGCGTGTTCTTCACTGAACCTGACCATTCAGTAAATCCTTCTCCCAGACTGACAGCAACTGATATCCTGGAGCAAGAAGCACTTTTGCCTTCACTATTCAGAGCTCCAAAAACCAAACATTGCCATTATTAAGCAATTTCGGGATCCGACTTGCTGAGAGGAGATCTTGTATACAAGCTGTACAAGTCAAAGCCAGGAAATGTATTCAGAAAAGCCTTTGGTTAAATTCTGTCTTTCCTCCCACATTCCCCACAGATTTCTGATTATTATAAAAATAATTTTATGTGGAAAATTTTTAATCCCAGAATGAACTCCAAGGTATTTTCAAGTAACAGTGAAAAGATTATACTGGCAATGTGCTCCAATTCTCCAAAATACATTACTAATAACACAAATCTTAGCTTGCTAGCACCTTGACTTCGATAGAACCACGTACTGTACAGTAAATTTGCTTTCAAGTCTCCACATTACAGCTACCCACCTTATAATTAACAGAAGGCACCTTGCCTGCCCTAACAGAGAACGGGAGCTCAGCACACTTGAGGTGAGAACTGGATCAGACCTACGGTCCACGCAAAAACAATTTATCTGCACAGGCACAGCAAGCCATATTCACTGCACATGCATGCATATTTCTGGTGCCAAAAATACCAGTACCTACACAGCATATAGCCATGCAGCCATATTGTCTATATAGTAAATTATATGCAGCCTATTTCTCATTCTTAAATAAATTCCACTTCCATAACTAGATATTATAAGTATTGTTATTTTTCTTAAATATGCCCTCCTGAGTTTTTCTTACATCGTCAAAATTTCAAAAAATTCTGTTTCTAGTTTGAATGTATACTGGAAATTTGCTGAATTCTTCGAGGATCTACTCGGATGAGACCTTTTAGAAGTGACAGAGTCCTGCAAGCACATCACCAAAGCTGTTATTTGATGACAGACTGCTTGGTGTCATCTTCTTTCAGTACCAAAAAAATGTTTTCCGGAACTGCTTTAGTTACGTTTGAAAAGCCTCCGATCAAATTCTCTGTCCAAAAGTTACATGTCTGGCAGCTAAACATCACTCATTCCTGTCCCTCAAAGCTTTGATGTATAGCCATGTTTTTGAATGTAAACTGCCAACCTTATCAGGAATCAATACCATAACTGAAAATCAGCTATAGTAAACCTCATTATAGGCATAAAGAATTCACCTGGATACCTTCTATTTAGTACGTAGGTTCAATCAGATACAGTTCATGAGCAACCCATAGCTTCTCTCTGCACAAAGCCTGCATCCATTCAGAAAACACCCTAAATAGAGCAACACCCCTAAACTACCTGTAGTTATCTGGATGTTGAGATGGCCTCGTTTGCATCACACCAATTTTTGTAACTTCTCTTCAGCACTGAGTGCACAGCAGGGATTCCTTACTTCCTTGTGGAAGCATCTGTACAAGAGGGCACCATATATGGAAAGAGGAAGTATTTTCTCATTATTTTCTAAAGAATGTATGTGTACAGAGGAGATAGCCAAACTCTGTATGATGGTCTCTCCCTCCTCTGTCATTTTCAGCTGACACAGGGGAGGGAGCCACTACCTACTGTAACAGTTCCTCTTTGCCATTAGTCCACTGCTGCAAAAACAATTTCAACACTTAAAAAGCCCTCCTCGTTGTAATTTTTAAGGGGTAGTGTTTCTTTTTGGCTCTTGAGCTTCTCTCAAAACACCAACTGAATGGTATTAGAACTTGCAATTGTGCAAGGTAACCATCTCATCATCATGAACACTTTATTTCTTCTTGCAAAGCAGAAGTGCTACTCAGGGCCTTCAGCTGACACTTTTCCACCATCTATGACAGCCGAGTAGCTTGCTGCACTCGCTCCCCGAAAAGTTACAAACTTTTCCCAGACAAATCCTGAATATTAATCACAACAGAAACTTGTAACTGTATATAATTTTAAAAAAAATATTTATTTCATTTACAGCCACTGTCGTGTCATAATTGACATTCACCTAATTTTGACAGGATGAAAAGCTAATAGAAACAGCTGAGCTCCAAATTTTCTACCCTGCCCCAGGTGTTCACTTTTCTCGATGAATTTTAGTTTGCAGAAAAGGCGTTTTGTTTCCTGCCAAGTCCCTAAAACCTTGTGATACTTTTGGATTTGACATGCACTGTGATGAAGAGGCCTGAGTTGAGGTAGCATATGCAGCTTAGCACTGAGCCCATTATGTTGAGAAGGGTGGTGAGCTCTTGACTTAAGCATCAATACAACTTGTCTGCAACACACACAGTTGTGTACTACAAAATCCAAAGAGCAACCTTCACCAAGATCCCAATGTGTGTTACTTCTAGTAACGACACATACCCAGGGAGAGCCTGCAGTGTTTTTTAAAATATATTTTAAAAGCCACATTTACAAAATAACACATGGAAAAGAGGAATTTGTTTTATTTCTTTAAAATGCTAGGTAAGATCTGGAAAAAGACTTAAATGGTAGAACCCAAGTTCAGGTCCCAGAATGCCACTAAAAAAAGCAAAAAGGGCAACACAAAACCTGTCTTCATATTTCAGCTCCACCTCTTCCATAAAACAAGTCTTGAAACTGAGTGAAACTAGTCAGAGAAGTTTCGTAATGTATTTTCTAAGAATACACACCTAGGCTAAACAAAGCAAGAATACAGTGGACTTTTGCTTTTACTTCCTGGAATGTAACTCCTTTAGAGACAGAAGACAAAAGAAGCTAGTGTTACTCCAACTGTAAATAATGGTGGAAAAGCAAAACAAAACAAAAACAATAACCCCCAAATCCAGGAATTACTTATGTCCATCTTTCACACTGAGTCTACTGCAGGTATGCTGACAAAAGCGGAGTTCTACCTGAAGCAGTGGCAGAGCGTTAAATCAAGAAATTATACGAATATTTTATGTCACATGTTAACCAGAAACTTTTGGCATCTCCTTGTGAAAGGTGCAATTAATTTTTCTCTATCACGTCTGAAGCAGATATAAGCATGGCTATGGCCTCTCCCATACCTATTTATCATTAGAAGTCTAACAAGTATGTGAACTTATTGCTATGCTTTTTTGAAATAAAAAGCTTTCTATAGATCTGGAGTTCCATTTTTTAAAGTCAAGACAGATCGATCCTGTCCAGAAAGATAAACTAGATCACTGTATTCCACGAGGAGCTCCTTAGGCATAAAAAGAAAACGAAGAAACAAAACCCCCAAACCCCCTCGCTTCTCCAAAATGCTGTAATACATACTCATTTTTTTAGAAGTCCAGAGTTTATTAATGAACACACAGGACTGCTGCACATAAAAAGATAGCTACAAAATTGTTTTCCTCTGACAGGAAACAGAAAGCCTCCTGGGCTCTCTTGTTGATCAAGTTTCTTAAAACTGTGAAATGCAGCTGTCCTGAAGAGGCTTTCAAGAACTTAGACCCGTTAAGTCTACTGAATGTGAGGAAAAGACACCTTAAATAAAAACCCTTTCAAAAACAATTCAGTGAAGAAACAAATGTCTTTATTACTACCCATGTTTTTTCAGATGAAAAGCAGGTACTGTCTTCTGCAGCTTGCCAGCCCTGGGGTCCTACACCTAATGCCACAATCAAATCAAAACAAACAACATGAAAACAACAGTCACAGTCAGGTCTTTGTCTGAAAAGGTGGGATAGAATCTTCTAGCCTGTTGCCAGCGAAAGCAGTTGTGCTGTGATGTCAGTTGTTTGCGTATTTAAGTCCCGAATTAACGAAGTCTATTTGTTAACGATAAGAATGCAAAAAGCTTAGAAACGGCGTTATCTGACAGACACCCTTCATGGGTAAAATTCTGAAAACGAGCAGGCCTGCTGACATCAATGGAAACGATACCTGGGACGTATGTCACCTGTCAGCGCACACATGTCACAACACGAACAGTCTAAACCTCGCTCCAGATGTCCTCAACGCCAGCTAAGGTTTATTTTATTTTATTTTAAAAATTAACAGGACGCCACCTGTAGCGCTCGGGACAGCTGATCAGCCACGCCAGGGCGGGCGCTGCGCCTGGAGACGGCCGCAGCCCGGGGCCGACTGCCGGACGCACACCGGCGCCGGCCGGTGCTTCCACCTCCCCCCCTCGCCGCGCCCAGGCCCACCCTCTGCGGCGGGGCCTGCGGGGAACCGCGCACCCAGCGCTCCTCCCCGGCCCGGCCCGGCCCAGGCCCAGCGCCGAGCGGGAGGCGGCGGTGCGCGGCCCGGCGGCGGGCCTGCCGCCTGGCGAGGCCACCTCCCGGGCTCCCCCTTCCCCGCAGAGGCGGTAGCGGCGGCCCGTACCTGCGGCGAAGTGCAGCGGGCTGGACTTCCTGCCTGCCGTGTCCCGGCTGTTCACGTTCTCGGGCCGCACCAGCCGCTTGACCCGCTCCACGTCCCCGTTCCTGCAGGCCTCAAAGAGCTCCCGGGCCGGCTCCGCCGCCGCGCCGCAGCCCGGCGCCTCGGCCAAGGCTGCCGCGCCGCCCGCGCACCGCCGCCCCGCCATGCCGGCCCGGGCCCGCCGCCGGCAGCCGAGCAGCCCCCGCCGCCGCCCCGCTCACAGGCCGCGGCCCTGCGCGGCAGCCCCCCTCCACACGCGCCGTTGGGCGGAGCGAGGGGACCGGCGCATCGCGGCGGAGGGATCCGGGCGGAGCGAACCCCAGCACCGCCGGACTCGCTTGCGCAGGCGCCCCTTGATCGGCTGGGGCGCGCACGCGCAGTGGGGACGGTGCCTCGGGGTTGGCGGGGGGTCGGGGCGGGCCCCGGCCCGGCTCCCGTGCGTCTGCTGCGGCCTCCGGGACGCTTCGAGCGTCGTCGGGGAGCTGACGGGGTCGCATTGCATTGCACTGCCCGGCCCTTGCCCCAGCAGCGGTGTTGCCGCTGCGCTCTGGGAGGCGCGGCCGGGGCCAGAGGTTGTCGCTGGGGCCTAGAGGCGGGGATGCGGGAGGTGTGCGTGAGCCGAGGGGGTCCCGGCCTAACGGCCAGAGCCACTACACGAAGCTCTTGTCGTGTCACGCTGCTGTCCTCCTCCGTCCTGTGCCCCGGGGGTGCCTTTACTGCTGCGTTACAGAGCTGAAACTGGATTCTTGTTAATACGAAACAGTTTTTGAGTACGCTTTTCGCAAAGTTGGGGAGGAAGCAACATAGAAGATACTGCTTGCGTGGTTCATCCTCAATGAGCCCCATTTTAGGGCAAGATTTGTAGGACAAAAACTCAAACGCAGAGCTAGCAATTTGTCCCAGAAGAATAGAAATGTCCCCTTCCTGCTTAACAGTAATTAAATGTAGATTAGGAGGTGACAAGTATTGAGGGATTATCTTCTTTTTTTGGCTGTAAAATATGTAAGACTGTTTTGGTGCTAATAACTTAATGATGCAGTCAAAATCCTTACATAGTTATTTACATACCAAAGTATCTTGCTCAAAATTAAGTGCATAATAGCTATGAAATGGAAATTATACAATATAAATTACGTAGTGTTCTTTATTAATCTCAGAAAACAGATACTAGAAAATAAGGTTGGTTGACTTCGCCAGTTCAAGGTTTTTGAAGAGAACAGGGAGTATCTCTTTCCCTCTTGTAAACCTAACGAGTTGATGGGGAAGCCTGAGCTCACGTGGGACTAGCTACAGGATTCATTTGGTAATTTTGAAATGTATTTTTCCACTCATGCCATAATAAAACACTTACTTTGGACAAGGTAGTTGAATAGCTGGTCCAAAGGCAGGGAAGATAAGTGCCTCCAAACTGGATTGAACTTGCAGACTGTTATTATACTAGTAAATTAAATGGCCTAAGAACCGGGAAAGAGATGCAGCTGGTAATTTCCCCAGTTTAGTCACTTCCAGTTAAACATCCTTGTCTCTGAAACAAGGCAGTTACAGCCACATTGCCCGTCCCTTGTCTGTGCTAATGCCTAAACAGTGACCAGCATTTTTTTGGGGGACACTACTAGGGGTCCCAGGCCAAAACCATGGTACAGTAACAGGTCAACGTCCAGTGTCTGTGTCCTGGCGCTGTTTAGTTTACTAATTTACGCGTAGCTGAAGCAGGACAGAAGAATGCAGCCAGCCCAGGGACAGGAACCGTGTGCTTGGACAAACACGTGATACCTTGGTCATGGGTATTTTCTGTCATCCCACTGGCTGTTCTCCCCATCACCACTTAAATTACAGGCTGTGCTCAGTGGCCAGGGAACAGCCAGGCTATGACCAGAGTCCCTCTATCAACTTTGTCACACATACATAATTCATCCCCTGCTTTGCATGTGGCCATGATGTTCCAGCATAAACTGTCATCAAGCGTGGCTCGTGGGCCTACAGCCATCGCAGACCTTCACAACATCTCCAAAGTACACATGACCAAAACTGCCCTTTCTGCGTGCCAGCTCCACAGACAAAATGAGATCTGCAGTGCTGCTGTTTGTATCTTTTATTAGCCGCGTTAGCATAGCTGGAAAAAATATACAAGCTTCTGAGTTCATAAACCCTTCTTCGGGCCTTCAGCAGGAATAGCAAATGCATTAACTTGGCTGCTTCCATTTTGAAACTCAAGAAGGGACTGTGTCCGTGGAAGAACAAATACCTGTGGAAATACAAACACATCCTACGCCCCAGATCTTCTAAAAATGTTAAGAACAATTTTTCACTAGCTCACTATATGTAAACTCTATCTGTGTTTCTTTCCTTGACAAAAGCAATGATGAAATGTGAATGGAAAAAAAACCCAACCAAAACACAGAGTTAGAACAAGAGCAGGGTTATAAAGAGCATGATCTAAAATGAACAAACTCCACATTCTTTCCACATCATTATACCAAAAAGATACTATTATTCTAAATTACCTGTAGCCTGACTTCCTTTTCCAGTATGGCTTCTTGATAGATTGAGAATAAAACTATGGCAGGTTTCTGTGAAAATAATTTTTAAAAATATTACACTGGAAGAGCAGGATTCAATTAGTCTAGAATTCAGTGAGTCGAAGACAGCATATTTTAAGATGGGTGCATTAAGAGCCTTCACACTGACTTTTGAGATTCACATCGTATAAATCTACTTTTTATTTTACATTTCTTTTATGAGAAAATAATCTGTAAAGTTCAGTGCTTTCCTTCAGTGTTCTGTACAAAAGTATGGTTAGAAAACCATAGCTGAAATATATGCCAGATTCCACCCAATATACGTGGTAGGGATTTTTCCAGAGGAAGCGTGTGTGTGGAGGGGTGTTATAACCCACCTATTATTAGCACCACCTGAGAGGCTCAGCCAGTAACAGCTTCAAAACATTTAGTTGCCTTTTTTTTTTAGTGTAATTTGTGATATACCAATAGCCTCTGCCTTGGCAGCACATTTACGATAGTGGCATGACCTGGCCTAATAGTTACATGAAAGTATTTTTGAAGTGTGCTTAAAGAGTTTATTTAGAAATATGATTGGTTGGCCGCTAGAGGGCAGAAAAGAAGAAGTAAAAAAAAAAAAGAAAAAGAAAAAAAGAAGAAGAAGAAGAAAAAATAAACAAAAATAAAAAGAGGGACTGTTGGGTATGGACAGATTAAGGAAGCCTTAAAAATAAAGCCTTTTTCTTTCTGCGTAGGAGATTAACGTTTGCTTATGGGCAGAGGCATGGCCCACGCTGATCTGCAAGGCAGTCCCTCAGGTTTAGGATTTTCATCCGTCTGCCCTTCATTTTGTGAGGATTTCTCAGCTCTGTCTAATTGGTCCCTGCAGTAGTTTGCCTTGCTCTTGAAAGCAAAGGAAAATGCTAGAATTAGTAGGTCATTTCAAGTGTTCAGAATGTGTCTTATTCCAAAAGAAGAATTATTTAAAATTTCTTCCTTTTGAGGTATTTTCAGATGAGACTTGGGAAAAAAACCTCTAGCCAACCAACAATAATTAATGCTTTACAACAGGAAATAATAAAACATGCCTATAAAGAAAACAAGTAATTTCGGAGGGAAACAGAAGTGGTCTATTGTTTAGTTACTAAATTTTTAAAACTAAAAATAGAAACTTTCTCAGTGCAAGTGACTTTTTCTAAATGAAAAGAGAGGCTGATCAGTTTAAGAAATAAGAGCTCACTGCAAAATCAAAGCAGTACAGGTTGTACAATGGTGAATGTTTGTACAACCAGATCTTTAAAGGAACTTATTTTCTCCCTTCCCCTTCTCATCACATCTACCAAGTACTTTGGGTCCTCATTTTAAGCAGGAACTAGTTTGTTCCTTTTCTCTGCCAGTCAGTCATCTGTAGTTAGTGGCGTGGTATGTGTGCCAGCTTTGTTTTACCAGCAGATGGGGGTAAAGTGGAATAAATATAAAATGTTCTGGAATAATGAAGGGATTAAAAAAAAATAGATGAAGAGAAATTTGGAAATAGTGAAACATTGAGAGACTGAGCATTGCAGAGAGGAGCAAACGCGGAGCCAAGCCATCCCTCTGGGAGATGTGGATACGCTGTGAGTTGCTGACAAGCTGTAACGGTTTGCGATTTAGTTATTGAAATACTGTATCCATGTATGCAGCAACCAAGAGAACTCTTCAGCAGCTGTGGAGATGACAGTTCACATGATCCATTTAGAGAAGATTCTTTTTAGTGGTAGGGAGAAGCTTGTGATCATGACACCAGAAGCACGGATAAGTGCATGACGGTTCATGGAAACTAGATTACACAGAAAGCAAGCCTTTAGTCCCGGACCCTTGTGATTTCACAGAATCACAGAACAGTAGGGGTTGGAAGGGACCTCTGGCGATCATCTAGTCCAACCCCCCTGCCAGAGCAGGGTCACCTAGAGCAGGCTGCACAGGAATGCGTCCAGGTGGGTTTTGAATGTCTCCAGAGCTGGACACTCCACCACCTCTCTGGGCAGCCTGTTCAGTGCTCTGCCACCCTCAAAGTAAAGAAGTTCCTCCTCATGTTTAGGTCGAACTTCCTATGTTCAAGTTTCAAGATTTCTTTAGAATGATTCCAGTTTCGCTGTCAAAGATGACTAAACAGACACATGTCTAGAGGGCTTAAAGAGAGCTTTTGTTTGTTTTTCTCTAGTGCCTGAAGCATGGCTGGGAGGAAAGAGGGCTTTTTTAAAAGCACGGACTCCACAAACGCAAAACAGAATTACGTGGGAATATGGCAGAGACCTGGGAAATTGTTATTTGTTATTCGGAAGAAAGCCACAAGAAGCAGAGGAGCAGTAGGGCCAAAGATCAGCATTGACGAGGAATGTTAGCAAAACAGACTTAATTTATATCGCAGATAGGTACAATAAGATGTAAACGCCAAAAATAAATAAAGGCAAACTAGAATGTCTGTCCAACCAGGTCATATTCAGCTTTTCTGAAGCTGACTGAAAGAAAAAAAAGAAGTTGGCTGCTTAGCGGGCTATATGTCTAGAACCGACAGAGATGGGAAGTAGTACTTCTCACAGAAAAAATCATCTTAGAGGGAGAAAATGTCAGAGGAGCAATAACTAGTGAAAGAATCTCCATGCATTTAAATTGCAGTTCAAGTGACATCATTTTAACAGATTTCAGTATTAGTTTCTTGTTCCAATTGAAAAAAAAAAAGGCTTTGGTGAGGTTCAGGCATCTTCACAATCTATCCCAGGCATTTAACAGAAATGTCCAGCTCCTCCGAGTAATTAAGAAAGCAGGAAGATTTCTCACTGATGTACTCTTAATTGCCCTCTGACGCCCTACCTCTTTCTATTGATGGTATAAGAAGCCTATACTTTAAATTTGGATACCTAAATAGGTTCCCTATAGTATATATTGTAAATATCATACGGAGTGTGAAGGAAAGCAAAAAAGCAACTAAGTGTAATGGCTTTTTAAAAAGTGGTAGTGTACTGCTCCAACTACTTGCACATAGATTGGGAAAATGTTATTTCAGGACAAATCCTTGAGAGGCAATTTCTCAACAATTCACACGATGGCTTCTTGGAATGCCTAGTTCCACAGTCTGGGGAAAACAAAAAAAAGAAGCAGCCATTCTTGACTTAAGCCTAAGCAACACAGTTACTTGGTTAAAGAAGTAATTATAGTTTCACCGTGAAGTAATAATGATCAAATCCAACGAATTTCAACATTTCTAATGGGAAACTCCCACTGAAAAGTAGTCCATGGCCCTGATTCAGAAGAGGAATTGTGATGAAAAGAAGGAATGTCATTACAGTGGTATTAAAATCAGATATGAAAACATTAAAATCCTAAGACTTACAGTGAAGAATATATCTATGCAGGTTTTTAACCAAGTGACAGAAAAGAAGAAACTGATACATTACCAAAGTTCAAACTGTTTAACCATTGTAATTTTAAATTTTCACCTTTTACATGCACATTCACAGAATTATCAAGCAGACAAGTGAATTACTTCCCTTTCAACTGCCTATTAAAATAGCTGTTAAAATATTTTAAAAGTAAGATGTCTTGGGCATCTGTGCCATACCCACAAAACCCACGTGTAAAGCAATTTTAAAAATTATTTGTTTTAATTGAAAGAAGAGTTAGTATATTGGTAGGCTTTGTTTATTGCCAATGTTATACATTTAAAGGATGGGAAAATATTAGCAAATTAAGTATTGTTGCATTCTGTCACAGTTGATTGATGTAAATGAATGGCAATGTACCATTCATTTATGTACCTAGAAAATCTTTTTCTGGATTTCGTATTTTATAGCAAGGTGAGGAAAATTCTGAGTGCTTTATTCAAACAGTTTATTCTAGAATTATTTCTGTGATCTACTTCTTTCTGTAGTTCTTCACAAGCAACTGAGATGTTTCTTCTGCATAGGTTATAGAAAGCCTTATAACAGTAACTTCTGTCTTTATTGATCCACAGAAAATACTTTTTTCCATCCATTCGAGAAAATGTCTCTGTTTTTTTTCTTGGATTGAACATATCTTGATTGTTGAAATGTTGCCTTATGGTCACTCTCAAGATCACAGTTACACGGTGCCTAAAAATAGTAAATAGCAGCGCTTGTATTTCACCTGTGACTGTGATTCTTTTGTGTAGCATGTACCCGCTGTGTACTTGGCCAGTACAGCCCGTGCCTAACACCTGATAAATTCCTCTTTAGATGGCAACATTTTTGAGTGTATAGGGTAGTCCTTAATGTCATGGGATTTTTAGCTATCTGTGAAATATATTTAAAAGTTATCCTTTCTGGATTTTATACGTGACCGAATACATTTCTATAAAACAAAAAAATAGGTCTTTTTTACTTTACGGAGTTACATAAATGCTAACTATTGCTGTTCAGATGAAGTTACAGAGGATGTCATTTCAACAGCAAGGTTACTTGGGGCTAAAACTATATATATCTCAGGTTCTATCACTCTGGAGTCCCTCCAGGAGAGTGAGTGGTCATCCTTCTCTCTTTCCTTTCCGCTTCTTTTCCTCGTCTGGCCAGGCCATTTCGTCCTCAAGGTGGGATCTCAAAGTACTTTAGTTGAAGGAGTCTCTGACCTCTCTTCACCAGTACGTGCCCAGTAGGAGCCTATTTCAGTTTCCAGATCTACCTCATAACCCAAACAATTTCAAAACTGGAAACGGAACAGCTGCATGGAAAATTAGACTGGTGTGGAGGTAGTGGGCATGATTAAGCTCTTAAAACCTTAAAGATACTTGAAATGCTGTCACTGCACACCATATACGTGCACACAAAATAAATGTCCCATAGGCATGTAACAGTGAAACAGCTTTCTCCCAGTAGGTTTGGAACTGTTTTTCTTCAGAAATAATTTCAGTGATGGTCCGTCCTTTGTTGTCTGGACAGCTCGTGCAGCAGAACTACTGCTGTCTGTCTTGGTATTGTGCATGTACGGGAACTCATCAGCGTGGACCAGAATAGCCCTTGGAGTGTAGCTGAGGACACAGCACCCAGCCATTTTTGTGGCCCTCTTAGCTTGTAAACAAAAATCCTGTGCAGCAGATAAGTACCAGACAGAAGCTGGCCTCATTTGTATTTATTCCAAGATAAATGATATTCCTTTAAAATAAATAAAATGGAATGCATGCTAGTTACTAGGGATCTTTAATTGTAGGCAAACAAATAATTTTTATAATTTGAGTTAGTTTGACGCAACCAGCAGGGTCCCCAGTGTCAGCCATGTATTCAGAGCGGTGCAAAGCACTGTAGAGCTTATGACAGCATACGCGGGGGAGTACGCAAACGGCTCAGGGACTTTCTTCTCTATTCAGACACTTTAGACTAGAGCAGTATCTAGTAATTTTATTAGGAATATCAGTTTCCCATTTTATAGTTAGATTGAGTGGTCTGAAAGAAGTCTGCTTGCTTAAGCTAAGATTTGAGTGACCAAAGTGCAGACCGTTCTTATCAGAACAACTGATACGTGCCTGCCCTCATGCTACCAGCGTTTTATCCAAAACAGAATGATGACAGTACGGAAACATCCGAAGGTCTTGGGAGTCCTCCAGCTTAGCCAAAATAGCTTTTAGTAAAATGAACTTGGAACCAAATAAAATCATACTTTTTTTTTTTTTTTCCCCTGAGCTATTCTCATTTGGCAGCTAATCAGGCAACAGAGAGGGCAGCTCTGGAAAGACGGATTCACCTTATGGAGAGTCAGACCTGTCCCTTGCATCTGACAGCACGGCAGCACCAGCTGCTGGGGGGGAATTGCCCTGCTTTTAGTAGAGATCTCAGGGAGTCCTGTAGGTGTAGCCCACCCTGCCTAAAAGCTGAATCAGTGAGGGTTTTTTCCCAGATGTCCAAGCTCTGGCTAGCAAAGTATTACGGTATTTTGAATAGTCATGTTGACTTACATAGAGGTACCCACGTACGGGAAGTTCAGAAACATACCTAAATGCTTTGCTAAATAAGCCGGCCAACAACCAGTCTCTTTAGGACAGCAAAGGAAATCAAAGCTTTGCTTCTGGGCCAGGCAATTCTGCTGGGGGTGGCCTGAGGTTCTGCACTGGCAGAAGGGATAAAGAAATAAATAAACCTTACTATAGATTCCCTTAGCTAACATTCCTCAGTCCTGTTTTATTTATCTATGGACAGATTTATAATGTACTTTGATGCTGAGCTCATAACATTCTTAAATTATTTAATAAGCCGCTGAAGAGAAGAGCCAGTTCTTATATGAAATCAGAGACATTATGCTTCAGTATAGTAAGAAATTAAACAAGTATTCATGCTACTTACATTGCTGACAAAAGCTGTGGGAAACCATGCTGGCTACACCTCAATTACACATTAATGACTGCCCTGAGACCACTCCGTAAAGCAACAATCTTGTCAGTCAGATCATAGAATCGCAGAACCATTTAGGTTGGAAAAGACCCTTGGGATCATCGAGTCCAACCATCAGCTCCACTCTACAAAGTTCTCCCCTACACCATATCCCTTAACACTACATCTAAACAAGCCTTAAGCACATTCAGGGATGGTGACTCCACCACCTCCTTGGGCAGCCTATTCCAGTGTCTGACCACTCTTTCTGTGAAGAATTTTTTCCTAATGTCCAGCCTAATGTGCCAGCTTGGAAGCACAGGCTGAGAGATGGCGTGAGCTGGTCCCTCACAGTGCTGGGAGTCCAGCATCCCAGGTCACAAAGGCTGCAAGGGACTTGTGAGGCAGCAAGATGGACTGAAGATGGCCAGGGAGTACGGCACTAATGTGTGGACTCTCTCAAAGCAGCATATATAAAGCTGGTTTGTCTACTTTTATGGAGGTAATTCACTTGTGGAGGTGGTAGAAGAATTCACTGTAGATGTGGTAAAAGAGTTAACTCCAGAATGACAGAGGGGTTAAGTAAAAGCAGACGTGCTGCAAAGCAATATTAGAACCACACAAGTTGTTATATCAACAGAATGAAGTAGTCACAACCTTGCTATTATTATTGGTCTGAACATCAGAAATGCACGAACTCCAAGCTATGCTCCCACACAGGCCAAACTCATAGTGTTACTCCAGCCAGAGATCTGTGTGTATGGACAGAAGTCAGCCCGGGACAATGCTGAAACTCATCCTTTAGGAAAGAGCAGCCTAAGGAACCAGATGTGACCTTTAGTTACTGAACTACTTCAGAAATATATTGCTTCTTTACAAAGAAACAAGGAATCCAAGATTGTCTATGTTTGTATTTTGAAATTGCCCGGTTACAGATTTTTTTTTAATTTCTCAGTTGCACTTTGTCCAAATACTTTAGACAGAGGATTTATTGGCAGTTATTTTTTCTTAGGCAAAGTGCCAGTGTCCTCTTTTAAATCCCTGCTTCTGCTCCAGCTGATCCCAGCACAAATGTGAAGGCTTAGGTGACTTCATACTCCCCAGCCAGAGCTTCCAAACTTACATTGCGTAAAAAGCTTGATATAGCCCCTCTGTATCTACGTTGGGAGGAGTTGTGTAAAGCAGCTAGATGTGTGGTTATTGTGAGTACTGGCAAATTCCGCTGCTTTTTTTTACTTCTGATGCCAAGCACTCTGATATATCTTGGAACACAGTCTGTGCCATTTGGAAACCCTGCCTTCTGCTCGCTCTTCAGGGAAAAAGAAGTTGAGTGAAGAGAAACCAACACAAACATGATGTGCATTAGGTGTCAAAGAGTTTCAACCCAAAAAATGAATATCAGTGAAAGACCTTGATTTTTCAGGCCAAAATGGTGCTTTCATTTTGATAACAGCTGCTTTAGAATTATGGCTAAGAAATTAGCTTGTAATATTGCATGCAGGCTATTTTGTACCTCAGTCTTTTGTAAAACACTGGGGCACTTCAAATTAATGGATGGAAACATTAGCATAAATGTTAACTAAGAATCCCAAACAACAAAAAACAGTGAATATATAAAAAATGTCAGAATTTCAAGGGCAGGGGGGAGAGAATATTTTCACAAGTGTGTGACAATTATCCGCACTTTGTGGTTGCTTGGTATGAAAATTTAGATTGCTTCTCTTGTAGTAAGAAGTATGTTTATGAAAAGACAAACAATAACACCTTTTCTTGGGCTTGGTCCCAGGAGAGGGAAAGACCTTCCATAATTTTGGAAGGCTTTAAATCATCAAGCGATTAACAAGGAAAAATATGACAGAGAGAGGGGAACTGTTTTTTATGTTTGCAGCTCAGCTTGGGCGGGTTGTGTTGTGCTGTGTTCAAACAGCCACTTGACATGGGCATTGATTGACATTCCAGGCTAAATTCAGAAGGAATTCAAAGCCAGGCCACAGTGACCTGCAGGGGTGGATTTGTACGTTCTTTTCCTTTGCTGCGTGCCTTTTACCACCTTATATCACTCTCCCACGTTTATCTATATGAAACTGACATGCTCCTATTTTTAAATCTCTTCTGAATTTGGTCTAGACCCTTTCCTTTAAACAGTACGTTCGCGGTTGTGCATTTGAGCTGCCGCACTGGAGCTGGTTCGCAGCAGACCCACTGACATGCAAACCCTGCTTTTGCATCTAACACGTTAGCATATGGTAAGTCTAATCGCACACTTACAGGGAGGCACCGCTTGGGAGCTGACAGGCCGCTAACGTTCTAAGCTGCCTCTCAGCTGTAATGGAGAACACGACTGCTCTGAGGGCCAAAGAAGTTCATCTGAAATCCTGCTGTGGCTTCAGCAAGCCTCTTTGACATGACCCAAAATGAACGAGAAAGACTCGCTGAATCAATTCTTGGCTGTCTTCTGTTAGGTGAGAGGAGGCAAGGATGGATCTGACCCCTTCTCCTCACGTCTGCAGGGCAAGAACGGCAGGTTGAGTCCCCTATTATGTTCCCTCCAGCAGCCTGCAGGGCTGAGTTTTCCACTGGGAAGTGTTTGCTGTGTGGATGCGTGATCCCAGCCCCGAGACTGGCACACACACGGCAGCTAGACACACTCGGGACTGGCACAGCTCCTCTAGCTGCAGGGACAAAAAAGGAGCAGGAGGAGGAGGAATGGGATGGCAGGAAAATGTGCCTCTTAAAATGTCACGCACCATTTTAGCTCTCGCTTTTTCCTAATGTGTGTGTTGCATCACTTGAGGCACAAGGTGAAGAAAACAGAGCAAAGGAAGGGCAGTGGCCAACATCACCTCTGAATTATGGCCCTTGTGCTTAGCACAGCTCAAGGACGCTGAAAATCTTTTTAAAATAAAACCCAAGAAGGAATTTCTGCCGGAGTAGTGATGTTTGGATGAAATCAAATGTGCCTACAAAACACTTAACTGCAGTGAAAATACACAATTTATGAAGACATAAACTTTCCCTTTATATTTAGAAGATGTATCTAAATAAAAAGATTTTTGCTTAGTTCTTTGTTGGCACATGTTACATTTAAATTGTGACACGTGTGATGGGAGAAAATGATCAACGTGAACTGGCAGTGCTCTCTGCTCTCTTCTGGTTCCCCTTTGAGGAACGTGTAGGAAACCATAGAAAAGTGCCTCATGAGTAACCATCCTGGGACTCTGCTCAGAACCAGAACAAAGCCTCTGAGATACGGACCCTCTAACTCAACTTATTTCCTAGCCTGGCATTTATTTTTTCCATCACCATTTCCTCCTGCTCTCTGCCTCCTGCTCCAAGTTAGACCAAATTTAATAGATAATTCCAGACATTCCTATTCAAAAGTGTCCCCTGGAAGGAAATCAGTGCCCCATTTTTCAGATTCAAAAAAAAAAAAGCAAAAAGCAAACTAAGCATTTTCTTGGAACGTATGCCTATACCTCTCTTACCCACTCTAAATCCGTGCATACACTTTTTGCATCAGACATCCTATCACCTGCCGTCTGAGCCAGGCTACCAAAGACAAATTTAAGACGCATGAGTAGTCAATTATCTGCAAGAATGAAGTCTCAGTGGGTAATTGAACTCATCTACTCATAAGACTTAAAAAGGAAGAAAACTGGTTTTAGATATGATGCTATGTATCAGCAATGGAGTCATAATCTGTTTCGGTAGTCTTACCCTGCTAAAAGTATGCTGACGCAACAGTTAAAGCATTGTACGACATAACAGTGGCTCAAAGGATTCTACAGTAGTTCAGCTATAGGTTATTGGAGCGCATATAGTACGGTGTATCTGTAAGTCTCCTTACCCTCCTGCTAGAAAGCCTTGCTCTAGTTCCTTGTTTCAGATCTTTGACCATATGACTCTTGTGATAAGGCATGAAAACATCATCATTCAGCTGTGAAACTTATACCAACATTAATCTTCTGGGAAAGTAGCAGATGTGCTCAGCTGGTCTGCTGAACTACTTCTTCTTCCATAAACAATACAGGCAGATGAAATAAATAAAAGGCGACACTTCTTGAAACTATCATAGGGTTTTTATGGTGTTTCTTTTCAGCATTGCAGCAGATTGGTGTTGGTTATCGCCATTCAAGCCGATTGAATTATACTGGCACTGAAGTACAGAAACCCGCGTACTCAAAGGAACCTGATGCTTCGTTAAATTTGTGCAAACTATTGTGGCTGTGGGGATGATGCACAGTGCAAGTATAATTGTCTCAAAACTCGGAGCACATCCCACTGAATGGCTTTCTAAGCATGTCCTTGCCCCATCAAGAAAAGACTGGTAGTAGGAGTTTCAAGTGGGAGTTTCCACCCTTGTTATTACTTGCATTGTAAGGGTTACACGCTGAGTGTGGTAACATTGTTCAGGGAAGGATCTTCAGGAGTATAATTACTCTTTCAAATTCATATGGATAAAGAAAGGAAATGATCCTAAGAACAGAGGACCTCAGAGACCCACAAAAGCAAGAGGAATATCTCTGTTGACTTAGCTGAGAACCTATCATTAGAGATGTCAACCACCAAATCATGGCAGGGACCTTCTGTATTTATATGGTAACAAGTTATTCATCGCTTCACACTAGTTTGATGTGCTTACACTGGGAGTAGTTCTCATGTTTTTCAGGAACTCTGCAGTTTCATTAGGCACAGTTGGTTTTAATCAACATTGCATCCAACTCTAATAGGTTTGTACAGTTTAAACAAAATAGAGATTAATGCCTTATTTTGATAAAAATGGTAGAAAGAAGGTTTTGCTAATTTCAACAAACTGATGTAAAAAAAAAAAGAAAAAAAGTCTGAGGTCAGGAAACTCCCTGCCTTGGACAGAACGACCTTTACCTGCAAGAGGGATTGATTTGCCTTCATTTTTGTATACGGCTATCATAAAAAAACTGGGCACAAGCATGAGCCTAGAATGCAATTTACAAAAGCTATAGTGTGCTATAGACTATATTATGTATTTTTAAATTTCTACATGCCATTTAAAAACACAGAGGACAAAACTAATGCTATATTACTTGTAAAGCTTATAACAAGGGGTGCTAGAAGTAGGGCATATTAGAAGAGACATTACAGACCTGTAAGTCTAAGGCTGATCTGGACCTTTTGATTTAGAACAAGATCAGTGACAGAAACGATGGGCGCACTCCAGAGCACAGCATCTTTTTACAGAGATTTGACAATAGTGAAGAATACGTTTAGACTTGTGAAGCTTTAGGATGTAGCATATGAATCAGCAATCTTGTTTTTTGGATGAACAGATAATGAATCATCACTTCTCTTCCTCTATCTGTACTTACGTCGTGTTACATAAAAGGGCCAGATATATTATTTTATTTTCTGGTATTACACCTGCAGGGCATTCATAACCTGATTTTGGAGCTAGCAGCCCTGATAATAAGGTGTCTCATTTCTAAAACAGAGACATTCCATTGACCAACACCCCATCCTGCTTTCAACGTTGCTGTGCTATGACTAGCCGAGAAGTTTCTCCTTAAATACCTTCTTCATGGCATATTCAAGTACAGACTGTATGAATTATGAATATGGCTGTTATCCGGAGAAGCCAAATATGTAATGCATGATGGCAGAAATAAAATGGATACATCATTCTATGCTACCATTTTTATACAGAGCTAGAGTTTATTTTCTCTTCTGCGCACTGTCTTTATGACTACCCTGAGGAAAAAAGTTACAAATGGAGCAACTTTCCTTTCCCTTGGGGAATGGAGAGTTTAAGAAAGTTAGCATTCCATGTTGGATGGAAACAGATTAATTCAGATTTAGTTTGCAAATATTTTACTTCCCTCCAGTCCCTCCCTTGCTCCCAGAGGACAGAATCACAGCTTCCTCTCCCACAACAGCCAGTTGATAGGGCCAGGCACCCGCTGGCTCAGGAGATGGCCTGCTCCTGCCCTGTCAGTAGGCTGCAGGCTGCCTTTACTGGAATCTATCTCTCTCACCTTCTTCTGTTAGAGCTATGCGGCTTTGCATACATAAATATACTGCAGAGAAATATAGAAACATATGAAAAAGGAACAGGAACTTTAGGATGGGTTTGACCTAACCCAGGAGAAGGATATGAATGGCACGCCACCCATGCCATGTGTTACTTTGCGTCCCATCTCATTCCCTGGGAAGGGATCCCTGATAGAACTCCTTGCTAAAGTCAAAGAGAAAGGTTGGGGTTTTTTTAAAAAAAAAAACGGTTATGTTCCCAAGAAACACTCTGATGAACACTTATTCCTCTAAACATTCCAATTTTGTAACAAAGAAGAATTTCTAACTACCCCTGGTTAAGAGAAGCTTTTTCCTTTTTACTAGTCTGGGAATAAAAACAGAATTCCTTTTCCTCTCCAGCACACTCAGTGCTTTCTCCTTCAGAGAAAAGTCCTCAAATAAATCCTCATACCTTTAAATAGTACATTATGACTAGTAAATGCGTGGCAGTGTCGCCGAGGTGAGATCTATGCTTTTGCAGTAGAGGGCAAGTTAGATGAAATTAGTGCATGAGCTGTGTTTTGCTCAATGAAAAAAGTCCATCCAGTTGCCTGGTTAACACAAAGTGGCTAAAAAGTACTAGCCATGAAGGATGCGTGTGGCTTAGATTAGCATTTGAGCAACCTTAAGTGCTTTGAAGCAAATTTTTGTTGGTGTGGTGTAGGAACAGCATGGTGGAAGAGCAGCTGTGATTTTTTGCATTAGATGCCTTTTTAACGGGCTTCAGAAAGAAAAACTGAAAAGTTGCCAGCCTGAATGCTTAAGTGAGATGAGGTAAAGTAGTCATGAAAATCTTAGTGGCTTTCGCTAAGCTAACAGGGCAATAAGCCTTGGGTAAAAGATTAAGGGAGATAAAGTGGAAGTGTGGTGAACCAGTTTAGTAGACTTGGATCCAGAAGGGATGAGAAGATGAAATGTAAATCGACAACATGAGAAGACACACAACCAAACATTAATTAGAAGAAGAGGTAGGAAGATGGAAGCGGCAACACGTGTGGAAATAAAGATGTGGAAGATCTTAAGGTGCCAGAGCAAAAGCCTCCAAAGAGGTTTGATGTTGGCCTATCCATGACAGCAAGCAAAGCAAATTGTTTGTGTATCAGTATTTTGAGGAAAACTTTTTTTTTCAGTTTTACAGATTAAGTGTGAACAGGTGTCATTTTGAAATGGAGGCAGCTGTTAAATAAAAGTCCTGAAGGTCTGGAGAGAAAGATTGCAATAGTCTGTTTACAGAAGTGCAATATCCCTTCCATAGATGACTGAAATCATATACAAGAGAGAGAATGATTTCCAAAACTGCCAGATTTGGAACAAAGAGCGATAAAAAGAGAATCCTCCAACCCACAAATAAAATGTAACTTATTGTATGCCAAAATACTGATGTGATAACCGCTGTTTCCCAAACAGAACAAACAGCCCTGAAAAAATTGCACAAATTTCTGTGTACTGATCTGTACAGAGGCGCTGCCATAGCAAACAGAAGTTCTGCTTGTGTTCTAGTATGAGGGAACACCATGGATCTTGTTTAAAATCCTGAAATAAAGGCCAAGGGAAGCAATTATTCCCCTCCATGGGGCACTTGTGAGGTTGCATCTGGAGAACTGTGTGCAGGTTTGGGTTCCTCAATACGAAAACCTCACGGACTAACTGGGGTGAAAGCAGTGGAGGGTCACCAGGATGGCTAGGGGACTGTAACGTGCTGCACAAGGTGAGGCTGAGGGAGCTGAGTTTGCTAAACTGGCAGAAGAAAAGGCCAAGTAACAGTGGGTCGGAGTGCAGCCTCCCACTGCTGAAAGAGGGAGTAGAGAGAAGATGGAGCCAGACTTTCCTCTGAGAGGTACAGCAAAAGGAAAAGAGGCAGCAGTCACGTGCTGCAGCAAAGGAATTCCAGATCGATAAATGGAAAAAATTACAAGAGTGGCTAAGCACTGGCACAGGTTGCCTAGAGAAGCTGTGGACTCTGTCCTCGGAGGTATTAAAAGCTCAGCTGGACAAGCAACCTGAGCAGCCAGATCTAACTTTGCAGCTAGCCCTGTTTTGAGGAGGAGACTGGATTAGGTGACCTCAAAAGGTCCCTTGCAGCCTCTGTTATTCTACGACACTAATTCTCTAGAGAACCATGCAAGATTTTTCTCACTGATTAAATCCATTTTAAAGATTGCAAAACTTACTGTAAGCATTATTGCATATATGGAGCAAGCACATTTTGACAGTAAACTCTGTGTTCTGGGAAGCAGCATCCAAGAATAACCCAAGGAAACCAATTTATTGCAAATATGTTATTTAGGCCACAAATCTTTCTACACTCAGAGGCCCTAACTACTTCCCCTCCCATTGCAGGATGAAACAAGACTGATGCTGTTACAGCACTTGGATTTAAGAGCTTCATTCTTTCCAGCAAATCTAAAAATGAAATTAATCTCTGCATGAAATTTGACCCCTCAGAAACTGAGTAAATATACATACACACACACACACACACACATATATATATATGTTGTGCATCCAAAAAGGATAACTAGGTCAGATCCTAGGAAACTCCAATGTTACAGATGAAGTGATTAGAAATTAGACTAAATCTGAAAAAGAGAAGGTTCATTCATCTCTTAGACCTATGCCATAGGGGAGCTTTCCCCCCACACACATAGCAAATCCAAGAAAAACTTGACACAGAATTTCATGGTACTGATTTCCAAGCCCTGTTCTTCCCTTGTGATACACAAGACAGAAAGAACCTTGTAAGAGAACCTAAAATACAGGAATGGATCGAGTCTCTTGGGTGGCAGAACAAGAAAAGGAGCATTATTCGGACCCTTCAAAGGCTTCTGAACACTCTGAGCGAACATATTGCAGATGTCAGCTGGGCTGCTGTCAGATACAGCAATACTCATTCAGGGCGAAGGTTTTCATTCAACGTAAGTCTTATGGGAACGGTAATCATATTGAAAAAACATGTGGCTCCTGAAAGGCTGTAAGGAATTGTTCACACTTGGATAAAGAAATCACATTTTTACTTGAAAGTTTGCCAAGAATGAGAATACTTCCCTCGTAGCTGATGGAAGTGGCTACTCAACCAACATTTGCTTGGTCACACAGGATTAAACATAAACTCAATTGCACAAAGCAGCATTTCACTTACTGTTTTCTTTGGAAAAGATTACCGATCAGCAGAGGATCCGCCACCTGGGCCTAGGAAAAAAAAACAGAGAATAAACATTGATTATCTATCAGCATAGATAAATATAAATCAGCAACACGATTTATAAATATAAAACATTTGGCCACAAACCTTCTTGGGTGTGTGATTAAAAAAACCCCAAAACACACAAAAAAAAAGAGAAAAGAAGTGCATCTTCAAAAAATACTGAAATACTGCATTTCTTTTAAACATCTAGGAGAGCCTTTGCATTCTCAAAAACTGATCTGTATTCATAAGCCAGATTTATACTCATGTATAAAATATATGTATGCATTTTGTTTTCTGCACTCTTATGAATCCTTCATTGGAAGTTCAGATCATTCCAAGAGTTCTTCCTTCTTTCAGTTTTTCTTTCCCTTTTTGCTCTAAGTAGCAGCAATTTATAAGTAACACAGCATTGTCTTTATTTCCTCTGTTGCTTACTACAACCAAAGCAATTATACTTTTAAAAGGCTGCATTTTGCATAAGAGCTGTTTAAGGGAATCTTGCTCGAAATATCCTAATTTTAATGTAATCACGTTACACAAAACATTTGAGCAGTCTGAGATGCATTTTACTGCTTTTTCTGTCAGTTGTTTCAGAAAGCAATGCACTTCTCTTGCACTATACATTTCCAAAGCGATGACTCATCTACCATTGACTAATCTGTCATTAATCGGTCTTAACAAGATTAGACGTTTTAAATCAATTTCTAGCTTCTACTTCAGTCCAAAGCTTTCATTTTCTAGGAATTTAAATGCCTTTGAAATTAACCTTACAAAGTTCTGAGACCCGGTACTGGCAAGAACTTTTGCTGTTGACTTAAAAAGAACCAGACCGAGCGCCTCTGCTGGTGCTTAAAGTTAGGCCTACATCCTGTCCTGGTGAGATTGAGTATCCTTAGAGTTGCAATAATACAGCATAAACCCCATCCATCTTTGCAGAGTTTCTGGCGGGGTTTGGCTGCACGCCGCTCGCCCTTTCCCTGGGGGCGGGTGGTGTTCTGCCAGGCAGGGCTGCGACCAGCCACCATGTCTACCTGCAAGCTGCGGCTGGGCGAGAAACGGCCATATTGTCCTGTCAAAGGGTGACTTTTCAAACATTGTCTAATAACAGAATATCTGGAAAAGTTAAACATTTCTGAAAACTTACTATTCCCATCTCCAGCTTTATGTCATTTTGCCTTTTTGAAATGTTTCATTGTATTTGTTACCTTCTTCTTTCAGAGTTAAAAGTTTATTCCCAGCATATCCCAAACAAACGTGGTTTACCAGCAATTTCATCCTGAATGATACCAACGAAAAAATGCTCTCGCAGCCTCCCAAAGCATAGCGGTATCATCATGATAAAGAGGGGTTTTGTGGGCACCAGAATACGTTTTTCCAGACTTTCTGTGATTTGTCTGTTAACAGGTGGTCATAAGTTACTGAAGTCCTCTTGGTGAGGGGATCCCAAAGGCTGGAGCATGTTAGGTCTGGTTGAACCATGAGGAATGGGCTAATAAAAATTCTAAAACGATCAAAAACTTATTTGTTCCTCATATGGAGTGTGCCAATGCTGCAGAAATCCCTAAAACAACAACGGAGTTTCCCAGGACAAGTTTCCTCGGTATATATTCATAACCATTAGGAATTTTCAAAGTTCACCAAAGGGCTCTGAGAAGCAAGTAAAGAAAATAACCTTCTATTAAGACTAAATACGACTTCCGCTCACTGTATTTCCTTGGATAAACCACTGATTTGAAATTTTCAAAGGCTCACCGTCTGAAGTCAGTTTGGACTTCACTAGCCTTGCTGTGTACCTGAATAGTCGCTCTTTGCATCACAGGCACATTCATAGAAACCTGCTGCCCAGCTTCATAGTTAATACACATTTACAAAGATTAGTCTTAGTAGCAGAGAGCGAATACTGAACAGAAGAGGTCAATTCAAGAATAAATAAAAGAAAAGGCTGTTGTAAACCCTGGGTGACAGCACTGTCCCCTGACCTAATGGGCCACGTCTGTCTGTTATCACAGGTATTCTTTCACCAAAGCTCTGCTTCATTCACAGGTGTTGAGTGATCCTGCAGGAACCAAATACGTGCCAGCCAAAAAGAAGATGGATGTGTTCTGTTTTCTAGTAACCCCAGTATTTTGCCTTTGGCCTATGAATTGATTTTTGTCTCAGGCCTAAAATCAAATAAAAAACTTCCCTGTTAAATTGCATGCTATAACTGCCTTGAGCTAGCGTGGCTCTCCCACCCTGCAAACAGCATCAGTTTTTCAAGGGGTGCATTACTATGCAAGTAAAATGGAGATTTACTTCTTTTTTTTCTCTCTGGACCTTTTTTTCCTATAAACGTGATTCTGACTTAACTTTGCTCTGAGGAAATGCTTGCTTATCTTTGCTTCAAAAGGCTTCGATTAAATGCCAAAGGCCATTCAACCCTTTCTGTACCCTCAACAGCAACATATCTCCTTTCTTCCCTCCTGGAGCTGTGGGGGAGGGGAAGCAGAGAAGCGCAGCCACCTGAGAGCAATAAAGTCAGAGTAAACCACAAAAACCTTGTTTAATTACTCAATTTCGGAACACAGACCGAAAAAAAAGCAGCTCTTTCATTCTACTCTGCCATAAATGACCAGAGCCAACAAACAAATGACCAAAGCAGCCCATTGCTGCCCAGTAGCTGACAGAAACTCACAATCGCTCATTATCTGCTCTCAGAGCTGCTGATTGAAAAGCCTTGGTTAGTCCAGACAGGTGAAGAACTGTGAGACCCAGAGGGCCGTCTGCATATAAAAGCTTTCACTGTGGAGCTAATACCATATATTTTTCTTTGAACAGAACGGCGTGAACCCAATTGCCGGCTCGTCACTGAGCAACCTCAGTGAAGCCCTTGCAAAGCGAGCCTGTGCCTTCCATCGCCTCCGGATCAGCCAGCCTGAAAACTGGTTTTAAAAACATGCATTTAAAGTTTACTGAAACTATGGCGACTATACTAGAGCTGTATTTAGTATTGCTAACTTGTTGCGATTAGCTTCTTACACTTCAGTTGCAATGTTTTCAGAAAAAGACAACTAGTCTAGGTGGTCAATTTGGGTTTCCTTGTTACAGAAGCAGTTGGAGATATAACAGTCTATGATGGGCTTAATTTTATAACCAATCCTGCCTCTTCCTATATATATCTCTCTCTATATATATATCTGCCATTGCTTCTGTGTGCACCTACAAATGTCAGGAAAGCTGATATGCCACAAAGTGCTGTCAAATGCACAGCAAGACAATGATTTTTTTTTTTTTCCCTCTGGTGTTCCCATTTTAGCAACCCTGTTTGAGAGGTAAGACAGACAGACAGATTTACATTTTTAAGCTGCCGATGACAGGAGAGCTGCTGAACCAAAATAACTGGAAACCTGAGTCCTCTATAAAAAGCTCAGCGAGGGAGGCATCATTGACAGTGCAAACTGGCGTGCCACCTCAGGTGACCCTCTGGGTTTGCCTTGATAACTCCTCGGATGAGGAAAGAGTTACCCTGGCTCTGCACAACGCTCTCTGCTTGTACTGGCAGCCGGAAACCGGGACTCCAGTCTGCGGCCATGAACATGCCCCAGGTTACCAAGAAAGCACGAAGTTGCTGTATCCAGTCCATATTTACTGACTTGGGCAATGATCTGACCGTGAAAGGCTCTGTATCTCACTACTGTTTTTTTTGCTAAGCATACTACCTGAAATAATCTTTCATCATGTTGTCTAAACCGGGCAAAACAGGTATTTTAACACAACAGGAACAACATTTTTTTATAGCAGCAAACAGAGCTACTACATAATCGCAGAAATAGGTGTAGCGGAACCTTGAGGTGACTCCTTTTATGCAGGCTTCAAACATGGAATAAAAATAATTTCCCAGGTGTTATTTAATGCCTGGTGTGATCCAGCAGCCGCAGCTGCTCTTGTGCTCCCAGTAACGCATCAGCCCAGGACAAACACTCAGGTACCACAGGCTCAGAAAACTTCTCCAGAGTTATTCGCTCATGTTTTATAACGGGGGAATAGAGGAGATGTGGTAAGTGCCAGCCATGAGCGCGACCCTCCCTTATGCCCCTGGGGGATCGTGGGCTCTGCTTACTGCTGCCAGGCAGGGAGCAGATTTCCTTCCCAGGAAGGATTTGTAGCTCTTCCTAAAGAGAAATAAACCCCTTCCAACTGGCGAGGCTTCCAGAGCACAGGTACTGTTTTCTAGCGCTTTCCCTAGCCAAATGATGAGAAAGTATCATCTGCCTTTGAGAGGGAGCTGGCTGTCACCAAGAGATAAGATGGTGAAGGGAAGGGAGAGGAAGAGGATGTGAGCGGTGGGGTGCAACTGGGGAAGTGAAGGACCAGGGAAGGTCGTCCTGAATAACTGGTGGCAGGGAACAGAGCAGTACTTTCCAAAGGCTTCATCTGCGTGACACCTCGTGTCATGTACTGGCACGAAAGGCAGGAACTTCAGTCACCATGGGTCCGAGCTAAGACACTGAAGCCTTACTGTACTATGAATACTCTCATTATCCGTGGAGACAGCGTACTGATCCGTGTGCCACACGTCAGTCAGCAGAAGTCTTCCCTCTCCAGCCTTTTCGTGACAGTTTTTTCTCTCTGCATCTATGTAGCTTGAATCCAAAATGGAGGTGTCCTTGTCACCACCTGCCACACTCATGCTCACACACCATCTCCTAATAAACTCTCACACATAGCAGCGGAGCTTTTCATTATCTCTGCTCGCAAAGCAAGAACAGAAAAGCAATTTGCATTAGCCAGAAAAATCCTGTATCGTCTGTCCATCCCTGTAAGCCCCCTTTGCTTCATGTAGAGCACAGGAGGGCCTGCCACATCCTCAGACAATGCGCACATCACCACGCGTGGGAGGTGAAAAACCATCAGCACCATTGAAAATAAATGTCCAAAAGTACTTTTTCACTGAGGACAAAGGACAGTTACATTACAGGATGACAGATTTCTGGCCCCGGCAACATTATCTTACAATGTAGGGCTCCAGCTCCTTTTCAACGAAGCTGAGAGTCTGTAATTTCAACTGGGTATTACTGCTGTTCCACAAGGTAACATCCTTTAGCAGTGATTTGAAGCAGCCCTACTGTGACATGCGAAACAATATTCACCTTCACACGGAAATCCCGTGTAGCAAATCCCTGTTTGCTTTCCAGGTGCTTGAAAAGGCGGATGTTTGAGCAAGCTCACTTTGAAACTCCTGCCTGCCTTCCAGAGGCTCTGTCGAGGCTTCTTCTGCCTTTCCTAAGGAGAACAAGAGCGTAAGGTGCAGTTTCGGAGCAGGCTCCTACAGCGCTGCAGCTCCCTGCTCCCCTCTGGCTCCGCTCAGGCAGACTGAGTCCTGGCAGGGAGGGCTCTGCTTGGACACCCCTACGAAACACTTGCAGTGAGACATGAGAACCCCGAAAACAGGAAGAGTTAAGTGCCACAAGTAGGCAACACAGTAGGGCATTGGGCCTTAGGGATGGAAAAAGAAAGGGAAAAAAAAGGAGGGGGGGAGAAGGAGGGGGAGAAAGGTGGAAGGGGAGGAAAGGGAATGGAACAGTGGGGGAAAGGAGGGGAGAAAAAAAGGAGGAAAAGGAGAAAAAGGAGAAAAAGGAGAAAAAGGAGAAAAAGGAGAAATAAAAAGAAAAAACGAAAAAGAAAAAATAAAAAGAAAAAGAGAAAAAAAAGAAAAAGAAAAGAGAAGGGGGGGGGAAGGGGGAAGGAGGGAGTAAGAAGAGGGGAGAGAAGGGAACCGGCGGGTGTCCCCGAGGGGCGGCACACGCCGCTCCACAGCCGGTGCAGCCGCCGCCGCGCGGCCGGGACACGTGAAGCGGCGGCAGCCGCCCCCCCGCCGCGGGCACGCACCGCACACACCCGCCGCGCCCCCCGGCGCTGGGGCCGGGGCCGGGGCCGGGATCGGTGCCGGTGCCGCCCCTTGGCCGCCCGCCGCGGGAAGGGCCCCATAAAGGCGGCGGCGGGGCGGGCGAGGCGCGGAGCGGCCCCGGGAGCAGCAGGCGGCTGCGCTGCCCCATGCACTGCAGCAGGTAAGCGCCGGCACCCAGCCTTGTCCCCGTCCTCGTCCCCGCCCCGCGTCCTCCGGGCGTCCTGCTCCAGCCCCGCCGGAACGGCGGCCGGCCACCCACCTTCAGCCGCTGGGGGAACGGAGCCCCCACACTTCCACTGCTCTCCCTCGGTTTTATAGGTTAGGCTTGTGTAGTGGCTGCTAATGCTGCTGGACCCCCCTCCCTTTTTGCTGTCAGTTCATTTTTGCCTCTTCTAGCAGCCTGCCTTTTTCAGGTTGGGAGGGTTTGGATTTTTTTTTTTTTTCTTCCCTTCCCTCTTTTTTTGATGCTGCAAAACTTAGGAGCAGTAGCCCTAGTAGATGGTCATGAAAGTTGCAGAGAGTATTTTTAAAGCCTTGGTTCTTTTCCTATTTAAGCAAAGCAAAATTTGATTGATTTGTTGCTGGTACTCTCCTCATCCTACTTATTATGGCAAATCCTGCCATGATAAAAAAAGCAAGGAGAAGAATTGAGAGGCCAGTACAGATTCTGCTTTTCTTGGCAGGGCTCTGGAATACCAGTGAGAACCCTGGGAAGGAGAAAGCCATTTATTTAAGTGACAAAGCAAATGCTCTGGCTCCCCATGACTCACCAAAAAAAACTCCAAAAAACCACAACATTTTCAGCAAGGACTGCACCCACCTTAGAAGGGTCGTGCTGCACTTGAAGCCCCTTTTTGCAGATTCAAGCTCACTAGCTTTGAATGGGCTGTGTTCTTGCATAGTAATTGTGATTCTCGTCATCTGAGAGGGGGGGTTACAAATTAAGTCTTTACAAATAAAGCTGTAGCATTCTTATTGAATACTTGCAGTAGGCTTTCGGCATGGGCTTTGGGGATTATAAGGAGATGTTTTTAAGGCAGTTCTTGAAGCTTCTCCCTCCCTTCCCCCCCACCCCCTTATTCACTCATCAGTCAATGTTAACAGTGCAGAAGAGCTCTGTTACCTAGACTAGGGTTAACAGCTCATCCAAAATACTTCCAAAGGTGCTATAGCATTTTTATTCACCTGAATTAACCAAAACCAGAGTGCCAAACAAATGCATTTATGGTTGTTCAGAGCGAGGGTTCTGCATCAAGGTACATAGCCTCCCCTTGGATGCTCCGGTGGGATGGGCAACTTGCTTAATATAGTGCTGTCTCTGCTCGGAGATGAAGCAGCTAATCCAACTTGCTGGAATTTTAAGAACTGGCTCAGAGTCTCTAAAAGGAAAGCTGAAGTGGACGAGCGCTTCCACTGTAACTGGATCCATTTTACTGGTTACTAGAACGTTCTTTTCTATATTTTCAAGGAAACGTGTTTAATTAGCTATCACTAAAATCTATTTTTCAGAGGTTCTGAAAATGCAAATGAGACTACATCTGAATCGAAAGAGTTCAGAATTAGCAAGAAATGACTGAATGCTCTCACCCTGGTTCCTTAGCTTGAACTGTCAATTTTAATTTAGGCTGCATTATTTAAAGCTGTGCAAAGACGAGGCTATGAATAATTAAGACAGCGGATGAAGCAAATATGCATTCTTAAGAAGCTTCTTACCTGATGTAGCAAATAATAACACCCTGTGTTTCTGCTCCTTTCAGAATGATACAGGTCTTGGACCCGAGACCCTTGCCAAGCTCCATCATGCCCGTGGACGTGGCCATGAGAATTTGCTTAGCCCACTCTCCACCCCTGAAGAGTTTTCTCAGCCCCCTTGAGGACTGTCAAAGAAACAACTTTGTGAACAGATTCAAACCTCTTAGACCGTGTCTTCACGTGAAACGTGACTCCGAAGCTCAGAAGAGCGACTGGAACCGCTCGGCGGCCCGAGCTAAGAAGCGAGTTGTGTTTGCAGATTCGAAGGGGCTGTCCCTGACAGCGATACACACCTTCTCCGAGTTCCAGGAGCAACCTGGATGGGATCTTCAGTTTGACCTCTTGGGCCTTGAAAACATAACATCTGGCTTAAAGCTACATGAGGAGAAAAACTTGATTCTGGGTTTCCCTCGACCCTCAGCTGACTACCTGGACTTCAGGAATCGCCTGCAGAAGAACTTGGTCTGCCTGGAGAACTGCACCCTGCAAGAGAAGGTGCTCTCGGGCACTGTGAAAGTAAAAAACATGAGCTTCGAAAAAAAGGTTCAGGTTCGAATCACCTTTGACACGTGGAAGACCTACACGGACGTTGAGTGTGTGTACATGAACAATGTTTACAACGATTCTGAAAATGACACCTTCTCATTTTCCATTGACGTGCCTCCTGCCGTTTCCTCTGAAGAGAAGATAGAGTTTTGCATTTCTTACCAAAGCAGAGAACATACCTTCTGGGACAATAACGAGGGTCAAAATTACAAGATTGTCCACGCAGAGTGGAAGCCTGATGGCGTTCAGATACCATCTGCCGAGAAAGACTGTGGAGATCTTCAGACTCCAAGGAGAGGACAAGAGAGAGAGCCTGATCAACTAGGCAGTCCGAGGCTGTCCAGTGGTCTCTTTCCCCAGTGGCAGAGCTTGGGTCGGATTGAAAATTCATCACCGTATTGGTGATCCATACCAGTGAGGAAGCATTCTTCCATTTGGCAACAGAACAGTGTCAGCTTCCTGGTTCACATACTACATGATGAAACCACCCGACAGGTTTTTTTTGGCTGGCTGAACAAATCCAAATTCACTAGTCTGTGGGACTTGTTAAACCATATTATGCTACTGAAGTTCTTAGCCAAAACTTATCCTTGGAAAGAAAGAAAACCAAGATAAAACCCATGTGTACGCCACCTACTATAGAGATAGCATGCCCCTATCTTAAGTAAACGCTGCTTTCTTTCTGCTGTAGGCTCTCGCTGAGTCAGTAGGTGTGAGACTCTCGCGAGGAGGTATGGAAGGCAATGGTATCTTAGCAAGCAGTAGTAACTGCATGTGTGAGAGTGTGTGTGCCTGCACAGGGACATTACGTGAACAGAACATCACAGTGAATTTTGCACCTATTAGGAGTGCTATAGAGATGAGGTGCTGTGGTCGGGACGGAGGTGTGCTATGACCCTCTATGTGCTTGTAGCAGAGGCAGGTAGGAATGTGGGTCTGTACAGGCTTGTGGCGTCTGGGGTTTGTGGTGTCAGTACAGGTTAAGAAACTTGGAGAGGATAATGGAAAAGTGGGAGAAAGGGAAGAGGTAGGATGCGCTGTATAACTTGGAGATGTACAGTGTTCTAATTTCTTCTTTCCAAAGCTGGTCTTCTAAATCCCAGATTTTAGAAATCTCAATTCTGTGGGTTAAAAAGGAGAATGCAGAAAAGGATCCAGAGGATCGTGGAAGTGACTGCTGCTTTGGGAAGACACGTCTGCCCTCGTTGGCTTTGGGAATAATAAGTGTCTTGCATCTGAGAACAAATCTAACCTTGACTTCATCATCCTACTCACTTAGAAGGCAGATGGTTACCTTTTAATGTTAAAAGAAAAACGTGCCTTTAAAAAAAAACCAAACCACCCTACATGCCAAAAAATAGGGTTAGGTGACAAAACAGACCAAGTGATTTGCAAACTTCCTAGTCTGTAGCAGCATGAGATGATTTGACTCATCACCTGAGCTGATCTTACAGCATCTGATGGTGAAGTGTCCTGCTCCCTATTGCAGAGTTAGCAATGACTTTTCACAAGTGTGTAACATAGGTAAGGTCCTTCATATTGAAGACAGTGAGTTAGCTGCACGTTGTGAAAGCTTATTTCTTTAAAAGAGCAGGGTTGCTACTAGTTTTTTCTAGACTGAATATAGGCTTGCACATAAATAGAAAAAACTGCTCTGTTTTATTGTACCTCATTTTTTGAAGATTTTTTTTTTTACTTCAGTAAAGTAATGTGTATTTTTTATCTGTATGCTTATAATTTAGCTTTCTGAGCTGTCAAACTGTGTTTCATGCAAGAATTCAGAGAAATTGTCTAATGTGTACTCAGCAGGTGTGAATACCGGCACATCTTTTAGCTTTACAGAAATGGTGTTAACATCAAAATGTAAAAATCACATTTTTGCCCATTGCTGAGAAGTATAACATCCTGAGTCTGAAGGTACTTGCAGTGCAGTGAGACAATAAATTCTAAGGGGAAATAAGCCTCCTCCACTAATTGCACTTTTTCCCTATGTAACCCTTGCTCTTATGTGTAAACTAGCCATTTTAAGAATAAATTGTATTTTGATACACCTGGTTCTTACTGTGTCAGCTCAATCGCTCTATTTTCTCAACTTCTTCAAACTACTTCAGTTGTGATAGAAGGCACAACCAGGTTGTTCTGTGCCATGGGACGTTTCTGAAGCTGGCTGTGGTACGGTATCTCAGGTCAACAGCTGGCATGACCCTGAAGATGAAATCCAAGGTCTTCACTAAATGAGTGATCCTCAGAAGTATTCACCTTATGAGTTGTATTATTAAAAAAAAAAAAAAAAAAAAAAAAAGCCCTGTATCTCAGCAAATTTAACTGGACTATTTTGGTTTGACAGACCTTGCCAGGAATCCTGCTGGACCGTGGGCGAGCCTGTCTGGCAGGGCTCTGTCTTAATCTGATGGCTGGACTTAACCTGCCGAGCTGTAGCATATGTGATACTTGCATGGATGCATCTAGACAGAAGCACTTAATGCCTTTTGGCTCGTTTTCACCTGGTACTTAGCTCATTGTGCTGCCTCCTGCAGCGGTACTGCTGTTTGGGCACTGGGAGGTTGGGTTTTCTCCTCTTAGACCCAGGAACGCAGCTGAACTGCCATCAGTACTAAACAACTCCCTAAAAAAAATAAAAATCAAGTGTCTGTCTCTGAGCCAGCCATTCACCTTTGGCACTGCAGCGTGGACCTACCCTTGCACGCGCTTAGAGTGGAAAACACGGTGCGTTGTTTCCCAAGGGCCCTGGTGCCCCGGGGACAGAAGGTTTTGGTAAACTCCTGCTCCTCCTAGGTGGCAGTTCAGACCAGCACAGAGTAAGAACAGGCTAGCCAGCACCAGGCGGACCCCAGATACTTCATATGAGATTTCATAATACGTTAACTCAGTGACAGGATGCAGTGTAGTTCAATCCGTTCCACACGAAGTCAAGGGTTTCCCAGGAAGAGGTCGAGTTTAATTACAAAAAAGCAACTCCCAAAAGGCAAAAGACACGGCACTAACAGCACGTTTCTGATCTAGGGAAAGAATTTAGAGCTTCCGCATCGCAAAGCCTGCACTGGACACAGATCCCTCCTTTCCCCAACGTCATCCACCAGTCTCAAAATCTACCAAGTACCACACTGTGTCTTACTGGGCAGGGGCTCTCATGAAACGCGCTGCACCACCAGCTCCCCGCTCTAGAAAAAAGTGAACTGAAGAGAGATTTGTAACTTAAGTGGCTTGAAGGTTCCTCTGCCTCTCTGTGGGACTTTGCTTCAGCAAACCAGATGCAAGGCTACTGCGTAGAGCAGAAGCCTTCCAGCGTGAGGAAAAGCAGCATTTCTTATGCTCCAGTCAAGTTTTGTGACCAGCCATCACAACTGAAAATGCTTACTTGTCCTTCTCTTGGCTGAGACATAAATCACTTGAAAATACCAGAAGACAGGTTCCTTTGACCAAGCTTTGGCTTTAAGCCAGCTTCTTTGCAAAGATGCCTTGCAGGACTTTATTGGCCCAGCAGAGAGGCAGCGCAGTGCCGCAGCATCGCTCAGCAGCTCCAAAGCCCTCCCTCAGTCCAGAGAGAAAAAGGATTTCTCCCGTCTCCGATCCCTTACAAAGCAGTGCAGTTTCACTCCTTCCTCTTTTAAAATACTAAAGCTTGCATCCATCAAAAAGGTAACAGGCTCCTAGAGGACAGCATTAGCAACACTAAGGTATATTAACTGAAAAAAGATATTAGCATTCCAGTATTTTTCTTATAGTATTTATCAGAAACTGAGAAAAAACATACCACCCTTGGAAAACTGTTTTAGCTACAGGGATTCAAGTATGCGTCTTAGTTGCTGCTCTTTCAGACACATCCTATTCAAAATCTGAAGTTATAAAGCAGATGCAGTCCTTGAAACAGAGCTCGCAAACCTAGGGCATGGTCTCATGCCCTTAGGAAGACACTTTTCCAGCTGCATTGCAGATCTGTATTTCCACCACTAAGGTGACAGAGTGGGCAACTGGATTCACTCCTAGAGCTCTGTAGGTCTATGGTATCTAACTTTCAGTTATAGCCTGTGGGTGGCACAGCACTTTATTCTTCAAACATAAGTGTTTCAAGTTGGGTTCCTCCTAACCGTACTCACTTTTGTGAGGCTAGGTCTAGTCTCACCGTGGAAAATTAAATTGAAATTTGCTAGTGCTTAATATTAACAAAGATCTGTCACCCTGGAAGATCAGCATCTGAACATTTCCCGAGAAGATAATTAGAATTTTCACAGGCAATCAGTGAATGTCTTTTTCTGTAATTACACATATGTCTAGGCAAATTGCCCCAATTTGTATGGTAGATCTAGTAAATTAGTGGTAACATGGCAAATATTATGGTATTTATATATACATAAAGCAACAATTCCCACCCCTCTCAGTCACTTCCGAGCTTTAAAATGAAGTGTAATCAAGAACAAAATGTTTCTGTGAGGGTGAAACAGAAGAAGGTAAGGCTGCGCTAAATCCTCTCTTGAGAGGCCTCTCCTCCTGTTTCAAGAGACACCTGTACTGCAGCCATTCCTGACTGGCATTGGCTTAACCTGTTCTTACAGCCCTCCTTACAGCTTTCCAATTATTATTTCCTCTTCTTACCTCGAAAGAGGCTCCTGAGGCCTTAGCCTAATTAAAATTAGGCTCCTAATTACTTGCTTTATTCTGCATAGACGAGAAGAGGAAACTACTGCTTTCTTTTTGCAATAGCTCGTAAGTGCTTGAGAGCAAAGAACAGCTTTTCCACCTCTCCCAAATCCCTTCTCTAGGCCATGTAATACTTCATTGCATGAAAAATGGGTGATCTGGCTTTTCATCCCCGTTTGGAAAGGGACCTTTGGATTATCCTTAAGGCAGAAATACCACTCTCAGCTAGCTCTGGTAAAAGTCCTGCAGTGTGGTCCTCAACTGCACCAGTGAAAACACAGCACAGCTCAGTACCCATCTTTCCTCGCTCAACTGGCTTCACGTGTCTCATACAATAAGGCCTGGGGAACGTACATATCGTTTGTGTAGTGCTCGATAGACTGTCTGTGAAGCTTATGACAGCCAGGCAGATCGAATCACTGGTGCGCTCCACTGAATGATTTATTCTAAGGATGGCATTTCCACCATTAAAACATTCATCTTTTCCCTGCTCCTCCTCCCCCTGTTGCAAACTGCTTCTAACACTCCAGCCTTTGTCTGTCTCCTTTCTGGACTAGTCATTAAGTTGGTCAGCTTTCATTTTTTCCATGTGAAGAACAGTGTTTTCTGCTTCAGCGACAAAATTCATGCGAGCTTGGTAAGATTCACACAGAAAAGGCAGATCGACTTTTGTTTTTGCAGTGTTCGCTGCAGGTGGCCCAGCATTGATCTCGGTAAGCGCATCTTTCAAACAGCGAGGTAGAAAATACCAGGGTTAATTCTGGCGAGGCAAAGCACGACCGCAGCGCTGTGGCTCCGCTCAGTTGCTGATAATTTTGTAAGATGCTCTAGGCATCGCAGTGCACTGAACGTGCAGCAGTCGTGTTACATGCGTTACGTCCTCAGCTTCCTTTGCGCGCAAGGGGAAAAAATAAGGCTGCTCAACAGCTAAAGACTGGGCTTTCTGACAGTAAGATTATGGTTACAGTAAGTTAACAACCGTAACCGATTCAGGGGGAAGGAGTAAGTATTGAACAAGGAAGCAAACATAGTATACCAGAAACTGGAAGTCTGCAAGAGAAGAAATTGGTCTACAGTTTACTATACTGTAAAAGAAACAAGTGGGCAAGAATAAAACAAAAATTCTTTGCTTCAAAGGTGTTATTGGGGTAATACCTCTGCTATTTCTTCATATTTCAGGTCATCATAATATTTTATATGCTTTTGGATTTGCAGCATCTTACACCTTGCTTTTAGGAGCAACATGAAAGTGGCTGCTGCTATGCACTTGACAAGGTGGCAACGGGACCAACATGGCAATTCCCCTCTTTTGCAGAAATAGTAAAACAAACCAAAAAGCTTCGCACAGCTCAACTCCTGCCCTAAGTAGTCCCCTCTTCCCCCAATCACACACACAACCGTAGTTAACCATGAAGTCAAATCCATCAAAAGCAAGTATCTGATTTCTTTTTTTTTTTTTTGAAAGAATGCCTCTTACTGATATTCCTTTGAGAAAACATCGTTTTAACAGACCAATTCATAGTATGCAGCAAGTATCATTAACTGAAATCAGGGAAAGCTCAGGGTGAGGTGGTTTTCTGTGTGTGCTTTTGTATCTTGGGGTTTTTTTTAAAGGCTTTTCCTTGCAAGGCTTTGCTTTTGTGTCTTGCCTTCCCACTCACAATCTCCCTCCAGTTTCCCATGCCTGGAGCTAATTCAACATCTAACCAGGAGACAGGTTCTGAAAGCATCCAGCTGCCTTACTTTAACCCAACAGTTACAGTAGAATGCATAGAAGTTTACAAAAAAAACCCCTCAAACACAAAATCACAGCACACCAAACAAACCAAAAACCAAACAAGCAAAAACCCCAGTTCTATTCCTCAACTAATTACAAAAGCTAAATTACATACTGCAGGTCCATCAGGTTAGGTCAAGAATATTATGATCCAGTACAGACTTCTGACTTGGCTCTGGGGACCATAGCAAATCCACTCACCCCAGGAAAACAGATCCATCCGTAACCTCAGAGCACAGACACAGCCATTACTGTTCTCCCCTCCCCATAAAAAGCTCAGGCCACAGACCAACACAGTGCAGAAACACGCAGGAGCTGCAGAGTTGGATGGGTACAGTTACAGATGATTTTGTGTTCAGGTGACAATCATATGTCAAATATTGGTATCCTTCAAGCTCTCCATCTATCAAAAAAGATGAATGATGGAAGAGCTCCTAACATTTTCTGCTCCACTTTATTGTTCCCTTGGGAGAGCCCCACCCTCCCTTTTGCCTTCAAAGGTGCACAGTCAAGACCAGCACGTGGTCTCTGTGTCTGTAATTATCACCTCAGCAGCTGCACCAGCAACACCATTTACCCTTTGCTCAGCATTGGGAAGTCAGGAAACATTAACTTCCAAGCCATTCTCCCCAGCCGTAGCACTTCTGTTTCTATCAGGCTATAAGAGCATCATTTTCTTACCTGGCATAATCTTCTGAAAGACACTGAGTGTCTGACTTGTTGGACAATATCACTTTCAGAGGTCTGTCAACACCTTTGTTGAGGAAGGACACCAGGGCAGTATATAATCCCAGCACACAGGAACAACCTGCTGGTGGAAAGGAGACCCCAGCAATTGAGATGAGAAGAGTTAGGACCACTCATAGTCCTCTCAACAAGAGCTAAGAACCATCCCCACCAGTAGGAGATAGAAAGGATGCCTTAGGGATAGGTGTTATTGCTGAAGTAAATCTTCTGCAGGCCTGATGTCAGCCTGGGAGTGGTGGGTTAGTGCTGAGTGCTATATTAGCGGCAGCTGAGAAAATGGGAGTAGCAGATGCTAATTGTATGGCACACATGATAGTTATTCGCTAAATAACTGAATAACATTGATTTCCCTCCAAATCAAACCTTTACCATGCTGGAGAAAAACAAAAGGGGTGTTTCACAGGCCCCTCTCGCAGCATCCTAGTTGTGCTGGGACCAGTTGCTCAACTTTTTACATTGGCTCATGCAAAAGTGTAAGGTCAAGGCACCACTGAAGAACTGCCTGGGCCTGTGCTGAACGTAGTGTGGACCTTGTCAGAGCAACAGAAGTGGGTACAAGGTGTTCCCACGCAGCTGGAAGAGAGCGATGGGGCGATGCACTCTGTGATGAGTATGAGTGAAGGCTCTGCTCCTCTATTCCAAAATCCATGAGCAGCTGAATACTGAAGAACTTGACTCTGATATTCATTCTAGCTAGCAATTAGAGAAAACATAGTATTTTGATATTTTCAGTGGACTGCAAATGTCAAATATTATCCTTTTATTATCAAGATCGGTTACAAAAATAACATTGCACTTTATCCAGTGAAAAATATGCTACTTCTTAAGTATAAAATGTCATACAAATGCTACAAGTGTACATTCTGTGCAAGTGCAGGTCGAGCTGTCATGTAGCCATAGCCCCAAGCAGCGAACTGACAGTGGAGGTCGTGCTGGATTTCTACTCCTCGCGCTTCAGTCATTACTTAGAGAATGGGAAAAAAGAGAGATGAAGTCTGTTTCCCAGACCACATCTTGCTAGCTAGTTATTACAGCTCACATCTTACTCCTGCCAGCTCCAGGAAGTTGCCCAGGGCATACACCTGAGCTGAGGTCAGGGTCACGGTGGCCGTGAAGCTGTTCGCCCTGGCAGATACAGTCTGTCTGGTCTCGGGTGATAATATGGGAAAAGAATTACTTTCTGCCAGTGTGGCAATGATGCAGAGAGAGAGGTCTGTGCAGTCATTTTAAATAATCAGAGGCTTAAAAGATCCTCAGAGAAGGCAAAATTTTACCCTTGCGGGCCTACAGATCACAAGTTTGTACTAACGCCTTCCTCAGCCACCGGTGAATGAATGTACGGCAGCAATGCCATTACAAGGAACAATTAGGCAGAGACATATATTTATAGTTAATTATCATGTTAGGGCAGCAAGAACAGAGCAGAGTGAATTCCAAATACATAATATTGCCCTCTCTTCCTTTTCCGTGTGGATTATATTAGTCCCTCTGGTGTTTGCTTATCCCTCTTGGGAGCCTTTTCAAAGGCTTCTCAGCTCTGGGATTTAATGCCTGGCATTGCTGACGTGCGGAATTAAAAATGTAAGGCATATTTGCCACCTTCTGTTTTTAGATCAGCAACAGAGAAAGTAGTGCTTGGCCCACACGTAAAGCCAGGAGGGCCCAAGGGATGCAGCTGGGGCAGAAGAGGAGAGGAGAACCCATCGCAGGGCAGCCCGGAGGGAGGAAGGCAAAAGTCCCCCTGGAGCTACAGGAGCAATCGGAGGAGAGGGAAGCTGTGGAGGAAAGCTCTGTCAAATGCTCATTGCTGTATGCTATCTGGCAGGGAAACATGTTGAAGTGTTATTTCAGGAGACAAGAGGAGAATGTTTTTGTCTATAGCCCTTTGGCCGGGAAAAGGACTGGGTAATAGCTTAATTGATAGCTGCAGTTGTTAGCAATCAGACAGGTTTGACAAAAGACAGTAAAAAAACCCGGTTTTCACTGGATGGTCATGATGTACAAAATGAAAAATCTTTTATTAAAAACAATAAAGAGAATGGGAAGCGCATTTTCTCTACCCTTAATGCAGCATTATTAACAGTGCCAGTGTTTGCTTTCTGAAGTGGCCCACGGACATTTTCCACACACCATTCTACCTGTTTTCCAATTCCTCTTGTTTACTGAGTATTTTTTAAACCCTCAAGGCATAGGTGTTAAAGCAGTACTTACAAAAATGGTCTCTCATAACACTTTTGAAGGATCTTCTCAGACAGCAGGGTTACTACCGCTCCAGCAAAACTGGAAACCAGAATAAATTTCTAATAATTTACCTTTATTTTTATACCGTTCCTTTGGTAAATAGAGCAGCGTAATTCATAGGCACATAACCTGTGGTTTAGGTGCCACAGGGACATTTGCCTCAGGTTTAAAATAATCTTGAGACTGTGGTGGGCTTTTTTTTCATCCATAGCTTCAATTTTTGTCAGAGCAACTTCTTGCCTTTCCTGCTCTGAGTCACCAGTTTGTGCGGAACAGCATGGGAGCCCCTGCAGTACTTTATGTAAGGGTTTATTTGTGGGCCTTTATGGAGACAAATCTGCGCAGTGGTTTCTAATGTATTTTTGCCAATTGATTTTAAATTCTGGCCTCGCGCAACTAATCTCTGATGTTACTAAAAGCTTGCTGGTTTTGTGACTACATGACAGAGCTCGGTCTGAGATTGCTTGCGAGGGAGAAGTATCTGTAGGGCAATTCCTCTTGAACTAATGCCAGTCCTGCCGGAGTGACTTTGGCCCATTATGTTCAAGCATCTTTTTGTTCCCCAAAGGGCACTGCTTTTCAACACCGCACCGCGAGCCCGCATGATTTCCCGGGCAGTGTGGATTTCCCTTCACATAATGGTGCAAATTAAGCGTCTCTGTCCTTCAGTAAATTTGGGACGTGTGTGACCGCCTCTCAAACTGGCAAGCAGCACAAAAGCGAAAAAGGACAGAACGTGGACTGGCGTCCCTGGATATGTTCCACCATCCGCTAGCTCCTCGCTTCCCATGCCGGCTGCCAAGCAGAGCCCAGCCAGCTCCAGGCACAGGGCTGAGGGGACGGATGGGCCGGCGAGGGCTGGGCTGCGGCTCAGTGCTGCTGAAGGAAATATTCCTCTGCTCTAAGGAGGCGCTGATACAGTTGTACCGCCAGCATCTGCTTCCTCTTAAACATCTATTTTAACTCCTACATTTGACAGATGGGCCAGTGATGGGGAGATGAGTGCTGAGAGCCTCGGCTAATTTCACTGATTTGGAAACATAACTGAGAAATACATGTATTTTTATCCCTTGCTATTTTCACAGGGGTTTTACTCCTTTCATTTGGCAAAGGCCAGGGCTACAAATCAAATCTGAATTTAATTTAGCAAGGAATAGAAGATGGAGGTACGAAGGTCTGGCTGATCTATACCAAAGGTTTGGCTGATCTAAACCATTTCACCCGTTTTCATGTTTTTGCAGGCCTGCTGAATATTTCAAACACAATTAACAAACATATTCTTAGTTCAAAGACTGCATCTCTGGAGAAGAAGGAGCAATTTTTGATTTCTGGCTGGATTTCCCACCGTACCCCAACCAGGCTGCAAATAGTTCAGATTTCTCTGGGGTAGCCCCTCAGTTTTGTTGGCCAGGGGACACAGTAATTCTGCCATCGTGCTTGCCTCCCTTCTTGGGCTCCATGCAGTTTTTCCTCTCATGCATCCCCAATTCCCACAGTTGCAGCAGGGCTATTCTCACCTTATGTCCTGCCTGAAATTCACAGGCTGTATGTGCCCGTGTGAGTCAGCAGTAATTACACTTCATCTTTAGGAAAGACAGCGGTGAAGGAGGTGAAGGTGATTCAGCAGAACGCTTTATTAGCAATATCACACTGGCAGTCATCACACCTGAGTCATCAGGTCCGAGCTTCACAATCACAGTGATCGTGTAATAGAGAGTTATCCTAAAGGTTTTCTGTAGTAGCCTGAAATATGCTATCCCTTTATACTTACAGACTGCAAATTAAAGCACTGTGGAAGGGCAGGGATGGCGCCTAAGCGCTATGAGCAATTTCACATTTGTCTACCCTGTCAAACGTTCTTCTCTCATTTCTCAAAATCCACAGCACTGTAGTTAGAAATCAGCTTATTGTGATGAGTCAGTGCTCGTAGTATTATGCTGGCACAATTGAGGCACTAGCAATTAAACCTTATTCTCCAGTTTTCTGCCTTTTTAATCACTGCCAGTTTTCATGTGTTTCTGGCTTATTACTTGCCTTGACGGAGCTGGAGGCAGGTGGCTGATCAGGTATCACAGAGACGTGCCACGCTGATGTTAGTCTAACCACAGAGCTAAGATCTCATCTGAACCAAAAGGACTGGATTTATATAATGAATTCACCATGGGGTTACGTTGCAGCATCCATTAAAACAAGAGCAAAGCAGCACTGGATACCAATATCATAAAAGGAACCAGCAGTTAACTGTGTGATTGGCCTGGTATGTTTGTTAGCAATTACAGTAATTAGCAATGTAAACTAAAGTCAAAGGAATGTCTTCCAAACGTTAACTATTTCTAATTTCTTCTATAAAGTGGTGCGGCTGGGGGTAGCTCTTTCTGAGGCGGAGGGTGAACCACCCCTGGACTGGGACACACAGCAGAGACTCTTCTGTGGGCCGTGTGAGTCTGCAGGCTCCTTCTACAGCCCTGCCAGCACGCTGGCCCCCGCTGTCAAGATCTTCCCCCTCTGGTCCACCTTTCCAAACAAAGCCTGCTAATTACGTGATATTTTGTACAAGACAAATCAGTAAAGGGTCGGCACAAGACCAAGAAACTCCTAGTTTGTGGCTTAAGGAATGCAACGCTTAACATATTTTGCCTAAGAAGTATTTTACAGCAATGACATGCCGTCCTCTCAGTGCTTTATAAGGCCAAGTGGATAATCTTTCCTTATCTCCTAAATATGTTTTGTGTAATACCCTGAACAGCCTTTGCAGCCACTAATAAAGACAGTATTTTTTATGGACGTTCCAATTTTACAGAATCACATTTTATTATTTTTTTACTTAGCATAAAGATGTTACGTTCTGCAAATATTTTCTTTAAGGCTGACCGTATTTTGAAGGCATGTCAGAAGGAAAGTGCTGGGTTTTTAATGTAAGCAGAAGAGACCATTGGAATGCCACGAAGGGAAAGATGGGATGGAACGAGTGCTGTGGCTGTGCAGGGGGGGTCACATCCGAGAGCAGGCGTGACGGCTCCTAAGCCTGTAGCTGCGTCTTGGGCAAGCAACAGCTTTTCCCTGAGTTCAGAATGGAGGCTAATTGTGCTCTTCCTCAGGGGAAACAAGGCATTTCAAAAATATATCTGCAAAAGCTACATGGTTATGGAAACCACTCAAGTTAGCCAACATGAGAGGGTGTGTCAAGCCTTGCTCCTCTCAATAACTTGTGTTTTACTTAATAGCACTTTAAAAATTTCACTTAATTCAGCACTGCCAAATGCCTTCATGCTTTTGGTTTTTCTCCTTTTGATTCCTTTCTTAAAAGACTGAATTAAAACCTACCTGTCTCCTTTCAAGGTTCCCATTTCTGTTAAACAAAAGAATCAGAAAGAGGAATATAAAGTCAGCAGAGAGAGAGACTAAGATTAAAGGCAAATGGGATTTTGGTAGCCTGGCTGTGACAACCCTTACCCTTTCCTCCCTCTTTGTCTCCCAAGAGCTGAACTGCAAATGGTGAAGACATCAAGGTGTTCTTTTCCAAGCACGCAGAGTTACTGGGTTTTCTGCTCAGCACTTTTCCTTCCTCCAAGACTCTGACAAAACCACAGACATCACATACTGTAAGAAGCACCCATGGGGCACGAACCTAATCAGTGTCCTCATCCCCACTGCAGTGTCAGCCCTTCGCTGAGACCACGCAGAATGGTGAATAATTCAGATGACAAATGTGCCAGGTGGAGCACAGGCTGTGGGAGCTCTTGCAGCCACCGGTGCCTCGGGACCCTCATTTCTGTGCTAGCACATTGCTAGCTACCTCAGCCCCAGTGGGGGACATCCAATTTGATTCCCTTTCACATCTGAGAAAAAGAAAGAGAATTTATTGTAGGAGAGGGTCCTGCCTATGAGTTCCCTCCAGATCTGAGAGGAGAGGCTTGGAAGAACCTTTTTCAAGGTGTTCCACTGTGCACCATAGACAAAAAGCTTCCCTGCATATAAAAAATGGATCTATTTTAAAAGTCTAGTGTTTAAAGTATTCACCTGTCTTGCCGTGTCCTGTGAACACTTACGTATTTCTGTATTAAATTGCCATTGGGTAAAGCGCACAAGCAATTCCTGAAGCCGTCCAGGGGGTAAAGTGTTCCTCCTCTTATCTGCAAGAGAAGAGAGTTGGAAGTAGGTGCTCGGTTGCTGGGGTTTCTCACAACTGAGGCACCTTTGGGGCACACAGTCCCAAGAATTAGGCAACCAGAGAACATTAACAATGAAAGCTGAAGCTGCTGTAGGCTGCATCTGCCTGCGGCCGTAACCAGCTGCTAGATGGAGTTAGGGGAGCAGAAGGACTTAGATGCCAAAGTTTCCTCTGGACCTGGACCTCAGTGCAAGGAAGCTTCCACTGGATTTCAAAAAAGGGTCTGTCGTTTGACCTCTGGTCCTCCCTTCACTTTCAAAAGAAAGGTGGATGCATAATAGGATTACTGTATGCCCCGATAATACTTGAAGTAGCAGATAAAGAGATAAGGGGATTCGGGGATAACTAGTCTGTACTCAGATGGAACTGATTTTCATGGAGAAAATGGAAGAATCCCTCTCTCAAATATATACAGTACTTGCGTTTTCCAGAAAAAATACTACTAATTTCTTTACATGGTTTTACAGAGCTCTTAAACAGTTCTTCAGTGTGAAAAGCTTTGTTTTTTCCAAGTATGTATAGATTTATTGAGCATTTAACAACGGCTAGAAACACAGTCGACACTGAAACATTTATCCACTCGATTGATAAATACCTTGTTATAAACATAGTCAAGATGCCACAAAATATTTTCCCTGATAAGAAATAAAGCACAGTCATGTGTCATTCTGATTTCAGCAATGATGATATCGCAAAATATGTATTCATAAATTCACTTCACCAGACAGTACCATAAGGACACAACTACTTTGTTTCCAAGGAGATCCCACAACAGATCCCATATTAAATAATGTTCCAACTTCATTTTCAATGAACAGGGTTTTCTTTTTAATTTAAAAATGGGACATCATCTGAAAGGCACACACACTTACCTAAGCTGTGGATTAATCAGGCCCTGCCTTCAGCTGATGCCTCTATTATGGAGCTCTTCACAGAAAATGTTTTATGCTCACCTCAGACGCAGCTTCGCCTACTTTTAGTTAAAGCTCTTCCTCTTCTCTTTAGAGAGCTGATGGCAAAGGTGAACACACTCAGTATGTTCTTATAGTCTCATTTACATATGTTTTATATCACGAGTCTTTTGCTTTATCTAGTTTATCCCACCTCATCCTTATCCTGGGTAATTGAGCAGTGAGCATACAGCAGAATTGGGTTCTGAGGGAGGAATTAGCTCTTAGGTGAAGGGCTGTACTCCAGGTAGCTTCCCAGGGATTTCCAGGGAGGCTGAAGGGAGCTAAAAGCGTGCTAGCTTCTGGATCTGCCCCCAGGGTAAGGACTCCTCCGGGAGGCGAGGAGCTGCCCTAGTTAACCACGGCTTTGAGCAGCAGAGTGGACTGCCCCGAAGTTATGGGGCAAGTTGGTGCACAGACCACTTTGGCCATATTTCTGACTGTCCAGCTTGTCCTCCAGATCTTTCCTGAGGTCAGCCTGAGTCACAGCCTTACATGTGGGACTATAGGGGCAACGCGGATGGGCAGGCTCCTGGCACCGTGCCTACGTGAGGCTGCCCGGAGACTTCACAAACTGAGGAGGGAAAGGGTGTGTGGATCTTCTGCCAGACCCCTTTATAGCACAAAGATTACCGAGTCCCCAAAATACACCGGGTCAGGTTGTGAGTTTAAAAGCACAGATATGAAAAGCATGAGGAGGAACCACAATTTTAACTTCTTGCAGGCTCAGAAGACACATGTGTTTCTAACCTTAGATCTCAGAAAAATGAAGGGCATGAGGTCTCGCAGTCTGCCCTTAACACTCAGGGTGCTTCTGGGATCTAGTGATTGTATCATATCTCTCAGAACTGCTAAATGAGCCTTTAAAAAAAAAAAATTAAGCAATTTAAGAGCCGAGAAGAAATGCCAGAAGTGTCAGTGATAGGCATCCTTCCCTACCCCCAGCCCACCAGCCGTGCTCAGTAGGAGGTTTGCCTCACTGGAGCTGTATTAAAAACACTGTCCTGGGCTAGATTTCCATGAGGAGAAGGATTCCACATGCCCATGCCAGAGCTCGACCCCAAGCTTACATTCCTACTGCCAAAAGGTACTCTTTGACACTTAAAAAAACAACTTGATTTCAACCTGCAAACCACAGACAGGCCAGGATCCTCTCAGGAAAAAAAAAAAAAAAAAAGAAAAAAGCAAGCCTAATTTCTACACATGGAATCCCAAGTTCTCAGGGTTTTTTTGGACAACGCTGCTTAGAGGACCTCAAACAGAGGATGGAGACATGACTAACGCTCTAGGCTGCAGCCTTTCCTCACAGCAGCAAGTACAGTGGCATCTAAGGCATCCATCCTATGTACTCATCTCACCACCATGAGTTAGGGTTGCACAGCTGGCATGCAAGCACTTTCAGTTATGAGAACTCAACCTGGGAACAAGTCATCAGTAGAGGTCACAGCCCAAAAGCTTGCCAGAGCTTTGTTGCAAGAGATAGCAACATGTAAAAGGGGTTAGCAAGTTTCCTTGAAAAGCAGGCCTCAAGTTGCGCCGGGGGTGGTTTATATTCGTGTACCAGGAGAAATTTCTTCACTGAAAGGATTGCCAAGTACTGGAACAGGCTGCCCCCAGAAGTGGTTGAGTTGCCATCCCAGGAATTATTTAAAAAGCATGTGGATGTTGTGCTTAGGGACACAGAATCACAATCACAGAATGGCCTGGGTTGGAAGGGACCTTAAAGACTATCTTGTTCCAGCCCCCCTGCCCTGGGCAGGGACACCTCCCACTCGACCAGGCTGCTCAAAGCCCCATCCAGCCTGGCCTTGAACACCTCCAGGGATGGGGCAGCCACAGCTTCCCTGGGCAAGACATGGTTTAGTGGGACTTGATAGCGTTAGGTTAACGGTTGGACTCGATGATTGTAAAAGTCTTTGCCAACCTAAATGATTCTATGATTAATTTTGAAATTGTTGTAGACAGTGAGCGAGCCCTGGTTCTCCCTTATGCAATTCGGAAAAATTCCCCTATATATCCCCAAGCTCAGTACACACAAGTCCAACACCCTCCCCTCCCCGCTTCGAACCCCAGATGCACTTTTTATTTGAATTCTGGGTTTTTTTTCACTTTCAATAATGGAGTGAATTCATGCGAAGGCCAGGTGCTATGCTATAAGAAACATTCATTCTCTCTCGAGAAAATCAAGAAAGAGCCAGTGAGACAGCAGCGTTCACAGAAATATTTCTGTAGGACCCCTACTTCTGTACCCCCTACTACTGAGGCACTAGCCTCATTGGTTCTCGAGAAACATCTCCCTGGGTTACGAATTCTCCTCTGATGAATTCTTTATTCCACCCAGTGACTTGAATTTATCCCATATAAACCAGATATATTTAGAAAAAGTTGCAGTCAAACCCATACGGTGCCATCATTGATTTATGCCCAGAGCAGCACCAAATGAGCGATCAAGTTACAAAGTAATAAGAGAGGTCTAGCAGACGGGCGAAGCACCAAAATAAATATTCTGATAAAAACACAGATTCAGCAAAACACCAAACCCAGCATGTTCTTGGGAGTTTGGGTTAACTAAGTAAATTTGCTAAGAATGTTGTTAAACTATTATAATACTAAGGCACAGGACACGACCAAGGACAGTTCAACATAATCTGGATATCAGAGAGAAAATGCAGATCTTATTGTGGCTCAGTTAAACTTTGCCCCCATCACGCAAGCTTAAAAATCCTTCTACAAGAGCTGCCCTTTCCCACAATCTGTGTCACTAAAACTAGATGCAGCAGTGGAATTTGTGCACCCAGAGCCCTCAGCTGCTGTTCGTCACATCCTGCCTTGACATTTCATATGAAACTGCTTTCATTTCAGGAAATTGGACTCAAACTTGGGAAAAAACCTACAGTAATGCAAGTGGATAAAATACTGTGCCATCTTAATGGGACATGGCAACTTGGCAAAAAGCTTCTCATTAGCAAGGTTTTTGGTCACCTTGGTTTCTGTTTTCTGCTGCAGGACAGGAAATGTTAGATAAATAATACTTTTGTTTTGGGGAATGTGGCCTCATTATAACTGGGGAATCCAGTGCCATTGCTGATGGTGTCTTGGGGGCAGATTCTGAAGCTCGGCTGCTCCCTTATTTCCCATACCCCCACTTTGAACCCGCTCACGGGTAAGGGAAATGGGTAATCTCTCCTTTTGATCAGAAAGAGGCAGTCACAGAGGCTACTCTGTGGTAATAAAAATTATTTTAAGGGGGTAACAATGCTGCACAGTCCATTGCAATCTGCAAATGAAGTAGAAGGACTTTCAACAGCATGGTTTTCTTGTATATACAGCCTGTGTACAGAACTAACATTTAATTATATCTTTTGGGGTTAAAAACATCTGAAAATAACCTCCGACAGCAATTATAACCCATGGATGGCAGACGTATTTCCAGAGATAATCATCTGTTCTGGCCAGAAAATGAGACTTACGTGGCTCGAGTCCAAGGTCAAATTTTAAAAACACTTTCAGAGAAATCACTTCTAGGACGATGGTTTCTCAACAGTTCTAAGTCAATCCAAGCGCACGGTGCCACCAAAAATTTCTCCCTGCCCTCCTCCTTCGCCTGTACGTTTCCTCCCTTCTCTTGGGCCTGTGTGAGCAGGGGGTGACCAGAGCAGGACACTCATCCACCTGCCAAATGGACTCATTCTTTGCTGGGTTCATTTTCAGCGGCTCAGACTGGGATGATCCCAAGCCGACAGTCTTGGTTACAAAAGTGCTTTGGAACCAAGCACAGTTCAAATATGTTTTTTCCTGCTGTGAATAAATAATTTGGTTTCTATTGCAGCAGCAGCTCAGGAGGATGGGAGACCCTCGTGATAGTCTCCCACAATGGTGCATGGTGCCTGTTGCCTATGGCTTGGAGCCTGAAGCCCTCTGCCGGACTCTCGCTCTCGTGCAAAACCCTTTGCACGAGTGGGAGCAGGGCTGAAAGGACCTGTCTATGTGCTTCCAGCTATAACACCTGGGCCTGAGCAAACTTTTCCAGCATTAGAACTCAGGATGAATAGGCATTTATAAAAAGACATATGGTAGGCAACTCTCGTGAGTAGCTTTTGTCGGAAACAAACGCTGAATGCTGTACGAATGGGGGAACTTCCGTTGCAGGAGACTGTATAGCGGTTTTCTCAAATATATGTTTGTTGGATATGGCTGTCTCAGTCTATCAAATCAATATTTTCTAAATTAAGCGGGATTTATATAAACAGAGCGTAGTCTCTAAGGTGCTGTTTATGGTCTGTCTGGTATAAGTATTTATGATCATTCTAAAATTAGTGATTTTTCTAAAGCGTGCTTTTGTTTAACATAGCTCACGACAGTTTCTATGGTAAATATGCAGTTTTATTTTTTAAGAGAGAAACAGAGGCAACATAGAAACCCACTGTAAACAGTGCTACAATGGTGGCTAATCAACAGAGGGTTGTTCTCATTTAATGCTAAGCCTGCTTCTTCAGTCCAGTCTATTCGTGTTCAGCCATAACTGGGAAGACCTGACCTCGGATACGGCAGGTGCTCCGAAATGCTTGGAGAAACAATCAACTTCCATGTGACATATTCTAAAGAGCTGCTGTTATGGCATAATCGTGTATGAAAATACAGAAAAATAAACTAAATAATACACTTATGTGGAAACAGTTTTCCTACACGGAACGCTCTTTAGGTTGAGTGATCAGCTCCACAACTCCCTGTTTAAAAAAAAAAAAAAAAAAAAGAAAAATCTTAAAATCAATCATTCTATGATGTGATAGTTAAAACTGGGCTGTCCCAAGACAGCTCTTAATATCGTTTCAGACTGGGCTTAATGTTAAGAGGAGTGCTGGCAGGGCTGGTGCTTCCGCAGCTGCAATTGTTGGGATTTCCCCTGGGTGTTCTGGCAGCCCAGGGTCCTGGCATCAGCATTATGGGGATAAAACAAAGCAGATATTCCATTTTGTTCAGAATTAAAACATTTCCGTGTTAATATGTCCACAGAATGCAGTCCAGCAAACACCCCCTTGACACAGGCTCTTTCCTTCTAGCTGTATATGCTATACTTTGCTTCTCAGGTCTTTTTTATGACCATGTAGTGTGAAAGGAACAGTAGCAGCTCTCTTAATAGGGAAAAGAGGGACACACAGGCTTTCTCTGAAGGAGTTTGAAAGACAGAGTTCGTTTTGCATCTCTCTCTGCTTTAACGCCTTGCTGCTTTGTGCAGTTCTGGATCTTTCTGAATTTTCATTCTGGATAGCAGTCCGCGCTGCATAGCGAGTGTTGGCTGGCTGAAATGATTGTCTGTCCTTAACTGGGCAGGTCAGAACATTTACCAGTACTATAGTTCGGTTTTCTTTCTAGTCTGTTTTTAAATACCTTGGTAAAAACACACTCCAAATACTCTTGACAGCAATAGCTTATGTGTCTTTAAATACAAATCTAAAGGTACACTGAAATATCTATCGAACCCCAGAAATACAGAATTTGCTGCCGTATGTACGCGGCACTTGCAGACTGTACAATCCAGCACTTGTGTGGTAAAATTATGTTGAAATTTCACCTGTCTCTTCTGTTCAATAGTGTCACCTATGTGTAAATATATCGTCCGCAGGCTCACAGGTTTCACTATTTGAAAAACAGGCCCTTCTTTGTTCTCTGTTTATTAACTATACATTCATAAAGCATGCTTTAATTATTTCAAAGTATATATAACTCCTGTCAAGTTGTGGTGGGTAGGATGCTTCCAGGTAACATAAGCATCACAGTTTCTACTGCCAAGAAGTCGACAGCCACATCTCCAATGTGCTGAGAAGCAGCTGCTCCCATTGACTGTACGGTACCGGGTTAGGGTTTCAGGTCGCTGCAATGGAGAACATACGTTGCTCTCATGTTCAGCCATGGCCGGAGTGCCTGGTTTTTAAAAAGTAATGCAGGATTGCTAGAATTAGTTGTGCAATTTTTTTTTTTTCTTGTCTTTCAGCCTGGTGGATTTTTTTTTTTTTCTTTCCAAAAATGAATTACTGTTGGCATTTTCATTCTTACCTTCATCACAACAGCAATGGGAAAGTAGCTGTAGACAGTAACTTTTCTTGAAATTTTACTGGTGACACGTGCAATTGGTTTTCACAAGTCCATTTCTTAGTACTTGTCTCATTATTGCTGAATAAATTTTGTTCCAGGATGTTTGGAAAATTGGCAAATGTTTGCCAAACTGTCTGTAACAAAAAGACTATGAAATTAGTTGTGAGCTTTGCTGGAGTCATGAGAAAACTTTATCTTTAATTACAATTCAAACATTGTAAATCGCATTATTTGACTATAAATAAAACACCTCCCAGTTTCCCAGTCTGATCTCAGCAACTGACCACCGCTCCCAAAGCCAAACGAATCACTTATGCTTCAGGTCACTGAGATTCATCTTGGGCTGTTTTCTGCCGGTAGCAATTACTAGATCACGCAGAGGAAGCTGCTGAGCTTACGGAAGCTCAGCTATAAAATGAATTCCCGCTCCTGTCTCCATGTATTCTCTTTGCAGCTACTGGATCTGGGCCAGACTGTTTTTTTATCCATGTGTGCTGCTGCAGTACCATGCTGGCCAGAAAGAACATTGCATTCTGCTGCCTTCCTCCTCTGGCAGACGCTGTGTGTACCCAGCTAATTAAGTCCACCCTTTGCTAACTTGCTCGTTTTTTTTTTTTTCCATGCTGCCTTTTCTCTTCCTCACCCTCCTTTTAAAAGCTCTTCCTCCTTTTAATAACATCTGTCCGCTTCTCAAGTGTTTCTGATTATACTCGTCTCCATCTCTTGTCCCTCTGATCTCTTGCAGCTCTTTCTTTTGCCACAAGCTGCTTTTCCAATGTTTCTCTCTCTTTGCTTGTTAAGGAAGTCCTGTCAAGGCTTGCTGTTGCCGCTGCGCTGCTGCACAGCTCGCTCTGCAAAGGCTACTTGTTATTTATTATGTGGATATTAGTCAGCCCTGGAGAGAAGGGCTGCATTGTGCTACGGGTAAGGCTGAACCCTGACCAAATAAATCAAGCTCCATTTTGCTTCCTTTCAGCGATCAATTTATTTCGCTGCAGCCCGCAGCAGGACTAAAGGCATCGAGTCGCACGGCCATCAGAAAACATGGAGATTTCTGGAGTTTGTATGAACAAACTGGCTCAGATTATTTTCTTAAAATGGAATGAATATCAGCAAACCTGTTATAAACAGCAGCAAAAAATTATGCAAGTGCAGAGAAAGCACAGCTGAAAATTAGCTTTTACCGATTTGACTAGATGAGGATTGACTGTTGCCCAGCATCTGCAGAAATGGCTGGAACTGACAGCAGGATTGAAATATCCCTTCTGACATGATAGAAGAAACTGTGAAAGAAAAATCTAGCAGCTGCTCAGGGAGGTGGTAAGACAGACGTAGAAATCATTCAGGCTTGAACAAAACACTTCTGGTTTTTTTGGAGATCAGCTCTTGCTTTTTGAGAAGCAGCTCTTACACCTGGTCGAGTTCAGTTACTACAATTCAATGATCCTGGATGCTGTGCACTTCCCCTTGCCCTCCCTTCATTTTATCCCTGAATGTCATCAGAGAGGTTACCTAGGGAAATTATGTATCAGTGGTTCTGCAAGCCTTGGGGAAAGAAATCAGGGAGGTAAGATGAAGAACACGGAGCATCTCCTAAGAGGACCTAGGCCTTCTGTCGATGATGATGATGAGCACAAATCTGCTGCCCCTGTTCCAGGCCTGAACCGTAAGAGCTGAAACATCCATCCCTGTTACCACACTACATATCTTACCTTCTGAGTTGTCATCCTTCCAATATTAGCATGTAAACAATAACTTACGTTACTTCTCGCGTGCCTGGGTAAAACCTAGCAGCAAGAGCTGCTCTGATAATTCATGGGAACCGGCTCTACAGTCTAAAGAGCACTCCTCTTGCTGGGTTTCTGATTGAAGTACATCACATCTGACAAGAAGGGCTTTCCTGACAGCTGGCTAAATGAGCAGCATTGCAGGGCTTTGTATTAGGCCCTTATTGTGACTTGCAAAAAGGTTTCAAATCCTTCATTTGCTCAAGATGTAGTGACCATCGCAGAAACGTCTGGCACTGCTGCTGTCAGGAGGGGAGAGAGTTGCCCCTTTCCTTCCCCTCAGATTCTGCTGCGGAACGAAAACCAAGGCACCAGCTACACAGCACCGGCCCAAATCCCCATGAGCAGGCTCCCTGGCTGCCAGCAGATCCTCCTTGGCAGGAAGGAAACATGGGGAAAGGGAAGACCCTGGTCTTAGGGAACCAAGATCAGAGTCTCACTCAAGTTTGGAGAATGGCTGGAAACAGCATCAAGCCACTATGTACGAGTGAGACTCCTATCTGTAAAATCTGCCTTTCGTTTATGTCTGAATCAGAATATTGGGCATTTTTGGGACGCGACATCCTTTTTGTTGTTACTGCAGGTCGTATAAGAGACCATATGCAACTCAAGCATTTTGTTTTCAGCTAAGACCTGCAAGCTTTGCTGAACTCTGAACTCCCGTGGACTCTCTTCTCTCTGCTTGAGAATAATTCACTCCTACGCACTTTTTCTCAAGCTACACGATCCTTTTCCCACATGGCCATGTAAGCAGATCCATGCGACGCAGGAATATAGAGAGGAACAGAGCACTGAAGAGCGAGCACTGGAGTCTGCCTCTGCCTCCTGCAATAGAAGGAATGTGATCACGTGGAGTGCATCTACTTGCTCAGATCTGGTGTCAGACGGATAATTTGTGTCCTCTCTGCAGAAGTAAAAATAAATAGGGTTCAGGCTGAGTTCAATAACCTAAGGTTGCATATTGGCAGCCCACAGTTTTCCTGGGAGATGGGGCCCTTTTCAAGTTCCCCCTGGCAGGAAAGCGGTGGGATGAAAGCCCAGTGCAGGGATGAAGGGCACGGTGCTCACACTTGGTGCATGAGGTGACTCATACTTTGTGGTCGTGACTTTAGTGGGCTTTTGTGAGCCATGACTGCAGCGTCTTTTAGCAGGATTTCCTTGAGTCACTGGCCTGTCTGTTCAAGATCTACACATCTGTGGAATGTGAGCAGGTTAATAAAATAGGCTGTTCCTGTTCACGCGCAGCATTATGAATCGTGAAGTGCAACTGTGGGTAGACTGTCAATTAATTTCTATCTTAATCTCTCTTTTGAGTAACAAAAATACTTTAGTAAGTAGTAACCATCCCTTTGCCAGATCTCACAAGTAAAATCTACTCTTAGTGTAGAAATACCAAATGAGAGTAGCAAACAACTGCAAACTATTATAAACCTCCAAATCCCTGACCAAATTAGGTCATCCAAACAGCGTCCCGTCTTCTGCTGCTTTTTTTCCGTTCCCACTCCTCTCCCTTGTTACACTGCGTAGGAACGCTGACTTCAGAGCAAGAGCAAAAGCAAGGTTGCCATGGTCCTCCTCTCGACCCACTTTAACGAATCTCCAGCACACAAACAATTTAAATTCATGTGTGAGGATTTACCATGAAGACAGAGAGCTGGCAAACTGTAAAGCAGCCAACCCAACCCACTGCTGCAATTCAACCGATCGAAGCTGAATGATTAATGTACATTTGCAAATGGGGAATTATTTGTCCAAAAGGGAAGAAGCCAGGCTGTAGTTGCTGAAGGGGGAAGAAATGGATTCTAAAAAGAATTTGGGATCAAAGGGGGCAATTGATTGAACATTTTATCAGCATTTATAGATACCTAATGGTCGTGGTGGGGAGTAAAGAAGAACGAGCTAGGCTCTTCTCTGCAGTGACAGGACTGTGACAGGACAAGAGGCAACAGGCAAAAACTGTAACACAGGAAATTGCCTTTAAACATGAGAAAAAACCTTTTCACTGTGGCATAATCAAACACTGGAACAGGTTGCTCAGGGAGGCTTTGGGTTCTGCATCCTTGGAGACAGCCCTGGGCAAGCAGCTGTAGGTGGCCCTGCTTTGAGCAGGGGGCTTGGACAAGAGGATCTCCAGAGGTCCCTGCCAACATCCACCTCTCTCTGATTCTGTGAGAAGTTGCCTGTGGCTTTTCAGTACCTACACAGAGATTGCAAATATGAGAAGGACCAGAAACTTACCTCTGTGACAAGATTAAAGAACTAGGAGCTGATCCTCAATGATTTAAATAAACTGCAAAGTTTTGACCATCTGACTCGCTGGAGCAATTTGCTAAGGACTATGGTGGATACTCCACCAGTGCCAATTTTGGAATCCAATCAGACATTATTCTAAACACCACCATTATATTCAACTTGGAACTAATTTAGTAAAATCTCTGGTCTAAGCTGTAATGTGTTTATATTAGATTCTTTTTAATAACGATCTATTCTATATAAAGTATATTCTTATACTTTATAAAAGTACATTACTGAATGGGGCCTGTGTTCCAGTGAACTTAAATTTCTTGGTGTATCTTTTAGCTCCTGATTTTCATAACATAATTTTGGCCTCAGAAAATTGAAAAAAAAAAAAAAATTTTTTTTGCATAGCATTGTCACCTTGTAGGAAAAACCTACAGTGAGAAGACCAGCTGATGTATTTTTTTGACTCCATAAAAGTGCCTTTGAAGAAATAAAAATACCTTTGAAAAAGAAGATATAGCACAAGAGAGCCATGTACAACCCATATTTCTCCCTGGGGTGCCTTGCAGTATTGGTCTTCACAAGGAAAAAAAGTATTGGTGCATTTTTTAGGCTGAGGTTTTAAAAAGTTTTTAAGAATGACAAAATCACCTTAAGTACAAGTGTAACCATGAGGGCAAACTTCAGTGATAACTTGTAAATTTATGGAAAAAGTGCCCACCTCCTCCTGACTGCAGACGATGACCAGGTGCCATGGGCACAGAACTGAAGCTTGCAAAGAACTTTAGGATTTTAAGCTGGCTCAAAACACGAGGGCATGTGCATCCGAGCGGTGCATTTTCTAGTTCAGTGTGTCAATGGAACAGCAGTCAGTGTACGTAGTGTGTTGCACATGGACAGAGTGCCTTAAGAGGTTCAAATATTTATTTTGTAGATTCTACAGCAGTTAGGTCTGTGCAGCCTCTTTGTCCATCTAGAGTGTGCTGCAACCGCTCAGGTTACAGCCCCCAGTTTGCTGCGCGTCCTGCTTCCGTGAAAAGCAGAATATCCTTCCCATTCCTCCCTTTGGCAATTTTCAGAAGTGAAGGTGCTGCAACTTGTCAGCATCTTCCGTGGGATACCTGAAGTAGAGACAGCCCCGGGCTCCACACCGGCGTGTGGCAGACCGCGGGAGAGCTGGGGGCTGTTTTTCGCAGCCTTCTGTCAGGCAGCCAGACCAAATCCCTTTAGACACAAAGAGAACATTTTTAGAATAACTAACGTTCAGCCAGTGACAGGCCAGACAAAGTGATGCGTTTCAGAAAATTGCTGCTCAGGAAGGAAGACTGGAGATATCAGGGAAAGAGGACTCTCAGCTTTTCAGAGCCGCGTTCAACACTTGCTAAATCTTTCCAAAACGAAAAGAAGTAACACTAAGTTGGCTAAAACCACCGAGTACGTTTGACCTTTTTTTCCCCGATAAGCAAAATCTTAGACTTGAGCTTGAAAAGAATATAAAACTTGTTCTCTCTGGTACATTATTCCTTTCTAGAGATGGGGAAGAAGATGTTTGTACCGGTTACCCGAATTTAGTAGATCAGAAAGATTCCAGCCTTCCACCCGAATCGACACGACCAGAGACCTGCCCCAAGATGGGACTGCGTAGCAGATCCCCCTCCCCACAGAAGCAAACCCCTGCATCGCTAATGCTTTGGAGCACCTGGGAAGAGACCTTTCAATCTGCAAGAATCGGGGCTCAGAAAGGACCAATGCACCTTACCAGCCTCCCCTTGAACCTCTTCACTCAGCTTTCATGAGCAGAAAACCAGACCAAAATACCAAAGGCACACACAAAGAGGAATACATAGACCATTTCTGACTGTTACCATTGCAACGGAAGTCTCGGATCCCCTCTCCCCCACCCCCAGACTCCCCAGCCCCACAGCAAAAGTAACTGGGGAGGCTGCAGGCACTGGCACGAGAGTGCAGAAAGGGCACAAATCACTCTCTCACATAAGCAAATTTCTAAATACCCAGCGGGAGTAAATTAAATGCCACCATTATTTGCTGGGAGCGGTGCTTTGCTTATGTGATTCACCTGCAAAGTTGTAAAAGATGTGCAAACAAGCACTGCCATCTCTTTTTTTAAATCCAGGCCTGATGACTGGCAGCCGAACGCAACATGGAGTTAAGAGAGTAGTTCAGAGCTTGTGGAAAAGAACTTTTGTTTCATTCTTCCCATTTCTGGGCAAATAGAAGAAAGGAAAATAAAGTAAAAGACATTGCTAACTTTAAAAGTTTGCTCATTTTCTAAAATGCACCAGCACAATGCTTCGCTAGCAATGGAGAAAAAATTCTTACAATCCATGAAAGATGCAACCATTCCAATTTTTTACCAAAAAAATTGCATTCAAAACCCGGGGGAGAAGAACTGTCTTTATCAGCCTCCGTGTGTTTACTAACATGCATATGTCTACAAATATGTATTTACCAATCGCAGGTTACCCAAGTTTAATAGGTCAGAAAGACACTTTAATGTCAGTTAAAATTTAACAGTCGTCTTCTAACTTGTGTGGCTGCAGACTTTGAAGCTATGCCCAAAATAAAGTAGGAGTTGTCTGTGGGACTAACCTGATTTGAGCATGGTTGGAAGGCAACCTTTGAAGGACTGCCAATACAAATGATCCTTATTGATAATGTCTGCCTTGAGCGTGGTGAAATGTCTCTTGGATCAGATTCACTAAACGTTTCTGTCCTCTTTGAGCACCTTTCAAGTTTAAAAAGATTAAATAAAAAAAAAAAAAATCACAGAGTTTTAGCAAAAAGGTTACCCTAGTGGTAAGTCTGCATTGTTGACCTAAAATGGCGATTGCCCAAGCTCTTTTTATGTTCTACTAAATAAAGATATTTACTCTAGTGTGATGTTAATTAATAACTATCTGATGGGCTAAATTGGAAACCTGAAGATGGGACTGAACAATCAAAAGCAGAATCTTTTTTCATTTAGTCTGCAATTGCTGCCAAAATCAGTGTTTTAGACGTCTGCTTCAGCTCTCTTGTGATGAATTTCGAGCGATGAAGGTTGTCTGCCAAAATGGTTAGATTTGCATGCTGGAGCTGGGATGTAAAGGCACTGGTGTTCTCATTCCCCCTTTTTCTCTTTCCTTCCCCAATACAAGAGTAAAATTTTTCAGGTATGCAGCTTATGCTGAAAGTACCACAGAGCCCAAATACAGACAGCTGCAAGGATGCAATAGAGAATTTTAGTCCACACGGAGTTTTAAATGTCTGTTTAATATGGGAGCCTGACCGTGCACTGTACAGGGAAGGGAAACACTAGCTACATCTTTTTGGTCCATTTTCCTCAGTTTACTTTGTGCCAGCTCCCAGGTTTGAGCAGGTTTCCTCTGGAAGGCCAGGACAGCCATTCCCCTTCATCTGTAGCAGGATTTCCTAAACTTCTGAAGGCTGCTGCTCCTCCTGCTTCAGGAAAAGGAGCGAGGTCCTGGCCCCTGGCAGTTTTGCTGCAGGCTTCCTCCCCATCCCAGGCCCACCCGGGGTAAGCCCCTGGCATGTCAGCACTGGCTTGTGCTTGTTTTTTTCCAAAAATACCACCTCAGATTGTCCTTTCAGAAAACGGGAACCCCTGACAGCTTCTCTTTAACGCCAATATTTTAAGAGGTTACCTATTGCCAGTGTTAATGTCAGTATTCACCCCATCTATATACCTTGTGTCTGACACAGATTTCTCCTGCTATCCTATTAGTGAAGCCTTATCACATTTAAATCCAATTATCATTAATTCAAAAGACAGCCAACAGTGGATAGCTATTCTATATTCTTAGAGGCTGGAGTACAAGTATCACAGGTTCAACTCTACGTTTCTTTTTAAGATGATGAAGCGCCAACTTCATTCCCAGGACTGAAGGGATGAACCCTCCCCTCCAGCCCAGGTACGGCCCCCCCCCCAGGCATCACCAAAATGCTATAGGAATCTGTGAAGCCCTGCAGTGAATTTCAGCCTCTGCTCCGCGTTGGCGATGCCACGAAGTGAACTTCCAGCAGAGCGAAAAACCTCTGCTTTCAGTAAAATGGTCCCTGGCCGCCAAAGCGTAGCACATAGACAGTGCTTCGCTTCCATCTGCCCTCTTTGGTAGCACATGTAAACTTGGATTTTGTGATGTGACACTTAAACAACTAATGTAGGCATGCAAGCAAATAGTAACAAAGCCGTAAGCCTTTGTCGTGGCTTCTGCAGCATTAATGCTACTGCAGCAGAAAGCAAAGAACACTTTTCCGGTTACGGGAGAAATACAACTCCTGCCAAAATCGCGTGTCATAAATTAACAACACGGAACGCTTATGAAATGTGAGATTCTTCTTTTTCTTAATATATTTTAGAACACATTCTCCCACTAACGTTTTCCAGAAACATACAGGATAACCCCACCGCAGCTTAATAAACCACCCCTTTGCTCTGTGCTTTTTGTATTTCAACACACTTTCCCCAGACGCCACTCTCAGCTGAGATGGGCTGTTTCTACATTTAGCAAAAAAAATGTAAACACTCTGCAGTTTAATGAACCAAAACCATGTCATGAACTAGAGGCCTTCCCTTCCCCTCCTGCCTCTCCAAGCAAGCGTTTCAACTGGCCTCTTAGCAAGCATTTAAACTTCTTTAAAGGCAACATTACCAAAAATGAAATCAAAGTGGCTTTCATTCTGTCTTCAGACCTACTGCTATTAAATATGGAATTATCCTGGGACTTGACTGACAGGCGGCCCTACTCTCATTTCAGTCCCACAAGAATCCGTTTAGTTTTTCCAATCTCAAAGAAAATAAAAGAAAAAGACATATTTTCTTTAGCAAAAACTTGTCTGTATGTTGTTTAAAACATTCATACCAAATGTAGGAAAATAAGTAATCCTCCCAGCTGATATATTAAAATTATTTTGCTAAGAGCCATGAGTGTCAGGTGTCCAGAGTTTTCCAAAAACCTGGTACGTGAACAAATAGCTGCACTTTCTGGGTACAAAAAACACGGACTCCCCTGCGAACAGCCCGGGTGCTGCCGGGTGTTTGCGTACAACCCCCTCCACGTGATGCAACCACACAGGTCTCATCCACCAGCGCTGGAACCGAAGCCAACCCCGGGTAGTTACGCTACATAGTAAATTTTCACTTACGTTTTACCCATGAATATTTATATCCCAGAGGCGCACAGCTGTGATATGAACGCAGAGACGGAGAGGATCCACACCACCGCCAACATGAACGATGGGAGCTAAGAGCGATACGGCTTTTCCAATTGCAGCCCGTCAGTGCTGCATTTTGAAGGATGAATTTTGAAGGACGCCAGTGGTCAGAATCTCTCTGTTGACTCAAGTTTGGTCAGAGCTTTTAGTCCTCCCGGTTAAGCGAAGAGACCGCTTGTTTGCCATCCGAGAGCAAATGCCCACCCGGTTCTTCCTGAAGTGTTAGGAATAAGAAAATCGTATGAGGTGTTTTTGTTTCAAGTGGCTAAAATTGTCATTCTGCATAGTTAGTACGGCTAGAAATTAGTCCACTAGACCACTTATTCCAGTAGTGGACCAATGTAGCTCTGACTGGGCTTAATTGACCATGTTGAAAAGATAACATGTTGATAAAGCTCATGTTCTCTGAACGAGCTATTTTATATACTTTAATGTGAGGTAAATGGATATTGCTGAAAGGAAGGAAAAGACAGTGCTAGAGCAAATAATCAGCCATTTCAGGCACAGAGAAGCCATCTGGGAGTGTCCATGCCATACCTTCGGTATCCAAATGTTCTTGCTTTCGGCAGATGGATAACCCTGACTCTGGGCAGAGCCAACCTGCTCGCACAACACTTTTGGCTCATGGTGTCTCTCTTTCCTTTCCCCTAGTCGCCCAGGGAATGGAAAGCACGGAAATCTGGCACAAACTGCCCATACGGGAAGCCGAGGTGAGCTCCTGCTAAGCAGGGGCTGCCTCCAGCAGCAGCTTTCCCCTTTTGAAGCAGCTTCAGGATTTTCTTCCCCAGCCCTCCCTGCCCTTCGTTGCCTTTGCCAGCACCGTTTTCTGGTTCCGTTAAACCCACTTTAGGGAATTTTGTGACTACAAAGAGGGAATTTCAGTGGTGTTAATGATCCTAGCAGCAATGCCGGGGCTGCAGCAAGTGGGATGCCAGGCAGTGCGAGCTCGACCGCACCTTACCAGCGGCTGTCGAAGAGGAATAGGGGCTGTTGTGGTAAGGAAGTGGTGGCAGACAAAAGGCAACTTGGTAAAAATGAAGGAAAGCAACACTCCTGGCACGCCGGCACCTTGCTTTGACCCAGGAATAACGAAGATTGAGGCTGGCTGGAAATCTGTGGTATTACTATGCTGCCTCTTGCAGACTCAGGACATTATCCTATTTGCCCTCCGCAAAGCTTCTCGTGAAGAAACAAAACAGTCTCCTGAGATAATGCTGGTTTATGGCAGAAAACCACCATCAAACATAGAGAGATTGGCTGCACTTTCTTACTATACAAACTATGTACTTGCCTGTACTGACCTCTAAAATAAAAGAAGGCAAGGTAGCGCTTGCCATGGAGGAAGTGTTTCTGATCCAGAGGATTTCAATTCTTTACTTTGCCCAATATATTATTTTGCTCTTACTTCCTGACTAATTTATCTTGGATTTTAAAGGTGATTGTGAATTACAAGAACACATCCAGGTTTTCAGTGGACTTCAGCTTAGATAATATTGTATAAAATATACCCCAAATAGGAAAATACCACAAAAATCATTTTTTTGAAAGCACTGCAGTCTTTAGAACTGATAAAAAAGAAAATCCTCCTTTGGGTTACCCTGCTTTGGGTTCATTCTAAGTGCACTGAAAAGAGTCTTTTCATGGGCGCTGGGCTGAGACCACTCTGATATTATCAGGATGGAAAAAATAACAATCTATTATTGCACGCAGAATATGCTGGTGATAAATGTTGGTACTGCTTACGTTATATTACATTAACATTTCCCAATACTTTTTCTCACCTGTTTTTGTCACCTTTTCTCTTGACTTACCTCCCCTTCCACCTATTGCATCTGCCAAAGAGGGGGTAACCACTGAACTTCTCACAGTCCTAACGCTGGAGAAAAGAAAGCAATGTTCAGTGGTACTTGTCATTGCAGACAGTGGAAATCAGGGGTCATCGGGAGTCATTGCATATGGCTGAACAGTCACATACCCTTTTGCACATCCATTCGTCCTGGGCGAAGAGAGAAGTCAGTAGCACAGAGATGTGCGTTCCCCCTTCCAGACTTGTTCTGCTGATGCAATGCTAATAAACCGTGTCCTGGAGAAAACTCACTCTTTGGGGAATATGAGCATCCTTCTGCTTAAATATGGTGAAGACTTGGACAAAGAATTATTCCACGTGTAAACAAAGTCTGCTGCTTATTTAAGAACTCTTTTTTAAAAAGCTGAGTATGGATCAATCTTAGGGGAAAATGATCAAGAAGATACTTCTCAGAGTGAAATGGGGGCTGCTCTAATACTTATTCAGCATCATTCTTTATTGATGCTATTGGATTTCAACAACTGACCACAAGTCGTGGGTTTAGCACTCCTTAAGCATGAATGCATCAGTGCCACGCTATTTTAAGAAATTGCAAAGGATGCCCAGAAACACTTGTTTCTGAGCCCAGAAAAAGCTTGTTTCTTAATCTATGAAGACGTAATTGGGAGTAGGCTGAGCTAGATGCAGCGAAATATGAAGCAACCATGTAAAGGCAAAGAAAGTCTATTGTAATCACTGGCTGAGTTAAAGCTGTATTTGTAAGAAGCGTGTCAACTCAGCCAACAGACGTTGGCAGCTATGTGTGTGCAGCTAGTTTTCCCAAAAGAAGGCCAAAGAAAAACTAGAGTGTGTTTATTCTGGCATCAAGACACTCTCACCCTGGCTGAATGCTCAGCTATGTCTGCTCTAAGTCCGGAATTATCTTCATTCTACTCAGTGTAATTTCATTCCTTTTGGATACGTATACATTCTTAAAACAAATAGTAATTTGCATCCAGCGTTAATGTTTTTGAGGAGGGTTAATTCTGGTGAGGTTACCTGGCTACTCAGCAACCAGCTGGGCACCTTCTGCAGTTCTCCACTGTCTGGTGTCCCTCAGTACACGGAGCTTTTACTACAACCCTGCATTGCTCCCGCTTTTTCATATGAGGAAACTGAAGCCTAGGGAGACTTTCTGATTTACTGTAGAGCAATAATTTCCTATCTTCTTGCAGCCTCATTTGGGAAAATTGGCAACATACCGTAATTCCCAGGTAAAGGCTTTTGGCTTTCAAAACAGGGTGATAACGAAGCCTACTGATGTTTACAAAAGTAATGTCACACACAAACTATGCAGCTCAGGGAATGGGGTGGCTGTACTAAACCCAGAAGCAAAATAATCACGTTTACCTTATTAGAGAGAGCTCTGTGGCGGCCTCCATTCATTGAGGCAGGCGTTACCTGGAGGAGTTCCCTGGGAGCTGCAACAGGATGGGCTGTGAGATGAGGACAGCGTCGCTGGAGCTTTGGGAAAAGCTACAGGAGAGTGACTGGAATATCGCTGCGGTTGGGATGAATCCCTGGGGAAGGGACAGAGCTAAAGGTGCCCCACGCTCTACCGAGGGTGGGTGGGTGCTGCTGCGTGGGGTCTGTGGGTGCTGGGGGCGACACCTGCGCGAGGGGCTGTGGGTCTGCTCACAGCTACACAGGAGCCAGGGCAGGTGGGGGGATGCTGGTGAGGCTGCCGAAACCTGGATTAGCATCAGCTGTGATCCCACCAGCTGCAGCTCAGTGGCCCCAGGCTCGAGTGGGCTGCTGCTGCGTCTCCTGGCCAGCAGAGATGGGTAGTGGGGAGCCACCAAGCCCTGCCCAGAGCCATGCTTCACGTCCAGCGTGTCCTGCCTCCTCCCCATGCCCCGCCAGGCTGTGCCTGGGTGCCAGCGACTGCTGGCTCTGCGTCACACAAAAGCCCTGGTGCAGAGCCAGGTGCCAAGTCCAGATCTCCAGAGCTTCAGGCTGGTGCCTTCATCACAAGCTCCCTTCCTTTCCTGGCAAGTCTCTCACACTTTCTCTCCAAGGGGTATGCATGTGTTTTGCTGTGAATGGAAGAAAAAGAACGGGGCGGGGCGGGGCGGGGCAGGGGGGGAATAATCAAAGGAAACTTAAAAACCATAATTACTTCTGTATGGAAAAATCTCACAGAATACAAAAAAAAGCCACCAGAATTTTACAGAGAGAGAGTCCCGCAGAAATGATAATAACAAGTCTGCAGAATTTTATCAAGAATTATTACTTGTTCTTTTCATCCAGACCTGTATTCCTGCTAGAGAATTCTGCAGCAAGCCTGAAAAGTCTAGTTATAAAGCATTAAATTATCATCTGGACCACACAAAAAGATTGCGAGGGAAATGATTTCCTTCTGCAAGTCAGAAATTTCATACTTGAATGAGAGTTCACCTTTAACAAAGTTCCCTATTATCGTTATAACTGAACAGTTCTAATCAAACATATTCCTTTGCTGCCTTACAAATGCACTTCGGTGAATTACTGCATGACTAAGATTATTGCATCTGTATCTTTAGATGTTTGCCCATTAAAGACACCTTAAAACATTATTTTTTTTCCAGGATACCCGCATAACTGATATATCATGTAACGTGAATGCACATTGTCATACCAAGTTCCCACAAACGTATTTTTTGCTCATAGGATGAAATGAGTCAAATTCAGAGCTAGATTTGTATCTTTATTCATATAATGCCAGCCGCGGTGGAAGTATTAGAGACATTAGTAAGCAATTAGTCCCAAAATGCCAGCGAATTTAATAGCCTACTAGGCATTAAATAAATAGATGCTTTACCAGCTTTGGCTGACGTTCCCACGTACAGTGTGTGGCCACTGGAAAGAAGGACTTTGGCATCTCAGTGATCCACAAGAGCCTCCTCTCCCGGAGAAGGCAGAGACACAAAAGGTATCAGAGCCTGGGTCTAAAGTACGGTACCATTTTGCAAATGGTATTATCCAGACTTATCACGCGTGTATCAGTTTTGAATTTAATCTCTGCATTAACTGCCTTTCCCCCAGAGCATGTACCCTGCCACGAAGATGTTTTTTCATTACCTTCCTATTTGATTTTTATAGCATTAATCCTGAGGCAAACTTGAGAGAGCAGAACAGCAGTTAGATCCCCATCTGGGTTTTGCAAAAAGTTTGTGGAGGTTGTCAAAGGGCTTGGAAAAGGAAAAATTAGCATCAGATACATAGCGTTCAGATGAGATTTATCGGCAAGTCTGCTATGAAGACTGGCCTTAGGGGAACAGGACAGGCCTTGCTCATGGAACCCTTGCGCAGTTATTGCCTTCTCCAAGACCTTGCGATTTGCATGAAATGCTGCCTCTTGCCACAGGCCGCTCAAGATGCTGACGTTTTGCTCTTCAGCTGTACATTGGCAACAGAGGGATGCGCAGGCTCCCAGGGTGTGCTGTGGCTGACGCGGCAGGTCAGCCATTTCCATTTGGTGGTGGTTTATTCCCCTCCCCTGGCACCTGATAGATGAGCTGGCTTTTGTATTCTGCTGAATCCTGTCATCACTCGCGGTCTTACTGAAACGGTAATGATGCAGGGTTTGGGAACACACAGGGGAAGAGAAGGCTGTTTTACCTTGCCTGCCATCTTCTTCCTCGTTTGCCCGCGCTTGCTCAGGAGCTCCTGCTGCCGCGAGAAGCAGCAGCCTGTGCATCCTGGGGAGGGGGCTCAGCCAAATACGCTTTCCTCATGGAGGCTCGGGAGGAGTTGCTGCCAGAGCCAAGGCCTGATGCGAATCTAAACTCAGAGAGTAAGACATTTGAGGTTAAAAGGACCTACAAATCTGGTTTGTTTCACTTCATTCCCCATCTCTCTGTAAACCATCGCCCTGGCCTTTAAGAGAAGCATCTGCAATAAGCTGTGACAGTGAAAATATTGGCAAGGTGCCTCAAGAAGTCCTGAAATAGCACTTTCATTTGCCTGACACATGCCTGGTGATTGCCAACCATACCAACAGGCTACTCGCCCAGCCCCGCTACCCAGAGGGCAGGCTGATGGCCTCGGCACAAGAGCTTGTTCCTTCAGCTGCAGACTAGATCCGGCTCACAGGAACGGGCTTTGGCTCCATCCCGGAGCAGCGATGGTGGGTCACCTCCGTCCCTTCCCCTGCAGATCCCTGCCAGAAGACCGGGAGGAGCCCAGCGGCACTGCCAAGGGAGCGACCCGTGGGTCGGACACCCAAGGCTGGCTCCTGCTGATGGACCTGAAGGGCCATGGAGGCAGAGCCCACCAACCCACCTTCATATGGTGGGCGCCAGAGATACCAGGGGGCTCTGTACTGTAAGCAGCCCGATGTCTGCGATGCACAAATGCCAACATTAAGTGGAATTTCTACTTTATTTCAAGAATGCATTAATTATATTTAAAAGGTGAGGTAATTACGTGGTGAATTGGTCTTAGATAATGGAAAAGAAAACATTTAACAGTGATTAAAAAATTTATAATGCAAGACTGGGTATGTTTCTGTAGATGAAATCCCTTTGAGAGTTTTTAAGTACAGATTTATTCCCCCCCCATCTTAACTGTCAACGCTCCTCTGAGAAACGCTGCTTCACATTAGAATGAGGAGTTAATGTGGAGATAAATACTTGGGGCGGATTCTTGCCCAGCATGAACTCGCATCTTTAGGATGGAGGATGGCTCTGCTGGTTTAAACAGCTGCCTGTCTGCCACCGCTCTGAATCCCAGCTGTTGGTGCTGACAGTAGACGTGACCTGAGCAAGCTCCCCACGCGAACTCCGTGTCGACCGATGAACAGCATTTCTTGCCTTGCACAGAGTCAAAGTTCTTCAAAGGGTTTAGAGGGCAACAGTGAAACACCTCACCTCCTATTAAAAAAGGAGGGAAAGAGCAACAGACTAAGTAACTAGTGGACAAAAAAGGAACCATTTCAGAATAAAGAAAAGCAAATTAGACTGGAGAAGCTGTCTTTTTTGTATTAGAAATATTTACGGAATACGATTTTGATGAGGTTAAAAGTGATGAGTTATACAAGCCCACGCTGAGGTACCAATACAAACACACGCCTGCAGAAACCGCAAAGGTTACACATTCTGGGCGTTGAGTTACTTTATTGATTCAGCCTGATCACTCAAAACTTTAAACGTTCAAAAGGTAGTCAATAGTTTGGGGAAACAGCGTTTGTAAGGACGTTCTTGCCTGCAGATTAGGGGTCTGTCCACGCTGCAGCAGCCGCATCCTCAGGGTAATTGCACGGGAGACGGCGATGCACAGTTCGTGTTAGGAAATGGTCAAACTCACGTCAGGCAGAATTTCATCTGGAGCTAGGGGAATTCCGTCAGAAAGTGATTAGGCACAATTGGGCCCAAACATAGAACTGGAGCAGCTTATTTATGCTGCTATTAATTCGTACTAAATGGGATGTATGTAAAAAAGTTTAAATATAAGCTGCATATATAATACCCATGGGCAACAGGCACACAGTTGCTCACGCTGTTTTGATGACTTTTCTCCTTCGTATATTCAGAAACACGGTGTTCCTGGAGCTGATTAAGATCCCTCTCCTCAGACTGGAGAGTTATAAGAGCATTTCAATTTATTTTACTTGTCTTGAGAAAAATCAGTTCATTAAAGAATGAGAGATCCCTTGAAAAAGGTGTGTAATACTCAGTGTAGTAGCGCTTCAAGGCAGGGGGGAAAACCTACAGAAACGCTATTTACCTTCTTATACTTGAAAACAAACACCTACTCAATTAAAACGAAGGACATTTGTGTTTTAAGGGTATTCTAAGTAGTAACTAAATAATAAGGCAATTTAGGAATATTCAGAGGGGATAATTGCCTTATGTGTTTCTGGTGTGCTCTGTGCTCTGGGTATAAACACTCACAAAACATCCAAGCTCGATAAAGGGGAAAAAATTTAGAAATTAAAGCTTCAAAAATGCCTTTTCATTGTGCAGGCTGCAATTCCGTACACAAAGTTATGATTTTCATAAATAAGGAAAGAATGAATGATCAAGTTGTTAAGTTTGGAGAACATATTTTGTAAACTAGTGAGCGTATAAATAGTTATATTAAAGTCTTTGCCAATCAGGCTGTCAAACTGAAACTTCTACAGCCAAAACCTGAGTTCTGTACTGACAGCATTTTTACAAGTTGGCAAATACAGGATTCATCCAAAGCCTGCTAAAATCAGTGAGCGTCTTCATGGGCTTGAATAAAGACTTTAACATGATATGCTTCATAATGCAAATAGCACAGCATTCTCAACACCTACCTCTGCAAAACTGCTTGAAGCTTTAACATCAAAATGGATTATTTTCAGCTTAGAAAGCATGTGAAAAATTCAAAGTCTCATGGAGACTCCAAATGCATATTTTCCAACACAGTATTCTTCAAAACTGTCTATGTTTCATTTAGCTACATGAAAAAATAGCTAATAAGTAGAACAGAGAACCAGAAGTCAGGAAATCCAGGTTGGGTTCCATCCTGGATGTGATTCTGTGCAAAAGGCTCTGTTCTTCCGTGATGAAAATAATTATTTCAAAATGCCATAGGCACGCTCTCCTCCAGCACTTGAAGTACAAAGGTTTTGCTGCTAACGAAATCTGCAAAAACAAAACAAAACAAAAAAACAACAAACAGAACTATTAAACTTCTTCCTTTAATTATTATTATTATCCAGGAAAGAGTTTTGCAGAAGAAATGGCCTAGAAAGCATTCATAAGCATCCACGGGCTGGTAAGGCTTCTGCAAACACCCACTAAAAAAACCTACATTTACAGATCTCTCCATATGCTACAGAAGCGGAAATTTTAGGATGCCTTACGTTGCACTTGTTCACACAGAATTGCTGTGCACAGTGCAGGACATGGGCTGCAATACTGAAAAGCAGCGGTAAGAACTGGTGATGAGGTCTCTTGCTCTCACACAAGAAAACGTCTGCAAATAAACGGGCATTAGGAAATAAACCCCACACCCGATGTGAAGGGCAATTGAGTCCCGACTGTAAAGGTTCCCTGCCTGCTCCACTTCGCGGCTCCCCAGCTCAGAGCCTGACTCTCCACTGGTCCTTCCCAGGGAGAAGGCAGTTCCCCTGGAGAAAATAATCCCTTTGATGGTTCAGAGGCCAGGCAAGGCCTTGTTCAAAGGTTTATGACGGAATATAATCAGCTAAATGCAGCCCAAAGAATATAGTGCTGATATTACAATAAAACCTGTCATTTTCTGAGTTCGATAATAAAAAAGAAGTTAGTGCTATGTAATAACTGAACAATTTCCCATGATGGCTTTCACGGTATTCCCTGTATTTTCAGCCAATAAGGTCTTTCTGGCTTGTTAGCTTTCCACATTGGCCAGGGAAATGTCATGCTGAGACACGCAGAATGATGGTACTTGGGTTATTAGACTTACCACGCTTTGCAGAATGCTTTCCCATTCTCAGCCCCGTCTCTCCTCCTCTTACTCCTCATGCCTGCCTTGTGAGCGGGAGGGAGGGTTTCGGGCACCGCTCCTGAGCACGAGTAATATTTCGGTTTAGCCACCAAACTGAAACGTTTTGAGAAAACAAAGACTGGGACCAAGTTGAGATAAAAGCGCAGTGGTGGCTATTTTACCTTCCTGAGGTGAGGAAGAAGGCGGGCCTGGTCCACACTGAATCAGAAACGAAGCTTTTATTCCACTCGGAGATGTTTAACAAGAGTAACCACGGAAGTTAAAAGCTAGAGCTCACAGCATTCACGACGGTGGGAGAACACAGCTCTGACCGACCCAGCGCGCTCACCTCGAGTACGAGAGGACCAGGCTCCCTCTGCCTGGTGCAAACCACAGACTGAGGAGCTCATGGGCCACGGGCAACCTCAAACCCTGCCCTCAGGAGACTTGAATGCCAATTCCCCCCATCGCCAGGTGAATCCTCTGACCACCGGAGTGTCGAATGGGAAGGATGGAAAGGCACGACACCTCCTTCACTTTGTAAATCAAGTATTTCTCCCCACATAGTTCATGAGCTGAAACTAGCCATTAAATTTTATCATCAATCAAACAAACCAAACAAAACCTGAAGGTTTTGTAGTAGTAGTAGGCTCTGAAGGCACAAGGGAGGATTGCTTTAGGTTCGAATAGCTGTGAATACGCAAAACCCTGTAGCTATATTTTATGGATGCTCTATTTATCAAATGCAATCTCTGATGTATATTAGTTTATCTTGCTGCAAAAATCAGACACATTTGCTATAAAACTAAGTCGTTAGTGAAATAAGCACTTATACTACTGGCTCGATGTAGTACTGAAGTCAGGGAGTAGTTACAAACTAGAACATTGCCCTAGAGTTACCTCTTGTTTTTTAATTCCCTTCAGCCCAAGCCATCCCGTGCTCTGCTTGTGGGCAGACTGGGAACCCCACCAATAAAACCACCCAAACAAACAAACAAAAAAAATCCAAAAAACTCCACCCTTCATTACGCAGAAAATAAGCAAACCTTTTTTCATTATATGCAAGTTGCCAACATGTGGTTCAATATTTTGTGTGGTTCTTTCTTCACAATCCGCCTACGCTAAAAAAAAGTAGTTGTGAGAGACTGGAAAGGCTCTGACTCAGTTTTACAAGATATAATTGACACAAAATGCCCAGCATGCACCACATGTTAAGATAATAGGAGACATCTTTATTTAGCTGTTTTGGACTAGTAATATTCAACAATTGTGATGAAGCTCTGATCTAAGCAATACATTTCCACATTCTTTTTGTATCACCGCTTTTAGGTTTGATAAACTATATGAAAAATTCTCTGCTATTACTGACTAACAAAGATAGTGTTCACTGTGGATGTTTTGTCTTTGAATCTGCTGTAATTAAGACAAATGAAGCTATGATATCAACATCGCATATTTCCAAAACTGACTTGATTTAAAAAACTTTAAAAAAGTCACCAACCACCCGGCTGACAACTTGGTAATACTATCTGATCCGTCCAAAACACAAGAACCTCCTGCTTCTTGTTTTTCTCCTTTGACCCCCGAGTGGCAAAACCAGTGGGGTACAAACTGAATGAATTCATCACAGAGATACCTACATGCACCTAATTAAAGAAGAATGCTAATTGCAGAGATTCAGCACATCAGGATTTTGCATTTATGACATTCTCAGGACAGCTGTATGTCCACGTATAAAAAGCATGACCAAGCAAAACCTAAGGCAGGTAGGTAGATTATTTATTTTTTTTTTTTTCCATAATTTTCTTTAAAAGGAATGACTGACCTACTAATCCTATCGATTTGGTAATAAGCCTGCATTTCAAATTTCTTTTCTTTGCTCGCCTCCACTTACCAATTTCCAGCAAAATGTGTTTGAACGAGGTTGGGAAATCAACCACGGAATACAGAGGCAAGATACTCAGCGAGCTCCAGCTGGGATCTCGTCTTTGTTGACTGGCTGACATTAACAAGTGGTACCAACTCCAAATGAAAACCCGAGCAGCATTTAGGGAGCCTGAGCCCCTGTGCAGGCAGCCGAGCCCCAGCCGGCAGCTCCGGCATGGCTCCGCCGCAGTGGCAGGATGGGGCACACGCTGGGCAAACACCAACATCTCCCACAGCAGCTCGGGAATCAGGCTTGGTTAAAAACAGGTCCACCTAGACCAACTTAAGACAGATATTGTTAACTCTTTAGCCTTCTAAATACTGTCAAATAGGGTAGGATATGGTACGGTCCAAGACAAGTCTTGGCTTCTTTCTCATCTCGTAAGTGGGGCTCGCTTGCGCAATTTAAATCTGTATTCTGGCAATCTGAAAGCATGTGAAACCCATCACCAGTAGAAATTAGGTTGCATGGGCTATGACAAGGTCAATAGAAAAAAAAAAAGCAAACATCCCCAAGGTAATTCAAATAATAAGCTTATTCCAAGAAAAAGGTAAGATCAAATTACAATGACTGATCTGAAACACTCATAGCATTATCCCGCGGGGCTTCTTCTCCCAGACAGGTTGTCTTCAATATGTAGCCTCTGTGCAGCTCCTCTGAATGGAGAGATGAAGCATTACCAACTGTTTACTCTTCCCCCACCACCACCTTGAAGCACTGTTTTTCAGCAGTCCTTTTTTTTCTTTGTTTTTTTTTTTGAAGGGGCAAAGACGCATTTACAAGTTGCACCCCAGACACGCACCAACTCAACCAACCAAACTACTAACTCACCAACTAAGGCTGTCCTTTCCCGACAGCTTTATCTATGTGTTCTTTATTAATATTAGAATCAACTTTGATTTATGAAAACGCGCTGCAAACAGAGCACGGACATTGCATGTAGCTAGGATACGGACTGACAAGAGAGGGAGTCAAATAATTCATCTCTGTAAGTGACAACGCAGTTCTAAAACGTCTGTTAAGTTCCTCTAAGTTGCCCTATGTCTTGAGAAAATACAAAATAAACCCTGAGGTCTAGTAAAAAAAAAAAAAAAAAAAAGGGTGTGTGTGTGCGTGTAAATTTATCACAAGTAGCCTAAGGGACGATTTCCTAATCTAGGGAAATGCAAAGTGAAAGCTTCCATTTCTTTATCATTCTACAATTACATATCTGTTTTATTATGAATGACAGTAGATCTTGAACTTAGTGGAAGGCAGCACCACTGTGCAAAGAACGCAGATTGTTGCTCTAAGTAATGACAGAAGAAATTAGCCAGGGATTGGTTGTGCTGCATGAAAGTAGTAATTTCTTCTTCATGGTACACCTACAAGTATGAAAATGCTAACTGCATGATTAAGCATAGCATCCGTGCTTATGTCATATATAATTAATAAGCTCTACTAATAAAGTCAGCAACAAATAAACTGAGAAGAAATTCAACGGCAAAACATACACTGAGAATACCTTTGCGCCATAAAACATAAAAGCCTCGATGCATTAGTTGGTGCCCAGGAGACAGGGAAGGGAAAACCAGGAAATTCATTTTTTTCTTCCAAACAACAAATGATACGAAAAATGACGCAAGCAATTACACCTTCCGATTCACAGCAGGAGCGTACCCATCGCAAACAGTTACAAGTGAAAACCACACACAACTACGTGGGGACGGGAAATCAAGCAAAGAGTTCAAAACATTCCAACACTATCACTTTACTATTAAAACTTACTCCTATTGCCTCTCACATTTTGGTTACGTGCCTACAGTAGTTTACACACAAAAAAAAACCGTAATGAGGGAGAGAGCACACAGCTCAGCATAGCTGAGTTGATGCTGCCTGAACAGCTTTGATTATAGGATGATGTTTAACTCTTAAAATCAAGTATAGGAAAATAAACCTGGGTCTTTTAAACTAATTTCATTGAGATTTTAGTTCTTGTGCCTGTGAATTCTTGGCCAACATCACAGGCTACTGAAGAAATTGAGTTCACTTTTTGGAAGGAAGAATTCATGGCTATTGAATATTGCAGCATAAGAAATACATTAAAAAAATCTGCAAGCATGCGAAACCTGTCACCAGTAAGTAGAAACTGGGCAAGCACGGGGTAGGAGATGATCAATAGGATGAAAGCAAACCCCCTGGGTAACTCACCCACGGTTTGGTTGTAATACCCCAGGAGATTTCAGCCCCTACCTGGCAACTAACAGAGAAAAGTAAGAAATTATTAACTTAGAATCCCTTCCACAGATTTACAGTAACTTCCATGAGCACAGGCTACTGGAAAGAGAGTTTTCACTTTCCAGAATGTGCCATTTGAGATAGTAGCTTAATGCATTTCAATCAATATGCAGAAATATCATATTGAATAAATTTCTGAATCCTAAAACAAAACCACCAAACCAAAACGCAATGAGGTTGTTTATATGCCGCAGGAACAACCGTATGTTATTACTTTAAAAGCTTCAGCCTGAATGAATACCAAGTGCTTTCACTGCTTGGGAAAGCTTTTCTTTCACTGTAAAAATTGCCACAGAATTCCAAAAGAAAAGGGATGCAGAATATTTTATTGATTTCACTACAATTAGACAATGCAGTAAGCACTGTACAGCTGTGCACATGGGAAAATATTAGTTTACTCAAATTTTAGCTCTAACATGGGGATTGAATTAAAGGAAAATAACTTGCATTCTTAAACTCTCCAAGAGATTAGTCATTAGAAAAATTAAACCTCATCAGTTAAGGGAGTAAAATTAGGCTTTTGCAACTAAAAAACAATTCTATAGAACTACTGTATAAGAAAGTAGATTTTTCTCTTCCACTAACCAAATTTTTCCTGTGCTCATCTCTATTTTACATAGGTCACATTTATCTGCCATGATTGATTAATTTTTCTATTAATGAAGTGTTTAACAATGAATACGATGCATTTTTTTAATCACGGAACACGTCTTGTCAAGGAATTTTAAAATCTGAGCAGGATACTCCTCCATCTTGGAATCCAGAGAGATTTGGGAAAAGATCCCTCTGTAAATGAGCCGACAAAGTTGGGTGCCGCCTCCGCTCACCGTGGCACACGTTACTGGTTCACCTACCCTTTCCTTCCCACTCATGAAGGCCGACTACTGCAATGCCCAAGCAGTATACATGCTGCTACCACAGTCCTTGAAAATAAGGTGTGTGAGGTTACATAAAATCACTAGAAGACAACCAAAACCAAGACCCACATTTGAGTTTAAACCACACGGTCTTCAAAAGGACTGTGTTTTGGCTACTTTATATCCACCTGGATTGATTTTCCAGGGGACAAAGCAAACCTCCTGCCCTCCACGGTATCTGACATGAAACGACTAGCAAAATAAACGAATATTCTAGCTTTCCGCTACAGCAAAAATACATATCGAATAAACTCACTCATTGACAGGATGGTTTGAATATTCTACACAGTTACAAGCAGTTCTGTTCTGATAATTCCTACAGAGACCAGCAGAGGCTGGATTGTTATTATCCATAATGCGGTAGCAGCCAGAGATGCTAGCGTAAAGATACTAAGGACTCTTGTGAGCACTGGTGCATTTCTCCTGCTTAATATGAAAACATGCTATATAGTTAAAGCACCATATAAACAAGAAGCCCATAAATTAAATGTGACCATCATACATCTACAGAGTGTAGGACAACTCTCATGGGAAGAAAATATTGCATCAGAAAGTAAAAGTCTATTAATCACTCACTACAAGTATCAAATCATAAATATTGACGCCCAAAAGAAAAATGGTAAATGAAGCCTTGCTGTGTCAGAACATAAAACTCCTGGAACACACAACAAAACCATTAAAAAATAGATATATCCTCTTCTGAGGCATACAGGTATTATTTAACATCGGTACTGCAGAAGAGCCCAGAACTGAACTTATGTTAGGTGCTGCCCAACTTACATGAACTTCTCTGACCCTTCCAGAGTTTAATGAGCAACTACTCTACCAGGCCCCCAAAGAGAAGATCTCTCCCATCTTCCTTGACCTCAGAGTTCTTTTCTGAATGTAGTTTGTGGAACAAATTATTTTTGAATCCAATATCTATTCTACGGATAGCAACACACTAACTGTATCAAACTATAATAACTCTTGCCATACCTGTTCTGCTGTTATATTTTACATAAAGACATAGAGGTTTAAAGACTTTAATAAGAATTTAATTAACAATTTGAAAGGTGCAGATCTCTGGGGGCCCATTTTTGCTTATTAATTTAACAACAAAGCCCACTTGACTATGAATTAGAACATTTCTAACACAAGTGAAACAGCTGTGGCAGTCCAAGCTGTCCCATTACTGTTTTCCTAGACCCTATGAACCTTTGGAAGTGCAAGAAACTTCAACACATACAACAGCCAACAGCATAGATCCTGAAGAAAAAAAAAGTCCAAACAGAATAGAAAATTACTTGACCCAAACAAAAAAGCGATTTTCTTGAATGAGAACCAGGTGCTCTAGAAGGAAAAACACATGGTCTTGCAGTCTGCCAATCAGGATGTGAAGACAGAGGCTTTGAGGGACCTTTAAGATATTTCAGGTTTTTTTTCAGGGAAGGATTCTGAAAGAGTATTGAATACCACAGCTATGAAAAAATAACAAGATAGATTTGCTTTTGGAGCAAATCAACCAGTACCACCACCAACTACAACCACAGAGAAGGAATCTCCCCACTTTGGGCCATAAAAATCCAAAGGAAATACTGCGTTTCAATACCACGCCCCAGCACCAGCCATCTGATCCCTAGTTGGAACTGGACAAGGCAAACTAAGTTTTCTAACCTCTTTCTAATTATGAGTCTTGAGGCTATTGGCTGTTCAGAGATCAGTTACCATCAGTCTCTTCTTGTTGAGGTTTCGCAGAGTCTCTCATTGATCCCAATACACATTAGGGAACTCTTCATGGAAAGAGAAGACATTGTCAAAACCCAACGCCAGACAGAAGCAACTGCTTCTCCCTCCTCCATATCTGTTTGCAAGAAGCCAATGTGTATTTGCCAATTTTGCCAATCTGCAATTATTTGTGATACGCCTTTATAAGATATAACTTTTTTTCTCCATTATTTGTACTGAAAATATCTACTGTTAGTTAAGAGCAAAGTCTGACATCTAATTAAGCGGTTTCAATCCTCATCTTTGCTGCCATCTGTAGGTAACTCATTTGGTACAAAGGAGACAAGAAGCAAATTTGAATCTGGTCAGGTATCAGCCCTGTGATCAGGACACATGTCCATGAGAAAGCATGATCTTCTTGTTCCCTGCCCCTCCCGATTTTAATGTTAAAATTAGTCCGAAAAAGATAAAACATACAACAACTTGGCTCTGTCTCTCATTGTACCTCATAGTAATCCTGCAACTGAGGAAATAAGAAAAATAATGAAAATTAAGTTGAGGATCCATGCTATGTTACAGCAGTGTTACACCATGGTACGCACTGGAACACCTGTAATTTTGACTATAAATATGGAACATCCTTCTGGGTGTATGTCTGGTACTTGAAGCTCAGTTTCTTTTTCAGTGAGCCATTCAATGTTGTAGCAAAACTGTTACTGTAAAGAAAACTTTTCAAAAGAAAAAAATAAGACAAAAGCAGATACGTTCATCGTATTTTCAAACCCATTATGATCAATAAGTTAAACAAGTGAGGCCAGAAATTTAAATATTTGATTTAATGACTGCACAATTTTAATACATAAAAATATATACTTAGTAATGAACAAGTTTATACAAACCAGATTTGTTTTGTACGGTACAAAACAATGATGGAGATAAAAAAAAAAAAAGATTTGCTGGATTACAGGGCAAGACAAAAGAACAATAAAACATCATTGAGGAGAAGTTTTAAAATTACCAGAGGCTTATTTCATAAATACAGTGCAATGCTTTCATTTAACAAATACAAAATTTACTATTTAATTTATCAACATCAGGAAATATATAAAATGTCATTGAATGACAATTTTATTTAAAAACTGATGCAAATACAATAGCCTTTTTAGAATTCTGAGGTCATATTATACAGTAAATCAAAAAAGCTTCAATAAATAAAACTAAACCAAAGGCAAAGTGCAATTCAGTGAAAATAAGAAGATAAAGCTTTTAACAATAATAGATAAATAGTTATTAAAAGTGGGCTTAAGCCATAAAAAAATATTTTGGCTATTTTGCCGTGTTTTCAGATAAACTGTATAGCTATTTATTAATACGCCAACCTTCTATTAATCCAATTCTACAGAGAGGGGAAAAGGAGCAGCTGTTTGTTTCCAGATTTCTTACCCACATCCACATTCAGCTGTTAGAAATTTAACATTGCTTGAAGCTATCTAGTTCATTCAGTGCAATGGTGAAAGTTTCATTTATTTCTTAACATCTGAAATCCTGCAAATTAAAATTTATTTTAAAATCTCTGTTTGAGAGAAACAACGTAGGATGCATAAGTCTGAAATGCTGCTTTTAATACTCTCCACGCTAACCTAGTTTTGTGCCAGGCTGAAGTCAATACAAATTTTATTATTGGTTTCAAGGAGAGTGCAATGAATACAGCGCCAAATATTTTAAAATACCCTACTACTTATCTCTGGTTCACAAAACAGTAAAGTCACCAGTACCTTCTGTAGAAAATAGAATAAAATAAAATTTGCAATTAGCTACTGAAGAAAATCCACAACAGCTTTGAAACTACAGATTAGGCAGATTAATTTGTTCATCGTGTGTAAATCTGTTTGTTATGTGTAAATAATAATACAGAGAAGGAAAACAAAAATAATACAATATTTTACTCTTATTGCAAATAAGTAATTCAGTACACACACTACAAGGTGTGTGTGTTTCGGCACCCATGGGCACCCATGGTGGCACCCATGCCCCAGCAGAACTCCATGGGAAAACTGACAAATTAGATGTTGAAGTGCCTTGAATGATCTGGGTCTCATTCATCTGAAAGAAAAATCTATACAACACACAGTAGCTCTATTCATATTTTTAAAAAATACTATACTGCATGCTGATAAATTCTTTCCATTTAATGAATAAAACCCAGACTTACAATTACATCTGCATTTTAGAACCGGTTTCCTTCCCAGCTCCTAATTTACTAACTTGGAGCAGGCACACCAAGAATTCTTTTCATGTAGTTTGTGCAGTGAAAACCACAAAACATTGTCTTTAAATGCTGGCTTTCAAGTTCATGAAAGCTTCAGCATTCTTCCGAAATGTTACTGTATTCACTTTTGTCACAGCTTACTTAAGAATTTTCAACAAAGTGGCTGAAAAAATGAGAGTGTGATATACTATGTGAGTTTTCCATGTGTTGTGGATTTAATTCTTTTCCTGAAATATTTCACCGTATGTGGAATTTATTTTAAATACCTAGTTTTGTTTACTATAACGCTACAGTACATCTGGTCAGTTAGCCATCAAAGAATGAACACACAAGTTGCTTAAGACCTGTAGTTTGAACTCGAATCCCCTCAAGCTGAAAAAAGTACCTTTTAACACTCTTGTACAGTCAAGCCCGTTGATCTGTAAAAGCTGAATATAGAACATCTAAAACCTCTTATTCATAAAAAATAAATTTTTAGCAGTAAATGGCACTATCAAAACCCTATTTGTTCACAGGCAGTTATTTACATGCTTCCTGGACAGCCTGTTTCATTGAAAAGGAAAACCAGAATATTAAAACTGCATACATTTTATAAAGACTAAAATTCCTATTTGCCTTTGTGAAAATATGGCTACATGCTCTATGTTATATTTTTTTCTATTATTCATGTTAATTGAAAACATTCTACCACTGGAAGTGGCTAATAAGGAAATATTCTATATATTATCTCCCAGTGGGATACCTGCGATGTAAAGGAATGATGATTAATGATAAAGTGCTATTAAGAAAAAAGAGAAACAAACTTCAACTTAGAAATTGTCTTAGTCAGGTTTCATTTATCAAATAGACTAACTTTTTGTATGAAGAAAGCTACTTTCTGTGACAAAGCAAGCAGTAAACGTATTGCCAATCAGGAAAAGACAGACACTTTATATTTAATTAAAAAAAATTAATATCTAAGTTGGGTAAGACTGGCACATTATCAAGAGACGTGACAACAAAAAGCTTAAAAGGCACAATTAGAAGAGAGTGAATGCTACATAAAAATGCTGTTCTTGAAGTATTTCATTTTATTCTAGACCAAAACCCTCTGCATTTGAAATTCCAATGATCAGCTTCTGCTTCAGTTCCTTCTTGTTCTTGTAAGGAGGGAGACAAAGCTGGTTGAAGCAGGTGTGGGCCACAGGTAACCTAAAATAATTTAAAAAAACCCCAACAAAACACATTTAACAATAATGCCATAGAAGCAGGACACTGCCAACTGCCTACACATTTTCAGTTAAACATTACTCAAACAAGAAACCCTGTAAAGGGAACATTTATCCTAATGTTGTTGGTTCAAGTTCCATTGAACACATAACACCACTGGTGGTCATAGGCACCTCAGGTGCATTTGTTTGCCTGCAACTGCCACCTGCCCTTTGTTTTTTTTCTTAAGTTGGAAACATTTCCTTTTAGCTTTTGCTAACACCAGGTACCATGTGGCTTCAAAATCAGTTTTGCTCTAAATACAGAATCTGGGTATAATCATAATCCACAACATGAAGGAAGATGTGTCCTGGAGTAGTATTGAGACATCTAGATGAAGCACAATAACTGTAAGGATACAGAACTCAAAGTTCAGCCTGGTAAAATACATCTTTACAGACACATGTTTCTGTGCAAAGCACTGAGGAGCTGACTGAAGGAAAACCAGCAGTTCACAAAGTTTGGTCTTAGCCACACCAACATTTTCAGTTGCAAGTTTCTTCTGAGAGCTGAGTTTCTCTTAGGATTACCCAACTGAAACACTGGAAACTCTGCTCCTCTCTAGAACAGATTAGTTTGATGAGAACTGTTCTTCAGTAGCAGAAACATTTGTTTTGCCATCCGTATGAGATGCCACTAACATTCTGCCTCAGAGACACAGGCAATAAGAAAAGCTACGGGATCTTCTTGCTCTTTATATCCTGAAGCAACATGCAGGACAGCAGTGAGGATATAGACTTGTCCTACAGCTGATTACTTGGCGGGGTGGGGGGGGGCGGTGGCGGCAGAAAGAGGAGAGTTCAACCTGACATTTGGAATTAACCCTACATGCTGAAAAAATTCTAAAACTTGGACACTTAAAAATTAAATTTTAGTATGTGACTCAAAAGCTCTCTAGTTCTATTTTCATTGAAGCCCTTAGTCTTTTGAACAGCAGGAGCTTGGCCTTTGGTCATTAGTAAACGTTCTTGAAAGGGACTGGAATCCCCCCAGATCTCAAAACCCAAGCTACCTCCCCCTCCCCACCCTTTAAACAAGCAAAGATTTGTCAATCAGACTGGAGTCATGTGCTTCAGAATTCGGAAAGTTGGTAAACTGGATATTAATTTGGCGATTCTTATTGCTATTATATTCTTCGATCCTACTGAGAAAGCAATGCAATGCCAGCATGTCTATGTTCATCCCTGCGCAGGCAGGCAGTCTGCAACAATTATCTTGCAAAACACAGACCTACATAATTTTAAAATGCACACTATTTCAAAACACATATTCCCATTTTTAAGAAAAATAACAATTTACAGGAACATGAACTTAAACACAGATGCAATGTTAACTGATTTTTCATCAGATCCTCATGTTTCTTTAACATGTTACTGGAACCAGTTATCAGCTCATTGATAAAGCATTAGAATCATAGAATCACTTAGGTTGGAAAAGACTCTTGGGATCATCGAGTCCAACCATCAACTCCACCCTACAAAGTTCTCCCTTACACCATATCCCTTAACACTACATCTAAACGAGTCTTAAGCACATCCAGGGATGGTGACTCCACCACCTCCTTGGGCAGCCTATTCCAGTGTCTGACCACTCTTTCTGTGAAGAATTTTTTCCTAATGTCCAGCCTAAACCTACCCTGCTGCAGCTTGAACCCATTCCCTCTTGTTCTATCACTAGTTACCTGTGAGAAGAGACCAGCACCAACCTCTCTACGATGTCCTTTCAAGTAATTGTAGAGAGTGATGAGGTCTCCCCTCAGCCTCCTCTTCCTCAAACTAAACAGTCCCAGCTCCTTCAATCGCTCCTCATAAGATTTATTCTGCAGGCCCTTCACCAGCTTCGTTGCCCTCCTCTGCACTCGCTCCAGCACCTCGATATCTCTCTCTTATTGAGGTGCCCAGAACTGGACACAATACTCAAGGTGTGGCCTCACCAGTGCTGAGTACAGGGGGATGATCACCTCCCTACTTCTGCTGCTCACACTATTTCTAATACAAGCCAGGATGCCAGTGGCTTTCTTGGCCACCTGGGCACACTGCTGGCTCATGTTCAGCCGCTTGTCAATTAGAAACCCCAGGTTCTCTTCTGCCAGGCAGCTCTCCAGCCACACTTCCCCAAGCCTGGAGCGATGCATGGGGTTGTTGTGGCCCAAGTGCAGGACCCGGCACTTGGCCTTGTTGAAGCTCATTCCATTAGCATTGGCCCATCGGTCCAATCTATCTAAGTCTCTCTGTAGAGCCTCCCTATCCTCATGCAGATCAACACTCCCGCTTAGCTTTCTGTCATCTGCGAACTTGCCGATGATACACTCTATGTCCTTATCAAGGTCGTCAATAAAGATGTTAAACAGAAATAGTCCCAACACTGAGCCCTGAGGGACACGACTTGTGACCGGCCGCGAGCTGGATTTAACTCCATTGACCACCACTCTTTGCGACCGCCCATCCAGCCACTGCTTGATCCAGCAGATCGTAGAAATACCACAGTAATGAGAGAAACCCGATTTAAAAACCAAAATCAGGATTTATTATGTTTATGCATTTAATTCAGCTCTCCACAGAAAACCTAACAAAATGTTGACTTTAAAATTATAGTTCCATTTAAGTATTTTGATTACCTTAAATGTTTGAGAAATTTACATAAAGCCAGTAATTGCTGCTTATCAGCAATTACTACTTAGCAGTGAGCTGCAGACCAGTAAGCTTTCCTATACAGCGTTCCAAATTATTTAAACTGACTTCCTCCAATCTTGAGAAGGAAAATACTAGCTGGAAAGTATGTGGAATTTCTCAAGTCAGTTCAATACAAAATAAAACACTACCAGAAACATAAGAACTTAGCATGAACAATTTAATCATCACAATGAAATTACAAGGCTGCTTTGTTCCTATTTCTTCTGAGCAACCTCTGTATCAGACATACACTTACTCACCAGAGACCCTAAAGGAATGCTACAACTTCTCCAGCCATACGTGTTAAAATTCTTTAGACCATCAAGAAAGAATGCAGGCATTTTTTTTTGCAACTGAAGTGGCTGCTATACATAATGACAGACTCAACAAATTCAGAACAATTCATGCTGATTCACTGTATATTATCATTAGCTCAGCTGTCATGTTAGGACCAATTAAACAAATAATTTATTTGAATCGAAAACATGTAAGGAATCTCTATAAACAAAGAATTTCCAGCCTCAAATGTAAACATTGACTGGAGAATCAATTTTGTATTAGATGGTCACCTGCAAAATTTATGCAATCAATAACACTTTGAAGACAAACTAAAGGAGTCCATACAGTTTCTTCCTTCTATATTAGTTTGATTGTCTTCAAAAAGACATTCAAGAGCAATAAGGGCTCTCAGGAAATAAATTTTTAAAAATCCAGAAAACTACTTACCAATTAGTGGATGTTTCACTCTTTGAAATCTTGAAATTCAAGTCAGCCATTCCTCCCACAGGTACTCTATCACTTCCTGTAGCAAAGTGTAGCAGCTTCTTTTGAAGGTCAAGAGAAAATCCAAGTACTACATCCCAAAAGTATCTATGTTTGGGGCAGAGGGAGAAGAAAATGGTGTGAGATGAAATATCATGACAAAACAGTAAGAGGATAATACAACTGCAAGTACTACATGATAATGTTATTTACTGGAATTTCATTAACGTAATATATAGGACATCAGTAGTATCCTAATATGCAAGGCTAAATAAATTCCTAAGGAATTGACAAGTACAATGTTTTATGAAATTTGGATGATGTCTTGTCAAAGGATGCCCAAACCCACTTTTCTACAAAAATATAAATGTCTCTACTCACTAAGATAAATGTCCTTAGTATCAAATAGAATTGGAAGAGAAAAAGCATTTTTAGAAGATTGGATAATAAAAATAAAGACTCAGATTTCACTATGTAGGATTTGAAGGTACTCTTATTAAACTATCTCCATTTCAATCTAATCATAACCTTTTAAAAGTATTCAGCAATACGTTATGCCATTAAGGATCTCACTCTTCCTACTTACAGATAATTTAATAGCGTCTTTGTCTTATTTCCAAATAAGTTTTTAAAACATCAGTCATTCTCAGATTATCCTTGAAAAAGATTATTCCCAACAGTCTACCATTTTATGATGTTTTTAAACTCAGTAATTAGAATGAAAAAAATTAAGCCTACCTTATAGTAAGATCATTTTTTTGGTAGCCCTCATATTGAGTACTTCGCTGTAAAGCGGACATATCCAGTTCAGGACTGCCACAGACAAGAATTTCAACCTCTTCTGGACGAAGCAGCTACCAGAAATTAAGGATAAAATATTTATTTTTTTTTAAAGATGAGAAATGATGCTACTAGATTCAGATTAAAATTTTCTTTTGGCATTATAGAAAAATGAACAGTATCATTCAATAAAAGACTATAACTTCGATACATCCTGTTTTATATGAAAATGAATTCCTCATTACTTTGAAAAATCTCTTACTACTGTATATATTAAAAAGCAAAATAGTAGATAACATTATATTTTAGCATATTTCTTTTGTTCCTCACTTCTTTTCCATTCTTAGATTTATTACACTGACTTGCTCATCATTTGATTAATATTACAAATGGGTTGGGAAGAAAATTAAGTTTGTACATATGGAATTCAAAGGGAGGGTCTTGATCCCAATTGTGTTTGCAACTTCCATTTCATTTACACTGAAAAGGCCCAGTGTCGGTTGATGAGTAGCACTGACTGACGGAACTTGACTCTCAGTTGTACACACTGCAGCGCAAAGCAAATACACATAACAATAAACCACGTTTAACAACGACTAAACTTAGACCTGCAGAATCTACTTATTCATTTACTGTATCATTAAATTGCATGAAAGTATGTCACGGCATTTCAATGGATTTTCATTCTCCTTCCAGAACCTTCCCTGCAGTTAGTCACATCTCACTTTGCTGCAAGTGTGTCATACTTGGCTAATTTCACAGGAATGAAGGAAATCTCATGCAAATTGTAATTGCCTCTTCTTTCTCTTCTTACTGCATAAGGGATGATGCAAATTACAAGAGGCATTCCAACAGCCTAACAGGACTGAACATGGAAGAATGTTTAATCTCAGCCTCACTGAGTGTTCCTCCTGCAAAAAGTAATAGGTGTTTTCAGAGTCACTCAAGAGCACACAGACAGAGTTGCTCTGCTGCTCATAAACATAGGGAATATAGAGAATCCTTGTAAACGCTGACACAAGAGCCCCTGAAGTGCCTGTGAATCCATACGATAAAGCTAATTCGTGGAGCTTCATTTATCTGTTTTTCAATGGAACACTACAGGTAACAGTTGATTACCTGCTTAATTTCTTCTCCTTATATTGGATTAATCGACTCCATTGATCAATCAAGATTACTCACAAATCCTAAGAACATCCAGTGTAATTTGTTTAATTTAGATAAGTCATTGTCACACATTTGAACCGGAAGCGAAGGGTTATGTTTCATTTTATTCTTACCAGTAATGCATATGAAGCACAGACACTGTGAAATCCATAATAGAAAGCTGCAAATTGTTTGTAGATTGATTTGTTGAGAAGAAAATCAACATAGAGCTGCACATATTCTAAAAAAAGAAAAACATTTTATTTTGTTTTGAATAATCATTTGTTGTACTCTCTCAAATTGTACCGAATTAAGGAAAATGAATGCATTTCATTTTAGATACTATTAAATTGGCAGGCATACCAGAAAGGACTACAGTAAATCTCATTTTCACACTTTGTTAAAGAAAACCTTGGCTTATAAGAAGGAAAAAAAGGACAAACTTCAATCTGCCAAATCTGTGTAGTTAATATGGATTGAAGTACCTTTCCTATTCTGATTTGTGACTGGAATTTTATCTCCATTTGGCTTTAAGTTGTAAGATTTTATAACACCAAATTCTTCCTGAAAAACCTGGAGAAGAAGAGGAGTCAAAGTCAGTACTGGAAAATACATTCACATACTCACAAATTACAAAGCTTGTATTTATTATTTCATGTATTTCCCATGTCTCTCTCTAGCACATGCTGTAATTCTGAGGGTTGTGGGGTTTTTAAAAGTTAAATATTACAATTTTCAACAAATTGCTCAAGAAATTGCTATTCTAAGTAGAAAAATTGACCCTATTACACAGTGGCATATTGAACTGACCTGCAGGCTCTCGAGTCACAGAGTTTTTCATACAAAAGAACAATTTAGGAGCATCAAATACAATTAAGAAGGTATTTGTTCCACTGTAGATCACCTAGGAACTCTAAAGTACCCACTTTACAAAAATTCTTACACAGTCTGACAATAACGTAATTCAAAGCTGAGGAAAAAAAGGTCAATACTAGTCCAATGCACATCCATAAAACAGTGTGAAATTTTATTAACTAGTAAGTGTTCTAAAACAATGAATAAACGAAAAAGGCTTTCTTGATTGAAGAAGCAGTTAGACATGCAGGTCAGGCTATTGTTCAAGTGAGATTTCCTGGACAAAGCGTACAAAAGAACCAGAGTAAGCTTTGACTGGCATCTGGATTGGACAGAAAAGGGATTGTTTTGCAGCCAGATGAATTCCACAAACCAGGTCACCGATTGCAAGGTGATGGTGTCAGAGCAAGCAAAGAGCTGGCAGTCAGTACCCAGGTCCACCTACACTGTGCCAGGGGACAACAGCTTAAAGCCCTGTAAGGGAGCCAGCCTCTGTGTGCCCCGAGACCCCAGGACCAGACAAGGTTCTTGAAGCAAGTTTTAATGCCCATGCACTCATATTCCGAACAATCAGCAATCACACAGCAGCAGGCCACTCCACTGCAGAAACACTGGTAAAAATTACCGAACGAGTTTGAGAATCACTTATAATTGTGTACTTAATGACCTGAAAGGTTGAGTAAAAATCCTCTTCGACATTGCCTTCATAGGATAGAAGTTCACTTAGTCCATGGGCCAATTCCTACAACATGAGTAAAAACTCTTTAGTAAATCTACAAAACTAAGCGTGGTACTTTCAAGGACGTGCCAGAATCATTACTTTATACAGAAAGTATCTTGGAAAAAGCTGTATATTCAAAATGCATACACAAATTAAAACTCACTGCTTAATTAATGTGTGTGTGTGTGTATATATATATTTATTTATTTTTATTTCAGTAGAAACTCTTACATTTTTCTTCTTACTACAGAAAACATGTCTAGAATGCTCATATCGGATTTTGGTATTCTAACTTCAAGTAGATCAACAAAAATTCTGCTATGCTAGAAAACATGGAGAATTTCTGTTTTCAACAGAAGAAAAGGAGACTTTACCAGCCTGTGCAGAAAAAAAGGCTGTTTCCAAAGAGTTTATAATTCAAGCATTAAATATAAACAAAACAGGTTTTAAATCAGTGATTTAGCCTCTTAAAAAACATGATACTTACGGGCATAATCTGAAACAGGTCATCTAACGTGACATCACAAATGCCTACAAGTGTGTTATGATCACAGGGAACAATAGGAGGACTCAATAATTTCTTGTAACAGCAGGGTGGAAAACGAATATCCAAGGTGATGCTGTTATATACAGCAAGTCCCATAAGCTGTACACATCAAACGTTAAGGGCAAACCCCACACATCCTTATTAAAGTCAATATTTTAAGTAACTTGGAAGAAATAGTTTAAGGTTTTACTCAGCATAGTCTAATACATACTAAACAGAAGGAATGGAAATTGTTTAACTTTTTTGGACTGACAATTTCAAATGCAGTTTTGTATTACAACTAGATAGTAGTTAAAATGGCTAAATGATGCACATTTAAAGAAAGCTTGAGTATCTTCATCATAATATTTTATATAAGCATTTCTAGAATAAATTGTTCCAAAGTATTGTTATGAAAAAGGTTTTTAAAGAGAACTGTAGATATCTATTTTTTAATCCAAAAATTCTAGCGAGATCTCAATATAGCCATTTTTCTTTTAAATAAATTTAAAAGCATAAAGACAAACGTGCACTGGCACTAAAGCTCATCAGCTAGCACATTTAAATGTATCTCATGAAACAAATTTGAAATTATACTGAAAATTAGAAGAATCCAATTCACAATTCAGCTTCTCACTAGAGTAGAAGAGTTCAGTTGGAAGAAACTTACAACTATCACCTGGTCCAACTGCAATCGGTAAAATGGGGAAATCATCCCGTCTTAGTGGCGTTATAAGCATATATTATCATGAATCATTTGCCTGAGGACTTAATAAATGAGCACAACACAAAACCTAGGAAATAAACTTATGCTCAAAATAGCATGTGGTTCCATTCAGTTAAAAAAAAAAAGCCACATACTGATCAGCAGGGACTTAAGTGAAGTATTAATGCATACAGGCTTATTTATGTTTACTGAATGAAGCTCGGAGGTGGAAGTACCTAAAAAATTGCAACTTAAACATAAAAAGTTGCATGTTTAATCTTAATTCTAGTGTTCTCTGACTGCAAAATGTGCCACATACCACCATTTTCTTCCTATTTTTAGTTCGCTTGCTTGAATGCCTATTTTATGCATTTAAAATGGAACACACTCGTATATACAACATCTGAATGAGCTTTAATCAATGCCTTATTTCAGCCCCACACCAGCTCAATGAATGGCTGCTCGTTTAGCACCGTCTAGCAGACATGAAAGGATACAGCTCCAACCAAGCGGAATTCAGAATAGTTATCGCACTTAAAGCTGCTGAACCAATGGCAGTGCGAGTCCTTGTGGTAGGTGAACATGCCTGCAGAACAGGAACGGTGGTCTTTACAGAGCCTGAGCTTCAATAAAGTCATAAAAACCCCTCATCTTTCTCACGTATGTACCCTTAAAAGTGCTCCTAGGAGTGCCTGTATCTCCACGCTTGTTCTCAGCCCCGTCTTCTCCCCACAGCAGGAGGCTGCCGGGGCTTGGGCAAGGACCACCAAGCGCCAAGCCCAAAGCAGGCCCAAGCCCACCAGCCCCATTGGGTGCTGGTGGAATGTGTTCTTCAGTGCCTCCAGTCGTGGATAGTTTGCACTGTCTCTGTACTTCATCATCTGTACAGCCAGAAACGTTAATTGTCTAACCAAAAAAAGTTCTTGCTGCAATGCCAACACATTTTTTTCCTCCCTTCCTGGGTCAATAGCAGATGACAATCTTTAAAAACACTGGCGTGAATCTCATAATACAAATACCATAAGCTTTTCCTTCTTAGAATAGAAAGCCGTAAAAGATTTCTTATACACACACTAGCAGCAAAGGAGTATGTTTGACATTTTCTGTCAAAAAAATTGCAGAGAAGTTAAGAAACTCCCCAAACACAAACACCCTAAAGAAGCCACTCACTGGTCTAAAAGGCAAGCTAGATCCTACTGAAATCATGACGATAGACCAGTTTGACTGCTATTTGCATCAGATATGGATCATTCTGTTTTAAAGAGTGATAGAAAGTAAAAAATTATGTAATGATACCACGTAACGGCTTTAAGATGCCTAGGAAGTAGTGCTCAGAGAAGCACGACACTTACACTCTACTTCAGCGTGCACAAACAGTGAAATTAACTCCGGCAATACAGAAGTAAATTGCATGAAATGTGATGACTGGTTTTAATTTGTTGGGCTTGAATGGGCTGACAGTTTATTATTGTTTCCACATTCAGTGTACAAACCAAAGCACTGAATAGTTCTAAAGACATCTTGTATGCAATAGCTTACTGCATCTATGCTTGAAGATCAAGTTGGCGAAAAACAATATTTTAATGAAAAAAATCAAACTCCTTTGGATTAGAAAAAAAAAACCACAACCCAAACAAACAACAAAAATCCAACTGATGTCTCAGGGAGATCTAGTTCCTGTGAAAGTTTATAGGTAAAACTCTGCCTTCATATTTTTCCCCCCCGACTCTTCTAACAATCTAACTTTATTTTTTGAACTTTAGCTCAAAAAGGTGTTCATCACTAAAGGTTTAGACAGTGCCTTTACCAGAAGCAACAGAAGAGTTGCATGTAAGGCAGAGCAAGGTTCATGTACTGAAAAATGGCAGCGATGCTGAAACAAAATAGGTCTCAAATCCCATTTATTAATTGTCTGCACTGAAACGAAGAAAGCATCGTAATGCACACAGAAGGGCAGACAACTGAGTTAACTGGGAGCTCTTTAATTTCAGGGGTTAAGTCTGCAGGATAAGCTAACCTAGAAAGGGTATTAACAGTGATGTTTTCCTATTTTTTTCCTTTCAAGCTTCTGACGTGTTATTTGTAACTTAAACATTAAAGACAGCAGAGTATACAGTCCCTTTCCAAGGGACAAGAACATTTCTGAACTCCTCCCACGCTTTGCTGATAGTTATATCAATGAAAGAATTTACACTTTAAAGCGTGGAAGCCTGCCAGAGATGGTGAAAAAAAATTACTCGCAAATGTTTCCAAACTCATCAGTTACCAAGCTCTGCTGACAACACAATTTTTTTTACTAACAGAGCTGTCAAACTTACAGAACACTTTCTCCAGGATAAATTGTTTCCTATTAAGGTTGTTATCACCAAATGTCATCTCTCCACACAGACCCCTTTTTACTAGAAAAAGGGCTATAGGCAAATAAGGATCTCAGCAAATTTGCAAATAAGGATCTCAGCAAATTTGAGGACATATTTATGACTTAAAACTCTGGACCTTCAGAAGGAGACCAATAAACAACAGATGACCAGATGTTTAAGGGACAAGAACACTTCCAGGCAAAGACAGACAAGCTCTTGCATTCTACCAACAACTAGCAGGTGTTATGCTGAAGTCCCTGGAAATCAGTGTTTCTAATTTAAGAGCCAGCCTGGGAACACTTTAACCTATTATAACATCAGTACTATATCCATGCACAGCTGAGAAAAGCTGACTCATTTGAGAAACATCAGAGCAGGGAAAAAAAGCCATGCAGATCCATCTACAGCAATGTAAAGCAAATATGCTCGTTCACGTCTTCCAATCTCAAAAACTCTTCCTTTTTTTCCCCACCTCGGGCCTGCAAATATCATTATAAGCTCACAGGTCCTGGTAACAGCAGAGGCAGGCTATTTCACTGAGTCTCACATCTGCCTATACCGTCTCTGCATCTCACTGAAGGACCTTGCTCTCCTGAGAGCATCTCAGACCACTTAAGAATACTGGCCAGACAGATACCCCAAACAGAACATATGATGACAGAAACTCAAGTAAGAACTAACTTATACCTATACTAATCACAGTGATAGTGCTAGAATTTGCAGACTATCTATCTATCTATATCAGTGCAACTACCTGTGCAAATGGAAACCATTTGCAGGCCAGAGTCAGCCGTTTGCCAGAAATGAGCACAGTACCAGCACCCAACCGTAGCTACTTACGAAAAGCAGGAAGACTCCCTAAACTAGCAATATGAAGACAGCTGGGAGCAGTGTAAAAACAGAAAATGCAGCACGAGAAGAAAGAGGCAAGGATGGCAGGTGACAAACAAATACATTTGGCCTTATCGCCACTTGAGTATTTGCTAAACCATCTACTTCAGAGGCTGCTATATATCTCTTCCTATTTTGGAACAGGAATATCATATTCCAATTGCAACCAAACAACATATTAAGCTAAATGGAAGAAATGTATTCTTAAATCCAAATATACGAATGCAAACATATTCTTGTGTGAATTCTAGAAAATTTCCAAGGGCAGACAAGTGTCAGTGTTTCAATGGCTTGCATAGCTTTTGCTTATTCTTCTTAGCTTGTTCTAGCTAGGTCTAGCAATTCATAAGTGATGACAGAAAATTCTCAGGAGTTTTCTACTCAGAAGAGAAATGGAAACAACCCTTTCAAAGGTCTGATTCCATTTGAGTTATAACAGATTTAAATTATCCTTGCCCTACTCCATAGAATAGTTGATAGCCTTCTCCCATTTGCCCAGAGGTAAATCAAGATCCTTTCTCTGGATAAGGATGGAAACACTGTAACACCACAGAGATATAACAGCAAGAACTTCAAGGAAAGTCTCCTGCCAGTCTTGAATCCTCCTGCTTCATATCCAATATGCTCAATAGCCCAGGGATACTAACAAACCATAAACACTGCGCCTCCTGTTTCAGGAACAAGATTTAGCATGGCTAAAGTCTTAAAAAGCTGAATCCTAATATTAATTCTAAACTTTTCCATTGATCAGAGATTCGTTCACACTCTAATTTTGGCATACCACTGAAGCAAAATCTCCGTTTTTCAGCAATGCTTCCACCTCCTTGTCAAAAGCCAAGATCTTCAAAGCTCTTCAAGTACTTCCCACTCTCTTCTACCTTCCTCTGTGCCACAGCTTCTTCTCATCTATATACAATTCTAACTTGCCTACTTTTGTTTTTACATCAATTAGTAACTGGTCTGCCTAATACTGGATTAATGAAGAATTCTTATGCATCACTCTCTTGATAATTTAAAATGAACAAATTTTCACATTGTATTTGAGAACGTTTATGAGTACTCACCATAATCTGGGTGAAAAATCTGGCGAATCAGAAGAAGAAACCATTCTTTTGTCAGGCCACCCATATCAAGACCAGCTTCCCCTACAAATGTAACTTTCAACTTCTTTTTCAGATCTGCCCTCTTCCTTGCTAGCTGTAGCAAAATAGGTAGGGAAGAAGAAAAGAGAGATTTAACGTATTATCACTACCTCTAGCCATAGAGGACACCTCTCTGCCTCCACCGCTTTTGCTTTGTTTAAGCTAGTAATTTGCATTATCTCCTACTAATAGGTCAAAAGTATATCAAGACAATGTTTGAATTGCAGAAGCAAGACGGTCATCACTTCCTGACATCATCAAGTACCTTGCACATGGTGCCACTCGCTCGGCTTGAAAAGTTAAGTGATGTGCAAACAGACTTTTAATAAGCTACTAGATACAATGAGTTGAGTCTGGAATACTTTGGATCTATGTAATTTTTTACCTACACAGAAAATATTCTGCCAGGAAGAAATGGTAGATTAAAAAAAAGTTACACATACTTTGGAGATATTTAGAAATAAGGAGGTAGCTAAAGTTTTCAATATTTGGACACTGTTCTGTTCAGCATAAGATACCTGCCAGCAAATATCAGATGTTTTGTAAAATTTTTTAGACAATGGTAACAAGCTCTTTTTCTTCCTTTATCCTAAGAGACAGCATTTCATCCAGGTATGCAAAAGATCTGCAAAGAATTAGATTACAGCCTTTCACGCTTAGCAGTGATCTTTCAGATTAAGTCCCTATACAATTTTTCTTTAAATCATTAATTACTGGCGAGCTCCAGAGAAAGTATTTAAACCAGTCAGGGAGATGCATGTGAAAATAATTTCTATGTTGTTAGCTGCTCAAGTAAATTCCTGTTGCACAAATTTTATAACTATAGATATTTGTATTATTTAACAAAAACTTTTTATTAGCTGCAGTGATTTTCCTTTGCAAATGGTTTTCTTAAATTTGAAATACAAATAATAAATCTTTCCTCCACCTTCAATTCCCCACACTTTTAAGAATACAGATAATATAATGTATTCTTATTCCTCCCTGAGATGGGCAGAAAAAAAAAACATAAGAAAGAAATAGGAGAATATTTTGGCTATCAGAAGTCTTGAAGTTGCTCTTGGTTACTTCAGTGCAGTAAAAAAACCCCAAAACAAACCAACCCTACAGCGCCTGAGAGAAAGCAGAATTACCACTCATTTCTTCTATCTTAGAAGGCCATGATAGATAAGCTTTCATCGAGCAAAAAAAGAGTTTAAACTTATGTTTTCTGAACATGAGTAATCAGTTTGGTATTGTTTTCACCACAGGCTGGTTTTAGTGTTGAGAAATATGTTAAAGATGCCCCTGCTTACTGCAGGGGGGGTGGACTAGATGACCTTTAAAGGTCCCTTCCAACCTAACACATTCTATGATTCTATGAAAGAGGAGGGAACTAGATTTCATTAAATAATGCTAATTAGCGAGGTTCAGTGGATACTGAAAAATTGCCTGCTTTAATGGACACATCTGTTTCCTTTCTAAAAAAGTCTAAAAAAACCAAAACACATTCAAGAATGTGAGGAATTAGTTAAAATCAAGATAAGAACTCTGGGACCAGTGCTGTTTAACATCTTTGTCAGTGACATGGACAGTGGGATTGAGTGCACCCTCAGCAAGTTTGTGGACAACACCAAGCTGTGTGGCGCAGTCGACATGCTGGAGGGAAGGGATGCCATCCAGAGAGAACCGGACAGGCCTGAGAGGTGGGCCTGTGTGAACGTCGTGAAGTTCAACCAGGCGAAGTGTAAGGTCCCGCACCTGGGTCATGGCAATCCCATGCACAAATATAGGTTGGGCGGAGAATGGCTTGAGAGCAGCCCTGAGAAGGACTTGGGGGTGCTGGTGGATGAGAAGCTCAACATGAGCCGGCAATGTGCGCTTGCAGCCCAGAAAGCCCTGAGGAGACCTTATGGCAGCCTTCCAGTACCTAAAGGGGGCCTACAGGAAGGATGGGGAGGGAGTCTTTATCAGGGAGTGTAATGATAGGACACAGGGTAACGATTTCAGACTGAAAGAGGGTAGATTTAGATTGGATATCAGGAGGAAATTCTTTACAGTAAGGGTGGTGAGGCACTGGAACAGGTTGCCCAGGGAAGTTGTGGCTGCCCAATCCCTGGAGGTGTTCAAGACCAGGCTGGATGGGGCTTTGAGCAGCCTGGTCTAGTGGGAGGTGTCCCTGCCCATGGCAGGGGAGTTGGAACTAGATGGTCTTTAAAGGTTCCTTCCAACCCACACCATTCTATGAATTTAAGAAGAGAAAGCCTAAAATAATTCTTATAGGATAGAGAAGTTAGTGAAGGAAAAGAATAAAAATATTCCAAGAATTAGAACAGAACAAACTCATTAGTGATTAGTCACGTACTATTCATGCTCCTACCATGGAACTAAGTCCTACATAACCTGATAATTATGCACTGTATTCTTAAGACAAAAATTGCAAACACAATTTGCATGCGTGACATGCAAACATATATGTTTTTTATGGGCTTAGCTATGGAGCTGCATGAGGATGGAAAACGAAGTTCAGAAGGTCTAACCCAAACTATTCTGCAGCACTGCTATCGTGACAGCAATTCAGTTCTTTTTAGTATTAGTTCTTTTAGTATTATGCAGTTATATTACCAATCTCTTTGTGCAGAAGATTTAAATATGACTTATCAAACTGAAATCTAAGTGCAGAAGCTATTCTGCAGCAATACACCATTTAATTAAATTTTTTGTTACCTCATCAAGTGAATCACTAACAAGGTGCGTCCTCCTCACTTTCACATTTAGGAACAACATATTCATGTCAGGTTTCTGTCTGCGAGAGACTTTATCCACAAGGCTTTGCTATTTGAATGAAAAAGAAACATCATAAATGCAATATCTTCATTTAAAAAACCAAGTGCCACACTTGTTAAATGTAAAAAGTCCTTAGTATCTTGCATTAATGACATTACCCTAATATGATAGCTGCTTCAGTATCTTCTAAGAGATGGAGAGCAATTTCTTTTCTACCGTAGACAGCATTTACACGATATTTGAACTAATTTATCAGGAAGTTTAACAAGGTGGTGACAATTGCACAGCAACCTTTTAAACTCCCCAGTAGTTAAAAACATACCCAGAAGATTCGGGAGAGTGGCATGTGCTTTACTTAGCTATTCCCAAGACACATCCAGTAAGACAGGAATGGACAGGTGGTGGTGCTGCCACCCTGAGCACTGAGGAAACCAGCATCGCCTAGCACCTGGAGAGAATTACCACTGAAGGAGGCAGACAAAGCCCCTTTCAAAACAGAAGAGGCTGCCCAGAAGCAGTACCTCTTTTGTGATTTGTGAACATGCAGTTGCATCTTGGTCTTCTGTGACAACACATCTTCCCAAAATTCTCCTGGAATTTTTATTCCTTAATTATCTTTCTAATTTAACATGCTAGCGCATTATGCTGGTTTCTCAAAAAAGACAAAAAGACAAATTACTGTAACTCAATCTCCGTAACGCTAAATATCCTGAAACTAAGCACATAAAAATAAAAAAATATTGAGAGAATCCAGCATGGACATTTTTAGACTAGTAATAGTAAAATGGCTCAAGTTCTTTTTCAGGGTAGTCCGAAATACTAAAAGTTGTGATGAAAGGCTGTTTGTAGTATCAATTTAACAAAAACTTATAAGATACCAATGGATGACATACAAATATTTATCACTAAATGACTTACCCGTGCAATACTTATCATCTGTTGTTCTGAGTCCCTTTGAATAATAACTTTTTTTGCTGCTATAGAAATAATAAATGGGTATTGACAGAAAGAAAACCTACCAAGAGAAAAGACGACAAAATATATCCTTTTCAGCATCTAGCATATTATTTTCTTTTTAAGAATACAGGAATGAATCTTTGCATTATCATTCAGTAACTACCTTCCCTCCACTAATAGTAATTTGCAAATAGCTGCTGGATTATTTTTGCATTGTATACATAGATACTCAATTAAGTACAACAAACTGTTATTGTAATTAGTAATTGTAATTAGTAATAATACTTATCCATTAAATATAAGAAAAACAGCTATCTCAGTGCAGCATTCTTTGGTGCACAGTAGAAATATTTCTGGTTTGGCATATTTGCTGCAGAACTGATTTTCAAAGGAACTCATTTTAGCACAGATCCGTCAGATTTAACCCAGGGTTACAAGTGTTTAAGACTTCTAAAATACCACATCACAGCCACTGCAATCAAATAATTTTGAAATACTTCAGAAATCATCAAGGTAAAAGATTTTTTTGTTACTGGCTATTCTGGTAAATTTTTTGTTGATTTAACTCATCCATCACCAGAGCTTGAGACTCTATGCGCACATCTTCAATCCAGACTGCATGTACACCCTGAATCCTGCCTGTGAGAAGCTCTGGATTCTAATGTCTTTAAGAAAGAGAGGAAAATGAGGAAAAATATTCTCACTTGGTCTCCTGGAAATCCTAATCCAAAGTGTTTTACCAAGGAATGTCGACTTAGTTTGAAGAATTATGTATTTCAAAATATTTCATATGGAAGGTAAACCAGGACTTGCTCCTACTTGGCCTCCTTAGTTCTAAGCATATAGTCTTGATTGTGATTCTTTGGGGTTGTTGTGGGGTTTTTATTATTTTGGTTTTTTAACTGGAACAATACAGAGTTAAGAGATGTAAAATTGGAAAAATGCATGGTTGTAACAGAGTAAAAGAATTAAACTTTGAGAATAATAGAGCTAGTCTGCACTTCAACTACAGAAGTTATGTATCAAGAAAACTTTGTGTTGATATATATTGATTCCCAGTGTCCCAACTAACTGAAAAGAACTGGAGCAGGTGGAAATCTCACAGCCCTTTTATAAGCTTGGATGTGGGTGCCAAAACAGCCAGATGGTGTCAATGCAAAAAGAAAAAAATAAATTTTTTTTGAAGCTCAGCAGTATTCAGATTCCAATGCTTTGACTGAGACTATGCAAAGCCTACTGTACATTTATTGCTCTCGTGAATCATGGAGTTTGATGGTGTGCTTTGCTTTAGTTTTTTTTTCTTCCCTCCCAAGCAGAGTATCAGGTATCAGACAGCAGCCTAGCCTAAAAAACCTGCTTTGGTGGAGCAAATTATGCTCTCCAAGTTTTCCTCAACTGCTGCTAAAGGCAAGGAAAATTGCACACGCAATAAACAAAAAGCTACATTTGGATGGCTGATGTCTTAAATCAGCTCACTGAAAAGTCTTGAAATATCGGGAAATTTTGACCTTATGATTCAAGCTGTAAAGACTGAGTGATACATGCTGATATGCTGTAAGAGACAGCTATAAAAATAACATTTTTCTTAAGAGAACATTAATAAGATTTTAAACTTTAGCAGAGAAATGAAATCAGTGTTTCTCTAGATCTTTCTAAGTCACACTAATGTCTGCCCCTCAAGAGGAGAAATACCTTTGCAAGCTTTGTAAAGATTTAACTTGTGTGTTTATTTTCATGTAACAGAAATAGTACAATTGATTTCAATGGAACAAATATGATCTGAACCACATATCTACAGGTAATTAGATAAATTTTCATCATTAAGTGGCAAGTATGCACACAACATGCCTTTTTATGAATGTACTGTAGGTTAAAATACATTTGTAGTAAGACAGAAGTCTTACTACAGTCCAAGTCTTAGAAGTCTATGACAGTAAATAATAAACTCATATTACTATCATCTGTATTTTACATCTTTTCTCCAGTTTGCAAAGGCAGAATGAGTTTTATTACAGTCAATCTTGCATCCGTGCAGTAGTAAGTATAGCAAGTAGTAGCTATACTATGATTTTCCAATAAAATACAGTACTTAATGTGGCTACATATACACATATAAAAGGTATGTATACCATATATACACTGTATTTAAGATAGATATACATAGCATACATGTGGTGCTTTGAAATACTACTTAATAAGAAACAACCAATTATTCCTCTTACCTGTGAGAATTTCCATAACATTGCCAGTTATGATATTCTTCCATAAGATCAATATGATCAAGTGTAGAATTATAGAAATCCGTATATGAAATAATAGAAGGGCTGTTCAGACTATTTGCAGCATCTACAAAGAAAACACCAAAGTCTTTTAAAATACTGCCTGGATTCGGCACATCTGTGTTCTAGGCATCCAGAGCTCCAGTGACTTCCGAAACTTTAAGCCAAATCAGCTACTAATAACTTTGTCTCAGTCTTAGTTGCAGAATTTGAGCTATAACATAACACCATACAACAACAGATTAATTGCTGTAGAAAACAGTAAATCCCTAGTTTATGATAAATCCCATTTATGATAAGAGAACCTCCATTTGACTCTGGCCCGTTTAATGACATACACTAAGTAAGGTTTCATGGATAAAGAATGGGAAGTTCTGCTGAAATCAATGAAAAAACAGGTTGATAGAAGGAATTCTTAAACACCTTCATTTAATTTCAAACACAGCTATGGATATAACATCTATGTGCTTTCCAGTTAACAATTCTCTCTTTGAGTTTGATACCTGTTTGCAAAAGGGATGGCAAGGTAGGGGCACAAACACAGTATGCAAAGATACGCCTGTTTCCTCAGGTAACTAATATACCATTTAGAATGACCAGTACAAATATTAAGTACTTCACCAAATGAAGAAAACCAATTCATGTACAAGCTGCCGATCTCATTATGTAACGTTCATATAATGCCAAAGAGCTAATAAGTTTTCTCTGTTTGCACTTAAACATAATTTAATTTTGATCAGTCAGACAGAAAGTACTGTATTTTGAATTACTACTTATCCCTTTTCCCAGAATTAAGGAGTTGGCAACTCTTTCACAAATGACCAGACAACACACATCTTGGTTTTAGACACAGTTGAGCTTATGTGTCTAAACTGTTGATGTGGACAGGCAGGACTGTGCAGAATGCTTTTACTTAAAAGTTTTAAGTTGACGGTGACATGAAAACATCCTCATTCCAATATTAGTTTTCACTCGTTGGTTTCATTTTCTCTTAAGGAAGGAAAAAGGGATTTACCCCTCAAGAAAAGGGACCGACCTTAAGCCTCCCATTTTCCATAGCAAATGCTCTAATCGCTAAGCTACTGGAGCTGAGTGGAGGAGGTGTTTGCATTTGTAATGGTCAAGTTTGCTGCGCCCTATGTTGAACTGGACAGGGATTTACTTCTTTTAAGCTGTAGTTTTGGACCCAAGAGGCATATGCATTGCCTAACTTCTCTTAGATGCTGAATGCTTCTGTGGGAGTAAGCTAGTTACAAAAGAAATTCTGGCAATTACACATTTAAAACAATTTTTTTTATAAATGTAAGGGAATCCTTAACCATTCATTACATCTGTGGATTTTTGTTTGAATGATCTTCAGTTGTTGTTACGGGAAAATAATGCATAGCAACTATCCTCTACTGGAAAGCAAGTACGAAGACTTGCCAATAGAAGATGTTTTTTGTTGCTTACCACTTTTTTGCATTTTATTGTAATTCATACTGTGCCACCATCACTTTCAGTCTCCCCCAGAAGAGGGGAAGTATAAACTACTCCCCCATATGTATATATATACACACACACAAAGGTACATATATATACATACAACATACATACACAGTTCAAGAAAAATACCTACTAAATAAAGCCAGGACTTTGGTTGCTGATGGAATCCACCAGGTACATTTCACCATAGGGGGAAACTCTTCAGGTTTTGCAGGAAACAGGCGTAAAGAAATAAATTGCAGTAACCTGTCCACCAGCTGCTTGAACCTCTTCTGTGAAATCCTAAAACAAATATGCTGCAGTTACTCTCATGTGATCCCTGTCCACGCTAGAGTTTATATTATCAGATTTCAATGTTATTTTTTTTAAAAAAAAAAAACACATGCTTTTGTCCTATACATAAAAACAAAATTCCAAACACAGTGTTTGAAGAAGCATGCTTTTAAATATTGGCACACTGCAATGCTCTTCAGTGCACCTATGCTTTTTAATGCAACTATGCTTTTTAAAATCTGTGATTTAAAAAATAAAGAAAGCCATAGAATCACTACTTGTTCTTGACTTTTAGTAATCTAAAAGAAAACAAAAATCCTTAGCTGTTTTACTCCACAATTTTGTTACTGAGTAATTATGATTTTTTTATTTTAAGATCCTTGGTCCTATTGAATACAGAGCGGAAAATACTTTATGCACTTGTGACAAGTGCACATTTTAAATTATGTGCTGCACCACTTCCATAATATCACAACAATACACATATATGTGTAGATATAGTAAAGCATCTTTTTCTAATTAAGAGCTCTCCTATGTAATGGATTAGATTTCTAATACGTATTTAAAGAACAAAAACGTCAATAGGCCTATTGCATCCTTTAACCAAGAGGGTAAACCTTATTCGTAAACACTGATTCAAATGAAATTATATATACCAGAATTCTAAGCAAATTTAGACATATTACAGGATGGGGTGAGGGAAATATAATTCCCATTCTTGCAGAGAACAAAATCCTTTGTTAACAGATTCCCTAGGAGATAGGGGAATTGTGAATGGGGACATTCAAACTTTTTTTTACCCCAGACTGAACTTTTTGCATAGTCATTATAAGGAAGGCAACGTGCAGACCAACTTAAAAGCCACTTTCTGGGCAGTCACCCCCATATGACTTTATTAGTGAGGGGCTACTAGAGTTATTTCAATTAATTAAAAATCTAATGCCCTAACTACGGTCTCTCACCACCTCTATTACACTATGAAGCAGGGACTTGATTTCATTTGCAGTTTTCGTACACTACAGCAAAGTCACAGCATCTTTTGCAAATGATGCAAGATAAACCTTTATTTAAACAAAGATCATAAATATGTTTGTATTAATAATACCATTTAAGCACGTATCTAAAAACTTTACATACATAAGTCATTTTGCATCTGTTATAGAAAAATCACTTACATAAGTTATTTTGCAATTCAGGCTTTTTTGCATAAAGATATTAATATTTATACATTATATACTGTTTGCATCTATAAATCAGTATCACTTAGTGGACTATGTCCAAATGTACTTTGAAAACAACAAAAACAACCTCTTTAGGTAATTAAATTAACTTTCATATAATTTATAAAACAGTCAACATCAATGGAAATACAATAACAATTGTAATCCTAAAAATGGAATTTTTAATTTTATTTTTTTATTTTTTTTACTTTTTAGACCAGTGCACTAGGAAATGATGGTCAGCTTCTGTTAAGGCTGCTATCTGTCTTAGCAAGTGAGCATAGATGACATAAGTAGAAGTGTTACTAAATTGAGGATTCTGAAAAAGATTAAAAAAATGTGTTAGGTTAATAAACTGCAAAAAGGGAAAAAAGTCATTAGGATTTTTTCTTATGTTTGTTGTTGCCGATACAATTACGCAGGAAAGGAATTCACAAAATTGCTGTGACAGTGGTAAACCTATGAAAAAAAATGATTTGCAACTTCTAGTCAAATAAAAAATACATAACTTCCATATTGTAAAAGTATGATTTTGTTTTTGAAAAGAAAGCCCACCGGTAATAAAGGCAGTACTCAATATATTTGTCTGGATTATCATTTACTGTGTAGCACATAAATTACACTCCTCTGAGTGATGTGCTTTCCATCTCGGTTATGAGGATTCTCATAGCTCCTGTCTTCCCGCACATCAATCCCAACTTATTTTCCATCTTACGTATGAGCTCAGACATTCCCACTTTTCAGCAGGATATATTCCTTATAATTCACAGCTAGTATACCACCCCAGAGAAGAAAACTATTGTCTCAGAAAATTAAATTACCATCTGATCTTCTCAAATAACAGCTAACACCTCTCCACACAAGGAGAGGTTTCATCTACACTGGCAAAATTTAAATGGGAAATTTGCTACAAATGCAAGTCAACTATAGTAGCAAAGGTGATAGGTTAAAACAGACAGAAATCAGACAACCTTGCCAGTCAGATAGACTGGAGAGAGTCTGCTGAGTAAAATGCAACACTGGAGAAAGTTACAGCAATATAAAGAAGCGCATATATTGAAACTTTCTGGAAAGATCAGAGTTACAGCATACCAATAAAGCAAATCTGGGAATAAGGAAGAAATAAGAACAAATAACCTGCTAAAACATTTGTTCTTTCAACTCACAGAACAATAGGAAACAATTACATGTCTAACTGTTAGCTCATAGTTTTAAGCTATGCAACCTTTGCCCATCAGCTGTCTTCCATTAAGCTCCCATTCCCGTCATGCATACCCTACACGTCTTCCATATTTTAAAACACTCTTATAACAGGAAATTAAATGTGAAGTATCTCAGCTATACAAAGTATCTTGTTTGCATAGTATACTGGTTTATAGATTATAAGTTAAGCAGACATATACTTAATAAAAATACTGTATTTTTCTTACCTGTAAAAGTATACAGTATGCTCTAAGATCATCTTTTGTTCGTGGCCTTTGAATGAAATAATAAGCAGAACCATATGTATACATCATATGCACACACTAAGAGTCATGAAATCATGCACCCTACAATTTAACTTTGCTTTGCCAAAACGCGTAGAATACCATATTTAAGGATCTTTACCCTTCTCAGAAACTGAAAAGGACACTCAAAGATTCCAACTACTCTCTAAAGGCAGTAGGCTATTTTAGCATCTGTCTTTTGTGGCATAACATGAGAGAAGGCAAAACAAAAACTCCGAATTGAAGAGTAAGAGGGAAGTCCATGCTGTTGTCTATCTCGGGTGACACCACAGAAGAGTTTATTTGCCCCATCTTTAATATTTCCTGCCAGAATTCTCCACGCACTTCTATCATGTCAGCCTCTGGACTTCTTGCTGTTCATCTGCTTCAAGGCTTTTACAGAACCACAAATGCACATGCAGCAACAGCAAAGAAAAGGTAGTGTAAGGTGGAGAAAGGAATAGCCAAGGGCTGGGTCACAGGTGAGTCACAACAACATGCTGCCACTTGCTATATCTTTTTGTGGATCAAGCTATGCATTCTCACTTCTATTACTTCTTGCTGAAATGTTGTCTTGTCATCTCCAGACCTCCTGCCTTTAGGCTATCCCTTTCTGCGTCCTGCACTGCCCGCTCTATGCTCTTGCCACATGTGAACAGTGTTGTGAAATAAACTTCAGATCAAGGAATTATCTAGGTTAAAACATCCTAGTTGCTGTTGGGGGGAGGGCAGGAAGAATATGTTTTACTCTAGATAAATTCCTTAATTCATCTCACAGTTCAGATGCCCAAAAGATTGGCCTGGCAACAAGCAGCTGCCATTTTGTGGGGGAATGTATGGCTGGGGCTGCCTCTCAGAGGTTCGATGTCAGCTGACAGAGTTCAAGATACATTTCAGCAGGTTTGTCAGCCAAAAGGAGACAAGTCCTTACGAATCAAATAAATTGTATCGGAACATTTTATTTCTTTGGCAAAACAATAAAGACAAAACCTCTATCAGCTGTAAGTGCTGGCACATCGCTAACGCAAACATTTGTTATAATTACCCTTTCCATTCTTGTAGCAGACCATTAATTATTCCTTTTAGGACTGACTTCTGAACATCTTGAGGCTATGGAAAAGGGAGAGGAAAAATCATATCTGATGTAATTATACATAGTCTATACAAGAAATTGTATAAACAAGCAAGTTTGTTTTGCTTGTGATTCAAGCCATCTAAGAAACCCTTGTGTTATGATGCTGAGCTCCTAAGTATCTTTCCTCACAGACTATCAGTTGAGGCCTGGATAGTGCCAACGGTGGCTTTCAACGCTTTAAACAAAACCTGTAAATAGAATTTCTGAATTATTCCCGTCCTTTTTTTACTAGACACAGTACCTACTTTTTGCTACCCCCATCCTCACATTTTCCTTATTTCCCACCATGAAGTGTCCCATCACAGTCACGTCATATCCTGCAAGTGGTCTTTGAGATCTACCGCAGTATAAACTGTGCATTACTAGTAGCAAAAGTTTCCTCCTCTTTTATTAGAGCAGTTTTCATGATTCTATGGCAATTCTCATGAGACCACTTTAAATATGTTTTGAGAGATTCTTCAGAAATCGTGCCTATCTGAGAAAAAGTTATGGTATAATTTGCTTCTTAGCATATTTCTTTGCTGAAATAATTGTTACAATGTTTTAAAACATGAATTCTTTTCTTCTACTTACAGTATTTAATAAGGCATCATAGACAACATTCACAAATTTTGCATTGATTCCAGAGTCCTCAATGGTATTAAATGGAGAATTGGTATCTTTCTGTAAGTTAGATAGTACACAAAGCATTTTGGTTTTGAAATGTTTTCAATATTTTAGCCATCTTTGAAAAATAAAAGTTTAACAGCAAGTTTAAACAAAACACATACAGAAATAACTATTTATTTTCCTTATCAAAACATAAGAATGTAAGTTGCTTTTATTAGTAAGTGAAAGACAAAGCTAAACAATAGTAATCCTACACACTGGTAATATTCATGTAACTCTTACCTTGTCATTCTATTTTTAAAACGTAAGAGGACTTCAAATAGTAAATTACAACTATTTTCATCTTTCATCTTTGTTGTTGATCCATCATCAGACAAAAGCAACAAAATCGTAAGCATTCAATATTTGTTAAGTAACTAAAAGTCACGGGTTATTTTGTCTAGGTGCGGGCCCTACAGTCCGTATTAAACATCATAAACGCATTTTGCCCTGTAATAGGCAGGCAATATTAATTTAGCACGAATTCAGAAAGTTTTCAAGCACAAATATGATCTTTCCCAAGGAAAACTGAGTATGCCATCACAACACAAGAACAGCTATACTACTTGAGCCCATATGATACATTTTTTTAGGGACAGGGAATTTGTTTCCAGATTTGCCTGGGCCTCTGCATTAGCTTGCACGTTATTAAACTGTAGTTTCTGTAGAAAGTATCTACACAGTCATATTGTCACAAAATGAACTACATACTGGAATTTTAGTTACTTAAACTGGAACCTATAAATCAGTGCACTAACAGATTGTCTACCAGAGGCAGGTGTGATCATGACAAAATGATCTTAGTGGCCTTGAGTAACCAGCTGCAAGCCTTTAACTGATGTTTTTGTGAACACTTCGAAGATACAAAGCACTGTAAGTATGAAAGAGTATTAGAAGTTATTTTATACCTTAAATGCAGCATTTATTTCCAGGAAAGAATCAAATGTTGTAGAATAAAAATCATGTACAGCTTTCCAATCTCCTGATGACTTAGCATTTTCCACATCATCCCTAGAAAGAATATATTAAAATATGGGTAACACAAGGGTTCAACCTTCCCAAACACTTAGTCTTTAGACTGTGTTGTAACTCTTAAGCTTTCCTCACTCAGCACACTTAGAAGACAGACAAGTACAATATCAGTATCTTTCTAACATCTTCCTTGTCATTTTAAGATCACAGTATTGCAAGAGAAAAAAGCATAGTTTGTGTTTGATACACCTGAGCAATGTCTCTTATTCAAAATCCTAATTCATGGTGTCACAGTTCAGTATGTTAAGACAAATAATTAGCAGAACAGATTACACTGAAGATACACTGACATGATAAAATTTCTGAGACTAATTTATTTAAGTATGCAGGCTCCTAAACTAGTCAAATTCATTATCATTTGTATATAATTTTATTTCTCTTCAAATTTTTCAAATAAAACTTAATCTTTGTATGCGACTGTACATGTTCCTTAAGGGGACAACAAAATCTATTGATTTACTCTTAAAGTCTTTCTAAGTATTGGTTCTTAAAGCAAGTATCTATATATCAAATTTTGTATAATATCATACATTTATAAACAACCCAATCAAACAAAAAAGCCAACCAGTCTTTGAAGCAGACTTATTTTAGCTATCTACAGCGCCGATGATACAAATCCCAGGTCCCCCATCTCCGCCCCCCGCCCCCCCTGATAATGTCTTCGTACAAGATATTTTTTTAAAAGTTATCAGTGGGACAGACCAAAAATGCTAATGATTTTTAATACTTTACTTGAAAGAATAAAATTATTCATAATTACATAATTAGGCAGCAGTCAACAGATACAAAAAAACGAATATGGAAAAAATTTCAGGTCTTCAGGTCGCCTGAATACCAACAAAGGATCACTTCTTGCCAAATTCTCTTATACCTGTCTCCTTTTCCACAAAATACACACACCGACTGATCAAAAAGCATTCCTTCTCCTCACTGAACACACAAAATTTCAAACATGGAAAAGAGCAATGAAGAGTATATGGCTCATATATCTCTTGGAGCAACTGTGATTATTTTTTCTCCATCTGTTTGAAAAATAGAAGAATCGGGCTTCTTCCTAGGAATACTTCTTCCAACTGAAAGAGGGGAGATTTAGATTAGATATTAGGAAGAAATTCTTTACTGTGAGGGTGGTGAGACACTGGAACAGGTTGCCCAGAGACAATGTGGATGCCCCATCCCTGGAAGTGTTCAAGGGCAGGTTGGATGGGGCTTTGAGCAACCTGGTCTCATGGAAGGTGTCCCTGCCCATGGCGGGGGGTTGGAACTAGATGATCTTTAAGGTCCATTCCAACCCAAACCATTCTATGATTCTATGATTTCCTGACCAAGATTATCCTACTGTAAAACACTCAAAGGTATTAGAGCAGCATAATGCTGCTCTGTGGGTGACAAGGCCAAAAAACCTAAAAGCCACACTTTCAATGACTTAGTAAATACCCTCCTAAGAACACCTCCACAATAAAGAAACATTCTGCCTAGTGCAGACAAACCTTATGCCGTTCATTAGTTTTTCAACAAAGTCCAAAGAAAGAAAGTGCACTTCTAGAAACACCCGTGTAACTTACTGAAAATCTTTCACAGTTTTGGTTCGGATGGGAAGAGAAGGTTCAGGAGGAATCGGTGCTTTCAGTTCTTGGGGTAGTGTATCTATGGAGATGCGCTGCTTTTGTCGTACATCGAGGCAAATAGGTGGTAGGTCTCTCACTTATGAGAAAAAAAGAAGTAAGGAACAATAAATATAACGCCATCATATACATAAACATTTAGCTAGTAAAATACAGATATAGGAACTACGGGAAAAAAAAAAAGAAAAACTCACACTGATTGATTACACATCTTCAAACCCCTTCTCATCCAAGTACTTTTCTTACCACGTGCCCATCCCAGACGTGATGGAAACTTCGACTAAATGAAGGGAAATAAAACTGTACGAACAGAAATTGTGCCCTCAGTTTTTAACTATGTCTTTGTGAACAACGTGCTCCCTCCTGCCAACGGAGGGAGAAAATTGGCCAGACTGTCTCCTATCTAAGGCCTTCTGAAAGAAGGTAGCCTCTACTATTTTATAAATGAGCTCCTGGACCAAGTTGCAAACAAATTATTTGCCTGTTACAAAAACAAAGAAAGAAAACCAAGCCTGATATTCAGATATTCACAACTGAATTGCTGCCATGCTGCTGACAAAAAAAAAAAAAAAAAAAGGAAAAAAAAGAAAAAAAAAAGCAAAGCTGGTGACCTGTGTTCCAACTCAGTATTAGGGAAAACAGCAAAATATTGTACTTGCATAAGACACGCTGGTATTACATCAGCAACATGCACTGGTATACATATAGCAGTATTCACATCACACATGAAAACCCCAAGTTCATATATATTTTCATTTTTAGAAATGAGCCCTGCAGAATTTCTGCAGAATCTCTTTGTAGCTGTAGATACTCAACCTTCTGAACATTAAGCCAAGTGCCTTCTAAAGTTCGATGCATAAATAAAGTGCCTATTCTGAACATCACATCTTCCTGAACCTATGAGGAACTCAACCTAAGCAAGTGAGAAGATAACTACCACAAAAAAGAAAAAAAAAAAAAGAAAAAAGTCAAAGGATGTCATGGAATTATAGAGTTACCCAGAGTCATCCTGTTATATTTGCTGTTTGAACAACAAACCAAGCACTCCATGACTGGTAGCTATTAGTCATGAATAGCAGTGCTGTCCATTATTGTATTTACAATATATATTGTAACTATTGTAATAGACAAACTAACACTGGTGTTCTCTACACCTAAGAAAAATCTCAAGCACAGCGACAAAGTCCAACTATTTTCTAATGTACAAGGACAAGTCTCCAGTCAGTTTTTCTACACTGTGATACATAATTTTAGCTAGAGCTGACTGTGGATCATCTACGGCCTCCTAAAAGAATCTCTCCAATAAATTAAATAGGAAATGCAAGCTTTCTGTCTTGCAGAGAATTCCTGCTGAAACAGTAGCATCTTTAAACATTTCTTCTCAATGAATTTGGTTCCCTATTCCAAGTACAAATAGCAGTGTTTTAACAAGGTCATTCTGTTTTACTCCTTACTTTCTATTTGATCCGAGAACATTGTATTGGGTTTATGTGGTAAGGTTTTGGCAGCAAGGCATCTGCAGGGATGGCCACTGTGAGAGGAGACAAACTACCCTGCAGACACCCAGGTCAGCAGAGAAGGTGCTCCAGGCACTGGAGCAGAGATTCCTCTGCAGCCCATGGAGAAGACCATGGTAAAGCAGGTTGTCCCCATGCAACCCGTGGAGGATCATGATGGAGCAGATATCCACTTGCAGCCCATGGAGAGACCATGCCCAAGCAGGCTGGTGGCAGGAACTGTGGCCCGTGGGGGACCCACGCTGGAGCAGTCCATTCCTAAAGGACGGTACCCTGTGGAAAGGGCCCACGTTGGAGCAGTTCTTGAAAAACTGCAACTCACAGGAAGGATCCATGTTGGAGAAGTTTGGGAAAGATTATATCCCATGGCAGAGACCCCATGCTAGAGCAGCGAACAGTGTGAGGAGGAAGGAGTAGCAGAGATAAAGTTTTGAGAGATGACTGCAGCCCCCATTCCTCACCCCACTGCGTCGGTTGGGGGGAAGGTGGTAGAAGCATGGGGAACAAAGGAGTGAAGTTGAGCCTGGGAAGAAGGGGGAACAGGGCGAAGTTTTGGAGTTTTGTTTTGTTTGACTGGCAATAAATGAATATCCTCAAGTCAAGTCTGTTTTGCCTGTGACAGTAATTGGAAAGTGGACTCCCTGTCTTTATCTCAACCCATGAGCTTTTTCGTCTTATTTTCTCCCTGTGTCCTGTTGAGGAGGGGGAGTAAGAGAGCAGCTTGGTGGGCATCTTGTAGCCAGCCAAGGTAAACCCACAAAAACACGAAAAAATAATATTCCAATGCAGTATACTCAATCATCCATTTACTGACAGTGTCTTCTCAAATATCCTTAAAATGCTTTTTTAGTCCAATATTTACTGCACGTTTCTAAAAGCATTTATATGAATTATGATGTACATTTGGGATAAAAGACACTATATAAACTAAAAGTGTCCTCGAAAGTCAATGTATTAAAACTGAAATCCTCTATGAATTGTCCAAGAACTCTCTAAGCCTTTTCCAAGAGTTGTTGTTTTTTAAAATTAACTAAACATCAAAGTAGCATCATTACTCTGCTGCCTACTCCATTTATCACAGCAGGGAAATAGATGCTAACAAAATCCCCAAAACCCAAAGGCAGATTCTTTTCACTCATGCTAATGACAGAGACACTGTCATTGTGACTTAACTCAGCCACTATTCATCAGACAATAATAGATCAGAGCTGCCCTCAATCCCCTGAGCATTGCATTGGTTATAGATATGGAACCTTGCCCACTCTCACAGCTGGAATTTAAAGCTATTTAAAGAGAAGAGTAGTAATTTAAAAAACAAAGTGGACACATAGATACTAAATTAATTAATACCAAGGTGTCAAACAATCCCGTCATGGAAGTGCTCTGCTATTGCACATCATTCTCTGAAAGTAGGATGGACTGACTTAAAAGAAACTAAGGCTTTGTCTTATCTTTATAGTCTAAGAAAGACAAGTCATTCTCATTTAGCTCGCATTACGTCTTCTCAATCTTAAATGGATTAAACATTGATTTATAACCAGCCGAATACGAGGAAAATACTCTCTCACATCTGTAGAAGAGACAGCTGTGGACAGAAGCTGTTTCTCATTTCGGTAAATTGAGGCTGCAGGTGCTAAGCTGGTAACTTGCACCCTGTCAGCGATGCAATTTTCTTTGAAATATATGCAGCTTAAATTAGATACACTAAACCTGAGTTTTAGTAATATGTTTAATAAATACCGTCAACTTCAGTATGTTTTGCCATAATTCAAGTTGATTTGTATATAGATTTATTCGCTTGTCTGGCATTCAAAAATATTAATTAAGATCTGTCACTCGAGTTCCATTGAGGAGAAACTTGAAACTTTATGTATTGAGTTGATAAGCAGCAATAACACAATATTACAAGACAAGAAAAAGCAATCATTTCTGGCTGTTTGCCCAGTTACATCAAGTAAAAAGACTCAGCAAAGCGTGACTGCTTAGGGAATAATCAAAAACTTCGAGGAAGAAAATCTCATTGATACAAAGCAGAATTGACTAGTACAAGGAAATTTAAGATGAATGACTTCAGAACAGCAGTTATTTTCACAGTGACCAACACAGCTAATGGCAGGTGAAAATTTTCAAAGTAGGTAAAGCAAACAAATCTTACTTGTATTTGTAAGATTATATAAGAACTAGAACAATCTAGTTCATACATAGATTTCATACTAGATCACCGTCGCATTAGAAGACTTGTTATACAAATTCAATCTCTGCGGTAGCTACATAGCAAACAAACATCACCCTAGCTTTCATGCTGTATTTACCACCACTACTTTTTCCAGACTTTTGTTTTTCAAAAAAATTAACACTCTTTGAACTCACACCTAAAGGATTACTAGTATACGCACATACGTACACATATTCAGAGATATAGCACATGTATAGATAAACTGAAAAAAACCAACCAAGCATCATTACTGAATTCCAGAATAGCAAAAGAAGCATTTTTAACCAATAAGTTTTTTTCAGTTATTTTTTCCATAGAATACACATATCTCATCAAAAAATTTTGAGTGCACCTTGGACCGTCAGTAAAAATAATCTGGTTTTATATAGGCAGGTTACCCTGATCCTGAAATTACCAAAATATCTGCTCAATTTTACATGTTGAGCTCAATTTCAAGAATATGTTCTTGACTATAATAAATATTGCCATGCATTGGTGTGGTGAAAATTAACAATTAAGTACTTGAGAGGCAGTATTACAACCAGAACAGTATCAAGTACAGCAAGAACTGAGGGCACTTCAAGAGAGATGTGTTAAGAGTTTACCAAAAATAAAAAAAGGGCGGGGGGGGGAGGTGGAAGGCATATTTCTTCTGTTTACTGAAATGAATTCTGCAGAAGGATACTGTATTTTTCACATTTCTTGGCCCTATACTAGATTTAATTTTACTTTGTCCTAAATTTTATTAAGCAACAAGCTTTCATTTCATAACGTAAGATTGTATTAAGCAACTATTCAGACAAAAGGTGGACAGGTAACAATTAAGGCTTAAATAATGAAAGATGGTAGCCTGGAGTCTACGAATCAACTGTATGCATGTTTCTGTTAAAAAGGCTAGCAGCTGAGTAGTTAATATTGACAAGAGGTCACTTTTAGCTTCTGAGGAAAATAACCTTAGCTGAGAAAGCCAAAATATTTCACCTTTTCAGGATTTTCAGATACCAACAATATTGCAATTGTTTACAGGCAATTCACATACAAAGCCTTTCCTTTAAAAATATATAGGCGAGAGCAATGGCTACTTGAAGGTTGTTCTTCCAGCTTTGTTAGCTTGACCTTACAGCACTTTGTAAGAATCAGCAGAGCTCTGACCTGCTTTGCAGCATCTTCCTTTTGCCATACCCCAAATACTGCCCTCAAAAACACTACTTCTACCTTAACACTGCTAAGTTACACAGCAGTGGGAGAATTCCTCACTGGCCATCTCCAGCCACCTTTGTCTCCTTTGTGTAGCACAAAATGACTTGAGCAAAGTACAAAATCCTTTCTGAGCCATCATTTACACATAATTGCCTTTTGTGTTTCAGTGATTGTGGTTCTGTTCTTTTTTTTTTTTTTTTTTAAGTAGAAAGCACCTCCTTACTTTATAACAAAAATTACTTTAAAAAAAAAAAAAGTCTTGTATTGACTTTTAACTTTTGCAGTATAGCTAGCAAGGATACAAAGATTATTTTAGTAAGGATCCAATCCTGCAAGGTACAAGTCACCTTTTACTGCACAACTTTGAAACTGACAATACCCATCCATGGTTTTGTTTCAAACTCTCACTAGTCAATGCCCTGCCTTTCTTTCTAGCCTCGAGTTCATTGAGTGCTATAAAGACTTGGAGAACCACAGAAAAATAAGGCTGAGGGGGACCTGCTCAGAGATAAGAGTACAAACCTGACAAATGTTTGTACAGCCTTTTATCAAAAGTCCTAAATTACTGAAATTCCGTATCCTAGCTGAAAAAAATCTAATAAAAATTTCAGGTCTAACCACAATGTCATCTCATCAGACTTCATGATTCTAGCCTGCCATACTGAATACACAGCTCCACTTACTTTCTTTTCATCAATTATTGTTACCTCATTGTACCACAACCACCTTCCTTCTCACCTTTAAAGTTCTTCAGAACTTACCAATCTTTGCCCGTGAATTTTGTTTTGTGTCATCACCAGCCTTCATCTTCACTGGAAAACAGCAACTCTCTCCCTCTAAAAGCACTATGCTTGCCTCATCCCTGCCATCCTTCGGATAGAGATAGAAATATCTTCTCCGCAAAGTTCTGATGCAATTTCTAGAGAAACTGCCATCTGACTGCAGTTAGACAAACAGTATTTGCAGATGGACTACTGAATCTGAAACTTTCTTTATAAACTTCAGATGGTTATTTCATCCTCTAGGTCTATTTGTTTTTCTTATCCTACTTGTTTCTATGACATAACCTCTACAGAGGATGGACTATCTTATATATTGCTGCCTGTACAATGTACAGCACAGCATAATTTAGTGAAATCTAGATTTCTAGATTTTCTGGCACTACCACAATACAAATATTGGCAGAACACTGAGCACCTTCTTAAATTGGTAACTAAGTAACATAAGGCTTTTATTATTCTCTTACCATTTTTGATGTTGGGTATAACAAGTTGCGTAGGCGAATTTCTGTTTCCGATGCCTTCTTTCTTTTGGTTGATAGTTGTGATGAAATTGCTGAAAGTGGAAAACTGATTTTTGGCTCCTCTCTCCAACCCCTGTAATTAAGATGACAGCATGCTAATAAAGGGCTAATACATTACTGCAAGAGTAATCTTACTGATGAGGTATTACACAGAATACTTAAATATCTTTTATCTTTAAATCAGAGTGGTAATACCTACTTAAGACATAAATAATGCTTCTGCAAGTTTGTTTCAAATTCAATCAGGAGAGACACCATAACATTCCTTCACATTACATGCAAAAACGCAATTATTAATTTACAGGATATGAAGTTATCCTTGGATTATTGCAAGGAAAACACAATACAATTGGAATGCTTTCAACAATATTCTCACTTTCTGTATCCTAATTTCTAACTACTTTTATATTCATCACTACATCCAGCTCAGTTTAAACTGAGGAAAGTGTCACATATTCCTTTTTCCAGATAACCCTAATAGTAGTTAGATAAATTTCCCAAGACTTGAAATGCAGGGTAAAAATTCTATGTGACCTAAACTGCTAATAAAATTTAAATACTGGCTACCTGGGTAAAAACCCCTAATGATTCAAAACCATCAGCATCAGCTGCTGCTGAAGAAAGGCTAGCCAACAAATAATCATTAACACAGTGCTAAGAAAACCTGCTTGAGTACCTCTACATGCTGCCATCAAGCAGTCTGCACAAACCTTTGCTAAGAAGCGTTGAGCATTTTAACAATAAACAGAAGTGAAGTAACACAACAGACTTCCAAAGGATTACACCAATTACACCAGGATAGACACTGAGTGCTGTTAGATAACTCTGGAGAACTTCCAAAGCATAAGTGCTTTAAAGGGCTTGCCCAAGATGACAGAAATCACACGATGAAGATTTTCATTTCAGTCTCTGCTCCAAGTTACCAGTTGGTATGAGGCAAAGGCAGAACAACTCAAAGAAAACATACACATTTTCCCTGCACATCAGGATTTTCTGCCTCACATTAACCTAAAGATTCGTTTCCTTGAGATCTGGTATCTGTGCTCTCAGTTAGAGATAATGTTTTCATGCAAATCAAAACTGTTATTCCCCAAACGAGAATAGAAATTCTAGAATAATTAACATAATATCTTCTCATTTTTTTAAACACATACATTTCCCTTTCCCCTTAAGAGGAGTAAATTGGCACTAAGACATGCAGTCAGAGTTCTGAGGAAAGCACTTCACTTCCACCACAACATCCTGAAATACCACCAGGAGGATAATGACACAGCCCGTAAACCTGCCACGCTGCAGCGTACGCAAGCTGGTACACTGCCAGGAATTTTAAATAACTGTGGCACATTTTTCCATGGCTTATAACTCAGCAAATTATAAATTTGAACAATCAGCAGGACTTCTGGCTTTAAAAATAGCAAGTTTCAATTTCTAGCTCCACATTCCTTGTATGCAACAAACATTCAAAAATAAAATGTGATTACCACTACAATTTTCATATTAACTTTTTATTTTGTTCTATAACCATTGAAATAGCATTAAGATGCTTCTTAAAAAATCACCTGGCACGTGACTGGAGAAAAACAGACCCTGAACAAACAGAGCAAGACACGATTGACTGAAAAAGGACTTTTAAAAAAATACAGATCTGAGGTTAATCTGCTGTGTCACAAAACGTATGCTCTAGATAGAAAACCTCTGGAGCTTGGATGAATCTAATTATGATAAATAGGGAACAGATATCATAGATAATCGATAAGAGGAGCTTTTATGAAACAGACTATTCTGACAGCCTTTTTGACCGACTCATCTTTCTAAGCATTACTCCATCCATGCCACTGAAATAGCATAGTTGAACAGTTGTTTAAACACATTCTTAATGTCACCTCCCTCACCAGTGATCAGAAAGAACAAAAATTGCACGTGCTATTTAACTCCATTCATGCTGCTCCACGTGCAGTTCCAACAATATTAAGCAAATGCATGGGCAAAGGCTTTACTGGAAAGCCCTGGTAGAATACTGGGAAACTACATGCTCATTAATGAGCATCTCCGACATCTCCCGGGAGAGTAATCTAGGACAAGCGTACAGCACCACGTGATACTTCGAAAATTTTGTAGGAGGTCAGTGAGCCTCTAGAGCCTAAGGCTCTACACATACTGCCATCAGAAAACCGAACCTCCACATAAAGAATGAGTGTGCTTAGAGGGAGTAAATGGATCAAAGGAATCTTTACTCCTGTTTTTAAGAGCATATTAATAACTCACAACTCTGCTGGCTTCTTAGTGGAAGTTTCCCAAAGCATTAAGCCCTCCATAAAGCTGGTGAGGTACTAGCATTATACTTTATAAATGTATGGTTCTCACTATTGAAGTTAAATGAAATGGTGAAAATAAGTCAAACTGTTTGCAAAGAACACATACGGAGAGCTTTCTGGGAAGAGGCAAAAAGATCATCTAGAAGAGTTTCTTGAAAATAGTACTCTCTGGTCCTAACATAACTCACTCAAGACCCGTATGTGCATGGCAAGCAAAGGCCAGTGAGGAGTAAAAGGTTTTCTTCCCTTTGCAAAAAGACATGGAGGACACTCAGATTACCTAAAGGCAGCTGTCAATGCAACAGCCTACTCAAGATGTAGGATTTTCCCTTCCATTCATATCTTGAAAGGTGTAACATAGGACTGGTTTTGCTTTACAGAAGCCTCTACTTGTTCCTCTTATTAGGGGGCAAGTTAGTTAACTTCCCGTAAATTTCCTTTCAGAATCTGAATACTGACCTCCAAGCCATCACCCCTTATGCAATATTTCTAATCACCATTTGGCACATAAGAAAAAGTCTGAACTCCTTGCATGATCACATTAATTTATGCATAGACTAATTTAATCTCCACAACTTTCCTTAGAAGTAAAAGCCAAAAAAAAGAAGTAACCATTCTTCCACAATCCCACATGGCCCTTGGCTAGGAAAAGCCATGATATGAAGGACAATAGTAATAGTCACATAATCCCTTTATACTAACTTGCAGCTGTCTTCAACTCCAGATGAGACATCTTTCATGCACGTGCTCTTAGGAGAAAAAGGATACCATGGTTATCTATTGACTTACTAAAATTCTGACCCTTTCCACTGCTATAGCAGGGAATGGAAACTCTTTAAAAGACATGTCGCACCTTCATGTTGCCTTCGAGGAAGCTCTAGTCATGCCACATCAGTTGCACAAATCTATGGTACGTCTTTAGTGCATTGAAGAAAAAGTCAATTACATAAAATCTGGGGAGATGGTCTGAGACAAAGATATCTGAGGCTCACTTTATAGAGAGACAACGTATAGTATCTATATCACCATAGTCATTGTATGATGGATATAACTTTAGAAATAATAGGCAGAGGAACAGGAAAATTAAAGTCAACTGGAATATCACTGTATTTGTGTCAGGCATGTATTTTTAAAGGAAGGGAACTTTAATGGGAAAAATCCGCATGAATAAGCAAAGATATTTTTAAAAAAGACAATAATTTTCCTTTTGTCGTTATATCACATTAAAAACTTTTCCCCAGTTTAATGAGGAGGAAGCTGAGAACATATTTCTCTCTTTAAAAGTGGTTGAGAGAATTTGATTAATTAACAGTCATTTTTTGATGTTCAATCACAACTTTTAATACAAGGACTTGTATTAAAATCATGCTATATATGATGAATCTCACAGCATACTTCACAAAGACCTGGAATTAGACGCGTAGGTTGGTCACAAGTAGGGCTTAGCAGACCAACAGTCCAATAACTTCTTTACAGCAACTCAAAACTTGCAAAAGCATACCTGCCTTCCCTATTCAGATCAAAAACTGCATTCAGTTACAAGCAAAGAAATCCAGGGCTACGGAAAGATCCATTACATCCGCTCACAAAACTCCCTCTCTGTAAGATACTATTAACACCCATATGGAGCTCTTTGTAAATTCAAAATCCCATGGGCATTTGACAAACAATCACACCTAGCCGGATCTGAGCTCCTCTGCAGCAGGTCAACTTAGACTAACTTATGCCTGTGGACAACAGCTCAGAGGTACATGAAGGATGTCCGGCTACAAACAAATTCTCATTCTTTAAGGCAGTGGGAATTCTACATGGCTGCCCATTTGCACACATTTTCATCAGCTGAGCCGAGCCTGACACATTTTAGACCAGCACTCATATCTTTATTGTAAGGGACTGCCATTTGCCATTCAAAGCCTGAAGCGGAGATTTTCAAAGGTACAAATAACTCCTGGGCACTTGTCCATTACAGACTTCTCCCACCAAATCTGTATTTGAATCACAAGAACAAACAGATTCTTCCACATTGAGACAGATTTCCAAAGCTGAAAGTCTTTCAGAAGGTTGCAATGTTGTAGGCAAAACACAAAATTGGCAGAACTGCTCAAAGGAGTTTGCAGTTTGCCTACGATTACTTTGTTTAAAATTACAATTATTTCATGACAGTCATAAACATTAGACACTTAATCTGTTAAACTCAAATTATGTAAAATTATAACATATACCGTACCAGATACTTATCAGAATTGTTAAACTAAAATCTCATAACTGTACTACGTGCAACAGGATTGGTAAAATTTTTCTTCTGTTGTCGGACTGAAGTAAGTTACAGCAAGCTTTAACATTGAGCTAAATAAGATATTCAGCTCATGCCAGGAAAATTTTGTTTCATAATATTGTATGGTCAGCAGAAAGAAAATCGTAACTCCAGTAAAATTAAAAATCTCCAACGAGGTTTCTGAAATGAAATTATTCAGGCAAATATCCTTCTCTCAGTTTTAGCTTTTTTTAGCCTTGTTAACTCATTCGTCAATTACCAAAATGTTTTATCATCTTTGCTTCAACGCAATATAAAAACCGGAAGAGACTTAAGAAAAAGTTAAAAATACAGAAGTATTTTTCGGCTAGCTCTCTTGCTATTAAGCGTATTAAGAGCTGAAACCCTCCACCCCCGAAAACCCTTAACGAATATTCACAATGCTGCAAACCCTCAGTCATGACTAACCCAAAAGAGCAGACCGTTGTAAAATGTTAAAGAACTATAAGTAGACGGAGAATTTATAGCTTCATTATGTCACTGCTTACAGATGCACTTGTTATTTTTAAGAAACTTGAATGAAAGCCTCTCAGCGGAAAAGAGCACCAAAGAAAACGAACATGACGTTCCCTCACCGCCACGAACAGAGCGGCACATGGAGCAAATGACAGCGGGGACAGCAGGGAGGGGACGGCGGGGACGGGACCGCTCCGGGGGCCCGCCGGGGCAGGGGAGGGGGGTGTCTCCCGGCCCCGCCGGCGGCCGCAGACCTACCCCGGCAGCCGCGCTGGACGCCGACGGGATGGGCGGCAGCTTCTCTCGCTCCTTTTCGTTCTCCCCATCTTCCTCCTCTTCTTCCTCATCCTCGCCGCCCTCCTGGGCTAACGGGGCCGCCGCGCTGCCCTGGTTCAGCTCCGCGCCCGGCGGGAGCCCCGCGCCGGGGCCGGGGGGGAGGTCGGCGGCTGCCGTGGCCGCCGGCGGGCTCTGCAGCGACATGGCCCCGCTCCCGGCCTCTCTCCTCACGGCAGCCCCGCAGCCCCCACGCCCTCTTCTTCTTCGTCTTCTCCTCCCTCCCGCCGCCCCCGAGCCCCGCCGAGGAGACCCCGCGGGCAGCCCCACCGCCGCCGCTCCGCTCCGCGCCGGGCCGCCGCGGCAATGCAGCAGCCGGGGTGCTGCCGGGCGCTCAGACACCCCCGCACGGCGGGGCGGAGCGCGGCCCTGCCGCGGCCCCGGCGAAGGAGGGGGAGCGCGGGAGGCAGCGGAGCGGAGGCGGCCGGCGCCGCCGGACCCCGCTGCCCTTGCGCCCCCTCAGCCACCGCGCCACCTACAGACGGCGGGCAGTAAGAGGGGCTGCCGCCGCCATGTTGTTTATAGGCGGCTCTTGGAAACGTGCTTGGCGACCGGGGGCGCCGCGCGGGGGCAGCGGAGGACACGGCTACGGAAACTCCGTAGCGGAGGAAGAGCCGCGGTGCCGGCCCGAGGCGGCGCCGGGCGTACGGGAATCGGGGCTGTCCCCTGCCCTCTGCGCAGCCGCGCCGGCGAGGGGGAGCGCTGCCCGGTGGGGCGGCCGCGGCCCCGAGGGGGCTTCGCTCGCCGCGGCGGGGGTGGAGGGGCCGCCCGTCAGCATCCACCTCCCGCGCCCCCCTGAGGCGATGCTGCCGCCGGGCGGGCCTTCCCGCCTGCTAGTCAAGTCGTGCCGCCGCGAGCGGCCTCCTGCCGGGCCGGGGCACGGCAACGAGTAAATACACGAGTAATAAATACAAAAGTTCGGTGAAGGGACATCGGGGTGGGTGCCGGCTGGTGTTGCGTGTGGCACCGCCGGCGGGGGTTGCGCTGCTGGCGGCACCGCCCTGTCGCCTCGCGGGACCCTCCTCACGGCTTCAAGTCACACTCTTAACCGGGAAAATGCAGAAATGAGGTGTAAAAGCTCAGGCCTGTCTCTGCTTCACCGGCAAAGCCAGAGCAGAGCCTGGGCCCCTGCGTGGCAGGTCTTTGCCCTCCCTCTGGACAGGCCTCGGGAAGGCTGAGGTAACACCCGCGGTCAGGGCCGCTGTGCGGCAGCCCAGGCTTGCTCGAGCTTTGCTGTAACAAAATAATGAAAAACTCATCCTCAGAAGATGTGCTGTGTGGAACTGGTTGCAATACAGCATCTAGCCTAGATGTAATACAGCGTTCGTCTGTGGGGTACAGACCTACCGCTGGTCTTGGCATGCAAAGGGATGGGAGCCCTTCCGCGTGCCAGGGGTGCCATCTTTGTGCACGTTAAGCGACGTAACGGTTAAGTCCTACAAACCGTCAGCTGCCAGATGAAATAAGTTGCTTTCAGAGCACTCTTATTTTGTGTCTAGAGAAAAGTTGCCCTCCCAGCTTCAGGATCAAAGGAGTGTGAATAGCGTTACAGGCCACTTGAAACAAACCTTCAAAATTGTTTTTCAGATGGAGGTAAGCCATGTGATAGCTGTTCTCAGCATTGGCATTACAGAAGAGCTCGTGCAGGTTGGAGCTGTGGTAAGGATCTCTATAAGCTGCATAAAAGCAAGGGCATAATAGGTACTGCAGTGTTAATCTAACACAATCTAAGAAAAATGCTTTCACTTTTTGAAGGAACTGGCAGACCTGGAGTTTATTACTTTTCATTAAGAAATCGCTTTGTCTCCTTACCAAGTTAAATACGAGAGCTGGTTTTCCAAAAAGTTCACTCCTCACTGTGCTTACTTCCCAGTTGCTCTCAGTGGTTTGCGTGAATAGGTAGCCCGCTGCACTTAAACAAAGCCCCCCAAACACTCACTCATCTTTTTCCTTTCTGTGCCAAGGAATAACATAATGACAGTAATTGCAACAACTTCAGTACAAGCCACTATACACCCAGTGGCAGTCCCCAGCTGGAAGCAATTGGCATAGCTGTTCTGTGGAGCTGTGCCAACTTGAAACATGGAAGGATCTGCTCCCTTGAGCCTGCAGAGAGAGATGAAGCAAAGGGAAATAGAAATGTAGGAAGGCAAGTATACAAATGAATTCATGCTTTTTTTTTCCCTTTTCCAATTCCATTGAGCTATAAAGGCCTGATTTTCGATAGCTTCAAAAACACTGAAACAGCCTTCTACCAGGATTATTTCGCAAAAAGCTAATGCAACATCAAAGACATCAATTTTTACTGTCCATACTCTCCTGTGCTATTTGAAGCTGCAGTGTTCTGTTGAACTAAACTAACTCAGATAAGTATTTTGACCCATGACAATTATGAAAATAGGCACAAAAGTACTGTTAAAAAATTGATTCCTATTTTATAAGAAAGGAAAAGGACCAGATACTGAAGCAGATGCAAATGCATTTTCCTACTTCTAACAGCAGCAGTATGTGCCTGTGGTTTGTAACTAAAAGTATTTCAATGTAATTCATAGATCCACAAAGCAGTCAAAGATGTAACCACAGCTGGAAAAGGCATGTTTAAACTGGCTTTCCATTTGCTAGCACGGATGGATGCTAGCTGGGTGCAGCAGTGCCACATGTAACGAGACAATACGTGTAAACCCTGCAATCATTTGTTGCCAAAGCGATAAACTAGGGTAGCGGGCAATGGAGGAGTCAGAATACAGGATAAAGACAGTCTGTCTTCTCACAGACAAGAACTGTGTGACATACGATGTACAAAATTTTGCAAAACCAAACAGAGGTATGCAACTGCCATTTTACAAGACTTCACAAATTTCTTGGCCAGATGGCCTGGGAGCCTTGACAAAGGGCCATGCACACTCCATGCCTTTATTTTGAAAGTGTTTGCAGGCTTTTTGTTTGCATCACTTTTCATAGTATTTCCAGTTCCTTCTTTGAGGCTGGTAATGCTTTTGCTTACCTCGGTGGTTGCTTTTCCACCCTCAACTGTTGTTATACTCCCTCCTTTATCCTTCCAAGGACCCTTTCCTTGATTTTTTTAATCTCTTCTGAGCTGCTTAAAACTCTTAAATCGCATGGTGCCACAGTACTTTCGGGGCAGTGGTGGAAAGGTAAAGTTCAATCAAAAACTGTTGCTCATGCCAAGTACATGCCGCCTGGGCCTACACATCCACCCTGGTTCCCGTGTGAGTTTGCAGCCTGTGCTGGACCCCACGCTGGCATGCCATGCTGCTGGCTCGGGTAAACATGTGTACCCCGCAGTAACACCCCTGAGTGACTATGGGGGGGATACAGGCAGTACGTGACCCTGAACATATTTTCTTGTACTACGGGAGAACAGTCCTGCCTTAGCAGGGTGTTGGTCCTTTCAGCCAGAAGACCTTCTTGCCAACTTATTTTAAAATTGTTCACCGCTATATCTCTTCTATCCGAAGAGTTGGAGTTGTCAGGAAGGGGAAAAATTCAACGGCGCATCTCTGTGCAATGGCATGGCCAGGCACAGACCACCACTGGGAATGACAGATGGAAACAAACCAAATGCTAACATTTGTTCACATATGATTAGTAAATGCTTACAAGTAATAGATACACTCACAGAAACTGGCATTTGGGAGTGATGCACAAATGCAAAAAAAAAAAAAAGGACTAAATTCCCTGGCTAGTATTTTCATGACAAATAGTTGAGTGTACCTCTCATATTCCTCTGCAGTCAGAAGTCAAAATGCAGCCATAGCCAAAACCAGCCCTGGTTTAATTCCATAACATTAGGAGTGGTTTTGGCCCATTATGAGTTTTTCCCTGTCCCTCAAATGCTTTACTAGTGTTTGCAATCAAAGAGTATCAAAGATCCCTGCTGCAAACTGGCATTTCAGGAATTGAAGTGACCTGTGTCCTTTAGAAAAAGTAGGCTGAATTTTGTGTTCAGTTGGTGACACACTGTCATCACTCAGCTGTACTCTGTCTCTCTCTTTTATTGACTAGTAGTTTCTTTCTCTTCATACTGTTTGAAGATCTCATGCACTTCCCAGTACAAAATATTTGGACCATTTAACAGATGTGTGCTTTGTGAGTTGGCCCCTGAGTGGGCACAAGGGGAGGCACAGGATGGCTGAAACATCGAAAGGGGAAGCAAAGGCTGGAGACAACCCATTTCCTCTCTATGGGAGTAGGAGAGAGATAAATGGTTGGGAGCTTTCCAACACAACAGGTTTTCGGCAAAACATTTCGGTTTCAACAGAAAGACCTGATTCATTGAAATGGAAATGTTTTACAAAGAAGCATCTTTTTCAGTGACCTTTCAGCAGAACTCAGGCAAGATGCCACAGAAATCCACCTGTTTCTCTGCCGACTCAGTTGGAGAGCTCACCACACATGCCATGTGAATCATCAAAATCAGAGCCTGCATGACTTCTGGACTCCCCGGCCAGCTCTACCCTCCTGTGCCACACCACCCATTAGGGAAAGTGCAAGTCCATGCCTGCTCACGAGTCATGTCTGAGACTGCACAGCCTCAGCGCTTGTAAGGGATGACCACAGTTTCGTCCAGCCTCCCCTATTGGCAGCCATCCGTTTCCCTTGAAGTTGGACTAAGGTATAAATTTGGGGAATTTTGTCCCAAAGAATCCAAACAATTGTGAATCCGTCTGCCATTGCTGACAAACTGTCCAGTTACATTTATTATTCTTGCTGGGAATAAGAAATTATGTCAAACTTGAGCTTGTTTTATTCTATCTTTCTGTCCCTGGATCATATGCCTTCATCTGCGAGAGAGAAAAGCTCCCTCTTTTCCAGGAGCATGTGTGCAAGGTGCACTTGAACTCTCCTGAGCTAAGTTCACATTATTTCCCCTATGACCAACATTAGATGAACTAATCTATAGCTCTCCCTTATCCTTTGGTTCTCCTCCAAGCCCCATTTTTTAAAGACTTTATAAACATTTAGAAAAGTGGTGCAAAGAACTCAGATAATTCATCTGAGGCACTTGCATCCAAGTTACCCAGCTGTTGTTTTGTCTTGGCAGGTACTCAATTATGTCTTTCCCTTTGGCAAATGGTAAACTCTTGATTGAAGGTATATCATCAGATGGGATGCATCCTGCTTGGGCATTCCTAGTACAGAGAAGGAAGAGGTAATCAGTAGTTCTGTCTTATCTGCACCATTACATTTGCATTTTGAGTTCCTTGTCATCACTGACTGGTGCAATACAACATCTGTACCAGTGAACTGTAAAGGGTTTGTGGACACTGGTGCCTAGGCAACAGCCGATTTTTTAGGTTAGTGATTAACTCTTTTTTGTCTGCCTGAATAAGCTGAATATTGTATTACCTCTTGCCATGGAACAGGACCTTTGGGTTGAAAGATATCACTAGCCTCTATTTTAGATACACTGTGACTATTTTAGTAATGTCCAGAGTGAGGTTATCTGAGATAACACAGTGTATGCAAACACTAGAAGAGAGACAGTAAGAGACAAATTCAGCAGGTGAAGAGAATGAACTTAGTGACCACACAACTTTTACTAAGGTTTCCATTTTGTCTCTCCAGAAAGTTGGTGTTGGTTATTCAGTCTTCAAACTTCAGTTAACTTCACTTTAAAGTCTTACAAGATATAACAGTAGCATGATCTTCCCCAAGGTATAGCAAGGGAAAAGAGCTGAGAACAGGAGATATTTTTTATCACGTCTGACCTGGAAGTTATTTTAAAATGAGATAGAGGCAGATCCTAGACATGGGATTTTACCCATTTTCTATTCAAACAGGAAATAAGAAACAAGTTTGCCATGCTAAAGAACATTCAAATGAGGAGGCAGTGTGTAATGTTTAGTTCAGAAAGTTGCTTGTGTACCTTTGTCATCGTATGACCTATAAAATTGTAAAACACTGTTAGAATTAAGATTTCTGTTTAGCATGGCTGTGCAAATCTTTGCTTACTTACACGTTAACAAACTAGCCTTATTCCTTTAAAAAGAGAACATTCTTGAACCGAAGTGGCAGGGAGAGGTGAGATTTGCACCATTTCCATGTGCGCATCCTCTTTGCCCGAGAGGCCTGAGCCGAAGGGGTGGCAGAGGCAGCGGTAACCAGGGCTGCAGCTCCCTCCAGCGCCGGCACCACGGCCTTTCCAGCCGGGAGGGAGCGAACAGCATCCCAGCCGGCTGCACTCCTGGTTCCTGGCGTTTGGAGGTTATTTATTAGTGCACAGATGTGCTGGACATCGTAGAAATTCCAAATAAAATAATAAATGTGGGATCAGGTCACATAGGCAATAATTCACAGGAATATCCTGCAAACTGATAGGATCAACTTTATCTCCTATGTTAGTTTTGGCAGGCTTAAGAGCTGGGCACTTGAAGACTGTTGAGAATTTCACATCTTTAATGCAGTATGTGGTATTCCCTTTGTAATGTCTAAATGGGATGGGTACAGTGCTTGCTCCTTCCGATGCCTTGGTTAGCTAATTCTCATTGTGTTTCTTATTTCTTGAAAAGAAGATGGCAAACTTTTGTAACTAGGAGAGATGTCTGAACAACTTACAGAGGTCTTGAATCTCGCAAGGAGGAAAGGCCTCTGGCAGACTTGCAATGGTAACTAAAATCAGAGGGCTGGGGTAGACACTGCGCCCTCCCACTAAACGGTGCTGTTCTTGTCAATGCATTTGCTCCTTTTCTGCCACGCTTTTCAGGCTGGTCTGTAAATGAAACCAACTCTGCTTTTAATCTGTTGCTACAAGCCCGTGGGAGCCCAAAGTGGAGGAGAAGCCTCTCCTTCGGCAGGGTGCTGCCGCGGCTGTTCCTGCAGGAGAGGAAGCCCTGAGGACAATTCTCCGCAAATCCCATTCCTCACCTGCGGCTGGAGCCAGGCATGGGATCCACCTGCAGATCTGTAGTGTGGGCCCCGACATGCCCCAGCTCAGCACCCGGCTGAGTGGTAGCTGTTGGGTGCTGTGTCAAACAGGCAGGTTCCTGACTTTCCCAGGCTCAGCCTTCCCTCTTCAAGGGCTGCTTTATTTTCCCTTCTTCCCTGCTCAGGGTAACACTTGAGAAAGTCGGTCATTTCCAAATGTGTGCCAGGGCTTTCTGCCCTGCCTCCCATAAACACCCTCAGTTCCAAATCCAACACTGCCACTTTCACAAGATTTTTTTTTTTAATTTCCTGCATTGCTATCAGTTGCAAATTTCCCCTTGGACACTGCTGTAGACCCACTGGCTGCCTTTCAACAGCTTGCCTGGAGTAGCTGTGAGAGGGAGCAGAGATACGGATCACCGTGCTGTGCTATGGCAGCCGCAGACCAAAACCACAGAAGGGAGAAAAAAACTCCCTAAAAGACCCCAAACTATGCTGTAGTGTCAGCACAGGCCCATCCCACGTACATACTGGTATGTTCACCATACCTCTGAGGAGCACACCTGAGGTTTCACAGCAGCTGTGGGGGAAGACAGCAGCCTTCAGAACTAGCATACTTTAAAAAAAAAATGCACAAATGTAAGATCTAGGTGTGCTTCATGGATATTTCTTTGACAGAAATACTCATGTTCACCCCAAAGTGGTTCATTCCTAAACAATGTATCTTCCAATAAAGCCTCCTTTTCCAACAAAAAAACTTCCCTTGGTGGAACTGAAGGAGTGAAGCAAACACAACTAATGTAATGGCGACTGAATTTACTTAATAAATGTACAAATAATGCTGTTTTGCTTGTGTCATCTTTAGAGGAACTGTTCACCAAGTGATTAATAATCACATTTTCTGCCCTTGCCCCGCACAGAATCGCTGTATAAAAACACCCACCACAGAGTTTGACTCTAGTGGTAGAAACTTTATAAAAGCAAAGCATTGGTCTAGATAATAGGGTTGATATATCTGACTTCTTCCTGAATAATTCTCTTTTAAGAAATGTTTCCCCTTTTTCCTTTTCCTGCACTTATTCTCCTTAAAAAATAAATATTCCAACACTTTTCACAGAGATCTTCACCTCTACATAATCTCTAGTAGGGTCCCACTCACCGGAGTCCCTGAGACACATAGTAAGGCAGTAGAGAATCCTGTAGTTACACAGTGCTTTTCATATATAAATAAGAGATATTAAAACTAACAGCTGTACCAGATCTCTGTATAAATTATTACAGGTCTTCAAACTGAAAACTCCATCTACTGAAAATAAATCTGGAAGTGTTTTTCTTGAGACCAGCTTCAGCTCCTGGCTTTGTTGGCCAGCGCTGGTAGTGTGAGCAGGGCATCACTTTCCTTTTCCATCTGAGTGAGGAAAGAGGCTTATCCTGGTCTTCTACCACGCACCACTCCACCTGACTTCTCTGGAAAAAGAAAAGGGGCAGAGGAGAGGTCTGTAGAGCTTCCTGTGGCCCCTCTGTCCGACAGAAGAGCAATAAGGAGATGTGTATAGGTCCTCCCCATGCCACAAAGCCTGGACAAGAGCGAGCAGGGGTGCTGAGGGGAAGCCAGGCGAGGATGGCCCTGCTCCTCCAAGGGGCTGAGCTGGCAGCGGGGGAACAAGGGAAGCGGCTGTCCTTATAGCACAGTCTCCCACATTTTCAGCTGATATTGCAGAATTTACTGTTATTTGAGTATAGAGGTGTCTGATTTGCTGCAGAGCACTGCAGGAGTACAGGCTCCTTCCCAAGACACTGGTGCCAAGTTATAACGTCATTTGTATTCAGCCAAGTAGTTCTATTTATAATGACCTTTCAGGTGACCCAATCGTATACTTGGTAAAGCACTTCTAAAGAAGGAGATTACTTTCTATCTTTCCAGGGTATGAAGTCGTGTACTATATAAATACTGCACCTCAACTACTGTCTATTTCGAATGTCAGTTAGGATCAGGTAGTGTTTATACACTCCTGATTTTTAGCAGTTTTTATTCAGGACTTTTCAAATTTGCATCAAGCCGAAACTTGGCATGTAAGCTGTCAGCACAGATGCTAGTTTTATTCCAAAAATAAAGTATGTTAAAGCTTTTAAAGGTGTCAAATGGCTTATTTATGCAGTGGTTGCAGATGCTTTCATATTCTGGCTCTTTCAACTATACAAAAGCTTTCTGTATCACTTCCCTCCCTCCTCCATTCTCCGACATTACAGTCCTGAACAGCGAGGAACAAGAAGACAAGTGATCACACTGGAGTAATAATCCAAGGACAGTGTGCCCTGGAAACAGACATAAGTAACAGTCATTTTTGGTGAAAAGGAACTCTCCTTACAGAGTCACCATAAAGAATAAAAGTTGAGATGATACCTGGAGCGAACATGTTGCCCAGAACGATGACAGTGAAAGGGAAGACAAAATCCTCAGCACTGTGGGAGGTCTGTAATGCTCCCATTTAGGTAAGAAAGAACCTCCTCCCAGGGATTACTGCGACCTCCTCCTCTGCAATGATTACTGCAGACGACAGGTCTACATCCACCATGATATTTATTTTATGTATTAAAGTCTAAAGCATCATAATTCAGAAAAGTTATAATAGGATAGAACATTTATGTTCAGCGATCTACAACACTGTTCAAATGGTAGAAAACTGCCCCTCGTAGAATAAACCAACCCAAATATATAGCCACAGGTGAAACCATTTGCTCTGTTTTGCACAGGCAAAGAAGTGCCCTCTGCCACATCCTGAAATTAATCAACCTGAGTTCTGGTAGACTAGCAAATAAAGCCAGGAGATTATAAAACACAGCACCTTTCTTGCAGAATGTCCTGCTAACAGCTGCAGGAGAGGGCAGATAGATTGATGTCAACGTGACGTACACCCCCTGCTCTTCCATTTCTAAGTACCCTGGAAGACGGGACAGGAGAGACAAAAAGCTGGGGAGGTCCTCCCTAGTCAGAGATCTGTCTCCAGCGCAAGTTTCCATTTCTAACAAATGGACACAAAATACACATAATTATTTGCAAGCATGTTAAAATATAAACAAAGAGTGTCTCATATTATGATATGTAGACTTCTGTTAATTTTCTCAGTGTTGAGAATACTTGCAGGATGCAAAGATTGTGATCAGGTTTCAACTGAACTTACTCATTTAACATGAACTTCAAATTCATAGCTCTGTTTTTTCTAGCGAGCAATTTACTCTTGGTAGAAGCTCTTGTGCCACTGCAAGTTAATATGCATGACTTTATTCTACCCCTCTTGGGAAGGCATGCTCCATCTGTTTATAAAACAATTCGCCACAATGGTTACAAACAAATATTTTTAAGTTTAGATCCTTTCATTCCAATGAATCCAACTAGACCAAAATATGAATAAAGACCAGTCACAAGATTATAAGCTTGAAGCCTTTGCTTATACATAGTACAATATATTCACTACTCAAACATATTTTTTTTCTCTGAGGAATGGTAGAATTTCAACAGTCGTTGGCTATACCTCTTTTTAGAGGTTTTCACCAGTAATTTCTCCTCTAAAATTTACTCCATGTAATGTTCAGCTGTATCAAAATAATAGATAATGATACCACATCATGCTCTATTCAGTAGCCAAGATTTAACAACACACACCTTCAGTACTCATGCCATGCAAACGTTTTAGTCCTGCCTGTCAGAATGATGCAACGTGAAGAACCTGAGCTAATTTATGTGGGTTTCAGACAGCTGTGAATGAGAACTAATTTATGGTCAGGTTTTGAAATCATGCCAGCAGGAGCTTGCTCTTCGAACAATGCTCCAGCATGCTATTGGGAAGGTCACACATCTCACATCATCATTTGGTGGGACCTTGTCAGAGGTCTCCTCCCCTCCTGCTACAGCTGTCCTTGTGAAATAGCAAACATGTTTTCTGGTCATTGTGTGCTCTGTGAATTATTTCTCTAAAAGCTTATTTACAGAAAACTCAGGGACCCATTTTCTTAACTCTACAGCCCTGCAGGTTGAACCAAATCATGTTTGTTAAAAAAAGCCACCAACCCTCAGTGTTATGAATCTGAATCTTTTTTAATAATTTCAAAATGTTAAATTCATTTTACAAATAAAAGAAATTAGAAAACCCAAATCCAAACGGGATTCTTCTTTATCAATCCTTTGCTTTTGAAGATATATGAAAATATAGAGATTGCATTTTTTCCTAATGTGCATAAAAATGAGACAGCCCAGAAAGACGCAGGCAGAAGAATCCAAGTTTGTGTCTGTCTGCTGAGACCACCTCTTGGATCTGCGTGAATGCGGGGACCTTCATGTCACACATCATCTGCCGCTGCTGTGTGGGCATAAACTGGTGCTCCCTCCTTTGAAAGGGGTTTCAGGAAGGCCGGGCACAGGTGAGAGAGGAGCACAGGATGGCTGTAGTGCCCAGCACTTGCGCTCTTGGAGGTCATCACGGCTCTGTGGGACACTCAGGTCAGTCCAGAGCTGAGTGTGTCGTCTGTCCTTGCTGCCTGTGCTCCAGGTGGTGTGCAGCAGCAGCAGCTCCGTGTTTCTCCTGGAGCACAGCCCTCAGAGGGAACGGGCAAGAGGAGCACACCTTGGCCAGAAGTTTCTCCTGTGTCCTCAGCCTCCATGAACCCCAGGTCACATTGTAACATTTCCCTTCAGGAAAAACCATGGTTGGTGCCAGAGCTTTCTAGCTCCCAAGAGTTTCTTCTGTACCTGTCTCCAAGTGAGAAAAATGGAAGTTGGATTTTTTTTTTTCCATAGGTTACTTACACTGTTGTAGTCAGCAGTGGCTGTAGTTTCATGAATGCTTTCAGGTAAGACTAAACCAGTTCTGGTGTTGAAAGAAGCTGTCCACCCTTCCCCACCCCACAGCGACTTGCTGTCATCCCACCACTCCCCTGCCCTGGTGTTTGTAGGAGCATTTCACGTGGTCACATCGAGAGCTGGTTGTGCTTGAACCATGGAAAAACCAAGAAAGGTTGGTAAATGATTCATGACAAGACAATGAGGGCCAGCAGCATGGCCTGAGCTCGGCGCTGGCTCGGTGCAGTGCCTGAAGGTCAGGCACCAGCTCAAGGCTGGAACTCACCACGCTGATGTAGGTGCTGTACAGAAGAGGGCGACTAAATCAACCCCTGGGGGAGACTCCAACGGGGCACCCCTGGGATTCAGAGCCCAAATTCACTGCTGGTGCCCGGCTGCCTGCGGCACAGAAGGGGAATGCGCACACGTAGGTTACATTTTGCAAGAACTGCCCAAAAAAGTTCCAGTGAATACTTTTTGCTTGTGGTGTGATTTGACACATGACATACCACAGCAACCTTCCAGGGCAAAGAATGCATTCCTAGTATGTATCTGATACAGTTAAGGATGTATGACTTAAGTACCAGCTCCTGGCAGCGGTCTGAAGTGATACCATTGGACTGAGATACAACGTTGTGGTTTTGTTTCCCATCTAAGGAATTGCAATATGTGCTAAAAATACTGATGGGCTCATGGAAATGCAGAATGTTATCACACGCAGAGGGGGAGATGGAATGTCAGTCCCAGTAGAAGTCACCACCAAAGAGGGAAAATGTAGCATTGAACATTTTAAGGTAAGCCTTTTTGTGTTGCCAGCGAGATTAGCTGGGACTGGGTTAACATCCTTTATCCCTCTCTCCCCTCTGTCCTTTGCAGGATGAGACAGGATCTGTTTAGAAGTGTCATGGGTAAATAAAAGATATATAGGTAAGCATTCGCAGCGTATTAAGTATCAGTTTTCTGCCACACATCACATCTATGTAGCTACTGAAGACGTCGTTTTCCTCCGTGTTTTGTCATGGGAAGACCCATTTATTTTTTAAGTGGTATTTAAAGCCCCTCATCTCTAGGGAAACGTGGGAGGGGATGCTTGACACGGAAGGACTGTGGTGACTCATCCCCCCCCCAAACCCGCTCAGTGCCCTGGCTCTGCTATCCCAACTCTGGGTGGCACACAATGACTGTGATTTAAGAGAGCAGACAAAAGAGAGCAGTTGTTCTGACAACCTGTTTAGAAAAAGTACCCATGACCCTGTTTGAAATCGCGGTTATAGACAGCGGCATCTGCTGAATTATTTAAATTGATACATTCAGGTTCTACAAACATGTAATCAAGATGAGAGGGAGCAGAGAAATTTATACACAGAGTTACTTGTGAAGGACAATAAGGTAATAAACACAATGTTCTGGATAAATAACAAATTAACCAAACTGATTAGGTTTGAGCCTCAGAGAGCTGTAGAGCCAACTCCTGCCCGTTTTACCCATAGGAGTAGTTTCATTAACAACAATCTGCTTCTTAGTAAATTGCCAGTTATAATAAAAAAAAACCCAAACTTGTTCTGTTGCTTCTCTATTCTTATGCATTTTAATAATTCTAGTCATAACCATTAAAACCTGTGCTTTTGTACTCCCATGTTGCAAAATACTCTTCACATTACTGTTAAACCACTCAATCTCCTTTTTCTGCCCGAGCGTAAACGTAGCATCTGCGGAAGAGGTAGAGGAGGAGTAAATGCATCCAGAAGAGGTGGAGGAGCGGGATGATGCAGCCGTCGGCTCGCTCTGCCCACAGGAGCCACGCGGCACCTCGGGGCCATCAGCACCGATCCAGAAAGTGGGACTGGGTGAATCCATGCCAAAATGGTGACAACATCCGATATGCGCAAGAGGGACGCTGCGAGCACAGAACTGCGAGTCTTGCTGAACATAACACGGTGCAAATGCCAGCGGGGTTAGATTTGCACACAGTAATCATTTATTTGCTATTAAAAAAAACAGATGTGCCTTATAATTGCATCTAAAAGGTGCGTTCCCAAAATTAACAATCCAAACCCTGTACGAAGATAAATGTTTTGTAACTTAATTATTAAAGTTGGAAAAGTTACTCTCCATTTTCTTATACTATAAGTACCAATTTTAGTAAAGTACTCAGTGACATCTCTGAAGGTTTTTCTAAATATTTTTTATTTTGTCACATTTTTGTGTTTATAATGACTCTGTGCTACAAGGATGAAGCTGCGGCCGTGCATGTATTGGTTTAGAGCAGCGAGTTTTCTTTAAAAAGAGTTGTTTGTGTATTTTCTTTTCTTTTGTACTGCTCATGACATACTTAAGGCTGTTCAGCGGAATAGCTAGCAAAAAAAATCATGATCTTTAATATGCACGTGTACAGTACTTATTCTGCAAAAAAACAAGCTGGCGGAATTTTGTGTGAAGTTGTGGGTAACATCTCTTTCCTGAACAATGGTACATTTAGGAAGTGGCCGGCAATTTTTTATTCTGCCCGTGAGAAGCGCCACTCCAGAAGACTCACTGTGTGCCCGATCTTCTCAGGAGCGTTACTGAGAGGGCGACTGGCTCGGTGGTGCAACACCTCTGGAGGGAGAGATTTCACTGTGCTGCCCCTGTGAAAGGGGAAAAGTGAGGTAAAATGATACTGGCCTAGATTTTTATCCCCACTTCCAAGATTCACACTTGAGAAACTAGCGGAGTTGTGTACGGGCATTACTCATCCCTGTTTCTGGAGCCCCTAAATCTGTTGTGCTGAATGTTGTACCAAAACTGGAATAAAAAGGCGGGCCCCAAGAACGCTGACAATCCACACGTGATACAACAGATGATAAATAAGTGCTAATGGATGCAATTAAGGAAATTTTTCTGTTATAGTCTGCTCGGCTATCTGAAGAATTGGTATGCAGGGAAGGTGAGAGGGGGTAAAAACTTGCTGTTTTCTAGCAAAAAGACTGTTTCCAAATAGAAGGACTTCAGGCAGTACCTGTGTACAGTCTAGTTGGAAATTCCTCTTGACACTGATGGATATTAAGTGCGTTTGAAGTATTTCATCTTACACTTCATGCATGTTTGATGCCCTATTGTGGAACCCTCTTGGATAGCCACAAAGTTGTGATCTCTGGATTAAGGAGGGACCCTTAAACCTTAGGGGTCTGTCCTAAGGCTGAATCTAGTCGCACCAAAGTTCCTCGTTGTACACTGTGGTGGTGCTCCGCAGGCAGAAATCCAGCATTTCTGGCTCTGGTGTAGATTTATCAAGAGAATAAGCCAGAGACCAGGCTGCTGCCAGCGTCCATGGGTCATGGCAAATGCATTCCAAGTAGAAAAGTCTCTTGGGTCTTTGTATTGCACCAAGGATAACACAGTCCCAATCCAAACTGGATCTCCACAGTACAAGTAAGAATTATTAATGGTAACAGATTGCTGTACAACTGAAAGCACAGGTCAAGGACACAAGACGTCCTTGCCTCAGTAGTTTTCCATTTGCTCGTGATGGAAATGTCTCCAATGACTATCAGACTGTTCTCTTGGCTTGTTCTAGTCCTGTGGGCCAAGCATTAACCGTGATGAACTTGGGGTTCATGTGAGCTCAGCTCACGTGGCAAGCCAGACTCCAGACTCCCAGTCTGTGGGAGTAACTCCACTGATGGCATTTCCTTAAGTAGAGTTGTAGTGCCGTGCCCTTTATTCTCTGCTGTATAAACTTGGGCCCATTTCCTCTGATGAATTCTGCTTAAGACTGGTTGGCGTAGTGGTGTTTTTGCTGAAAGATGATTGAAAAAGGAGAGAAGAAGTGAGTGATAGGAAGTGAAGCCAAACTATAAGTGGTGTAAACCTTGTTTTCCTTTTCAAAGTAAAACTAAATGTATGTGATCTAATTTAAAACGACAGGATGCTTTTGAAATATATATAAAATGTTTCATTTTTGTAAGAAGAAATGCTGAAAATCTTTTTTCCTACCAAGCAGACATGTGGATGACATTGGCTGGCAGCTTGTTACGACACAGTAGTACAAAGGGAATTTTTTCAAACATTGCCACAGTACATGTTTGGGTTGTTTGTTTTTTTTTCAGTTGAGACCTTGCTACTATAAAGTCAGTCAACTGAGAAGAATTTCTCATGCTTTTGGGTCATAATAAATCTTCCAGAGCTGTGTTAACCAAGACCTCAGGCAGTTTTCTGGTTCATATTACCACAATACAAATTGCTGAAACGGGAGAAGGGGCTTAGGTACACATTTCAAACATTTCCTTCCTAGTTTTAGTCAGCATCGTATGACTACATGAGAGAAATAGCAAGGGTCTCATCAATAATATAAGCAGTAAGATACATGTCAGGTTTTAACTTAAAAAAACCCCACAAAACCAAACCAAGTCTTACTTTCCTGCTCCCCCTCCGTATTCCCATCTAACTGTTCAAGAGACTTGGAGAGAAGTCTTGGAACAATTTCCCTTTTCAACGCTTCTAATTTAAATGACTTACTAGAAATGAATATTTCATGGCATATCAGGACTCTGTTCTTCAAAGCTTCGTTTCTTTAGTGCTAATTATTTCAACAAGACCTATACTAAAGGCAAATCCTGTCACTTCTCTATATTGTCTGCATTAACACTATAGAACTAGCTTCATATGACAGTAACAGTTCTTGTTTCTGGTATTTCCTCATTTTCACTTTTTAGTGTCTCCCACATAAAGAAGTGACACAGTTTGAAGAGATGTAGGGTTTGGAAATCATGTAGTTAAGCCGCTATGGCCTCATTAGTGAAAAAAAGCAAGACTGCTAAAATTTAATCCTTACTTCCCTTTCTCTTCAAGCCAAAGCCACCTTCAGTTTCTACACTGGAAATTCCCATAGCAGTATCTGTAACAAAGTAATGTTTAACCCTCTGGGTCAGTTTGCAATAGTAGGTATTCCCTGAGCAGGGAAGCAAGGTCTGCTTAGACACCTACGTATTTGGAGTTAAGAAACTTAGAGAGTTTCCACTAGACCTCACTTCTCCTTTTGTATTAAAAAAAAAAAACCCAAAACAATGAACCCTCCACCTGTATTCATTTCACAGTCTGATGGGTAATAAAATAGCCCCCCAAACCCAACACATATGTCATTTGATCGAATGGAAAGACAGGCAGTACGAAGCTGGAAATCTTTACCACGTATCTTGGCCAAGGTCAAGACAACCCTGTGCACAACCTGTCCCCTGGCGTGTCAGCGTTTCAGACACACTTTCAGAGGCTCGTGCCACATTTCCTTCATGTGCTGCACACACGGAGGAAAACACGTGCGAGGAAAAGTCCAGGCTCTTCATCTCGCCCTTTGAAGCTCCCTCTTCTGTCTTTACTCATACTCAGGCTTCAGCAGCCCACCTTCATTAGCTGCAATTAGGAAAGAGGATCTTCCTTCGTCCTGGCTTCTGCCTGACTCTCGAAGTCTAGCTGAGCATCCAGGTGGACCCTCACATTGAGAACTTGGATAACAACAGACGCTGGGAATGGCCTACAAGAGAACAGCATGGGGGCTCACAATGACGTTCTGCCTGCCGCTTGCTGGTATAATCCTCCAGCTGAGAGCATTAAGGGCTGGTGGCTGCTCTGTGTTGCCAGAGTAGCATAAAGTTAGGGCAGTGCAGCCACAGAGCAGTAAATGGCATGAGCAACAGTGGCAATAATTTCTCCAGACGACTCTTTGTGTCACTGAGCAGCCTGAAGCTGAGGAAACACCTCAAAGAAGGAAAAGCCAGAGTTTCAGACTTCCACTCTTTGTCCTCCAACCTCCCAGCTGAATGACCTAGATCAGTTTTGACTTTCTAAAATTGGCATTCACAAGACCCACAATTCACTGCTTCAAATACTCGAGGCAGCTTTTCCCTCGATACCTACATATGGCTCTTACTCATCCACGCTAAGTTTTCTGATGGGGAACTGGGAGGCTTTGCATGCCCTTACCTGTTCCCACAGCCCGTCTCCCAGGTGCCCAGCATCCTTATTCACAGCAATCAGATACATGAAAGCAAAAATTCAATTCCAGTTTTATGAAGTGCAGATTTCTGTAAGGATGGAGTTATCATCACAAACAACCTGCTGTTTATTATCAGGCCCTATAGGTTTTGAGAAGTTTATTAGTTTTGGATGTGGATCTTGGCTACCTCCCATTCCTTGACTATTACAAGAGTTTTGGCCTTTTAAACACTTAATAAACATGATGAAACAATAAACTAGCTGAAATGAAAAGAAATGTTGTGGGATTAGCTCTGCATCTGAACTGAGCTCTTACTGTATTATTTAGCAAACACAAGGATAAATGATGGTTCTTTTGAAACAGCAAAACGAGTAGGATGATTTGGGGAGACATGGTGTGAGTAGGATTAAGTTTTATACAGAAAAATCCCTCATGACACTGTAGCTGAAACAAACAAGGCATTTTTCATTTGTCCATACAAGCTTTTGCAACAATTTCTGCAACAAAGCTGAAATGGTATCTGCAGATAGCCATTGGGGTGCAAACTCAATGGCTGTATGAAGCATCCTGGCATACACAAATGACCTTCAAATGCAAAGGATTCCTTCTATATTTTGCATCACCAAACATTTGCAGCAGTCCTACAGCATTCGACAGCACTCTTTATGATCGAGGGCCAGATTGGAATATCTGTGTTCACAGCAATTTAGCTTTTACCCTAGCCCCTCCCAATCTTTCCTCTGTTTATCCCGCTTCTGTTGGGCTTGTGACCATATGAACTATACGAACAAGTCTACTTCTGTCAGGCTACTCACCCTGTTGTAACTGCCAGCATTTCACCGGGCTGATAAATCACAGCTCAATAGCTGCTGCCAGACATAACAAGGACATCCACTGATGTCAGTGAAGCTATTTGTGAAGCACGGCGCCGCTCAAAGGGAATAAGGGTACCTCACAGTTGGTCTGCTCGCTAGGAATGTGGAAGTTAGGAGAGCCACAACAGGCAGAAATACTAAAAAGTCTTTTTGTATGGTCAACTACTTATTTGGGGACTGCAAAATACAGGAAAAGAGGGAACATAAATATATTAATTCAATAAAGACTGGACTGATGAAAATGATTCTTCACATGAAAGCTGAAGCACAACAATGAAAAAGTACATATTCCAGCAGAAAATCCATCACTATTTACCTCCCTCTGTTAATACAATCATAGTTTATGCTAAGCCCATCGTAAAACTTAAATGAACTGGAAAAGAGAACATTCTGTTTTGCAATTGTTAAAAACAATTGAATATGATGTTAAGTTCGCCATTGGTTTTGGCAGCGAGTCCTTAATCCTTTAAACTCCTATGTACACACTTTCTACTCTTTTGTAATAGGGACTTTAAAAAAGTCATTAATTTGGCTTAGTTTGCATGGGAGTGACGCAATCTGGACAATGTGGAGAGCCGCATTTGAAAGACATTGTTTGCAAGGTTGTGCTGGGCGACAGCAGCACTTTGATCTGTCAAACGCCTGAAACTCTGAAAAATGCGCTCACTCTGGGCAAGACTGGAACAAACGAGGAAAATAAGGTGGTATCAGTCACTCAGCTGCAGCTACAAAGTCTTACCTGGCACGTGGCCGAGGTTCTGGGCAGGCAAAGAGCGTACCAGTGTCCTACATCAACAGAAACCCCAGGGTAGATCTGGTCCTGGGCAGAAATAATTCTCCCTTCATCCGCAGCGCTTAGCAAACAAATTTGTTTCACTAATTTCTCTTTAATCAGATTCTGAACTAAAATAATCCTCGCTTCAGTAAAACTGGAATAGGGAATATTCTAAAAGCATGAACAACTGATAAAACATGAATAAAATTACTTCCATGTGTATGTAATTATTATAAATGTGACTTCTCTTTTAAACAGAGTACTGTAAACAAATACATGATCCAGTTTATTAACTGAAATTGGCTGGATTACAGTTTGAAAATAAGATACACATGTTGGCAATTACTATACTGCACTATAGTTAGGCCTCTAAAAAGCACGCTTGGTGTGTTTTAGCCTGTAGAAATCGTAGCCTTTTTATCTTGCCTTACTAGAAGATTTTGAGAAGTACCTTTTCCAAATGTATATACAAGCCTGACTTCTGAATCCGTATTCAGACATGAGAGGGCAGACCCAGGCTCCATCGGTTACATGGGCTGGGGTAGAAGTCAGGAGGTCGCCCAGCCAGAGGGGGTACAGCGCCGAGGGGGACGGCTGTAAATGTTTCCGTGGTCAGCACGCTCGCCTACGGGCTGTGGTGCTCACCATACAGGAGCAGGAGATGCTCCTGGTTCAACTAGGACAACTCTGTCAGTGCTCTGTTTTATTAGGGCTGTTTTATCTTGCAGGATGGTTTGTCTCAGCTCTTGGTCTGTAAAATGGTGACAAAACAGACCTTCCTTACTTCCCATAGATGTTATTAGGGGAACTTTAACTGCCAGGCTCTTGGGTACTAGTTGCCAAAGAAAGTTAGATTATTTTTTTGGTTGATTTTAGAGTAGCTTTGAGAGAAAAAGCTTCTCCGCTGGGTATAACTAAAGAGAGAAACCTTTTAAACAGCAGCAGCCTGGCATCCAAGGCACTCATGGGATGCCCGGGCCAAGTTCTTGTTCCCTGTCAGGCAGAGCCCTTGCTTTGCTCTGGGTCTGCTGCCTTGCCGGTGCTTAAGCCTTAAGCATTAGGCTGCTGGCCATTCTGGAGCGAGCCTCTCAGAGCGAGAGCCTTTTCTCTCTGAGACACAACAAAGATGTGATTTAAGCACTTCATGCAGGTTTTGAGAGAGCTCTGTGCTGGGATGTGCTGGTTAGACTGGAGGGGGTAAGTTAGATCCCATGGCAAGGAATGGTGGTACAGAGCTGAACCAGAGCACCATACTCAAGCCCAAACAAATGGTTGTCGTTGCACAGTTTGGGCAGATGGCTGGCAAGAACAGCCAGAGGCAATTCAAAGACTGTATTCATGTGATGTCCCACTTCCCCACGTTAAAGAAACGCGTGTTAATCCTGGCACTGATCCGGTAACGGGCTATGACATTAGAAGGACAAAGGCAGCAAGTAGAAACATGTCTGCAGAGACCATTAGGGATGATTATTCACTCTCACATTACAAGGACTTTGTGCAGCAGATGTAGAAAAAAGAAGAGGAAACCCAAGCCCCGAATCTCTGCTTCAAGCCCATACTAATTTCCAACATATCCCAGCAATGATGACAAAGTGTTTTGCAGACATTCATCAGGGGTGTAGTGAGACATCACTTTCCAAGCAAAGCCTGGGATAAAATTACAGCAGAGGACGTGCAAGTCTTCAGCTGCCCTGAGCAGGTCAGTAACAGAGGAAAACTTTTTTCCCTGTCTTATCTTACAGCTTTCCCCGTGTCGCCAGAAAACCTCATATTATTTTTGCATTTGGTGCTGATTCTAATGTCACTTTTCAATAAAGTGAAGTAACTTGTCATTTGCAAAAGGAATAGAATTAAAATTAAGCACGTCATATATCTTACTGGAAAAAATCTGTTCAAGTGACAAGAGATGGCAGTGTGTTCTGAAAACTCTCTAAAGGGTCTTAGAAACCCAGTAGGGGCGGAGAAATGCCATCCGGTTAGTCCTCTAGTCCTACTCCCCATCACAACTACGCTACATAGCAAAATAATCAGTTTAGGAGAGGTCAAAAAATGGGTTGAAAATATTGAGTGAAGGACCCAGAAAAGGCAGCATTCCCACCTTTCTCTCTTTTGTTTCATTCTACAAAGCCAAAGATGTTTTTCTCGTCTTTAGAAAATGAAAGTCCTGCTCTGTTTTGTTAGAAAGTGTTGATCTTTTTATACCACCTATCCGCTCCAAGAAGCAGAAAATTTCAGATAAATCTTTGTAACAGGCTCTTTTTTACTGTAAGGCCAACTAAATGGTTGAGGTATCTATTTCTTGGAAGAATAATAGATGAGTTTCTGCTCTGCCTCCGAGTCTGTGGCCGTTAATCAGTGACAGCAATTAAAAATTATTGCCTTGTGAATTGTTTCCATTACCAGCCTAGTTCATGTGTTGGAGGGAGGCAAAGGTGAGCGGGGCCGTGGCCGCCAGTGGATTTCTCAGGTTGGCAGCCAACACTAGCGCTATTGCTGTTATGTCTGTCTTCCTGTGAGGGACGTTGGCCGGAGCAGAGCTCCGTCAGCCTGTGCCGTGTGAGCGGTGGAACGCATCTCCTGTCACAGCGGCTCCAAAGGGCTGACACGGTTCTCTCTACGTTCCCGTGTTCCCATCTTTGCTGCACGTTAGGCTAAGCCACAAGGCAGCTAATGGCCTTATCAGCCGCCTGCAGAGGATTAGGCAGCCATCACTTGACTAAGGTTTCACAGCAAGCCCGGGCAGCTCACGGTGGCAGTGGCTCTGTCTTGTGGGGAGCTGAACTGCAGCGTCCCATGGCCCCAGCAGAGATCAGACTGCTTTTACGCTCTACAGAACAGCCGTCAGTCACTGTTCAGACACAGGGGACTTAGGTGGGTTTTGGCAGCTGGATCCCCAAATGCATTCAAAGAATGTGGTGGGACCAGACTGTAACGAGTCGATGATGGGGACCTGGGGAACTGTTCCTGGAACAGAGACCCTCCATCGCAGCAAACCCTATGCCAAGAACTGCAGCGATGCAAGGACAGGAACATCCATCCCACTACCTATGAGGTGTTCGTTTTGTGGTTTACACAATAAGAAAGGTATTATTAATAGCAAATTAATTCCTTGCTCTCAGACATAGAATTTGCAAAGCTGAGAAACCAGGTGTCTGATACTGTAGAAATCACTTCAGAGATGAACACCACCAAAACTGTTTTTAACTGGCCATTCTGGAGGTGTTTCCAAATGTGAAAGCCTTTGTTTAGGGAAATCTGCTAAGTTGCCAGGTAACATCAAGGTTACCTAAAATAGAATTTATAGAATTGGGATGTCTAGTACAAAAATGAACAATCATGAATCTATCTTATGCTAAATTCCTCTTTTTATTATTCAGGGACCCCTAGATTTTAATGTTTGTATTTTCTAATGCTTGGCTTTGACTGTGGTAGGAATTATACTACTGTCATTTGGTCAACTCTAGCAGCCATTGCTTTCATTAAAACCAATGGAAGCAAGATTGGATGCAAACCTATTTACAGCAAAGCCAACCAACCAACTAACCAAAAAAACCCAAACAAACCCCAAACCCTGTAATTTATAAAACGCTTTATTTGCTGAGCTCGTGCACAGCACCATGGGAACCACGAGGGGGTCCATTAAACCTTTGCAAGGCTGAAGAAGGCAAGTATCGGGTGGAAGACCCTTTATAGTGGATCTACTCTTGACCATTTCTAAGACATTGAAACTTTGACAACTATTTGAGATATCTTCACATTCTCTGGCTATAATCTGTTATTTTCAGACCAAACGTGGGCATTCTCAAACCAAAACAGTTTTCCAAACAACATTGCAGAGGATTAAAAAAGAAAAAAGTAATTTCTCCCTCAGACAGTTAAGGGAAAACCCACAATGAGGAACTCAAAAGTAATACTCTGCTTTTATACAGAAATTCTAAGAAAAGAGAAGCAGGGGAACAAGTATAATGAGCAGCCAAGGAATGGTCTTTAAGAAGGATGAAAAATTAGACAGTTTTCAAGTGTATTTTAGGCAGATATCATTGTAAAAATGGCAATAAGGAGCTTTTGTTAGTGTTACAAATTTAACTGGAAGCAGACTTTTGTCACAGTAATGAAGCTGTTACTATAAATAGTCTACAATGGAGAAATAAGCTTTTAGTAGCTAATAAAAACATACATATTTAAAGAAATGGTACATTACCCAGGTCAGCATTATGTTTCACCTCTGATTTCCTTTTTTTCACACCTTCTGCACATTTCTTTCTCGCTGAAGGCTATAATCCTTGAGAGAGCAGGTAGTGAGGTTCTGCACAAGGGTAACAGTCTAAACCTGTCTTTTTTTTTTTTTTTGCAGATTGAGACTGAGAATTTAACGATTTACAAGACAACACCTCTGCTTGAGGCCTTCTTTCAGCTTTTATTAATTAAAAGTACGTGTCTTTTTGATAGAAAGTGGGATCTCCGCGAGATGGGAGGCATTGCATTCTCCAGTACATTTAACAGAGAGCGACATAATAGATGCAATTTAGGGCTCTTGTAAACTGCTCATCTCTTTGGTGGCATAAATTTAGAAAGTGTTAAAAGGTTTAATGCTTATAAGACTTAAGCATGTTACAGCAAGCCAAAAAAAAAAAAAAAAAAAAAAGGGAAGATTATGCATTCTCTCAGGAATCTGTCTAAGGAAGTTATGGGTGTAGCTGCAGCTTTGGCTTTTTGAAAGCCTAGAGCAGGAATTATTGTGGGATGTCCCTGGGTAAACTTCCAGAAACAAAAGCTATAAAGTAAGAGAAAAATCCAGATAAGAGAATTGATTGAAAACCTTAGGAGACATGAATCTCCTATTGGACTGAAAGTCTAGAAGAGGATTATCTTCCTTCTGGAATTGATAGTTTATTGCAGAAAAAGCAATGAAATGCTATAGCAATGGTGGGTTCCCCCAGAGTGGTTTCTGGGACCTCTCACTCAGAGGAGCGAGAAGAATTTTTTTTCCTATTCTGCTATTTCGTTAGTTATGGCTGTAACGGCAATTTAAGCAACAGAAAGAATTTTAAACCCCTTGGGGAAGTAGTCAGCATTTTGTGATTGACGGTTCTTTTGTGATTTCTGTAAAATGAGTGGGACTCTGAGTCTTGCCCCCCTCACCACTGACCCCAGAGCCGCTCCTGAGGTGGTGCTGTGAAAGCCCGCGCTTCCTACTGGAAAGAGCCATCACTGACAAATGTGGTTTTAGAAAATGTTCAGAGTAGTCATGTGTCCTTCTGGCTGACTTATTTTTCTAAAAGCAGAAGTTACCTGGTTAAGTCTATTCTGTAACAATATTATCAGTTGTTTTCTGAGTATTCAGAAAGTCCTGCTTTGTTTGCAAATTTAGACCAGAGAACAAACAAAAGTAATTTGTCAACTTGAAAAAAACTACGTATTTGAAGCTGGAGGCCAGTACCTTCTTGCTTGAACATTATGGGCCAGGCCAGGCCACCAAACGGTGGAAACCAGTTGAACAACACTATTTCGCCAGTTCCCAGTAAGCGAACATCTGACCCTGGGCTGAGCTGCCCCATGGTCAGACTCCAGCGCTCACAGCCGGCCAAGGCTTCTGCTCCACAGACCTGGAGAAGGGCAGGAGCGACCAGCTGCCCTGCAGGTACACGTTTTCAGTGTAGCTCCAGCCTCTGCACCAATGCCTTCGCTTGCATAAAGCACTGGGCTCTGCTCAGTTCCGCAAAAAGTCACATTTATCATGTTAAGTTTCTTTAGGGAAGAGGGAGTCCAGAATTAGCCTCCTTGAAACTCTGTCTTCTGCTGCTGCATCTTTTTCTTTTAAGTTTAGAATGTATAGGTATAAAAACAACAGGCATGTGCCTAACGCCAAAATTCCAGTACCCAATATTTTACATCCATGTTTACTTCACAGCATCATTCAAGCCCCAGAGCTGGCTGGTACAAGAAGTCTTAATAATTGTTTAATAATAGCGCAGCAGCTCCTCAGGAAGTCCCCGCATGGAAAATCCACTGCTGGCAGACTGAGGAGGGAAGAGGTTGAGGTAGAAATTCTCCCTCCTTCATACCCATCTTTAGGATTTCATGTGGAGCTAAACATGTGAAGAGTATAGCTTTCACCCACAGATGGCGACGAACACAATCTACGCCTTCCCGAAGATAGAAAATTACATATATAGACTCAAAGAAATGCCAACTTATAGCTTGAGGAATGGAGCTCTAACTTATGTTGAAACAGTATAATCAATTTGGCACAGAAAAAGTGAGAGTCAGATTAGTATAACGTCTACCCATTCACCAGGCTCCTGCGCAACCCAGGGAAGCGCAGGCTCGGGGAAGGAAACTGCCTCATCCTAATAAGGCAGAGCTGCCTGCCGGCCACATAGCCCGCATGCCTTCTATATGAACTAATGCAAACCGTCGGGGAGCTGCTTCTGTGCGGCTGAGGAGCCGTATCGTCTTCCCATCAATAACAAAGTACGATCACCTTTGCAGGATTATTCCTGCTGAGTTGCACACGAATGCTTTGCTCGCATGCGCGCTGCATGAAAATCTCGTGTTACAAGAAAAGCCACTTACCGGTGTCCTGGGTTACCCTCTGCGTCTCCTCCAATATCAAAGCGCAGCGAAAAAAAACCCAGTCACCACGACTGAATAGTAAGCATTTTTTTCTGCCCAGGGAATATAAAATTATAGCAAATATTTGATTTATTTTTGACTCTGCAGTAAAATGATGTTGCCTCTTAGTTTGACTTGTCAGGACCTTCCTTTGTTTACGTTTAACTTGATATGAACAAATCCTTTAGAAATAATAGGTGTGCTTTGGAAGAGAAGACAACCGCTCCGAAGAAGGGCACCTATCCGAACAGCCAAGCTTCTGCCTCTTGCTGAGTGGAGATGGCAGGGTGTCTGCTGAGGCAGAAGCTGCTGCTCCCTTATTTTGAAGGCATGTCTTTATTTCTTGACTTATTTACAACATTTGCATCTACTACTTTAATGCATTTCAGGGAGAGCCACATCTCCCTACTGACGTCAAGAGAAGCAGCTGAAAATAGGCCAATAACAATTTTTGGGTTTTAAAGCAGGCTCTGTGGCTGTGCAGGAAGGAGGAGATTTCTTGTTACAAGCACAAATAAGAAAAAAAAAAGTCATTTAAAAAGAAAAAAGTAAAAGTAAATCATGTCAAAATTACTCATGTTTTGCTGTAGCGCTTATATTGTATTGCCAAAAAATGATCCTTCCTGCAGCAAGATTTCCATCTGAATTATTAGGAGATTTGCTTGATTAAAAGGACTGCAAGATGTGGCTTTTGCTCCAAAACTTCATTTTGGTCTATGAGCATTGTGGACTTTTCTCATTCAATCAGAAACACCCAATATATTAAAATGAAAATGAACGCTCAGCTACATCTACTACATCTTGCTGTTTTCTCTCAATAATTATAAACATCTATCCAAAACACGGTGACATTTTGTACTTTTGCAAAGGAGCCCAATTAAAGCAATCCACCGATTGCTTTTTCTACCGCCCGCAATAATCCAGCATGGCTCTACTGGCCTCCTAATCCCTCTCCATGCCCTCCTTCCAGATTTCTTCCTGGAGCGGGGTACTTGTGGCTTGAAAGAGAGCTAGGCTTCGGGGCGAGGGCAGGAGAGTGCCGTGGTGCTCGCGGGTGAACAAACAGCGCGACTGAACAGATTTTGATTAAACAGAGATGTTTCTCTTGGCGCAGAAGAAAGCATGAGCTTATTCAACTCGCATTTTTATGAGGTGGTTTGTTTTTGTTTATCATCTTTGGGGCCCCCTAAAGTTTGGTTACAATTCATTTTCAGTTCAGAGGAGACGCCCTCGTTTCTTCATCAATTATTCAGGAAATGAAGGTAGCCCCGACAATTCACACGCCGAGAGGAACCTCCGCCACAAACCTGCCGGTCACTGGAAGCAGCTCCTTTAACAGCAAACTGCTGCAAAAGGACAAGACACGCAAGAGGGTGCATCAGACCAAGCGTAAACACACCTCTATAGCTAATAAAACAGAAAAGAAGTCAAAATTTTCAGAAGTACTTTTAAAAGCCCTTCTAATGAACGTATATACACAGAGCCAAGGAAAATTATGATGGAACTCTTTGACATGCCATCTCCTACAGACATGCCTTTTCTCTACCAACAAACCACACGAATCAAACTCTGCCTGCGCGAGGAGAGAAGCTGGGTCTGACCAGGGATCTACTTACAAGGCCTCCTATTTCATTTGTAGTTATGGTTTCCAGTTCAAATTTTCATGTTTGAGGAGATGGACAGACCCAGTTGTTCAAACCTACACGTCTGGGAACAGCGCATCTCCATTGGAGCAACAGAGAGGGGGGCTGCAGAACGCTCAGCAAAGACAGAACGGTGAGGAAGCGCAGGCCACTGCTGTGGCACAGTGCCGCTGAAGCATCATCAAGGTGCCCTGCCAAGTCCTTGTGGGTGTAGTCAGTATAGAAACCCATCTGAAATTTTCCAGAAAACAGCGTCCACACGAATGACATCTTTTACAGGTCAAAAAAAAGAGAGTTCGTTATTTCACCTCTCTGTCCCAAGCAGACAAGATAACAAATGCTGACACATCAGCGTTTCACACAAGATGCACATTGTCATTTATGGCCACCTCTGCATTCTTCTCCTTTGGATAAAGGGTTTCATTCCTCTGCACCAGAATCTGTCAGCACACACCAAACAACAGTGGCATATCTAAGTGTAGATACCCAGCAGTATGTACCCGAGCACCTACAGCTCAGAAAGCTATTCATTTACTATGACAAATTCGGAGCCCCATTCTGCTCACCCTGAAGAAATGCTCCGTCATCGTGGAGAAAGCCTGGTGACTCAGAAGCGCCCGCTCTTGGGCAAAAGAAAATGTAAGACACTAGAAAGCAGAAGTACAAGAAAAGAAACTTCCTTAAAGCCAGGAGCCACTTTAAAGCCACTTTTTAAAAATTTATTTTGAAGTGGGCTGGCCATAGAGGAAAGTTTTCCTCTTCTTCCATATTGCTTGAGTTCTCTAAGCATGCTCCGAGTCCAGACTGTGGTTGGGAGACGATTAGTTGTAACGCAGGGTTTACCAGACTGAACACCCTCAAATCTGGTTGAGAAATAGGTCTCTCATTGCAGTGCTTGCTTTACTCCCTTAAGTTTTCATCTGCTCTCTCCATGTCCCTGTGATGAGAGAATGCCGAGTCCAGTCCCAAGCAACCATTCTGAGTATGTATTTCAACATTGTTGTGGTTAATTAACTTGTCAGATAGCAATCCAGGAGCAGTTGGATATATAGGTCCCTCAGGCGTGCAGCGTATTTTATCTTTGCCGTATCTCTAATTATAACCACAGTTGTGATTAGAATGCCGAGATTCACGTGTTTACACCTCGCTCTCTCCTTGCCAATCCTAACTTTCATTTCAGCCTCCTCTCTCTGGCTCCAGCGGCAAAGAAAACAGACATCAGTGACGGGGAATACCTGCCAATGCAGCAGGAGCGAGCCAATGCTGATCCCTCTTCCAGCAACATGTCCTGGCTGAGCGTGTCCAGGCTAAAAAGTCATTACAGCCAAACCTAGACATCCTCAGAAGCAGCTAGTAGCACTAAGTGCTAGAACAAACAGCACTCTCATCAGAAGCTTCTTCAACAGACTACCTTTAGATTAATGGAGAAATTGGAAGCAGGTTAAAAACTAGCTTTTCCTTATACTGGAAAGCATTTCTTATGCTTAGTTGCACTAATAATACCTAACTCCTTGAAATGCTCATCCTTTCAGAGGCCTGATGGGGTCCTTGACACGAGGGAATTCAGGTTAACAGAGCTGGGGAAAAAAAAAAAAAAGAGACAAGAGAGGATACAAGGCAACATCAAAAAGGAGTTAATGCAGGACTCAAGTACCTGATCCCAGACTCTCCTTGCTTGGTTGCCTCTTAGCACTGAAGAAAACACAAATTGACAGATACCTACTTTTTCCACTTGACAATGCCCAGGTGCCCTGAACTGCTCCACTTTATACATCCAGAACCATCTCCACTCAGACGGAGCGGAGGAGTGGAGCATCCAGCTCCGCTTCAACCTGATCCGCACTCAGAGACGGGGCTTTAGCTCAGCCAGGTGGCAGAAATCACTCGGTCATGGTGCGGTTGGTTTCCAAGACTCAGAGATGCAGACGGGTATCATTGTGGCTCCCGTCTTCTTGTAGAACAGAGGATGAGGTGGGCTCCTCTTAGTTCATTATCAGCCCGATGCTTAGCATCTGCCTGCGAGCAAGAAAGCTGGTATCCTGAGCAGGATGTCCTTGTCACTATGTGACAGCTTCATCCTCCTCGAGGGAACATTCCCATCCCACCAGCTGAAGCTGCGGCACTATTCAGAGAAGCACTCGCCATGCTCAGGGCACTCCAGTGCAAGCAGGGAGTCCTGGTTGCTCTCTCTGCTGCCAGAAATGCTTGCATATCTTACTTTTCAATTGCCAAACTTAACTCATCTTGGGGGCAGGAACCACAGCTCATGACACCCGTCTTCCTCATTAGTACCCTAAGCATTAGCCTACAGTCCTGTAGCTTTTTTCTTTCTCAGAATTTATGTTTTCTCTCCTTTTAATTAATTTTGGTTTGGTGGCACTCACTCAAAAGGGGAGAGGAAGGCTGTTCTTCCAGGACAGGCGGTTGCCTTGAAAACAGGACACGTGGATTTGAATTCTCTCAGGTTCAGAAGGGAACTGAATGTAAATCCCCTGCTTTAAGGTGCACATCCGACACACGCAGCAAACCATACCCTGCTCCTTGAAGGAATGGACCTTGGAACTGTCCCCAAGGCAGAGCCAGGACCAGGCTCCTGGGAGAAGGCTTCTCCCCGAAGCTTGAAGCCCGGAGTAGGACATTTCACTCAGGTAATTATCCAGGCAACATCTTACTGAGAATACAGACTTTGCACGACCCTCTTCTCAGGCTTTCTGACTGCTAATCTAAAATGTTAGGGAAAAAAATCAGTGATTTTGTCTAAAAATTGGTATGGTAATAAAGACACTTTCAGGATTGAGACAATAAGTACAAGCGCCACACTGACCTTACTGTTCAGGTGGAATGGTCTTACGCTTGATCTATAGAATCACAGAATGGTTTGGGTTGGAAGTGACCTTACGGATCACCTAGTTCCAACCCCTTGCCATGGAGGAGGTCGGGGGGTGTTGGATTTTTTGCCTGGTTATTTTTTTTTGCTGAAAAGTACTTTTCCCCTATAACTTCACTTCAAGCAATGTGTTAGTATTAGGTCTGGGTTACTTAGAGCGAGTCAAATTGCAAAAAGATTGTCTCAGGGCACGATCTTCCTGAAAAAATGCCAACAAATACTCACAAGCTGGGCTTAGATCACGCACTGAGTTTTGTGGGCTACTGCGAAGGTGTGAAATGGTGACCACTCCAGGCGTCCACAGCAAAGGACTAGGGGCTGGAGAGGCTGTGACCCTGCTACTCCTTTAAGCCCTACTGTCCTGTGCCCAAACGATCAAAAGCAACCGAAATAACAGTTACCATGTTACATCATGTTGATTCAATACACAAATATACATATTCTCACAGTAAGGGGAGACCTTATTATGGCATACAGGTATCTAAAGGGTGGGTTTAAGGAGGACGGAGCCAGGCTCTTTTCAATGGTTCCTAGCGACAGGACAAGGGGCAATGGGCACAAGCTAGAACATAGGAAGTTCCGTTCAAATACACGGAAAAACTTCTTTATGGTGAGGGTGACAGAGCACTGGAACAGGCTGCCCAGGGAGGTTGTGGAGTCCCCTTCTCTGGAGACTTTCAAGACCCGCCCGGATGCAGCCCTGAGGGATGTGCTTTAGGCAATCCTGCTCTAGCAGGGGAGTTGGACTAGAGGATCTCCAGAGGTCCCTTCCAACTCTGAAGATTCTGTGATTCTCACTTCGGCTTTTCCAATGAATCGGAAAAAAGTGCAATTAAAAAAAAAAAAAGTCTACGAAATTAAATTGCATATGTCCAAAAGCCAAGCCTGTTTTGCTTTGCTACTTTTCAGTTCATTTACACTAAGAGGATTTTTAGAAGTTCAACGTACCACTGCTGTCCTGTAACAATATTTTGCAATATGGTAAGATACGCTGACTTACTTATTTTTCTTCTTGGCCCAGAGCGAATAATTCAGTGTCGCATGTTTCATAGTCTGAGTCATAAATGTTGAAGCTGATTACACAGAGGCATTGGAGCAGTCTCTCATTTTGCTTGCTTAAAGACCCACTGAAATTTGCCGAGACATTTACAATTCCCATGAAACTGAAGCTCCTAACTTGAAGCTTTTTATTTTTTCCCACCCACTGTCAGGACAGCCACTCCGAGGCCGCCGCAATACATGTTCAGAAATTGCAAGAATGCCGAAACCCCCAGATATTCCCTTTTCAGACGATGTGTGGTGAACATCGCATAAGCTGGCTTGCTTCTAGCAGTGAGCAGGTATTACCAGGACGCAGGCGCACGCCAATTCTCAGTACTCTGTAACCTCTGTGGCAGTCCTTGCTCCTCTGCCTACAAAGGATTTTGGTATTTAATGAAGTTTCTTTTTACTGAGATTCCCTCTTTTAACCCTCTAACACCCCTTTTTAATAGCAGAAGAATGCAGTTAGATCCTGCTGACCCTTTCTGCTCCAGGATAAACAAACCCACCTCTCTTAGCTCTCTTCTTCTCTGTCGTATGCTCAGCCTCCTCCTCAGCCCCCCATTTTAATGGCTCACCACTGAATTAATCTATTTGTCAATAATTGCATTTGTTTTTAAAAAAAAAAAAATATACAGCTGCTCTTCCTACTGGAAGTAACCCCACATACACCAGCGTGCAGGATGAAAGACATTAAAGTGTTGGTTTTTTTTAAAGACGGGACTTTGCTTCTTGCCTTTGGAGCCACTTGTGGTCAACTGAACAAGAGTCACTTGTGCCCCTGTTGAAGTCCATACAAACCTGGGGTAAATCTCCTACAGGAAACGCAGGCTTGTTTGTTGTGCTCCTTCATACTAGCGTAACTGACTCCATCCCCCACACCAAATCCAAGGCCAAAGCAGAGGGACATTTGCCATTGTGGAGCAGAGATCAGAACCGATCTTTGACCGGCCTCCCCGAGAGCCGCCGGTGCAGGAGCTGGCTGATATAAAGCTGGCCTTGCACAGAAAGGGTGCAGCTCAAGGTAACGGGGCTAGAATAAAGAGGGCACTGCCAACGCCCGCTTCAAATTCTGAATATGCTGCCAGGGGAAAAAGTCAGTGGAAGACTGTAGGATTTCTAAACGTGCCGGCCATTTAAAGAATTGTGTTAGTTTACATAAAATCGTGCAGATCTTCATCCGCCTGTAAGTACTGTGCAAACTTTTTATGAACGCTTAATCATTTTCTCTTCTGCAAGCTGATGGATACTGAAGTGGGGGCTCTGGGGCAGATGGAGGGAGCCGATGGAACAACCTCAGCAGCCCGCTCATTAGACCTCCTACACGACCAGGACTGGGCAGGCTTTTCTGCACAGCATGTTCCTCTTTCGCAGCCTCACAAGGCGAATTAGAATACAGGCAATTAAGACATAGAGGAAGCTTCATCTAGAAGGAAATAACCTAATTCATATTTCACTGGGACATGAGGGCGATACATCCATCTTTATTAAAGCAAACAGAACAAGGATAACAACGCTCTGCAGCCCAGGGCCAGAACACAACCCTTACTGTAAACAGAGGGTTTAAATATTATTCTTAGAAGGATCATCTTTTTTAAAGAGTTGCCAAAACCCTCACTGGCCAGAGCTAATGCCCTCTGACACGTAGGGAGTCATGTTTTTAAGAGGTGGTGTCTTTGTGACAACCCCATCCCCTAATGAAGGGCTGTCCCCCCCCGGCCCCGTTGGAGTTTGCTGTGTTCCATCTTGCTTTGTGCACGTGTCACACCTTGCTCCCCTCCCTTTGCTGGCTGCATATGCAGCACTATATTTCAATACAGCTTTGACCAACTGGTTTCACGTAATAACGTTTGGAACTTTCACCTTTGAAAAATTATGCAGCAAAACCACTCCAGAGATAAGAGTTTTCAGGTGGGCGGGAAAACACTCCTTGTCACAGATGAGACTCGGGAGTTTTTCGTTTGCTGTAATGCAGGATGTGTTTTTCCTGGCATCTGCGGGGAAAGAAAATAATGTTGGTATCAGACTATGATAAATCAAAGCATTTTTAAAAGACAGAGTTCTACTATGTCCCAAATGCACAACGGCTTCATGGAGACGAGCGCAGACATAAGGCAAAGCGGTGCCTACCAAGAGAGAGGAGGAGGGGACGTGCTGACAACGGGGCACATCCAGCTCACCTGGTCCCTCTCGGTGCCACATACTTGCTCTGCAAAGCCCCGGGTACGTGGAGGGCTTGCTTTGCTTGCTGCCTGCTTTTTCAGGAGAGGAGCATTAGCCATGTTAGAGATGTCCATACCATGCAGTGAGGTGGGGAGAGATTTGCAGTGACAACGAGCAATGCTGTTGTCAACCTTTTATACCTTCCAGGCCAAGGCCTCAAAGCATTCCCCAGCTGCTCGTGTAGCCTCATGGTCTCCCCAGGACACAGAGCGGCTGCTCGACCCCGCAGCATCTCCCCGCGACCCCCTCTCTGGTGCTGAGCTGGTTTGAGCTTCAGCTCTGGCAGGGAACGTTTCAGCTGCATCAGTGCGGAGCGATTCCGTTCCACGGGCAGCCTCCCAGGCTAATGGGTGAGTTTTAAAAGCTTACTTAGTAAAGATCAGGTTTTACATTGTTTCATCTACCGTTTCCCACCCCATGCCCAGGGCTAAGGACAAAACCAATGATGTAACTTTGCCTTTCTAACCAGGCTGCTGCCGCTCTCCTCTCCCTTTCCACCTCTCCCCTCTCCCAAAGTTTCTAAATAACAGGCGTTACCACTCCCCTAGCAGTCACCCCAAGCCCCCATCCACGCAAAGCCAGGCGAGGCTGTGGCATCTCAGGAGCACAAGAGAAAATGAGACTCAAGACACCCACGAGCTGGTAGAAGGTAGGAACTATTTCAGTCTGCTCCTGGGCTCAAAGAGCCGGCTGCCAGGACAAAAGACTACGGAAAACGCCCTCTACAAAGACTCACAGAAAATGAGAAAGGTCAGGGGTGACAAAGCTGCTAAAGAGACAGTAACTGTGGGTAATTAGATGGGCTGCTGCCTTGCTGCCTGAAACCCAAGGATTTGTCTGCAAGATATTTTAATTTTTGGGGCCTTGCCAGCCTTTTGTATTATGCCAATGTAGTTCACACAACACAAAGATGTTTCTTTTCCCTTTCTTTTAGTATTCATACCTTAGATGCATTGTTGTGTTCTCCATTAGGTCTTTTTTTCTAGAAAAAGCAGGTGAAGGTGGGTAAGGGATAGAGCTGCAAAGTCTTACATAGTCAGCATTAAGTGGACACTTGTGAACTTTAAAACGTTTTGCAGGTGGACAATTATTTCAGTGCAAATTTTTTCATTAGGAAAAAGTTTTAGCATTTGAAATGGCCAGTTCCAACATTTTCCAGATATATTTTTCAGTTCAAAATTAAACAAAATTCCTGCTAGGGTCATTTTAACTTGGCATCTCCATGTCGGCATCTCTCCCCCTTTCTTAGCACGTCTCTGTTCTTTCCCTGCTGGAGATAAGCCGGGGGATTTGCATGCTATTTTCTCACTGAGTCATTTTCCAAATATGGCCATTTAACAAATATTATTTCTGCAGGCAGCCATCCCCTTCAGATCCTTCATAAAGGAAATTACTCAATCAATAAAGTTAATTTTCACTCCCCCCTGAAGCAGCCACCCACCCCAGCAGATGTTCAGAAACAGACTAAAACAAAGCCGGAAACCTACTTGGATCCAAACATCTCTTGCCAACGTCCTCCTGCAGCTAAGGTTGAAATTAATACTTTACCTACGCTAGGAAGCAATACAGAGAGCAAGACCATGTTCTGGCGCTTTAATTAGCTAACTGAAAGATTAATAACCAGCAATGATGGGCTCTGGTCCATTCTCATTATGTTTACAGTCAACCCACTTCTACTATAAATATTGTTTTCACGTTTAAACAAATTCAAAGGTGACATTAACCCTAACTGGGTATCCCCTGTGTACAGCACAAATTACCGCAGTTCTGACACTAGTCCAGCTGGGACAGAGGAACTCGTCTTGCTGCCTTGTTCCACCCCAGGAGCAGGTCCACACTGGAAAGGGCGCAAAAAGACTTACCTGGAGGTCCTGAGGGAATCCTGCAGCTGTCATACTTCAGCTTATGCATGGATGCCCCTGGGGAGACCCTCTCAACTCCTTGGGTAGGGTCTGGTTCTGTAAACCTGCAACCTGTGGCAAGTAACGCACAATCGCATTAATCACAGGAAGAAAATACACCACCACACTATTTTTACATCTCTCTTGTTTACAGTAAGAAAAATGAGGTCCAATGTTGCATGTACTAAAAAAAAAGGATCTTGGGATCTAATTGAATGTGCTTTACATGAACACGGTGTCATGGAGCAAGGCCAGACTTGAGAAAGCTTAGAATTAGGTTGTCCTCTAGAAGGGTTTTACCATGTCCAAGTTCTTGCCACATGTAGTCTCCCTGGTCCTGACACGTTGGCAAAGGCAGCACAGAAGTTGGCCCGTTAGAATTTCCCTGGGAGTCACCCTTGGGTAGAAGGAGCACTGGCACCCTTAAGCAGGATTTAGTGAGGGCATTAGCTGGCCTTAGGTAAAATTTGGAAGAAGACAGAAATAGGAAATTTTAAATTTAATGTTTAAGGAAAAAAAAAATTACAGTTGTTCTCAGGCATAACGTCAAGAAAGGCTGTTAACAACTGAAGCAGGTCTCCACAGAGGGAGGAGGCACAGGGAAAAAGTCAGAAGAAAAAGCACTCAGTTACGGAGAAGGGGATTTCACGGGCAGAACAAACACGGTGAAATGACTCAGAAATGCAATACCAATGCACAGCATCCATCCTTGCAGCATGTAGAGCATAATGTAAGAGAGGCGTGAAGGAACTGGGACCATCAACTGTAAGCCTACGATATGAAGCTAAAACCAAGGGAAAAACACTGTGAATAACGACAGCAGGAAAGAGAATGAAAGCATAAACTGATCTATCTGCCTACTATGTATTTACCAGGATAAAAAGAAAATAATGCATTCTTAACCAAGCGCGGCTAACCAGAACACTAGTAAAATAGATCTACTCACATGCTTAAAATAACTCTCCTGTCTCTGCAGTGCTGGGTGTCTCGCTACCCCAGGCGCTGCAGGACACTATTTATGTTACAGGTGTCACCACTTAAGGGGCAAAATTAGCCCATCTCCCAGGGGTTTATCTCCCGGGAGTCTTAGCTGAAAGGCAGAGGGGGGTAGATCAACTAATCCACCCCTGTGAGTTGCGGCAGGGGATGCTGCTGCCCTGGGAAACCCCCCGTGGGTTCATGCCACCTCTCGGGAGCGGGACAGGAATCTTCCAGAGCAGGGGCAGCCCGGGGAGGATGCCCCATGCTTTGGTGGTATGCTGATAAGGAAAGAGCGGTTGAGGACTAAGACGGCTTTGCATTCAGACCTTCGCATCCGCACATACCTGGGACTGCTGGCTTAGCAGCAGTTTCCAGCCTGCTGACACAACCAGCACTGGGAGAGCCGGCTGCAAAGAAATTAACCACTGTAATTTCAAGCAGAGCTGTTGCTATTAAGAGGACAAAGATGTTTTAATGACAGACAGAGGAAAATCTTCTGCAAGAAGATCTGATAAGTCAGCACCTTGATTTGACAAGAGATCCAACCTGAAAGGTTGGAAACTGGTAAGAGAATGCAGCTGGCTTCTCGGGTGGGACTTCTGGTGCTGAAAGCAAATGGAATACGCACTGCTGCTGGTAAAACTAATGGCGAAAAGCTCATGGCTTCACAAGCCCATTGGCTGTTTGAACTGAATTGATAAGAAAAGACGGTGAGCAAAATCTTTCTGCAATTTAAACAACTATCTGTGACATGTATCATATACAATGAGCTTAAAACACGGAGCTCCAGCATTCCTACCAACGGCTCCTGCATATGAAGAACTGCTTTGCTCTCTTTGCTCTGCTTATTGCAGGGCAGCAGAGGATCTGATCAATTTACCTTCGTTTTTCTACAGAACTACCTAGCATAAATGCTATCAGAGGAGTCCAGCTGCATCGCCTAGTGAAAATAATAGATCCTGGAGGTTGAGGATGTTTTTAGAAACCTTTGCCACGTAAGAGAGCTAAAGCTGCACAGTGGTGCTTGGTGTCTCATCCTGCCCCGTATGGAGTCGCTCTGTTCAACCAACACCACTCCCAAAGGTCAGGGCTGATGACAGACCGCACACGGATGGAGTTTCCAAACCTTAAGATAACCCTCTACACCTCCTCCCCAGCTATCACAGCTGATCTACGGCAGCTGTCTCCTGCATTTAAGCTTAGTTTTTGCCTAACCACTGTAAAGGTGTTATTTACAGCTCAAAATCCTGACTTGGACACATATGAAGCCAGGGAGCGGCTGCTCTGCACTGATCATTAACGGCAGTAAATTCCATGCTAACAGCTTAGGGCTCAACTATTGTCTTTGTACAGGAAAAAGGCCAGATATTAATGAACGCGGAGAACATCTATAAAAACAGCTTTTAAAAATGTATTTAATTCTGCTTTCCTTGGCTTCTAATTTAATGTACAATCCAGTGAGTAATTTTTTAAATCTTCTGTAGTTTTTGCTATTTAACAAGACATTTTCCAATCGCAGAACCCTCTTCCTTTGCTGCTGTCACATTTGCAGTCTCTCCGTGCCACTGAAGGTCTCTCAGTGCTAAGGGAGGAGCTCTGCTTTCTGGCCTTCCAGTACTGGGTTTTGCAGTCAAATTTAGAAAAAAAACAATAATGCCTGGGGCTTTGGGGAAATTGTCAAAAAGTAATTTTTCTTTGAATGCAAAGCACAAACCCTCCATATGCATTCCACCCTTGACAAAAGCACTGGGTGTGGGTGAAAACTAAACAAGCCTGGATCCATCTGAGTCTGGAGAGCCACGGAGGAACTTTTCCTCCCGTTCCTTGGGATGGATGCCTCTGTTTTCTCCGTGTCCCGCTCTGGAACCCGGGCCTTGCATACATCCACATTGCTCTGCCGAGAGCAATCAGCTGTGTGCCGTGTTGCTGCCCCCCATTCTAACTCAGAGTCACTTCGGCGCCCGGGCATTGCTGGCTTGCTCCCATGTTTATGGAAGTCAGGGAATATCTTCTTGCCACCTCTCTCCATGAATTTTGCAGAAGCACAACTGGAGCATCTGAAGTGCTCCTTGGAAGGGACGTATGACACTTTGAGCATCCTTAATGCAACCTTCACGGGTCGTCACTCACCAAAGCTGGATTTCTCCTCCTTTTCTAAATATTACTGATGCATGAAGAGGTACAGATTCAGCGCAGCTTCAGCTCCTCAAATTAGAAATGTATATATGCCTTGCGGTCTGTTGCATTAGAGGCGCTTGTACCTGTAGGCTTTTAGAGATGTGTATAATTAATCCAGTGCTGAAGTGGAAGAAAACACATTTACTCACAGAGTAAATGGAAACAATCGTAAGCCTCTGTGTGGACTACATTTAGAGAAGTTCTCTTAGCAGCAGGCTACAGCCCACTGTGCCTTTGCTCTTGGGACATGGTATCTTTTCTTAGAAGCTATTAATAGCATGAAGCACTATCTAGTGCTTACTTTCTCACAGAAATGTTTTATTTATATTTGCAACTGTGCACTCCTTACCACATTACTTTCTACCACTCCCAAATAAATGTTCTTATTCCAGTGGTTGCTTGTGGGCAAATAAAAGCAGACCAGGCAATATAGCTGCTTCCCAACAGGTGGCTTTCCTGTCCCAAGACCTGTGCTCCCAAAGTATTTAGCAACAAGAAACCTGTGAACCCCCAGGCTGAGTCTCGCCATGGGTTTCACAGGCTCAGTCTCAGGCTGATGGGTGCACCAAGAAACCTATCTTCTGCCATAGCTAGGACACTTTTTTTTCTGTCTGTAATTCTATGGTAAAGCTCTAGGATGCCCTTCTACTTTTTCCAGGGTCAAATTCTTTAGTAACTCAACGCTAACAGTAGCTGGAATTAAGTCTAAGCTTCCTAGCAGTAAAATGTGAGGACACTTAAGAAACATAGTTATACCTGTTGGTATATCTATTTTAACCTGAGGCTTGGCTTGGCAGCAGTTAAGAAGACGGGTGATATTAAAAATGCATTTGTCGGTGAAAGGTAATATACTTTGAAGTTTGGTTTTTCATCTACACCCCATGGGTAAACATATTGTATACAACGAAGCACGGTGCAAAGGCAGCCTGGCTGGCAGCGACCCAGGCTGGTACCTCGGCTCAAAACCCACAGCCACTGCCCATCTGCTGCCAGTTTCCACCCTCACCGCACCGAGCTGCTAATAGCTTGGACAGCACTGTACCGACCCAGCTACTTGTGCTCTACTGGTTGCCTCATGGCTGCTCTGTGGGGTGGCAGCCTGGTATTCCCTTCTCTTGGCACGAAGAGCAACTTCCTCCGCGTGGGGCTATCTGCCATGCTACATCTTTGGAAATTCTCGGCCCCACCTGCTGTTGTGCAATTGAGAGAGCTGGGAACCATGAGAGCTGAAGACTGAGTTTCTTACAGGCTATTCAACTTTGGCTTTAGCCAGGCTCCTCCTGTGACCAGCAGCAGATGACATCAGAATAAAGAAAATTAGTACACAGCCCTCTCCCTTGGGAAAAAATTCTTCACAGAAAGAGTGGTCAGACACTGGAATAGGCTGCCCAGGGAGGTGGTGGAGTCACCATCCCTGAATGTGTTTAAGACTCGTTTAGATGTGGTGTTAAGGGATATGGTGTAGGGGAGAACTTCGTAGAGTGGGGTTGATGGTTGGATTTGATGATCCCAGGGGTCTTTTCCAACCTGAACGATTCTATGATTCTATTCTCAAAATCCAGCAGATATTATAAGGAACTTAAAAGAATTTAGCTTTTCAACTTCTTTAAGCAGTGATTATTGTAGTTTCCCCATGTTGGGAAATCAACCTACATTAACGCTCACAGTAATAAAGCATATTACACTGCTTCCTGATGAAAGAATATTTTTACTCCTGAGAATTTGTGTAGTGTTAGAATAGGTCTTGGCCCAGAGCTGCAGGCAGAAATGAGCGTTTCAAGGGTGAATGCAGACGGTAAGAAGCTTGCCATGCGCAGTCACTGAAAGGGTTTTTCTAGGCACTTTTCTCCAAGGCCAGGGGACAGACCTGAACAGATTTCAGCGTGAATTCTGATTTCACATTCCTGTTACCTTGAAAACTTATCTTGCAGTTGCAGCTGAATGTAGTGTTACTTTCTTGTGCTAAGTTGCTCTTTTCTACTTTCACCTATGGCCACGTTGCCATGGCAAAGTCACTCCCGCATGCGTACGTTTTAAATACATAACTTCAGATTCCTTTGACATGGTAGACATCTATTTTCCAGGTGATTTTCTTGTTTTAGATACAATCTGTAAAACAAATGGAGAACGTGCTACCAGCAGGCCAGTTCATCTTTCCACAATAGCATCAGTAAAATTCTATGCACATGTGTTGCACGTTACACAGGTGAGTACATGCCTGTTTTTTGGATCAAGCATATATGTAACACGTCTTTGGTTTCATGCTGTTACCATCTTGCAACATAATTCCTTGTGGTTTTCATAGCAAGTATAGAAAATTAAATTATAGTAGCCTTTGGTTGAAAACAAGAACAGTACAGATTTTATCCTTCATAGTATAACTTCTCTAAATAAGCTATAGCATTGCTTATTTATTTATTCTTATATTAACACAAATTTCCACTAGCCTGTCACAATGACCAAACATTTTAGATTTTACATGTCTGTGAGTAAATAAAAGTCATGTCAGATTAGATGGGTAATGCTCTGAACGCACACATTTACCCTCTCAAAGTAATAGCCAGAGCGCTCTTCAAAATAGCAACTATTGAAAAATTGAAAAACTGTTACATATTTCCTACCTGAAGCAGATTTGTAACGTTATTCCGTTTATTTATAAGGTACTCTGAAAGCACCTTTTCAGTCTAAGAAGAAAGATTCTGGCCATCAGCAGAACATGAAAAGAGCAGTAGCTTGACTGCTGCAAGTTACAGAACTATTTCCCAGTACAGATCCATGCCTTTTTTTTTTTTTTTTTTTCTGTTTTTCCAGGGATTATCATTACCAGAGAACAACAATCTGAGCTGAACGTTTGCAGAAAGAGAAAGGGTCTAGAAGAAGTCTGTGAAATGGCCATTTAACATCATAATGCAGTCAACACTGGAGAGGAACAAAGAATACATATAAAAATACAGGTGCTATTCTGGATGCTGGTTGCTTCCAAGGGGTACTCATTGAGAGTACACACCTTTCCCTTTCCGTTTTAATGGATTCAAATACATTCCAGAACTTAGAGAGAATGAACGCTGTCCGGATAGCCAATTCTGGATGCTGTACCATAGAAAAATCTCTGGACCTATTTAATATATGCAGTATAAAACCTAAGACATAGTCTATACCCAATGCTACATAATAGGTTTTACAATAAATAGTAGGAAATCCATTATTTTCAGCTACACTAGCACTTCTCAGATGTACACTAGAACGAGTGCCATTTTTTGCAACGATAAAATTCTTTTACATCAAGGCTGGTGACAGTCAAAATTGTTCACATGAACCAGATTCAAGTTACGGTGCTGAATTTTGTTAGTCCTGTGGAATTAGGCAAAATAAATAATGTGTTTCTTAACACGAGTCACACATTATGTCTCAGAAGAGATCTGCTGTTCAAAGCCATTTTTCTGCTGGGAGCTCTTAATGAGTAATAAGGTGGTTTATGAACTCAATATCACAAACTAGCAAAGCGCAGGAGCAGCAGCGAACTTCCTGAGCCCACTTTTTCAGATTTGCAGAAATCTTCAACGTTGGGTGCAGCGTAAGGACAAGTTGACCACAGAGAGCAGTCCTTTTACATCTGCATCACCATCAGTAGTTTAGAGGGAGGAGCATGGGAGTAAAACACTGGTTAGAAAGCAGTCAAGACAAGAGTCATACCATTTTGAGAAAAACATGGACAGAAAAATTAAAGGTAGAATACTGGTTAGTAACAAGCTCTGCCAATTCTACAGATGTACTAGAACATTACAATCTGTAGAGGCTACTGGGAACAGGACTGGAAGTCTGCAGGGGCACTGACACATACGTGGGCATCTTCAGCCACCAAAGGATGAAATGGAACCCAAGGAATTTAAAGTGTCTCCCAAACTGGTATTAAGTACAGCTTTTCTTAAGAATAGGTTCATTATTGTAATTATTTTCATATTTATAAATGCACTTACTGTAGTTATTTGCATACTGCAGGAAAGGACAGAACTTCACCAATAAATAGTTTAGAAAAGATGGACAGAGAGTTTTTGAATATAAGAATGTTTTTTCTTTCTGTGTTAGTTTAACGGGATAGATGCCAATGCTTTTATGAATTATGAATGCAGCAGTCTTCTTTCCAAATGAAGATGTTGGAAGTCTGCCACTGGAACGAGGTGCTCATATTACATACTGCCAGCAAATTTCTGTTTCTTTAATGAAAACTAGATTACTAAATCACTTTTCTTTTGAAAAACATTACTCTTGCCTATAATGATGTCGCATAGCATATTCTCCTCTAGAATAAAAGAGAAAAAAATAATCGGGATAGAAAGCAATTTGAATTACAGTTCTAACAGGGAAATTCACATGCTGTGCCCCGATGTAAATAGCTGTTTGTGTGCCACCTACCTTCCTCCTTCAATAAAACATAATCCAGGCTTATGAGCGATCAGGCATGTTACTAGTCCTATGCACCTTTTTTTCCACAACGATTCTCTTTTTAGCTACCTGAAACAGAGCGATTATTTAAAATAATTTAATCACCAACATTTTAAATGGAAATCTTACTTGAGGAAACATTGCTCCCTACTTAGGAGCAGAATTTTGCACTTAAATACAATTCAATTTCCGATTCATGAAGAATGTAGTAGCATTATGTAGAAGCATTACGTAAAGTTTGGGGTTTTTTTCCACTGAACGACCCTAAGTCTCAAGAACAGTTTTAGAAGAAGGGAAAGTATTAGCTTATGACCTTTGACAAATCTGAAGGTCAAATATTCAACGTGGAAAAGGTCCAAAGAAAGCCAGTGAGGCTGCGCTGCTGCTGCTGCACAGGTTACAGAGCAGCCAATGGTGCCTCGACTGCTCTCTGCCTGTGTATCAGCAAACTGACAAATGACTAACAAATTTCACAAAAAATGCGTTTCATTTAATCATGTGTACATATTGCAATATGCTATACATACCTTCACATTTTGTGTTCACGAGCAATTGTTATCACCTTCTGCTAACATCTAGGAGGACTTTACAAGCAGATGCAAAATGCTATTTCTTGGGTCATTTTAGTTTAATCAGCAATCCTTTCTATCGTTTCCAAATTGGAACCAAATCTGATCTCATGGGGTACTATTGCAGTTTTCACAGTAGCATCTCAGATAAAAGGTATGAGTTTTCTCGAATAACAGCTCTCCCTCCACTGTTTTTGTTTGCAGTAACTCAGTATATAGTATGAAGACTGTTAGTTCACACCAAGGGCTCATTTCTAAGGATATCCTCTAGCTTCCAATTTGCATGCACATTTATTTTACGTTATCTTAGTGTTAAAAAAACCCAACAACATAATAAAAGGGTAATCAGAAGGTAAGAGCATCAAACAATAAATACTACTGAACCATATTAAATCAGAAAAACATCAGAAAGAGAGAACAAAAAGGAAAAAAATGAAGCTGACTCTGGTAACAAGCAGTGGAATTAGGTTTAAAAAAACCTGGCAGAAGCTCTATAGGATTGCTAAGCACTGAAATGTACTTTTTAAAAAAAAAAAGCCTCAAACACACAGTCACGCTGTGTAACCCACCTGGTTACATTTTACAAACGGGGTGACAAATCCAGTCAACTTTAGTGTTAGGCAGGAATTGCAGCCATGAAAATTAATGGTAACGCTATGACATTAACGAGAACAAAATTTTAGGCCCTGTACCTTCTGATTTTTCTGTAAGGCAAAATATTGCTGCATTCCATTTTCTGCTCTGCATTTCTGTAAGCTGATAGTATGCTTGCATGATTGAGATATAAAGCTCGTAAATGTTTTAATTCAAATATTATCACAAACTAGAGAGAAGTCAGATAAAACCAGAGATTTTTTTATTGCACAAAATAAATTATATAGAAACAATGCAACAAAACAACTCGTATCGTAGGCTGCACAACAGATGTTACAACATGAATATATTTATTGCTTTGAGAAAGGAGCAATTCAGTGCTAGTAAGCAGATTAGTTATACTTCTTGCTCATCTAGATTTTTCATAAAATTAATCCAACTGGGCTAGAGGCATCTTGCAGCATACGGGTCAGACCAAATTGCCATTTGTTATCAGCTGTTATAAAGGTGCTGTGAACATTCTTGACATTAGCATGAAGCGCTCAATTTAACATCACCGCTGCTGAGCCGTACAGGTAGTTACAGAACTAGAAATACCATTACATATCAGATAAGATTTATACACGAGGTTTTAAAAGGTCCATTACAGGGTTTGCATGAGCTGCTGTTCTAAAATAAATCCTGCTTAAAAAATCTAGATGCAGCTTTGAACAGGCACACTTAGCACTACCCCAAGAGGCAGGACCATGGGGTTTTGCCAAAACCCCCCTTAGTACCAACATTTCCCCTACCTAATTGTAAAACTGCCCACTAGTGCTAATTCGCTTACAAGTGTCTCATTTTTTCCAGGGCCACACTTGGCTTCTAAGGATTTTAGCAGAGATTAACCCCCCGCCCCCCCCCCCCCCCCCCCAATTCCTTTGGTAGAACTGGGTGAAATTTGCAGTGCTTTTTAAAATACTTGAAAACACAACCTATCTGGTTCGTTAAAAGATACAAGACTGCAATACTGATAATGTGCTCATAGCTCAAATGGATTTAAGTTTTTACAATGCTACTTTGTGGACCCTGAGATGCTAAACCCCAATGAATTCATACCGAAATTAGCTCTTAACGAAAATTAGAAAAATGGACAATATTCAAATAACAAAATACATCAAAACCTGATCACAGGCAGAACTTTCTGAAGCGTACGTATTAATGAGATAGTGCCATTACAAGTGTTCAGAGTCTGAGTGAAATTCTCCCCCAATTTGACAATTATGCGAGTGTTTACTCAGCTGAGTTTATAACACTGAATGCTAGCGTACACACTCAATGCTGCAAAACTGATTTACTTATGGGGAGGTTAATATAATAAGATTACATTTAAACAATATTAGCCACCCATGAAAGGAAACTCAGTGAGGGAAGTGGGAACTCTGCGTCACTTCTAGTTGTAGCTACAAGGATAATTAAAGAAAGTAGCTCTACTGAGGTCAAGCTGAAGAGCTTCACTCAGCATCAGGCCAATGGAGTAGACCCCTCTAGAACCCCACTGAAAAACAGATTTTGGAATGTACATGAATAACTACAAATAAACGTGGTCATTACGTGGACAAACGTCACTCTTTACTGTACTTTAATAAAATTCTTTGCTTTACTGTTTGTTTTGTTTTTTTCCCCCCTGAAACTGTGTTAATCCACTACGTTGACTCAAAACACGGTTAAGAGTGAGGTTTCAAATAGCTGCAACATATTACAAGAAACGAGTTATTCTGAATTTAAAAAATACTATCTGTACAAATGCTCAGAAACTTTAGTGATACGATCGTGTTCCATGCATGTACCCAGCAGTAGTTTCCTCTGTAGGAAAGTAAGTATTAAACTTGACTAACCTGGCATACTTTTTCATCTGGGAAACTAGTTTTTAAATACTGTACGCAAAATTTTGTCACCATTTCGTAAAAATGCGTATAGGTATAGTAAGATACAACTGAATAACCAAATATACCTGAAAACACCCATTAACACACAAACCTCACAAAAAAATATTGTATGTTTTGTAATCATTATGAAGTAGAAATGTTATAAGGCAGGATGAAGCTAATATCAAAGATGACAAACAGCACCACCAGTCTGTTTTGCAATCAGCCTTCTGATCAGACAACAAATATGTTATCATAGTCAAATACAATTGATTAAGGTAAGAAATGCATTTAGCCCAGCTGTACTAACTATACAGCTTCACACAGAATAAACATTCCATAAATCAACAGAAAATGCATTTAAGCACAAAAAATAAAAATATGTAAGTGATTCTCTAAGCAGCATTTTGTTTTTTGTTTTTTGTTTTTTCAAAACATTAACATAGATAGATATTGGACTGATTAAATATCTACAAGTGCTTTTCCTTTACAAAAATACATATATTCTTAATAGTAGGATAGACTGTCATTAACAATGACCTGTGTTTTTTTCACTTCAATTTGAATGATTTATAAGCTAAATTTTACAACCACAAAAAGGTTTATTTGTAATATGATGTTATCACTTTTGACAAAAAGCTTAAAACATTTTATATTTTAAAACAAATTAGCAACATAACATCACAATATGTTCTATGAGCTCCTAAGTACTGTGAGGGCTGTTATGTTAAAAACTGGTAACTACTGATCAAACGCAAGGAAGCATTAGAACATTATTACTGCTCACCATAGGCTCCTTTCTTATCTTAACTTGGATCACAGCTTATATAAGGACACTTAGGCCCCCATCCCGAAAAAAAAAAATCCATTGAGAATAACTCTATATCATCTATTCAGTAATTGGATGTACTCAACATCCACCAAGTCAGGCTTTGCATTAATTTTAAAAAGCACAACCTTTTTTCCTTTCAATAGTTAAGTCTGCAATAAGGGAAAAAATGATGCATTGCTTCATGTTTATTCTAGGAAGCTTGTATTTGGGAAAAAAAATACCACCGGTAACTTTTTAGAATTAAGTATTTCAGTCAGCTAAATAATTAAATTGTCTTATTACTTTCCAGTTCAGATAATCACTATCCTGGGAAAGGAAATCAAGGTATTTGGATTTCTTTATTTCTATTTTGTACTGCACAAGTAAAATAATCAACTTCTTGCTAATCAATGGTCTCGTGTCAAGGACAGCAATGCCATTTGCTAAAAAAATATCTATAAAAATCTGTAAAACACACTTAATATCTTCTCATTATCCTCCAAGTCTGTCCTTTCCACCCTCCAAAATATCACTGAACTACAACAAGAAAACCCCAAAGTAGCTTGGTGAATATTTTGTGCTTTGGAAGGTTTACAGGATTTACAGCACACTGAAGTTTGTTATTAGTTCACAGGCCAGGTATAGCAGACACATCAGTAATACAAGCCTTTGTGCTTCTCTTCGTCAACATGAGCTATGACTCCAAGAGCTACTCTACGTCCGTTAACTCAACCTTTATGCTACTCCTGTTGGTTTTCAACTTTTCTATTTGTTTTGGAAACTGCTAAGTGTGCCTAACCCTTTAGCTTGGTGACACAGACAGCTACCACCAGTTAAGTTCTGCTTGACTGATTCCAGGTGTAACTCTTGACCACTGCACTCCAGAAAAGCATCAATGCCTTATTCCAAGTCAGATTCTGGGTGGCTTTACCTTTGGTACTAAATAGGTCCCTTAAAACTATTAGGCAATCAAGATTATCCGTAAAAATATTTTATTTTTTTTAAAAAAACCGCAACTTTTTAAAAGAACGAGCTAAATATTTGACAACAAAGGTAATTTTAAACCAATTAGCATGTGATATTTTTCAGGAAAATGGCAGCATGTTTCATTTTACCGCATCAAAATTCGTGAGACAACAGCAACAATGTCTACTATACTCAATATAATACAAAACAGACTTTTGGGAGTGGAATACCATCACAAAATACGTGCCTCATACTTTGATAATAAACATCTTTATTACAACTTCATTTGTAATACAAACCTCAGTATGTTAACTAGCAGCACAAACGTTTTACTGTTGCAGCAATTTTGTATACTGTACAGCAACCTACTCTTAACTCTTACTTTGTTTTCCACTCACCGTCACGAGGAAAAAGGAAAATGGACAGTAACTACTCCTGTCAACTGTCACATTATTAACCTTCTTAGAAGCATTTGCTAAAAATACACGTAAAAGTTACTTCAAAGAAAAGTACACCTAATGGTTCAGATAAACATGCAAAGTCAAACTAATGCCTCTCTTTGGTTGAAATTCATGTCATTACAAAACCTTCCACTTCTAGAAATCTTTGATTCCACAATGTCTCCTCCATCATAAGCCTACAGAATCGTGTCTCTTTCTGCAAGTACAAAAAGTAGCCAGGACATTCCCAGCCATCTATAGACCTCCTCCAATTCACTGCCACGCTCCAGAACTGCACAGATCTAAACTGCTTACTAGAGAATGAAACAAGATCCTTACTCAACTGCAGTAGCATGTTACCTGAATTCACATTACTTATAGCACATACCTTGGATGGAAGAATCTGTCAGGAATTCATTAATTAATCCATTTCCTATTCTGGAATCTGATGTTTAATCTGACCTACAGACAGTATAGACAGCAGTTTAAAAAAAAAATATTCAACAGGTAGATCTGCTTATGAAGAAAAACATATTACCATTATAAGATCATCTTTTAGAGGACATTCCTACAGAAAGATGGTTCATCTGAGGTCTGAAGGCCAGAGACCACCCATATGGGGTAAAACTAGTGGTAAATGAGCAGTTGGAAGCTTTTCACCTTCCCTTTAGAGTCAAGCCCCTTGTGTCTCGGAATTCATCCTGGAACATGCTCCAGTAGACTGCAATCCCTCCTCAAACAAGTATCTTTAGCTGAACACCTTGTGGAAGCATCACCTTGTTCAAAGTGGCTATGAAGGATTCAAACACAGAACTGTGAAATCTTTGCTGAAATCCACGAGAGTTGCCTGATGAACCAAACCCACGAGCCGATTCCTCATGTGCATTTTCTCCTTTGTAACTCCTCAATGCTTCTACTTACTGGGCATGAAATGGGGTGGGGTATGGGAACGGGCAAAGGATGCGTAAGAACCTAGAATCAATTACAGGACAGAGGGTGCCCAAACAGACATTTAAACTGAGATAAATAATAAAATAACATTGCAGGAAGTACAATGAGGGGAATATCCTGCAAGACACATACATTTTTGATGGAATCAAGCAGGTGCCTTTAACCTGTCTAAGTTAAGTGAAGAAACTGGACCAAGCTCTTGATTTAAGCATCCCTGTGTTTATATATTTGCTGTGGATAGGCATATAAGTCTTAACTGCCTTTGGTCTTTTCCAGGATAAAAATGAGTTTGATCAGTCCGTGTAACTGACCAGTATTTTATGTAGCCTCTCTATAAACAGGGCTCAATCTGTTTATTTTGAGACTTAAGACTGGCTTTGAACAACTATCTGTTCTCTAGTATTTCCACCAGACACAGTACCTGGCTGAGCTGTATGCTATTCCTTTTGCTGCAAGTCCTCCCAAGAATATTTTTTCTGGGGAACGAATGCCTCTTGGGGTCTTCAGTGACATGAAAATGTAAAAAAAACCATAAACGGAACAATACAACTCAGTGATTGTTCAATTAAAGGACTAAACCCTGGCCTATTCTGTTATGTTAGAAACAGCAGAGAAGGAAAAATTTCTTAATTCTCTCACAAGGTCACGTTTAACAATTATACATGGGGGAGATGAGATGGAACTCTAGACCATCTCTTTGCCTGCAGTGGAGAACAAAAGCCTAGCTTATATCTAAAGGGAATGTGATCAATCTCTTTTCTCCTACAGATACACTGGAACTGTTTTCGATAACTGCAGAAGAGAAAAAGTAAAGTCAAATTGTTGGAGCCTGAGGAGAAAAAAGATCCAGAATTCAAGGGCTCCTCATGCAGAAAATGAAATTTCAATATAAAAGTAATTCTTTTCATAAAATTTCTACAGATAGGTTTTTTTCAATTTTAAATTATCTAACAGAACACATTTCTTTTTCTGCTTGTTTCCCATGAAAGAAAGCTTCCTAATGTAGCATGTTTATGGAATATTCTTGCTGAAAATATTAAGACCATAGATAAAATACTGAAGCAAATAGCAAATACCCTGCCAAATGCAAATAATGGGCTTAGAAGGTATTCTGTATTAATAATCAGGCACTTTGCTTTATATAACATTTTCAGTAAAGTCAAAATAATACTTTTTAGAAATTTTTTTTTGCATAATAACTGCAAGGTAGCTGAGTATGCACAATATACTTATAGCGCTGCATACTCCTAGGACCCAAATCCTAGAAGCTTTCATAGGAACGGTACCTACTATAGCGATGAGTCACTTAGATTACTATAGTAATCTCATTTGGTATTTCATCCAAATAAAATCTGTTCATAGGAGTAGGCCCTTAGCTATGAGCAGTGTAGTAATGCATGATGGAAGATACGTTTCTTGGTTAATCATCTAATTCCATATTGTTTGAGATATTATAGGATCTTGCTTGTAAAATCTAGCTTACAGTTTGTTACTAGACAAATGCAGCATACAGCTATATTGCTTGTGACTTCCATTAATGAGTTGCCCCAGAGTCAAAAGTACATAAAAGTTTTCCACTTTAGGGGGGAAAAGAAAAAAGCACACCAAATGTGCTAAATAAGAGACCGCAAGGTTAGGTAGTAATGTGGAATTTTGTAGGTCTTATTCCTCTGCAGCTAGGTACTGCCAATATGGGAAAGCCATAGAAACACAATGGCAGCAACACTTATCTTATATCCCTATTCTTTACAAACATGCAGTGGTGACACTTCGCCACGGAAATGCTCAGAAATTGTGACTGTGTACAGTAGTCTGCTCTAGGATGGCATATGGTGCAGTTTTAATAGAATGCTTATGCACTCGTTTCACTTTACCCCATCTTTGGCACAAAGGAATCTGTACACGCATTCTCATATTCCCCTGCTGTTCAGAAATTCTTAATTGGCACAAATGAATTAAACGTGCATATCTGTAGACACATGGCCCATACATACTACACGGAAGAGAAGTTTCCTGTAAAAAAGGCAATGCCTGTGTTATACAAGCTGCCCGGTTTAAGATATGCATTTCACTGGCACTTCACTGCTACAAAAACTATTAAACTGTAACAGCACGCAGGCACCGTGCCATCAAATCAGAAATGCTTAAAGTGTAGGTGGCTAGATCATATGCATTTAATGCCATGATTCTCAGCTGGGAACATTACATCATATCTGTCAGTATTTTCCATGCTTAAAATGAAGATTTGCCTTCTGTAACCTAGCTTTAAGTTGCATCAAGAAAACACCATGAATTAAATCAACGTCCAATTCTGATCAAGAGAAATTCACGGTTCTCTGAATTGTGAGTACAGAAAGTCATTAAACAGTCAAATCTTCTATTAGTTGTCATTCAGAAGCAGTCCTACTTCAGGGGTCCTGTTAGGTGGATGCAAACTTCTGTGCAAGATACCTGAAAATGATTTAAAAATACTGTGTTCTTCTCTTTTTAAAACAAGTCTGTTCAAATTTGGCAAAAGAGCAAGCACAATTGTTGAGAAAAAAATTGTCCCCTGAACGAAGCAGAAATTACACTTCAGAGTACTACCATTAGTTTTGTGAGAAACTGAAATAGGCGTTTTATCTCAAGTGAATCTACAGTGAAAATTCTGTTATAAAAACACGTGTAATATATAAAAACTGTAAGGTGTCATTTGCATGTGCATGTAAATATTTACAAATAATACCTATTTCTACCATACAAAACAACTGTATATACTAAAGAGAAGAATGATTTGCAATTAGAATGCATGCTCTGCTCTTCCAGGCTGCTCCACAAGGAGGACTTCTATATACACAAAGAATCTATTTCTCCCTAGAGCCTCTGCAGAGGAGAAGAGCCCTCCCTCCATGGAGTACCTTCTTGTTTCTATCAAGTAGCACATCCTAGACTGGGTGAGCAAAAAGACGACCGCTTCCTGCGGCCAGCATGGGCACCTCTTCCCATCTGCAGTGTGGGCAAAGCAGTGCCTGTACCAGTCAGAACACTGCGCCCACAGAAAGGAGCAGTGGCTTCCCAAACGCTTTGCTTCCCCAGGTTCACTGGCATCTGCACAATATGTGCAACCTTGACCTGCAATGGCAGGTTTCCTAAGCAGACTGCTGCCGACAGCATCTTTATTTGTGCACGTCATATGGGCTTTGGAGTGCAATGGCAGAAGTTAACCCGACTATATATGGATTCCTCAAGTCATCAATGTTAGACCTCCTACTAACATTAAAGGGGCCAGATTTAATCCACAACATGCCTTTTTTTTTTTTTTCCCTCTACAGAAACATACTAATGTACATGAACCAAAATTTACAAAGGAGTTACAGCCTTGCATCTATCTTTTATACTCGATCCCAAGACAGAATTTTTCACTTTGTCTTATCTAAGTATCATTAGTTCACTCCATAGTAGCTTCTGAAAAGTTGATTTGGTTCCTTTTTGCTGTATGCAAAAGGCGTAAGAAAGTAAACAGTTATCTACAGTACTAGCAGGCGTGTATTAAGTATAAATTACATAAAGGTACTGAACTGAAAGTTTCTCCACAGAATTTGAAGTGAAAAAACTCAACTGACTTTTAAGCAGAGCAAAGACAACGGAAGACTACAGAAAACATACGCATTAATGTGCTCCCTGCAACATTACCAGAAACCTCAATAAACATTCTATACTAGAACCATCATGCTTGCAATACCTAAGGCAACAATCACTTTTTATCCAGCACTACCAGGTCTTAGGAAAAACAAGACCCGAACAATTATTTTGGTCAGACTGCTTATCTTCAGTATTGCATTACCTCTGATTTTACAGAAATATGAATGAAAATTTCTATAATGAATGCTAAACTCCGGATAGTCACAAGAGATATATAATGTAATTAAAGCTATATATTATTTTCGTTTTAGCATATTACATACCTCCAACCAATCTTAAAAGGAAATGCTTACTATGAAAGGCAATAATTATGTAAAATTTTGCCTTGGTTGGAATCTTACAGCAACATTTATTTGTTCCATACACATTATTTTTAACTTCCTTTTTATGGAGGCTTTATTAGAAGAAATGTAATCTGACCAGAAGCCATTTTCCAAAAATAGCTAGTATCCCAAACTCCAATCTTTAGGGAAACCATAGAAAAGTGCAATCACAAAGGCTGCAATGCTTTTAAGCAATATTAGCAGAATCTATTTAGAAGATTTAAAATTACTGTTTTGAATTACCATGTTCTACATCTCTTGTTAACAGTAATTAATCTTCACTCACTGCAAAAGGACTGTTGCACACTCATGAGTGAGCTATACCTGGACCCATGAGAAGCTTATCAAGAAAAAGGTAGTGGCCCAATCACCACTCTTCTAAATATATTTTCTATACAAAATATTTTCAAGATATAATCCTTAGTTATTTTTACAGTACTCTATGATTTAAACAACGATATTCAGTAAAATAGTAAGTGTGTGAAACTGCAACACCACATGGAATGAGCACTCTGCCATTTTGCTAGTGTAATCAATATTAGGACCAGAAAAATTTTCTAACACGCAAGCAAAAATATTCCATAGTTTTTGTATCTTGACTGTACACTTCATGATTTTGGCTATGATTTGCAGCACACTCGTAAGATACACAAATATCTTATGCACATTTCAGTAGCAGAATGGCACTTGGCTTGCTCTAATAGAAACAACAGAGATGCAACTGACAATTTTAAGAAAGACAATGTCCTTATTTGCATGCTGAAAATCTGGTTGTGTCCCCCTAATCCAGGCACATCCATTCATTGTGCAATCTGTCGATGGGTAAACAAATAGTGCAGGATTCATCTCAGTGGGATCTGGCCCTTTGGTCTAACCGAAGTCAATTCTAGGTCGATACTGAAGTACCATAGGGTAAGACTGAAAACAAAAACAAGAGAAAAACAACAACAAAAACAGACAAGAAAACATGAAGACATAATTCATAAAAAAATACAAAGAAAATGCAATTAAAGATTGCTTTAGACAGCGCTTATCCCTAAGAAACATGTATATGGCAATCAATTTTACTCATACATAACAACTCTATACATTTCAACAGTTAAATCCATACCTGTACTTCAAATCTGTATTTAATTTTTAAGTCAGTCAGTTGTAGCTATTTTTCATTAATATAAAATTCCTGTATCTGCTTTTATATATTTCGTGATTTATATGTTTTCCGACATATATACTTGGTGTGCTCAAACAACTCCACTTATTTCTGCGTTGTGGTGTTTGAGGAAAAGCAATCTTGAAATGTTACGATTTCTAAACCAAAGTCCGCTTACAGATGATGTTCTTTCTTTGACTTTTATGTATATGGAGGTTCCATAGCTATACTAGTAGTCAACAATAGTTAATGGGAGCCAGGCTACTCTGATATTAAAAAGAAAAAAAGATCAGGGCAAACTGCTGTCAGCTGATTTTCTGCGAGACGAGGGCTAACTTCCCCACAAATCCAAACTCCTCAACTGCAGATCTAGTGATACATTTTTATTAGTTCTTACTGAAAAAAAAATGGCTAATCAACAGCTTGGATCCCTGAATTGGACAAAACGGTTGGGGAACAGGAGGCAAGAGTGGGCGGGTTTCTAGAAAGTGTTGTGGAATAACTGGGCACTTGTTGATGGACATTCTGTTTTACTAGATGTTTTATTTTTTCAGTTTGTCAGCATTTCATTTAAGTTTGATGTTTTCCTCTTAACATCATTATGTTACTGGAAGTTTTCTATAGCATAAAACCCAGGAAAATCCTACTGTCTCAGCAACTGTATGGGCTTAACTACCTCTCTGCCACAGGGCAGAGGCATGTAGCTAATTTAAGTCTTTTTATTGCAAATTTGGAATAATGAGGAATTATTACAGAAGCTATCACTAAAACCAGAAATATTTTACTGCATCCTTCAAATGTGATACAGATGAACTTCAGTGACCAAAAAAGAAAGATATCACTGCAGGTTAATAAACTTTCCATGCCATGGCAGTGAAATGAACTAAATGTGATCATATTTGCTGGGGATTTATAAACTGGAGTTCAGAGAAATCAAAACATAAACCCAGAGGTATTCAATGGTATCAGGAGCATTTAAGAGAGAAGACAGGGAGCACGATGTGTAGCCTGCATTTGCAATTAACAAACATATATTTGTAGTATCATAAATTACTTGGTCTCCAATTTTTTTTTTGCATAGGTTATGACTACCATATTGTTTAAATGCTATTTCACATGTTTTTCACTTTCAATTATATAAATTGTCTCTAAAAGTACTCAACTCTAATGGGAAGTGCACACAGGCAGTCACCTCACAGAAATTGCCGTGTAAACCAGCGAAGCTTGGTGGTTTTGCAAACAAAATAACAAACCAACTGTATAACTAAAATGCACTATGCTGGCACAATTCTTATTAATGAAGTAGGCATGACTGCAGTAGGTCACTCCCATCCACAGTGGGGACTGACCTTCTATCGTTAACTTTATTTTTTTCCCCTCGAGCAAAAACATTATTTCAAACTTCCAAAGTAACTTTTAGAAATTAGTTCAAATCAAAATTCTCAATGAGGAAACTGAAATGCTGTTTCATATAGGTATGAACCAGTTTGATTGATGAAATTTACAAATCGACTTCATTTTGCAGGTTCTGAAGGTTTTGGCTTGTTATATTCCGGAGATAAGGCATTATTCCATTTCTAATTTTAAAAGCTGTGAAAGCAATACAGCATTAGAAAAATCTAACATTTTTACTCCGTTAAAAAGAACACGTGAATTGCCATAAAGAGATGAAACCAACGTAGTCTCTTTTGACTCACACTCTTCAGTTTTGATCCCTTGTCAGTGACTGCCCAATGCTACTAGTTAGAAGGATGAGATAGGAAGAGTTAAATAACCCTTCCAGACTGATGCAGGTATCAGCCTACAGAATGGCATCTCTCTAACAAAAAGATAAATGGCCTAATGTAAAGTAAAAGAAACCCCTACACCTTTTGAATGGATTCTATTTATTCATTCAATAAAGCTTTCTCTGAAGGAATGAAAATGCTCAGGCCTTACTCATAGAGTTGTAGCACTTTGTAGTGAGGAATTATAAAAACTCCACAACTTGGGTTACAATTGAAGTGCTGACAGGACCTTAATGGCTGTAGTATGTACAGTCGTGAGTGCCTCTTACCTGATAAAAAGTGCCATCCTGTGAGCAGACTTGCGAAGATGAGCAGTTCTGACACCGAAACTGCGAAGGAGATGATTTTCTGATCAGATAAGAGGCATCCACAGCCGGACATACACATTTACCATTTAATGTTTTTTTAAATTTTCAAATGTAAAGTTTAAAATTGATCTACTTATTTAAAACAGGAAATATTTCTCTAAGGAATAAATGGGTATTTTCCCTTTACTACTCTACCTCTTGTAAGGTCCATAGGTGTAACAGTAGAAGCTCATGGTGAATAGTACCAAAGATGGAGATAATGGATTTACTTGATGTTCGTCCAAAAGAAGAGATTGTTAATTAACTACTATCACAGCTTCTGTTTTATAAAGAGACTCGTTACAGTTAGGGAAAACACGATCACAGAAGCACAGATGTTACTGGGTTTATCACCAGCACAATGTAATTTTTACAGGTTTTAGTTTGTCATCTCCGACTTCAGAGGAGCGATTTAAAACACACAAATGAACACATACCTGACTATACTATGTGTATGTAAACACAACTTATAAATTTAATCAAGAGTTGTCAACTCTTACATTCACTTAATGTTATAAATAATAGTTCTGAGATTTTTGAAAAATTTTAACTCTGACAAATAATGTCCCTTTTGTCAAGATGATGGTTACTGCTGCTTCTAAACCAATGCAACTGCCAAAAGTCCATTTGTAGACAGGGGCTGCAGGATTACGTGTCATGAAAGAATTCCATTATCACTAAAGTTGTTGCCTCAGCATTTCCTAACAGTACAGCCAATGCTAACAAAAATTTAAGTTGGTAAGCCAAACAAACAACAACTGGTTTCAAAGCAGTATTGAAAAAAAAACTACTTAAAGTTTACTTATTGGTCCAGTACTGGGGTTTCAGCAATCATCGCATTTCAGTGCAGTATTACTTTCAAAATTAACAAATACTTGCCTATATACATTAACTACCCTAATTCCTATCAAAATTTAGCTTTCTTTTTTCTCCCCTCTCTCTCTCTTCAGATTAAGGTAAAACTTCAATAACTTGTGAATTTTTAGCTCCACAGTGTGCTTAATCCTCTGTCTTCTCTGTCTGCGCCCCAGTGTTTTTTATTCTGAGCACTAGGAAGCTTAAAAAAAAAAGTACAGAGAGTTTGGAATTTTTTACAGATCCGTAAATTAACACATGTTAAGTGCTTAACCTTAGCTGCACTCCAATATAGCCTCCACTGGTAGTGATAGACAACAAACCTGTATATATCGCAAACCAATACAGAGCGAAGAACAATCAACAGCCACACATAAGCAAAAAGAAAGAGAAGAAATAGAAATACAACTTCTAACAACAACAACAAAAAATTAAATACAGAAGGCAATTAAGGGCTACTAAATCAAACTGACTATCAGACCTGAAATAAATGTTTTTTAATAAGTTAAATATTGCAATTCTAAAATACACACATGCCTCAAGGAAAACCCATTTAGCTGTGTTATCTGGATGTGTGTTATACAGCACACCTAAAAAACATGGGTGTAGTAAACCCAGAAACAATAAACCAATTACATTTCTACGATAATTTTTCAATGTCACTTTCAGTTTAGTGACCGAATACAACCGATTCTTAATAAAGAACTGCTGGATGCAGATTCACCAACTATTGCAACTCAAAAGGTCACTAAAAAGCAAATTTGCAGAAAAAGAACAAGCACTTGGTTTTCAGATACTTGACTTAAAACTCAGAGCGGAACTTGCATATGAACTTTGTATACCTGCTATTTTTAAGTTTCAGAATCTACACAATATACGTGCTGCAGGGTTTCAATCATAGAGTTTAACATGAGAAATCCAGAAAACATGCAAAATGCATTTTTAAATATAGGGATATTTGAAGGGCCAAGTTGTGAAAGCATATATACTCTCTATATTAAATATACCAGAACATCATTTATTAATAATGTAACAGCATTTACGTTTTCGCCTCTTAGTCTCCATCTCGTCATATAGATGAACTCCATAGTATGATCCTTCCCCATGATTTCTCCGTTGCATAGTACATCCAGCTTAAAATACAACAGAGCAAACAGTAAGACAAAAGGATTCCAAATTTTAATGTCTAAATGAACTCCTAAATGAACGTCTGAGAGTTAATCCCACAACTCCTATCATTATACAGTAATTTTATCAGACGTATATCAAATGTGGATAAACACAACATACTGACAAAGTGTGATTTTGTACAGTAGTATTTCACTTCGGTTTTTCACTTTTGTGTTTTCAATTAAGGCGTGGACAGAAGAAAAGCTACTAAACTAAGCAGGAAATCACTGGAAGACAAACTCTCCCTGTATTTATCAAGACCCATGCTACCTGTTTGAAGACAAAGCCTTGTGCTGCATTTTGAAGGCCTTCTTGCTACATCAATGCTCTTTTAAACTCAAAGATACAAACTGGAAGTACTGTAATCTGCAGTTTTCAAAAATAAATGATAAAGTAATTTAAAAAAATACTTAAAAATAACTATAAGTGACAAGAAGAATGTATTTCTGAGTATAAAAACATCATTCTTCATTAATTGAAGGACTAATGACAAAAGAAAAGAAAAAAGCGATGATCTCACTGCTAAAGATGACTGGTTTAAACTGTATTGTGGCATCTTACTTTTACCCTCCACTGAAAATGTTTGACAGTTCTTTCACTACTCTAGCCATAATGCTTTTCTTTTTTTAAGAAGAAAAAAAATGCCAAAATTTTGAAGCAAGGAGATACTATGTAACACAAGCCATTCAGGTGCCAGAAACAGATTAAATTAACATAATTAACAAAACCAAATGACATCAAAATGGCTGGTCAGCACATCATGATACTGTAACAAACACCTGCGTATAGTGCTCTGCTATAACCTATGCACCTACCCTAACTCAGCCCAAGGCTGGGATGCTGCCGTTTGTGCTAAGGGCAGCTGCAGTTCATGGAGTCATCGAGTCCTGTAAGAGAACTGGCTGAGGGAATAGAGAGTGCCGAGGTCAAAATTCCCGTATCCATGGGAAGAAGAAAAGCAGAGGCAGGAGTCTCATGCTTCCCAGCTCCACCCTGCATTTTTAAAGATTCAAATAGTATCGCTCCTCACTTCTTCATAATTCCTGGATAGTTTCTTACATCTAAAGAGAATGAAACTGCATAGTAGTTTGGTGTATGTCTAGTTGAACTCTCCTTTTCCAGTTTTCCTTTTCCACACTAGCCCGAAACTGTATTAAGTGACTTTTTTTTATTAGCCACATGGAAAGAGAAAGTATATTTTTTTTTTTTACATAAAAATATCATGAAAATGTCGTTCACAGGTGAGCAACAAACTGAAGTTACTGTATGAATTCCTTGATTAGCAACTTCAGTCACTGTGATAAAATGATCACTTCTCATTTAAGGGCAGAAAACACAACTTGGAATATTGAACACTACTTAGTGATTGGGCTAAAAAAAAAAAAAATATTCCTCAAGTTCAAACATGATTAAACTTCATAAAAACCTAATACTGTGGAGGGAAATAAAAATACAAGCATCATTTTTTCAAATGTACCTCATAAGAACTTGGAAGTTTTAATTTCAAGCTGAGAAACTTTTTGATAGTTCCCACGGTCACTCGAGTAGAACAGCGGATAAATTTCTTCATTAAACCCTAAAGCAACAAAACAGAAAAACCACGTTAGAAATTCTGGAACACGTAAGCAATTTTTAGTACAAGAACAGCTGTAACTGATTTTTTTTTTTTTTCAACCAGTAACCGATTTTACTGCACTCTCTTCATTCATAGTGGCACCACAGGTTCATTTTTGTTTACCTTTTTTGCAAAATTTACAAGATGACATACAAGTTCATTTGACCCATCTCTGGTTCTAAAGAAATTTCCAAAAGATACAGGAAGCAGGAAAGAAAACAAACAAACACCAAAAGCCCCAGACGAACTTAAATAATCTAAGTGTCTGTTGTTAGCAACACTGGGGGTCAAACAGATTTTACTTTTCTTAGAACTTCTTCAGTCCTTCATAGAAAAAGGAAGTTAAAACATGCTCAAATAATCTAGGTAAAACACAGGGAAGCTATAAACCTGAGATGTGATCTATTACCACAGATTCTGTGATCCAGGATGTAATAGTTTTGATTCAACAGGAAAGTTGGAAACCTGAGACTCCTACATGGTGATGGAGATACAGATTTCTTACTGTATGTAGCGTAAATAGACAGTCATAACATATACATATGTTTTCTTGCTGAATCAAAACTTTCTTGCTGTGTAAGAACTTCCAAAATTATACATGTAACATAGCACACACAAAACAAGTAGTATTTTATTAGACAAATTTTAAGTATTTTTTAAATTTTTTGTCTTTTTAATTTAATAAAATGTTATTAAAATCTAAGAGGATTTCTAACCACTTTCTTCTAGACTCAATACCATTAGGTAATCTTCCCTTCAGGAATAGAAAGCGAATATCCTTGATTCTTAAAACAGCAGTTAGCAGGTATTATTCTACACGTTTTACACACGGAAGTGACCTGCCCGAGGCCACAGGTGACACATGAGTCTCAGAATCAGGTTTACAGCTCAGAAGATCTGGATCCCAATCATTCAGTGCACAGCATAACTGAACAGCAGCATGGCAAAGCAGCAATCCTGGAAGCGTAAGGCAGCTCACCTACAGCTAACTTTTTAAGTACCTCTGTGCTATGTTGTTATCTGTTGTGTAATGCAGTTATGCACCATCGAGGCTAGAGACTACAAAACTATAATACATTAAAAAAAGAATAAAAAGCCACTGTCAACAGATAGATTTCTGTATGGAACTGTATTTTTTACAAAATTCCAAGATGTACTGAAATGCCTCAAACAAAGGGACCAAATAAGCGTGGGAGACAGGTCACCACATTGAAGTTTATTGTCAATGGTTATAAAATGATTTGGTTCCCGTAAAATGTTATTCTGTCAACAACAACAGCAGCACAGATTATCTTTACTACTTACTTTGACTACATTATCTCCTGACTGCCCATTGTTGCGTAAACAGTCGAGGCAGATAGCAATCTGTGGGTCGCTCCTGTGATAGTCTTTATCTTCTTCATTTTCATCACACTCCTCATCTACTTTGGGTTTATCAGCTTTTGGGCTTTCATCTGTAAAATATAAAGATCATATTATTTAAGTGTAAAATAATTAAAAGTCACAATAGCAACAAGCACGTATTTAAAGTGATACTTCATTTTCAAGAGCGTATCTTTTCTTCAAATTAACTTTACACCATTTTAATTCACTGCATTCTTAAATTGATCAGTTTACAAATCTCTGAAAACAAAGTTTTACTATTGAAATTGAAATTTTAATGTAATATGCAAACAACAGATTTTTACATGACAGAAAATAATTAAGCTGGTGGACCACTAACGGTTATGGCTGTCTACTTCTGTTTGTGTCCAGTGATTAAAACCCTGCAACTGCGAATGCATCAAGATCACTCAAACATGCAAACCTACTCTTATAGTATGGCAGTGCACTACCAAAAACATTGCTTTTAAACAAACAGTGGAATAACTAATCCCAACATTGTATATCAAAGTAATCAATTCATATTAACTGCCTGCCACAATAACCCAGGGGAGAGAAGTTCCTGAAATGATGTTGTGAAGTAAACTAAGGGAAGATGAAACTTTCATCCGTTTTTGCCTGGTTTAAGTAACATCATTGTAAGAACTCCAGGTGTCCCTCTCCAGAAGGATTTTATAACTAAATAGCCATATACTCACTTATTTCTCTTTAAAAATAAAATTACAAAAAAAGAGGAATGCTCCCCGTATTTTTTAGCAGAGCACACGTACCCTCTACAATCATATATACCACGTTATCTCTCTTCACTGATGCTGTTACCTGTTCTAATGACTCCTGGTTTAGAAATCTAACTCTTCATAAAAAGTACAGTACAGTTTTCAAAGGTTTAGCATAGTTGAGCACTCGAATCCTAAGACTAGCAAGTACATCTAGATAAGGCTGCAACGTACGTCAATAATAACCATACAATGAACCATAAAATGGAGTCATTTCTACAAATTTGGAATACAGTATACAAAAAAAAAAAATCTATTGTATACTTTTTCTGTATCCCCAACTTACTTATTTTGATTTAAAACAAAGGCTGCTCTCTGTTGGAATAAAACATTATCACAAGTAACTTGACTAAGCGACTTTTTCATTTCCTGAAAAACTTTCAGATCAAATTCAGCTCTTTTCCTACACTTACCATAAACTTTTAAAGTCACTTAGAAGAGTTAAGATGAGAAGAAACAATGAAAACTTTAACAAATGTCAAGCTATGCCTAATTTACTAAACACAGTAATAAGTTCACTTTGTTGAGTTTACAAATTCAAGATGAGTTTTAAGCTTCATTCATTGCTTTTCAGTCTTACAATTTTGGAATATTTTGTAATTATAAAAGATTTGTCCACAAGTCCCTACTAGCTACTGACACGGCTGAATGCGTATCATAACACACATTTTGTTCCTATCACCTTGCTATGAACAGAATTTGCAGTTTCGAACTACATATTATGTTTTCTCTTTTCGTGAAAAACCACAAGGCAAACTCTTAATCAAGCAGGCACAGTCGACCTGTCACAAGCATTTGTGTGAGGAGTATCTGCCTGTGATTTACAGATTCTTTGGCAACGCAAACACATCCACAGCTTTCAACAGTTGTCACTGCTGAGCAACGGAGGAAGATTTAGTTATGCAGTCCGAAAAGTCTTGAACAGCAAATCAACTACAGAACTAGGAAAATTAGCAAATTTCCACTCATAAAATCATTCCAGAAACAGGTAAACGCACAAAAAAGGTTGCATCTTTCAAGGTTTTCTGTAAGAAATTCAAATGCTCTGCCATGAAAATGGCACCAGACTATTTACTAAAAAATCCTTGTTGATATTAGAATTAATGATGTTTGTAAAGGCAGCCTTCAGGAATCAATGTGATGGTCCACTAGAGGCACGTCATTAAGGTTAAATATGACAGAAATTAAAAAAAAGAAAAAGAAAAAAGAAAAGAAGAAATTTTAATCTCACCAAAAGGGACCTGGTGTTCTCCAAGTCAAAAGCATGAATCCAAGAACAGATGACAGCAAAAAAAAAAAAAAAACCAACACCCCACTCACCGCCATCCCTCTTTCCTTAAGGCACAAATTGGTGTCTCGTTTTTTTTTTCCTCATCTTTCTAGCAAACCTTAGATATTGTCTACTTCATTTTTTTTCAGATATTCAGTGTAAAACTGATCGCCACAGACTGAGTCAATGTAAAGTTGTTTGCCTTCTTTCTTCTCCAGGTCAGACTGGAGAGGACCAATAAAGATTTTTTTTCTCTGTATCACAGTATGTTTCCGATCATCATCCACAAATTTTCTCTGGTAACTGCTCTCCTAGTGGAATCACCAGTGCCCGAGATACGCTTTGTTGTTTGTTTTTTTTTTCTTCTGACATGTGAAAATTTTAAGTCCCAGGATTTTTTTACAGATCTTTGATGCTAAAGTTGCGAACTGTGTTGTGACCTGCGGTACAGGACATAACTGACGGGCTCTTTTAACCTAGACTGGCTATGTGATTACAGGGCATGGTATTGACAACTCAAACACTCCTTTCTTACTGAAATTCTCAGCAAAATATTTATTCTCAGGCAAGATTCTAAATGCTTGTTTATGGCAGAAAATAGTTTAAATGCTCATAATTTGTCTCAATGAGTTGTCACGACTTTCAAACGGCTTGTAGAGCCAAGGATACAGTCAGTAACAGAGATGGATATATCTGTAGCTACTTAGAAGTGTATTTTGAGAGGTAGAGCCTTCCTCTTATTCATAAAACAATCCAATCACTCATTACATTTAGAAACTGATCTCCATTAGGTTTACCGTTAGATTACGGGAGGAAGGTAAGAACCAGCAGAATAAATTGGTTATAAGTAGGTCACATTTGACAAATTTGCAAATTATATTTTTTTTCTATCTGTGTATATAGCAGAAAATAGTTTTCTGAACAGTCGACAAATGTCTGTATTTCATAAAAATATTTTCTAAGTATTTTTAAAACTGAATAGGTATACACTACACAGTACGTTGTAGTTAACTAATGTAATCTCATCTAAAATGTCCTGCAGTTCTTCATTTAATTATATAATAGAGAAAAGAACCTAGTCCCTTATAATGGATGCCAAATGCAAATCAACAAAACTAGTGAGAAAGAAAATGAAATGTTATGAAGTTAAAAAGAAGATACTATAAACAGTTGAGCGTAGAAGAGTATTGCAAGACGTTTACTTGACAGTGATCCTTTACTAAAAATAGCTACTTCTTCAGCCTAGCAGAGCTTTTCAAAAATTCTTTAAGATGCCCAAATCAAATAGGCTATGATACTAAAACCCTGATATCAAATTAAAGGGGCATAAAAACAGTTGGATGTAGTCCTCACTTAGCACCTCAATACTGAGCTCTCAAAGTTCATGGGTCAACTACAAAAAAAAAGGGGGGGGGGGGAGAAAAAAAAAGGAAAAGCATTTTGGAATCTATATAAAACAATTGTTTAGCATGTGTGGAAAACTGTTTTACTACTTGTCATAACTAATTCTTGACAACCTCCTACTTAACAGCTGGTCAAATTCAGTAACAGAAAGTAATCTGTAAAAAACTCAAGTAGTTCTCCATCTTGCTGTATTAAGAAAATTACGAATTCAAGTGGAAAATTGCATGAGTGTTGAAAGTGAGAGCTTAGGGCAATGCAAATAAAAATAACGGTAAACCAGCTAATGTTTGTAAAACAACTGGCTAGTAGATAAGCAGCAGTACATGGAGATCCAGACTACATTTACACAGATTTGTTATGAGTTTCTGTAGTCTCTTTGAATTCAGTAAAAACAATGTACATGCAGCAGTGTTTGAAGAAACAGGGCTTAATGAGCAACGTTACTTAGCACACAGAGAAGAGAGGAAAACAAAATCATCACCTTGCCCATTTTCTTGAGGTTTGTTTTTCTTCCAAAATTCGATCTCTCGCTGCAGTTCCTCTAGTTAACATCAAAGAACAGTAATGTGAATTTTTAAATCAATACTACAGGTATATCATTAGAAACAGCCATATTCCCTCCGTCAACCCAAACAAGTACCTGAAACCAAATCAGAAACTTACGTTCTCGAAGTCCAGGCACGAGCTTAAATATAATCTCCTCTAAGGTGTTATCCAGCCTTTCAAAGGGAAAAAATACATTTCAAATTTAGTAGAAACTAGCATTTAAACTATTTTCAGCCTTTAAACAACAAAAACTTTTGAATAATAAAATGAATCATGTTTTTGGTAAATACCACATCATATAAAACCCCATGGATTTTAACTTGAGAAACAACATGCATTAAAGCTTATCTCAGCCACCACTTGAATTGATTTCCTTTTAGAAATAACCAAGGAATTAAACTTTTTAATGTATAAAGACAAGAATGAAGCAAAAGAGAAAACAAATTATACTCTAAAATTTTCATTGTTGTAATTTGTGTTACATGCAAACCACTGTGTTACTAGAAAGAACAAACTGGAGAAGTAGTACGCAATTTTAAGGTCCCGGTCACGAGTAGTATGCATGAAAACTATAAACTTCATTATCATATTAAGTGTTCAAGTGCTTTGTAATAAGGCTGTTATGAAAAACTGAACGGACTATTCCTTACTCACTACAAGACAGACAAACAAATGTTGGCAGGATAAAGAAGACCACAGAGCATCCATGCTGCTCTGCCTAGACAGTTCTCGGTGCCCAACCTATTTCATTTAAACTCTTTAAATCTGCCATGCGTTTGTCTGCCAGACAACAGTACACAGCACAAGCATGTCCTCTGATACCATGGAATGACCTACTGTTCTCTACGGTACCAAAAATAGCTACTACAGTCCCCTTTACCTTTGTTGTTGAAGCTAAAATATTTTTCTTTTAGTTTCTCTTAATTTTACCTATTCTCCTATTAATTTAATTTATCATCCGCTTTCTAGTTCCATTTCCTCTCCCTGTCTCACTTCTTCGGTTTCCTCTGTCTCTCATTCTGTTTCGTGTTCCTTTCTCTCCTCTGTCCCCTACGTCTTGTGAGCAGTAACTCCCACTGCCCCCAGCCTAAACAAAAACCCACGACAAAACAAAGTACTGAGTAATATGGCCAGAGAAATTATGCACCTTGAGATTCAGAAGATTCAAACAGAACCTACAATACAATAATTGCTTTTGGCATATTTTTAATTGCCTTAATTCTTCATCTCAATAATGATATATCTCTCTCTATATACATATACACTTGCATATATACACACATGTTATTAATGATACACTATAGGCCTGATATAAAAACATATAACTGTTTTCTATCTTTTGTTCTCTAGCAATGGCAAAGTAGGAAGAGGACTGAATGATTTTATTGTTAAGGAATGCCTAAAAGCCATTTTAATAGATAACAATTATCACCTTATAATAAATATACAAGCATTCCAGTGCTCCGCTGTGGGAACTTGGGAACCTGCCTTGGAAATGGAATTCATTTCACATTTTAAGAAAGCTCCAATCTTCATAATTTACTCATTAATAGAAAACAGATGAAGACTTCAAAGGAGAACATTACTACCTTAACTCAAAACCCCAGTAACCGTTCCTGAGGATGGTATAACACATGCTGGTTTTTCTGCATTTATTTTTGAAAATTCCCACTTAGCACTTCCTAATTCATCTTCAACTGCCCAAAAGAAAAGTCATTGGTAATGCCAACATGGCAAGAAAACCAGTCTATTTAGCAAATTTACGATGCCAGCAGCAAGAACTGGCTTCATGCTTTAGTCAATGACTTTATTTTCTTTCAAAAACTAAGCAAAAAGAGATATTTTGTCCTTATGAAGCATAAATACTAATTAGTACTTTTAAAAATGCAGAAGAAACCCCCACTTATCTGATCTTTAAGTAAAGGGAAACTAAACTTAAACCGCAGGGAGAAAATTTAGGTAAGATTCTCAATTTGAGATGCATCTTACAGTGTTCCTACTATCCATGCCTATGAACACTCTGTAATGAAGATCTGAACTTCTGTGACTTGCATCAAACTCATTCCAAAGTGAAACTACTTGCTATAACTCCAAAGTTGGTCTCAGTCATTTAATATGATACTTCCTGTTAAAGCTGAAACCAGAACATTCATATTTTAGACACACCTCTTTCCACCCCCAACACCTTCCAACCTCCGAAACAGAACATACAGAAAGAAGAACCAAGGATTTATGTCAGCTTCGCATAGTCTCTTTTTTCACCTCTTCTATAATATTAAATGAGTTATAAGATCAAAGCTACTCTCTGATAATTGCTAGTTATCTGAAGCGAAGCAAATGAAGAATATCACTCAGGAAAACTTGCATCCAAAGAAACATGCCACCAAGAAAAAGAGAAGCCTGCCTTCATAGTATAACCCACGCAGACCCAACCGAATATTGCTGATACAGAATTCTGCTAAATCAAGAAAGGGAATTCTAGAATGTAACACTCCTCCTGGATTTTCATTTTAGAGCTCAAAGTTGAATTTCAGACTTAGGCTTACAGTTTCAACAAACTATAAGTGCTGCCAACTAAAAGATACATCTAAAAACCTCACATAGATATGAAGTTAATGGTCGGACTTGATAATCTTAAAAGTCTTTTTCAACCTCAATGATTCTATGATTCAATGAAGTTATTCAGAATGGAGTTTATAAAGTTTATCTCAAAGATCTCAGTTAAAAATACTATCTAGAGTGTTCAACGCCATTTCTCAGAAAATGACTTGCATTCTTGAGCAATGATGGGGCCGGTCCCTCTGCAGTCAGAGTACAAGACATGTATTAAGTTATGCAGGCAACATCCAAAAAAGATAATTACACAGCTCATGTGCTCTTCTGATTATTAGTTTAGCAAATGTTTCATAAAATACAACCAGTAAACTACTAGTTATATGCAGTTTGTTGGCAAATAAACCCAAAGACTCTAAAAGGAGTTTCAGGAAATAATCACAGAGAAAATAGCTCTTCCCACATTTCTGGCTTGTGGTCTCAACTTTTCTCACCCTTCTATCATTTTCTGTTTAAGGCATATTATTATTTTACTAAACTTCTACTAGATGTTTCAGAGAATGCTTTTTACAGCTCCTATGAAATGGTCCTGTCAGAATAAATGAAATATTTCTAAAATGGTTATTAGTAGCCTTATGCACTCTATACAGCATCTCCTATGATGGTTGACACAGTGCCTCAGACACTGACAGATCAGAAAAATACTTATGGTAACCATCTACATAAGCCCTTTTATTCCTACCCTTCCAAAATCATTCAGATGATAAAGCCTTAAGCTAACGACTCCCTTTAGAGTTGCTGAATTTAGTTCCTCTCACCTATCCTCTCTTGGTGCATCACTGAAGTGTGGGAATGGCTCTGCACACACACATCAGTAATAAGAAGCAAAGCAAAACATGACAAATTGTAGCAAACACAATGGAATTTGGAAATAATACCAACCCTAGTAAATTCCAAATGTAAATACTTATTTTAAAATTGATGTAAGAATACTTTTTCCTAAATTATAATTCCAAACTCATAATACTGTTGGGGTGGGGCGGGAGAAGGTGGAGGGAGTGTTGGGAGGGCAGGGAGTGGCTTCATCATTTTAGGAAAAGTTCTTCCACTTACGATGACATTTCTTGATTTCTCTGTACTATACTTGTAGGATGGCTATCACCTTTGTTTCAACATAACATCACTAAAAGAGAATCCAGAATTTCAAGAAAAATAATTGTTTAAACAAAGAGGTGTTATTGTGATATAAAAAACGTAAACTCTCAAGAAAGGGCATTTTCAATGTCAAAACTTTCATGAGCATCTTTTCTTTAATCTGACAGCAGATTTCAATTCAGATTGGTACATCTACCCCTTGGAAAACATTCAGTTATTTGCATGATTCATTTTCTACATTGCTTTAAAAAGAAAAAAAAAAGTTGCATACGGTTTGGAATGCCCTAAATAGTTTGAAAAAAGAAAGTCTAGAACTTCATTTCATGTAATGAATAAAAGATATGTACTTCATTTCTTTAATAGAGGCACTAAAATACTTGTTTTAATTTGTACGATATACCCAACCCTGCTGTGTTTTTCCTTATCTTTTCTCCTTTTATTATATCTGATAAAACTCAATTTCCAATTTACTGTGAGACGAAAAATTGTCAGAATCTATCGCCAAGGGCACTCGATATATTATACAAATAAGCAAAAAAAAAATTCCTTTTCAGGATAAAGATATTAAGAATTATTTTTATAATAATTTTTTATTCTTACATTACAGCAAATGCTGTGCAATGTCATCTTACCTTAACATTTCTAGTGGATTGGTCTCATGCACTTGGTTGCCACACCTGGGACAGTCATTGCTGTCTTCAAAGTGTTGAACGATACAAGTCTTACAAACTGAAGGACAAAAATAAAAAAAGATAGAGAAAAAAAATGAGAAAAAAACCAACTTAGACCAAGAACTAAATAGTATTGTTTGAACACGACCTAATGATACCAGCTAACTACATGCAAAGATAAAAGAGTATTATTTTAAAGCAAATAATTACAATGCATCTTACCCAATTCTTGTTCCCCAGTTCAGCAGCACCGAGTTCAGCAGAACAGGTTAGACAAGCACTGCTTTAAACCATGCAGTATTTTTACTACTTATAATTCTCCCAGCATCATAAAATGCAAAACTCATACTATGTCGCACACGTAAAGAGCAGGTTCTGCAAAAGTGCATGTTGGGGAGCAATAGCCCAGCAGAGTCAATCATCACTTCAGAGAATCTGAAAATGATTTAGGCACATTATTTTCTTTCCAATACTGTTGCTGGCAACTGAAAATACTAGTGTAAATACTTGTTGTAAGAGAAAAGTTCACAGAAATTGTATGCAGGTTCAAAGTGACATGGCACCTTCAAAAGCAACGACAGAACCTATAGTAAACATTTAATACTTGAATCTTACAATGACAAATCAGGATCATCGCCATGGCAAGTATAAACAAGCCCAAAACAACAACCATGTGAATTTAAAATCCAATAAACTGAAATTAAACTAAACAAGGTGTTACACTACTGTTGCTTCTAAATGATTAATTGCAGACTGTAAATTTTACTGCCATTAATAAGAAAATGGAACCCAAGCTGATGAGAACAAATATGCCTGCTATTATTACTGCGTTACAACATTCTGGATGGAGATAAACTCTATCCCCTGTTTATTATTACTTCACCTAAACTGAAATGAGAACTGCAAATTCATCAGTAAATGGACTGAAAAAATAAATGGACTGCAATACGCTTTCTGCTGAAACACTGTGATTTCTTTCATCAATTACCTAAAGAACTAAGAGTACCTCTAAAACAAGCTGGTACATCCTAATTATATGACAATCTTTAAGGAATCTTGAAATTCCTTTAACAAATGTCACCTAACAAGTGAAATCTGCATTTATCTTTGCTTTAGTATGCTCAGAAGAGTTCCTACAAATCAACCGATGCTGATAATGTACACACATTAAACCTCCATATAGCTGTTTTTTTCCAACTGCTTTAAAACACTAACCTAGACGTTAACTTCATAGCTGTGGCTGAAATGCCAACGAACTTTCCCCTTTCAGTCTGACTTCAGAGCGCTCTGGCTGCACTAAACGGCTCCAGCAGTGCTGGATGCAGGGCAGATTTCCAATGATCTGGTGACATGTGCTCAGGAAGCCCACGAGTCCTGCCAGGCAAGCCCACAGCTGCCCTCTGCACATGGGGACGCCAAAGCAGAGCTGAGACCACTGATGTTATGACAGCACCATTCAGCCCTTAGGATACAAGTGGATTTTTTCTTATCCTCAGGTTGTGAGGTATTTAGCACTGGCACACAGATGCAAGAACCTGTAATCACAGAACTCTTCTTATATCACAGATCTTTTATAATTTGTTAAATTACTAGACTTAATTGATTTTTGCACATGCATTCCCTAACACTTCTACAGGGCAAGAAGGCAGCAAATGTGATGTTCTGTACCTACAACATTTCTTCACTTTTTGTAACTCGTACTCCTACAACAACATATTGCTACTACACTTAGAGAATACAGAGAATTTCATCCCCACGTGGACGCCCAACAAAGCTTTTAAGAACATGCTTAAATTAAAGCACAAGTCCCAATAATTTTTAAAAGACACGTAGTTGAGAGTTCTATAATCTCTCTTCATTAATACGACTGAGAATCTCCTCTAGAACTGAAAATAACAGAAGTTTATCCTTGAAATTGAAAAGAGATGAAGATTCTCAGCTCAAAGCTTTTCTTAAGATGTAGTGTCTCCACACGCTCAACCCAGGAGCAAACATCACAAGGTGGAACTCCAGCTGATCAGTAGATCCTCTGCCATCCCAGCTCCCAGAACTATCTGAACTATCTTTCCTTCTGTCACCCACCTGAAATACAAGCAGCACAGGGAGCAACAGAAAGCATAGTTCAGTTGCTTCACTAATCAAAACCCACCCACATACGCACAATGATATAATTGGGAAGAGGCACAGATAATAACATATATACAAAAATCACCTCTCTGAGAATTGCTGTTCTCTTTTCTTAAATTAATGCACTAGGTGGATAAAGGTTAGAGCTTTCTGATTTCAACTAGCTATGTCAAGGTTAAATAGATGTGGGATTTTTTCATTTCTTCACCTACATCTATTATAGAGATTTTTAACCGTGTTGTTTGCCTTGGATATCACAATTAATTTTTTTTTGCACCTTACCTTAAAATGGTTTAGGTTTTGTAAGATTTTAGCATAAATAGATAAGAACATGACATTGCTCATGAAAAGCTGTCATGATCTGCTCTGCAGTGCTCCCTTTAAACAAATACCCTGATTCTAAGCACAACTTCCAGCACCTTCAAAGGTAGCAGAATGTACCCTCATTTCGGGCACACAGCCCTGTAGAGGAAGGGCTGTTGTATAGTACCACGTAGCAAACAAAAAGCCCTCCCTCCAGTACCTGTACCTGAGGTCAGGAAGTGTCACAAGCGGTTCTCAGAGTCACAGATGAAGAAGCAGCATCACTTTCCCAAAGCTACACTTTTTGAACAGGCATTGCCATAAGACACAATGCTCTGTAAAAACATGTACTAAGGAACAAATACAAACACTGCAGGTGTCCAGACCTGAATTACTTGCAGGCAGCCACCAACACCATTCAAGTGCACAGACAGAATTCAATTAGCTGGCCAAATAACATAGTGTAACATTCTCAAAAACTCTAATTACTGAACCTTTACTTTTTTGATACTATCAGTAGTCCTGAAGATTGTTCAAAATAAAATAAGATGTGGCTCCAGCTAAATCACAAGCTTGCCAGGTCATTTGAATTGAAAAAACCAACAGACAATAACACTAATGAATATGAAATTCTGATACGGTGTTCATGAGAAAGGTAGGATGAAGGGAGCTTTTCTTTCTGAAATAGGCCATGCTGGTACCACGTCATTCGTTTATCTTACTCTTCTTGAGAAGTGAAAATTGAGCCAATCATAAAAAGGTCCTACTCTGAACACATGACAGGAAAATCAAAACAGAAGACAAGGTGAAACAAAACCATGATGAACATGGCTCTTTAATTGATAGTAATACATATTGTAATCTCTGTAAAAAAAAATAAAAATATTAGTGGCTAAACTGCATCTAAATTTAGTTAAGCAGCCCACAGATTTTTAGAAAGAAGATTGTCTAGAAAAGGAAATATTGCCATGAATAGAAGTAGGTAACATTGTCGAAAATCACATTTTCTCCATTCATTAATGGAGCTGTCTTCTTCCCATTTATCCAAAAAAAATCAGGGCATTTTTTGGGCATGGTTCTTCCATATTATTGAAGTAGAGAGCATCAAAGCAATTAAATGTAGAGCTACTACGTCTGTGTGAAGTACACCAAAGGACTAAGGAGGATTAACCTACTAAATCTGATGTCAGATATAATAAAAGTCTGAAACAAGAGTCCTAGAATAAGCACTTTTTGGATGATTTCAATGAGAATGAAAATAACCACATTCTGCTCAAGCTTCTCAAGGAATCTGTGAAATATGCTACTATCAATTAAGCTCTTCAACTGCAGCACCTGATATTTCATAATCCTGGTATCTATATTGTGCTAAAGGTGGAGATAATACACTGCTTTTGTCAGGAGAAAGCGTACAGATTAGTGGCGGGTGATGACAATACTGATGAGAACCACAAGGTTAAGAATCACCCTGCTATTGCAGAAATTCCATTAGCTGGAGAACCTCCATTTAAAGCATGTGTGGGTGGGGTGGGGGGGGGAAGCCTGAGAAGCTGGTATGATGATGAAATCGTGAAGTCTAACACAGTCGTGAGTAACGGCCACATGGCAATTCAGCTGAAAGTCGCTGAGGTAAGTAACGTAAGGGCTTGGTTGACTCTAGACCTTTTCTGACTTGACCTCACAGAAACTGAGTTGAGGGATAACTCTTTTTCACTGTAGAACTGCAAGTGAGATGGAGTTCCTCTTCTGCTAACTCCTACAATAAAGGAAGGGGTTGGTCTTTAATTTTATTTTTTTTTGTAAGCCTCCTGTCCAGTAGAAACAGCAGCATCTCTGTGGAGTCAGTCTTTCTAACCTGACACCAATTTTAAATGATTGATAAAGAATAAAAAAAAAAAAAAAAAAATGGAAAAAATGGCATTAAGTGTAACTGGTATTGGTCAATATTAATTTTGGAACTGATAAGGCTAACCCCTAACCTCCTCTTATTTGGAAATTTTTTAGCAATGGAAACTCTAAGAGGATTAGCACAAAAATTCTTCAAAAGGATTACCAGTGAGTTCATATCAACACCAGAGTGATTTCTTTTTTTCTGTACGCAATTAGTACTAGCCTCCTCCAGGAAGCATTTCCCTGTGTTTTAAGAAAGCTATGTCTGAAACCCTTTGAAGAGAATTTAATTCCCTTCACTTGCTCTTAGGATCTCTGTCCCATTCACGTCACAGAAGTTCTCAAAGTCTGTGATGAGATGACACTGACCTGACTGCTTTGAAAAGGACTCATTGGTTTGTCTTACAAAGACATTTTAAACTTGGCTTTGCTAGGCTTTTTGTTTGTTTTCCAAATTAGAGACAAATAGGACCTATCTGAGCTATGGCTTTCATTTACACCTAGAAGAAATTTGAAATTATTACTGTTCAGAAGAACTCTATGCCAGAGGATAGATAACTAACACACTTATTTAAAGTCAGATGACTGACTCCCCAAAACCTCCCAAACACTAAGCACTGCTAAACATAAAGCCTGCTAAGATCCACAATAACGTTAACTTGAAGAAATATTTATAATATAAATCAATCTATGGAAAGGAACTGAATTCCTCAGTCTGAATATATTTATGTGCTCTCTTTATACATTTTTTTGAGTGGTCCAAGAAAGTGACTAATGATTAATGAAAAGATTAATCTCCAGTGTAACAGAGGTCTTTGAGTAGAATATATAGAGACAAAACACCATAAGGAACCAAGAATCTTAAGCCAGTCCTATATGCATGTATTCCCTACCCCAAACAACATACAGATCTGGATCAAGTCTGTGTGCAGCCAACTTAAATCATGAGGTCACCTTATATCACGAAACTCCCCCTGAAACTGGAAACCAATACCGTAGTAACCTAAAACAACTTCTGCTTTTTCTCATTTAAAGCTATGGTGCTATGAGGATTTGCCTGTCAAAACTAAATGTGATGTACCGATAGCAATGAAAAAGTGAAAAATACACATAAATTCTAGCACTCAAGAACAATGAACTGATATGTGACACTCCTAGTAGGAGTAGGATCATCAACCAGTGTTTTCAGATATGATAGGTATAATCATCCTCTGTTAGTCTCAATATATAACACTGAACATTTTTCAGAGTTTATCACTTTGAAGTCTCGGACACTGGGATGAAGTCTAAGTACTGGGTTAAAAGGGTAAGGGAAAAGGGAATCTTTAAACACAATTAAATTACAGATATATTTAATTCGCCACCCTAGGGGGAAAAAAACCAAACAGAAATCCAGAACCTTTAATGTTTCCAGCACAGATTAACAAAATGACATGGTTTCACTTGCTTTACTGTAGGTCACGGTGTGGCAACAGGCAAAAGAAAACAGCTTAACCAAAATGTACACAGTTTGCAGAATACTGAGGTATGGGCTACACGTGCCAGTGAAACGAGGACCTGAATTTCACGGTTGTACTCTGACATTTCAGATGAGCCACAATTGAAGTTAGACTCAAATAAGATGATTTCATACAGCTGATAAAAGTACTTGTGTGACATATGCTAATTGGCTGGCAACTGTAACATACCACACGATGCTACGCTTTCCAATACAGAGACCTCTGGTTCACACATTCTTTCACTAATTTGTAATCAGCTGAAAAATACAGATACAAGTGTCAGGACTGTGCTGTATGTCATCTTATGCAAACAAAAAACCCCTACATATCTTATGCGTATCTACATATATATTGTTCAATGAGAAGACTCTTCCTAGGTTATTTTTTAAATGCTGATTAACAAGGTACCTAAATAAAACCTCATATTGCATTTTTTAAACAAAATATTCTACAAGAGAAAGTTCAATTAGTGAATTGTGGGACAAATTCTTTGTCCGAACTCATCCTCTGAATTCTTCCAAGAATCTCCTCTCTCAAAGTTAATCACTCTTTGATCCAGTGAGCAAAGGAGGGGCAGAGGATACACACAGCTAGTGGAACATCAAACCCATCTCAGTGATAGCACAGAGAAATAACAAGTCATTTGGTATGTTTAATGAAGTATTTAATTAACTACCTTAAACCTGCTTTAAAAGCACTTACTTTTAGGAAAAGCGTCTGCATAAAAACAGGACAGAAAACTTTAATATACTTCACCACCATTCTCAGAAACTATACATGTGAGACTACTCCACTGTTAATTACAATTACCAGACACAGTCAGACTGGATTCCCTTCTGTTAAAAGAGAGAGAGAATTTCAGTACATGATGATCAAGAAAGGCTTTTTGGGTTAAAATCTATTTCAAAATAAGACAGACCTGCTACATGCCATTGACTGAAGCTTCTGCAGGAGACTCAGCTTGCCTGTCTAAGGGTGGGAAATTTTGCTTCAGTAAAGTTCTTTTGGGATCTCTTGGTGAGAGCACAAGTTCTTAGCAAAATCTGAAAAATAGTCTGGTTGCAAGATTATTGGTTTGATATTGAAAATTACATCTCTGGTCAGTTTCCTGCATGGAAGGACATTTCTGAAAGTTCAGAAACTGCACTGGTTGACAGCTTCCTGAGGCAAATAATAGAGAGAGCAACTAGAAGTAATGCACCGCTTGATCTGCTAGCCATAAACAGGGAAAACTGGTGATGAATAGAGCTGCAGATGGCAGCTTGCCTTGCAGTGACCACAGGATGACCGAGTTCAGGATCTCAAGGAAGAATACAAAGTTAAACAGCAGAGTTAGGATTCTGAACTTCAGGAGGTGGCACCTTAGCTTGTTTAAGCAACTGCCAGTCAGATTTCCCAAGGAAGGTATCATTAGAAAGAAAGGTATTTAGGAAAGCTGGCTGTTGGGTTTTTATTTTTAAGGAAAATTTATTTAGACCTCAAGAGCTAAACAGCCCACTGTACAGGGAATTTTGTCAGAAGAACTGCTTAGTGCACAAGCTTCCAATTAACTTGCAAAAACAGAGCGTATTAGAAGTGGAAACAAGGATGGGAAAGAACAGGATATAAAGTCATTGCTCTGGCACTTAGGGACAAAATTAGGAAGTCCAAAGCCCAGCTATAGCTAAAACTGATGAGGGACATAAAGGGATTCTGCAAGTAGGTTAGTAGCTGAAGGAAGTTCAGACAAAATGTGGGTCTGTTAATGAATGAGGGAAACAACTTAGGAATGGATTATGTAGAAAGGTTTGAAGTCCTCAATATTTTTTTTTGCCTTGGTTTTCACAGGAAGAGCCTGATCTCCATGCACATGATTTGGGAAGGAGAAGGATGACCAGCAGGTTTGGGACTACTGAGAAAAGCTGGATGTATTCAAATCTACAGGCCAGGTAAGATTCACTAAGCTGAAAGCTTATCACCACAACCATGGTGATTATAGGAGGTGCCTGATTACTGGAGAAGGGTAGTGTGTTATGCCCACCTTTAAGAAAGATGGGAAGGATGACCCAAGTAACTATAGCTAACAGTCTCCTCTAGCTCCCTGGAATGATGGCAGATGATGTCATGTCCCTTGGAATTAATTTCCAACTATGTGAGGGACAAAAACGTAATCAGGAATAGGCAATATCGATTTAGCAAAAACAAATCATGGTTGAGGCTAGCAGATGATTGAACAGCAGTTACAGGAGTGATGGAGACCAGCTCTTCTTGGTAGTGGCAAATACTATAACAAGGAGCAATGGTCACCAGTTGTTGTCTGGTAGGACACTCAGAAAAACTTCTTGACTAGATAAATAGTGTAGCACTGGAAATGGTTATTGAGAGACTGTGGAGACTCCATGTTTGGAAATTCATAACTCAACTATACAGAGCCATGGCTTGTCCTGGAGTAGTGTTGGCAACTAACCTGCCTTGTGCATGGTTTGGCCTAGACAACCTCCAGATATCCCTTCCAACCAACATTTCTACGATTGTGTAAACAGTCTGAAAATTTTTAGGACACTAAAGAATGTTCCTGTAGAAAGTCTATTTTCCAAGTTTTGCAAGCGCACACTGTCCTATACAGAGTGACTCAGGAGACAGATGATGGGACGTACCCTTTAGCTCACATTTAGCCTGCTTCAACCAGTAGTTCTTAAAGATCCTTCACAACTGTGTAACAGACTAGAAAAAAAGTCTCAGTCCAGAAGACAAACCCAGTCTTTTGCAAGTAGCAAAAAAGAAACAAAGTACCGAATTTGCAATATAATTAACTATTTTGCAGTAGTACAAGCATTGCGTTCCCAACAGAGACAGGAAAGTTTGTACTGCTGATGCCCAAGTTGCACTTATGCTTCCCAGTAAATGGTGGAGTTGTCTATTCACCATTTCCAAAAACGTCATCAAAACCATCTCTTATTAAAAAGGCACAGATTTCTCAGAGCAGAACTTTACTACTTAACATTTTTCAGCACTACAGAAGACGTGAATTAACGGCTAACTGATTTGGTTACCACTACTGATCACATTAGTTCCTCTATGATCACTGGAGAACATCTATGTGAATATATGCTTTTCATCTACTCCAGAGTATACATTGCACTCCAAGTATCTAATGAATTTATGCTACTTCTTAAACTATTAATATCTGCAGATTTTGATCATTTATACAACACTGTTTTGAATTACGACCATTAGTAGTATAAGACAAATACCAAAGGGCAGATAAAATCATTGTATTTTGCAGTAACTATTTGGATATGACTGAAGAACCATATCTGTACTTAAACAAACAAACAAACAAAAGTTTAAATATCTTCTAAAAGCCAAAGCATAAAATAATCTGTCAGAGTATCTTCCCCTGGATTCTCCCTCATACAGATCACCTTTTCCTCTACAGACATAGAACTTCCATATCACCACTTGAAGTTTTTCATTTTCCTTTCCACCATTATAAGCTTCGTATTTTGACAACTAAACTTTGCTTTAAAGAAACACCACCTTCTTTCCTGCAGTTCTACTTAATGACCCAAACATGTGGCAGCTTTTCTGTAAGGAGACCTGTGCAACTATATGGCAGCTCAGTAAAATTCATGTGCACTCATGTGGGGACTAGGCAGTAATGGAGCTCTCTCAGTGAAGAGCTCACAATCTACAAGTGAACAAAAGAAACAGATGCTGCTGAGAAAAAAACACGCCTTCTGCCATTATTGTTTTGCAATGGGAGCAAAAGTAAATAAACAAATAAATTATCTAAACAGAAAGAGACCATAATAAAAACATTTTTTTTCTAAGTCTGAGCTGATTTCTGATGCCGCTTTTTTCTCTTCACCCCAACCTTTTAAAAGTTGCCGTTCACTGAACTTCAACAATTAAAAAAAAATAACTAATGCTGGAATTTTTCCATTTTCTTTTTAAGGAAAGATAATAACAGCTCATATACCCCTCTCCCTCCTTTTTATTTCAAGTTCCTATAAGGACACTTTGCTTAACTTCTCTCCTCCTGAACTTAAATTCCTTTACCAAGTAACTCAAACCAGAAGAACATCACCACAAAACAGGTTACAATCCTTCACTGATATTAGACTTGGAAAAAGTCAGTTCAACACTATTTTTTCTCAAAAAATAAACTAAAAAGAATATTATTATAATGGTAAAAAATATTATCTTTGCACTATGAACAACATAAAGGAGTGATATACTTTAGTTCTCTATGTGCCTGATATACTAGGGACGCAACACCATAATGTAAAAATTAACAGTGAAGACAGTAACAACTGCAAGAACACCACCGTGCAGAAGTGACAGGAAATGCTAAGACAAGGCTTTTAACTAATATTTATTAAAGGTTTAAAAATGAGAAATCTACCAAAAAAACATATAGTTCCCCTTACTCTTCTTTCAGAAAAATTCAAATTTTATTTGGAAAGACGCCAAATTCTCCAGAAGGTCCAACCAAACCATCTTCTATTCAGGAATAAAAGTAAAAAATTCAAACTTGTAAGTAGCTTATGGAAGTAAGACAACTGAGTTTGACAGGACCGTTCATACACTTAATGCAATTCGTACCAACAAATGTTTCAGAAGTATTAGGATCATAAGACATAAGACCTGAATACTTCTTCCTGAGTCAGTTTCATTCAAAGACATCTATTCCCTAAATAAATCTTTTGCCAACTTTCAAGTATTTCTATGCATTGTGCCACCAACACATTACAGAGACATGTGAGCCAGTACTAACCAAACTGGTGTATCTATCATGCACACTGCCAGAAGATACATTGGCTTAAGTTTCAAAAGCACAGTTATATTATCAAAAGACCACACCCGACCTAACGATCTTCCTTGAGATCAGCCGGCCGCAGTGATATGTTTGGTGCTAGAGCCAGCACAATCACCACTAGCTTGGGGGAAAGAAATGAGGTACTTTTACTCTGCAAGGCATTAAGCAGAGTTGGCACGTTCTCAAGATGACCCAAATGGCAGACCAGAGTCTAGGAAACCCCACTAGAAACTGCACAGCATTTCATACAACACTTCAAGAAGTAAACAAAAACCAACACACAGATCATGTTAAACACATAATACTTCAAGGAAGTATCACTTACAAAGGAGGGATATTTTGTAAAGCACTACTTACAGGTATGGAGGCACTCCGTTACTGTAGTCGGCTTGATGAGATAGCCTTTACAGATATAGCAGGTGATATGAGGATTGAAATCTTTCACCAAGTGCTTCCTCTGTGTAGCCATTCGTGGGGTAGGAAATGCTGGCAGAGTGCTTGGTGCCAGAGGAACAAGTCTGAAAGGCGTCGATGCCTGCTGTTCACAAGAGCTGCGGCGCTGCTCTGTGCAACTGGACTTCTCCAGGCATTTGCTCTTAATTCTGGAGGACTCACAGGGACATGGCTCGTAACTCCTGCTCCTGGGCCAGGCGAGTCATTTTCCTACCTGTAACACACGTGGAAAGAGAAAGGTGCGTGAGCCTGGTGGCACGGAACCGGTGACGAAGCCCCGGAGGACAAGTGTCGCCATGAACTTGGCAGGGACACCGGGGTTACTATTTACTCCGCAGCAGCTGCGCGCCTGCCGCTCGGCAGCCGAGCTCCGAGGCAGCGCCCCGGCCCCCGCCAGGCTCCGGCCGCCGGCGGGACAAGTCGCCGGGCGCCGCGGTGACAGGTGCGGGGGCCGCCGGCCAGCCCCGGCGGGCGCCCCGCGGTCCGCAGGCCTCGGCGGGCCCCCGCGGCGAGGAGCCCTCCCCCGCCGCCCCGGCCGGCGGGGCAGGGGAAGGGCGGCGGGCGGGGCGGCTCAGGCGGCGACCGAGCTCTTCCCTCCGCTCGCCCGACTCCCGTCCCTCCTCCCCGCACCTGCGGCGCCCCCCACCCCTCCTCGGCCCCCCGCTGTACCTGGCGCGGCCTCGGGCGGGCGGCCGCCCAGCGAAAGAGAAAGGGAAACGGCGTGCGCTCTCCCGCCCCCTCCGAGCCCTCCCTCCTTCCCTCCCCGCCCGGCTGCCGCCGCCGGTCCCAGGGCGGGCGGGACGGGCGCGCAGGCGCTGCTCCCCGGCCGAACCTCGCTGCGCCGGGGCCCGCAGCACCGCTCCGGGGCGGGAGCTGGCGGGAGCCCCGGGGCGGGCGGAGGGGACCGGGGGCGGTGAGGCGAAGGGCAGGCGGGAGCGGAGCGGGACGGAGGCGCTGCCGGACGCAGGTAAGCGCAGGGTCGGCCGCAGCGCAGCCTGCGCCCGGCGGCAGGACGCTCCCCCGCTTCGGCCCTAACGCCGTCTACTTAAATCCAGCTTCTCCCCGAGGAAGGGTGAAACTTAAACCCGGGTTTCTGTCCCTCAGAGGAAATACTGAACCAAGTTAGGCCCGAATCCGGTAAAGAGTTATACACGTTACACGGGTGCTTCCCTCTAACAGGGACCAACTAGTCGGAGAAGGATGACACGAGTGAAAGCTGTCTCCGTGATTCAGTGCATCTGCTTTTGGCTCCCCTGTTCACAAAAATGCACCGTATTACCCGGAAATCATCCAGAAAACTAAAGCCACCCTAATGGTATTTTTCAATTGCACTATTTCTAGAAAATGTCTTCTATATTCTTTTTAACAATAATAACAATAATAACAAGAATATAAGAAGGCATTGCTGCAATACCATCCCGTTATCTGTGACTGTGCTAGGTCTTTGCTTTTCCATTCTGTATTTGAAATAAACACTCATTTTGCATTGCCCCTCCAGTGCAGTCTCCCCTTCATCCTTGGGTATGGGCTACAACAGCAGAAGCCTTTAATAACTGAGGCCTGCTCCTGCCATCCATTCCTACTTCTGGAATATTTACCCTCCAGTAGATCTCTGTTTACATCAAGTCAATTGTCAGACTGAGTCAGGCGCATGAAAACTGTTACAATTAAAGTTACAGTGAGTGGCGAATGCATGATAAACCTGACATAGGGTAATTCAACAGAATGTGCGTATTTTTTTCTGATAAAATGTTCATCTTGTATGAGATTACTTGTCTACAACACGAACAAAAGTTTATAAAGCTAAAAAACTTTTGAAGTAGTGTGTGTTATAATTTAACAAAAAGTTGTGTTTTGATGGTTTTGGCCTTCTATTGTTAAGCATTGCTTGCATTATTATACCATGAAGCATACACTATATATATCTCATGGGAATATTTTAATTAGTAGTCACATTCTGTCAGTTTAGCAGAAGTTGACATTTTTCAGAATGAGCATGAGAGTGGCCCTGCTTGAATGTGGACTAAGCATGATACACCGTTATTAAACTTACATACATGCATTTCAATCCAGCAACTGCTGATGCTCTCCCGCCTGTTTCAAAATTACTGTGTCTGGTAAAATTTGTTTTAAAAATAAACTGTATTCTAAGTGAGATTTCAAAGCATAGTTTATCACATGTCCCTACTGGGAAAAATAAAAAATTCTAAACAAATTTATCAGCTAGGCTCATGTTTACACAATAATGGATACACAATGTTCTATTCAAGGACATTAAAAACAGAGAGTTATATCATTTATGTGAAGCCCATACAGTAATAATTGCACAGCAGTTGTGATACCTGCAAACACACACAACTGGTATAGATTCCCACCAGCCATACTGAAGACCCTCTTTGAAGGGCTACTGGGTAAGTGACAGCGTACATGACAAATTCTGGCCTCATCTCTGCTCGCTCCTGCTGGTAGCAAGCTGTATTTATGAGACGCTGAGCGCTCTTAACTCCCACTGAACAGGATGAAAGTTGAGGCATTCGGCACCTTTCAAGACCACAACGTAAAGAACACACGAGAAGCAGTGCAGAAGCAGCTCTCATTTCATTATCAGAGGAAAGTAGTATAACAAAAATCCTTAAAGCAAATTATGTTAATAAATGCTTATGAATTAATTATGATTTCAAAGGTAGTTAACTCCTAGCACTGCATACAATAGGTTTATTTACACAATAGCAGCTGCGTACCTGGCAGCCAAGCTCCAGGGCCCATACAGGTCCCATATGGGCCCAATATAGCCCCATATAAGTGATGTGAGCATTTTGAACTACTTATAGCAGTTAAAAGGTAACAGAGGAATAGTATTTGAATCAAACAACTCGGTCATCTTCATATTATGAGAAAAACAGAATTAACAAAATAAACTGTATGTCATGTATTAGCGACAGCAAACATGGTATTACAGAGAGGGTGATTATAGCCCTCAACTCAGTGATGAAAATACAGCTGCTCTCATTTTTTCCCTGCTTCTCAAACTTCTGACTTTCGTATCGACTGCAGCTCTCAGAGTGTCCAGAGTACTCAGCAATTCTCAGAATGTCCTCTAACACAGTACTTACTTTAAAAAAACTAAAGTTCTTTTTACATATATGAGCTTATCTGACACGTTGAAAATAAAGACTGCTTTCTAAGCATTATCAAAGTAGAGAAGTAGTTGGTTGAAATTCTTGAAGAACTACTGGATCATCCTAATGTGAAACACAGTAATTATTTACTTTTAATACAAATAAAATGGATCTTTTTAAAGGAACAGCCAGGACACATAAGAACTTGTGAACTGCAAGCATTTCATTAATTTTACTCATTAATGCAGTTCCAAGGTTTTTGAAAAATACCAACGTCTGTTCTCAAGTAAATTCCAGAGAGAAAACAAACATTGTTCATCTAAGTTCTCAGTAACATTTGAAATGAATGAAAAATTCTAATTCTGCAAGTAGGTCCACATGAGTACGACCTTACATCCCTATGGAGCTACACCGGAGTCTGTTTCTAGGCAAGTCTCCAATTACCCTCCAGTTATCCTAAGAGTTACTTGTGTTTTGTTGATGGAAGAATTACTGGGACACATCTGGACTGGGAAAATAATGAAAAAAAAATAATCCCTGCTTTTCTTAGTAGACATTGTGGAGCAATCTGAATGATACTTAGATGGAAGCCACAGCATTCACCTTCGCTGAATACTGAATCTCTAGACATCTGATGGAAATGCCGTTTTATGACTTTTAGAATCCTGAAAACTTCACAGAATTTATACCTGCTGATAAGATCCCACCAAACCTTCTCTTCTCCAAGCTGAACAGTCCTTGTACTCTCAGCCTCTCCTCATATAAATGATGGTCCATACCCTTAATCATCTTTGTGGCCCTGTGTTGGACTTGTTTCGTATCTTTCCTGTACTGAGAAGCCCAGAACTGGACACAGCACTCCAGATGTTGCCTCCTCAGTGCCAAACAGAGAGGAAGATCACCTCCCTCAAACTGGTGGCAACTTACTTGAAGTTACTGCATATTTACTCTGGTATGAAATACAGACCAAATATAACCACTTTTGGATCTTTTATTTCCAGTGTTAAATTCCCCGTCCACTAAAACAGTATCTAGAATAGAACCACACACTAACTGGGTTGATGGGACCTTTGAACACTATCTAGTCTGATGCTTCTGCTCAAAGCAGGTCAAATTAACATTAAATCAGACTGCTAAGGGCTTTATCTAAAGTCTGAATATATCCAAGGACGGCAACTCTACAGCCTCTCTGGACAACAGGTTTCAAGCCTTGGCAATTCTCATTGTGGATTTTTTCCCTTAGGTCCAGTTGGAATTTTCCTTGCTTCATCTTGTGCATTTTCCATATATATGAATTATTTACTAGCAGCAAGTAAACTCAACTCTTACTGTCATTATCATTGTCTGTGCCATTATCTTGGGATCATGCATCATATTTCTTTGCTTTTTAGGCAAAGAGTAGTAACATTGTTTATTGTATAAACAATATTACTATGCTCAGTGTGAAAACTGTCTTTGATTTGATAGGAAACAATAGGAATTAGGCTATTCTTATTCCCATCTCTTATTCATGAAAATAATCAGCAATAAGATTTTGCGTTTCTACTGTGGGGGCTTTTCTTCATCCCTACTGAGCTCTATATAAGATGCTGTATATTAGCACATAATAGCACTTCTGGGATATATATAGTATTTCTTTCTTTATGCTTACTTTTCTTTTATAATCTAAAATAAAAAAAAAAACAGGTTGCAAAATGCTAACTTCTGTATTATTATGCCATTGATGAATAAGTAAGCAAGACAAACGCATTCAAGATACATTTCAAGGGTAAGGTAAAATTGTGTCACAAACTCTTCCAACTTTGTTGAACTAATTTCAAGCAATTTTTTAAAAATAAGAAAAATCGCAAAGTAACTTCCTACAGGTTTTATAAGAATTGGCTGCTAGTAAAGGAGAGGGACTCAAATTAGTGACTCTACCACGGGACAGATGAGCAGATCTCTATTGTTAAACATTTCCTTGGCACACTAAAACACTGATCAGCCATAGCACACACTGCCTTTTCCCAGCCAGAGAAACACAGAAAACAAGTAAGGAACAAGGCCATAACAGTGGAAGAGGGAGCTTGCCACTGAAGAGAAAAAAAAATCACAACTGTGAAATAAAATTGACTAGAGATTGTCACTAGCATGAAGGAGACAATTTAACTTTAGCGCCTTGTTATGCAGAGGTTGAAGTGAAAAAATACCTGGTTCTGAACATATTATCAGCTGACCATTAAACACACTGAGGGAGGATCTTGTGATCAGCTTGATGTACCTCCCTGTGAATAACAGCGTTAACAACTGTGGTTACAATCTTTAGGGGTATTGCAAATTTAAGAATACTAACACTAATCTATCACAGCAGAATTCAAACTATTCATCTGAATGCAGCTGTAGATTTAAGAATTAAGTACAATGGGCACAAGGTATTTTCCTTGTGTTGCCTTGATTATTTCATCACTATTTTGTATTTTTCTTTTGAAGAATAGCTTTAATAGGTATGGTTGTATGCATCAGACACAAACATCTCCAGAAACTTCCTAAAGAAAGTGGGAGAAGCTTCTAAAATATTAGTGACCAAATTCTCTATTCTGTTACTCTAGTGTCCAGCTGTGAGAACTGTGTTTTGTTGGGGTTTTTTTAGCTACAGTAAGCTGCCGTATAGCCAAGCCGATTCTTCATGTGAGAATGACCTAATTGACATTTGGCTTCAAAGGCAAAAATTCTTCATTATGGTATAGAGGCTTGCATTGTGACACAATAATGTTTTTTCTTTTCTTTGTATGTAATTGCTTTGTGGTGACACAGCTAAGAGGTGTTTTCCTGTGAACCATCAGAGATTGTTCACAGGGAGCGATGCGCAGCAGGAAGTATAGAAGATGTGCGATTGAGAGGCTTCTGTGACTCCATTTTCCAGTGTGCTTGGTTTCAAAACAATGATCTGCGGTGGAGTTAGGATCTGTAGACAACCAAAATACTGGTGGTATCCTCAGCCTCTCCTCGTTTTGTCTTGCAGCACACTGCAGTTTCCACGCACTTCAGTCTCCTGTACTACACCTCTTTCAGTCTTTTATAGGGTATTGAAATAAACATTTTGTGGTTCGTAGTATGTTCTGTAAGCTGAAATGGAGTAGGCATTATTTCACAGTTGCCTGCAATTGTGGGCAACCACAGAGAATGACCAAAGTAGTCTTTCACAGTCCTATGTTTTATATAAATTTATAGCAATTTAGAGCAAGTAACGGTCACACATTTTGGTAACAGCTTAAAGAAGACGCATAACTTGAAACAACCCATCTTGGTTCTAAATCAGATGCTCTCCATGCACCAGAAAGATCTTGCATCTTCAGAATTACCTTTTTAGCCTCTGGCCAGTTATTTCACTTCCACTGCATAGTCTGTTAGACTGTCTCTGAACTCATGGAAATCACACCTGTATTATTCCATATTCTCTAATACTTCTTAACTACCTGTATTGCTATCTGATTATATGCTTCTGCCAGTTCAGTTTCTTTTTACTCTGCTCTCTACAATAGTATCACCTGCTTATTCTGTGGCTTTTCCAGAGAAAATCTACTTGGGAATTAATGCTATTTCAAGTCTCCCTGCTACTGCACAATGGAAAAAAATAAATCAATCAGCGACAATCAGAGCCACATTATCAGAAAACTCCAGTGGTGCAACAGGTACAGGCCAGCCTAAATATAGCTGCTGTCTGCATGGGCAAGATTATGTCTCCTCCATAGATTTCCAGGACCTGTTGGTCGTGCAGTAAACACTTTGTCAACTCTATGCATGTATCCTTCCAGGGAAAAAGTCAGAGAACCATAAAATAATTTGTGTTGAAAGGGACGTTTAAAGGTCACCTAGTCCAACCCCCCTGCAATGACCAGGGACATCTCCCACTAGATCAGGTTGCTCAGAGCCCCATCCAACCTGACCTTGAATGTTTCCAGGGACGGGGCATCTACCACCTCTCTAGGCAACCCGTTCCAGTTTTTCACCACTCTCATTCTAAAAAATTCCTTAGATTTAGTCTAAATCTTGCTTCTTTTAGCTTAAAGCCATTGCCCTTGTCCTATTGCAACAGGCCCTGCAGAAAGGTTTGTCCCCATCTTTCCTGTGGGCCCCCTTTAAGTACAGAAAGGCCACAATAAAGTCTCCCCAGAGCCTTCCCTTCTCCAGGCTGAGCAACCCCAGCTCTCTCAGCCTGTCCTCACAGGAGAGGTGCTCCAGCCCTCTGATCATCTTCGTGGCCTTCCTTCTGGACTCCTTCCAACAGGTCCATGTCTTTCCTGTGCTGAGGGCTCGAAAGCTGGATGCAGTACTCCATGTGAGGTCCTACCAGAGTGGAGTAAAGGGGCAGAATCACCTCCCTCGACCTGCTGGCCACGCTTCTTTTGATGCAGCCCAGGATGCGGTTGGCCTTCTGGGCTGCAAGCGCACATTGTTGGCTTATGTCCAGCTTTTCATCCACCGATACCCCCAAATCCTCCTCAGCAGGCCTGCTCTCAACCCTTTCATCCCCAGCCTGTATTGATATCAGGGGTTGCCCCAACCCAGGTGTAGGACCCTGCACTTGTTTCTGTCAGCATTATATTGCTTTGTCCATTCTATACTGTATTTTTCTATATATAATATACAGAAATATATATAATAGATTATAATTTTTTTCACTCTTTTTCCCCCTGGAAATATCAAAGCCACTTATATAACATATACAGCTCAGCTGAACAGTAATGTGAAGTGTTCAAATAGTTTTATCAGAGTGCCATCTTTCAATCTCTGTGAAATGGAAAACAAACTGCAAGAACCCTCCAATGACTCCCGCTAAAATTGTTACTAACAGATTTTGTTTCTTACACTTGAAAACTGGCAGGAATGCAAATCAAATTGTATCACACATGTCAAACAGCTTCACAATTATGCAATCAACTTGCACTGCAAATTAAAAACAAGACTTGCTACTAGATCTTAAGTCAAAACAAATTTAAAACTCCAATAAGCTCAGCAAAAGCAATCCTCATGAAATCTACTCATGCCGTTATGGCGGCAGAACCGGCAAACAAAGAGGACTGAAAGGAAACAGAAAAGTAGCAACCAAATTAATGACATTCACAATGTCTTAGGGAGTTACCTACCCTACTTCAATCAATTTTCAACAGGAGTTCTGTTTCTAGCTCTCTCAAGAATAAAACCTTTAACTTAATAACACAATGCTGGGTGGATTCCCATTTCATTTGAACTGCATGGGAAGGCTCTCATTCATGGGAACCATCACTTTGTCTGCCAATCAAAAGAGCAGGCTTCATTGGAGGAAACCTAATACAGATACTTGCGAATTTCATTTTTAACTTTTAAAATAGATAGAGAATGTTTTTTCTGAATACATTTAGAGAAAATAGGGGGCAGACCAAGATACTCCAACCTTAGCTTCACATCCTCAATACGATCTTTTTTGACAGCAATTTTGCATGTATATAGAGTCAAACTCTGCAGCAATGTGCTCCATATGATACAGTCCATCCAATCATATGACTACAGTCATAGCTGGCTTTGGCCTACTGAGTTAGATAAAAGACATTAGCTCCACCTTTCCCTAAGAATAAGCAAAAATATAAGTTCTTTACGTATTTTGGACATTTGTGACAGTTCACATTAACAAATGAGAGTCACTCCAAATAACATTTTACTGAAAGCATTATCTTGAAATATTAATAATTTTTATCCAATATACTAATGGAAAAAGATTAAGCAAAACTGATACTTTTAATTGATTCTTCATTTGAACACGCCAGTTTTTAGGAGAGACAAGCTCAGGATTCTAGCCAGAAGCTATTCTCAAGTGAACAATCATTCCTCAGCCCATAACTTGGCATCATATGCCAGTTCTGCAGTCACATTAGCTTAGGAAGTTGACAGTGCTGGTTTCCCAACTTTAGTCCCATGACTGCAGTAAATCAGAAAAGTCTGCATAAGTGGTGCCTGTGTCTGACATTATCATCACTGAGTTTTCCAAAGAAAAGATGTATAAAACAATTCTCAAGTATTCAAAAAAATGTTTCAATTTTTTTTGCAGTTACAAAGTCATGGCCTTCAGACTCCGCCTGCATGTAAACAGCATATTCTACATCGTTGTGCATTTAATCAGATTGAGCCCAAAATCAACCAAAAGCTGTGAGAATATGTTTACCATCCCCGCATCTCGAGCTTCCTTTTTGCAATGCTTGGAAGTCTGGGTTCAGTATAGTGCTAATGAGAGCATGTGGCTCTTAGCTGGGTGGGCTATGGCAGTTTGGACTCTCTAGGCTCTGGACAGAGCAGGGCCGAGCCCCTCCCAGAATACAAAGAATATACACAATTGTGCTTTTAAAAAGCTGTGCTGTCTGTAGAAGTTCATTCTCACATTACTAAATTGTCCAGTCTCATCAACTAGACAGGATCACAATCTACTTTGCTATAAAATTCTGTAGGAAGAAAAAGATGGTAAGAAATGCAGGTAATGCTTCAGGAGATTACATGCTTTTGAGTCAGAAATTAAGAAATCAGTTCTTAAGCACACTGGTACAAGCGAAGTCCTTCCAGAGACGCAGTTGTTTGAATAAAACAAAATAATGTTTGGTTTGATCCTTAAATATCTAATGGCACTTACTGAAAAGGTCTGACAAATGCTCAAATTGGATCATTCTATTAAGATTCTTGCTTTATATTTAGAAAAACAGATCTTTAGTTCCTCTTCAAAAAGCTGTCACTTAGCAAGAATCACATTCTTGCCAAAATCACTACGTTCTCCTGCAGGGGTATCTATACTTAAATGGCAAATGAACTATGTTTATATTTCGTATTCAGGCCCTGATTCTATAAACACTACCATTCCTGTGTCACTATCTATGCCCATAGTCCATGCAGGTCTACAGTTCAGCTCATTAAAGTGGGTGACTTCACTTGCATCAAGCTTAGTATGCAAGTCCATGCAGCAGTGTACATATGTATGTGTCACCTCCCTATATTTTACAAAGGTGTATAAAATGAATAGAGAGCATACATCATTCTTTACTATTGTTTCATGCCTCACTGCTATTTCTAACCTGCATTGCAAGAGTTACAAATCCTATAGTCACACTGAACACTAAGAGATTCTAAGAGATGAGATTTATCTCAGATATAATACCTCAGCTTGAGGTTGCCAGCTGCCTTTTTTTTTTCTCTTTTAACAGTAGCAATACATTTTAAAAAAACACAACCCCCCAAATCTTTTCACTTTCTAAATTTTTCACAGTTGGTAATGAGCTGTACTGCCTGTTAAATACATTTCAAGAATGTTTTTCTAAAGTAGATTATAAACTACGCTAAAGATATCATACAATATCTGACCTTTCCACGTTACTACAACCTGTGTGCAGTTTGCTGAGGTTTTTTAGGTGTGACTATTTTCTCCAGCACCGTGATAAGTTTAGGTTCTAGACGCTTAAAGCTAGAAGGTTTCACCTACCAATTTAAATGTCAAATCTCACTCCATTCCCTAATCTCATATCCTTGGTAGGGTTTTAAGAATAAAAGGCATAATGCTCTTAAAATTATTTCCCTTTTTCACAAATGCATAGATGGGAATATGAATTTTTGACAAGGTATTTGGCTTATGAGAACTTGTTGATACATATAACACATAGCCTGCTCCTATCATCATCATGCTGTCTATTTAATAATTCACATTTAAATACAAGACCTTCATTGACACAGCTCAGTAGGAATAAAATTAAGGAGATTTAAATTTTCCTGCTAAGAAATCTGCAATGCTGTCTAGTGTTTTATCCTCACGTCTTTTAAACTTGCCAGAAACATTGGTGCCATCATAACCTTCCATCAGTCAGGAACTAAAATATGTATTTCGCGGCTATGTCTTCCACTAAGCAGCTACTTACCAAAATCATGAGAGAAACTATTGTTACAAAATACATCAAAAAGAGATACCTTCAAATACAGACTGCCAATTCACACTTTTATCCGATATATTTTTAATGTATTGTACAAATTTCTTCATTGCATCTGTTGGTCTCCACATTTGTACCAGTGAAGCAATTCCCAATCCTGTCCCTTTAAAAAAAAAAAATAGCAGCAAATAGTGTAAAAAAAATGCAAGAACAGTTCAAAACCCTCAAGCTGAGGTATTGAAACTGCTTCCTAATAATCCTATTTATGTTTGTGTCCCTCATTCAATAAGGACCAACTAGTTAATTTTAGTACAGACTCAATAATACTCCTGAAAACTACAATTTTTGGTACAATTAAATGTGGTGCTAAGAAAAATGCATAACAAAGATTGTTATAGAGAAGAGAAATGGAAAGTATACTGTTTTCCTGTAGATAGATTACACATGGGCACTTTTTTCATGAACAAAAAAGTAGCTCCGTAGTTTGTCTGAAGTTTAGGACCACCTGTCCAAATATCTAGAAACATAATTTTTACTTAGTAACTAGGTCAATATTACTAATTTTAGAGCAAACATCCTCACCATGAACATGACCTCTCACATTGAGGTTATTTTGCAAACCACTGGCACTGATGGAACAGGAGCCACTGGTACTCAGTGCCCAAACAATAATAAACTTGTAACCACTTACAAGAATACTGCAAGTAATTTATTTAGCATAGACAAAAGATGATGAATATCCCTACTTCTTTGATAAGTGTCTTTTCTTCGAAGCCACAGAATACAGTAACATTAATCAGACAAGATGCAAATATTGACAATAAAGAGTAAAAAGTAACTGCCAATCTACCACATAATTTTCTCCCTCTGTTTATGATTTTATCGTACAAAGTGCTCGAAGAGTCACTAAGATAATTAAGGGATTGGAGCACCTGTCATAGGAGAAGAGATTGAGAGAACTGAGATTGTTTAGCCTTGCTTAGGCGGGTTCTTATCAATGTGTATAAACACCTGATGGGGGAAGTGCATAAGACAGACCAAGAGACTTCTCAATATTGTGCAGTGGACAGAATTTGAAACATAGGGAATCCCATTAAAACATAAGGAAAAAAAAAATCCACAGCGAGCATGGACAAATGCTGGAATTGTTGCCTTCCTGAGGCTGTGGAGTCTCCATCCTTGGCAATGTGTCTAGCTGACCCTGCTTTGAATAAAGGGGCTGGACTAGACAAACAGACAACGAGGTGGACTGATAACTGGCTGAATGCCAGTCTCAAGAGGTTATGATCAGTAACACAAAGTCCAGCTGGAGATCAGTCACTACTGGAGTGCCCCAAGGGTGGACTGTGGGGCCGGTACCGCTTAACGTCATCATTAGTGACCCAGTGATGGTACAGAGTGCATAGTCAGCAATTTTTCAGATGATGCAAAACTGAGAGGAGTAGTTAATACACCAGATGGTTGCACCACCACTCACAGGGACCACAAAAGGCTTGAGTGAGCACCATAATATAAACTCAACAAAAGCCACTGGGTTTTCCTAAAGATCATTACAGATCAGTATCATTATATTACACAGCAGCTATTTCCATTCTCATTTGCTCTGTGACATGTCTAAAAACTTTAAATTATGAAGAAGCTACTGTATAAGCTAAATAATTGAAGGACAGATTTACCACTAGTTTCCTGGAATAGTTCACAACAGCAAAATACACAGTCCTGTTCAACTGGGTTAATTGGTGCTTCTCATGTCCCAACTTCCTCCTTCTTTCCTTCCATTCAAGCTTTTCTCTTTCTCTTGTCCTTCCTGCATTCCTCTGCTTCTATGAGTTGCCACATTTCTTAGAGGCACTAAATTTTAACTCAAAATCTGATGAACAAATTTACCTGTTAGCTTCCAGAAAAATAATTGTGTTTTCAAAATATTATAGCTTTGGGGTACTTACGTAACAGGAGTCTAAATCCTCCCTGAAGAGGAAAACTCAACAATCTCAAAACGCAGAATATGTCCTTCCATAATATAGAACTCTACTCAATCAACTAATTTTTATATTCAGTATGCTACTTGGCTTTTGAACACCTGTAGCCCAATTGTCATAGAGGAGAATGTTAATTTCAGAAGTGGGTAATTCATGGGCTCTCTGTTAGAGGTGGTTCAGGATAAGAATGAGGGTAACTACATTTGGGGTCTGGGCTATGTATTACCACTATCCAGCCCTAGGGAAATCTGTGCAAATCTCTATTGACTCAAGCTTTAATTATGTTTATTTCTTGCTTTTCTTAAAACATTAAGGAAATCATACTTTTTGGGAATTCTGGGGCAATTGTCAACTAGTATTCCCCAGCAAAACAGCTTTGTTGAGCAAAGCAGCCACAGAGGTATGCCTTCTGGTCTTCTGTGGGTAAAGGCAGAATCTATGTACTATGGGGCAGGGAGGGCCAAGGGAAGACAGAGGATGGAAAAAGCCTGCTTCTACAGGAGAATAAATCAGAAGAAAATCTAAAGGTTGACTGCAGAACTTAGCAAAGAAGTAAAACAAAAGCTGATCAAAAGAAAACATTTTTTCTGAAAGGGAAAAGCAGATCTGCTCTTTGATCTAGCTAACTCCAGTGATTATGGAAGCGAACATATAGAATGTACATCAGTATAATGTAGCCACACAAGGGTCCAGGGCAAGCTGGAACCCATTTACCAAAACACCTGACACTATTTTTATTGCTATTTAACAAAGCTGGCTAGATTACGCTTAGTGCAAATATATCGGCTAATTCACCTTCAGCTACAGCGGAAACATTTCCTTTGACAGTCCACCTGGTCTAAAGAGTCTCCAATCTAAACTGTGCGAAGAAAAGGATACATTAATGAGCCTTATGTAGGTTAAGTGTTCAATATTGCTATTTTTTTCAAAATAAAATCCCTCACCTCACAGATGAGATGTCTGGTTTAAATGCACATCAAATGAATATTCAGATGAAGAATAATGTTGTGATTAACAATTGTATGGGAATTTGAGAGTTAGAAGTTTAATTCCTAGGCAGTCACATCTCTCTGTGTGGCTGACATCAGAAATTTATTAGGAAACCAGCTAGAAGTATTTCACTTCTTGTGTAAAACAGGCATATTGCCTCATATTGCTGTTGATACTAGCTCCTGAAAATAACTAAGATATCTGCAGGTAAGTTTTAGAACAGGATTGGTAAGGAATTAAAAGGTAAGTCTCAAATTTTCAGCATATGGAGGCAAGTATAACGTTTTGCAAACTAAACTATTTGAAGATAAAAAGCTGGATTCTTCAGAATTTCATACGTCATATAGTGTCTGAGTATTTATAGATATATGATTTTATACACTTGCAAAATGGGAGTGAAACAGAACATTGTGTTTTAATTGCATTTTTGCATTCAGTTTTAAGCAAGAGTAAACGACCACCTAAGATGAAAAAGAATCAGACCCATCAACTCATCTTCCCTTTTCATATTAACAAAAATCTCATGAATGTGAATATTGCTGTTTACACAGCCTAATCCCACACAATACCTCCATGACTTCCTGAAACAAGTTATTTTTATGTTTATATGATGTAATTAAATGTACTTTTACCTCTGCTGTGATGAAGAGGTTGTTGGTTAATACACATCTAGTACTGATAGAATGCTTTACAGCTGCACATTCATTATTAAAAAGGAAATAAAAATGCAGTTACACTCATTTCCAAAGCAGCAGTTAATATTAACAATCGCTGGAACAGAAATACTGCCTCACTTTATATTTGTAATTAACTGAAAGTATTTTTGTTTGCAAATAGAAGAATGTCATTACAGATTCAAGTGCACACACTATTATACTCTGCAGTGAGGTTTAAAGATAATATCTCCATCATTGCACTCTTTGCAGCGTGGTTAGAAGTGTACTTGTAAACTACTTTTATTCCACACATGCACAAGTACACAATCTCTCAATAACTAGGAGGGAAGGTGACAAATAAAGGATACCACTGGTGTCCACAGCGCGCTGATAACTCTGGGAGAACAAAGCGTCTCTCGTTCTAACTCCTGTAAGCATTCCTATGTGAGAAAATTCCAGCAACTACATTATCTAATAAAAAATGTGCTGGAAGCATGTGAACACTATTAAGAACTGAAGTAGTCCTCTTGTCTACTGCTCTATTATGCCTCTTCGTCTTGAAGCCACAAAGATTGCATTTATAATCCTATGGATGCTTCGTTATCTTTGGTTAGATTGTGATGACCACTGCACAGGCAGAAACAGCTCACAAGAAAATGCCAAATTTCCATTCCCTTCCTCACACCTTCCAAACCCAGGATGGTTAGATAGTATAAGTACCTTCCACTCTGTCTAAAGTAATTCCATACTTTATAAGTACTTGTGTGAACTCTTTACTTCACAGTGGAGTCAGTAACTCATTTCACTAATGACATGTGAGCAGAGATGAGCAAAGAATAAGGTTTTCAAGCAATATTCAAACACGGTTACGGAAAGAAAACTGCTCACATGAGGAATGCTAGACTGCTTACATCCTCACAGACTGCGCGTCAACAAAAATAACAGCAACCTTTTTGCTCTATTCCCAAACCAGCACTGCTAGTAAACCTGCAAAACTCTCAGTAGATTCCAGCAAAAATTTCAGTTTTATAAGACACTAATGCCAAACACGATCTTTCAGATCTCATTTCTCTATAAAAGGAATGCATTACGTTAGACAGGAGTAGGTGGAAACACAAGACATTTAGGCAAAACATCTGAAAGACTCCTGCACAAGAAAATAAACACTCTAGTTTGAGAAAGTTGAGGATTATGCAATGCATACAACTGTATAAGTAGTCTTTTTTTCTGCAGTAAAATGAATGAAATTGAACACTTACTGACCTAAGTACACATTTGTGTCCAAGACAAACCTAAATTCTTATTTTTCTATTCAGTGGGACACACTGCTTAAATATGTACCTTGAATATCTTTGATGTGTGGATTCCCTTCTCAGTCTGAGTTAGAAATATTCATCATCTCCCTCACCACGAGAACTATAAAATGCGTTCAAAGCACTAAGGAGATCTATAAAAGACTGTTTTCTTCCTTCCCGACAAATATTTTGCTATTCAGATGCTATCTATGCCTTTTTATAGTTTAAGTATTGAACGCTTCCTAGGTTATCCTGCTAAATAACTGTACTGGGCCTGGCTAGGATAGAGTTAACTTTCTTACAGCAGCTTATATGGTGCTGTGTTTTACATTTGTGACCAAAACAATGCTGATAACACAGTAATGTTCTAGGTATTGATGAACAGTACTCGCACGGCATCAAGGTCTTCTCCCTTTCTCACTCTGCACCCTGGCAAACAGACTGGGGGGTGCACAATAGGTTGGGAGAGGACACAACCAGACCGATGACCTGAACTAACCAAAGAGATATTCTGAGCCATATAATGTCATGCTCAGCCATAAAAAGGGGAAAGAGGGGGGCTTAGGAAGGTTAGCTGCTTTTTGCTTGGGAACTGGCTGGGGATCAGTCTGCCTGTGGGAAGTGGAGACTGATGAGGCCTTTGCCTCACTTGTTTTGTTTTCTTTCCTTTCTCTCATTTTCCCCTTATCCTTCACTTATTAAAATATTATTTTTTTTTTATCTCGACCCCCAAGTTTTCTTGCTCTTACTCTTCCTTTACTCTTCCCCCATCCCACAGCGGGTCAGTGGCTGAGTGAGTGAGTAGCTTGTAGTGCTCAGCTCCCTACCAGGGTTAACCCATAAAAAGAACACAATCGACAAAATTAGTGATGTCCAAGCTTTCTGTCATGCTGTCCGGTGATGAGTGAGTAGGTATCGAGGGTTTAAGCACACTTGTGACATGACTAAGACTGTATTTGCGTTACAGCCAGATGTATGCTGCCCCATTTCTCCATGGCCAGACACAGATGTGCACTGTGTGACATAACCAACACCTCTGAGCAACAGAAAGAATGTGGGAATGGGCTGGGTGCCAGATGAACTACTTACTCAGGCAGTATCCAGCTCAGTCTGTAGTTTGTCTATAGGTCAATCAGCTATATGAGAGTAACTTCATGTAACACTATACATTGATTACATGTTGTCAGCATAAATGCCTGCAACACACTTGCCCCAAAATAAGCACAAAATATCTACCAAAACATGGCCGTGTCCTGCACATGCTTCTCTTCTTAGGGAGAGGATGTGTTAAAAGCATGTGACAGATGTTAGGCACATTGTTTAATACACTGCTGGAAGATGTTTCATTTATATGGCAGTAAACACAGTGTATGAAGCCATATAGAGAAATGACATGATCTCATAACAGACAGATATTTATATCAAGATACTGACTGGTTTTTTTAGAATGGGAATACAATAGATGCAAATGATAGTATTCTGGGGTGGCATCTCACTGCTACTTGTTACTTTTACTGCACTCAAAGTAAAGCACCATTTGTGTTATCGAATATTCTTAATGTCCTCTCACCGAGCATGAAAATGCTGTACTATATCAAAAACTAAAAAACCTCTTAGCCGTACATTTTCATACAGAAATTTTACGGGTAAAATAGAAATCAAATTGTATGGGCTATAAGTGAGAAGCGAGCAATTTTCCCTATTGACTTTAGCGGGATTTGAACCTGTGGCTTTTGACTCTTAAAATAAACATGGCATTGCTGTCACACATACGAAAAAAGATATAAACACTGAATTGTACTGCAGAACTAGTGTAATCTACTTGTTATAGCAAACTGAGTATCTCTTACAGGGGCTTAAAGATCACTGTACATCTGAGGCAAAGCTCTTTATTGCATACCACTGGAATATAGTACAAAGAATGTGGTTATTAACAAGGATGTTTATCAATTATAACAATTTTTTTTTTCTAGCAGTGGTATGAAAAAAATTGCCAAAATGAAGAGAAGAAGCCTGAAAGATAGGAATCCTGACTTCTTAGGATTCTCAAGCATCTGTTAGTTCTACTTATACAACATACACCCTTGTGTTATCTTAGGGAAGCTAGGGCATAAACTTCTACACAATATTTATTTTCTCTAACCTTATTAATTTCAAAATAAATATGAAATGTTCACTGAAGTCTGGCTTTTTTCTTTCAGAAAGAACTCTTTTTGAACGCTGATCTTGGACCATTCTGCACCTTAGCTAGTTTGCTTTTATCAGTTGTTAAAACAACACATCTTTTCTAAGTTTATTTTTAAAGAACATAAAAATATAACTGAAGAAGGGTTTAATAGAGAACAAATAGGGAAGAGTATTTTTACAGAAAACCAAATGGCTAAGCAGATATCTAACATACTTTGAGACCAACATGTTATGCAAATACAGTACATAGCTCTGCCTTGTGTCTAAGGGCTATCTTTTGCAGAGCTACGGGGCTAGCTGTTGCTTTACTTTCCGTATTCTTTTTGAATACCACCCACCACAAAGGGTAGGTCGTTTAAAATTGAAAGAGCCAGGTATTTTACAAGGGACCCTGTCGTACCTTTATAAAGTGCTGACAAACCACACTAGATATGCTGTTTTTGAAAATGTCTCATCTGTCTAATAGCATCCTACCTCTTTCTCAATATACATGTCCCTCTATTTTGCTTTTACTGAATTAGCAATCTGAATTCTGGAGAATTTAAAGTAATCGCATGCAGAACATTTTCTGCCAGGTCTGTGTATAATAAAACATGCAAATGTTACAGTAAAGACTGACTGCACAACCTTTACGGTGATACATATTAAGTCAAAAAAGACCACTGTGACCAGTGTGATGCAGTCTGAGCTGCATTAAAAAAACCCACAAACCATAGGACTTACTCATATTAATTCCCACTTCTTAAAGTTCACAAGATTACTTTGACTAGTCATTCTTCTTAATTTTCAAGATTACCAGCAGAGAAATCTACCACAACCATTAGTAGTTCCAATTAGTAAAATAATAATAATAATAGTAATAATAAATAATCCTTAATTGTAGTCTGAATTGGTCTGGTTTTTTTACTACCCTGTTCGCTAAACTGCAGGTATTTGATTTTCTTTTAATCTGCAGGACTGAACAATCTGGGTTTGAATATCGATTACTTTATCTCAAATGTTTCATTTAGTTTACCAAAGACAATATTAAGGGATGGCTCAATTACTGGCTGGAAGTACCATCTTAGCTTTACTTCTATGGAGCTGTACCTTCAGTCTTTCACAATAAAGCATGTGTCCCTAGTCCTGTATCATTATTTTAGGACTTCTACATACCCTTTTCAATTTTTCAGTATCCTCCTTGAAGTGCAATTGCCAGAACCAAGTTCAGTATTTGAGTAGTGATCACAGCATTAACAACCACAGAAGCAATGTAACTCGACAACTGCTTGATATTCCCCTTGCCCATTCATCCAAGACTACCTTCATCCTTTTGTCTCCCCTTGATGCTGGCACCTGATTATACCATGACCCTTCAAAACTCTTTTAGAAGTCTATGCTTTGTGAGGGAAGAATAAGGCACTCTGTAAAGAGAACCTACAAATAGTTTCTACATAGTGATTTCTCTTTTGCTATTTATCCTATTCTCTATTTTATTATCTCAGACCTTTGAGAGATCTGGAACATGCTCATGTAAGTGTATGAGATTTCTATTTGAACTCATCTAATGTCAGGGAGCTTAATTACATTTATATGGAATATATCAATTTTAGAATTACTCCCATAGGGTTTTTTCTGCTGTTTCGCTCATGAACACCTAAACACTGCATACTTTATTTCTGCAGTTTCAAGCGAGAAAAGAGCTCGTACGATATGAACGCTGAGACCCCCTATATGCATTCTTTGCCTTCCGTCTCCTTTGTGATGCTTTTTTGATTCACAGTTAAGCTGCACTCTAGTCTAACACTTGAATCAAATGTCTATTGTAGGGAAATCATGATTATAGTACCTTAAGAATATTGCCAGATTATATCTCCATTTCATTTCTGATGATGCACGAGTTCTTATTCAAGGTTCTGTGTTACCTAGTTAAACTACTTTTGTAACGAGTTTGTCCTGTCTTTTGCTCCCTGTCCTTTCTTCTGGTCGCCCTGAACATAAAACTAACAAACTTCTAGCTGCAGCATTTTATACCAACTGAAGCTGGTACTTAGCAACAGTGAGATCATAACTTGAATTTCAGTTCAGTGGGCACTAAATGGATATTTTTATATAACAGCACCTAGGATATGGGCCTAGAAAAGGTACATGGTGACGTTACAGTCTTCTGTCTTGCACTTACAAAGAGAAAATTTTTGAACAGTAAGTCCATCTACATAAGACCAAAAATAATCAAACCATTTCTCTAGGATTAGGTGACTGATTCCAGACAGTCAACTTGTAATGCAAGTATACCTGGTTTTAGCCTGACGAGCTTTTACATAGCCAAATTCTGGAAATAATTACTAGTAAAAAAAAAAAATTAAAATGCAAATTTAATGCTACAGAAGTGAAAAAAGAGCAATTAAGGTTTTCTAAATTTAAAAAAGCTTTCTTGGGTTTTAAATATAATCTGATTTCAAGGGAAAGACCTTTTTTTTCTTGCTTCTTGCAAATTCACAGGTCTAAATTCAGAATTTCCACAGTAAGTATAAAGGATTCAAATTGTGGCCCCTTAAACTAGCAGGAATGCTTGCCGTGCCTTCAGTGGAAATATGGAGTAAGAAACAGACCAAGGTATTCTCTAGGTGAATAGTGATACAGCATTATTTAAATGTGTAGAAGATTTTAAGCATCTTCATTATCAAGAAAATGAATTGCCTTTTGAACTTCACACTGTGGAAATGGAAGAATGCATCTCAAGAATATTTACATACGGTTTTCCTTCTGGTATCTTGAGGAGGAAAATAATCATGCTCAAAACATTTTTAACAGTAGCAAAAAAATCTAGTACTAGAAAGTTGTCCTGACTTTGTGGCTAGTTTTCATACAAACAAGTTTTCTTACATATAAGACACTTCAACGTTTAGATAAAGCATGAAAAATATCTTAGTGGATACCATGTTCCACAAGGTAGGAACTATGCTATTCTAAACCCACTTAAACATAGTTTTTCTGGTAAGAAGTAATCTTTGCCTGGCCAGCATAGACCTAGTGGAACTATTTTACATGCTATACTATATACTAAGGTTTGTGTTCCAGAGCAGACAGTGACCTAAATTCCAAGGAAAATATTTAGAATTTCATACCAGAACTTGTACTCTAGATTCTTCTCCACAGTCCTTCTGTGATTTCTTTTCAGTGTAAGCAAGTTTCTTCTTACTCTGAAATTTATCTTCTACCCGCAGTTTTGATCAGTTCCTTCTGTTTGTGAGATAAACAGGAACATGGAAAGAAAAAAAAAAAAAAAGGACAATGAAAAACTAAACCCTGAATGCAAAACCTTGCTAACTCAGAAACAGAAGTGTTGCAGAGAAAACCATGAGGATAAGACCTAAAAAACAAAAGACTGCAAACTTATGTTTACACAGACAACACCACCAGCCCCCCAAACTGAAAATATTTAGCACTTACTTGCTCACAGGAAACAACGTTGAAAAAGACTCTTAGTCATTAAACCCAGTAGTCTCTTGTGCAGGTAACTGCAACGCAGTTCACTCCTGCAGTGAACTTCTTCTAACTACAAAGGTACTTCAAACTGGTATCCCACAAAGATCTGATCTACTGCCCTTCCTCTAGAGAAGGAATACAGCCTAAACACCTCCTCCTGCATCCCTGCATGGTCCAGAAGGAAAAAAAAAAAAAGTACAAGCTGCTAAAGCAACTATTCTATCATAAAGTTTTCCTTCTATATTAGTAGCACTCAAAAAAGTTCTGCAGCTCTCTGCTCTGCTTCCGGGTATAGTACACTGATTAATTTTGGTACATGGCGAGACAAGAGCAGCAACTGCACAGCCAGCAGCTGGATTTCCCTGCCCTGTTTAGCTATATAGCTCATATGGAATCACTGCTTCCCTGTGTTTGGTATAGGTCCAGGGACTGATGCATGCGGACCTGGTGATTTCTAAGTGAGAGCTGCTCATGATAACATGATAAAATTAGCAGTGATGCAGTATAAGGTTTTTTAGCCACTAAAAACCTGTGCAGCCCACAGGATACATAGAAATGAGCAATTAAGAAGAAAAGTTAGCATAGTTTAGCAGCTAAATTAACATGTGGGATGCGATGTTAACACTGCATGTAGCACTCCTGTCAGCTATCTGACTGAATAGTCACAATCATTAATGCCAACCTTTTACCACTGACTTTTAGAGCAATACCACACTAAGCTGTCTGATCCACTCTGACCTGCAAAAAGCTCCTGCAGCACAAGTTCCTGAGACATCTATCAACACAGGATGCTCAGCGATGTTTACACTTTTCTTATTGGTAGGAAAGCACAGGATTCAACATTTAACTGTCAATCACCACTTTCAAGGAATGGGTAAGTTTATTGCTGTGAAGAAGGTAAATCTCACACTCTCCAATAAGCAGGATCAATAACATCCCACTCGCTGAGGTATAAAAGAAGAGAAGGTTCTGCATTGTCCAGCTTTAAGTATTATGGGCTTCTATCTATTATTCTACAGTTACACTAGTTCTTTTATAAACTCTGCCTGTCTCTTCCCAAAAACACCATATGCAGAACTCATCCATAAGATCACTGTCACAGCTTCCTAAATAACACAGGTCTTGTTTTAATAAAGTATTTTTAATGAGTCTTGTTTGTTTTAATGACAAGAAAAGTTGCAAGCTGGGTCTACTAGCAATGAGATAAATCTATGCTGTAAACTGACTAGAAACCATATTCTGGTGTTACCATGGCACTGAGCCACAGCTAATATACTCTGTCTTGATATTACACCAACCATAAGCAGATACCTTCTCAGTTTCTTCAAGCTCAGGCAGCAGAAGCATACATCTGCTCAAAATCACATAGATGTGCCCCAATGCATACTTAGTTTGAGGAATAAAATAGCACCTGTATACCTCCAAGCAGCACACCCAAGTACATTATGGAAAAACATACCTGTATGACTAGTGCCTCTCCCTGAACCCAATTTGTCTATTACATTCCATTGTCTAAATACACAACCTTTAGGCAAAACCGATCTCTTATACATCTTCATGAAACCAAGCTAAACAGAACTCCATATCTAGATGGGGCCTTCCAAGATTAGTATAACTTCAGTAAAAATTACAGACTCCACAAGAGTTGAACACTCATTCCTGTAATATTTTGATGCTCCCCAAATAGTAAAAAAGGACTCTTCTCCACAACCTATTCAACAAGACAACACTGCTTGCCACAGCTTACAGCTACAGAAATAGAAGACGTAGAAGTCTAGGTCCAAACTGTCCCAACTAGTCTTTAGTTCCATACACCTGATGTAAGTTTTAAGGTTCAATTTTTCAGTACATTTGGGACTCTTAGCAGTTAACAGCTTAGTTTTCCTTGATGGTAGCGGTACTGGTGATGTCAGAACACTGGCAAATTTGGCTACATGTGTCTCACAAATGTTAAAAAACGAACGCTCATCTGTGCACCCATGACATATTACCTGCCCAGTATGAAATAGTCATTGGGCAGAAACTAGTCCTCCAAGGTGGCGTTCAACTTCCCTAAGCAGAGATCATTCTTTCTCTTCCTGAATTCCTCTGTGCCCATTCTACACTCTACTGCAGACAACTCCTGCAGATAAATCCCCAAATACTTTACAACTGTTCAGTGAATAAGGGGGTGCTGGGGAGAAAGCCTTTTAAGAACTGTAGAGCACTACAATGGATAAATTATGGTCACACCAACAGCCTAAAATAAGAAATGTCCTAACATTTTAGGCCTTTAGCCTTAAAATAGCTATATTATAACAGTCTAATTTTTATACTTAACCATGCCCAAAATACAGGAATTCTACTGCAGTGTCAGTATGACTCCATGCAGTGCAAGTTGTCAGCAGCTTGACTTCTGCACCCACCAAACAGACCTCACGTGTATAAATAAACAGAATCAATACTAAACCAGCAACCACTGAAGGGAAAAGATGTTCTTTGCCTACTGTTCTCTCTGCTATTTGCTGATAGCAGAGGAAAAATGAGGCTTAGGAATTCTGCTCTCTATTGGTTTGGGACCCCTACCCTCCCCCGAGCAGGGGACCCTTCCAGATCACTCAACATATGTCTCCACATTTCCCTGTGCCTAGACCCTCCTAATGGTTTTCTAACTTCCTTTACCTTGCAAACAGAAGCAACTTGCAATTCTAACTCTGCAAAGCAGTCACTTCTTTCTCCTTCATGATGTCTGGGCCTCTAACAGTCAAAGCAGAGCTAATCTCCTCCTTTGTAATACTTGTATTGGAGCGCACACTGGGATTCAAGGAGGAACAACGACGGAAAGTTCTACTCAGCTGCTTGGCTGCAGATGCTGTCTTTGGAAAATGGCGCTGCCAAACTCTCACCAGCCTCTTCTACTTAGATCAAACACTTCTATTTTCACAAGAACAGGAAAAAATACATATATAATACAGGGGCAATAATTAAGCCAAATTTGAAGTCCTGGCTTAATGAAAAAGTTACAAAAGTTTGTTTAACTGGGCAAAATGACAAGCTTTTCTCTAATCTTGTCCTTGGAATTATTTAATAACTGACAATTTTATAAGCAATTCAATGCAAGGTCTATGGTAATTTAACTATGATAAGCAAAAGCAGTACTCGTGGTTAGGCTTTCCTCTTTCTACAGGCATATTCAATATTCGCATAAAGTCAAATGGATCAATTGAAGTTTAAGTTAGAGCCTTTTTCATCAACTAAGGCTAAAGTTCTATATTATTTGCATTTTTATGGATTCTACCTTGGATTCATGAGACCAAAGACACTTTCTTTGAAGTAAAAATAACATATACAAATACAGTAAAAATGACATGGTAAGCAGATATCATTGTTGGCAGGAAAAATAGGAAATTTCTTTTCAGTCAGCACATTACCTGTTAATGTTATCACATATTACCCCACAAAAAAAGATGGAAACTGTAAATCTAAAGGCCCAACAATGTGCAGGTCTTTGCAAATATTCTTTATATATCAGAGGTGCTTGAGAAATCTAGGTATAGGACAGCTAGATGGGGGAAGCAGGGAAGGTTCTCCACTACCAAGAAAGAAGTCAGATGCAGAGTCTGCACCTAGTAGTCCAGAACCAGAGAACATCGAACTTGCTCCAGCAACTCATGTCCATGTGAACCAAACCCCCTTCTAGTGCAGCAGCCTAGTAAGTATCCAACGAAGGAAGACCAGAGATTACCTTAAATAAATACTAAATAACTTCTCTCTTTATGTACACTGTTCTATTCCTGTTCTTCTGTCAGTGTAATTGCACACATATTAGCAAGACTTATAGGTGCCAGACTGGTGCCAGAATTAATTCCATGAGAACGACTTTCATCAGAAAACTCCACCTCTCACTTCACAGTCCTAATCACCAAGTCAAACCTGGAAATGAGAATTCATAGAACTTCTAGATATCAAAAATTATAGACTTACTGGAGATACTGCCTCTACCGCATGATGACACTCCAACTAAAGCCTTCAGTGTTCTGGTGGTAATGGCCCATTTTCTTTCTGCCCATGATGGAGCACTACCTCACAATTTCTCCCTATACTAATATCTTCTTTGTTTTATAGGTGATAACCCCACTTTTCCCTCAAATTAGCTATTTGATTGCCGTAATTACAATAAACTCAAAGCAACTATTCCCAACTTGTCCTAAATTTACAGTTAACTGAACAGCAGAGCTGACCTAATGGACCAGTTGTACCAAAAAAGGGAAGGACCACTCCAAAGTTTGTTGATCCATCTGTAAGTCCATTTAACACAATACCCAGCAGAAAACTTGTTTTTATTAGTTTCTTGCTGTGTAAGTTAAACTCAACTTATTTTGGAGTTCAATGACTGCCAGGGCTCAGGCAGCATAAGGGACAGTAGCAGCACTTCCCTTGTTAAATAGCAGTGACTGTAGATGTCTTCTGAAACTGCACCCCTAGTTCAAGGTTTGATGCTATTTTTTGAGAGCTGAAGAAGGGCTTGTATGCCCAACAGTTTGTGTGGTTCTTCCTATTGTATTATTTGATCTAATAAGAGCTATTATACCTTGAGAAGCCAGATGTTATAGATTTCCTTTGTAACAAGTTTGTCACTGGTTTCATCCAGCTTTACACTGAATTCACTGTAAAAGCTCCTCTGCAATTAATGGAAATTTTGAATTGTAGACTAATCCCATGTAAATTTACATTCCAAATTTTCAGCAACAAATACACAAAAGTTACACATCAATAGTAGATTTTGAACACTTGCTTATGCGTGGCACCGTCACTGAGTACACAATTTCAAATAAATCCATTTGCATTCTGTGATCGCTGTCCACACAAAACACTTGCAAATTTTAGTAAATATGTATTTGCAATGAAAGCATGAAAAATTACTTTATCTATGACATATCAAAAGAGTTAGGATGGAGAGCTGAAAAATATTGGTTTGATTAAGCAGCTCTTCAAAATCACTTTGTATGCAGGGAAATTCTACAGCCAGAATCAACCAAGAGTACTTAGTCAAAATACCATTTATATCATATAAAGGATCTTTTGTCTCTGCAGCTAGTGCTGATGATTCTTCAAAAAAGTAAATAACAATTTTATAAAACCATGAAAGAAAGAAACATCTTTACCTTCATTCAATCCACACATTGGCTATTTAAGAGCTGATCTTCCATCTGAAAAAAGAACTGTGTTTTCATTATGAAATTAATCAAGAGCCTGGTTTCTTACATATTCATTCTTCTTCTTGAGGGAGGAGATAAATATAATTGCACTTGCTTTAATAAGTGGTGATGCTTCTCTAAGAATGACTCAATACTTTCATGTCAAGATCAACTACTTCTTTTGTGGCAGAGAGAACTTCCGTGTCTGTCAGACCTGATCAGTAGTAACTAGCACTGAAATCTACCTTCAGAATATTTAAATTTTGGATTTTGTTACTTTAATGTGCTTTGTTAGTACACAAAGATTTTAATAGATGTAACACAATGCAAAAAATGATCTGGAAAATTCTCTCTAAGAAAGTTACATAAATAGATAATGCCGGCACATTTTACATCCCAAAGAAAAATGATAATTTCTCTTTTGGGGACTTTTAACACATAATGGAATAATGTAATACACAGACTTTCCAATACAAATGAAATTAATAAGGTGATAATATTTTGCCAGCATCATTAAAAAGAAGAATCAGAACTAGGAAGCACAATGCGAAGTCTTCTGCTATTGCAAGGAACTCCAGTCCCTTTTCTTTCTTCTATGTAGAGCTTCAGATTCAGGAAATTAATATCTTGTTATAGGTCATGTCATCAGTATTACATTGTATTATTACGTCAGCAACTGCTAAGGAGACTCAGTGTCAAGACTTGGAGAGCTGCTTTTATGAATCAAGCCCTGCTATTGATCAAGGCCAGTAAGCGCTATCACTGTACCGACAAAGCTAAAATAGGAATTATGACCATACAAGTAATTTCAATCAGCAGGTACTTCCTTTCTGCATCACAGATTCATATACTATGAAATACGCAGTGATTAGGAGAATGCCAAGACTGGAAATTGAGATTGTTCCATAACAGGAACTTTTTCATGGGTTAGGACACTCAATGAAAGTTACAAAGCAACTGGGGCAGAATACACATTACAGCCTATGATCTTGATTTATATTAGGTTGATGGTTTGTTTGGTTTTTTTTTTAAAGCTCTTATTTACACAAATTATCCCCCTGTTAAAATTACTGAAAGCAAAAATGAAACGTCTATGGGCAGGTGAAAACATAAGAATTAATCCAAATGCATTCTCCTACATCCACACTATCTGTATGAATACATACAAAATACTTTGATTTCTTATACGATGGCAGAAACTCTCTTAAGAAATGTAAATGTTAATGCATATTAAAATGTTCCATTTTATAGTTCTAAAGAGAAATTTTGGATATTCTGCTTCTGCAAATTAGTTTGTCAGCTGCAGCCACTTATTTCTGCATAATATATATGTAGAAATATATATTACTGTCTCATAAAAAGTCATAAAATCATCTATATGATCATACAACTACTAGTTCACAGTTGTTGCAAACTAAGCTGGGTATTTTCTTGTTTTATTTGGTAAAATAGAATTCATTAGTATTGACTGAAACTGCTACAGAACAATTATATTAGTCCTGAAAAAAAGTAATCCGTGAACATCAATACTTTTAAAGACCACTGCAAAGAGAAATATAAATGTACCAGGTAAGACTACATTGAAAATCCATGTATTTCCTATGGTCTGAAACAGTGCCAATGTGAAATCACCCTTGTAATTACATAGTGAAGATAAACTGCCTCACTGTCATCACGTTATAACCACAGCATTTGGTTCCTCATGGAAGAAGTCAATTGTAGCAATTTCAGCTGTCTATAATCAGTCTCTAACTCCACATCTCTGTGAAGAGAACCAGGACAGCTCAGGTACAAAAAGAACTGTGTGATTCCAAGTCCAAAACTGAACCAACCTCTACTCAGGGTGCCACAGGGTGTTTTGGCCACACAAGAAAATCACAAATATTTTTTTTTTTTTTTAAGAAGGACCAGAAGATACTATGAAAATTCCAACCAATCTGTCCCTTACATAAATTCATCACATTCGAGAATTCCTGGGAGATCTTTCCTATTGAACTACATTAAAACAAAACTGAAGTCTTATTTTTCTCAGGGCTTCATTTTCCTTTTGGAGACATTCACGATCTCCCTCACTGGAGCTTCACATGAGTCACAAAAATGTGAATTTAGATTTGTTATTCTCTCTCATTCATACTGTTGTCTATTTGGAGTCATATTTTACTTACAGTGTTGGTCTTTGGACAACTGTTCTATTAAAACTGCAGAAGAGTTGTTTTGGTTTTTCTTTGCACTGGGATAGAAAGATGGTAAAGATTCAGGCAAAAACATCTAAAATGAAAGCTATTATTTGTTACTTATTTCCATAGAGACCGGAAGCCAAATCATCCAGGCTACTGAAGTGCGGCGAATTTTACAAATACAGAATGAATGACAAAGCATTCCCCAAGAGCTCATAAAACAAAAGCTAAGCTGTAACAGGTGAACTAAACAAGTGCGCAGGGTGGAGTTTGGAAGATGGGAATAATAAACTGGATGCAAGCAATTCTATGGCAATTACAAACTATGAGCCTCCCTGCTGGTGTCAGATCGTACTCACTGATTCAGCTGTCTGCTATCCATAAGCACAGAGCCATAGATTTTTCTGAGGAAGCAGATAACTGCCAGAAAGTTGCCCCAAACAATGTATCTTTGTCAGAAAATAATTTTGTAATGCTGCCATCAATAATATGCATAGAATGAATCATACCAATGAATCAGGGAAAAAAAACACAGCTTCACCATTTAGGTCCCTACACCATTTCTTGGTACATCTCCATGAGTGATTTAGTTTGTCGGAAGGGTTATTTTTGATAAGAATTTGCTTTGGGTAGAACTGGTATGACTGCAAAGCAGTTTTCCTCCTTGTGGAAGAACCAATACTGAAGCTGTGCACAGGGTTTCACCAAAGGCACCCCACTTGCAGTGTGGATACCTGGTTCTTCAGCAGTCATTGCTCAATGCCCATGTGCTGCACTCTTTAAAATAACTCATGCAAACTCAACTGCCAGCAAAGATTCAATGTGGGAAAGCACTTCTTGAACCGTAACAGACTGCAACAACTTGAAGCCTGGTGCCTCCCTCTTTGCAATGCCTCAGTCAGTAATACAAAAGTATCTTAAGGAAGTGAAGATCCTCCCAATAACTTTTACTCTCATCTTTAACCTCTTCTGAGAAAGTAAGTCTTCTCGTCTTTTCCTAATTAGCTCTTTTATGAAAACAGGATTATTATGGCAAATTAGCAGTCTATTTTTTTTTTAATTTCAGCCAAACCTCGAAACACATATAAAAGAACAATAAACAAAGGAAGAAAATTCTTCCATAACAGGAAAGAAATGACCAATGCACAGTAGCAAACAAACAGTTTGGCCAGATGTTAGGAAAACTGCTGAGACATGCATGAATTCAACTATTAATAATGGGACAAATGGTTTCAGCTTTAGGTAACCAGACAGAACTATTTGTTTCACATGTAAGAACTAACAGTGACAGCTGCTGAGACCACAGTACTTAAGTAACACTATGTATCTTTCATTCCAGAAGTGTCCTACGCTTGGCAGTGGACAATTTTTATTTTATAAGCAATAATTAAGATAGAGACAGTAACACTGGTATTTCCCACATGCACGCATGCAGCTAGATATACAGAGTCTCGTCATAGCGTGGTGGAGCTTGCTGCCAGTGCTACACCTGCTCTGCTCATTATGGGCTTCAGTCTCAAAGTCTGTCAAGCTGGTACTTTTCATGGCACTACGTTTACTGGAAAAATGTAAAGAGAAAAACAAAATAATCAGGCGAACAAGCTTCATTGTATTAGAGATCTAAGGCACTATCTGCCAACGCTCAAGAACAGATTAGCTACAACTCTAATATACACAATGATACACCGTGATATAGTATCAACTTTTTCTAATTATTTTCTTAGCATTTTAAATATTGAGACTAGTAATACAAATTAAAACTTCTTCCCAGACAACTGCATCAAGTCTTTTTAACTGGGGATTTGGGGAGCAAATGACCCCCAGGCCAATGTGCTCTTGGTGCAAAGTTTTCAATAGCTGAAGAAAGGATTCTCTTTTTCAACACCAGCAGTATGTCCTTCTACAGGAATAGTTCAAAAGTTTGCTTGGGACTGCTGCATCTGTCTAGAAAGGGTCTTTAAAGAAAAAACTGTGAAAAGGAAAGAATTATTTCTCCCACCCCCATTGGGATGTTAACCATTCATTTCCAGTTGAGATAGCTGGAAGGACACATGAAGGTGTTGTTGGCACCAGTCTTTCAGAGCACATAATCTGCAAAGCAGGTGATAACTTGAACTATTTTCTGAGCAAAGTACTATTCATTTCAAATAAACATTATAACTTCCATCTCTTTTTTCTTTTTGATAAAAGGTAGTGTAAGATTTGATATATATTCATAAATGTATCATGCTAAGAACAAAGCCTATGTATCCCAACATAACAAAAAACAAGATACAAAGTTCAGTCACTCCACCTTTATCTGCATTGCCCTCCGCTGTTCTCAAAGTTCTGCTGTGCATCCTACAGTAATCTGCTTATCAATCCTAAAAATGGAGCTGCCCAGAAGCAACCTTAAACCAATCCATTTTATCTTGCACATTCTGCAGGCTTAAAAGTGAAACCTAGAATTTTTCACTTCTGCTTTGAAGCCTAGCGTGCATATAGAGCAGGGGAAAACAGCTGGAGCAGAGTGGTGAGTCCACTTTCAGTATTATTTCCTTTACTGCTTTCAACTGAGGTTTGGGTGCATAGAATGCCATACGCACTGTATGTTTCTGGCGTCTTTGTAAGGAAATTAAATAAAGAAGGACGAATGCTATTTAACTGTTGATTTAAATGCACAAATAAAATAGTATGTTTCCTATTTGCTAACTTGACCATCTAATATACCTAACTGAAGAGATTCTCTATTACAAACATCGTGTTCAGTCACCTACAGTCTTAACTTCCCACACTTAGCGGCTCCAATCCTGTAATTAACACTATAAAATTGTTTTTGAAGTGCCAGTGCACTCAGTTCTACACAAGCAAAAATGGTAACATGCCCTTTCTCCCCAACAGTAACAAATACCTAAACCATCCCCTTCCATCATTGATTTATTCCTCCATTCCTGTTTGGAGAATGACTAGAGGTACAAAACATGGGCAACAAGATAAAGGATACCTGATGCCAAAGGAGACAGAATAGTTTATCTGTAAGACGTACAAAGATCTTCATGTACTTCTATACTGTAAACCCATGTGCTTGTCCGTGTAAAGCACTACTACCCTGTTATAAACAGTGACTGCATTTCTCGAGAGTGGCAGGTATGCTGAGAAAAAAAAGAGGAATTAATCTTGTAAAATGCATAGTTCTGCCTCTGTACAGGGAGAGACAGACATGTCAAGAAAACGTGGAGGATGGAAATTCCACTTTGGAACCAAGACGGAGTTGAAAGAAAAACTATATATAGGACCCAGCCTCAATCCCATTTAAAACAGTAACAGGCAAGAGGATCGGGAACAGAAGTCTATCAGGTACAACTCTTAACATGTTTATTAAATAAACTGGGTTAATTTGGCTTCCAAATATGTATTTATACATTTTTAGTCTAACAGAGACTAACTATTTTTGCTTAACAAAACTAAGCAAAACAGATCCCAGATTAAAAGCATCTGGGATCAGTCTCTGGCTTCAGGGTCTGGACATAATGTGATACCATTTACAGGGGGGTTAAATTTTGTTTTAAAATAACACAATTTTAATAACACAGTTACTTAAATCTTACCATTAACATTCCCCTTTTGAGAATTTGGCTTAAATAAAGGGTATCCAGTTGATGCAGAAAGAAGTTTCCATTCAACCACTGAGCCAGAAAAACTGCAGTTGAGTGTTGCAAAACTTTCACAGTTCACAAACCAGCCCCAGGAAACCTGGTGGGCTTCTGAGCGCTGTCGATGGTTCTTCCATCCCACTGCGTACCAGAAACTGACACTAACCTTTCACTGTCTACAGTAACAACTACACTCCCTCACAGTTGTGTGTGTGTGTGTATGAGAGATGATTCACTTGCTTTTATTCCATGGAACTGATGATTCATTCAATCGTCTCCAGACCATGTTAACATACCAAACATGCACATAAAGGAAGCAAAAAAAAAAAAAAAAATCAAGTTCTTAAACTTTGTGCTCAAATGTTTGTTTTTTTTTTTTTTTTTTTGAGGGGGGAAAAGAAGAAATCAAACGTGCGGAGAGAAACCAGAACAGGTTACACTTCTGCTCAAAGGCGAGGTTTGGGAAACACACCCAACCCACGTGTAAAAGGAGGCACCGTGTTTCACCGGCGGCTGCGAGGGGAGCTCCCACCCGGGCCGGGCCGGGGCTGCTCCCGCTCCCCGGCACCCGGTGCGGGGAAAGCAGGGCGGCCCGGTGTGTGTGTCCCCTGTCCCCCCCCCGCCCCGCCGCCGCACAGAGGACTTGTGCCTCTCCTCCTCCGGTGACATCTTATATAATAAGCCAAGCTAATCACGACGGAAGCGAGCCAAACTGCCACGGAGCATTACCCAGGGATAATTACCCCGCAGGAACAGACGCTTTGGACCAGAACCTGCTCCTCGCTAACTGCCCGCCCCGGCGCCTTGCTAGAAAAATCCTCGCCGGGGTGGAAGCGGTTCCCGCGGCGGCCGGAGGCGAAGCGCTCGTTCCCACACACACACACACCCGCTCCCTCAGGAAGCCACAAGCATCGCGAACGGCACCAGCCTCCCCCGAGCGCGTCCCGCCGTCCCCGCCGACAGCCCGCACCGCCGCCGCCTCCCTCCCTGAGGAGAAAGTTACTCGGCGGCCCCTGCCCCTGCCGGCCCCGCTCCCCGCCGCAGCGCCGTTCAGGAGCAATGTCACGTTTAACAACTTGTTATGACACATGATCCATCCATCCCCCCCATCCCCATCCCCATCCTCCTCCTCCTCCTCCACACACATCCACACCCCGGCGGTCCCCGCCCGCCCTCGCCGCCGGCCGGCTCCGGCGGGCCCCTTACCTTCCCCCTCCAGAGGCCGCGGGCACCCGCGGGCGTGTGCGGGAGTGGGGTGCGTGTGGCGGCGCGGGCGGCGCCGGCTGGGCGGGCGCGGAGGGGGGGTGGGGGGGAGGAGGGCGGTTGAGGCGGGAGGGAGGCGGTTGGGCGGCGGGAGCGCGCGCCTTGCCGGAGTTGTCGTTGGCGGGCGGCGGGGGAGGCTGCGGGGCGGCGCGGGGAGAGCGGGCGGGGGGCGGAGGAGCGTCCCGGGGCTTGTTTACGCATTGCCGCCCCGCTCGGTGCACGCACTTCACTCTCTGATTGGACACAAACTGGGGCACAGCCCGGACCGGGCGCTGACGGCCCCCCGGCGCCGCTCGGCCGACGCTGGAGCCCCCGCGGGGGCTGCGCCGCGGCGGGGCGCGGAGCGCACCGCCCGCCCGCCCCGCGGGTCCGCCAGCGCCCGCTGCCGCTCCCCGCCCTCCCTCCCTCAGACTCTGCCCGGCCGCCCGCTCCGCGCATGCTCGGCGCTGTGGCGGGGGCCCGGCGGGCGCATGCGGCCGCGCATGGCCGTTGAAGGGGGGGGTTACCCGCTCTCTGCCCTCAGCTCCCGCCGGAGGCCGGAACGGTGTGGGGCGGCGCGGGAGACTCGGGGAGCTCGGCTCGGCGGCCGGAGGGGCCGCATAGAGCGTGATCCGCTCCCCTCTGGCGGGGGAAAGACGGGACCGAGCGGGGATCGGCCGAGGTGGCCGCGGCTCCGCTCTTTCCCGGGAGGCGTTATGTAAGCGGCGGTTTGTGCCGAGCGCCCGGCGGGACCCTTCGCCTGTGGGCGTCCTCAGCGGGGGGACGGCGCTAATGCGGCCTCTATCAGCCGTACCGTCTGGGAAGGAAGGGCCGCCTTCCGGGGCTGCTCTCCTCCTCGTCTGTGTGGTGGCGTTTCCCTGCCGGGGAGATGGATGCGCTCTCTCCGGCTCCTGCCCGGGGACCGGCCCCCGCCATGTAACGGGAGCGGCCAGGGAGGGCGGCTGCCCCTTCGGCGGGCAGGTGCGGCCCCGTCGGTGACAGGAGCACAGCATTGCCATTGGTGACAAAAAGAACGCTCTCATGCTCCTAGCGCATCGGAGCAGGAGAACTTCGAAGTTCGGGTGGTACGTGGGCACAGTATGCGAGGTGCAGAGCATGCATCTTCAGGCAGCAAGGTTGACTTCCGCGAGCAACTGCTGCACAGAAATACCACGTTATTCTTGTTTGCGTAGGCAAAGGGCCCTTGCAGCAATGGGTATTTTCTCCTCAGTTTATTTCTGCACTGCCGATGGTGACTCATATCTTATCCTTGGTAATTTCCACTGGAAGAAATAATTTTAACCAAGGAATTAATGAGAACATAACACGGTTGTACGACATTACTCATGTATTCATTAATTCTAATTAAGCAACTATTCCTTTTACTCCCTTCCCAGTCAACAATGGCAATAAATGTAATATCAAAATACGTGCCACGAGAGCTCTTTGTGATAGGAATCCCCAATTTGCACTCTCAGTATGCACCACAGGAATTTCCCTGACTAATTTTTACATGAGTAAGCTGCTCAATCAAGTTTTCCTGAGATTTAACAGTAAAGCACTCGACGTCCTCATGCTGGTAACAGAACGTTCCCTGTAATCTGCTTCATGTTGCCTCTTGCATGAAGTTTGGGGCAAGGCCCCTTGCTAGAAGCGTTTCCCTGCGAGCCAGCAGAGCTGCTGGGTGGCAGTCAGGACTGCTGACACTAATTTAGAGCTCAGCTTTCACCTGCGAGTTAGCGCCTTTCATGAGTTCAACTTTCATTCTTAGATGGAAAGCAGGAGAGTGGTTTTGAAAGGTTCACTGTAATCTATCCATGATGCTTTCCAAGTAGCATTGCATTAAGAAAAACTTTTATCTAGGGAAGAGTTCTCTTGTACCTACTGACTTACGTCTTTTTGCCTTTTAGCCACTTCAAGCCTTCCTGGCAGCACTTACCAGGATATCTGAGTTGAAGATGCTTTAGCATCATCTGACCAGGTTGCAGCATCAGATTTATTTAGGCATCAATGTGCACCGTCACAGAATAGCAGTGGCTATTCTGAGGCTTTGCTGGTCAGACTAGTGTTCATGTTGCCTGTCGGGCCAGCTGCTGGTTATAAGTGGATTTGTGATAATCAGCCAGATTCGTGATACCAGCGCAGTGTGTTCAGCTCCTTTGAGTTTATACTCAGTGGGGGCCACACGATGCACAGCATATTTTTAGAGATTAAAAGAAACTTCACTGAAAATAAACTGGGCTATCTATACTTTAAGCTATTGCATAAGGCTCACTGAAAACTCAGACATCTCTGAATTGTTTTACCTGGGCCCTATCCTTGCGGTTTTCGGGTTTTTTTCTTTGGTTTTTTGGGGGAAATAGTAAGTAAAACTTAATGACTATTAGATTTCATTTGCAGAAAATAAAGAAATTCTGGATCGTGAAAGAACAGTTCCAGAGAGACACAATAGTTTTCACTGGGGTCTTTGGTCTGAAAAAAGGGCAGAAAAACCCCAACGTCCTTCCTAGTCCTTCCTTTGCATGAAGGTACTCGAGCACTCAGTGATTTTACTGGAAAATGAATCCTGCATTAAAACTTTTGAGAGCTCCCCTGTTTCTGGGAGGCACAATAGTACCAAATTGTAACACGTAGAGAGAGGGCTGTCAGTGAGGAACAACCAATGCCTACTCTGGAGTCATGGAAGAAACCATACCAGAAGATAAAGATATTCAATATGTTGTTATAAGTAGAAAATATAGCTACCAATGATAGCCTGTACATGGCAGGACAGAGCTCAGAGGAGACTAGATTTCTTTACTAAGACAGCAAGGAAGGCATACAATAAAAACAATGCCAAACATAATTCAGCATTAAGACAGTTATCTCACCAAATGTTCTCTGTCTATCTAAATGATGGATGTAGGTTTCTCCTTTCAAGCTTTTCTTCACAGCCAAGAGGGCCACAGGTTTAAATAAAAGTACATATATATAATTGTAAATTTACATGAAAGCTTATCTTCTCACATGTTTGCTTGGCTCCTAGGAGACACCAATAGCAAGAGACTAATAATCAAAGCACAAGAGTTGGCACCACTCGCTCTGTTTGTTACAGTGTAAGACATAAAGGTCTAAATCCACTAAGTGACTCTGAAAACCTCAACTATGGATTCCAGTTTTATTCTCTATCTTAGATGATACCGAATTTTTAGTGTAAATAGCTTTTACAGCTTCACAGTAGTCTTTGCATACACCAGAAAAGGCTTTGTCTGGTTCAATACTCAGTTTTCTAATTATATTTGTTTCACTTCCTCTGTTGATTTTATTTCTAGTAGAGTGAGGAGCCTTAAACTACTCCCCGGGGCTCTCTTCTTGATCCCAAGCTTTTTAACATGTAGGTGTTTCCTCAAGATGATGGCTTTTGTCAGCTGACAGTTATTTGTTATTAGAGCAACAGCCATATCTCCCGTCTCCTCTTCTGATGGTGCATCTTTGGAGAACTGGCATGAATGTGGTTCTCAACTGTAAAATACGTGGTTGAGAAATGTTTTTTAAAACTAAGCAGTTGCTACATTTAGGGTTGTAAGTTATTAGTAGATTCTGCCTGTCAAATAAGCCCACATACTTTCCACTGAAGGCCAAGCCATAACCTTTTGGTTTACATTTATCTTTCAGAGCCCTGGCTCTCAATTTCTGACTGAACATACATAAGTCTCAGTGGGTGCCCTCCCTACCTCCTCAGGAATATTGCCAGGGTACATTTTTCCATTTCCAAAGCTTACATAGGAATTGCAATTCATGGCTTTAAAATATCTAGCATTAATTATGCAGCTTTCTTATGAGTGAGGACTTCTTGCCAGAGTGAGTGATGAGTTTCATCCAGAATTTGACTACTAAGCTATCTCGTTTAGCAGAGTACTAGGGCACTCCATGACTACTTCCATTTGAAAAGAGAGCATCACCACTCCTAACTCCCTATTTAGAACCATTATGCTATTTTAAATGCTATCTTACACTATGATTTTGCATTTCAGGCATTTTGGTTTCATTCATTACATATGTTACTGTGTCATATGCAAGAGGCTCTCCAAGCAAGGTTATCAGTTGTTTACTGGTTAGCTATAGGCACCCTTGGGTTTTACTTTTACTGAGTACAGCTTAGAGGTACTCTGATTCCAGAGGATTTCCTAGCAAGAGTGAGACTAAACTGTGAATTCTGCTTTTTGGTGAATATTTTCAACTTGAGTATTGTTTAATTTCTATTGTATAAATACCAAAACACAGTGACATATGAATTACATGTCAGAAAACAAGTGATCTCTTGCCTTTAAGACTAGACTGAGAGACTTTTCACTCCGTTGCAGAGGGGAAGGAAGAGGTGTAAAACACCTGCTCAGCCTGGCTTCAGCTCCAACAGGAGGAGGAGTTGCCAGATGATCTCTGCCTAATTACAGAGTCGGTGCAGAGCCTACCACAAGAAAATGTAAGAGTTTACTTTCTCCTCAGGACAGAACTGTTGAGATCAGTGGCTAAATGGCATCTTTAATATGATCTATTGGTGCATTCTAAATATGTAAATAAATAACAACCATCTTCTAGCTACCAGCCAGCATTTGGTACTAAAGACAAACTTCTCCAGTGTTGGAGCAGATCATAAGCCCAGCTGCAGCAACATCAGGGCTTAACCCTCATCAGGGCGTTCTGCCCACCTGCAGAGGCAGCAGGAGTCTCCATGGACCTGCTCTAGTGCTTTGCGGTGACTTGTATCTCATCTCCAGTTGCACTGTTCCGGAAACTTTCTCTATTTCCTTCCATTTCACTAGTTGTTTGGTTTTTTTTTAACTCAGCCATGCTCTATAGCTTAGTATTACTGTTAAGTATTTTAGTTTTAATGTCAGAGAAAGGTGTTTCCCAGCAGTAGTTTGAATTTCATCATTTTATGCAATATGAACTAAGGTATAATTACATTATATAAGAGACTATTACAACATGTCATTTTGTAGACAGGATAAAATACCTGTGAATGACTATGGGCAATCTTCCTCCAAAATGGAGAAGGGTATAGACAGGTTGTCTCCTAGTAACGAGCTGTATTGTTTCACACTGGGGAGTTCTGCTCATAGAGAATTGCAAGAGAGATTTTAATAGGCTAAACTATTATCGTTGTGTTTGAGTGGGTTGGCAGGACAGGACTGATACCTGTGCTCAGTAATCACAGCAGCTGTTTCTGAGAGTATCACTCCTGTCAGTGAGGTGACAATCCCTTATCAAGACATTCAGAGCATAATTACTGAATGGAGTCAGTCCTTTAGCAGCCCAGAGACCACACTAGACGGTCACTCTTACGCTGCTGAATGGAATGAATGAAGGAGAGGAGGATGCAGAGGAAAGTCTCCAGGAACGCTTTTCCTCTTCACTTACAGATGGGGACATAACTGGTCTCCTGCACATCCCTCCTGTAGCCTGTGTGTGCCAAACAGTTCACAAGTCAAGTGAGAGAAGCAGCTGCTCAGGAGCATACCTGAATTCGGATCATGAGTATACCCTACCCATGTAAACATTTTTGGATGATCCTAAATAAAAATATTTCCTGCATTGAGTCTTTATTTTCTTTTGATGATGTTGATTTGAGCCAATGTTGAAGTGAAAAGAAGTAGTAGACTTTTTTTTTCTTTAAGATCCCTAGAAATCAGGTTTTTAAATTTCTAGAGTTTCTACTAAAGCCCCTGCAGCGGGTCTTGCTGGCAACATGAACAGTGAGATAAATTACAACCAGTCAAGTTCACGTATTGCACCAGTTTCTACATTAGAATTCAAAATGCTTAAGGTCACAAGCGTTTCATCTGGTTGGTATGTTTTGTCATGGTCCTCTCTGGGGCATCTGAACATGTTAGTAGGAAAAGGGCAAATATATTTTTAAGTTTTATTTGTATGTCAGCTAGAATGTAGGAATAAAGATTTTTAAAAGGCAGAGAGAAAAAAAAAAGTCCTGCTTACACTGTATTTATTTTCAGTCTGGCCTGTAGACCTTGTTGAAAACAAGGCAAGTTGGAAAGGGTTTATCTATTTAGGGTGGAGCAGTTGAGGTCTCTGTGTAGATAACTAGAGCTGTGGATACTGGAGATTTCCTTTACAATGGGATGCAATAGTACAAGGAGAAAAGGAAAAAGAAAGATTTGTGTGGCAAATCCATCCCACAGATCAGAGATCTTCCTTGGATGTCTTTAAAAAGAAGCAGCCGCTAAGAGCTCTTCCCACAGGATAGAGCACAGATGGACTGAAGAGTCCCCGTAAGAAAAGCAGCTTTTCTAATTATTAAGGCTCAACTTATTCCCTCACAAATACTTAGGATGACACAGCACACACAATATTGTATAAAAAAAACCAACCTGGTTTTTAGCACATACCAAAATGCACAGTATAAACCCACTTTTTTTCTGCTCTATAGCATGAACATATTTTATGCATTTTTTTTTATCCCCTCTGCATGTACCTGATGGCACCATCACTTCAGACACAGTAACATTCCTTATAAACTTCCTCCCAGACAGCAGGGATACAGCAGTTTTTAATCCTAAATGATTTTAAAAACTATTAAAATATATCTGAGTGGCCCAAACAGTTGAGAGCTTAAATTGTTATTAGGCAATATAGATATATTTTGAAAATGAGTCAGCGAAAGATTTACTTATCAGGTGGTAGCGTACTAGTGTATTTTCTTGGCAAACACAGAAAAGATTTTCAACCACCAGATAAGGAAGGAGAATTTGACAGACTGCTCTTTATACTTCTAATCGGAATGGTTACCAGGATATTTTGGTTTATCAAATGCCTAAGAATTCTCCCGCTACTTGAAAATTTTCACTCATTAAAACATGAAGAGTCTATAGCTGCAAATCCATGCAGAAAAACCACAGTGCTTTCATAATTTGAGCTGTCATATTCAAAACCAGGTACTGCATAGCTCCATAATGGTATATTGAGCATTATTTACTTTTAGCTCATTTTATTTAATGAGGTGCGTGATCTCTTGATTTTTGAGTTCTGCTACTTACAGATGAGTTTATAGCAAACTGAAAACACTTTAGTCACATGTCTGATTGTTATTTCTCCTGGCTTCACTCCACTTAGGCAGAGCTGGGCTACAGCTTCATGGTAGGCAACAAGAGTAATCAGAGGTGGCTTTGATTTGTTCAAGGCAGATGCGTCAATGCTTTGGGCTGCTATATTGAGTACTTCAGAAAGCCTTAAATATCCTGTCCTTTCAATTATTTTTCAGCTTTGCATGTGAAAAGCTGGCATAAAAGTATGGCTGCTGGGAAACATGGGACACCCTGACATTCCTCAATAAACCACACGCAGGCAGTTGCCTGTAAGGTAGTCAGAGCAGAAGCAATTGCAGAAACACTCTGCCCATCAGATTAATGAAAAGAAGTTTCTTGCCAGAGGAGTGCACCTGAGACAACCATCTCTCGCCTCTGGATAATTAGCCTGTGAAGACTAGGGGAGGGAGGCCATGCGAAAGTACTGTCTCATCACATACCCCTTTCGTGCTGTTCTTAAATACGAATTACTTTATTTGTAAGCCAACAAGCTGTTTTCTGAGCAGCAGGACTGTGGCCGCCTGCTCCCTACCCATTTTTGTCCTATAAACTCACACTGCCCCTTTTCCCATTGCTCCCAGATGCCGGTTTCCCCTCACAACTACAGCACACAAAGCATCACCCACTGCGCTCCTGCGTCCCTTACAGCCCTCCCCATTGGAGCTAAACTGGTCAGGGACCAGCTGGACTAACTGCCATTAATTGGGGTGGCATTAATCTGGGTCCTTCTCCTCTGGCCAGTTGCTGTTTTTCATGAAGCTTCCTGTTCTCACAGTCTCTCCCTCTCCAGTCAAATACAGCTGGAACTTGTCAGTAAATTCAAACATCGTTAGGGAAGGGAAGCCAGTAGCAGGTGGACAAACCGTGGCACTGTAGGTCTTATTTCCTTCAAACACCCAGCTGAACTCCAGTTAGATCTAGCCTTCGAAAGTTCTCTTAATCCTAACCAAACACTTTGCTATAAAGCCAGTTAAAAGCTCAAACTACATTTGCAGTAACCTTACGATAAACATAAATTTTTAAATTGAAATTCAAAGTTTTGAGGAAGAGTTTTAAGCAACCAAATTTACAGACAACCTTAGTGACAAATCAATGGAAGCAGGTGGACATCTAAATTTAACATTGAATCTATTTTCACACAGCCAAAGCTCTAAATAGGAAGAATCTACAAGATGAAGTGGTGAAACTGAAAAAATTTACACCCCCAAATTTTATGTAATGTAAATTTCAAGATCTCATCTAAATTCCTGCCAAATTCAGGATCCATATGCACTGCTGTGGAGTTAATTTGAATTTGGAATTTAAGGTGTTACTTCTTTTCACTGGTGTATAGCGTGTTCGATAAAGACAAATTCATAGCTGGAGAGATGAAATGAGAAAGAGCAGCAGAGCGTGAGGAAACAAAGATTGGAAAGAGAAGAGCAGTAGATGGAAAGGGGATGCCTGTCAGGTGCTTGTGTAATTTAAGTTCTCAGCTGCTCTGGCAGCTCCTCTCCCCAGAGGAGAGCTCGCTGCAGGTACAGTGGCAGGAACAGGCTTTTTCATGCTGTTTGGAGACTTCATTCACAAGCACTGGAGGGGGAAGTCAAGAAAAATCAATGCCACTTTTTCCATCTGGTTGCCCACAAGATCATGTGAATGAAATCTGTCAGTGATGCTAGATGGCTCGCCAGGCTGGATGGCTGCGTAATTACTGCAATTTCCTCCTTCCTCCCTCTGTTTTTAGTTTACATTTTCTCTGCTACGTTCTGTCCAGCCCCACATACCCTTAGTTACTGAGAGAAGTCACTAATTTTAGACGTACGAATTCAGTGCATTATAAAGAATCATGTAGACCAACCAGAGGGAAAGAGAAGCCTCCATAATTGCTTAGATACAGACATTGGTGGAAGAGTAAGTAAGAACATGGATGGACACAACACCTGGTGAACTGCAGAGTAAGAAGCGGGTAGGTTCTGTCTACCGGGGATGATATCCTCAGTTATAGTCTTACACCCCTAGTGCGATGCTGTCATTCAAGGAGGCATTTTGGAAAGGCAAGAAGAGAAGGCGCCAGTTAAGTATAAATCCATGTTTCGCAGAAGGCTCTCTTCCTTTAAAACACTGCATTATGTCTACGCATTTTCCTCAAATAAAAGGGAAGCTCTCAAATACCTTTGAAACCTATTAAAAAAAGCTCTCATACATTAGAAATGAGAAAGGAACTATCTTTTTCCTGACTGATTTTATTTCCCACTTGCAACTAAGTTAATTTTTATAATCCTGTTGTTGCCACCACACAAAATAAGCTGGTTGGACCTCATTTAGTAACTGACACACAGGTAAAGCTTCATTAACTATAGGCAGAAATACAATAAAATCAGAATTTTTAAACAAATATCCAAAGGCAGAGATTTTTGAATGTTGATATTTTCAGTTTCAAATAATTTCACTGATACTTTAAGATTTGCTTTTACAGATGGAGGTGAGCAAATTTAATTTTGCTGTGACTGCAGTACTTTGGACTTCAGGTTTCAAAGCTCAGACATGCCTCACTGGAATCTCATTCAAAATGAAAGTCTTGTATGATACGACCAAATTTTAGTTTCTATGTGCAATGAATTCTTTCAATTGTCAAGTACCAGGCTCAAAAATCAGTCACAGTGTCTGGTGAAATAAATAATTAAATAGGATGGCTGTCTAAATGAGAGCTACACCTTGACCAGCAGTAATATTTAGTGAAATCTGACTGCTTATCATTTGATGTTTGAATATCTCCAAAGCTTCAGAAAGCTGAGCAAGGCGGGCCTGAGCCCCTCTTTGATTTTTTCATTTGGAATAGGAGTTCTTAAACCATTAGATGGAGCCCCTCGGAGATGTACCGACGCCTCCAGTGTGGCCCCTGCTGCACCGTGAGGAAGGGCTAGGAGAAACCGGAAGACTTTAAATGCAAAATATACTCCCTTTCTTATGAAAAAAAAAAAAAAAGTACTGATTTTCTATTTATCATCAGTTTGACTCAGGAGGCTGGTTGGACTGCAAAGCCACTTCGAGTGACGACTGGAGCTAGGTGTGTCCTTGCAGTGGTAACGCAGCCGCCTCACTCAGCGAGGTGAAGAAAAAAGGCACACTGATGTGACAGGATACACTGACGCTGGCATTAGCTATGCTAAGCCTGTCTGGTAGATAGAAGACTTCTGTCTCCAGAACAGATTTTAGGCACATTTCATCAGCCCAAGTTTAATCCCTCCTGACAGCATGCCTACTTTAATGCCATCTTTCTTTTTGGAATATTTCATCCAGCTTTTCCCACACAGCTCCTAGGTAAGTAGACCTAGGGGTGTGAAGAGTGCCGGATTGTTAGCCAGAGAGGTCAGATTCCTTTATCCAACAGATTTGATGCAAGTGCCACACGATATTCAGCTGAAGAGCGGCTTCATGACTGGTGTGATTAGGTGACGCAGTTCATACATGCTTTTGCTTAGCCAGACTCTCGAGGCTGATGGTAACTCCTGGTAGCCGTTACTGATGATCTGTCTTCCGAGAACATCCATCCACTATCAAACTTCTCCCGGTTGCAAGAGAGACACCAAATGAGGATTCCCCCCCACCCGCTATTAGCAGTAAAGTCTGCATAGCTAGCAGCTTAGACATTATTATTTTTTTTTTAAATGGCTTATATAATAGCTGTGACAATTTCAGTAAGCTCCAGCATCTTGCTTCCTTCTCTCACAATCCCCAAAGCAGCAGCATGCACTGCTGGTAGCCCACACCTCTCCTTTTCAATCCCTGCAGCAGCTCCTGATTTCTTCATCTTTACTCTCAGCAGGGAAGGTACCTTAGCTGCCTCACATTCATCCTTCCTTCAGCAAAACGCGCAACAAATGTTCAGCGACAGCCTGTTGCACACCAGTTTAATAGTGCATAAAACAGAAAGGCCACTGATAGCAGCTTTTGGAAATTCAGCATTTTGTATTTAAAGCTATTCAGCTTTACAGTAATGTGATGGTTCATTCTGCAGTTAGATTTCCAGAGAAGTGTGGCTTCACGTAAAGCAGTATTACTGTATTTTTAAGACACTTTTGGACTTCCAGTGGAGTCCTTCGTAAAATTCTAAGAGAAGTCTGTTCCAGAAATTGCAACAGGAGGGGTTAATAATGCAAATATCCCACTAACCTCTACAGAGTACTTCACGCTCCACGTTCTCCAAGAAGTGACTAGAAGATTTTTGAAGAGGCCAAAAATCACAGCAATGTAAATCAATAATAACGATACCTTTCTCTGGTGGATGTGTATTTCTACCTCACGGAAAATCTTAAAAGCTGATTAAGCACTTCATTACCAGATCATGTATCTTCTGACTGCTGGTGAAACTGTTACTGCGTTAAGGAAAGAGATATTTGTATTAGAGGGGAAAATCACAACCAGTTTTTCAAACTTCAAATGCAGACTTGGAGATCTGTTGTCCCCAGTTTCCTTCTGTCTTTCCAGCCTCTCCCTCTGCTCTTTGTTCACTTTCCCTTTTAGGACTCTAAGCAGCCCTTTTTTTTTTTTTTTTCGGACTTCTCTCCCCAACATAGGTCTTACTTCACCATCAGTTACTTTGCTCCTATATTTCTGTTGTCCTGCCATGCCTTGCAGAGGTTATGCATTTTCCTTCCGTAGTACCCGTAAGTGGCTGCATGGAGCAAATCCCTCGTCTCTTCCCGTGTGACTGGTGAGTGGTTCAGTGCAGTGTGAAGAGGCGTAGAAGCACCTTTCCTATGAGGATCTTTGGTGTCCCCATGCCCCAGTTTCTGCCCTGGCTGCTCTAAGCAGACTGTGGGATACCCCATGTAGCCATCTGCTCTGCTTATTACATGAAAGGGCTCCATTTTTTCCTGGGGCTGAAGATGGCAGTGCAAACCTATTCCTATCCCTTTCTCTTAAAAGGCGTTCATAGATTATTTTTTTTGGCTATCACAGGATAGCCGCTTTCCCAGCAGACTATGCTGAAGGCTGCAGAATGCAGGCCCCTCTCCCTGCTTGAAGAGCATCCCTGGGATTGTGGGAGAACATACTGGGTCTTTCCAGTTGTTCTCCCTCCTGTTGCACTAATATTCCCATTGGCAGCCAGCTCTTCTGAGCCAGCCAGGAGACATTCTTGTAAACAGAACAGAAGGTAAAGAGCTACAGAAGCCAAGAGCATCCTTTTACACATACTAATTAGTTTTATAAGAGCATTTGGGGGTCAGGCATCATACCCTGCCTGCATTCAATTCCTGTGGAAGTTTTTAAGCATCTTTGAAGAGAGCTCTTAGCAGAGCCTTCCTTCTCAAGTTGTACATTAAACATAAGATATGACATTTGAAGAAATACTTTTGTATATGGTTAGTCTCTAATCGTCTAAGAATAAGCCAATCAGATGCAAATCTATTTCCCAACAGCATATAATATGTCATCTTAATATAGACATCTTTCCAGGCAGTGTGGTTTCCCTAATAGCAAAAAATAGAAAGCTGTCCTCATGGAGGGGGGGTGGAAATAATACAACACTGCTCAAGTAATCCTATTGCAACACAGTCAAGAAGCCTTCAGACTGTAACTTGCTATTGAATCCTGACTGTCACCTGCAGCTGGTAGCAAAGCTAATAGTGCACCTCTGAGAAGTGGCCCACTTCAGTGGTTGACCTCCATTTACCTCTGGCGCATGGGCAGTATTGTTGGAGGGACACAAGTTATCAATCTCCAGTCATAGAACCATAGAATAGAATCATGGAATCATAGAATCATTTTGGTTGGAAGAGACCTTTCAGATCATGAAGTCCAACTGTAAGCCTACCACTGCCAAGTTACCACTAAACCGTGTCCCTCAGTACGACACCTACATGTCTTTTAAATAGCGTAATTGCCTCCGGGGCAACTCATCCACTTCTCTGGGCAGCCTGCTCCAATGCAACCCGTTCAGCGAAGAAATTTTTCCTAATACCCAATCTAAACCTCCTCTAGTGCAACTAGAGGCAGTTTCCTCTTGTCCTATCACTTGTTACTTGGGAGAAGAGACCGACCCCCACCTCACTACAACCTCCTTTCAGGCAGTTGTAGAGAGCGAGAAGGTCTCCCCTCAGCCTCCTCTTCTCCAGGCTGAACAACCCCAGCTCCCTCAGCCGCTCCTCATAAGACTTGTAAGTCCTTAGTGAACAAAAAGGAGCTATACACAGAACAAAAAACAGTCTCAGCTCAACTTTCATCCACGCCCAGAGATTTAAGTGAAGCAAGAGGTAGGTGACAGATGTATAGAGAGTCCCCACCTGCTATTATCAAAAATAATAGGAAAACTTCACAATTAACAGCTCTATAATAATACTGTAAGACATTAAACAATGTTTTATAAGAAGTATCATCTTTGACTGGACTTGTATCGTGAAAATACATTTAACATCTCAGAAAGATATAACATAAACAGCTTATAGCACAGCTTTACATAGAATAACAGGTAAATCACTGTGGTTAATTTTTTTTCAGAACTATTGAAGTGCTGAACAACAGAATGAGAATTCAAACAGCAATAATGTGCCAAAAAGATGATTTCAGTCGCAGTTTTGTTTATGCAAAAATGGAGCAACAAATTACCCCCATCAAGACAAAACTGCTGCACAGAGTGCAGCAAGGAGCCCGTGTTTTTAGCTTTGCTCATCCTAGAGGAGCAAGGGAAGGTTTGCAAAGTGCCTTCTGCCCTGTCAAAAGCACTCAATGTTTGAGTCACCACAATGCCTGTGACCCGGAACACCTACCATTTTTTTTGTGTTGATTAAACTTCATTAGAGGTGAAAAAGCTGCCTGCTGTTGGAAGGGAGGGGAGAAAGAGGCACTAACAGGCCACTTTCCAAACAGATTTCCCAGAAACAGAGCAATTAATAAAGGGCTCGAGAAATGCTTTTTGTGCACTTCTATTTGTTATGTCATGAAGTGTCAACTGAAAGCTTAATGAATCATAAAATGCAGCATTTTTATGATTATTTCTTCACGCCTAATCCAGATATTTCTAAATACACAGGGTATTAGTAATGCACAGGCGGCGTTTGGATCTAGCTTCCCCTTGACCAAGGTCACATACACAAACCAAATAGTTCTGCGAGCAGAGGAGCTAACGGAACCTGCTTTGCTATGGATTTTATCTGGGAGCTGAGTTCACTGGTAGCAAACTGAGTGTGAATTTTAAGTGAGGTTTTTCCCAGATTTGGGGTACGCATGACATAAAAATCACTCCTCTTGTGGTCTTGTGAGAGCCGAGTCCTCAGTAGAGGGGCTTTCCCTTGTCAGGGGCAGTCTCAGAGCCTCCTTCACTCCCCTCTGTAACAAGCTCTTGATTTTCATGAATTTATAAGAATATATAAATTACTCAGAGACTGCTGTTGCTCTAATTTGGTTAAAATTTGCTAGTGGGTTAAAAAGCTGCCACAGCAGGACAGACAGGACCACATCCAAATCACATGATTGCATAAGCCTTGTTTCCTTAGAAAACCAGACCCTCAAAAAGGAAATTACAGAGACAGAAACGAGCAATTTAAACAAGATATTGACAACAGCTAACAAGCACATCCTACTCCTATCCACAGCAATTCTACACACATGAAAGAGTTCTTGAGGCAAATATCGTTCACAGATTAAAAACATCTTAGTGGCTCTCAATTACCACAATAGTTCCACTTTTTCATACAGTAAACACAACTGAGCTTCACTGAGCTACCAAAGGACATTATGAAAGAGTTGTGGTGAATGGAGTTAAATCCAGTTGGCGGCTGGTCACAAGTGGTGTTCCCCAGGGCTCAGTACTGGGGCCTGATCTCTTTAATATCTTTATCAATGATTTGGACAAAGGGATCGAGTGCACCCTCAGTAAGTTTGCAGACAACAAGTTGGGTGGGAGTGTTGATCCGCTTGAGGGTAGGAAGGCTCCACAGAGGGATCTGGACAGGCTGGATCGATGGGCTGAGGCCAATGGTATGAGGTTCAACAAGGCCAAGTGCCGGGTCCTGCGCTTGGGTCACAACAACCCCATGCAGCGCTACAGGATTGGGGCAGAGTGGCTCGAAAGCAGCCCGGCAGAAATGGACCTGGGGGTGTTGGTCAACAGCCAGCTGAATATGAGCCAGCAGTGTGCCCAGGTGGACAAGGCGGCCAACAACATTCTGGGTTGTATTTGAAATAGTGCGACCAGCAGGACTAGGGAAGTGCTTGTCCCTCTGTACTCACCACTGGTGAGGCCCCACCTCAAATACTGCGTTCAGGTTTGGGCCCCTCACTACAGGAGGGACATTGAGGTACTGGAGCCTGTTCAGGAGGACAACGAAGCTGGTGAGGGGTCTGGAGAAGAAGCCTTATGAGGAGCAGCTGAGGGAACTGGGGTTGTAGCCTGGAAAAGAGGAGGCTGAGGGGAGACCTTGTCGCTCTCTACAACTACCTGAAAGGAGGTTGTAGCGAGGTGGGGGTCTTTTCTCCCAAGAGGAGGGATAGGGCAAGCAATAGGACAAAAGGAAATGGCCCCAAGTTGCACCAGGGGAGGTTTAGCTCAGAAATTAGGAAAAATTTCTTCACCAAAAGGATTATCAATCATTGGAACATGCTGCCCAGGGAAGCGGTTGAGTCACCATCCCTGGAGGTATTTAAGAGACAGGTAGACACGGTGCTGAGAGACATAATTTAGTGGTGGTTTTGGAGCGTTATGTTGATGGTTGGACTTGATTATCTTATAGGTCTTTTCCAACCTAAACGATTCTATGACGTGTTTCATCATAATAATATCAATAAGAAAATACATTGCATTAAAAAAAAAAAAAATGTTATCTACTGAATGACAGGTCTTATTGTAGAAGCAAGAAGGTATCAATAGATGTCCATCTTAACTTTAGGGTTTTTTTTCCAGAGACAACTAAGTCAGGGACAAGTATTTCTGTTCAGATGAATAAGAGAATGAGGATTCAATCCCTTTAAAGATTATTTTTTTTTTCAATCTTATAAGTCATGCAGTTTTCTTTCACACAGTATTTTTCACCAGAAACAGGATCAAAGCAAACTTTCAGAAAAGACCTCCTTCGTTCTGCAGAAGCTCTGTTTTGGAAAATTGTCTCCTTTGATTCCCCTCCTTTTCCCTCCCCATGAGCTATTTTCAGTATTTCCAACAAGCTGTTAGTCATAACAAGTTATCAGACCTGGAGGGTATTAGTTCTCCAATGAAGCAGAAACAAGTCATAGATGAGGTTCTCCTCAGATAGCTTCATCATATGAATGACACAGGAATCATAGCACCCTGAGTATCCTCGTGCATCTTACTTTGAACCAAAAATTTGATCATATTTTTTTTGAGTACGTATTTCTGATGCAAAGTCTAAATGGGCATCTCCTCCCACAAGAGAACTTTATGTTGTTCTAGGAATGTTTACACAGGTGATACAGGACACAGTTGTATGGCACCAGGAAGGCATATTTGCCCTAAATTAAGACCAGTAATGCTAATTATGGCATGACAGCAACACTTGTAGTCCTCTCCCAGTGTTACACACACCTCCCATCCATTCTTTTGTCTTTCCTCCTAGCAGTAGTTCTTGGTCAGGTTTTCCCCTCGCCTCCTTTCCTTAACCTCCTTCCCAGCCACCACCATGGAGTGAAACAGCAACTCGGACACCGTCAGAGAGAGTTCTACCTGGCCGGCAGCTGGCGCAGATGCTCTGCCATCCCCACACTGGAACAGCAGCTCTGCGTGGTGTGACCTGAGCTACCATCTAACTGCAGAACGAGGGACACTCGGCATTTTCATACATACCAGGATTTTGCATGCACTGAAAAAAGCTCTGTTGTTTCCCCTGAAGTGAGCCGAGGTGGGTGATGCTCAAGGTAAACAAGTCTTCAGCTGCAGAACCCATCCCTGCCAGCTTTTTTCACCACTTCTGCTGATGCGACCGCCCGGGCTGCAGGAGCATCATTTAGCGGGATGCAGCTCTGCGTGGGGGGCTGCGTTTAGGGTGGCTGCGCTGAGCACTAGGGTGGCTTCATAAACAGGAGGTACTGCATTTGTGAATACTGAATTTGGAAGATTCGATACTGGGAGAAAAGCCTATAAAACCAGAAGTTAAGCGATCTGTATTGTCACTCAAAGGAGCAAATTACATTATTCCTTCCTTGCTTCTGAATTAGCTGCAGTCTCAGTACTAATTTGTATTTCTCTTAAAGTTTGCTTCTTGCAATATATGCTGGTTAAATTCAACTGAAGACTTTAGTATTTTTCTGTTTAATGGAACACTATGTTACAAACGATACAGACTTCCTCTAACAAACGTATTCGGAGTCTTGTGTTTTCCTGTGGGGGGGACAGCACAATTGTTCTCACCAACTGTCCAGGTACGTGTAAACATTCGGTTGTGAAGTTTGTGTGTTCAGAGAAGAGCTAGTGAAGAGCCAAGTTCCAGGAGTAATGTAAGTGCTCATTATAAAGGTAGCATTTCTCACAACAATCGTGCTTTGTCTTTTTCGCAGACGAGCTGTACCACTAGCCGCAGGTTTGTTTTTTCTAACGGCCGCCGCTCCCAGGGAAACAAAATCCCCAGCAAGCGGCAGCGACTGCTGTAATTGCTGAGAGCAGAAATAAATGCACATTCAGGACTAATCTACTAATAACCTTTCCCCTCCTTGCCCCCAGCCTGGCCCATTATCTGTGTTCTGCATCAGTTACATGGAAGCCTAAAAGTAACCAGCCAATTCTGAAACCTGAGCAGCTGAAATTGTTTAAGTCCCTCCCCACCACCAAGGAGCTCCATCCATCTCTGGCAATTACACTATGGTTAAAACCCAAACTTTTTCATTCAACTGAACACATATATTTTTCAAAAATACCCACACTGGACTTGGAGTAACCCAGAAAGAGCAAGGTATTAATGCAGACAAGAATTTTACTGCTCTCATATACAGGTTATTTGTAGCTTTCTTATCACATCTGAATTATTATTTTCTCATCTCTAAATGGCAGCCTGCCAGTTGTGTCTGTCTCTTGAACTGCTCCTTTGTATGCTAGATCCAATACAAGCACCAGCATGCATTAATATTTCTATTTTTGCACCAAGCACCAGCTCATAAAATGACAAATATGATAGCACAGAACCAGAATTTAATAGAGGCTGCTGATGATCAGAATCACATTTTTCCTGGTGAGAAGTGAAAAGATTTTGATGAGATCTAAATAGAGTAAAGTTCTTTGTCATGCGCAGCTTTAGGGATTCAGATGAGCACTGATTGGAACTTGCCCCTTTTGAATTTGCCCCTTTTTTTTCTTAATATGGGGTATCTCTGCTCAGGACTCATCTTGTTTTCTTGCTAGAGGAGAATATGTACTCAAGAGACTTGCTACATTCCCCACCCTCTCCCTTGTGGTTTTATCTCAAGTTCCCATACAAATAGTTGTCTGCCATTATTCTGATTTGGCACTTGGGTCTGCTTTGAGATGGGAGAACACAAATCCGTGCGCTGTTGAAAAATAAAAAGTCTCCTTCATTTATTCTTTGTCATTTGAACACTTTCATAGTGCAAAAGGCTTACTTGTAGCTCAAAATCCCACTCTGGAAAGTTTTTTCCCCATGACATTTTCCTTTTTCTACTCAAATCCTTCCTTTCCCAGTTTTCCTTCCTTCATTATACAGCAGCAGAGCTCACAGTATAATCCGCATCAAGAGTTCCTCTTGATTCTGCCTTCATACCAAGAGGCATTTTAAAGAGACATGTTGAAGAAAGTATAGTTTATACTGCTTACTGTAATGGAGCTAAGAGGATGATAGCCAAGGAAGACAGCAACCATGCAAAGCAAGATTTCTGCAGGATTAGATTTTATAGTAAGTATTTAAGCATTGGATCCACTCTTTAACTTTGAGTCATCCCTAGCAGGAGCGTATCACCAAAACTGGTCAGGTATGCCACTGTACTTTAGCACAGCAAAGCCTAAATTCTAAGAAATTAATGTTTCAATCAGTTATTTATTTTATTTTAAACCACAGTCAGATCAGGGAAGAGGAAAATATTAATTCCTGTTGCTCTCAGCAAAAACTGAGATTGTCAGGCAGGACTGCCAGGCTCTTTAATTAACAGTGGGGTTGGCTCTCTTTGGGAAGATCCACCCAATGAACAAACTCAAATCTAAAAAAGGCACGTCCAACTTGGAGCCCCAAATGTAGCCCCAAAAGTTTTAAATATACAGTTACATACATAAAAATTAAAATGAAAAAATAAATATGTATATAAGCATATAGATATAAAAGGATAGTTGAAACAGCCTTGCACTTCCCCCTGCCCTTATTTAGCTGTCCTTATAAAAATTGTTATGAGGAAGCATCTGCTATTTAGCATTATGAACAGTACAACTTTGGATAGCCTGTGTTTGTCTTTAGTTTGTTAATTGTTAAGGAAATCAGACACAAAGAGGCACTTGTTTGTGTGACTTCCCCCACTATTCAGGGGTAGATAACCCTGAATAACGACACAGCAAGAAGCAGGCTGCATTTTACTGGCCCTAAGTTCTTGTTCAGATTTGGTTCTCATTCCTCCTCACCTTTCAGACAGACATTGCCAAGATCAGAGTTTCTGCTTTTCCTTTCAGAGGGGATTTCAGGAAGGGACTGTTCTGGCTGGTGTCAGGCAGGCAGTCATAGGATCTGCTGCAAGTCCTAAAGCAGAACTCCAAGAAAATATTTCTTACTGCAGCAAGAGCTGTAACTTCATTTTTCAGAAGGGAAAGAGCATAACTTTTGTAGGTGTCCCATGTCCAGAACACGTACCACTGCCATCTGCAGGAATATCAAGGTGCGATTCAGCTACAGTGCCAGAACTTCGCTGTGAGTACAGAGACACACCGTCACGCCGTTACTTCTTACTAAGATTTCAAGTCTGGTGCTTGTAGCCCTGATTTCAAGGTTGTGCCAGAAAATGTTGTTACCACTCCAGAGACCTTCAGTCACAGTTACACTAGAGAGAAGCGTGACCTTAGCCAGTTGTAAGAGTCAGCATTCATAAGGCCATTTTACTTGCCAGGTATCTCAGATAATTTCCTGCTGGGTAAGGAAATATCCTCTCCATGAAGCAAGGGTAACTGAAGCACTGGAGAAGTCATGTGTTGATACCACACTAGAAGTCTGCCACCAAAGCAGCTTTTCTGAGTCCCAAGGAGTCACCTTTTTCCCCAGTAGAACCATTCTCTCTTCTTTTGCATCACAACTGGTGACTCCAGTGGGTTTGGTTTATGGTCACTTCATGACTTGAAGGTCCTGCTGACTTCAATGGGAGTTAGGCCAATATCAGGTTCTTTTCAAAACTAATGTCTGAAACGCACCTCAAAAATTTAAAAAAAAGTTTTCAAAATAACAAAAATGAGGAAAAAACCCCAACATATCAATGTCTATTCCACACAGTTAGAAGGCTCACACACCAAGAACCTTGAAGCATACTTCAGTTAGGATCCGGCTTGGTTTTGTAGTCTTTAGCTTAGTGGATGTGTCCCCTCTTCACTCAACAAGGCTGAATCCGAGTACTCTACAGAATTTTCTTCTAGCTTCAGAGTTTTAGTTACCTTCCTAGAATCTGGAAACAGGGGAGGGGCAGGGGAGAAGGAACCCCAACTCTCACCTTTGAATTGTTTTGTGGAACCAGAAAGTGCTGAACTTGCTGATAAATATTGTTTAAGAAACTTTTCACTGTTGTCGTGATGAGTAGGAAACAAACTTTCACTGAGACTTGAAGTAGTGGAAGTAAAGCTCTAATTAATTTCAGGAGAGCATAGACAGTCAAGTCAGACAATTCTTCTTGAGGTTCAAAAGAGAAGAGACTGAAAAAGGCTTTGACTCATCTGTCATTTATGCTGCCCTAATATACATGGACTACAGAACTCCTTATGAGAGCAAACTCAGACTAAAGAGGAATTCTCAGAGCTCATTATACAATACTTGCAAATGAGTCAAAGCGTTAAGTCTTTGATTTCTGGAGTTGCAAAACACTGGCTTAAATCCCGACCCCCTAGCACACAGCCTGTGTAACTGGGACATACACTGAGGAAATCAACAGGAGAGAGGTTTTTTTTCCTCCTTAAGAGTTCAGGGCAACAACAGAGCCGCTTTACACTTAACCATTCAGTAATTGCATCTCTAATAACTCTCAGACACATCTGTTCTCCACTGCAATGGCAAGCATGGTTATATATTTGCAGTATCCTACCCTTTTCTTTCCCTGGCCCTGAGAAGGCCCTATCTGTTACCCTCCAGGATGTGTAGTGTGGGTCTCCCTGTGCAATAGACCCAGTGCCTGCATGGCTCCGGCTGGGTGTTCAGAGAGTTGGTCAGATTTAGGAAGCTGTACAGCAGATTGTGTCTATCTGAAGAGATTAACCTTTCATGGTCTTATTTAAGGGTCAAAACTACACACACAACTCCCTCTCTGAAATGCTTATGCACCAATGCACGCAGCATGGGGAATAAGCAGGAAGAGATGGAGATCTGCGTGCGGTTGCAGGGCCACGATCTCATTGCAATTACTGAGACATGGTGGGACAGCTCACGTGACTGGAATGCTGTCATGGATGGCTACGTCACGTCCTTTTCAGGAAAGACAGACCAGCGAGGTGTGGTGGTGAAATTGCACTCTATGTGAGAGAGCATTTAGAATACATCGAGATCTCACTAAGGGTTGATGAAGAGGGGGTCGAGAGCTTATGGATAAGGATTAAGGGACAGGCAAATATGAGGGACACTGTTGTGGGTGTTTATTACAGGCCACCTGATCAGGATGGGGAAGCTGATGAGGCTTTCTACAGACAGCTGAAGGTAGCCTCGCACTCGCAGGCCTTGGTTCTCATGGGGGACTTCAATCACGCTGATATCTGCTGGGAATACCACACAGCCAGGCACACATAGTCCAGGAGGCTCCTCCAGTGCATTGATGATAACTTCTTGACACAGGTGGTGCAGGAGCCAACAAGGAGAGGAGCACTCCTGGACCTGGTACTGACACACACAGAGGGACTGGTGGAGGACATTAAGGTTGGGGGCACCCTAGGTTGTAGTGATCATGAAATGATAGAGTTCAGGATCATGGGTACTATGCACGAAACATCAAGAAGTAAAATTACAACCCTGGATTTCAGGAGGGCTAACTTCAACCTCTTCAAGAAACTGCTTGGAGAGATCCCATGGGCTAGGGCTCTGGAAGGCAAAGGGGCTCAAGAAAGCTGGTTGATATTCAAAGACCACTTCCTCCAAGCTCAGGATCGGTGCATCCCTAAGAGAAAGAAATCAGCCAAGGGACGCAGGAGACCTGCATGGTTGAGCAGGGAGCTTCTGAAAAAGCTCAAGTGGAAGAAGGAAGTCTACAATAAGTGAAAAAAGGGACTGACCCCTTGGGAGGATTACAAGAATACCACCAGAGCGTGCAGGGATGAAACAAGGGAAGTCAAGGCTGCCTTGGAATTAAACCTGGCTAGGGATGTCAAGCTCAACAGGAAGGGCTTCTACAAGTATATTGGAAGCAAAAGCAAGACCAGAGAAGTTGTGGGCCCACTGTTGAATGAAACAGGAGCCATGGTGATGGAGAAGGCGGAGTTACTGAGTGCTGCCTTTGCTTCAGTCTTTACTGCTCAGCCCAGCCCAGCCCTCAGGAGTCCCAGGCATTAGGGGAATTAACGAGGAAAGAAGACGACTTCCCTTGGGTTGAGGAGGATCGAGTGAGGGATCGATTAGATATTCACAAGTCCATGGGCCCCAATGGGATGCACCCGAGAGTGCTGAGGGAGCTGGCGGAAGTCATTGCTGGGCCGCTCTCCATCATCTTTGAAAGGTCCTGGAGAACAGGTGAGGTGCCTGAGGACTGGAGGAAAGCCAACGTCACTCCAGTCTTCAAAAAAGGCAAGAAGGAGGAGCCGGGGAACTACAGGCCGGTCAGCCTCACCTCTGTCCCTGGAAAGATGATGGAACAGCTCATTCTGGGCGTCATCTCAAGACATGTGGAGGGAAAGAAAGCTATCAGAAGTACTCAACATGGATTCACCAAGGGGAAATCATGTCTGACTAATCTGATAGCCTTCTATGATGGCATGACGGGATGGATAGATGAGGGGAAGGCGGTAGATGTGGTCTACCTTGACTTAAGCAAGGTGTTCGACATGGTCTCCCACAGCATCCTCATAGGGAAGCTTAGGAAAAGTGGGCTTGATGAACGGACAGCAAGGTGGGTAGATAACTGGTTGAAAGACAGAGCTCAGAGGGTTGTGATTAGGGGCACAGAGTCTAGTTGGAGGTCAGTGACGAGTGGTGTTCCCCAGGGGTCAGTGCTGGGTCCAGTCCTCTTCAATATATTCGTCAATGACCTGGATGAGGGGATAGAGTGCACCCTCAGCAAGTTCACCGATGACACAAAGCTGGGGGGGGCGGCGGCTGACACACCGGAAGGCTGTGCCGCCATACAGAGAGACCCGGACAGGCTGGAGATCTGCGCAAAGAGGAACCTTATGAAATTCAATAAGGGCAAGTGTAGGGTGCTGCACCTGGGGAGGAATAACCCCATGCACCAGTACAGGTTGGGGGCTGACCTGCTGGAGAGCAGCTCAGCTGAAACAGACCTGGGAGTCCTGGTGGACAACAGGATGACCATGAGCCAGCAATGTGCCCTCATGGCCAAGAAGGCCAATGGCATCCTGGGGGGCATCAAAGAAGAGTGTGGCCAGCAGGTCAAGGGAGGTCATCCTCCCCCTCTACTCTGCCTTGGTGAGGCCGCACCTGGAGTACTGTGTCCAGTTGTGGGCTCCCCAGTTCAAGAGGGACAGGGAACTGCTGGAGACGGTGCAGCAAAGGGCTACCAAGATGATTAGGGGACTGGAACACCTCTCTTAGGAAGAACGACTGGGGGATTTGGGTCTCTTCAGTCTGGAAAAATAGATGGCTGAGGGGGGACCTTATCAACACTTATAAATACTTAAAGGGTGGGTGTCAGGAGGATGGGGCCAGGCTCCTTTCAGTGGTGCCCGGGGACAGGACAAGAGGTAATGGGCACAAACTTGAGCATAGGAAGTTCCACCTAAACGTGAGGAAGAACTTCTTTACTTTGAGGGTGGCAGAGCACTGGAACAGGCTGCCCAGAGAGGTGGTGGAGTGTCCAGCTCTGGAGACATTCAAAACCCACCTGTACGCATTCCTGTGCAACCTGTTCTAGGTGACCCTGCTCTGGCAGGGGGGTTGGACTAGATGATCTCCAGAGGTCCCTTCCAGCCCTATGATTCTATGATTTTTGTATCTGACTTAAAGAGCCCCCAGACCTTCAGGTCCCTGCTGCAACACTGTTTACCAGCCCCATCCCAATGAGCATTTGTTACGACACTGGCCAGGAGGACAAGAGCATTTCAATAGGAGCAGGTTCTCTAGCCAGGCTACAGCATGGGCCAGTGCCAGAGCTATGCATCACAGGGCCAGTTAAAAGGCAGTTCTCATGCACCTTGGGGGCAAAAAAGCCAGCTGACATTGCCATTCTTTTATTACTCTTTAAAGGTGGGTGGGGAGGGGAGGGAGAAAACCACTTTTGTCTAGAAGTGCTTTTCCAGAGTGATGTCATCTGAACATGGAGGATTAAATCCCCTGCTAACATAGACTGACATAAATCAATTGCCTTAAAGCATTGTAGCTGCATTGGATCTAGCCCAGAGCTCCTTCAGTCATCTTTTGGCCATCAGATAATGTATCACTAGTTACTTCTGGCTTCACTAGGACTCCTCCATTTCATTCCCAGGAGGCAAAAACTGATATGGAGTTACACGACTGAATAGGCATCCTCCATGTGATTTACTTCTTTGTGATCACTGAACACCCAGTGTGCTCTGACTTTTTGTTAGCTTTGTCAGATTGAGCATGCTAAAATACAACAGCTGAGTAAAATTTTATAATTACACAATTAAAATCAGGAGGGAAACCTTCCACAGTCTCAACAGGAAAGAGTCTAAGGTAATAGCTTTGGTGTTTTTCTTAAGATGTACCTCAACTACATGGTTCTTCTATTTGCGTTTGACTTTTTTCTTTCCCTCCCCAGCTAAATAAACCCATACTGCGTGGGACGTTTACAGAGTACTGGTAACATCATCAGGGCTGTGTCCGATCACTATGCTGGGACCATACTAGGCAGAGTCCTACTTTTCAAGAGGAGAGGAAGAGAAAGGGAAGGGGCACCCGCAAGCATGTCATCAACAGGGTTTAAGAATGTAGTCTCTCCTGCTTTGCAGAGGAAGAATGGTCTAGATTCCCCGTGACCCTTTCTACCTCAGTTTGGCGTTTTCTTTTAAATGGATAAGGCCTAATTTATTTCTTTAATCCACAGCTGAGGAGCTACAGGCTCCTCAAAGGTAAATCACAATTCATTTTGTGGCTGTTTTCTGGATTAGTAATTACACATGGAAGAAAAACAAGCCTCTCATGAATTATACATAGTTATTGCTTTGATTTCAAAAGCTCTTGACATTGAGGGTATAAGTAATCTAATTAGTCTTTTGTACAACAAACCTTTCCTTTCTTCTAATGAGGATAGTGCATTTTAATTATTATTGTGTTACCAAACCAGACCACAAATTAAGTAAAACCTGATGCAGTTGGTTGGTAATGGTAACATGGTATTTCTATTTAATGTAAGCACATTAATGGTTAAGTTCGGGGAACACATTCTGCGTGATTCTTCACAATTTCTGCCTCTTCTTCCACAGCCAGGGCCATAAAACAAAGCATCTTTCTGTTGAGGAGGGCAGCAAGCACCCAGCAGCCCTTGTGCACTTACAGGATGTTACAAACTGGTCTCCAATGGGCCTTTCCTCTGTAATTCCCCAGAGGGAAAATAATGATGATGTATCAAGCTGATTTTCATGATACTGAAGTCATCTGTCTTTCCTGCCTATGAAGAAGGATATACGCCACGAGACACTGCTGCAGTCACCAAGAGAAGGTGATAACATCTCACCAACTTTTGACTGACTATAGCTCTTTCATCCTTTTCTGAGATAAGCAGTTCACTATAGTAGTTGGTTGCCAGGTTTTTCCTCCCTTAAGTATACAACAAAACACACCCCCACCCCTTGTCCTTACAGTTAACACTGTCAGGGCATCTCTTATTTTTCTTTGAGGTCATAACTTATTAATAGTCTAAAAATACACATTTTGTTTCTGCTGCCTACAACAGAGAATGCATATTGTGTCGTCCCTAGCCTTGGAACTCCCTTGTGTCCCACCAGGTGCAAAGCAACTTCAGTTTTGTTTCCTACTGCTAAGTAGAAAGGAAAATAGATCAGTTTGCAATCGTTTATAACACAACTCTCTAATGAGAGGAGCCCAGGGACTATTATTTCATAAATTAGGGAGCTGTGAAGTTAAGGGCTCATCTAAAAAGAGATAAGATTTGTACTATTGGTTTACAACGCTAAACCATGGGCTCAGAAACCTGAATTTTAAGAGACATCGTACAGTTTGGCACAGTTCAGAGTGCTCGGGCAAGCTTGCATTTCAGATTCTTTCAATCTAAATGAGCAAAGGTCAAAGCTTTGGGGTCAGGACAGATTCCCAGGCAGAAGAGATCACAGCTTGGCATGCAACTGGATATGCTGTGAGCAGGTGACCTAAGGACAGAGCTGATGACACAGAGTTTAAGTTATCAGAGCAGTGAAGTCAAGAGTTATTTTCTTTGACTTTATCCATGTTGCTTTGCAACAGTTCTGTATAGCAGATGAGATCACCAAACCACTTTCCATCATTTATCAGCAGTCCTGGCAAAACAGGGAGGTCCCTGTTGATTGGAGGCTAGCAAATGTGACACCATCTACATGAAGGGCCACAAGGAAGATCTGGGGAACTACAGAGGCCTGTCAGTCTGACCTCAGTGTCTGGGGAGGTCATTGAACAGATCATCCTGAGTGACATTACATGGCACATGCGGGAAAACCAGGTGATCAGGCCCACTCAGCATGGGTTTATGAAAGGCAGGTCCTGCTTGACAAACCTGATCTCCTTCTGTGATAACTTGGCCCGTTTAGTGGATGAGGGAAGCTGTGGATGTTGTTTACCTAAGTAAACCTAGTTTACCTTTAGTAAAGCCTTTGACACCACTTCCCACAACATTCTTCTGGAGAAAGTGGCTGCTCATGGTTTGGATGGGTATACTCTTTGCTGGGTAAAAAACTGGCTGGAAGGCCAGGCCCAGAGAATTGTGGTTAAATCCAGTTGGTGGCTGGTCACAAGTGGTGTTCCTCAGGGCTCAGTACTGGGGCCTGTTCTGTTTAATATCTGTATCAATGATCTGGATGAGGGGATCGAGTGCACCCTCAGTAAATTTGCAGACAACACCAAGTTGGGCAGGAGTTTTGATCTGCTTGAGGGTAGGAAAGGTCCGCAGAGGGATCTGGACAGGCTGAATCAATGGGCAAAGGCCAACAGCATCCTGGCTTGTATTTGAAATAGTGTGGCCAGCAGCACTAGGGAAGTGATTGTCCTCCTGTACTCAGCACTGGTAAGGCCCCACCTCAAATACTGTGTTCAGGTTTGGGACATTGAGGTGTTGGAGCATGTTCAGAGAAGAGCAGTGAAGCTGGTGAGGGGTCTTGAGCACAACTCTTATGAGGAGTGGCTGAGGGAATTGGGGTTGTAGCCTGGAAAAGAGGAGGCTGAGGGGAGACCTTGTCGCTCTCTACAACCACCTGAAAGGAGGTTGTAGCGAGGTGGGGGTCTTTTCTCCCAAGAGGAGGGATAGGGCAAGCAATAGGACAAAAGGAAATGACCTCAAGTTGTGCTGCCAGGGGAGGTTTAGGATGGATATTAGGAAAAAATTTCTTCACTGCAAGGGTTATCAATCATTGGAACAGGCTGCCCCGGGAAGTGGTTTAATCACCATCCCTGGAGATATTTAAGAGACAGGTAGACATGGTGTTGAGGGACATAATTTAGTGGTGGTTTTGGCAGCGTTATGTTGATGGTTGGACTTGATGATCTTAAACGTCCCTTCCAAGCTAGACAATTCTATGTCAGCTTAGCATTCACCCTCCCTTTAGTGCCAATGGTAAGTATCTGCTCAGGGGCCTTTCATTTAGTACTGAGTGCATTTTAGATCTTTAGACAATAAAACTAAATAAAAAAGAAACCATCGTGCAAAGATTTTCCTTTGGGGCTTTATAGAACAGAAAATCTCTTCAAAAGTTTCCTCTTTCTGCTTTGCCTTTTTTTTTTTAATAAGTGCTAAAATATTCTGATGTGATAATGTAATTCATAGTATTTCTGACTAAAATTCTGTGTCAACCCAAGCTGTGATTTTAACCTTCCTGCTGAATGGGCAAGGCTAAAAATTAAGTATTTTAGTGAATCTATTAAGTCAAATATTCCACACCTACAATTCAACATTGAAAGAAGTCTGTAGTTTTCTTGCATATCATGTTTCACAGCAATCGTCAAAATACAAGAATAATTATTGAATCACCCAGTTTACAAGTTTGGCAGCCGCACCAATGAATGCATAAAGCCTTGTTTTTAAATAAGTTAGCTCTAATTAAAGCAAACAACCCTTTTCACCGCTAAGAACTACATATGCATGAACTCACGCACACACACACTTCTCTGTTGTCCTAAAAGCATTGCGAGAAGAGTGCTTTAGGAAGCACATAGCAAGTGAGCTCGGACTGCTTTAAGGGTTGCACAGATGTGCAGGCTGGGAACTGGGGCTGTGCACTTCCATGAGATCCCAAACACTACTGTGCCACCGTATAAAAACTGGAAGAAATCATGACTTCGATTCCTGTGCAAGAAAACTTCAGGGAACTGACATTTGACCTGAACCTGGTAGCTGGACCACACCAGAGAACCAGAGGAAAAAAAAAAAAAAACAGAATAAGGCTCAGTATGCTTGATCCTGCTGTCCCCCAGACCCAGATGGATGCACGTTCAAACCACAAAGGAATCCCATTTACTTGACTAACATCTCTTTGGCCACTCATCCTAACACACTGGCAGAAAGGAGGTGGTTTGAATTTCTGACCTCTCCCATCTTCCAGGGCCCCACAAACACTGGAAAGCTAGTTCTGGACCAGTCAGCACCAGTGCTGCACACAATATTTTTGTGTTTATCTTTCCTCATCTAACCAGCAATTCTTTTTCAACTTTCACGTACAACAGGATGGCTTGCTCTGCTACAGCAATAGGCACAAAGGGTGCAGAGGGGGTAGGGAGATGTGCTGTCCTGCCCTTAGGGGAGCACAGTCAACTTTTGTTGCCCACTGGAAGTTTCAAACAGGCATTTCTATCCCTGCCATTCTGCCCCAGAGGCGTGAGCCAGTGTTTACAGGGAGCTCCTCATCCCCTTTTGAATCCTCCTTTCAAGCCTCTCTTTAGCAGTGACACAAAGCTGACAGCTGTTTGGCACCTGGACGTCACTGCCATCGCACCCCAAGCAGTGGTGACTGCCCACCATCCTGGGGGGCTTGGCTGCTTGTCTCCTTCACCATCACCTACCTGCACCCCTGGAGAGGCAATTCCACCTCCCTGCAGCAGGGACCAGCCTTATCCTCTACACCTGGGCAGCACGTGGTGCAACAGGACCCCAGGCAGCAACACCAGCTCTGGGAGCAGCAACCACAGCCCCAACCGAGGGAAATCAGAGCCTCTCCTGGATCAGGCTCTTAACATGCAGAAAATGAGCTATCTAAATCTTTAATCAAGAGGGGTCAATGCGAGTTGCCTGAATTCATCATCCTTTGGACAAGGATTTCAACACCCAACCTGTTCAAAGGCCAGAAGACCTACTGCTGACACAAGTTCTGCAACTGAAGCTGGAGTTACAAGTACACTTCAGCAGGTACTTTGTTGAAAAATTCCTCCCTTGGGAAGAGGAAATAAGTGGACAAAGCTTTCATTAATTCAGCGCAGATTTAACATGTATTGGTGACCAAAGAAGAAAAAATAGGAATGTCAAAAATACTTTGACATTTAGCTGACATTTGTTTTGAAAATTGCCAAACAAATGCTAAAACAAAGTAAACTTTCTGCTTTTGAGTCCAGTGAAACAATTGCAGGTAAGGAGATCTCTTCCTTATTTTACTGAGAAAACAAATCCAAGAGAATGTCACTTTGAGTCTCAGATATTCCAGCTTAGCCACCGATCCAAAAGCCCCTACTTGTTTATGCAGCTCTAATTGCAACCCACTCCCTCTCCTTATTTCCAGAAGCAGAGCTCTGAGGTGGTTTGTGTTAATACTCAAAAGGGGAATGTTTCATAGGCTCAATTATTGGAGAAACTGCATCTGGTAAAGCAAAAAATACCTCCACGTGCAATTTAAGAACGTAAATTTAAGTTAACCTTTAAGTTATCCTAGTTGTACAACCTATTTCAGCTGCACGGGTCAGGAGGCCAGGTATTCCTCCACTGCCAATGACATTTGCAGAGCTGAATGAGGGTTAAATGTTTGAATAATCATTTATCAACAACAGAAGAGAAGAACTTGACAAGTAGAGTTGACACCTTTCTTAGATAAGATGTTATTTTTCTATAATTGGTGAAAAAGGGGGTAACTCATTGTTTCCATAACCCAAATTTTATTGGCAGAAACAACAACTACCAAGGAATTATATTGAATCCCATATCCTTGAAAGTCTGTTCTTTCAGAATTAACATGCTAATTTAATTAAACTCCAAAATTTATTGGTTTGTCCAAACTTTATCCTGCTACCTTAATGAAGGCTATTTGTAAAAACCATGCACTTGTAAGGCTACAAAAACAATTTTTGAATAGCAAAACCTGCCTAACATTAAAAAGGAGTTTGGAGACCAAGAGAATTTATCAGTCACGGTGAGAAGCAGCGGTGCTGGTGCTGCTGTGCATTACTGAGGCTTTCTACTGTAAATTAAATTAGGGTGAGTGGTAATTATTTTGACTTTGGAAGACAAAGATGCTTTTAACGGCTGATTCAGGTACTGTTCTCACTCCAACTTGTAGGACTAGCAAGGATTTGACAATAACTCAATAATCCCACATAGATGAGACACCTGTTGAATAAGTAGTTTTATTGCAGCTTCTGTGTCTTTTGACCCTAATCCTGCTTCGTGTTTTTGTTGCCAGCAGTAAACAGATACACTAATTAGCACCAATAAAGAAAAGTTTACCTTTGACTGTTCATACAACAGCAACTAAATGCAGTGAGTATATGATAGTTTTCAGACAGATAAAAAACCAACCCTTGCAATGGATGCATCAACCCCCCCAGTTGTATTTCTACTTCTTACAAAATGTTTTTACTTGTGCACCTAGGACTGGATTATGTGGGAAGCATGAAAGAAATTTGGCTTTGAAAAAAGTGGGGAGGAAATGCTTGCAAATCTCAGATGTAGAAGAAAGCTAGAGTGACCATTACTGAAAGGTCCTGTTTGAATTTCCCCCTCCTACTGCAGAAGTTCCCCGCACACACGCTCATGCCCTGTAGCTCGCTCTTTGTACTCTCAGCTGGTGCTGGGGCGAGCAAACCTGTTCTCTTGAGGTGGTGACTTCCTGATTTCTCCTGCAGTTCACGTGGTTTGAATGCATTCCCTTTCCCTCTGCAACCTCTGGCTTTGCTTTTTGGGGATGGGGAGGAGGAAGAGGATGTTCAGTTGGGCTGCTCTAAATGGATTTAAGTTACCTGAAGTATCGCTCTGTTCTCCCTGTTTTACTTTTTGCCTCAGGTTCAAACATGATATAAAAAAAAAAAATAGAAGACCCATGACAACACACACTATATCTTGTATTAGATACTACCAACAGATGAACTCCCAGCTGTCACAAGTAACACTTAGCATCATCTTTCCCAATGAAACTACTCACGATTACAGTTTTGGTATTTGTTTTCTAACCAGATACTGAAATATTTGTTTAAGGTCAGTAGTTTTCATGACCATTGCTGGCATTAAGTGCAGATCCCAAGATAGCTGCAGAAAACCAAGAACAACATAGACGTGAATCTGCATAGTGGTGAGATCTACAAGGGAAATGACTGGTCACGGAAGCCTGTTTTACATCTTCCCTCTAGCTGCAGTTTCAGGGGGTGTCAACACAAGGCTGCGATACCGTAATGCACTCTTTAGAATGAGTTTACAGCCACGTTATTTTTAGGGAATGGCTGCTGGGTATTAGGTGAAGTTCCCCACTCCAGCCAGTACCGGTCACTTTATTTAAGGGAAGGGGCTGCAGTGAGCTTCAGTTCCAGCTCTCTGCCTGTGCTCTCCCACTTGCACCCCAACAGCTGGTCTCTGTTTTGTGCCCTGCAACTTGTTTATGAGTTTTAGATATATCTAATTATTCTGCTCTACTCAATAAGAAGCTTGCATACCTGTCTAAATGGGGGCAGGGGGAAGAGTCTTGGAATGAAAAGACAGAATGAAACATGGAAGTGCCGTTGGAGAACACTAAGCTTTTTTTTGTAAGGACAGCATGGGAAAAGCAGCAACTACTTTTGCTAGCATAAGGACTGTCTCCTTCAAATAGCTACAGATGCCATGTATGAAGTTTTGTCTTACATGGAACTGGAAGAGAAACTCTGCACCTTTACTGTCAACATGGGCCAAGACCCTGCAAACACGTAAGTACTCATACTCCCAGAGCAGCCAGCGCGGATGAAGCCGGGCAAAGCTACGGTCCTTCCATGGCAAACCAGCACTCCTACGGCTCCACTTTCCTGCTTTATCACACCATGATGGAGTTCCTGGCACAAATCAGCAGAGTTTTTCCTGGCAGCCTTTATATTACAACCATCACAGATAGCCCAGTAACTAGAATTCAGGGGATATAATACACAACCCTGTTGGTTGCTTGGAGGCCAGTGTTGCCTGTAGGTAGCTGCATTATTATTTTGAGGCTGTTGCAATGACTGTCCTTTGTGTGCTGGAAGACAATTACTTCCCTTACTGAAGGGTAAGCCCTTTCCTCTCATCCTTTTGCACGTTGCCAAACAGCTACATAAGAACAGTAAGCAATGGAGATTATCAGCACAAATCAAGTAGAACAAGTTTATATCTATAATTTTATGCTTTACTTGTTGACAACTTAACTTACTGGAAGGGTTGAGTGCTAAAACAATACACAGATCACCATGATAAAAATGTAGTTATTTCTTTGCATTACTTTAGTACCTGAAAGCTTCAGCCAAGAATTCCTGTTGCAGTGCCCAAGGCTTCGTTTGAGGGACTTACCCAGCTGTCAGCTAAGTGTTCTTCCTTAGTGAAGGCAGGCATGGTTACTACATGCCACAGATTCAAGTGGGAGCAAATTCAACAGTCTGGGACTTTACGTGGCTATGGACGCGTTAATGGATTGGTGCAGCAGAGGATCCTGAGATCACACGGGAAAAAGGTCTTTACAGGGAAGGAAATGACTCCGGGGAGTCATCACAGCAGTCAAATGAGATTTAATTACTTTGGCAAAGCGTGCATTTTAGGTGGTTTCTCAGTTTATGTTACCTTTTTTCCACTAAAATGTATAATAAAGAATGAGGTAGATGCATATTGCAGTTGTGGCAGGAGAATATGTAGAAAAATATTTAATTTTCAGGACCATGTCAAACTCTTCATTTTTAGTTGTCTCCATTTGCTTTTCGTTTTCCCCAGTAATCATCTTTGTTCTTGCCTGCTCATCTCTGCAAGTTTATACAGTACCCTAAGCAGAATATCTGCTTATCACTCATCCTTCTACTCATTTATGTAGGGTTCTGATGGGAGCAGGGCTCAAAACAGTAAAGAGTCCTCTTAGTTTATGGAAGTAATACCCCCAGCTGGGAACATCTCAGTTCCTTCTCTAAGAAGGGATTAGAGATCGCTTTGGTGTGCACCGCCTCAGCAGACAGCCAAGCATGCATCAGTGGAATGAGCTACCTTCCTCAGTTATCTCCACTTGCTGGAATCTCATATCAATATCTAAACAAAGAATGAATGCCAAACATCACATGTGAATAACAGTAAATGCTTTGCATTTCTTGTCTTGTCTCTTTAGAAGTATATTTAATTGATAGAAGTACTTCCGATTGTTCATAACTTTGTATTTTATGTTTATTGCAGTAGTCTTCCTTGGCGGGAAAGCAACTGTTGTTTGCATAGAAAGACAAAGCTATTAGAAGCAGTTTGTCCACATGAGCATTTATCTAGGTATTTATATGGCCCCTGGCTACATGAATGTGCTCTTATAAAATAGGATTTAGCAATCTGCAAACAAATTTAACAAGTGCCAACCAAGAGCTCCCTAAGCAAACTTCCACACATGACAAATCAAATACACAATTCAAAAATAGAAACTCAGTATAAGGTTAATAGAGTTTTATGGAAAAGATTCCTCTGTTTTGTTATGTAAATCCCTGAAGAGTGAAGGAACAGAGGAAACTGCTTGATAAGTGGGCATAAAATTTCTATCCTGGAATAATTCAGTGACTCAAGAACCCACCTGACAGCACATGCCCGAGTTCACAACCTTACCACCTCCTGTTCTGACAAGAGCTTTGAGCCTGTTTCTCTTTGGCCAGGGAAAATGTCCTGAGCAGTAGCTATTTGCTGCTCTGCTTTTGTACTCTGGTAGCAGCGAGAATTTAAGGAAGAGCAAGTTTCCAGGAAAAGATGAGATTGATCTATTTTAGTGAATCAATATTTTTGTAAGGAAGGCCAATGTATCAAGAAAAAAAAAAATAATCCTTATCAGTTCTACTCCCAATGACCCTAAGGGACCCTGGAGCCAGGGTGTGCAGAGGGAGGCTCTGCTTTCCAGGTGTCCCGCAGCAGCCCATGGCTGGCCGTGCAGCCCCCTCCCGCAGGAGGAGGTCTCTGCTTTGCAGAAAGCCCCTGTGAGAAGGTGGCCAAGTGTCTTTGGTGTCCAGCTTAGAGACGGTGGCAGGAGCAAGCCCAAAGAAGAACTCCTCAGAAAGATCAAAACAGAAAAGCAGCATGAGAACAAGCTAGGTAATAAGAATCCATCCTAGTGGATATCTAAGATCTGAGGGACTGCAGGAAAGAAAATATCTAGATCTATATTTGTGGGTAATAGCCCCAGGTTACCGGAGATTCTGTGATTTGGCTTTAGGTTTGAGAGAAACAGGGGTGGAGAGGAGACAGCATTAAGATTCTGAACTGTAGCAGAGCAAAGATCAAAAAATGGATGAATAGCTGGGTGGGCGCTGTACGAAATTTACTGTAGGCAGAGGGGAAAAGGGAAAGCAATCAAAGGGAAATTGCCACATGTGCAGTAGCAGTACAAGCAAGAGAGGCACAAGGAGGAGAATAAGCTTATGTTGGGTGAACCTGGAGTTATTGGAAATTGGAAAACTGGAGTCTTCAGGGAAGGCTTAGCCTCAGGATTTCAGAATGAGAGCAGAAGAAAATGAGAAATTATTTTGAATAGCAGGAGAGAAACTCTAGCACCTTCTCTATTAAAGAAATAAACAAGAAAAGCAAGGAGTGGGAAAAAGCCAAGGAGTAATACTTAAATATTTATATTAATGATAAAGTTATCTTAAAGAAAAAAAGATCAAACCAGAACAAGCCTGCAGACCATTTTCTGTGAAGATCTTAAGACCTGACATGACCTCTCACTCTTTGCTTCGGTTCCCCTGTTCCTGCCTGTCTTGAGCTGGGCATTTCGATAGCTTCATGTCATTACCATAAAAATTACTTTTCACCTGACCTGGAAAACAAACAGGGCTGGCTTTTGCTGCAATAGGAAATACTGGGATTGGTCTTGAAGTGTCTCATAAAGGCTGGCAGCAAGAAGTTTTATCCCATGTTACTCGGGCACCAAAAACCTGGGACAAGTGTCTAAAAGTTTTTATTATCACTTTGATAAGTGTCACAATTTTAATACCACAGCTTATTCACTTGATAATAGCAAGGGAGCATTATTGCAAGATCACCAACAATTACTGTTGGAGTCAAAGAAGGGGGTCCATAATCCACCCAGTAGCGCACATTTAAAGCGCGATGTTGGCTGCTATATAGCCAGCAACAATTAAACTTCACTGAATTGAAGGAGCCATCACATGAGTACAGCCTCCTGAAAAAGCCTGAGCTGAAGCTAAAGCAGCGAGATTTGTCCAGGTGGACATCGACTATCAGGCTGAGAAAACATAACCTGGAATCATGGGACATACATAAACGAACCGTTCCTGGCTTCTCAGCTGGCTGCAGAAAGACTGTAGGCACCTGGAGCGATGCAATGCCACGAGCAAGATCACACGGTGATAATCTGAGCTCCCAGAGCACACTGAATTACACTTACACTTGTGCATTACACTTGTATTTTCCATCATAACTCTCAACTTCTCCTGTGTTCATTATGTGGCAAGTATAAATGCATAGATTTGTTTTGCTGTGGAACATCTCTGATATAAGACAATTTCAAAACGTATTCTAGAATAAGTTAGCAGAATGTTTTCCACATTGCAAGTCCCTGTATCCTCTAAGATCTGAAGTCTGTCTCTTGAAAGTGAGAATTCCCATGAAGGTTTGTCCCAAGACAGATATCAGCATGGAAAGTTTCAGCCCAGGCAGTTGCTTATAGTTTTTTAAAAATTGGTTTCAAGATGTTCCCCACTGAGCCTTTGTGAGGCAGCTTGCACAAGTTCAATCCTTTCTTACCACATCTCTATCACCCACAGATAGTGCCTCTGTGCTGTCCCACTTCTCCTACCTGCCACATCTAGTCAATGCCACGTTATCAAAACCCCTGTAATACGAGATTAAAGACTGGAAGGAACAAGACGATGGGTTGTTCTGACTAAGGAAGCAGGGACGGGTCAAATCCATGATGAAGACTCGACGGTAAACGTTTTCAGATTTTTTTAATCTTTTAACAGCCAGTTGTCCACTGTTTCAAATAACTCAGCCTTAATAAGATGAGTCAGGAGGTCTTACAAACAGGTTGGAGGGAACCCAGAAAACAATTTTTGCACCATGAGTAGCAAGCTGACTTCCCTGATAACTAGTGTGCCCCCTCTCTTCTTCCCACCCATCTTAGGTACCTGCTCACCATAGTCTTCACAGGTGAGTTTTCTCCTCTTTGCTTTTTCCTTTTTTACCACACACAAACCTAATCTAGAGAAGCATGGGCGAGTGCCTTCTTTCAGGAAACACCACCACATAGCACACCACATTGCTCATCCTGAGGTAATGCTTGGAGGCGTGCTTTGTGCAGCTGACACCCTTGATCCTCTCCACGTCCATCCAAGGAGCTCAAGACACCCCTGAGAAATCTCACTTAACTTTCGAGAACAATTTCAGAGTGGGATCAACTGTTATGGTCTTTTTTCCTTGAATTTCTAAGAAGACTGAAGCAGACTGCTTAATGCCCTGGTAAGCAAAGCACGTTGATCCATGGAAATCTCTTCAACTCTGTTCTGTCTAGGTTCTTACATCCAGCTTATCAGCTGAGCGCCTTCCAGCCTGGCATTACAAAACCCAGCTAAGGTCTGTCACATGCTGTTTGTTCCCTACTACACATGCCGGGGGGAGGAAGATGAGTGCCTTGTTTTGGTAAGGTTTTTTTTTTTTCCCTGAGAACATGCATACTGCTATATGTTTGCGTTATAAGTTGGAGGATGCCTGCCTTGTTCTCAGGATTTGTTTTGTTGAAAGCTGCAGTGATCTCTAGCTTGCAGAAGAACACATTTCACTGTCTTGGAGACTGTCCCAGGAAAGATTCATCTCCTTTACAAACTTGCACGTGAAAGTGCACTTCCTGACCACGAGAGACCTGGAGACTTGGCTGACGACTCACTGAGGAGTGGGCAATAGGTTAACTGAAAGACTAAGACAAAAAATTCCTGTTCAGTGCTATTACTGCTAAGGGTGCTGCGGGCCCAGCTGCTCTGTGGCAAGACGGAGGAGCTACCTCAGTGCCAGCTGTGCAGGGGCCTCCAGTGCCGTGGGACCGCGTGGATGCGCAGAAGCGCCATCCATGCAGGGCAGTGCCCGACTCAGCCGGTGTGCTGCTCACAGCCCTCCTAACGGCTCCGCTGCTTCTGGAGTCCAGGGGAACGGCCATGCTGCACAGAGCTGCCCCACGCGAAGTCCAGAGCACAGTCAGGGACAGCTGAGGGTGTGCGTGGGGGTGTTTCGCTGTGCGCTCCGTGGCCTGGAACAGTCATATCCTTTGAGAACAAAATAACAGTATCCACACCTGTTCCCATCACAAAACATGACCCCCATTCCATTGCTGAAACTCTCAGAGGAAGAAGTACTAGGAGTTTCGCATGTTAAAAATGGAGGTCACAGAAGCTTACAGAAGCATCACCGTGTAACGTGTGGGTGCAGCAAGAGGATCGCTCCCACCCTCAGAGAGCTGGTGTTGGAGAGGTCTCACTTGCCGTCAGACTCACAGTGCACCGAGATATTTCGTTCACAACGAGGGGTCCATTTAATAGGGTGTTGCTGTACCAGATGACGAGGTTGAATAACTTCTCATCCCCAGAGGTTGCTAACCGAGCTCTGTTACAGTTTAGTGCTGCTCTGGAAAAACCTGAGCCGTTTTCTCCAGCAGGCTATTAACAGAAGTTTCTCTCCCTCTTTCAGTGCTGGTTGGGATGCAGGGCCCTCCTGCCTGTGCTCTCCTCTCCTGAGAAGTTCTGCAGAGCCCAGCAGGGGCAGAACTTCAATTTTCCTGCCCTGGGAAGCTAACACCAGAAGACCTTGCCCGCTCCCCAATGCTGAGGAAAAAAACAAAAAAGAGCATTTTCAGCACAACAGCTAAAATCCTCTTTCCTCCTCAGCTTTCAGCATTTTTTCCTTTTTTAACATTGAGCTAATAACAAAGTTTTCACTTGCCAACGTGTTTTCAAGTTAAACCAAACTGGTTCCCCTTTCCCAAAGCCATCTGTGACATCTTCCTACTTCCCACAGCAGCAGCACAGGGCAACAGCTCAACTCTGCTTTCTAAGATACCCTTTAGGGCATCTTCCTGCAGATGACTGAATCTGAACTCCAGATAACTGCAGGCACAACCTACAGCGGCAGATAATTAAACTAGCAAGCAATACTGTATGGGTTTGAGTATGGACCTGCAGGATTTCCTGGCCCAAGTCAAAGCTGTGTAGGCCCTGTCAAGGATGAAAGCAGAGGTTTATACACGCAGTGGTCAAAGCTAGGGATGGATTCATAAGCTGGTTAAAAGGTAAAAATTCAGTTTCTGGCAGAGAAACAAAAAGACAAATGCAACCACCACCACGTAGCTGTGAAATGAGTCTGCCCAGTAGGCACACTCAATAGGTGAGTACTCACACAAGGCTCTGACCACCAAGAATCAGTCCCATGACCCCTCAGCTGCCCCTTTTCAGAAGTGAAATCACCAATATGCTCTCCACAAGCCTCCAAGATGTACAACCAGTTGCACCAATATATGCTGCCTACTCCAGAGCATCTAGGCATGAACTTCTGCCAGCCTGCACAAGAAATGAACCCTCAGAGCAGCCTTTGTTGTCCTCTGCAGGGGAAGCACACCGCTGCAGAGATTTGTTACCTCTCGTCATTCTCAGGGACCCCTGCCTAGACCAGTTACATTCTTATTTCTGCAGCTTGTCACATTCATTTCTCCCCCACCATCTCTCCCCCTTGCACTCTCACCATCATGGAAGCACTGGACTTGCTTGCCTTAACCCATAAGCGCTTCCAGTTTGATCCCCTGCTCATTTTGTTCCATCTGCTCCAGTGCCTTGTAGCAGGTTTTTGCCCGCTCGTTTTAGGTAAGCACATCACCAGATCATTCTTGTGGAGCTCCTACAGACATGCAATGTTTGGAGAAGGTGATAGAGAAGTAACTGAATGAAAATGGGATGAGGGAGTCTATTTCCTGACATCATTTATTATAACAGAATTCAACATCCCCCTCTGCTGCAGAGCTTTCCATTGCAAGACCTCAAAGCAGTGATTTTGACTTAGAAACAACTGTGAGAGGTGAGCACTTAGTTAAGGTAACAGGGAGCCTCATCTTCCCCTTCCTGCTGCAGCCTCTGGCATGACTCTGAACTTCTTGTTTGCTTGTTCAGCTCCACTTTACACATGGCTCCCCAGGAAGGTGGCAGGGGGAGGTAGTGCTAGCAGCAGAGGATGCTTTCTCTCCACGGTGCATGTTTAGCATGAGCCTTGGAGCAGTAACAGCAGATCCTCCTCCTCACGCTTATTTCAGGAGCTAATACCTGATCAATCCAAGGCTGTATGTAATGTGTGTTTTTCCTCTAACAAAACAACTCAGAAGCCATCTACCACTTGTTACCAGCGCTGCCAAGCTGAGTCACTTTTATTACTATCTTAAAGGGTAGGTGGAAGATCACGTGGATCTTTACTGCTTCAATAAAAGGCATTTTATTACAAGCTGCTGTTGCCTTGCCTTTTTGTTCTCTGTTCAGCATATGTGGCAATGCCATCTGATGAATTCACAATTAATTTATTCATTTCTGGAAAAGAGGTATTTTATTTTATAGCCTTGACACAAACACATTGCATTTCCATGAAGGAAACGGATGCGTGGGATGAAACAAAACAGCTTCCAGCACTGGTCTTCTAAAGTCATCGATTTTAATTGGAACTCTTTTCCACAGAGCTGCCTTCAGATGCACCCATGAGAGGAGATCTCCATCCCGGAACTGCACACACTCTTCCTTCACAGTGTTTGCTAGGCAGGCACTGAAGTGTGGGTCCACAACTTCTGTATCTCAGGCCCGCCGGGAGAGTTGGCGTATGAGCAAAGCAGACATAGCTGGTGAGACATCAGAGTAAGAGAGAAGGAGTTGTACTTTCTTTGCAGAGAAGGAAGAGTGAGGAGAAGACACTCATGTTTCGCTTCATGAGACTTCTGCTCCCAGTGTGAAACTTGCTGCTTACACCAGTCTATCCCTGGCTCTCATCCCACCCTGGTTCAGACTCTCAACCTCCTTTGCTTTGCAACAGATCAGCCTGGAATAAGCAACCCTTTGAACAAGGACACCCTCAGATGGTGATTCTGTGTTGGACATTACATGTCTCTATATGACCAAGTCATCTACAGAAGAGAGGACGCAAGATGGCAAAAGAGGGAGGAGGGAAAGATTCCTGCAGAGGAAGGTGGCATCGAACTCCTGATGGTTCCTGCCCAGTTCTCTTCAGAGAGAAATGCATCCCCCAGTACAATGCTTACATCAGTGCATGCAGTATTCCAACTCATCTTTTGCCTTTTTTAATTCAGGTTAGCAGGTAAATACGTGCTTAGAGGACAATAACCTGATCCCAGACTAAGGCAGCCTGTGTTAGGGCTGGATCCAGCCTCACCACACCTGCCAAGGTGCCCTTGGAGCCACGCTCCTCACACGCCAGCATCAAGGGGTGAGGATGCCTGGGGCAGGCAGGGAGTCTCGGCTCTCCTGCCCCGGGGTACGTCCGGCCCTGCCAAGGCCATGCTGAGACTGTTTAATCCTATTAAAGCATAAGCTGGGAGTACATGATACTCGCTAGAAGAAAATAGCTTGCTTTGTTCAAAACCCCACAGCAGCAGACGCTGTGGGACAACCCGCCACTATTGATCTCTGCAGGCAGGGCTTGCCATCCCCGGTTTCACTGCCTGGGGAAATCCCACAGCCCTGCTCTTTGCTCCCACCTGGAGACACAGGGCTAGGATCCCCGCTCAGCACAAGTGCCGGAGCTGGAGCACATGTATTTCCAAAGGGGATTCGCAGATGGGAGGGCCCAGCCAGCCCTCCAGCTGATGCTTTCCAGGCAAACCTCTGCACAGAGCCAAGAGCCAGTTGTCACTGTCCCCGCGCTGGCCTTCTCACTATTAAAGCACCAAATAGACAAAAACGAGCATGTCATCTTCTACCTCCCATGACGGATGTTCCTAAATCTCTCACTGTTGCTGCCAGCTTCGCATGCACACATGAAAACAACGGGATGCAACTTTCAGGCTCGTGGGAGGGGAACTAAAAATTGGATAGCTGTACAGGTCAGAAAATATATCTGGTCAGGAAGAGTAATCATTTATCAAATGCATAAAAAAAGGTTTAAGGATATGGGCAAACTTATCCATATTTTATTTCTGTGTGTGTGGAAGGTGCAGGAATTCCATAACCCATGGAGAGATCTCTTTTGCAGCACCCAGCTCAAGCATGGGATTCAAGATTTTAGCTGTCTGAACATTAACAAGTTTAACAGATCAAAGATCCAAAAAATGAAGACATTTTCCCCTTCCAAAACTGCTGATTTCTGAGACACTTGTGCTGCAGTGCAGCACACAGGGTTGATCAGATATCACCTTACTAAGCAAGTGATGAAATCGGCATTGTTACTTTTCTTCCCGGCACCTATAATGAGTTGAAGCAATTCCTCCCACTCTCATGCCATTCAGAAAGACGCAGCCGTGTGTATCCAGGTAACCACTGCTGGCACCGCAGAGCTCGCTGCAGATCTGTGCCCAGGGACACATCCCCCGGGAGCTCACGAAAGGACCGAGAAAGAAGGGGCCAACCCTCCTGAACCTCCAGGACCCAAGGCGCTTGTTTGCCCGTTTTCCCCAGAGAAGCCTGGTGAGGGTGTCCAGGTACGGGACCGCTTTGTGTGTGCGTGGAGCTACGTAAAGCAGAACACCACAACAAAACAGAAAGAGAAGCAGGAGGACGACAACAACAACAAGGGGCAGAGAGACATACCCGTGTAACCAAGAATTAAGTGTTTTTCATTCCCTCATGCATGATTCCTGACTTGTTTCCCTGCATCCCCAAGTACTAGAGCGTTGCCTCCCTGTCTTCTGATAGCGAAAAGCCTGCCCCCCAGTAACAACCATAAAACCTGTTATTTACAGAGACTACCAGCTGATCCTCCTTCTCTTCCCCCCCCCAATCAACTGAGCTGTCATTCTTCCCTCCCCCTTGATGCTTGCCTCAGGTAACTCCCCTATAGATCTTCACTGAGGTAATTAATTCGCAGTACTGCTGAAAGAATCGCCGCACATCTTTCCATCCTGTCTGCGCTCCCTAACAGTTTACATAAAGCAGAAGTCCCCCATTCTCTATACCCAGGAATTTAAAAAAAAAAAGTTGCATTGTCTAAACCAAAGCATGACTATAATCTTTCCCCCCGCTCCCCCCCCCAAAAAAAAAACATTATACAACACTTCCTCCACATAGTCAATTGTGAGTGTTTTTTTCAGAGCCTGTGCAGCCAGTTATTTCTTAAGAAGGTGCTTTATATGCTCTCCGAGGCAGGACTCATACTATCCCACAGATCCTTGCCGTTGCTATGGAAATCATTCCTCCGTAAGCCGATGTGCAAATGCAGGTCTTCTTGCCGAGTACAGAGGCTAAAGGTGTGCATGAGTCAAACTATTTGCTGTGCATTATTCCTCCGCAGCCTCGCCGCTGCTGGGGGGCAGGGGGAAGGGACAATTAGTGTCTGTAACGAGAGCACCGGTAACAGGGAGCTCTGGGGAGCGTGAGCAGCCTGTCAGCAATGCTCAATAGCCACGGGAAGGCTCTGGCTGGGAGCTGCAGCCAAGCAGGGTGCAGTCGTTGACCTGCTCGCCTGCTCCGGGAGCCACAGGAGGGACAGGATTCAGGCACGGGAGGCAAAAAGCATCATTCACAGCACTTTTAAACACTTGAGGGGGAAAAAAGTGAGTCACCATCCACCATCGTGGATACAAGGCAGGCAGTACCCTGTCCTGTCTGTAGACCTGTAGCCACTCAGAAAGGTCAATGATAAAATTAAGCCTTTGTCAAGGAAATGTTGTTGGAGAGAGCCAGAGGCTGCAGAGCTGCCCGGAGAGCCAGCCAGCTGGTGACGCAGCAAGGCCAAAAGGGAAACACACTTACAAGAACATCAAGTGCGTTTGCATCTGCCATGTTTGGCAACTCTTCCAAACACAGTTTTCACACTCCTTGAGACCGACGGGTAAGTACTAGGGTGGATATTGGAGCATGCCATGCAGCTTGATGCCAGCAGGCACTTTTCAGTAACAACCTCTGCCCTCTCACAACACAGACAGAGGAACCTGCGGCCTCCAGGATTCAACGACCCTTAACCACCAGCGGAGATGAAGCCCTTACAGGAGAGGCCATGTACAGCCAGCTGAAGAGCTCCTCCACCCGCCACACCAGCCAGACACAGCCATCTCTCCGTCTGTGGGACTTCGTGTGAACATTTCAGCTCCTAGAGCAGGCAAGAACACGCCACACGCGTTTGTTTCCCCTTGCTCTGGAACACTTCACAGTGCTTTTCATAGATGCATTGCAGTAAGTAGCATGTCCCAGGGCAGCTCCCATGCCTTGGTGGTTTTCCAGTTCAGCGTCCTACATCCCTGCCGCAGCCCAGGGAGGAATTGGGATCCGGGAGGGAACAAGGAGCATAAGGCACTCAGATTTACAGTAGGTTTAAGAGGAGTGATGGTTTTTTGGACAAATAAGTGGCCATCTGAGGGTAGCTGATGATTTTTTTAGGTTTTTTGTTTGGTTGGGTTTTGTGGGGTTTTCTGAATTTTTTGGTTGTTTGGTTTTTTTTTTTCTTTTCAAATGAGGAGCTGGAAGGCTATAGCAGAGAAAGGCAGATTCACCAAAAAAGCAAATATGGGATTATTTTTTTTTTTCCCCCTTCACTGAAAGAACTGCTCCTGCAGCAGATTGACAAGCGGTCCATCACACAAACTGAAGGGTTGTATTCACATCTTATCCCCTTTCTCACTGCTCTGCAAGAAACACAGGTGTCATGCCCATCCTCTCTTCTTAATTGTTTTTTTTTCCTAGATATTCGGGAACTCATAAAAGCAGAGCAAGTAGCTTAGAGTTACAGATTCGCAGAAGTTAGTAAAGTCTTTACCTGACCTTTTTTTGTTGTTGTTGTCAGTCACCCTGAGGAAAGGCAGCTAGTTGAAGAACAGAATCCAAACACCCAAACAAAATCTGAACGTCTACGCAAGATCGCAGATCACAGAGGCAATAATCTCAAAGCACAACTCCTCTGAGGCACCATTACGTATGACAATTAAACACAAACACAGTAAACAGGCTACAGCTTATTGCTGTAAACAAAGCAAGCAGATGTCCCCCAAGCCTAACCCAAAATAAAGTAGCGCTTACTTCAGTTCAGGGTAGAAAGGAGACTGCTGGTGCCCAAAGCTGCTCTGCTCCACTCCCGCTTGCGCTCCCACGTGGGGCTGGGCTGGTCTCCTCTCCTCTCTTATAATCTCCCTGCCAGGAGGTCACCGGCCAGTGGTCCTTAGTGGAGACACCTGCTAGTTCAGCACAGCCTGTTGGCAGAGTGCAGGGATGGCTGGGATTTAAAACAAAGGAATACAGTTAGCGATTCTTCATAAAGTTTGTTGTAATTCTAACTACCCGTGAGCTGTAATGGGCATTTTTGTGTTGTCTTTCTGGTTAAAATCAGCTGCGTTCAGACTTGATCAATACCATCCTAGTATTCTAATAAACTCTTATAGCATTTTATGAAAATACAATAAATATGCAAATAGCAGTGTTTCCAATTGCTTTAAGAAGATACGGTATGAATGTGGATAAATTACATTAAATCATGCTGTCATAGAGAAATACCTTGTGATTTATAAGTAGCTGCCTTACATAAATTAATACCACACAATTCTGCAGCCCTGTCGATAGATGTCTTTTGTGTTGTGGTATGAGCACACATACTATGCCTCAAAAGCTTCCAAATAAGTGGATAGGAGTTGGAGAATACAAATGACATAAGATACTAAAGGGTTTTATTTCAGGAACATCTTAGTATGCTAGAATATGGTATAGATTAGAGGTTGTGCATTAGAGATTCACTCTCACTGCCTTGTTAGAAAGGGTGTAAAAGAAACAGCAAAGGAATAGCAGAGGAATAGCAGAGAGCAATGTATACGTTTGCATTTATTATAATTAGTCACCATTCCTTTTATTTTTAGTATAATGGTATTCATGATGAATCATGTCCTGAGTGTAAATTTAAGAAATGCAATTGTGAATGGATTTGGTATGATCTGTTTACGGCATTCATAAATGCAGACACAATGCCACCGTCAGAGGGACTGTGAAGGATTCTTCTCATGTACCTGAAAGCCAAAACCTCAGATCGTCTATAAATTTAAACTCTGAACAAGTTCTTGAATTTGCTAAGCCTTTAGGGTTATTTCTTCCTTCCCAGATGCATCATTTCATGTCAACTGCTTGTTTGTTGGCATCCAATTCAGACAATCAGTTTGAACTAAGACACTCCATAAAAATATTTAATACTCTTCTGTAAAACATGTAAGTGAATTTAGAAATCCAAATCAATTAAGTTATAGATTGGCTTCAATAGTTTTCTAAGATCAATTCTTCAACAACAGAAACCCAAACCAAAACCCAAACCAAGACCCAGGCCAAACTCAGAGACAACATTCTTGCAAATGCGAAGAAACCTTACCCTTTGCAGGGACTGCTGCTTTACGAAATGAAAGATTAAATTAGTACCTGAAGAGAAGATGCACATCTAAGAAGAGCAGCAGAGAGAGGGGAAGAGGTGTTACTGACTCAAAGTTGTGCTAACTTTTAGTCTTCCCTTGGGACAGGCAGAAAAAGCCAAGCAGCTTTTTCTGCTTTGCGTCAGAAAAAGCTCATTCAACTATGGCAAAATCACTCAAAAACGGCTTTTAGCTCTCATCTCTCGATAACAGCTGTGCCTTAATTTATGTGTGTGATGGTGGGGGACACAAAATATACCCGCCAGTGACAATTTCTAGAATTAAACTGCAAGGAAGAAGGGGGGTTTGTCGGCGTTTGAGAAGCAGGATCCTGTACATCACCCTCCTTAGGGTGCACCCCAAGGTACCAAAAGTGCCCAGCTCTGACTAACTCCCACCGGAGTCTCGTGGCTCAGCACCGGGCAGCTGATCTCAGCGCCTTTCAGGATGAGGCCACTTCCCTGCCTGATAACGAGTTTACACATACGAACTTGTTTAACAACATACAAACAGTTAAACAAACAGTTTACACATACACACAAACACGCTATGGTACATCTCATCTTCGACACATCAGACCAAAATTGGGGTGCTCTTGGCTGAGCATTATGCAACTTGGCTTCACCGGACCGGCAACACGCCCTGAGATACAGATATAGGAAGGATATTTTCATCTCTCTAGACTGTTGGTGAAACCAAATGCGATTCAGCTTTCCCCGCCACTCCCCTCTGTGCCTGGATTTATTTTGTGAGAACATTTGTCCTGTAAACAAGAAAGAAATCATGTGGTTGTTCTTGTCATTTTAAAAATAATCCCAGAAGCTTTTAAAGGTTGATAGTTTATAATTTAACATGTTTTGTCCTTTCACAGGAGCAGAACTGGGCTCTAGTATTTTTTTTTCTGTTACAAAACAGAGAAAACAAGTGACATTTATTTCTTTTGTATAAGCCTTTGTCCCCGAGCTCAAAACTCTGACCATCAAATCTAGATATAGAGCTGGAGAAAGCCAATCAATCATATATGATTACAAGATGCGCCGGTTCTACTGATTTTGGATGGCAATATGCAACCGACCGCTTCAAGAGGAAACCTCCCAATTATTGGGCTGCTGAACCTCAGGAAATCCCAGCCGAGTTGTTGCTGTGCACACAACGGAGTTGTTCCAAATATTTTCGCGAAGTCCAGCATATCCAGGATGTGTCTGAAGATGATACATGATCAGGTCAACTGTGCCACCCACTTGTGTTTGGACTGAAGTGACCTGAAGGCTCTGGGCCCCACGTGGCGTAGAAGGATGCCTTCGTTGGAGCAGTGTGAGTCCAAGAGGGCCGACGCGTGGGACACACTGCACTTTCTGGTCTCTGGTCTGCCCTGGCATCCCTACACACTCCAGTAGTTTCTCCGTGTTCTTTACAGCTCATCAGGCTGTTTGTGGCATCCCACTGTATCTTGACAAAACTATTTCTAACAAAAGTCAGATTTTTGTAAGACTTCCAAATTTTGGTGTTTGGAAAATTGGTTGATTCATGGAAGTACTTTTCAGATCAGTTCTACAGTGTTAATCAGCAGAAAGGCGTGTTCTTCCCAGAAGACTGATTCAGGATTACTTGAAGAAAGGCATTTCAGAGCAATCCAGCAGAAACTTCGCTCTGGTCAGCAGCACCTCGGCTCCCTTCATTCATCAACAGAGTAAATACTCCTCGTGTTTTCTCCGGATCATCCCAAACACCAGCACAAAAGGCATGCTGCCTTAGGAAGCACAGACTTGCAGGGACTCTGGAATGGCTGGTGTCTGTCCCTTGCCCTGCTGTAACCTGGAATCAAACCCGATTTAAGTGCAGGTCGTAGACGGGGCTATTACAGCTACACTTCCTCTCTTGCAGTGAGACACCAGTGGCAGGTACCTGGTTCTGGTGTACCTGTAACGTTAGAAAACAGTAACCTGATACAAAGCAGGCATCAGCAGGGGTCAGAACAGCAGTCCCTGGTCTAGCAGTACGGCTCCAGATGATGTTAGGATGACAGCTCAGTATCCCAACCGCAGTGGGGAATACACAGTTGTCCCCGTGTGACATGAAAGATGACACTGTCCACAGCCCACAGTTTTAGCCATTAGCCGTTTGTTATGAATACCCAGCAGCTGCAGCGGGGAATAGTTTCTAGTGTGAAGGGCTTGAATTCTCTGTATAGAGAGAGTAGAAGGGAGAGTCAGCAGCTGCGGAGGTTATTAGTCCTCAGCCAAAACTCTGCAAGCTTCTGACCCCATGTCTTCCCTGGACTTAGTGGCTCCATGAACGTGCAGCTGCCGAGGCTGCGGAGGTGGTGTGGCACTTGCTCGGACAGGGAAGTGTGTTCCCAGCTCCATGCTCAGCTCCTCGGAGTAGCTGAGTTTGTCCACTTCTGACTGATGCTTCTAACAGTTACTTGACTCCTCTTTCTCACTTGGGACTGCTATGACTAATAAATACCTCGTGTCACTTCTTAAAAGATACTGTTAGCAGCTATTCCCTTTCCTCTCGTGCTCAAGCCATCTTAGCGAGGTAGGAAGTACGCAAAGCTCGAAGAGTTCACTACACTAGTTCAGCCTAGCAATAATCTTGCAGATAACTGTCCTCGCAAGCTGGGAAAAGATGATTGTGGAAACTCATCCATGCTTAGAACAAGCAGCACTTGACGATTTTTCAGAGAAGCCGTTTCTGTTTCTCTCCTGTGAGCAGAACGGGTATAGTAACTTGTTCCTGTCAGCTGGGAAGTCTTCTGGTTGAGTTTTCGTGTTCAGTTAACTTTGGACAAATGCTGTCCTGAAAGAGATGTGAAAAGCCTTGACACAGAGACAAGCTGTGCACTTCACCAGGGTGATGTTTGTGGTCATTTTATTGGATCTAGTAATGCCTTCCGTACGGATGCTCTGATTCGTGTGACAGTTCTTCACGAGCCGTCTCACTGGCTGACAGCGCCCAGCCAGCAGAACGTAAGTGAGAGAGATTTGCTGTGTGCTGGCCAAAGAGAGGGTAAAAGGGTGGTTTATGATCTTAAGCGAACCGGGGCGACGAGCGCTAAGTCCAGTATACCTCTAGCACAACCTTCTGTGAAGATGATGAAGGTAGCATCTATTTTATGATTGGTGGCTTTTCAAAAGGCATTGTAGACCAATTTATGATTTAGGGATTTCTGCTTTTAACTGATGGTGTTCTTATGTAGCAAAAGAACAGCTCAAGGGCTTCTTCTGTTAGCGTCATCTCTGTTTTGGACATATTAGCTTCAGCCAGCTGGTTTTTAGACAGTTTGAGGTGCGAGCTGATTATGGGGGAAGCTTTGAACTCATCTATGGCATCTCAGGAGACTGTGGCTTTTTAGGCCATAGCCTTCAACTCGTATAAGTTATGAACTGAAGATCTTACTACCTGGAAAGAGAAATAGAGAGAATACCCTGAAATGTAGGTAATCCATGGGTAAAACTTACTAGCTCATTCCAAAAACTTTGAATTATTTGCTTGAATGAAATGCTGGAAGTACGACAATTTGAAATGGGTTGAAAAGCCCAATCAAAAAAGTTTGTAAATTCTGGGTTTGAAGTAACTTTTAAACAAGATTATTTTGACTACTCTGTCAAGTACAGAATTATAACTCCTTCTAACAGGTCTAAAGCCATTAAACGTTCAGTATCTATAGCATAATAATGCAAAATAAAACACAGGTTATGCCTGCAATAACACTTTTTTCTGTGGTAAATTGTTCATTAGATCTTGTTATGATTCAATAACCTATATCCCATTAATTCACTCACATTTTATAGACTCTATACATAGATTGAATTTATGTAATTTGTGCTTGTGCTTGGAATTCGTCTTCTGTCAAGACGAAATTGGCAGATCCTTATGCTGTGATTAGCGTTCTGGATTTCAAATGTCTGTCAGCAGGTGGTCAAAACCATCAGCTCATAAAGGAACCGGTCTGCCCCTGGTGCTGGCTCTTGCACAAGGACACGACTTGCAATTTGCAACACGAAACTCACGATAACCATAGAAACAAAGCAATTCCTATGTGCAGAGAGGGGTTTGGTCTCCCTACTTCCCTCAGCTAGTGGCAAGTCTGTATATCTCGTCCTTTCGTCTTCTCTGGGTAGAGTTACATTCCTGCTGGTGCAGCAAGCCTGGGGAAGGGCTGGGGTAGAATATGCTGCAACACGTTCTGGCTCTGGGGCTGCATGACCACATCATGCCTTTACCAGTAATGAGGTTCCCTGTCTTAAGCTCACGGCGCGCATGGCTGGCGTGGTGCTGCTGGAGGAGCCTGCACCCACACGGGCCGTCAGCTTGTCTCCAGGGCACCCCGGTGTGCGACTTGACTCTCATCCCACCAAGGGAGGGATGGCAGGACTTCAAGTATAGATGCAGGGGAAATTTACCAAACAGAACCCCTCCTGCACCATAAATAACTCATGTAAACACACCCTAAGAGAGGCATGTGGTGGTCTGGCTGGACGTGTGCTTGTAAAGGAAGCCTACAAAAGAATTAGGAACTGGCACCTGACAGAACAGCAAACGTATAGCAGGAATTGTTAAAAAACCAGTCATCTTCCAAACCAGATTTTATTCCTTAGCAATTTGGGGAAGAACGTGAGTCCAGCTTTGAGTTCAGCCTGGAAGTAGACATATGATCATTTAATGATGAATAGTGCATGTTTTCACATGAAAAGCCAACAGAACATAGTTTAAGCTTGTATTAGTCCCCAGTCTGGTGTCAAGAAATGCTGTGATCATGGATGTAACTGATTTAAAGAAAATGCAGGCCTAAGAGAAAGTACTCATTAAACTATTCAATGTTGTTTGTTTTTTTTTTTAATAAAAGATTATTTCTGATGAAGTCAGATCTTCCATCCACTACCTCACTCTATTTTCTCAAGCTCTATTTTCTTGTCAGCCATGTCCCATCTTGCCTGCTTTCATGTGTATGGAAAAGTCAACTGGTCATGCTCGCGTCCTCAAACAAGCGCCTGTGCTGAAAGAACTGGATGAGGTTGAAAATCCAGAGCATGTGCAGCGGCACTTGGCCTTTAAATCTGAAAAGGCAGCCTCTGACACAAAGCAAACGAGAAGTGATCTTTCTGCGAGACCTGAAGTACACCTCTGCCTCTTAAACTGATAACGTGATCTGAAGCCACATGTAAGTGCCTTCCATGGAGAAGCCACCCAAGTGAGAAGCAGGTGAACAAGGCGAGTCACCCGTTGTCACAAGTTCCAGTCTTAACTAAGCCTCCACTCTTTAGCACTGATGAGAAACAGGAACAATCATGTGAGACCAAAGTGCCAAGGATGAAGCAGAAGTTCAAATGCTACTTTTTTTTTTTTTTTTTACAATATCTGGACACCACCACCTATTTTTTGCAGTTTTTATTGGTTCACCTGCAATGATGTGGTAACAGTTTTAAGTAATTCTTAAGGGTCAGTGTTTACCCTTGTGACCCTTGTCACTAGGATAGCGAGGAGACTTCACTGGATTTCAAAATCTACTGTGTACACTTTGTCAGTCACCTGTATGTTGTACCTTTGGAAAGAATCTGTTACCGGGGAAAGGGTGAACTAAGAAAAACTCCTGCATAGCCATGCTTCCTCAAGCTAAGCCAACGTGCACATCTTTGTAGGGTGATTCACTGTGGGGACCTGAGAAGGAGGAGAGGTCACAGTCCAAAACGACACGTCGGTCTGCCTAACACTGATGTCCTACCAATAGCTATGCCCGTCATGACTAGGTTAAGGGCATGCAGTAATTCAGCTCAGTCATAGAACTGCTTGAATATTCATCTGTTCAGTTACATATTTGTAGGTTTATGCTTTAAAAAAACCACAAATGTAGACACCACATGGACTGATTCCACCCAACTGTAACTTAGTTACGAACATGGAGGTGCACTCAGGCCAAGAGCACGCAGGTTACTTGATTCTGTTTCCAAGTTGACACCTAAGTCCCTCGCAATTTCTGATGGCTAAGCAATTTCTACAATCCACTGTGCTTGGTTTTATTTTCAGTAAGAAATGGGTAGGCTAGTCTCTGAATGTATTACATATTGCTTTCGGAAGTGCACGTTTCACTGGAGTACTTCTGTGCCAAGTCAATGGCTTTGGGACGGTCCATCATCACAAAACTCCTTATGTGTGCAAGGAAAACCGGCACTTCACTGCAAGTACAGAACAACTATGGGATTGCATCAAAATTGCCTAGCTCACTTGCATTGGCATTTACAGGTGGCAGAGGTTACACCATTTTCCAGCTCTTAGTCTGAGGTTCAAAACTTTCCCTTTTGATCTTTTTTTTTTAAATAAAAATACCGTATACGTATCAATGAAACACTACCTGTGAAACCTGCTACCACATGTCCCTGACATTATTCTTAGACAGTAACAAGCAAGAAAATGTTTATCTTTCCCCCCCATTCTGAAAGCTCCATTAATATAGACAACTGAGATCTTCCTGGGTAGCAAATAATTGTATTAATTAATGAGTGTGTGAAACAAGATACAAAGCAAGCGTACACTTGAAGGGACTATTTGCATGTACGTGAGTGCCTGTAACTCCAGTGGAGACAAATGTGAGATGCACATACAAACAGAAGGGAGAATACATTCACCACGCTGGATGGAAAAAGGCCAGCCTGGAACAGTGGAATGCATAGAGGGATTTAAAGCAGGATTACAGATGCCTGTGGCAACTGCTCTCAATAAATTATAGTTAGATCAAAGAAAAATAGAATGCTTTGATAAGAGATTAACAAGCACCATTCTCAAATGTACAGTTGTAATTAAAAAAAATAAAATTACATTTTAACCCCTTACTCAAGGTATTATGGTTTTTTTTCTAGTTTTACTTACAAGTGAACTCTGGCACCCAGGGATAAAGACAGCTTTTCCCATGTCTTCATTTTGTTACAACCAGCCACCAAATAAACAGACAATCATTATTTTTATGCACGCACCAGGAGTTCTGATACGGGACATGGGGCTGGCAGGGGCGTGGTGTCAATTTTAGAAAGACTAGGTGACCTGCTGCAGCAAAATGGCAAAGAGATAATCAGGCAGCAAGTCTGTTGCTTTCCTTGAGTTACACGTTATGTATTTACCAACCTGTAATAAAGAAGAGAAAAACAAAATTTTATTTGCTTTCATCTATTTTCTAGAGCCACTGCTTGCCCTAGAACATAATGAACACGTGCACACTACTGCGTATGCAGCTCAGTAATCAAAGTAGTTCTTTGAAAGGTCAGCGGAAAATTAAGCAGTAAAGTCATAAGTTACTACAAATGTGAATATCCTTCCATCATCTTATACGAAACATGAAGGTTGCTTCTTTTTTTTGTTAACTTACAGTTAGCGTGGGAAGATGCCTTCTGACTGTTCCCTTCCAGCGTCAGGAAAGCGGGCAGCCCAGCACACGTTCTTCAGTGGCTCTGGGACCGCAGAAGTATTTGCAGGTGCTTGATGCTGCTTCAGAGCAGAAAGGAGAAGCACAGGCTTCTCCAAATCTGAGCATTTGAATGCTGCAGTTGTCTAGAAATTCTGTCTTTGGAGAAATCACCTTCACGTGACTACTCCACGTTTCTGAAAAATTTGTTCAGACAGTAGAAGTAAAAGCTGGCATTACGGCTTTATGATTTCATATCCAGGAACTGCTCATCCACACATTTTTCACCTGAAGGTTAAAATCTACCATTTTCTCCCACTAGTTCCTGGTTGTGCAAGTCATAATTAGAAAGTCCTCTGCACTTGCAAGGTGCATTTAGTAGCTGACTTGAATTTCTCAGTCAACTGGCACTGACAGTTCTAATATTTTGCTTGGAATTATTCCACGTGGTTCAACAGGCTGGAGGTCTGCTTCATAGCTATATGTGTTCCTGTGAGTGACACTGTAATGCCTGGAGAGCTCATTCTACCAAACATTCATTCCCGATGAGAAGATGCTTTCGTCCTCTCATCAATGATTTATGGTTGATACAGAATGCAGTGCACTTCCTTCCTCCCTTAAAAATCCCTAGTGAAAGTAGCATCATTTCCAACCTCATCAGCACTAAGCTATACAATTTTCCATGAAATCTGAGGCATTAAGGTGAGGGAAGCATGGATACACACTCTTGGGATTCACTTTTTCAAGTTTTACTGAGGTGGCACCACAAATTCAGCATTTGAAGTCTCTGTGTTTGTGCTTCTGGCACAGAGGCTGCACATGGCAGTAGCCCTCAAAAATTAAATTACCATTGTAGGACATAGCATACAACAACGGTGTTCTTATTGCTGGGTAGATGTTCAAAGCACACGGCAGTGCTGTATTTTGACTCCTCTCAGTATATTTTTTTTCTCTAGTTGCTGATTTATTGATTGACTGACTTTTTATCAAAGCAACAATTCTCGTATCTTCCATCTGTGCAGGTCTCTGGGTAGGGGATTTCTGTAGGAGGTGACAAACGTTATATATCTCTCCAGTGAATCTTTTTTTCCCTCAAAAGAGAGGGAAAAAAATTTCTCCTGATTTCTATGATCACAAACTAAAAGAGGAAAGATAATAAGAATTTGCAAGGAGAACTACAAATTGATCTGTACCTGGCTACAAACTCATCAGTCTGGCATGCCGAGCAAGCATGTGCAAACCTAAGAGTTTTACTGCGACCATGACTTAGACTTCTGACAAATAAAGCTCAAGAACATTGAAAAGGAAAGGAAAAAGTTTTTCTAGACCTATTTGAGCTAGAAATCAAAGTTGGTTGTCAGTCTGAGATGTCCTATACTTCCTCTCTTCAGGAAAGCTGGGAGCCCAGTAGAATTTAAACGGACTTGCAATGCTTCACTATTTCTCCTCTACTTTCTGCCAAAACTAAGAATTGCAGAGAGACTTCATGAAGGAAAAAAAAAAAACAAACTAGCCAAAACTGTGGTATGTTTCACAAGTTGCAGTTTCTTGGCAAAGTTCCAGGTGATTTCTTATTTCCTCCAGACCAGTTCTCCCACTCGTGTTGCTAAGCAGGAAAGCAATGCCCTTTCCCCTTCTCATCGTGCAACGTGATATAAAAGCATGAGGTTTCAAGAGAACTGAATGGCCGCTCACTTGAAAGGAAGACAACACAGCGGTCTGAAGTAGTGCCAGAGAAGGTGGTGGCCTCTTCTTTCCATTCGGACGGGAACACCACTGAATGTATTCACTTCTGCGGTCGCATAGCGAGAACCCTTGGCCATCTGAAAAGATGGGCCTAGATACATAAGAATGCCTTTCAGTGCTTCCATGCTCTCAGTTTCTTGACTTTTTTTCTTGTATCCATTATTAAAAGGAAAATATGTGACTGTTTTTACATTTCTTCACCACTAAATTAAGTGTTTGGATTAATGCTGTCCTGTATCTCCCCCCTTGACGCCATGAGGGGAGGAAAAAGAAGGCTCTCCCAGGTGTTTCTACCATGATATAGTGAGGACAGCCTGCCCCTGCGCTGGCTTTCACCCATGGGTGGTCTAACAAGACATGGGTAAAAAAAAAAAAGCAAAGCTCATAGAAAATTTCTTACAGGGTATCTGAGTTAGATACGGGAGGCAAGAACTGGCTAGTCACAGCTTAGTGACCTTTCTAGCTCCTTAATTTGGATAACAACAGATTTTGGGGGGAAAAGGCCTACCCATGGTCTCCTTATCCAACTGGCTCTGGTGTGAAGATGCCTTTGCTGAGAGAAAATAGCTATGGGGAAAATTTTTGGTATTTTCTCTTGTGAAATAACAACTTACTAAAAATAGTGCCTGCAGATGAATATGTTGCAGTTTGCAGGCCCAGAGAAACCAATTTAGATCATTCACTTGTCTTTCCTCCTTTTTGATGCATTCCCTACATTTTCTCCTGAAGTAAAACAGAATGCAGAAATCCCATGCCAAAGTGTTGTAATGGACTTCGGTAAAACTTATGTATGTTACAGAAGGGTACAAGGTTTTTTCCAAGTTCATCATCTGACATAAATTTGCATCTGATTATGATACTTCAGAGGAAAAGGTGGGTTTGGAGGGTCTTTTTGGGTTTTTTTTGTTTGTTTGGTTGGTTGTTTTTTAATTACTCTCTTCTTTAAAATGAAACTCAATTTGCATTTTTAGTATATGCACTGTACCTGTAACAAACCGATAAAAAAAGAGAAAATTGATTTGTCCATCTGTGTTTGCAGTCGCAGAAATACTTACCCTCTAGCCCCAAGAGGATGACCAACATAATATGAGGTAACGCAATTCCAAAGTTGCATCGATGCTTTTCCACCCTCACTGGTATTACGGCAATCAAAGGATATATTTGTTAAAAATAGCTTGGATACAAATCCAATAGTATCTCACTGCCAATGAAACCTCATCTCATGAAAGGAGGCGGGGGGGGAAGTTTTTCAGCAAATTTAATGTGAAGCAGATTTATGCATTTACATTTTGATTGCAATATACTAAAAGCAAAAAAAAAAATCACCATAAAAGGGTTGTTTTTTCCAGGTAATAGTGGTTTTCAAGATCTCCTCAACCTGTTTCTAACATTATAGAGGATACGGTTTCAATAAACGAGAAAGAGGGAGAGAGGCTGCTGTGTCTGAATGCGTGTATTATGCCCGTGTTGTGACATATAATTGTTTTCCTAACTGATTACAAAATCAATGTTCTATGAAAACATTCTCATATTTTTAAGCACGTTCCATCCAATTCTTTCTCACCTTGATTCCCTGAGCTCCCTTTTATTCACAAGATGCAGGAACATCCTTGAGGTAGAGCATCTGCTGGGGTTGCATCCAAAGATCTCACAGGCCAGCCTCCGCGCCAGGAAAGCAGAGAAGCTTTTTGTTTTTCCTTATCTCCCAAGACATTTTGACTGGCTGAAAATGATGAAAGAGAATCAACAGGCAGTCTGACCTGACTCGGTTCCAGGAAAACAGGGGGAAGGGTTAATCAAAGCTTTATGAAGAAAGAATTGGACATGTTACACGCAACGAATGCCAATCCATGTGGCTGGATGCAAAGCAGATCTTTTTAAACAGGTCTCTTTCCACAGGATGAAAGGTCTAGTTGACAGTAGCATTCACGTTAATGCAGTTTACTTGGGTCTTGCCAAAGCATTTCATTTCATGGCGTACGTTGGTATGAATTAAAAAGCATGCATTATATGGAATTAAAAGGATGCACTTTGGAAGAGCTAAAAGCTGGCTTACTGACAGATCGCAAAGTGGTGAGAGTAACGAGTGGAACTATTTCCAGCAAATTCCCACAAGGATCAGTTCCTGGTACAACATCGTTTAGTATTTTCATCACGTGTCCAAACAATGATGTAAAATCAGTCCCGAGATGGTTGGGGGCTGGAGCACTTACTGTGTAAGAAACGGCTGGGTGAACTGGACTTGTTCAGCCTGGAGAAGACCAGGTTTCACAGAAACTCAGAGCAGCCTATGAGGAGGTTACAAAGAAAGCAGATCCAGGATTTTTAGGGATTTTTATGGGAAGAGAGTGAGAGACCATGATCATAAATTGAAACGGGGAAACTTTCAATTGTATATAAGGAAAAAAAATCACTATGAGGATACTCAGACATTGGATCAGGATGGCCAGGGAGGTTATGAAATCTCTGTCCATGGAGGTTTTCAAGATCTGACTGGACGAAGCCCTCAGCAACCTTCCCTGAATTCAATTTTGACCTTGTTTTGAGCAGAAACTTGGACTAGATGACCTCTCAAGGTCCTTCCTGTTATTGCACGTTATGACTGTAATTTGGTCGGTCCTGCCTGGAGGCCAATTTGGGAATCCCATTAGATAACTCCTTCAACATGTGCTGTAACGTAACGCTACAGGGAAAACCAACGCTTGGATGTTATTTGGCCACTGCTGGTAGGCAGCCCCGCACAAAACTTGCCATCTTTGCAGGGTGGAATTCCCAAAACTGAAGCAGCCAGTTGCCAAGTGACCACCACAGCCCACGAAGTCTGGCCCTGCTGCCCAGTGGAGATCTCCTGTGTCTCCTGAGCTGCTACTTTTGCTGTGTCAGTGGACAGAAGAGCAGCGCGGACTTGGATTTTTTTCTGCTTAAACAAGGAACAGCCCTGCGCACGCTATGCAGCATTTCAGAGGGTTGTTCATATCACCCAAAACTATAGCACCCTCTTACATTTACACAGCAAAAAGGCATTGCTCTACTGGTATGAGAGGGAGCGCTTAGGAGCTTTCAGGCAAAGGTATAGCAAGATTCAATAACTGGAGGCTTTGAGTTAGACAATGTAAAATTCAAAATAAAAATAAAATTATGTCCCAGCTTCTCTGGAATGAAGCTGAATTCTCCCTTGCTGCCAGTCAAAAGCACTGGCTATGCTTTACTGTGGAGCACTTGGCCAGTGTATGTGCCTGTGGGATCATGACTCAAGTGACCAGGATTTGCAGGCATGTTCTCACTCTAATGATAACAACTTCTTCTGCAGTTCTCTACTTGAAGCACTTTTCCTTTCCTGACTGACTTGGAGTTTTTCTGGAGTATTTATGAATGGCAGAAACCCTTTAGACACCTCCACATTGACACAGAAAAGCCTTTTTGTACTTCCTTGACCACACAAAAATGTGTAGTAGATAAACCCATTTGACCACAGATTATGACCCTTCTGGTGTGTTTCGCTGCACTTGCTTGTTAACTGAGACCCGTTAATGTGAGTTACCCAGATTGATGTCTTACAAATGCCATCATGATAAAGCTCAAGGCTTCAGGTAAATTCAAATACCTTGTTTTTAAATAGAAATCACAGTATTTTTTTTTTCCTATTATGTGAAATCCCCAACCCTAATGTCACTTGAGGAGGGTTTTTTTTTTTAAGCCCTACAGTAAGTGCTGCAACTGTTGACTCATTGCTGGTTTGGGTTTTGACACCAGCGGACTGTGCTGGCCACACCAGCGACCCGCCAGACTATGACTTCTTTGTTCCTTTGATAACAACTGAAGAAATGGAATTACAGCCTCATCCTTTAACAATGTCTCATATTCTAATTTTGTACTTAAAACTAATGTTGTATTCCTAGGTGAAATAGCTTGGGTTTTTTTTTTCCCCTAAGGAGACAATGTGTTTCTCTTTAGCAGTTTAATACACAAAAAATACACATTGATAAGAAGCCTACAAGTTGTTTTAAACTGATGATGTAGCCATTCCCTGATCACTTTAGAAAAAGCAGACAGACATATATATCACTATGTTGAAAAAGTTAGAGCATGAGTGGTATAATTTGCATATTGTAGTTAACTCATACCCAAACTGCTTTTTGACAATAAATAGCAAAAAGTATGGGTTAGGCAAGTAGAAGTGTTTCCTGCTTTTTATGGAAAACAAACAGCTAAAAAAGAGGAGGCCACAAACACGGTTATCCCAGTATACTATTATTTCCTGCTCCGCTGTATGTGGATATACGTAAGGCATGCCGGATGCTCACACATACTGAGAAATAAACAAGCCGTTACACACCGGCAGATCGCTCAGCCAGGAGCAGGCTACGGGTTACTGCTTCTTATGCGCACCTTGGGCATGAATTTATCCTTGACTGCACACGCACGGAACATAGTTTGCTGGATTAATACCCTCTTAGGTGCATAAGCACTCCCCACCGACTGATTTTGTCATACCTTTACTTATTTAGCAGCAGGAGATGGACAGAGACAGCCAGGCACAACGGCATTCCAAGGGGCAGCATCTTCAGATGCAAGGACAGAGCCAAGGGCAGAGTGCTGGAAAATGTAAGACAGCCGAGTACAGCAGTGACGGCATTGAAAACACGACGGTACTACACTTGACAGGAGGTGGCAATATCATCTGTATCACACCGAATGCTTTCACTCTACCATTAACCTCTTTAAAAAATTAATTATAAAAATCCTTTATAGTATTTAGACAACTTCTCTTTTGACAGCAGGGAAGGGGGTGTGCCATACAGTTTTCTCTCTCACACACTGAGCCTCCTGCCCTTTTGCGTTTTTCTCTGTGAAGTTTTTGTATGCCAATATCCAATTGCCTCACACCTTGCAGATCATCGCTCTGCCCTTAGCCTTTAGCGGAGTGGCAAGAGTTTTTCAGATTCCCGTTACACATCTCCCACTGACCATCTGCTATTACCACCTTAACGAGAAATCACTTGTTGAAAGGTGATTAAGTGGTTACAGTCCAGCACAAGGTTGCAAGCTCATTATACTACTTCCCCCTCCAATATTAAGCAATAGCGATAAGCATCCGGCCGAGAGCCTTAGCTGATATGAGTCAGTGCATTTCTGCTATTTCCATAGGGCTACCTTGGTTTACATGACATTTAGCTTACAAGCATTTACCATTAGGTAACTTTAGATTCCAGCTTCCGTTAAAATGGATTTCTGTGTGCCACCCTTTTCACACAGAAACTAAGGACAATCAAGGAAGATTCTTTTCTATTCTTTAGTATTCTTTTAGTCATCAGGGATGGGATGTTTTAAAGACAATTACTGAATTATCTCTAAATAAACCGGGGTTTTTTGGTAGCACTTACGGTGTGAGAAGTGGGTTTGTGCTTCCCCTCAGAGCACTGAGGTTTACTGTAAAGCCACTCTGGCTCTGGATTTAAGTACCATTTGCAGAGGAAGATCTATCTACTTAAACCTTCCAGTTCAGGTTTTTCAGAGTCAGTTTGAAATACCAGGCTGTTAAAAAAAAAGGGGGGAAAGCAAAAAAAAAAAGCTTCAAAGTAAGCTTCAGATACAATGGGGCCAGAGGCAGTTCACAGCTTCTTAAACAGTTTTTGTTCTTAAAGCAAACCCCTACATTTCTCTTCCCGCATCAGGTCTCCGCTGTGATCTGCTTCCGCTAAAGCAGCGGCAGTCTTTTTGCAGCCGTCCTGTGAGAGCTGCGGATTCCAAGACAATCACCCAAATAAGCGTCACAGAACAAAACAGACTGAGATAAGCTGTTACAGCACATTTGTAAACAAGAAAAAGCCAAACCGAGCTGCCTTTTATCATAGAGACATATAGCAGGAGCACGAAACTGCTGTGGAAAAAAAGCCCGGCAGTGTGATTCAGGACATACCACTCCGGGGCAATGATATCCTGGCTGTACTTAGGTTTGGAAAAAAATGTTCTGAAAGGTTCTCTTGCTGCCACATACTCTATTTTAGTTCTGGGGCTCATCCTCTAATGTCATATATATTCTGAGTAGTAAAGGAACCACCTGATGTCCAGCTTCATTTCAGGGAAAGGGAGGGCGTAGGTATGATGGGCACTAGAAAACAAGTTTGGAGGTACTCAGATTACTGGGAGATCGTTCAGAGGAGAGACACCTTGAAAGGTCAGCGTCAGGAACGCAGCATGCTAATGATGCTAATGATATAAACAACACCCAAGATAGCTAGATCTTGATCTGGTGAAGCAGTTATGTACACGTCGTACTTGAAGCACCTGAGCAGCTGTATTCATTTCAGCCAGGTGACCTGGATGCCTACAGCCAGGCTTGTATCTCCCCAGGCAGAAGCTCCTAGCATCGCAGAATGGCAGAACTGATTTTTCTTGGCATTTATCCACACTCTTTACATGCAAAGACTAATGCACCTTCCTTTTATAAAATAGCCTTCTGCTGGTGTTCATTCTCCTGCTGCCAGGCTACTCTGATTCATTGTACAAGAAAAGCTTTTCCAAAGGACTCAGTAACGGCTTTTCCCCAAAACACACACATCATCTGTATATATTTGTCTGCATCCCATCTTATCTCCAAAAATGAACAAATCACTTGTGCCCCTATTCTCTCATATCCAAAAGGAAAATATTGCCTGAGAAAACAGTATTAGTTTTACTTTTCCTTTTTTGCATAACGGGACAAAATTTATTATTCTGCTTATGATCACTGACAAAGTCCCAGAAAAATGCAAAGCTTGCTGTTTTGAGGTCTCACACTGATTGTAACTTATCATGTCATAGACCCTTTTTGCACCAGAGACATCATTCTGGCTTAGTAATCCCTTCAGAGAATTCCTTCCAACAAATATAGAAGACTGCCATCATGATGAGAAAAATCCTTTCCCCTAAAACTGTTTATCATCCAAGAATAAATAGCATTGAAAAGACCTGCTTTCCAAGACTTAAGGGGTCATCATCCATTTATCAGAAGATACTACTACAAGTATTGTACATAAGCTACTTACCCTTTGCAGTGTCTTACTGTCATCTGAATATCAGTTAAAAAAAAAAAAACTTTAAAAAAAAAAAAAGAAGATGAAGATATAATGCTATATCAACAGACAGCTGTCCTAGTGGGCACCGGGAACAGGGAATGACTCGCATTGCTGAGCCGTGCAGTCATTGCCACAGGAATGATGAGGTCACATTTCATTCCGATTCACATTCTCGGTGTGGTCAGACTGTGAGGCTCACCCTTCCTCGCCCAACTGACGCCCCCCTCCCTGCCTCGACACCAGATCTGGCTCGTTAACATGTCTGGAATGAGCGCGAGCCTACCTCTCAGCTGGCAAGCCCAAGGGGCATACTTGGATTCCCAGGTTGGAAGATTATCTCATTCAAGCGCGGTTCTCCCAAAGATATATAAGCAAAGCTAGCGTGGTGGGCCCTGCAGAGCTGGCTTGAGCACTTGGGAGTTTCAGCCATACCGGAGTACAGCCTTCAAACGCTGGCAAATATGATGATGATGAAAGTAGAGGAGCTGGTAGGTACAACCTTCTTTCATTTACTCGCAATTACTTTTCTTTCTAGACTGTCATTATACCAGGCAGAGAGAGACCACCTTTGTGGATCATCAAGGGGATGCGGCAGGTTACCAGCCCTGCTGTGCGCTGGGTGCAAAACCCGTTTATATACTGTAGGTTATCCTACTATATTCTCACTTTAACTTCTCCTTGGGAAGGGGGCTCACCACTGATACCAATACATAGCTGTTTGGATTTTGCATCAGAACATAGTTCACCAGGACGAAGAGACTGACCAAAATTTAGCTCTATATTTCCCTTTGACTTTGATTTTCCTTTTAATTTTTTTTAGAAGCTAATAAGTTGATCATCACACTCAGTAATTCCAATCCTGTAAGGGACTGGGAGGAGGTATCAATGCAGAGAAACCAAAGTATTTTCCAAATCTAAACTAACAGTTTAGTAATAAGTGTTCTTTTCTAATAATAAACTAACAGTTCCTACACCCACTGCTGTTCACGGCATAACAAGTCTTTGAAAACTAATGTCTAAACCAGACCACAAGTATCGGGACATTCCACTGCAGAGTTCAGACTAAGAATGCCTGTTTTGATCAATAAACTGGGAAAACAGGAACGATCCAGTAAAACACTGGAACATCACACAGAAACCCCTTTTTTCCCCTGATGGCTGTGGTAAGATGCAACTGCCGTACAGCCTAATAGTTAATGCTGTCTTAAACTCTTTGGCAAGGCCCTGACAGTTTCTCTAGCGTTAAACTCTAACAAAGACAATTTTACAAGGTGATTGAATGGAAAGGCAGTCTGGGACACATGGATTTACTGAACCACTCTCAAAATGCACAACAGCCTCTACTAAGTTTAACAAGTTGTCTCTCTGTACACACTTAATCAAGCATCAGAAATATTTCCAAAGCTACTGAAAGCTGTGCTGCGGCACAGCGTCACAGAGCTCCTGCGCAGGAACCACCTTCTGCTGCTTTGCTGGGTGCTAGAAACGGGGACTTTGGTACTGACAGTAATGGGTAAAACCAGCCTTGAAATCACTCAGCCACCCCATTTAACTGCGTTGGATGTGTTTCGACAAAACTGTAAGGTCCCAAGGGAGAAAGCCTCTTCTCCCACTCTACCTGCTCAGTTCCCCTCCTCGACACTCGCAGGGCGCTGGTGGCTGGTCAGGGTGGCTCATTCCACCACAGCCTTTCACAGCCTTCTGAAGACTCCGACACGTGCCGGCGCGGGAACAAACAAGAAAACCCTGAACAAAACAGATGCTCTTCCCAAGTCACTGGCTATTGTCAGTACAGCAGCACCTTGGCCCCAGCCAAGCAGGGAGTTAGACTGTGAGGTGGCCCCATGGGACTTGCCCCAAGCCCTGCAGATGCCGAGGGGGTGTTGCTGTGTGGATGCGGGAGATCTGCCTGCAAGCGAGATTGCTCCAGCCATCCGCATACAGTTAATCCAGGCACAGGCTGAACGAGGTCTGCACTCTGTCTGTCACACACGCCTAGAGCAGGACAGGAATGACATGTAATTAGCCTCTAGGTAATCTGTGTTCCCAGGGGGTGGCTACTGCAGTCATGAAACTGTTGCTTATATTAGATCATGTTTGCTTTTACAGGTGACTGGGAAGAAAGCTGACGATAAAGAGACTGGCAGCTTCCTCCCCGAGGACTTCAAAAATGGAGAGTATGAAGCTGCTGTAAGATTAGAGAAGCAGGAGGACCTAAAGACAGTCTCTGAACACTCACTGACCCGAGGTGATCTGGCTTATGAGAAGGAGAAAAAACTAGAAGCAGAGGTAGGCTCTTGGGTTTTGTGCTTGGCTTTTTATTGTCCCGTGCGCACTTTCTGCTGCAGCCCTTGAAGTTCTGCCTCTTTCTAAGTCAGAAATACATGCGTGGTGAGCTAGATAAACCCTTGGGAGATCACCACCAAAGGAGGCTGGTCTAAAGTCCATTGAAGGCCATGGAGATTTGCTGACTCCTGTAGCCTATGGATGCAGGCAGTAACGCTGTGAAGCAGAACCCCAAACTCCCCCTGTAACGTCTGACCGAAACCCTGGGGGCCCCCTCCTGCCCACAGTCGCCTGCTGCCAGCTCTCAGTAAGGGGGGGGCAGCAATCGTAGCCAGTAAGACACCTTCAGCTTCACACCTGATGACTGCCACCAAAAATAACTAACCCAAGAAAGATGTAAGAGTGCATTTCTGATGCCAGAAGCCCCACCTACCATGAAAATGTTCTTTTTATGAAAACACTGCATTATGCTTACTAGCACATTTGGGAAAAACAATTACAAATGAAAGTGATACCGGTCTACAGAAAAGCACCATTTTGTATTCCTCGAGCATGACAATTCTCCCTATATCCCTAAGAACTGATGGGTTTTCCCCCCAAAATACAGTAACTGTAATATCTTAAATTCGTTGGTGAATAAGCAACCAACTGGCTTAAAAATTTAAAGTGATTTGGGAATGAAAAAGTTTAACTAGCAGGGGGCATAAGACTTTGCTCTGAAAAAAGAAGGGCGGAAAAGTGAGCCTTAGAAATATTAAAACAAACACTATTGACCTTCACCTTCAACAGAGAGATCATTACTTGCTACAGAGGTTTCTTGAGTTCCTCCAGAACAGGGTCCTCAGAGCCTTTTGGTTTTCTAGTTGATCCACAGCCCACTCAGCCAATATAATTATTTTCCATGAAGTCAATGATCTACAGATCAAACCCTAAATGCAGGGAACAATAAAAAGAAGAGGTGGAAGTAACTTGAATAAGAACTCAGTTGAGAAAAATATGTATCATATGACAGGGTCTCACCAACGTATTTACGCTTAATGATACCAGGGGACAGAATCTGTCATCTGTATTCACCCTGAGCTACCCCTTGTTTGCGAATCCCCCTTCTGAAGTCAAGGACACCTCCTGGTACCTGGGATCTTGGCCCTCAGTTCAGGCAACACATTTGCCCTTGACGTTAGCAGTGTCCCACGCTGACTTCATGCAGGGATGCTTTTTACAAGCAGGCATGATGAAGCCTTAAACATTTATTGAACTGTCCCTCCGAGGATCCTGGGGACACTCTTTGTGGTTTACCAAAATGTAACACTTGCTGACTGAAATGCTAAGATTGGCATAAACCTTCCTCTTCGCTTAAGGGTATATTTTTCATCAAAGAGGATTAAGTTACAATAAATCAGGGGCTGCATCACAAAAGCGATTGAAGTAAAAATGCTTGGTGGAACTGCAGGGGCTTCCCAGCTCTCAGAAGCTGCACATGAGATTTCTTAAATTGTCGGGCCAGAAGGGATTGCAGGGCTGCTCTGACCCCTGGCCTAGTACAGACCAAAAATTCATGCTATATATCCCACAGCACATGGCTGAAGTGGCCTCTAGGAAGAGGTCCAACGGTGTATGAAAACCTGGAGTTGATGTAGAATTTCTCACACACTTAGTAACTTATTCTAATGGTCAGTTAGCCCTAGCTGTAAAAAAAGGACAACTTATTTCAAAGTTCATCCAGTCTTAACTGAATTCAGGTGGATAGTAGCACGCCCTGTCCTGCCACTCCGAAGGGAGCAGTGGTCACACTCAGCTCAACCTGTGGGCTTCCCTGATTTCTTTCAGCTGAAGAAGAAGAAATTAGAGGAGAGGTCAAAACTTGAAAACTTAGAGGATCTTGAAAAAATTATTCAGTTGAAGAAGAAGAAGAAATGCAAGAAAGTGAAAGCGCCCGTTACAAAGGAACCTGAACCAGAAGTTATTGTAAGTTATTTCCAAGTACCTCCTTCTGGGGAAGCATTGATGGGGTTTTGTGCCACATGCGTTTACACCCTGTACATTTCTTTCCATCAGACCGGACCAGTGGATATACCCACATTCTTCAGAGCTGCACTGGAGAATAAGCTGCCAGTAATTGAAAAATACCTGTCAGACAAAGGGGATCCAAATGTCTGCGATGAGGTACAATCTTCCCTCTTACTGCAAAGCCCGCTACAGAAAAGAGGTTATTACAGAGCAGTAATGACTTTTACCGCTAGGTTTTGTAGCTTCCACGCTTTTGAGGAGAAAAAAGGGTGGGGGGAACATAAGTAAACACTGGTAGTTTGGTATAGCAAGTTTTCTAGTGATGAAGGGGCCACTGCAACCCTTCAAAGTAACATTATCTCAAAAGAACCTTTACGTTTAAAAGCAAGCTCTTGGTGCCCAGGAGACCCTGATTTTCTGTAACAGGTGGTCTTCCAGCCCTACAGATGAACAGACAAGAAATTTGTGTGCAGAATGACAAAGAAAGCGATGCTGCCCGCCCTCATACATTATCATAAGCTGCATTTGCAAAACGCAGTGTTGCATGTTGGATGGGGGAACTCGACAGGCATCATTTTAAATTTGAATGCCATATTGCAGATATTTCTCACATCCTTTAAAATGCTGGGTAGGCAGCTACCAGGATGCTATTAAAATTTAGCAGATTTCAGGTCTCAAAAGTATTAGCTCTTGAAAATGAATCAGCAGAAAGTACGTATTTGCCATCATCCGAGGGAGTCGGGCAGAAAAGATTTAAAGATATCTTTTTGTGCCATATATAATATCTGACTTTGCACTGTTTTAATTGCAGTACAAACGCACTGCATTGCACAGGGCATGCTCTGAAGGACATCTCGAGGTGGTGAAAAAATTGGTGGAAGCTGGAGCCCGCCTTGAACAGAAAGACATGGTACGCGCAGCAACTCACACTTCTTTCAGAAAACTGCCCATTGTTTTATAAGTGCCCAGAGAAGCAGTCACAGAAGGGTTATGAAGCATTGGAACAGGCTGCCCAGGGAAGTGGTTGAGGCACCATCCCTGGAGGTATTTAAAAGACGGGTAGACATAGTGCTTAGAGATATGGTTTAGTGACGGTTTTTGTCAGAGTTAGGTTGATGGTTGGACTAGGTGATCTGAAAGGTCCCTTCCAACCTAGGCAATTCTATGATTCTAAGAGGAGCATTAAAAGGCCTTACAGCATCATGTAACTTTATCCTTAAAATCACACTGTTGAGGAGAGGTTTCAGGAGGGGGTGTCTGCCTCCCTTTGCCAAAGTGCTGGAAAACACAGGAAGCGGAGGAAGAGGCTGGCCAGCAAAATGCCACAAGCAGCAAAGCCTCACGTAGGGCGAGAGCTGGGGTCAGGCCACTGCTTCAGCCCAACAGCAGGTGGTGGAGACGCTGCTGTCCCACGCCTGTGCCCAGGGCTCAGCACAACGCATTACATTCTCCGCTGGGATTTCAAGGCTGCGCTCGGGAGACACCCCTGCTCCTCCAGGAAAGCCGGCCACGAGGGTAGTTGAGTATCAGCAGCTTCTGCAGCTGTTTTTTTTGGTTTTTTTTTGCTTCTCCACTCCCAGCTCTTCATCCCTTTGTTAAACAGTCAGAAGCAGCCAGTCCCACTCCCCCTCGCTCAACCCAGCAGCGTAAGAAGCAGGAGGAAGGGAGTGTAAGAAACGGGAGGAAGGACAGGCAGAGCGAGACCTTCAAGGGACATTCCACCCTCCCAGCAGAGCTGAGGGCAGAGAAACTGAATCTCGTAGAAGGAAAGGGTTCTAATACACTTCATGGATCTGCATAACTTTGTGGTTTAAAAAAAAAAAAAAAAAAAAAAAAAGAGCTGTTCGTTCCCTTGCGCATAATTTTCTGTGCATTTTAGAACCCAAAAGGCATAAAAAAAAATAATAACTAGCACATAGCAGCCCCATACACCTGGCTAAAGATAACTTCTAAATTCACAGAACAGACAAAACACACCCTCTCACAGCAGCGTTGCCAAGATCTCCGTCTTTAAGAGCAACACGCAGCAAGCGTGAAGAGTGAGAAACTCACAGTACTAAAGAAATTAGGGCAAAAATAAGAAAAGCTGTTACTAGAAACAACTCAGCGATCAGAGTGAAGTGCTTTAGGTTAAATTGCCCGAAAATGATTTTGAATCAATTTAGAAATTTGATCAAAATGGCTTAATTTTTTTAAAAAAAATATAACGACAAATTAAATTGCTTTCCATTTGTTATTCCTGCTGCAGCTTGAATCTACAGCCCTGCACTGGGCGTGCCGGGGGGGGAACCTGGATGTTCTGAAATTCTTACTGGACAAAGGGATAAACAGAAACGCAAGAGACAAGGTATGTGCTTCTGGGGCTTCCTAAATTGCAGGTGAAAAGCCGACCCTTACTCCAGGTGGATAATTTTTGGCGGCCGTTCTTGAAGCGGCCTTTACCTGTTCCGTGCCACTGACTGGTTCCTCCTCCCCCCGCCCAGCTGCTCAGCACCCCTTTGCACGTGGCTGTGCGGACGGGCCAGTACGACTGCGGGGAGCACCTCATCGCCTGTGAAGCAGATCTCAACGCCAGAGACAGAGTGAGTACCAACGACTCCTTACCCGTCAGCTAGCAGGTAGCATCAAGCCGCTGCCCGCCTTGACAGTCCCGCTTGTCGGTAACAAATCCCCGCTGACGCGGTTGGTCCGCGGCGCTGGACCGGTGGGACTGACGCTGTGGTCCATGTCTCTTGCCCCTAGGAAGGAGACACGCCGATGCATGATGCCGTGAGGCTGAACCGCTACAAGATGATCAGGCTTCTGATTCTGTACGGAGCAGATCTGACTATAAAGAACTGCGTAAGTAATAGCAAAAAAACCATAAATGCAGTAATTCAAAACGCTTCAGAATAAGTTTGCCTTGAGAGCGGTTTCATAGGTTTCAAGGCCAGGAGAGACAGATTTAATTAGATCATTTCAGAGTTAATTAAAGCAGAGCTGACACAGGGATAGTATAACTTGGGGGAGGTCAGGGAGAAGAGGAAAAAACAGTACTTCTAAAACCAAAACCTAACAGCTCCAGCTTAAAACAGCACATCTTTCTATGGAGTTAATTACACGTGTCATATATTGAAAAGATCTAAACAGACACTTGCTCTCAGCACAACTCCTGGGCTTCAACCACCGCTGAGACAAGAAAGAAGATCTTGGTTTGTCAGAGAAACTTCCTTTCTGTTAAACCCACAGCCAATGGCGAGCCCAAGCGCTACACCTGGATGACTGGCTGCTACCCTGACCATTGGGCAACAAATCCCCGCAGCTCAACAGAGCTTTGATTTCAGAAGCCCCACGCCTGACTTCTTGCTCACAGCCACGCCACCAGCAGCAGATATGTTGCTGGAGCTCTGTGACCAGTTGTTAAAACACAGCGTATCACAGCCCCCTTTCCCCAAAACGCAAACCAAGCAGCAGTAGGACAGACAGTGAGTTTTACCAGTGCCAGTCCACATTTTTGATAGGCAATCAATCAAAAATTAAGGGGACAAGGAAGAAACTAATCACTGCAGCACTTTGCATTCCCTGCTCTGCCCACGCTCTCCAAAGCAGGGCCACTACCCCAGCATTATCCCTCATCAGGGTATGGAAATGATGAAAGGTACAGCCCCAAAGGCCAAAGACCTGCTCTCTCAGGCTTTGTCTGCACACAAAAGTTGCTCCTGTTTAATTTAGATGTGGTTCATAACCTAATTAAACCAGCACAAACTCTTATCTGAATTCTCAATTAAGTAGAAGAGTGGCTTATTGAGGTTTCATCTAAATGTATTTCTAATCAGTTTAAACGAGATCAGAAGAAACACCTGCATGCTCTGCCAGTCATGGTATTTGCTAATACGGCTTAGACCCGCTGAAACCCGGGGAGAGTTCACCATGGGTCTGACCAGGACTGGGACTAGGTCTGTAGAGCAGAAGGACTCTGGTCTCGGGGAGGCGAGAGTAAGTCTGACCTGTAGGTGCAGGAGGGTCTCACATCAGACACATGCGCTGAACAAATATTTAGGGAAGGATGAAGGACTCGGTATTCACTGGCTGAAATTAAATCTTATTCCTCCGCTTTTTCCACCAGCAAGGGAAAACCCCTATGGATCTTGTTCTTCAGTGGCAGAATGGCACCAAAGAGTTATTCAACAGCCTGAAAAACAATTCCTACAAGAGCGTCCATCTAGGCAAGTTCTGAAGAGAGAAACATGACTGCCCTCTTTTTGCTGCTTTTAAATGCTTCTTATGAACCTGGAGAAAAATAGCCCTGAATATAGTATTTTTATTGAAAATATTTATTACTGGATTATTTGAAGTACCTGCACTGAAAACCACACAGCAAACGCGCAGACAAATCATTTTTAAAGGCAGGTTGAGTGTTAAAATTCCACTGCTTTTCAAATGGCTTTATTTATTACTATTTATTATTTATTTATTTAAAAGGTAATTTTAAATTATTTTCAATATTATTGTAGCTTTTTTTTTAAAAATAGAGCTTTACGCCCTAATGCAGTCTTTGCCAACAAGATAAATCCTTTTGTCTTAGACGGCAGTACTCCCAACTACATTAGCAACTTCCCTCAAGCTTTCCAACAGCTCTAAATAGTGAATACTTGCAACTGTTGCCTTGTCTCTGCCAAATTCTCACTATTAAAATAATATGTTAAATGAGTGATGATACGTGGAAAAGCAATGGAAGAAGGTGTACCGAGGTGCCAAGTGGATTTAAAGAAGCAGTTGAGTAATGAGGTTTACGCGGCGTTTGGCAATTGTGGTTGATAGAGAGCTAGAGGACAGAGCTCCAACCACCACGTAACCGTCCGGACTGTGGGATTCAGGTGCAACATTATGAAGGTGACAGGAGACAGAATCAGGAATGTGAATTTTTTTTTTTAAGCTAGACTACGATGAAGTCGGATGATTGAAGAATGCAAAAACAGATTATGTATATTTGTAAATTTGTACTGCTCTTTCTGTACATTTTGTACTGGTCTATTTCGGATTAAATAAACAGAGTGGTTCTTTTTATTTGCTGGAGTGGATTATGAAGTGGTCAGCACACACAGGGTAATTCTTTCTCTCTTTAAAGAAGATTCACATCTTGGCCTCTGCAAAATTCTTAGAAACTCAAAAAAAAAAAAGTCTCAGCTGGCTCGAGCAGCCAGCCCTTGAGCTACCTTCCTGCCACTGTTAGATAAATGCCATCTTACTAATTTTGTTAAATGGAAAAACATACACAAAAGCAGAAAGACAGTACTTGAGTAGCTAGTAAATCAAAGCTACAGTTTTATTGCTGAGATTGATTTAATATCTGTTTCTCAGCAAGTCAGTACTTAACTGTGGGGAGCACAGGAGACAGCGTCAGTTCTCCAAGCCACGGGAGATGCTGAGTCCTGCTAGGAAAGGTTCCTCTGCCTTGGCTTTAGCAGAAGCAGAACAATCTTAACAGTACTGCCAGCGGAGGCATCGATGTCTAATTTCCTTGGGACATTACAGGCTGCATTCAGTTAAAATCTTAACACCCTACGGCATGGTCTTCCAGCGAAATATGCCACAGGCTCCCACAAACCAACCCCTTGCAACTGGCTTCTAGCCAGCAGGCTTTACAGCCCGGCCAAAGCAATGTCCTGGGCAATGAGGTGGGGTCAGGGGTGGGCAGCCATGAATAGTTGTTAGCGGAGTGCCAGTTTTGGAAACTAAGTGAATTTACAGAAACTCCACAGAGAAGCAAGCAGAAGAAACGCCTATTCTGTCTGCAGCCAACTACCCTAGACTGAGGCCAACAGCTTTAGACAGATGAGGCTTTTCTCACAGAAGCACCGTAACTCACGAGTGTCACCTTGCCAGCCGTAGGCTTTATTTGTGAACACACTCCTCTCCATAAAAATTATGGCACAACTCCACTCGCTGCCCTTCTCTGCAAGCCACTACTTCACTACTTGTTTCTGCACAATTACCCGGACACTGGGAGCATGCCTTGCAGGAAATAGAAATGACATCAGTGCTGGCTAACTCAGTTCATTTATCATCCTAACCGAGAAGCACTTCAATTGTTCAGGCACCAAAGTGGCCAGAAACAACGTGCTTCAGGAAGCTGAGGGAGAAAAAAACTTTTTTATCAGTTCCTGAAGCTCCATATCTACTTAAAGGACAAAGATGCAGATTGTACATCTTTAAAAATCATGTCAAACAAGTAACAAGTAGGATTTCTAGCATTCAAAGACCTCTTTCCATATGCTAGTTACCAAACAACTTCTCTCATGCTCAAGGCAGGTTATTCTGTGGCCAACGAAAAAGAACGTGTCATTCAAAAAATTGCACTTCTTCTCTGGGTAAAGCACCATTTTGGAGGTAAGTCCATAAATGACAAACTACTGTGCATATATATATATTTTACATCCCAATACCTATAATAAAAGAGACTTAAATCATAAAGTCAACGAGTAGAATAATGACATAAAGGAAAAATACTTCATTATTTGTTGAATGAAGCAAAAGCTGTTGTGACTTACACCAGCATTATATAGAACTGTTAGTCTACTGAGAACTTCATCCATCCTGCTCAGTCCAGTTACTAAGAGCTCAGAGATGACCGACCGCAAGATTTCTGCAATATTTTAGGTGCTATAACTTCCACTTCTCAACTTGTTGTCAATGCAAATAGAGAACTGGAATATTCACAGTGAAGCTGGCTCAAGAGTACCTTGAGTACAGTAACTTACATAATTTTTATATTGGTTTAATCAAAAGAAAAAATTCAGTCAACATTTGGAAGAGCTCTGAAAATGCTCTGCTGATTATAAATCTGTTATGATTGCTTTTTTGGCAACCAGATTAGGTTTACTGAGGCATTAACAGGAAGGAAAACGGAAAGGCAGGAGGCAGCAAAATGAACACTCATAGGCAACACGGCCAGATCAGGACATAAAGAGTGAAACGATGCAGTAAAAATGATGTGACGTGGAGACTGCTCAGGCCAAGGTGAGACAGCTGTTACGCCACGACTGCAACACACCACACTGAGCACACATTCACTGTAACCTTGGGCTCTTCCTTCACCTCTGTGGTAACCATCTCATGTTCCTGTTTGGTTTTAAGAGCTGCAGGACAGGGATGGCCTTTGGGATGTCTGTCTAGCAGGTGAGGTCGGTCAGTCCTCCTGTAACACAAATCCAAGATATCTCCTAGCAGGTGACAGATGCTGGGATCTTCTTTACGGCCATTGAACACGAAACAGAATGGGAAGCATAATTTCTTTTTTTACTGCACCATTACTCTTCACAGACCACTGAAGGTAAGCTTCATCTACTGGCTTGTGGCTGTAAGGTTTAGTACAGAGCTGTGTTTAAAACTTGAGAAACCGTAAGAGCTAGACTTTGCATTCTTAGAAACATTTTTAATAAAAAAGGAATGCACTTGTACAACTGAAAGTTTCCGTATGTTACAAACGTTGTGTTGAGTTCGCACTAACTCCAGAAGACCTAAGACAGGGTGGAGAGATGGCCATCTGACCTTGACCAGAAGTCCAGCATGACCTTTCACACATGAACTACTATTCAGCAGACTCGTTCCCACAGCTTTCCTCACTTGAGCATCAGAGTAATTCGTCTCCAGGCTAAATAGAGTAGTACGGGAGGAACTGGGTTGACTGGAGGATTTGGAAAGACTCAGCATGGGGTAGAGATGGGATGGAGGCTCCTGTTGACAATTGGTTCAGTCCTCAAGCTTGAGTCTTAACTTTTTTGCAGGCTGGCAGTGTTGTTTCTTCCTCCTCAGCCTTGCGAGGCTTCTTCACTGTGTACACTACCCCACAGGCACTCTTCCGAGTTTCTGGAATATACAAGCAGAAGCTGTAGTACCTCAAATAAAATGACACTAATGCATTTAATGCACGCTCATTTCAGGTGTCATGCCCCAAAAGTACAGTTCAACATGTTTAACAGGCAGCCAGCAAGCAGGTAAGCCACCTGCATGGGCAGGAGCTGGGGATATGCTGCCTTATGGAGTGGAGAAACTAAAGGGGAAATACAATACTGGGTGTAGAATTACAGGAAACGTAAGGAAAAACTGAGTTCTCCAGGGGCTGAGGGGCTGCAGATACACGAAACCATAGGAAACCAGGCTTCATGAGTTCAATAGTCATAGAAGGACACATTCTTGAAGCACTGTCAAAAGCATTTCTGGATTTCTGAGCAAAACATACTGTTCTTAAAAAAAAAAAAAAAAAATATGAAAAATGTATTCACATACCCCAGGATTCTTAAATAGACTATGCTGGCACAGTTATATTGGCAGAGGCTCCCCTATACACATCAAGTAAGTGGCTTTATGGTATTCAAGAATATTTTATTTACAGAACCCTCAGCATTACCATAAAACAGTACTGTGTGATGTTCTCAAACTCCTCATAAGTTTGCCAAAAAACCTAGTGAGCCCAAACCAATTTCAGAATTACTGGTGGGAGGCTTCTCTGCAAAATATGAGGTAGAAGAGAGTCCCTACAAATACTCTGTTAGCAAAGAGGCTCTGCAAGAACCTTGCCAAAATATATCGACTTATTCTGGGTTAGTATTCTTTGGGGGACAGGGAAATGACATCTGCTGTTTAATTTCACAGCTAAGATAGGTGATGGTCTTGGGAAATTCCATATAAACTTGACAAAAATTCTTCCAACACACTGTCTTCATGCAGATAAGCAGCAGGCTGGAGGAGGACCCTGTTCACAGAAATGCCCTTTCCAAGGGATCAAAGCTACCTGCCGTGAATTACAGCAGGTTCAAGCCCCACCTCTGCTGAAACAAGAGATGCAAACCAAATCATACAGTGTGTTTGAAACATAGAGCAACTCAAGTTGTTGGGAAGGTGACTAGAAATCATACCTACCCAACAGACCTTGACGAGGCAGAAATGAAGAACCAGATGCGACTACTGAGTCACAAAGTTAAACCGCCATCAGAATAAACAACGAAAATCAGGAAATACTAAGAACCAATAAATAAGCATGTGAAAGGGAGGGTAGAGATGGAGAAATTGGTGCTACAGGGTAAAGCAAGGGGTCTAACTTGATTGCTGGAACGCAAACTGTGGCATGTCTTTGCTGCACTGATGCCAGGACACAAAATACAACTGGAAACCTTTTGATTTCCAGTGCAGGGGTATACAAGCTAGATTTCCACTTTCTTAATATTAAAAATGGGCAAGCAGAAGAGAGCTAACGTGAGCTGCCTCTGCTGAGAGCATAAGGAAGCAAGTTTTGTTTCACCAAAACACTTCAAGCTATCGTACACTATATGAAACATTTTTTTTCTAAGCAGCAAGCACGCAGGGTCTTTGATTTTGCATCAAGTTTGAAATGGTCTGCACTGAGGAAAGAGTCAGAAATAGACCATATAATGAAGCATTGGAAAGGGACATGGCAAACATTGCTTCTGCATTTGTGCTGCAAGAGGGGAAATGCAACGCACATGCATCCCAGTTTTCTTGAAGCCAATGACATACTTTCTGCTGATGAACCCTTTCTGCAACAAGGGATAGTTTCACTTCAAAGCACAACAGGCAGATCTGTGTTTTGGCTAAACAGTTTATGACTCGTTAATGTGGTTAAGCGCATACTCCAGTACAGACAGCACCATCAATTCAGACACTGATTTGCTAACACGGCAACAGGGGAAAAATAAAACAGCCTTGCCGCACAAGCTCCTTTTCATGCATCGGATAAGGGAGCTAAAGCCCCAAGCTGACTTACTCGTTTTGGAAAATAGGCATTAACATGAACTTAGCTGAACAAATGCAAGTGTTACTTAGATGAGTTTGCATGTGCTTTTCACTTACCTCCATGAAGCATGGTGGCTCTACAGTTGGTAGACACGGCTGCCTTGGCTTCGCTTTCTGACAGGCCGAACAGCAAACCTCTGTCACCTTTGTTCAGGATCAAAACACACAGAAAGGAACAAACAGAATAGGGAAGTCTGCCTGCATGACAGGTTTGCTTACTCTACAAATAACTGGGAATTAGCAAAGCTGTAACTCAAAGTGACATTTTGCATAAGGTTACCCAGAGGCAGGGAACTGAGGCACCCAATTCTCCTGGCTCCAGTTCCCCAGCAGCCCTCCTGGAAAGCTCCTGGCAACGTTGCTTTTTTCCAGACAAGAAGCTGTACTTTTGAAAATAAAAGTCTGTCAACACAGGAATACTTTTATTTGCATAATCAAGTAAAAAAAATGACCCATTGAAAATTTCAGTGTCAGGGAAAGGGCACTCTCTGATACAAAAGCATCACGCTGAGAAGTTCCCAGCCACCTTGAGCAAGGATGACACCAGATTAGGTATGTTAATTTGGGTTGAGCCTGACTGCTTTTTTTAAGAGGGAAGGAAACATTGCACAAAAATCCTTCCAGGCCGCACACCCTCCCACACAGTTCTCATGACTCAGAGCATGCTCCTCCCTTCGAGGTACAGTCCAGATACGTGCTTGTTGGGTGGGGAAGGGGCAGTAGAAAAAGTGCATCTGAATTCCTAAAAGAAGAGGAGAAAAGACACCCTTCCTTGGTTTCTAGAGCACAACTTATTTAACAGCACATACGTAACTAAGGACTGGAAAATTCAAACCAGAAGTAACCAACGCTCAAATAGGAAGTTTTTCTTTCTTAATACAAATATGATTTTATATCTTCTTCTACCAAAGATGTGGCACTTTGGAGATCATAAGTAGTAATTCCTGGTTTGGTTCATAGTGTCCATAGATTTTTATGGTTTTTATCAATTTCTCCACTTACACAATATCAATACATATCACAACAAAACATACCTGTAGCTGAACATAGGCATTACTATTTATAGTGACTGCTCATGCCACCCCATGACCAACATCTGTTGCTCCTTCCACACCCACTCAGAGCCCTGATTCATTGAACTGGTCACCAGCAAGCACCACTGTGTAAAGTTCAAGGAGTATAAAGGATGGAATTATTTCAAAACCACTTTGAACTTGCACATGTTGCTATTAACTACTGTCTTTGACTTAGAAAAAGGATACAGATTAGCCACGTCGTAAGGACCTCGTAGCTCTAGAGGCTAAAACAAAACAAAAAAGGTTGGATATGTGCATGCGCTCTCTTGGAGGCTGACAGTGTCGGCAGGCAGGACAGGGCTATCAGGAAGGCAAAATTAAATGCCACATAATAGCAAGCTGCTGAAGGTGCACTAAGAAATCAAGCAAATGCTACTATTATGGAAAACATAGTCCCCATCTGTGAGAAAACTTGTCATGGAAAATACCAGAGCAGCAAAAAAACCCAGCCCCACGCAACCAAACAAACACAAAAAAACCCAACCAAAAACCCAACCCTCACAACACATTGACTAAAAAAGCCCCCAAGATGGCGATCATATTTAAAATTACAATTTTTGTATGTTTAATATATAATTATAGATGTATTTTCAGCCACAGATAAATCCTCAAATTGTTCTGACTTCAACAAAAATCTGGGACTTACCCTTTCAGCTGCACTAGATATAACAATGTTCTGGAAAACAAAAGAGAACACACGTTCATCTGTCAGACAACATTAACAAACGAAAAAAAAAATATCAGCAAGCAGCAAAGACTTTATGAGCATCAGCTAAGTTCAGGCTCAGAGCCCAATTAACCATCAGAGTACCTGATGCCCTTAGATGAAGGGAACTCAAGCAGGGTGTGGATCTTAATTTGGGGACATGAATAAACTTGGGTTATCTCCCTGTCCCCTACAGAGAGAGGGGCACAGGTTCAAGCCCTCCCCTGCAGCTACAAACCTCTCACAGACAGATGTGAGCTGAATAAGCGCCGCACTTTTCAGAGGAACAGGCTGAGCAGTATAGATGTCAGGGTGATGGCATCAAGCGAGCACCTATCAGCCTGTTTCTCTCATAGTAGACTTTACAGGGACCTTAAGGGTAAAAGAATACATGTGGAGTTGCACACACCATGTTAAGTAGTGCGCCCTTTAATCACACTACCTAAAAGAGGTCCCACAGAAATGACAACTTGGCCTGAGTTGTAACAGAAATCGACTTAGGAGTCCAGATCCCCCAGAAGCAGCTTACAGATGGTGCTTTTAGACAGTTCGGTGCTCCCGAATATTCAGCCTGCTGTCTGTGTTGTGGCATACCTCAATCCCAACCCCAGCGTTCACGTTGGCCTTAATCAAACTCACACTGGTTGAGGAAACCTATCTGCAGCTAGGCAGTGGCTGCCAATTCATGCTATACACTCACTTCCCTCAACACCGGCACCCCCACAAAAACCACCAGGCAGTGAGACACGCTTCTCCTTTCTCTCCCAAAGGGTTTCTACAGAACAGGTACGTGACTGCTCAGGGGCTGGCAGACATCACAGCTCAGCTGCCAGCACTCTTCTGATGTCAAACCCCCAAGGACGCTCACCCAGGGGGAGACTGTTTTGCACAGGTGGAAAGTGCAGCAGCAAAGAATTCCTTGCACCTTTTATTATACTGAATAAAATGCTTTGGGAATTCCTGCTTGAGTGGGTGGGAATGAGAATTGTACTGAGGCAGTGAAAGACTTTCCCTCTCTGACGTCGTACCACCAACACATCACACCACCTCCGGTTACAAGATGGGGGTTTTTGATCCCTTCACCACACTGCTTTGCTTGTCCTGCCACCTCCCCAGCGCAAAGAGGAGGGCAGACGCTGGAAGAAAATGCTCTGTGCGCAGCTGGAACTCCACAGGTAAAAGAGCTATTTGCATGGAAACAACTGCACATTCACAATGCGCCCAAGGTTTCCTCGTGTGCTGAGGAGGAAAGGAAGGGACAGACAACTTCGCATAAAAAAAAAAAGCCAGAAGCAGAAGCAATACATACATCAAAGTAACTTAACAGCATACATCATGATGGAGCCTAGGACATTTACTTCTGCGTAGTTCACCTTTAAAATGACTGCACTATGGATCCCAAGGGTGCTTTTGAGCTTCAGTGGTGCTGACTGCATGAGTTTGCTGGGAAAATTCAAGTCTCCTGCTCTGAGCTGTAGCAACCAACGGCTGGCTCCCAGGCTCGGAGAAGGTCCCAGAGCAGCTGTGTGAGCCATCTTGAACCAGTGCAAGATTGTGGTTCACTGCTGTGCATTGGAGATATGCTCCGCCTGGTTCAAAGGCAACTGGCTTCCAGTTAGGGGATGGGTAAGGCGGGAGAAGGAGACAAGAGCTGACAAGAAAAACACTGCTAGCAAGTGAAGGAGAGGCAGGCAAAGGCAAATCCAAGGGAAGGGCTAAAGGGAAGAACTCAAAGGCAAAACATTATCTCCCCAGGTAAAGGAGACAGCAGCTGTTCAGTACACTGCTTCAGGCACAGTACCCACTCTCAGATACCAAAACATGAGAGGTGAGGGACTGTGGCTATGCACACCTTCTGTCTGGCAAGGCAGGCGAGTCCCTCCCTCATTCTCTGCACATTTTAACACATTCTAAAGACTCTGCTTAACACCAACTCTGAGGACACCAGTAAATTTCTGGAAGTTTCTCTGCCCTCCTACAACAGAAGAGGAACAAAAAGATCCAAAAGCCACTACAAGTTCAGCAACTATAGGTTACAGAAGGCAAGAACAGCAAGCCAGGTGCCAATGCAAGCGGCCTATGGAGCAGCCATCCTACATCTCGTTAAAAAAAGGCCTTTACATAACTGATGGCGACAAACTGCCAGTGAGGGCTAATAACCATCTCTGCTGGCTCACCAGGTACTGAGTCTGGAGGCAAAACATAAAGGTAAATAATAAAGACAAGCTAGTAGTCCTCTCCCAGCTCTTCCAGTGCCTGACAACAACTTGTCATGCTCAGCTCCCGCTGATTTACCTTCCAGGCACAGATGACACACTAGATTGACAGGTATAGACAGAAAGGGCGCTATGCACAGGCCAAGTGCTCGAATGTCCCACTTGCTCTGTTTGTGACGCCAACTCAACTGATGCTCTCCAAGTCAACAACCACAGGAGAAACACATCTTTAACTGCACAGAGGAAAGAGGAGCACTGGCAAAAAGGAATCCCAAAGGAAGTGAGTTTGTGTGTATGTACCTCACCTCCAAGTCACTCTTTTGTGCAATTAACTTCCAGAGCTGGGCTTCTCAGGAAAGGCTGTGCAAATACTCACTTTCTTCTGTTCTTCTAAGGGAATTAATCTGTTTGACCCACTCTGCTGTCCTATAAAATAGGCTGCCATGCCTGAGGGGAACTGAGGTAACGACAGATCTGCTTTTAATTGGCCCTCCAAGCTGAATATCCCACTTCAGACTAGATCTGCAGGGTAATGCCAATTTTGGCTTCTCCGGACTAGCTAAGTGTGGCAAAGGCCATTTCCAATAAAGGTGGCAGGAGCTACAATCTCTTTTAACTTGGATATATATATGACATGCTTCCTGGTTAAAAAAAAACAAAAAACCAACCAACCATGGCCTGAGAGGACCCAGCATGACAGGCAGCTCAGCCTGGTAGCCTGAGAGGTGGTAAGGTATGAAAGCAATGGATTACAGGCGTCTCAGCTGCAAGTGTTACTTCTTCCTTGGGTTTCAGTAGCAAGGAAGAATGCAGTTGATCTGACTGCAGCAAAGCCCTGGCTGGCAGCCAGCTAGCTGTTGGTCTGTTTTGTGCACTTGGAATTTACTAACTATTTAACAAAACAAGATTTCTACTTTTTTCTTATGGTTTTCTACCCTCCATATTCAAGGTATGCTATCAAAAAAGAGCTTTTGGTCAATCAGAAATATGAACTGGAGTTTTTAAAGAGATGCTTGGATTTCAGATCTAGTGCAAACCTTAGATCTCTGGTGCTCCCCCCGCCTTTTATTCTGGGTATTGCATACAATTATAACAGATAGATTGTTCTGAATAAAGAATCTAACAGTTTGACAGCTTAAGAAGAAAGCATGCAGTGGTGCATGGCTGGAAGTATCTGGAGCTAGAATAATTGTGTCCTTGTATTAGTAGGCAAAGATTCAGTCACAGCTTCAGAAACCCCAGCATCAAACTCATTTAAAATGGCTCAGTCTGTACAACTCCAGAAGAATTTGAACTGAATTAATTAGCTCGCTTTCACTTTGAGAGCTTACCTTTCCTTTGCAGATCTGCATCAGGCTGATCGCATTTGAAATTGTGTATCTTCTTATTGTGGAGTCTTTGATGGCAGGCGTGTAAAGAAGTTCAAAGTAAATGCCTCGATCTATTGCCTTCACATGAAAGAGAGTGATCAAAAATCAAAAGGAGAGAAGCATAACAATCTAACAACTGCTGTCTATTATTGATGTAGCTTATTCTCAGTTTAACTGTGTTATATATGAAAAAATTAAGGCGGAATTGTTCCAGCGAGAACATAGCATAGCATGAAAGGGGTGGGGGGGGAGGTTTCACTGTACACCAGGTATGGTATGTGTACTTGATTCTTGGGATGAGAGATAAACGAGGTTTAATAAACAAATACCAGCCACTTATTAGTTGTAATTAGCTTTCCACTATCCCAAAGTTGAAGAGACAGGAAACCACTGCTGGTCAGAAACAAGTCTTGACGTTTTGAGGACCCTCCTCCTCTAGCCCCACAACCTGCTGCGAGGAAGACCACCGCTTCCCACAATACCCACATTTTACAGATGAAGAATTTGTCCTTGCATAAAAGCAGCAATGAGGTCCCTTTTCTCCTGTCTCACAGCATACTCTGGCATTTGTGATAATGTTAAGTAACAGTGAGACACAGGGGAGGTTCCAAATAGTAACGCTCACTGTATTTTAAACGGCTTGAAAATCCTTTGCTATCTGTCAAAACACCTCACCAAAAGCCTAGTATTGTTTTTGCAAACACACAGAGAAAGGTTAAGGAACTTGCTACAGGACACAGTGAGTTAGAGATAAAGACACAATTAGAAGCTAGGAGTTCTTTGTCCCCTGGCCTATACTACATTTGCCTGCTCTATGCTTTATACTCATATTATTAAAAAATGCTGCAACGTTAATACTGTAAGAGAGGCCAGTAACTGAATACAGATGGAATTAATCCAGCTCCCATGCATGCATGACCTCTGCATGCAAGCATAACAGAAGCTATGTACACATCAAATGTTTGCAAATGTCAGGCCAGCTCTGTGTAAAACAAGAGAAGCCTGAATTTATCAAAACCAGAACAGGTGATGGCAATGCACCAATCTCCAGCCAAGCAGATTTTTAACCTCGTCTCCACCACTTCAGCTGCCTGCCAATCTGTCTGTCTGGCACCACAACAACCAAAACTGACTGCCTAAGGATGCACAAAACCAGTCTGACAGACAGACTGCCTTGAAGCTGGGAGTGTGGAAGCTGAGAAGTAGCTTGTAAGGAAAATGTCTGCAAACACAGGGCTCCAAGAACCACCCAGCTCCTCACTGGGCTCAGGTGCTGGAGTTTTGGGCAGCAAGGGTACTTTCAAACAAATGGAATGCTGAAATTCCCAGTCTGTAGTAAATTCCAAGTATTACTCTTGTTCTGTTTCAGGATTAGTTCTACTTAATTTTTAATTTTTATTCTAGGTCAAACTTTCTGTAGAAGAGGAAGTAGGATTTCTAGCCAATTCCAAATTTAAATCTTTAAGCACTAAGGACTACATCAGCCAAGAATGCCCGTGTGGAATGAACCTTGACATATACTCAGAGGAAAAAACTAGTTCACCTAAGAGCATGTTCAGATTAAGCTTTCTGGCAAACTACCAACAGCAGGCAGAATTGTATTAAGAAAATATTTAATCCATGCTGATAACCATCTTGTGTCCCACAGCAGATATTTAGCAATTCCACATTTGGATCATTTGCCAAGACATTGCTTTGTCTAAATATGGATTCAATACGGTTGTCCTCCAGATAACTGGTACGACATCCTTCTCCCAAATTAACACTGTCATTCACATCACAGGGCTGTTCATGTATTCTGACACAACTGTACCACTACTGGTTTGGGAGGGAGCTTAGTCAGCAATCATAGCACATCTCACTGCTTCGCATAGCGGTGGCCTTAAGGCTCTGTTACCAATCCTTAAGAACACCACTTCTGCGTTCTTAAGTGGGAGACAGGAAGGAGAAACAGAAAGAACATACATCACTGTGTATTAAATGCTGCAGTGGAGGCCTTGAAGTGAAGGACATTTGAAACAACACTATACACTATGCAAGAAAGTAAAAGAACCACTTGGATGGGAATGGTGGGAGGGAAATGGTTGGGAATTCAACTCAGACTGACATTAAATACAGAATTTAACAGCAAGAAAACAATTTAGATGTAAATTTACCATATTCACAGGGGGCCTTCGGAAGTAGAATGGCAGCTTTTCTGTTACATTTATGCATACCAGATCCACATCTAGAGTTGTGCAAGCAATCTACAGCAAAGAAACAGGAAAGGATTATTAGATAAGCCAAAAAATGTGTAACCAACTTTACGGGCACTGATGTTCTCCTTCATTTCTTAATGCCAGAAATGTCTCTCCAGCGTGAATTCAGTTTTAAAATGAAGAGGCATCATGCCTTGCAGGTATGCCAATAAAACAGCAGGGCTACAGGTACACAGCTTGAGCATTTTGGGCTTAAAAACCCAAGCCTTCCCCTCACTTACAGAACTACTTTCCCAATAAAATAGCGAGCAACCCAAAGGCAAGACTTACTGCTTTGTTCTTATCCAACATAGGACATGCAGAAGCGATGATGGCTTTTGGCAAAAGAACTCACAGCTAATGAAGGACAACCCCTGTTTACAAAGGCAACAGCCCAGAACTGCCCCTTAGTCCATCACTCTCCAATTCCAGTGCAGCAACCGTTTGTTTTACAGATTAAGTATTTTTACCAGAAGCAGCCAAAAGACTGAAATGGAAGCAGAATGTTAGACAGAGACTGGTGGTGCCCCATGCCCACTACTGGAAGGCGATCCACAGGGCCTCACTTTCCTGGCTGGGTGGGGAATGCGCACTTCTCTGCACCTGAAAGCCACGTCTCTGGAGAAGTCTCAAGATGGCACTGGAGGTCACAGTTTAAAAGATTAGCTTTGAACTCACACCACAATTTACAGCCTGTATTAAAAGAGGGAAGGAATGAACAAAAGGTCGAGAATCTTCACACTGACATGCATAGAAAATTAAGTACATGTAAAAAGATGCCCTTGATTTGCATATAATCTCATGCACGCAAGACATGCAGGAATTATATATGTCTAGCCTGTACAGATGATGACACGGGGCCAGATTAATGTCGGAAAGCAGAGTCGTAACAAAGAAGATAAAATGCATTGAAGATGTTGAAACGGAATTTTCCACATGTAGGGGGACTCTCTGCTTTCAGAAACCTGCCAGAGACTGCTCCAAATACACCTGGGCCAGGCGCCAACCACTCATCCCTCCTCCCACCGGCACAAAAGCAGTGGGGGTGGCAGGGAGTCCCAGGGCTGGGCTGCAGGAGACCTGCACTCTGCTCTAATGCAGGGCAGGCTATTGCTCTGCAAACTAGTCTTCCACCAGTTTGTTCACATGAAATTTGGATGGAGATGAGAGCAGAGGCCGAGCCCTAGGAATGTTTCTTAGCTGTTGATAGCACTCCCTCCTAGACAAGAGAGCCACAGCACACACGCAGGCAATTTACAGATCCAGCAAACCACAAGGGGTTTGATGTTAAAATGTCTTTACCAGGCTGTCCAGACTAAACTTTATCTTCATGCCCTACCTGTACCAACTCTGTTAGGCACGACACGGCTGGAATCCATTGCATCAAATTAGACTTGCATGTGGAAGCTTAACCCTACACAGCCAGTTTTCACCCTTTTCTTACGTAGAGTACAAACTATCATCTAGACAGAGGTGATCGATGGGAACTTGCACAGAGCAAACAGCTCTGAATCGTGTTCTAGAAAAGATATCAGTGAGGTCACAGGAAATTGAGGAAGAGAGAAAGCTGAAAATGAAGGAAAGCAAAAATACACATCAGAAACATGCAAGTTGCCTTATGTGATGAGAAAACAAGCCTTCCTAATCAGCTCCAGAAACACTGGAAAACTCTTTTCCATTTTGCAAATTAAGCACAGTGGGAAAGGGAGTGACCCGAATGCCAGGATATCTACAGGATTCCAGTGACAAGAACATTTCAGAAAACACCACCAAGGAAAAACAAATTTAAGAGCCATACTTCCCCATAAGGAGGAATTCCTGCACTGCATGGAAAGTTGGAGAGGAGATTTCTCCAAACACTCCAACGTTCAGCCTAGCTTTGGCTTCTGGACAAGTCACACACGCAGGCAAGTTAAGGTTACCCTGTCTGCTGAAAGGATCTGAAGTGCAAAAACTTCATACAGAAAATGATATGCAGCAGTTGCACAGCTGGGTGCTTGCCTGGCCGCACCACAGGCAAGAGCTCCATCTGCTGGGAAACTCCAGACAGCCAGAAATAAATAAATTCACCACTGCCTGGATGGCCTGAATACAGCTATTCCTAAAATGCTTGCCAAAACTCATTGAAATTTGGCTTTGCACTACATCCTCAGGCTTATATAAGCAAGTTTTTTTAGGTACTGGTGATCTGGTAATGGCTTACAAACAGCAGGCAGAACTAACTAATATGATTAAAACAGTCAGAATTCTTAAAAAGCAAAATTTTGGAAAAGTTACAGGCACAGACATTATTACTGGCATGGGGCGGGCATTCCTGTTGCGGCCCAAAACAATCCTCTTGGGAAACTTAAACAAGGAGAATGTTCTACAATTATCCTGGCAAACACAGCTTCCTCAATACCCCTGAGGTTATAAATTATTTGGAGAATTTGAGCACATCCTTCAGGACGTATAACTGCCACACTCAGTCACAGAAAAGCTTCCCTGGCTGGTAACAAGAGGATGCACACTAGTTTTGGCCACGCTAAAATTAGAGCACACCTCCAAAGGCCGTGTATTTCTTTTACAAAAACATGAAAAATCCTGTTCTCTGGAGAATAATAAAAAAGTGCCAAATCGTTGGTGAGAAAGATGATGCTCTCGAGGTAATGTTGAGTTACCAACAGCCGATTTTAAAATATAAAGTTAATTTGTGGTGCAAGACCCACCCTAGAAGGCATTATCCTTAACAGTGAAAGATCCCTGAATTTTAAGAGCCAGAGGTACATGCTGAAACTCCAAGTGTAATGTCACTTGCGCCAGACTCCCTGTTGATACCTCTACAAAACTGGCACAGCACTCCACACAGTGAGAAAACCTAAAATCTTTAAACAAAAGGCAAACACACAAATCTGCTCTGAATGAGAACTTCATCTGTAAGGGTGAAGTCTTTCCCCTCATGCAGTTTGCAAGAAACACGTTTGGGCTCCCTCCCCAGCTCAAAGTGCTGCCAGCATGGAATCAATGAAGATGGTCTCATCCACAATCCTGCCTCTTTCCTAACGCGTCTGTGAGAGTGTCAGCTTAAACAGCCACTACCTGCACTGGCCTGCCCAGAGCACAGCCATCCTCTGTGCCGGCACAACTATCCGTGTGGCAGAATGCTGAAACAGAGTGGGAAAGCAGATCTGCCTGCAAAATAATTTGGCAAAAACTTCGGTTACTTTTCAGCCCAAACCATGTTCCTCAAACCAAACTGCCATGCAGCCAGCAACCAGCCGCACCAGCAGAGGGGACAGTGACCTGCAGAAATGAGTGGCTGTTTATGCCATCTTAAACACTGCTGCAGCTGGACATCCAACAGCAGCAGAACTCACGTATAGCTGAAAATAAAAAATATTTCTCCTTAAGTGAGAGAGTCCTTTCTCCCCAAAACAACACAGCATGCCCCTCCTGATTACCTGGCTTCAGATGCTTGTTTAAACACAGGCTAAACTGAGAGAGCTCACTTGAAAAGTGAGATTTTTACATTGTTGCCAGAGATCAAAAGAAAGAGGTGGACAGTGGCCCTCAAAAGTATTCGCCTCTCTTACACCCCTGAAAGTCCTTCCAGGGGTGTAAAATCTTGCAAGGAAAGTAAAAGCGGTCAGAAATTAATTTCATTAAGCTGTAACTGTTATAATTAACGCTTGAATTCTTCTGCTGAATGATTCTTTAAAGTTCACCTTCTACTACAGCCTCTTGCTTTGTACTTTATTTGGACAAGTTTTCAAAAAGGAGGGGAAATAATTTAGGAAAACGAAACAAGAATTTCATTTTAATGTGTCAAAACAGGTACTCAGAAGAACTAGAAAGTAGCTTTAACTTATTAAAAAAAAAAAACAAAACAAAAAACCACAAAACTAGACTCACTTTTATACTGACAAGCTCTCTTTGAAAGGAAATTATGACACTCTTCCAAAGCGATTCACGTTTGCTTTTGGCATCCCTGTGCCTCCTTCATACTGTTTTAAACCACATGCCTGCTTGCTGCCTGCCAAGGCTAACAGAGATGGAACGCTTCCACCTACTCTTCCAGTTCAGAGTTAATGTTATTATTTATGAGCTTGCAACAGGTCAGACGTTAGAATTTTGGGTTTTGTAAGAAAAACATTCTGACAAAAGGATGATTTACTTCCACATGCTCCACTCGATCAGACCACTCATATTAGTTGCTACCAAGTATTTGAGAACAATTTAATTAAAAACATGAGAGAGACGGAGATAATGAATACCTACCACCCAACAAAACAAGCTGAGATCATTCTGCCTTGGATGGTGTTTTAGAACTAGGAATTTTTCTGGAAGGAAGGGTCTATGCAAGATATGGCAGCTGGAAGACAATATGATGCTTGGTGCTGTTAGTAATGGCTGAAGAATTACTGCACATCACTGTACTTCGGTATCACCTCTAAATAGTAAATGTCTTCTTCAGTCAAACACCAGAAATGGACCAAACCAGTACATGGTCAAAGACACTTGCAACACCTTGTTTTTCTAAAATCATTGAAGTGACAGAGTATTGGGGGTTTTGTTGCATGTCTATTAACATAAACCAATGCAAGAAACAACAGCGTTGGGCTAAGGTCACGAATTAGTCTTAACTAAGGTTCTGAAAATGATACACACCCACTATTTTCTCTCACTAGCACACTTGGAGGACTAACCTCTCTACAAACACCAGCATCTGTTTGGTAACACTGATACAGCAACAGTTTCAAAGACTCACAAATCTTGTGGAGATAGTTTTCAGTTGCAAGTTTGCTCTGAACAGCCAGGATAAAATCTGAGTGAGAAAATGCCCATCTGCCCTTCAAGTATTTCCCCTGAGGCTGCTCTACTTTTGTATGGCCTCAGTGGTCTACTCGTCAGACAAAATAACAAATGTATCATGAAGTCACAGAAGTGAAGCTTCACTCAACTTGAGCATCCAAAGCACTCAAAACAAAACCAGAAATCTCAGTCTGGCAATGGAGCAAGAGTCGTTACGTTTTAATCAGGCATGTTCACTTTTGGAAATTTTATTTTATCTGTCCATAAGATGCTCTGACAACTGGAACTAGCTCTGTCTCACAAGTTCTTGCTCCTCTTTTGATTGAAAATAAAGAAATAAAAGGAAAAAGTAAAGAAAAAGAGATCAGCTATTCATTTGGACACACTTCCGAGAGTAGACCTAAGACTAATAGGAAGAAGGTAACTCTCAGAACCACACTAGTTGCGCCTTAAAATCCTCGCACTTCCCCTGGCATTTCAGAGACCAGGAACAATTAGTGCTAACAGAAGAATCACAGAATGGTTTGGGTTGGAATGGACCCTAAAGATCATCTTGTTCCAACCCCTCTGCCATGGGCAAGGACACCTCCCACTAGACCAGGATGCTCAAAGTCCCATCCAGCCTGGCCTTGAACACTTCCAGGAAGAGGCATCAGGATCAACACTTCCAGGGAAGATACTTAAAAGTGTTTTGGGGAAGCTGTCAGAGTTTCAGAAGTTGAAGTTCAAGACCAAAGTTTTCTACATGTTGATAGTATATATATTAGAAAAAAAATTGATGTCTTCTCTCTTCACCAGAGAGGAGCACTCAATAGAGTGCAAGACACACAAAGGAAATCACAGCACAGAGGCATACAAGTCCATTCACCAGGTAGATGTTTCAGACTTTAACCAGTCACGTCAAGGCTTTGCAGCCTCCTGCAATCCCTCCCAACCTACCAGGCAGCCTATGTTGCCTAATTAGCTCCATGACATGCAGGCCTGTATAAAATGGGAAACAAAATCAAAACAAAGCATGTACTCAAACTAGTCCAAGGCATTAGAAGTTACTGAACAGGCACTGACAATCAGATGATTGTACTTACGTGGAACAGCTTCTCAGTCTTTGGAAATACTGCTATGATGTCATATAACCTTATATTTGCAGATGTTGATCTCTACAAAAGGAGGAAACAATTACTACTTTGAATTCTGGCAGATGCCAAAGCTATGCACAAGGATTATGACCAAAATAATGGGAAGAAAATCCGTTTTCCACTTTCAAGTACTAAAACAAAGCCAGTAATCATCCAGTTACATAGCAGGTCTCTGCTGTGAGCCATACTCTGAAGTCATTCATTCTCATTTTGAGGCTTGTCCCACCCACCTAGTAAGGCACTTAGACCTTTTACTTTGATCACGTAGCGCTAAAACATAAACAGATACAGGGCTTGCTCATGGACTTCTAGTTTATGCACAGAGGACCATAAATCAAAGAAAAGAACCGAGGAACAGAACTGTTCTTCCATAGTGACAAATGATCAACAGAAGCCACATAAAGTCTTTTAAGTCTGCATCTCTTCATGATCACACTTGCTAAAGGTGCGATTGGAGAAATAGCTGCCGAGCATCCTATAAAATCCATTAAGTTCTCCCCCATACAATTTCCAAAGTTTCATTCATTCATTGAGAAAAGGAAATATAAATTGGAAAATTAATATACCAAATACACTTACCAAGAGATTACAGTGGGAAGGATCAGAAACAACAAGTGTTAGCCGGGTTAAGACTTTAATTCTTTTAGATGTCCCCTACAAAAAAAGAAATAATACAAAAGACTTAAAAAGTTCCAAAGCAAAAATTTGTGGTGACTTTCACCCTGTCCACTATAAAAAGAAAATGGTGGTTTGTTCATATTCTTGCCTACACTAATTTTCTAAAGTCTGTGGTTACACTTCGCTATTTTATATTGATCTATGTGGTATTATATCTGCCCTTTACAAAGAATGACTTATTGTGTTTCTCTGAGGAAGGGTCAGGAAGAAAGGTAAAATCATGCAGAAAAACTGAGTTTGTTTTCATACTGCTATGGTTCCCCAGGCAGGCCACAAATGCAAGCAAACACAGTTCCTGAATTGAAATATGTGATACATACTTTCATACAATATTTGAAATACAAATGTGGTTCATTATATCCAAATCTTGCTCCATCAAACCAGGAAGTTATTTCCAAAACTCAAATTTCAAGAATTGCACTGTAATTATTCAACTACAAGAAGCCTCAAAATTCACACAAAGTAACTTTTTAAATAATTTCTAAAATAACGAATAGAGCCTACTCTAATGTGAGTATATTGTTCCAATGCTGGCAGTTTTAACAGTCAAACAATGGACAAATTTCTCTTTTTTGACTGACACGTAATAGACAAAATCACATATACATCAAAGTAAAAAACAGTAACTCAGGATAATAATACATAGATTGAACGTAACCAGACATACTTGTACAATAGGCAAAGATGGAAACAACTCTGAAGGAGATACTGGCTTGACGATTTCCTCAAAAGAGAAGAAAACAAAGTTATTCAAAATGTCACAGGTTAAGTTGACAATGTAAACAAAAGCTGTGTTACAATCCTAAAAAGAAATTTGCCATGCCATGAAATTTTCATGGAAAACTATTTCCCAGGGACAATGCATGGATCATATTAAAAGTTAACTCTAGGGCAATTATACTGAATTATAAAATCGGAGTTCTGACACAAATGCAGACACCTGTACTTGTGTCTCAACATGTATTCTGCAGATAAAGCTGTTTGGGAACATGTAATAAGGCATATAGTTTTACAAAAGAAAGCACACTAAGAAGAAATAACCCCAAGAAAGATTACCTGTTTCTTTTCTTTAAAATCGATGACATGATTAAGAGCAACTGCAGAATATCCCACTGAAAAAGTAAATACACAGTAAGAATATTTTGTCCAGTAAAGTAATGGAAACAAATACAAACAGAAAACTGTTAAACACTCATCACTTAGAAGTCTCAAAATAAACACGTGCATGTTTACCTTTCACATTATTTTTTTTTCTGAAGATTAATTCACCCAAAAAGTGCCTTAAGATGAAAAAAATCTGTTTGCCTTTTAACATACCCCAGCCCTGACAACCCCTCTTCGATGGCAGAGCTTTATTCACATGAATACTTGGTGTTGGAGTCCCCAAAGATTTTGCCCTAGTTTGGTCCTGCTGATGACTTTTTTTAGGGAAAATGGTTAAGGACATTCAGGATAGTTGTTAAAACTGCAGACAACGTGGAGCTGGGAGAGGTACACCCATAGCAGAAGGCAAGGTGAGCATTCGAAACCATGCTGACAAAATTGACAAACAGGTATCTTTCAGCTGAGCTCAAGGGAAGGTGGCACGCTGGCCAAAGCCAAATCACCCCCAAACACTGGACAGGGGGCACCTGGCTGCACAACAGCTCCGCAGAAAAAAGATTTAGCCCACAAGAAACTGCTGGGGGGAAAAACGTGTCCAAGTTGGGAAAAGACCTCAACTGTCAGGCAGGGATAAAGAGGCAGAAACGGAGCCTGCAAGGCCCAGCAGAAGCGCTCCTTGCGGCTCCGCAGCGGGACGACCCCGGCCCTGGTCGCCTCTCTTGCAGGAACCCCCGCGCTGAAGCGGGACCGAGGGGTCCGCGGCCCGCCAGGGAGGCAGACGGCCGGTTTAGCCGACAGGGAGGGAAAGCCCAGCCTAGAGGCTCACGCTGTGCTCACACCAGCCCGGCGGAGCTACCGCTGCCCTCCCGCTGCCGTCCCGCCCGGGCCCAGCCCTCCCCGGCTCTGGCCCGCCGGCTCCGCACGGCAGCCCGGGCCGGCCTCGCCGCCCTCCCCGCTCCCGCCGTGCCCGGGGCGGTGACTCACGGTGCGCTGCGGCCTCCAGCAGGCTCTGCAGGGACTTCTTGTCCGGCCCCTGCGGGAGGTTCAAGTCGGCGAAGCCGGCCATGCTGTGCGCGGCGGAGGGGCAGGCCGCAGCCGGGCACGACACCCGGCACCGCCCCCCGCGGCCCGCGGCAGCCTGGGGCTTGTAGTCCTTCTCCCGTCCCCGGCCGGCGGGAGGGCTGCCAGCCTGGTGAACCAAACCGCAGCGGCGAACGGGGAGGGTGTTTCACATAATGGCGGGCACGCTGCGGTCCGCAAAGGGCTGCGACGAGGCAGGGGAAAGCGTGTGTGGTGAATCGCCCCGCTCTCAGGCGGGGCGCTGGGGGAGATCAGCCCTGGCGCTGAAGGGTTTCAGCCCCGGCTGTGAGGGAGATCAGTCCCGGCTGTGGGGGCGGTCAGCCCTGGCCCTGTGCCGCAGCCGAGCAGGCCGAGGCAGCCGCTCCCCTCACAGCCCTGCCCGGTACCCAGCAGGTGGAGCAGTAACCTCGCTCAGCTCGAGTATTGCCAGTTAAACTCCTTGAGCTCCATCTGAACGCAGCCAATACGTGGAAAAAAATAATTCCTTTCTCGTTATTGAAGGGTCTTCTCTTTCCTATGTTAACTTAAAAAAAAAAGTGAAGTAAAGCCCCAAGCTGCCGTGTCAAGCGATAGCCCCTAACGCAAAAAAGGACTGATTAATTGTAATACACCGGTAATCAAATACGCATTCACCATGTAGCTCTGTTAACAAAAGGCCCAAATATCCTTCTACCATTGATAAATATCACGGGATATGCAAAACACAGGTGGTAATTGGACTTACAGCAGCCGCTGAAGATGGCAGGTCTGCGATTCCCGTCCCGCCTCAGGGATAACTCCAGGGCCCCGGCCGGCCGGGCGGGAGGCCGCGGCTTTCTCCTTTACACTGGGCTGAATACTCAGGAAGGGAAGTCTGTGGGGTATCCAGAGCTCTGAATTATTAATGAGGCAAAAAGGCTTCTAACCAAGGCCAAGGCGCTGATGCTGCTAGCTCCTGGTACGTCCCTGCTGATGGGGTCTGTCCTGGGTGCAGCTGGCACCAGCTCTGCCTGGGGACTCGTGGCTGGGTTCTACCAAGGAGATCACACAGTTTACAACAGATGACTGAGAAACGATAGTGCCTGCTTGGCACATCTCTGGCCTTGCTGTCTGAGGAGTTACAAAGACTTGGGATGGTGGTAACAGAGAAGCTACGTGTGGGCTGCCAAGGCTGGACAAGGAGCTCAGGGCAGCTTTGAGGGTCAGTAGGCGACAACCTGTCACATCTCTGTGACAGGGAAAAGACACATCGCTCTGAAAGGGATAAAAACCAGCTGGTAAACCGTCTCTATTCTTGCCACATCGATAGCAGCATTTTGTTCTTGACAATGTCAGGTCAAGACATTTCAGTAAAGGAGCTCTGTTTTGGCCTATCTGTGTCCATAAGGTGTTTGTCTATTGGGTCAGCCAGTCCTGCTTCTCTGCCAGTGTTTCGAACAAGCAGCATAGCCTGAATGGTGTTCTCAGGCTTTTCTTTTTCCATGAAAATGGAAGAGCTCGAGGTACTATTTCAGGTTTTCGTTGACTGAGAGTATGATGGAACTTGATTTAATTTGTCTTAATGAGTGTAAGAAGCAATCCATAAACATTAAGTAAGTCAATTATTTTTGAGTGGCTCTACTGCAGCAGTGTTCAGAGACATCAAACAAGACTAAGCAGCTTTTGTGTCTGTGCAATATACAAGCAAAACAAACCTTTCCTCCAGGCGTTTGCGATGGAGAACTTGTAAACAGATCTTTGTGCAGAAGATTTGCAGAACCCTCTTTGCTGCAATCATGTAAGAATCTGAGTATGAAGCACTTTCAGCATTAGGTATCATGTACTCAAACCAGTGTACAACCCTATTTCCTACATTAATTACTCCGATCTTACTACTTTTTTTTTTTTTATGCTAGCCCCAGTGATGTACTTAAAACATCTTTGTAGTCCTCACTGCTAAGCCACAAGCTTCTAATGTGCTTTGTTTCATTGGTGTCCTGCAGTCCTCCTTGTGGAGTCAGATCTCCCTCCAGGTGTTTTCTCTCTCAATACACTTAAGATTTCAGGGCAGGCCTTTCAGCAATTTTTTATGCAGAAAAACTAACAATTCTTCTAATATGTTTTCAATGGCCAGCCCATGTTAGCAATTGCTAGATTTTTTTGCTTTGTTTCCGCCTTTAGCACTTTTAGGAAGCTAAGATAATATTTGGTACTATCTGTCTCATCAGCTCAGCAACATGAATATCAGGGTCACCTTTATCATTACCTCATAACCTCAATAATCTCCTTTGTAAAGGTGCAGACTGAATTTTCAGGGATGGGAGCTCTGTTTTTCTAAGCGATACAGAATTTTTAGCATAAATTTCACTTTGTTTGTTTGTTTTCTTTTCAGGTGACAGCTTGCTGTTGTTAGTATTTGCTGGTTCCAAAAAGGAAAGACGTCAATTCACATTTAAGTGGCACAGATGCAAGTATTTATTTTTACAATGATAAGAAATGCCAAAGATGAGAACGGTTACCTCTCTGTTTTACTGCCACAGAGTGGTGATGATTTATTTTCACAAAGACAAGAAAAGGCATAAAAGAAAACCGCAGCTGCAACATCTTTGCTAGAAGTTGGACAAGAATGTTATTTGCTAAACAGGACATGCTGGGAATAAAAATCAAGATTTCAGTAATATTTGTCCACGGAATTCTAACCAGTCTCGGATGAAATATACTAAAACTTTTGACAATGCATTTCCCCAAGGCAGAAGGAACATATACCTATACTTTATTTATTGTTCCCAACAGCAGGTCCTCACCAGACTTATGTTGGTTTCCAAGAAAAGAAGATGAAAACAAAAAGAAAGAAAAAAAATTACAACAGACAAATGAAATCAACAGTTTATGAAGACAGACTGGCTCAGGCACGGAAGGACAAAAAGGAGATGATAAGAAAGGAAAAAAAGCCAGAAAAAGAGTTACCATGTCGGGCTGTCAGCGCTTTCTCCTCTGCTGGTGAAGTTCTTGCGCTGCACTTCTTGACCCGTTTCAGTCCGAGCGCTCCAAGTTAGCAAAGCCCTGCTCTGTCAACAGACTCTGCGAGCATTAAGTCCTCCAGAGAGGGATGAAGGATCCAGGATTTAGTGCAAGTTTTTTCAACACTTTTATCAAATTTGATAGATACCGTCTGGCCTCACTAAATCAACGTGTGCTGTGGAAATTGTATTTCCTTAGGTAGCTCTGATGATGTCTATCTTACCTGACCTAACTAACACAGAGGCAGATACCAATACCCCCTGTTATATTATACGCTTAATATCAATCACAAATGCAGAAGATGTTGTGTGATTAACACTATTTCTGGAGAAGGGGAAAAAATCAAGTAAAGTAGTTAATTACTTTTGCAGAGGAAAAAAAAATCAAAGAAAAAGGTTCCTTTGCCCTATTTTTTTAAAAACATCTGGAACACTTCTATATAACAAAAATGAAATATCAAGGATGAGATTTGCAAAGTACATTATCAGGTGTGAACAAAATAATTTAACTTCAATCGGTACATGAAGAATGAGAGATGAGGGCCTTAGCACAGAGAGGTACAGAAATGTGAAGAGGGTTTTATACATAAAGAGCCTAAGTGACTCAAAGAACAGGAAGTTACCAAGCTCAGCCAGAAAACTGATTTCATGATATTTAGAGAAGCCTAATAGCAGGTCAAAAAGTAATATCCGGGGGGGGGGGGGGGGGGGGGGGGGGGGGGGCGGGCAGAGGGAGAACAACTGTCAACTTGTTATTCTTGACACCCAATCAGCCATTTGTTTAATTTCTGTATGCTGTCTGCAACAGCATGTTAGAATTTGTAAATAGGGTCACTGAAGACAAAAGTTGGATGTACACTTGGAAGGATCAACTCCTACCTTCATGTGTCATTCTTTGAAACACATGGAATACAAGTAGTCGCATGGAGTGATGGATGCTCTCTGCTTTCCCAGACACTGGGGATGTGAAAGCCTCTAAAGCCCTCAAGGAAAGCACCTCAGCAGATTCAGCCCAGCCCTGGAAACTGGAATGTTATTCTAGGTGTGTTCCAGTGAAAAGCTTTCAAGGAAAAGATTTTAGAGAGGTATCAGCTGCTTCATCTTGCCAAGGTTTCACATTTTCTCTGCAATAGTACATAAACCCCTTTCTATAATGGTACGTAAATTGACTTAAATTGGTTTGTCTCTTTGAATATAAGATTATGAGGGTAAATAAAGGAATAGTAACATACAACCTTTGAGAAGGAAAGAAATCAGGTGATTAACTTCTAGTGAACTGTATGGGAATTTAAGGTACAGAACAAAAGATAAATCCTCCTTTCAGCTTGGAATGGGAAAGAGTAAGACGCAAATGATTGTGCGTATAATCCACTGAGTACACTTAGAGAGTCACGTTCCAGAAATGTATTGAAAAGCTGTCAAGAAGAATGACTGATTTAATGAACTGTGTCAACACATTTGCAGGAAGCACCGGATTATAATTTGCTCTGCCTTAGTAACATTTTAAGCAACTGAAAAATTGCTTTTACAGCGAGTAGTAAACTGTACAATGTTATCAGCTTTTACGATATGAATCTATTTTGAACAAAATTTACCCAGTTCCTATCTGCTTAGCTGTACTTCAGGCACTATTTTTAAAAAAAGCATTCACACAACGAGGAAATATTCTCCTTTCTCCATGTTTTGCCTTAATGCCTTAACTTATTTTGATGTACCCTTGCCATTTCTAAAGATCTTTTTCAGCCTAATATTTGCTTACCTGGGGAAGAGTGACAAAGGACTTGCTTTATTGCCCTGGAGGGGTCAGTCACCCCAACCTCAAGGCTCATGAACATGTCCTGGGTGGTTAAATAGGGAAAGAAAGCTTTTATTGTGAGTGGACACGGCGAGGCAACTAACAAAGTAGAGGAAAATACGTGGCTGAATAGAAAAACACCTTCAGCTTGATAATGGTCAAAGAGCTGCCCAAATAGATCTCATCTTTACCATGTGGAACTTGCTTATTTTATTATCTTAGTCAAATCAAGATGCAGGGATGGAAGGGAAAACAAGCAGCGGAACTCCCAAACCCTGCTCGCTGCCTGCTGTGTGATCTGACCCCAGGAGGCTCTGCTGCTGCCCCGACGCTGGCCCCTCAGTCCCAGGCGTGCTCCCAGGGGAGCTGAGCCAATGTAGGGTCACCTATGATGGAAAGCCTTCTTTCAACAACAACAGCTGATGCTGACTGAACAGAAGATTTCATTAAAAACAAGGAATTCTGTCAGCCTCAATTGCTGTGGATTTATGTTTCAGTAGTGCCTATGAGTGTCAGATGAGCCTTTTTCCAATAGCTGGGTACTTGTTAGGTCTTGTTTCAAAGCACATTTTTACGTCTGTATGATATGAGCTCATACTGCAGCCTCTCTTACTGCTGGGCCACACACTGCCTGGTGCACACTTAAGTAAAACTTGTCATAGTGTTGCTACCTACAAGACCTCCCCTTGTTCAGTTATCACTGACATTGGTTGATGGTTACTGATCCAGCTGGGGTCAACAGTCCTGCTTTCATTTCCTCTCTTTCTCTAGTTCATCTGGCTTCTGTCTCTTCTTGGAATTATAAGGGAACACTCAGGAGCAGGTGTTTCCTGTGTTTAATCCTTGCTGTCTAGCACGTCACCTTACCAAGAGGTGTAATCTTCTGCTGGCATCCCATGGGTAACTGACCATTCAAACAGTTAGTTTTCACCCCAGTTGGAGGCAAGAATATGCCTTAAAGAATGGAGAAAGCTAGTGAGTGCCAGAAATGGGCAAGTATCCAAGAGTTCAAGGAATCTCTGCAGTAAAAGCAGGTACTTCAAAGCAATGGGGTTTTGTTGTTGTTAGTGATTTTAACTTTACTGAAAGGGTTACAAGATGGAATAGAGAATAAATTGAAAGTAATGCTATATAAATATTAAAAACCCTGAAAATATAGTCGTGGGATTCACATTACTTTAGTAGGGAGAAAGAAATCTTAATACTGAAAATATGTAAGCTTCGCAACACAAAGAAATACTTCAGAGATGACCAAGTTGCTGAGGATAGATCTTACAAGAGGGGCCGCTATTAACTCTCTGGGCAGCAGCCGGCGTCCTGCCGGACCCGCATCTTCCATCCCGCCCGCTCCAATGGCGGAGGCAACGGCAGGTCGGTGCCCACCGGCAGCGACGCCGGTCACCGACCCGACCCGACCCGACCCGACCCGCTCAGCCTGCGGCCGCGTCTGCTCCGGGCGCCTCCTCCCGGGTGCGACCTATGTATAACTATAGACATAGATGATATAGGGGAGTTCCTGAAACGGCCACCGCGGCGGCGAAGCTGGCGGCCGAAGCGCAGCCAGGCTTTGGCGAAGGGGCGCTCCCCCCACCTGCCGCTCGGGGGGGCGGAGGGAGCTGGGGGGGGTGGGGGCGGAGCGGCTCCCACCCCGTCCCCCGCCGCCGTCGGAGGAAGGCAGCCGCGAGTGGGAGCGGGCGGTGGGCGCGGGTGGGCGGGAAGCTGCCGCTAATCCCCCCCCTCGCTTTCCCCGCGGGCTGGGGGCGATGGCGCCGTGGCCACCCCCCGGCCACCCGGGGAGCTCCGTGGGCGAGCCCAGCCTCTCCGGGGGAAGTTGAGGGCTGTGCCCCCGGCGGCGAGCCGCTCCGCCGGCTGCAAGGGGGCGGGCGGCGGCGGGTGGCCGAGGAGGAGCCCGAGCACCGGCCGAGCACTTGCGGAGGAGCCGGGCACTGCGAGGGAGAGCCGGCGAGCGGGCGGAGGGGCTTCATGGGCAGCTCACGCCAACATGGTCCTCGCCCTCAACGGCAGCCACCTCTACGGTAACCTCCGGCCCCTGGTCCTGGAGGACCCGCGGGCGCTGAGCGGCGGCGGTAGGATGATCGCCGGCTCCTGGCCCCCGCGCAGCCTGGCGAAGCTCGGCCCGTCGCCCCCCCCGTCGGCGCTGCCCACGGCGAGCCCCCTCCCCGCCAACGACTCCCAGTGCGGGGAGCAGATCCTCAGCTACGGCAACGTGGAGAAAGTTGTCATCGGGGCCGTCCTCTCCCTCATCACCCTGCTGACCATCGCCGGCAACTGCCTGGTGGTCATCTCCGTCTGCTTCGTGAAGAAGCTGCGGCAGCCCTCCAACTATCTCATCGTCTCGCTGGCCCTGGCCGACCTCTCGGTGGCCCTGGCCGTCATGCCCTTCGTCAGCGTGACCGACCTCATCGGCGGCGAGTGGATCTTCGGGCGCCTCTTCTGCAACGTCTTCATCGCCATGGACGTCATGTGCTGCACGGCCTCCATCATGACTCTCTGCGTGATAAGCATCGACAGGTGAGACACCCGGCCACACGCCGCCCGCCCTGCCCTCCGCGGGGACCGGCACCGCGCCGCCGCCACGGGGACCTGCCGGGAGCGGGTCTCCTCTGCCTCCTCCGCGTCCCTCGGACGTGAGCTGTGGACGAGCTCAGGGCGCGGAGCAAGGCTCCCAGCCTCTCCCGTGGGAAGGAGCCCGCCGGAGCGGTGCGTGCTGCCTCCCGCTGTCCCAGCTCAGGTGCCGGGTTATCCCTCTGGATAACTTCCCCGCTGTCACGACAAACTGTCAGGACGGAACTGTCAGGAGCTGAACTGTGTGCGTTTACTGCGGCTCTGTGCAAATAACAGGGCATTTGCAGCCGCTTTAAAATTCGCAATGTATGTCTGTAAACTGCTGTATGCCACAGCTAGATTTGAGCTGATTCTTCTGTAGCTGGGGACAATGTAACCTCACTGAGTTCAGGGGAGTTTTACCAGATCAGAGAAGGCACAGGAATTATAGCTGATGAGGGCTTTATCATTATTCTAGGACAATCCCAGAATAGCTCCAATTCAACTAACAGAACCATTTTTGACAAATAATGTTTTGTTTGAAGGAAAAATTGCTTTCGAGTATTTGCTTTTTAAAAAATTTCTTCTGCCTTCCTAAAATCCAAGCTGTACTCATTGTCATTTAGCTTATTCCAAAAGATACAGGCACTGAAGCAATAAGGAGGTGTACACAGACTGCCAAAAAAGATCTTAGGCATTAATTTCTGATGTTAAGGCAATACCTAAGATCTCACGTTTGCCCATGTCTAAGCTCTCCTCTGCAGGAAAGCTAACAGATTCCTTTATTCCATGTGGGTCCCATTCTAAAGTAAGTTGCAATCTGTAACTTCCCTCTTCCACAGCCTAAATCCTATGCCAAGAATTTTAGCAACTAGAGGGAGACTGTTTTCCTTAAAACTCAACACAATTAGCAGAAATCAAAGAACTTCGTAACTAGACTGTAGAATTAGTCTATCAAGTTCGATATCCAACAGTAGCCTTGACTGCCTAATTCAGAAAGTTTTTGGAAGGAACTCTGCATTAGGTTTCTGCAAAGAGACAATCTTTCAAAAGAGTTTCCCGCAATACATGGAGGTTGTTTGATGCCAGGGAGCATCATGGAGTTTACATTAATTTTAAAACTTTAGTTTCTGTATAAGCACCCCCTGCTCCAATGGCTAGCACTTATCTGAATGCTGCAAAGCATCTTGTAGCAGTGAGATCCACGTACAGACTTTGACTGAGTATTAAAGGGTGGTGTTTGGTTGGGATTTTTCAGGGTTTTTTTTGTTGTTGCCTTGAAATTTGCTGTCTTTTAACTTAATTCCAGTATTGTAAAAGAACACGAATAGGCTTACCTATCTTCCCAGTTTTATTCTCTGGTTTCTATCCTACCCATTTTTAAGACAGGTGATTTCATTTTTCCACTCTCTCCACATAAAGTATTTCCATTCTTTGATTGTTCTTGATGTCCATTTCCGAGCTCTCCACCTCCATTTCTAATAACCTTTTGATGACAGGTTAACATACTTAAGCTTTCTTACCGAGGTAAGGATGTGTGACTGATTCACACTGTAGCACTGGAGTAATTTAGTTTTACTCTTTTTCATTTCTTAGCTTAACGTTTGAGGTCACTGCTGTATACTGAACAGGGGCTTTGACTGAACTGGTCAGGGTGATGACCGTGTCTCTTGCTGTCTTCTTTCCATTCTCCACTCCCCTCTCCCCCCAAAATACGAACAAGAGATATAGCTATGTATTTAGGACAGAATATAACCTATTATGAATGGCTGCTTTTCATTAACAAGAGCTGGTTAAACCAGAATGATTCTCCTCTTGTCTGCATTCGTACTTCTATCACTGAATGTTCATTGAACATGATCTCTTCATAATTCGGTGTACTGTTGTTTACTCCCTACTTAAAATCAAAATTCTGTGAATCACGATGTGTTAACCTCAGTCACCCAAATCCATTATATAGTGAAGATAGGTGATTATCATAAATAAAAGGAGACAAGCCAGCAAATTCATTAGCAAAATGTCTCTACCACTTGAAAATAAAGAATTAAAACATCTCCATGGTTTGTAATCCTATTTAAAAATAAATAATCTTATACGGTTGTAACACTGCTCAGTCAGGCCAAAGATTAGCTTGGGATGTTAACTAATCTTTGAGTAGTGAATATATACAAAGCATGCAAACCAGGGAGAAATGATGAAAATTAAACGTGAATGATGAAATGTTGCCAGTGTAGCATTGATTTTAATGGTGTTATCTTTCTGTCAGTTGTTCTTACGCTTATGTGGTTAGGAAAGCCTCGAATGATCAGTGAGGGAGATTTATCTCTGAAAAATAACGTATTGTACGTGGTACAGGAGCTCGCAAATCACAGTGTATGTAGTGCCTTAGAGGGTCAGACCATTTTCACAAGGAGCATTTTTCCATGGGTTTGATGGAAACATTTGCATGTTTTGTATTATCTAGGAGGAGGAGATCTCCAGTGACACAGCCCTTATTATCTCAGTGCAAAGAGTACAAATACAAGACGAACCAGGAAATCCAGAAGCAGAGAAGGAGTGAATGAAATTCACCGTCCTTCAACTTGGCTGCTCTCCTCAGTGCTGTTTAGATACACTTAAACTCTGTAGCGTGATTTAATGTCCTGGGGTCATGCGGGAGACATTTGTTTAGGGAGAAGGGTTAAGATAGGGCAAAAAAAGAGCATTTTTGAAGAATAATTATGAATTGCACGGCCACCTGGCTCTTTAGGACAGTTTAGGAAGCTTCTGTTGTGATCCGGTGAAGTCTCTCCTGAAGGGAAAAAAGAGGCTGTCGCAGGCAGTGCAGAGACACCTAGTAAGTTGGATATTTTTAAATTTTCATTGTTAAACATATAGGTTCTTCCTGAAGCAGATATGATAATCAGTTGAAGGTGAATAGCTGAAAGAATATTATATTGAATTCAACTTTTTTTTTTTTTAAAAAAACTTTGTTACAAACTGTTAGGCAAGGTTTGTGAGGAGAGGTAATATCTTTTATTAGACGAATATAGCTAGTAAAAAAAGAGGCTTTGAGGCCCTTCCAAACAGGATAAAATGAGTAAATTGAAGAGGCTTTTTGATTTGTTTCCCTTGCACAAATATGTGCTACTCAGCTGATGCCAGGGAGAGCCCTGAAATGCCAGCAGCTGTCAGGCCTGTTGCACACAGAGATGTTTTGCTGCACAGCCCTTAGTGGTGGATGCATTTTTCAGCTGAATTTATCAGTTGGAAAGCTCTGAAAGATGCAGATTAGCATGGAGTCTACAAACGGGCTGGTTTCATTCTGTTGAAAAAAAAACCTGTCTTTTTTTCCTAGTCAGACACATCAAGCACTGCTCCTACTTTTTAAGTTGCTTCTACTCTAAGTTGTATAAATGTTCAGGCTGCAAAGTAGATGTTACCGTGCTATTATGGGGATCTCTAACTTTGTACAGGGCGCACAAGGAAGAAGCTAGTCTGGGGATAATAAAATGACCTTTTCAAAGAACTAAATTTGCGGAGATCATGAGATAATGTCCGTATCAATACCAAAATTTGGGCTATTAGGCTTGTCTTCAGATTATATCTTTCCTTTTGTTTCATAGCATGAAAACCTCCACAGGTCTTCATCAGGGTGACATGAGATGAGCATGTTATATTTGAGGTATCTTTGTCTTATTTAAGGCCCCTCTTTGGAAGAAGGCTCTCTGCTTACAGGCAGAACAGTCAGAACTAAAACAGATGTGATGGAGAGACAAGAGTATTTCTCCCTTTTCAAATCTCATAAGGATTAAACAGGCAAGACAGCTTGATACCCAGACAATCAATATTACCTTTGCTACGCTCGCCATCCATGATATGAGGCGTAGCTCTGGAGAAAGGTAGGAGTTACAGAGGCTTTGGCAGGATAATTGTGCCTCAGTGAACAGTAGCCTCCTTTAAGCATTTCTTATTAGTGTGTTTTGGTTTTTTTTCTCTTAAGGCTCCATTTTCCTGGTTTTGAATTAAATAAATTATATTGCATTTAGATTAATTTAAAATTAAGAGTGAGCGAACATTGGGAATGAATTATGAGGGACGGATTCAAACCACATCTTAGTGGGTGAATGAGCGTATAAAGGGAATTAATTGAATTTAAACTGGTGGTGTTCGCATGCTGATTCATCATGTTCTTCTGACCCAAGATAGCTGCAGAAATCCTGTTTTGGAGAGTATCCACTGGATAACTGCATAAGTAGCAATTTTTAATTCAATTTAAAAATAGCTCTTTGGCTTAGAAGGTGATAAAGTAACATAACTACTGAGATACAGTTGACGAATTGTAACACTTTCCCCACACCCACACAAGTAATGAAAGACTTTTTGGGGAACTTTTCCAGTCTATATCTTAGTCAACAATTCGCGAGTATTCCAGACTTCCATTAAAATGATGAGGATTTCGAATTTGTATGCAAATGATATCAAAGTGGGCCTTTTTGTTGATCCTGAGATTTTTATACACAAGAATCAGTTCTTTCTTCCTTGCTGCTTGGTGTCTTTTGCCATACTCCAAGTAAGTATGAGTACTTATGCTTCACCTTAGAATACGTTAGGCCCTAAAAGCCCACCCATTTCCAGTATCCTTGGTGCATGCCTGGGAACTGAGGAGGTCTCCAAGTGCCCCACAGGAAGAACTTGGGACTGAATTTAAATAAAGACCTTAGCACTTTCAATAGAATCCAGGTGTCTAAATTCTATGTCCAAAACTGATAATGTGACCTGAAAACCCTGTCAGTGATTCCCTAAGCCCATTCTGTATGAAACCCTTCTGCCTTCAGGCCATGGAGGGAGAAGGCTGTGGTCTGTTCTGCCAACCCTGCTCGGAAAATATATGTAGAATATGCATATAGAGACAGATATGAAAAAATCCTGTATGTAATCTATTTTGGATCTAGAATAAAAATAGGCATCCACCAGCAGTGCCTCCCATGAGATTTTATTCAGTATATGTATTTACACAGAAATAACTGAGGAATCAGGAAAAACCTAAAAGGAACTATAGGAAAAGTATGTGATGGAGTCACTGCAATTAAAGTCTATATTGCGAATAAAGTTTGGGGATCAATATAGCAGCTAATTCCTCACCACCACCACTGTCACAAGAGGCATTCTTTCCATCGTTCAGCCTGATAAACAACCGTACTCTTTGTGAGTCCCTAAATAACGTGTCTGGCTTATGAAAGATACAGGCAGCATCAATGCACTAAAGTGGAAAAAAGCAGATTTGTTTTTATTCCTTTCCATGTAGTTTTTCTAATTCAGTCTGTTTAAAGTATATTCCCTCAAGTTGTGGTAGTTTCTTTTTGCAAAGAATTTCTTGCCAAACACTTCTGCCATCTTTGTTTTATTGTTTGCATCAAAAAGAGGTACAATCTAAATTTTCACTCCTGAATCCTGAGGTGAAGAAGTTGAATTGGAAGTTGGCCGCATTTAGTGTAATGCAGTGCAATGTGTATCTCTCACTGCGAGCAAGCTCCAACAGGGTAAATGAAGCCGGGGTCTTTTGCTGTACTAACGCAATCGCAATTCTTTAGGTACCTTTCAGTGGCATCCTCAGGTATATTTTCCTGTGTTGTGTAGGCAGCCTGCAAGAGATGCAGTTACTTAACACTGTAACCTGGTCTTGGCCGTGCGAATTGTTCTGTTATGTCTTTGCAGATCGACTATGCCTCATGACTAGACTGCTGGACGCGCAATAAGTAAGATGGGAGGTAGCAAATAAAAGACATTTTATCAGATAGGCCATTTTGTAAAGACTTAACAACTCAGGAGTAGAGGGGGTTCTTTTACCACCAAAACGAGTGGAAGTTTTGTCCTTCTGCAGCGGGAACAGGCATAAGATCTGAAGTTTGGTAGGTGTGTCTCTGTGGCTGCACAGTAGAGGCTGACAAAGTTTGGGAAAATAAAGGATGTTACAGAAAAAGATCTGTAGATTGTTTATTCTATTGCTATTATATACTGGATGCGTTTAAGTAGTATTATGGAAAGGGAGTCACGAAGTGTGGAGATGCAAGATAATCTAGAGGTGGCAGTGAAAAGGTGACTGCAATTCATAATGTTCCAAGGTAGGCACGAATGGGGAATTAGAGTTCCACCAGTCCCAGGAGATTTGCAATTACACCACGTTTACGTGAATGCCTTTTCTTGAAACTGGATATTGCATTTTGCCCCCACGTTTGAAACTCTCTCCTGTTTGCTCCTACCAGGGTTTAACACTGGATGAGTTTTCAGAAGTGATTTTGGGGTCTCTAATTCTTGGGGGTTCATCCAGACATTTCAAAGGAGCCTGATAGTCAGAGGTAAGGGAACATTAATTCACATATTTGCCAAGCAGGGCATTCTGGAGACATTTAAAAAGCGATTTTTTTCCTGTCAAGGTCACAAAAATAGTTTCCATAAGTGAGGCTGGATTTGCTTCAAGATTCACAGGAAAAATACAATTCTAGAAACACTCCTCTTATTTCTGAAAGCTCCCTTTAAAAACTATCTCCTAATATAAATAAAAAAAATGCAAATACATATCATACTGGCATGATGGTGTAGTGTAACCTGCGTATACTGGTATCAAACCATATTTTCCTAGAGTTTTTCTTGAACTGAATGAGTATCAGAGAATGAAACATCAAAGCATTTGCAGTCATTATACCATGTTTGAAGCAAGATTACTAAATGACTGGTAACATGTTCTCAACAACCTTCTAGAGGAACAGAAATTAATCAGGGAATGTTCTTTGACTTTTCTGGAATAATTTTCCCTGAAACTTATTTATAAAAATCCCTGTAAATTATATAAGGAGAATATTTTACTTCTTTAAAAGAAATACAGTATTATTTTTAGTACTGTTGTTGAGTTTGAAACATTCTATTGGAAACACTTGTGGCAACCTTTGAAAAAGAACATCCCATTTCGTCTGCAGTTGATATTGTACGTATGGCGCTCTCTTTCAGCTACAAACACCTCCTTTTTTTTGTCTCAGCATATCACACAAAGATCTGGCCCTTCCTCTGTGGACTAGGAAATCTGAAGGAAGAGCTGGCCATTGTAGATCTTGCAGGAACATAAAAGAGCTTGCAAAACAGTTGTTTCTGCCAAGGCACAGTTGTCATACAAGGAAGCCCGGGGAGCAAAATGACAAGTTCTGACATCTGAGTGTACAAAGCAGGAGCATCACAAAGCAATGCCCACTGCCGTTTTGGCCTAATGGTCACTACTATTTGTAAGGTGAGAATAATTGTATTTCAGCTGGAAAGCTTGCAAGTTTTAGTTTTTCATGTTGTACTAGATTGCCAACTATATCTAAAGGATTGATTCATAGTATATCTATTCCTATGCGTACTGAAGATAGAAAAAACAGATGAAATTTTTATATCAAACTCTTACTACGACGGTTAAGCTTTCCGTTCCAAAAGACTCCAGTAATTAAATACGTCAGAGAGAAATTTTGTTTCTATTCTGTTTGAACTAACATAACAAAATTAGAGTGCAGCAGCTCTCAATTTCTTCTTGTACCTTCTTGTTTACTCAGGAGGCTTTATATAGAACACCTAGATTATCTGATACATATGGTTCTGTACCTATTAGCATGTATGTAAACCAGATAATGATTCACCTCTAACAGTAAACAAGTTTTTTTGGTAACGTACAAAGAGTGAAATGTCTAATAGTGCCAGCTGTTCTAATAACATGCAGAACTGAGATGTGCAGGGAAATCAAGTCAGTACTGAGTATATTCTTTCTGTCTTTATCCTGGCCTCTCCTATCAAATCGTGAACTAACACAGGAGACCTCTGAGGGGGGTTAACATTGTTGTGGACAGCTATTTCGATGCAAAATAGTCACGATTGTTTAAAAAAAAAAAACAACCCAAAACACAAAAGCAAGGAGGGACATTACAAAAACAACTTTTTTTTAAAGTAAGGAGAAACCAGGGTGAAGTCTATTCTTAGAGGTACATTGTGTCTTGATGAAAAAGCTGGCAGCAAAGTTTTTTCCTGAGATATATCAAGGAAATGGGTGGGTTTTTGGTACTGTCAGAAACTTGAAACCAACCTTTTTAGCTTGTGGAAACGTAAGTTAAAAATATAACCACAAGGAAAGCTGGTTATCCATTTTTGTTTACGGTTTTTTATGTTCCTTTAAGGAGACTGTGAGAAGTGCAGGTAGAGCTGTATGACAGGTAACGCTTTTCTCACCTTGGGAGCTATTTGTCCTGCAAGGTGTAGCAGGCTGAGGACCAAGCAGCAGCTTGCCACATATTAAAGGTGATGGACAATCTGCTCAGGGACCAAAGGAGACTGGGCAGAGTTTTTTGTATCTCAGACATTCACTGAGTTGGGTAAAATCAGAACTAGAAGCAAAGGCTCGCCTGCAAGGGCACTGCTTTTGTGGGAGAATTGTGTCCAAACCTTTTTACTTCTAACTCATCGTGTGATGAGTTTTCTGTATTTAGACAGATCAAATTTCTAGTTTTCATTTCAATAAAAATTGACTTTTTTGAGTGGAAAACTCTCCGTTTTTTTTCTGGGGAGAGCTTGTTATTGGAGATCTAGGCAGACACATCATGATGTCTCCTCCTAATGACCTGGCACGCCAGGTGTGCCACCTCCACTCCCTCTGGAGAATACTGATCAGTAAGCTTGCTGGCATTGGAATTGTCATTTCTTATCAGCTATACAAGTACCTGCAATCAGAAATGCGGCCTATTGCTGCTGCAAGTTAAATTGAGCCACAGATACAGAGCTTTCTTTAAGTACATTATTTATAAACTGTTTGCTTTTCATGAGAGATGTGTTAGAGACTAGGGACAATGTATTTCAACATAAGATTTGCAAATCTCCAAAACACAAAAGGTTAACTGCAAAAACCCCAAGACTGTTGTCCGTAGTGTCTGTTTACTAGTTAGAGGACTGTTCCCATACTAGAAAATGTAGGCATTTTTAAATCAAAGTGAAGAGTAGAATCACAGAATGATTTTGGTTGGAAGAGACCTTTAAGATCATCAAGTCCAATCATTGACCTAGCACTGCCAAGTTACCACTAAACCATGTCCCTCAGCCCTACATCTACAAGTCTTTTAAACAGCTCCAGGGATGGTGACTCAACCACTTCCCTGGGCAGCCTGTTCCAATGCTTGGCAACCCTTTCGGTGAAGCAATTTTTCCTAATACCCAGTCTAAACCTCCCCTGGCACAACTTGAGGCCATTTCCTCCTGTCCTATCACCTGTTACTTGGAAGAAGAGACCAACCCCCACTTCACTACAACCTCCTTTCAGGTAGTTATAGAGAGCAAAAAGGTATAGAAGATTTACTCTAGTAATAGGTATTTAGAAATTGACAATAGGCAGAAAAATTAGAAGGTGGAAATGGAAGACATCAGCACAGATAACAGAAGTACATACTATTATCTAAACTTACTGTAGAATTTGCAACATAACTATCATTGTGAATACAAACCACGAAAACATGTTGTGATTGTCATGAAATATTTCAGATACACAGTACCATTTGCCAGAATCATTTTCTGTAAGCAGATCTCCATGTGGGTTGTTAGATTTTGTTTATTTGCTGTAGAAGTCGACATTTAACAAATAGTTGAAATACTAAATCCCTGAACAAAGTCAGAGTGTGTTGTCTGGCCACAAATTACTTAGAAATATTTATACCCGTGACCCAAAACATCTGCTGACAAGATGCAAAGCTTTTCTTTAATAGCCTAATAAGACATTTTGATGCTAAAAATAATACAGCTTTGGCTCTGAAGACTTAATTTTTGCATTGTTATGTACTGCAGTTTCCCTTTTACTTTAAGAGTCGGCATTCAGAGACCCACTTCTTAGCACAAGCAGTTTTAGCAACAATACTGACTGTAGCCTCTCAAGAGCATACTGCCCTGTATTAAAAAGCTATATTTGTTAAAGGAGTTCAGTCGTTAGCAGAACATGAGCTTCATTGTTTCAGAAATAACTGAAATTAAAATAGCATAGTGGACCGTTTGCCTGTGAACTAAACAACACAAGAAGGAGCTTAACATTTCAAAAGCCTGTTTACTTAACATGAAGCTTCTGCGCTGCTGCCTAAGTGTTGAGATGGAGGGAGCTTCTTATGAAATATCCCAAACAGTGAGCTCAGTTTGCAGTGAGCTCCCTGAGATGTCCATAGGCTAGCCGTGGTGATTCATCCCACACTGATGCCAAGGTTCTGCTCCTAAATTCAAATGCATGTTTGGAGTTGTCAGCCTGGCAATGAGAACTGATGTTATTGGAAGCTGTAGGCACAGCAATAAACCTTGGGTATTTTAGTCTTTATCCATACAAAGTTGATGCTATCGCATCTCAGAAGAACCTTAGAGTTGCCAACTTGCTGCTGAGGAAAGCAAAGGAAAGATGTACTCACTGAGAGACGAGAAGGGCTTCCTTCTGCTGATCCCACTTATTTCACTGCTTTCATGTGTAGTGTAGCATCTGTAATAAGAACAGAGAAGAGAGGTCTGGCATCCTTGATAATCTCCAAATCCCGCTATCTTCAAAGACTTTGGAGGAGGAGGTGGTCTGTCATCAGCTGTATCTATTTCTGTTTTAGCATACAGGTATAACTTGAAATTCTGGGGAACACAAAAAGGCATTGTAAAAGAATTGTGACATGCACACACCCCCGGAGCTGGACAAATGGTCATTTGCAGATAGTTGAATCTCGCCTGAAATTTTGTAATACTATACAGAGAGCCCAAGGGAAGAGGGCCAGAAACTCCTTTCTCGGCAAGACAAAAGCTAAAGGTTTATTGTGTAGATTGAATATACTCTGAGTTCATGACTATGAAGTTGATGGTAGCAGTTTGTGTTGTGCTGAAATTTGTTCTATATTTTAAATACATTTAGTGTTGCAGAGTTTGCAATGGTTTTAAAATGGAGAAAAACTATGGAAGATGTTGCTGAAGGAAAAGGTAGTGGAAGTCTGTTGTGGGCAGGCCCTTTCTTTTTCAACAAGACAGAGAGGACACATTATCCCAGCTGATCTCCCTTTTTCAGGTTTCCTGTCTAGAGATCTTTAAGCTTATTTGAAGCTGCCTTTGCAAAAGTGTACCTGGTGATGTCTGAAATAGGGATTATGAACTTCGGGATTTGGACTAATTTTTACTGAAGCAGCAAGCTGGAAAAAGCCAGCTTCGTGGAACCACAGCCTGGCAGGTCTGAACAAGACCCAGGAGGTTCAAAGTTCATTAGAGTAGAGGACTGCTTAGCTAGAAAGAAGTAGTGTCTATGTGGCCATTACTTTCTTCATTCCCAGACGTACTGGTAAAAATGAATAAATATTTTGATAAATGAACTATTAAATACTGTGGTTGTGAAGGGCTGAACATCCAGTTTTACCCACTGCAATTTTACTAGATGATTCTCCCCTTCAACCTTCTCCTTTGGTTAAAGGGCACCTGGGGCTGTGTATTTAAGGATCCTGACTGATTACATAGGGAAGAAATATTTGTAAACTAATATTAAATTCCTAAAAATTTTCTATTTCCAGTTTATAGAGAACTTCATCTGACCAATTTATTTATTGAAATTAAATTCCAAAATATCACTGAATAAGACACTTTCTGAGAAAAAATGACAGCAGGCAGGAAGATTACATTTGAAGGGAGAACTTGGGATCTGGTGTATAAGCGTACTGTAAATAAATATGTTAGTTAAAATGAGTGTTAAGGAAATGACATATGGTTGAGAGATGTGGTAGCTACACTAGACCTTACATTCACTGACATGGAAGATGATGAGACGTGATAACCTCATTCTGTACCACATCCTGAGCAGACAATATACTGCTAAAATACCAAGAAATGGCAAATAAGTAGCTTTTTGTATAAGTTACAGGGAAGGAATCACCTTATTATCTTCTGATAAGTCCCCGTTCCAGAAGTTTCTGTTGGAAAGGAGTGTGAATAGCAGTTTTCTAAAAGGTTCTTGAATTGCAGATACACAATTTGATCTAAGCTGCTGCCTTGCTTCCTTGATACCTTCCCCTCCTGCTGTGCTCTCTCCAGCCCACTCCTTCCCTTGCCAAAACAGGTTATGATTTCTTCCTACAATATTCGTATTAAGAAGTGAGACACACTTGTACTACTGTAGAGGACAAGCAAATCCAGAGTCTACTGGTATTGTAGGGGATCAGAATGGGACATTCTGTTCTCAAAATGTTTTATGAAATTGAAATGATTTTGCTAGAATTTATTTTTTTTTTAAAGTAACACAATTAGAGTTACTTTCTGATGATGTCCTCTCTTGATATTTCAGAACAAGCTGGTTCAATTCGTTTGCTTGTATGTGAAAAGCAGGGATCAGTGCACCATTGTGTTTCTAACCAGTCAATTCAGGATAAAAAAAACAAACCCAAACTTTGGATTTTTCCTTCATAAAATTCAGAATGAAGACCAATTTTAAAGTTTTCCTGAAACACAGCACGGCTCTCTTAATTCTTCACACAGCACTGCTAGATACCTGTCAGTGCGTGACTTTTAGCAGATATTCTTCCAGTGCTTTGACTGGAGTTGTACTTAGTTGCTCATACTCTGGAAATTTATCACAAACTCCTTACCTCATATTTTGGGTAAGTTTGCTTGCTTCGTTTTGTTGGTTGTTTTTGGCTTTTTTAAATTGACTCAGCCCTACAAAAATTCTTTGCTCAGTTTGCTGCTGTTCTCAAGTGAAGCATCACTGATCTAAATTAGTCAGCCAGAATTTAGTGGTGTTTGAGGAGATACAGTGTCCTTTTTCATCTCGGCCTTTTTTATGAAGCAGAATTACTCAGATGTTTCATCTGCTGCAGTACCTCGGTTACACCTCCAAAGTTGCCATTTCTCACTTTTATTCTGTTAGTGGGTTTTCTTCTTGCTTTCAGACCTATTTGCATTGAAAGTTCCTTTGTCAGAGGATGACATTGGTGAGAAGCGTATTTTACGCTGAATTACAATGACAATATTAAAAAAATATTTTTCAGGAAAAGAATGAAATTAAAACCCATGGTGCCCACCTTCTTGGAACAGGAGGTACCTCTGGCTGACTTTTCCACAGGTAATATTATAGACCCAGACTCCATATAAAGATGCTTTGCACCCAAACTTTTACAAATAAGACTTTTAATTAAACCTGCTTTAGGCTTACATTTTCCTGTATGTAACACAGTTTATTGATAGACTGTGTTTTTTTCCTGCTGAGCTTGGGCAAAAAAAGTTAAACTTGAGGTGAACATGTACAATTTTTACGTCCCCGACCCAATGGAACATAGCAAAATCTTTGCGTGATTTTTGACAAATTCGAATCTGCCTTGAGGTCAATACAGCTATGGAGAAAGCCAAAGGCGTCCAAGTAGATTAGTTCTGTATCGAGATTCACCCATAATCACTATATAGGTGTTCGTTAGGGCTCTTGCAAAATTACTGTCATGGAGAAGCAAAGAGGAGAATTTGGACCAGGCCTTCCCAGTATTTTTCCTGTCTCTTCAGAAAGAGGAAGAGAAAGAAGGGGGAGGAGGGAAGAAGTATTCTAAAAGGGGTTGTTCCTTAAGTGCTTTGTCTGGAGATATTATGTTTAAATTGTTTGTATTCAAGGAAGGAAGAGAGGGGACATAAATATCAGCCCATTTAAATAGCTGTTCCCTGAAGATACTTCGTTTTAATATAGTGGCATTATCAGTTCAATGGGCTGTGATTTTTCATTTCATTCATCGCTTATGCTGTGGAAGTTTCTGAAATGCTTCATTTAGTTGTACTAGAGACATCAGTCATGATTTTCTGGTTAAAGTTGTAGGAAGCTTTAATTTTGAAACACCATTATAACTTTCAAAATAATTCCTTTTAAGCTGATGTTTAGTGTCAATCCAAGCATGACTCATGTAGTGAAGTTGGAGAAAATCACCTTAGCCATTTCTACTTTATAGGAGCCTGACGAGGGTTTTCTTTTTTAAAAAGACAGTTTTTCGTAGCTCTGAAAATCAAGCCCCCCCACAATTTAGTTGAAGGTATCTGTTAGCTTACCTCAAGGAATACAAAAAAACCCTGGTTATGCAACTAAAGCACCAACCTTGGCTTGTGATGACCCAGCAATCAGGGTCTACAGGCTTATTCTGTGGTTCTGGGCAGGCCGCTTAACCTGCATCTGAAGCGACAGCCTAGTATGCTCAGGCAAACCCCGATATTCAGCTTCCCTGATCACCCAGTGCAGAGCTGCCCCCTGCGTGTTTAGGCTTTCTCCTGGGAAAAGCAAGGGGCACAGGAGGCCTGGTCTTATGCTGGTATGGTGCCAGGCAACAGCCAGAGTGCTCAGCAGGGCACGGGGACTTGGGAGTTATGCATTTTTGTGTTATTGAATCGGACGTTCCTGTGCTGTTTTGTCAACCTCCACCTCCTGAGAACCACCTAAAGGCCTAGTGTCCCATCCCCAATCTGAATCTCCACCACTCGTCCTGAGAAGCTCTCCAGGCTGCCTCAACTGCATCCATGCGGGAACTCTCCCGTGTGCGTCTGTAGGCATTTCAGTACCCTCTCTGAAGGTCCTCCTGGAGCTTGCTTTGGTTTCAACTTGTTTGTAGCACATACATCCTGGGACCCACCTTGCCGCCAGATACAAAGGGGTCATCTGGTGGGTCTGTGTGAATGTGCCTGCACACTCATGGGGGGACAAGATGGTAGACTGGTACATTGGCCAAAATACAGACAGAGATTCTGTGGGCTATCAGCCTGCCTCATTGCTCACCTAAGGCCTGTTTGCGCTGGTGTCTGGCAGAGTACAGAACTGAGAGAAAACACATTGCAATTTTTACTACAGCCTACTTGAATGCTTGCACAGAACAAGATGGTCCCAAGACTGAGGCATGTCTGGTGGTTGTCTCCTGGCACGTCTCCTCTGGCCTGGCTGAAGCCAGCAGGCTGGCTTGGAGTCACAGGGGCTTGTCTTTGCCACAGGACAACACCCGTCAGGATATGGGAGGGTGAGACATCTGAGCTCTGTTAATAAGTTGTGAGTTTGAGAACTAAAACCATTTCTGAAGGCAATAAGCAGGGGGGGACATATGCCAGAAGAACCACAGACTAGAAAAAACCCTGAAACCTTCATTGGCTTCGACAGTACCCCTGGGTGTGAAGGATGAGAGGGATAAAATGGGGGAAACCTGAAAGGAAAATTTAGTATCTTTTCCAGTTCCTGATCTGCAAAAAGTATTCTTTTCCACTCCTTTGTTTTCTTTTGCTCAGAAACTGCCTCTGTATAACAAAGTAGGGATTTAATCTCAGCTGGTGCTTCAAGAAACCACATCTTTGCTTAAAGTTACTCTCCCCCACATCAAGAGCAAAGCAGCAAATAAACCTTTTCCTATTGGCAAATATCAACTGTACGGAGTGCTTCTGCCTATCAGCTGGCCAGCTTGGGTTATCCTGATGACATCCAACTCCTCTGTTTTTCCCTCAACATTGCACATGGTTGAACACCGTAATGAAAAATGGATTCTTCGTATGTATAACTTGCCCAGATTTGGAGAGCTTTTGAAGTGTTACAGATTATCTATCAAAAAATTAGGTGAGAAGCACTTTTGAGCTCTGTATATAATTAATCCCGTTGCACTCTGTCAGGAAACCACACTTATGTACGGGGACCAGCAATAATGAAACCACACAAAGGTGGAGTTCAGACATTTTGAAAAAGTTTAAAAATAGGAAGTCTTCCATTACAGCATGCAACTTCATTCTAAATATTTCCTTGCCAAAGCCTTTTTAGTTTTCAAACACATCTATGTTCGAGGAGTCTGGTGAAGGAAGAATAGCTGAAACCCTTTTCCCTTCTTATGTCTCCTACCTTTATGTCATTGGTGAAGATACAAGAAAGGAAAATATACACATACTGTTTTCTTGAAAGAGAGTTAAAGAGAGTGTTTAGTCTATAATATAAAATATTTATTTGGGTAATTGCAAAATATTGGCTAGAAAATACGTATTATCTATCATTCAGGCGCTGTTGCAAGATAAACATCAGCAACTACGTGTTGGGACCTTCGCTTCCAAACAGTATATCATGTCCAGTGGAAAAGCAAAGGCTACCAAACTGTTTTATCAGAAACTAAGAACAAGGCAGTTACAAGTGACAAGTGCTTTGACAGACACGCAGAGGGAAAATGAATGGCAAAGGGTGAGGACAGGTAAAAGAAATTTGCCAAGGTCTGAAAGGAAAGAAATACGGTTTCAGAAATTGCAACCAAGATAATAGCAATCGAATGGAAAGACATTGCACTTCCCTGTCTGGCAGTAGAGTTGTTATGTATTTCTTAGAATGAGAGCAGGATACACCCCCCCCCCATCTATGGGATGGATGTCTTAGATCAGTAGTCAAAAATGAAGAGGGAAAAATACAGAGCTAAGAGAGAAATAAAAATAAGGCAGGGCAAGAAAGTGAAGTAAAAATAGAATGAGTGAAATAATACAATGAAAAATAAGCTAAAATAAATAAGAAAAATATGAAGCTCTAAAGTTATGCAATGCAGGAGGAAGAAAGTCCATGAAAGTACAGAGAAACTGAAAGAAATGTGAGAGAGGAGAACATAATCTTCTACTATGCAAATTACATCCCTTTAGAATGAACAGATATTTAAGTTTGATTGACTTAATCCTCCCCCACTGCTAGGAAAGCCTACACTTCTTGAGTTCCATCAAAAATAAACCCCTACAATGATTCTGAGAAAAAGAAAAATCAAGTCAGAAAATTTACTATGTGCAATAAACGTATAGTGCTGGATTTAACATGTACCCACTCTAACAGTGCGCACAAACATCTTCCTTTTGCAAAGAGAATTTAAGGAAATACATTTAATTGAGAGCAAGAAGAGGAATAATGCAAAGTGTTAACATTGCTGAAAAAAACCCAAATATTTCATTCTTATTCTTCCAAGCATCAAAATTAAAATATCACTGTTTCAATATTAAGAATAATTTTGAAATTTTTTGAAAGGTGACGCATAAGCAGCTAAAGCAATACATACAAAACCAAACATTTAAGATCTTTCACGTTACTGCATTGAACATTGACTGAGAAGGACGAAGTAGAGCTTTAACCATTTCTAGCAAATACAATTAAGATATGGAAGCTGGCCGCTCTACTAAGACTTTTTATAACTATGTACTAATTCACTACATAAAAAAGACGCAACATTTAACTAGATAGAGCACAGAACTAGTTGAACAAAGTCTTTTTTTCTCCAGTAGAGAAAAATGGTTTGATTGGTAATGATTTGATTTTGTTAGTTCTGCTGTCTCGCTCCAACGTTGCACAATATTTAGGTTTTAAAGGGATCTAATTCATATTCTGAAAGCTGTCATGTATGCAATGAAATCAGTAACTTTGTTCACTTCTGGGAAGGAGAAAAGTGTTTTACTGCCTCTGAAATATCCTCCTCTTCCCAGACACCAACCTGGCAGTTACCACGATGTGATTATGAGGCCAGCCTGCACTGCAGAAAGGCAGGTATCAATACTCTTATACAGTAATTAACAAGGGTACTTTTCACATTATAATACCATAGTCGTGCACTGTAATGCTCATGTCTCAGCACATAAGTCTTGGTATGCTTCTATCCCTTTACTTCTGTCTGAGTTACTTAAATATGTGATGGGAATAGTATTTCCCGGATCAGTTTGTATGCTTTATTCTATTTAAAAGCAGGTCTGTAGGACAGAGCATCTCTGCCTTAGTGTAAACACAATATCTTTGAAAAGAAGAGAACAACTTCTGTTAGGTGGTTTGACATAGCCATAACAGAAATAATAGATTTGTTCATTGTTTCAACTTGTTACATTTACATTTAATTTACCATTTAATGTATCGAAGTATAAGAAAAAAATATCTATATCAATCACTATACTAGGGAGAATATTTCTGAGCGCTGGACAGCTTTTAGGAATGGCTATTATTCTTGTGCTCCTATTCTTGTGAAGTATCTCTTAACGTTGCACTGAATTTAACAGGAAAATTATAAAGATCATCAGAGAATCACAGCCACTGAAGGAAGATCAGTAGATCAGCATCGGTCTTCCGAATAAGTTGTTATTGCAGGTGAATCATTAGACAGGATTCTATCGCTGTGGGCTGGCAAAGGAACTAATACAAGCGGATATGCATTGAACCTGCAAAGCTGCTGTACTAGAAAAAGAGCACAAAAGCAAAGAAGGAAGCATTTTTGTGTCTTTGAAATAAAAGAGTTTTATGACTCTCTTAAAATACAAAAATAGGAAAAACTGAAAGAACCTCAGGTTAAAGGCAGCTCCTGGTGAAACGGTAAATGATAACAGAACAAAATATCAAGATTCCTGGTAGAAATAGCTATAATATACATCGGTATTATTTCCAGTACAGTGTTTCTAGTTCTATTCCATAGTAATCCAATCTGCTTCATAAAAGCAAAGTCAGGCGGTGAAAGATACTAATCTGTTTCTGGAATAATTGTCTGTTAGATCAGGTCAGTGAATTCTGAGAAACAAATCTGGACTAATTAAAATGGAATTCTATCTGCCTATAAAGTACATGTAGACCAGAGGCAAAAGAATTACATGTGTGTGCTTCAAACATGGTATAAGTGATCCCAAAGTCATGGTGCATTCAATTTATTATTGAGTTGGGCAGGAGGCTTCAAAACAGTTTTAACGCTTTTATCTGTTAGGTTTTCTATTACTCTGTGACTTTGCTCACAGTGAGAAGCAAGTCCTTCACTTTTTTCTTTCTCTTTTAGCCATATAACAGATGTAATAGGGATTTTGGACACAGGATCCCAAATTGGACCATCCTATTACTATTTTCTTTCTATTGCTGCAGTCGCTGTTAAGTCTCAGTTTGCTTTCTAGATATTTCAAAAGGTACGAGCACTAGACCTATCTCAAAGTTTCCAATATATCTATGAACGATTCACCGTTTCTACAGCTTAAATATTACAGATATGGTTAGCTTTCACAGGAACAAACACAAAGAAAAGGAAATGAACCTTTCTACTGCTGAAAAAAAATCATGTTCGTGCCATAAAGACGAAAAAAAAAGGTAATGCCTGGTTAACCTGAAATGCTACCATGCCTGGCGCTTTTTTCTTTTTGGAGGAAGAATTGGCATCATCTTCTACACTTACAGAATTACCAATCAATCCAGGCACAAATGGAGAGTTATTCACATGAAGCTGATGAGAAAGATCTGGCTTCGTGAACTCATTCCACGGTAGCGCAGATAAAGCAAACTGCTTTTCACGATCTCCTAAATTAGAGAATGAAATAAATATATTCACAAGAAGAGAAACCTTGTAGAACTTTTCAGACTTTTAAGCATAGTAACATCTAGTGGAAGACGATGGCAGCCCAGTTGAGAGTTTGATAACCACTGTGCAAGCAGTAATGTATGTCAGCCATTACAGGCACACGGCTAAACGTAAATGGGAAAAGGGAATATAGAGAGTCACAGAAAGATAAAATGATGTGCCAGGAACAGACAGTAGGGTCTGTGGATGCCTGTTCCCTATGCCGTATACTGTTCTACTTTCCATATATGTTACATCTTAACACTTGCTGTAACATTTAATATATCGAGCACACTGTAATAAGAAATGCCTGTGTTCAAGTTCAAGCGACAAAGGAGACTTTTAGCCCTGTAGGATCAAAACTATTCTGTGTGGTGGTTGTCATGCATCAATGTCAAAAAAGCCAGAATAAAAAAAACACAATCTGAATGATCTCAGGAGCAGTCCTGTACAGCCATAATGGTTTTACATTAAATTGTCTGTAACAATTACCTGCCATTAAATGGTAACAATTTAGAGGTACTGGGAAAGAATACTGGATCACAGGGAACCAGGTTTTTATTAAGGGGGAAAAAAGGGACTTAATTCATTTACCTTTTCCATTGTTGGTGTTTTGTGGGCGAATATGGCAAAAGGTGATCATTCACAATAGCCGATGATGGCACCCCATGAAGGACGGAGCTCTTTACCCCCCACCTACATTTGAACAGAGCTCCAGCAAGAGGATGGCGAGGGATAATTTTTCCTCCCTAGAGCTGGGCACCTTGTGTGCGCCTCACACCTGAGTGGGACTGCGGCACGGGGGTGGGTTTCTGGTCCTCCAACGGGGAAGAGGAGACACTGAAGAAATCATAAGAAATCAACCCAGAATGGGAATGTGCTCGTGTGTTTATACACATTTGTTTAAAAAGAAGTTTACTCTGTCCCTCACCATTTGTCCTCCATTTGGTCTATGTTGCCTGCTCTTATTTTGAGCTCTTCGAGCTAGTAGCTGTTTTACAGATTTCAATGATGGAGTATGAAAAAAGTTCCCATCCTCTTTTTCGTTGTTGTATCCTCTGGATACTAGTGCCGGGTTCTCCCTACTCATTTTTCTCCACTCACCCAGCCGGATTTAGTCTTTTTTCAGCTAAATCAGCTGATTTAGTCTTTTTTTTTTTTTTTTTCGAAGGTAGTAATTAAAGATTAAGCATTACAAAGCACATTTTTGCACTGAATTTGACACAATACTTTTGAAGTTCATGAATCTATTAAGTCTTGGACACTCTCTAGTGTATTAGACAACAGTAGTGATTTACATTATTTTGAAGTTGTAAGTTTTCAAGGGTAATGGTTTTCATATATAGAGATAAAAAGATAAAGTTCCTTCATTTATGCCTGCTGACTTTTTTTCCCTATCATACTACATTTAGCAAAATGGGTAAGGCAGAAAGGATGCTGGTGTATTTTTATGTTAATTAATGTATTTTAATTTCAAATAGCATTTTTGAAGTTCAGAAAACTTCCAAAAAAGCAGTACCAGGGCAAACCTAATGAATTTTAATTCTTTTCAGTATACTTCTGCTTTCATGAATTCTTTTTGTTATATTCTGATGCATGAGAATGCATCAGTCAGCATTCAGAACGTGCAGCCCACAGATCTGATTTTTACAAAAATACAATTTAACTTTTTAGCTACATAATAAAGCTCACCTCATAATCATATTATTTTTAATGACCAATTGGGTAATAGCTAGAAAAATACATCCGTAGGGAGCATGGACCAACTTTTTAAAGATTTTTTTAAAACAGCACATTGTAAGTGACAAGCAAGCTCTGCACAAAAGATGTGTTTAACTCTTTGGTAGCTAAATCATGTGGTTCTCAGTTACATTGCTTAGAGCAGAATAATGTAACCCTTAGGCAGTTAAAATCTGTAACTTCACCGCATTAACCCTGCTCTTCTACATCTTGGAGTGCCTCGGAAAACTCTCAGCTCCTTGGGAGCGCAGTTTTGGCCGTGATGCTGTAAACCAGAAATCTCCGTGGAGGCTACAGTATGCCCACAGCTGCTGGAGCAGGCGAAGTGTCGATATTCTGATGCTGATGGTGAGGTGCACAAGAAACAGCCTTTTTTAATAGCACGGTCCGTGTGTCACACTGCTCTGATCCCAGCCAATTTTAATAACTGTTCTTAGCTCGTGGCCCCACCAGGCACAGCTTCGTTGGCACAATACCAGCCTGCTGTAACGTACTTGTGCACGCTGTCAAGAATAGGGCACAATAAACCAGTCCTGTCCTTTGTGTAACACTTGCCATAGCAGTATTGTAAAATCAATGATGTTGTTGAGAGAGACTGTTGTTACTTGTCAGAGCAGATCATGAAAGGATGCTTTATCCTTCCAAAACTGTAGCATACCTGGGGGTTCTTGTGTACAGCAGCAGCAGCGGCCGTAATTTACTGCATTGCAGTAAAATCAACAATGCAGCATTCTGCAGAGCCAGGCAAATACTCATATTTGATTTGCTAGGTGACTAGAGAGACAAAAAAGGCTTCAAAAATATTTTTAATCACGTTACTATATTTCTTGTTTGTAACCCTCCAAAACCTTCACTGTGCAACTAAAGACTGGTACCTCTTGAAATGTTGTTCTGAAACCCAATTTGAAACCATTTCTGTTATGAGTAGCAACGTGAGTCACACTGATTTTTCTCAAAATTCTTTCTTTTCGGGGAGGAAAAAAAGGACAATTTGAGAAGTTAACCTTAGCTCATAGGTAGGTTCCTGTTGAACAGAAACCAAATTTCAAAGTAAAAGTGTTAGATATACAAAAGGCATCCAATTCCATCTAAGAGAAACTTCCTACAGTTAGAGAGGAAATAAAAGAAATTTTTGTAGTTGAGAGTAAACACAAACTTTTCGTATTGCTGTCCAGCTACATAGGGCAGTAGTGATTATTTTTTTTTACTTAGAACAAAAATACATGGTCTAAGCTGTTACAGCGTAGGAAACATAGAAGTTGTTGGTGTACTTCTTTTTTTTTTCTATGGAAACTTGACATATAAATATTTTTCTTGTCTGTTCACAATTTACCACTTTATACTCAGCTTCTAGTACAACTATGTTTTTTCACCAGGTCTTCTTGAACTGATACTGTGATAAGATTGTTATTTTGTTCAGAAGAAGTTTGAATGTTGAATAAATGTCATTTCTTTCTAATTAAATGATGCTAAAAAGAATTATTGTAGTATTGAAATAATCTACTCTTGACATAAGTTTACCATTTGTCATTCCTGTCTGAAACATGAAGGTAAGGAAGACAGCTCATCATCTCAGTTTAGTGGGAGGGGTCTTCATAAGTGTTGAATATGTAAGGATGAAGAGGAAGACAAACGCATGCTTGTTTTAACTTAACCACGCGCTCAATACAAAAAATGGTAGGCTTTGTGAAGCGAGTGTTCATTTATAATCCAACATTTCCTAAGCTACCCAAATGAAATTTAGGTTTCAGAAGTTCCTTAATAACCACAACAAAAAAATAATTATCTGTATGAAGATTGCACAAATTCATTAAAATCCCAGTCCTTTGTGGTTAACGGGAGATTTTCTTCTAGAATTAAAGACCTTTTATACAGAATATCAGCACTATAAATTTTCAAGTGAAAGACACGTGACTTTATAGGTATGAAATACATGCTGAGAGGAATGAAAAATATCAAATGGAAGCCTTAGCCAAAGGTGTTTTATTTTAGAGCAGGCTACATAAAATAACTTTTATCAGTGAACCACTGCACTGTATAGTAACTCTACGTTATCGTTCTAGGTACCTGGGAATAACAAGACCTCTTACCTACCCTGTAAGGCAGAATGGGAAGTGTATGGCCAAAATGATCCTGTGTGTATGGCTCTTATCTGCCTCTATCACTATACCCCCTCTCTTCGGTTGGGCCCAAAACGTAAATGACGAAAAGGTTTGTTTGATCAGCCAAGACTTCGGCTACACCATATACTCCACAGCAGTTGCATTTTATATCCCGATGTCAGTGATGCTTTTCATGTACTATCAGATTTACAAAGCTGCCAAGAGGAGTGCTGCTAAACACAAGTTTGCTGGTTTTCCCCGGCCAGAAGAAATGGAAGGGATTTCTATGAACGGAGTTATAAAACTGCACAAAGAATCTGAAGAATGTACTAATTTTTCACGACTCCTAAAGCATGACAAGAAGAACATTTCCATCTTTAAAAGAGAACAGAAAGCTGCCACTACGCTTGGGATTATTGTTGGGGCTTTCACTGTCTGCTGGCTGCCCTTCTTCCTCCTCTCAACCGCCCGGCCCTTCATCTGCGGTACAGCGTGCAGCTGTATCCCACTGTGGGTGGAGAGAACATTTCTATGGTTGGGTTATGCAAACTCTCTCATTAACCCTTTTATATATGCCTTCTTCAATCGAGACCTAAGGACAACTTATCGCAATCTCCTGCAATGCAGATATAGGAATATCAACCGGAAACTATCAGCTGCAGGGATGCATGAGGCTCTGAAGCTTGCAGAAAAGCCAGAATTTGTTCTGTAAGGTCAACTCATCCTTTACTATGATAATTTATTGTTTTATCACATTAGCTTTTTTCCCCCACAGATTTGGAAGAAGAGTTATGGGAAGAACCAGGCTTCTTGAGCACTGTTAATGCAGTCATCAAGAAACTGGAAGGTAGCAAGGTTAATTCCCGTACAGCCCACCAGTCCTAGCAAGCCTGGAGAAACAAGAGGACCGTCTAAAGAATGTGGATGTAAGAGGAATAACAAAAAGGGGGAGGGTAAAAGGTGGTGCAGGATGTTTGAGTTGCTAGTGAGGAGAGAGCAAAGTTGGCCTAACCTATTTGTTCGGCCCTTGGCCCCAGGCAACTTTTAGTAGGTCTGAATGTTGGATGCATCTTGTACCCTAGAGATTTTTTTCTGCAATAAAGACCTGAGAATGGTGAAAAGTTCAGTATAATTCATTGCTTTCTACTTTGTTGTTATAAAAATAAATCATTTAAGACGAAGCTGGATCAAAGAACTTCTACTGCTTAGAAATAGTCTTTATTATAAAAAACCATATATCCATTAAACATTAATTTACCAGATTGCCTGGAAATAAACTACTTTGTGAAATTTAATGTTGCCTTTGCACAGCAACTATGGCACTGAAAGAGTATGTTACACTTCCAATGCGAATACAAGAGTCCGAGTAAAGTCCCATGGACCAACATCTCCTGCTGCATACAGTCATGCAGCACAATTAGCTGCCGTGCTGCTATGCCAGTTACATCAGGTAAAGATCTTGTCCTATATTTCTGACATTACAAATATGTCTGATTACAGTTTATTTCAGGAGCTGTCTGGTCTTTGTCCATCTTTTCTTTCTTTAATTCTCTTGGCTTTACTAGTTGAGCCCTTCTCTAATCTAGATGGAGTCTCTGACTGTGCTCAAGTAGTTTCTGTTGATGTATGGCTAGTCCTTCTTCCACTTCGGTAGTTAATTTATTGTCACATTGAAAGCTCTACTAGCTTCTTGGGATTTCTTTCCTTTCTGAAGTCAGTAAGGAAAAAATAAACATAAGACTTTATGAGGTTCATAGACATCTGGACTTTATCCTTACAAACTGATTTTGGTTATCACTTCTGCTTAAAATGATTTAAAGCTTTGCCTTGTGTAAGAATCAAGATAATTTACGGTTTCTAGTTGTTTGCCCCACCACCGCAGCTCATCCAAGTATGTGATTCTACTTCTCCTGACTCTGGTAACAAAGCTCTTCCCTCAGTGGAGCAGGGTCAAGTATTACAACAATATTTGTATTTAAAATCTAATGATAATAAATGCATTAGTTATATTAATATGTTAGTACTAATGTATTAATATAAAATGCACTGATTATGTAATATATTACTATAATAACCTAAAATAATAATAAACTTAGAACAATTCATAAGAACAAGATGCTTTTTCTGGACCGAGTTTGCACTGCACACCATGTTCCAGAGGAAGCACGAGGATAGATACACTGGTGAATGAAGACTGTTTCAGAGCTCCATCTACTTTTTCAGATGTCAGGACATCAATGAGAAGACGTGATGTTCATTACCACATTGCCTCAGCGGCAAATCACACTTCAGGCTAGCTTCTGTCCCCACTTTCTCAAATATGAAGCCAAAATGACTTAAATGAATTCAGCAATGTCAATTTGGACTAAGGCGAGAGAAGTTTGTGCCAGATGCCTTGTTCAAAGCATACAGGCATCATTGCAAACACTTGAGCTGGGAAATGATAGATACCCAAGACCTGGATCGATGTGCTGAGCTGTGTACAGAAAACAAGCTTAAACCAATTTAGATAGATTTATGCACTAGGATACATAGAGTAGGAAGTACGTTTTGACCTCATTTTTAGAGAAGGATCACAGTTTTGTAATAGTAAGAGACAGGCTATATCCCAGCTTCAAAAAAGTTTTCTAAAGAAGTTGCAAATTGATTTGGAACAGTCCGATTTCTTTTAAATATTCCGACAGTATTACGTGCAGAAGGACAAAAAACAGATTTTGGCCCAGAATATCCACCAGCTCTGTAGCGCAGAGTAGAGCTGATGTTAAGTCAAGCATATTTTCCATATTCTGCCTGAAATTAATGATGTTTCTGACTTTGTTACCTGTCAAAGTAGCATTTGCTTTTTCTTTTTTAGTTCCTAGCGTAAATAAGGAGGTCACAGGTCTTCTGTAATTTTTTTTCCCCTGTGAGAGGATATATAGGAGAACATATAAATAAAAGTATCTGTGAAGATTCCAAGTGGGATTATAAAACTCTGAAGCTGATTTCAGAATTCTGGTTGGAAAAGTTTCGGCCATTTTTATTATGCAGGAAAGTCTGAGAAGCTGTTTTTTCCTCCAAATAAGATTTTTTTTTTTTTTTAAATGAAATATATGTCTTATGAGTCAGAAATTGACATTTGCCCAACTGTCACTAAAGGCAATTGCTTTCCTCAGGGAATGCATCCTGCAGGACTCCACCTCCCCTCTGCCATCTGTTTCAGGTAATGAGAGCCCAGGGAAGAACAAGACTTGTTATGGGCTGCGTATCAATCCTTGAAGTTTTTGGAGATAAACAGCTACCTTTCATCTCCGGATACGTTTGGAAAGAAACGAGAAGAACAAAAGAAAAAACCAAGTCTCTTCATGCAGCCAAAACAAAACACAGCTATGTGGCAAATGGAAGCTGTTGTTAGATAGAGCTGGATTTGAGGGAAAAAATAAAGAAGTTAAGAAGCTTAGAAGAATGTCCCATTATCCACGCGCATGGGTAGCACGGCATTGAGAAGAGGAGAAAACTTTCAGACAGAATTATAACTAAAAGAGGCTTAGATAAGAAGCACAAGGAAATAATTGCTTGGGTTTAAGAACAGGATTTTATAAAAGGTTAATAAATAGAACTACATAAAAATACTTAACCGCAGCAGTAGTATTTTTTAAAAATCAGATAATTCACTACTCATCTGACAAAGATGTAACACATCAATGGGTGCGAGAGAAGTCTACACCATCATGCATGCAGCCTGGTACATGCTAGTACTGAACCCTAAAAGAGTTTACAGCCTTGGTCTGTGCGTCCTTTCCCATGTTTCTATGAGAAAGTGAGGGAGGTGAATCAAAAAGATGTGTCTGTGAGAAAATGGGAATATAAAAACCTCAGAACAAGCCAGAGCATCGGGAGGCCAGTGTAACACTAACTGAATAAAGACAGAGAAAGGTGACACATAGGAAGCAAGACATGGAAACAGTTCTAAGTTTCAGACTTGTGATTGGAAAGCTACTTTTTGGGAAAACACGCAAAAATCTAAGGGTAAATATCCATGACTTTGAGGATAAAGACACAAACCTTTCTAAAACATGCTTGCACAATCCCAGTGAAAAGACTGTTGCTACCTCATTGCTTAAAGGGGAGCTGGGCTCTGCACGTCAGCAAACCCCTATTTAAAAAAAAAAAAAAAAAAATTAATAGCAGCACAAAATAAACCTTGAATTTAGGTAAGATCTGTTGCGAGGTAAAAGCAATGAAATCTAAGCCAATCTTTCTTTTTAAGAAACAGCGCCCGCTGTCTGAATCCACGAACTGTAGTCATGGAAGGATGTGGGCGACAGTGACAGCTAACTCCGTAACCCCACTCCTGGGAGGTTTGGAAGGTTTCAGCTCTCTTATCCTTTCAAGCCACAGTCTGAGATGTGAGAAGTCCCTTGTTACCTACAGAGTGTGAAAGACTTGAAATATCGGACAATCTCAGGCTTTCTACGAAGGTAGCTGTCACTCTGTGCAACATTCGAGTGTTTGAAAGGAAAGGTTGGTGCGGGTCCGTAGGTGCACAGGGCAGCACAGTCCAGAAAACAAGAAAGCCTGTAAAAAGCTACCCTAGAGAGTAGGTTTGCCATTAACTACAGTGCAGAACTGGCCTTAACCCAGCTGGATTTTTTTGTTTGGGGAAACTCAACACAGCATTTGTTATTAGCTACAGTACCCACGTGCAGCGTTTCTGATTAGAAAGCTTAGTCTTATTGCTGTATGTCCTAGACCATCTTTCTACCAGCCACTACGTCCGAAATTGATTTCTAGTCACTATGTGATTTCTGGATGCTGACGGTGGCAGAAAAATGGGACCAAATTTTGCTTCCATTTACTAGGCCGACAAGTTTTTTTGACAATTGTGCTTAGTTCATGCACACATTGCACTTCTGTTTGCTTTCCAGGATCTCACGAGGCTGTTTAGCTCTTGGGCTTGCTCTCTCTCTCGAGTGGGAATTTACTTCTCCTTATTCAGGGATTGAAGTCACCAAATGCATTTTTAGGTTGGGGCTTTTTTTGCTTTTCCGGTTGGCATTTCTGAGGAAAAGTAGCTGGCTATTCTGGCTCAGGGAACGATCACTCAGCTATAGCATGCCTAAACACTGGGAAAAACAAAGGAACACTTGGGAAAAACTCTAGGAAACGCTCAGGCAGTGATTTCAGAGTGATTACCATAGTCTATTCTAGGAGCTGAGGAAGTCAGGAAGCAGCTGTGCAACTGCTGCCAGCATCTAGACCACCTCTTCATCCAGCACAAGCAGCCACTCAGTCACAGTCTTCAGCTGCAGCCCGAGATCTTCAGGTGTTGCCAGAATTATCCAGACGTCAACACAGGGAGGTGCCAGTCACACCATCTTTACTTTGTACCTCTCTTTGTTCACCTCTAAAGCGGTCCTCGAGAGCGGCCACTGAGGCAGTTCCCTCAAAAGAGTTTTAGTCACAGCTGTGCCAGAGATCCTTCCCTGAGCCTACCTCTCAGGACAGCAAACACATTTTTACCCAAGATAAACATCAGCGGTGACCAAAATAAAAGCCTAAGAGCAAAGCTCTGAAAGGGGCATAAAAAAAAGATAACCCTTACACAGCTCATTATATGGTATTAGCCATACCCTGTCTGTAATTTATCCCTAAAGGCACCACTAGCTCTCAAAGGACCCCAGGCGAGGGAGGCCTGAATGGGCCTCCTTTACTTGAAACCGTCTTTCCGTGGCACGCCTCACGTCTGTGATACAGCAGCCAATGTACGCGTTGCACTTTACCAGGAAGTCCCTTCATCCTTCTAGTCTTGTCCTGCTCAGATGCACTGTATTTATGACGTTTTTCCTCAATAACCGGGTCACACAGCAGCTTGCAGTAATGCTTTAGATGAATAGGCTGCGACTGAACAATTCTCCCCCTCTGTATGCAACGCCCTTGGAACAGAATTTGAGATAATGGTTTTGAAAAGAGTTTGGTTTGGTTAGTTTTTACAGCCTTCCCTGCCCACCCTGCTCCCTTCCCATCTCTCTCTCGTTCTATTGAGTTAATTACCCAGTGTCAAATGAGTAACTGTTGCTCAGAGGTTCTCAAGTGTCACATCTGACCATATTTCTTCATTGCCATTCCTGCTGACAGCTGCGGTTGTAAATGTGCTGCTCGCCTACGGTAAACCACTCTCCCATGCAGCAGTAGCAGTTAACCTGCAGTAGAACCAGGCAGTAACAACATACAGTATTTCCCCGTGGTATTTTTCCTCCCCGTTCAAATAAAAGTGAAGGTTTTGTTGCACTATTAATGCATCATGGAAAACTGTACTCCCCTTGCTCACTCGGTACTGCTTTCTTGAGGGAGACCCTCGGTGGCAGAAGCCTCATCCCTAACGTTTTCTCCCAGCTCCCGCAGTCAACCAGTGTGTAGGTTTAATGCCGGAGCACAGTATTTGCACGTACCAAACTCCTCTGTTTAGCAAGAGTCTCACTGGGAAAGAAATAGCAGAGTAGTAAAACATATGAATTTATGATAGTATCTCATTATTATATGTCTATTGCTTCACATTTCAGTTTCATTAAAAGAAAAGCAATGTTTTTCGTGCTCTGTTCAGATGATTTACTACCTAACACCACCTGTAGAAAGATATGTCAAATGGTGTGAAATAAATCTCCTACAATGCGACATGGAGAAGGGAATTTTTATCAAATTAATACTACAAATAATGCAGACAGAATCCGTTCACTCCCCCACCCCAGCTTTATGTCAGGAAAAATGGATTTCCAGGCAGCCTCTGCTCCAGACACTGGGGTCAGCGCAGCATCATTAAAAGAACATCACTGAGGTAAGTTTTGGGATCGCTGACCAAGATGCTGTAGGTACAGAACTCGAAGGAGTTTTGAAACAATGCCGTTTGTCCTGTTGCTTTCCTCTAGCTATCCACTTAGATTTCCGTATTATTTTTCTTATCTTTCAGGAAAAACTATTCAAAGTATAATATTCTCAGAAAACATGCAAGGTCAATGTATCGTTAAATCTGGTTCACGGTTTGCTTAAAAACCAGTTCTTGTCCTTTAAAACAATATTTGTCAGCAAGACACAGAGAGAGGGAAAAGAGAAAATTCAGAGACATGGGGAATAGTCAGCGTGCAAAATTATTATCCCAAACAGAAGACACTCAACCCCTTATTTCACAGAGGTAGGAATGATGAGGATTGGATTTTTCTTTTTTTTTTTTTAAGAGGAGAGCTCAAGTAAATAAATAAAAAAATAGCCTAAGAAGCGCCGCATTAGAAGAGCAATCTTTGCAACCTTCAAGATGTACAAACTTATACCCCTCTTTATTCCTTTTAATCTCTTAAGTAGTTATTGCCACCGAAGAGTGGGTTCAGCATGAGTTTGAAGTGAATTAAAACTGTTTTCTCTACCCGTTTTCTAAACATTTTGCCGAATAGGCCTGCCATTCCTCACACTCACCATTCTGGCACCCCTTTCAGTTGCCCTGCTGCGTTGCCAAACTCCTTCTCACGTAGCAATATTTCCAATAGGGCAGAATGGCTTCTACTTGCTGCTAACTGAAAGATGCTTATGATTCCCCAGATTGATTTTTCTCCATTGCAAGCAAAAAAGGAAACAACAAAAAACCAAACCAAACCCACTGAGATATTGTATTTTCTTAAATATATTAATATACGATTAATGTAGGGGATGATATTTTAATGATTTGTAACTTTGTGACTTCACTGATTCAAATTATTATTTCTGTCATTTAGGATCTTTCACGTAGAACTAATCAAGTTACTTCAGCAAAAAAATACATACAGATGTATCAAAGTTTCCAGAAGAGACCAATGCATTTTTATAAACCAACATACCAGACTGAATAAATATTTTCCTTTTAGCTTTATATCTACTTAGTCAAAAACAACAATATTTCGTTAATTCAGTAGTTGTGTGGTCTTGCTAGTTCCAGAAAATTGTGTTTACAGTATACTTATTTTTACTTTCTGCAGGAGAAGAAAAAGACAGCCACTGTAATATGGGGTTGGTTCAGCCCTTCTAGAGAATCTATGTTTTAAAGCGTGGAAAAATATAGCAGAATGCATCTGGATAAACTCACTAATGTCTCAGAGAACTTTGCATCTTTGACCAACCTAACCAGGATTTCAGGAGGTCTGTGATAAAATCTCAGAGATTCTTCCGTCAAATCTACCATCCTGAAGATGGTTGCAAGGAAAAATTACACAAATTAAATGAACATTTACTTCCCAACAATAGTTGCAAAAGCAGAACAATCACACCCAATAAGTAAAACCAATCATGATATTTTTGTAATCTTAAACACCACAATGACAAAATATTACATCTGCTTCATAGAAATACAGAAATTAATATCTTAATGGTCTGTGTTTCCAAACTGAGTAAGACCTACTTACCAACAATTTTAGACTGTTTACCTTGCATATGTAATTAATGGAGACTTTCACTAAGGAATGCTGGAGCAAGTGGCTGTGTGTACTGGTGTAATTCAATGATTTCAATAGGGAGGCTGTAACGAGACGAAGGGTTACTTCGCTGCATGCTGTAGGCAGGCAGAACTGGAGCTAGGGTGCCTTTTCTTGTGATCTCACAGCTGTTTCTCTTAGAACATTGCAGCCTGGTTACTGTAGAGGATTGGTTCTTCCCTTCACCAAACTTGAGAAGAGGGACAGGAATTTGCCCTAACTATAATTAGAGTGATGGTGTTATAGGTAGGATAAAATACAATGTCGTCGCAGCTAAGATGTATGTTCTGTGCAAAGCCTTTGCAGTAATTATTTGTCTATAGATGATTTTGTGAAATTGAGGGAGAAGTCTTCACTATTGCTCTGGCTCCTTTCTCCCTCTCTTGCACACGTGAGGTCCCCACGAGCAGTGACACATGCGTAGGCTTGTGCTGCCACCGGAGGCTGGAAGGCTGGGCCAGATGTGGGGCTCTCGGTAAAACCAGCTACATTTTCTGTATTCATTTTGGGTTTCTGCCACTGAATTGTGTAAAACAGACTGGGAACTTCCTCAGTTCTCACAGCAACCCAAAATGAGATGAGCACAAAGGACTTGACAACCAGCAGAACCCTCCACTTTCCCCTAGCTTCCTCCTTTGTACGGGTCCTCTGAGAATTATCTCGTTAGACATGATCTAATTGCCTCTTAAGAAATGTTTCCATTTATTTCTGTGGTATCTGGATCAGGGCTTTTAGTTGCTCCAGGACATTTCTCATCTAATTCATCCACTTTTTTTAAAAAACAGGAGAAGTTCTGATTTCTCCAGGGAAAAAGAGTCATGACCAAATGTGCATCAAAGCAGCCAGAAAAAGCCAAGCCAGAACTGGAAGAAGAAAAATGAAGAGTTGGCTTCTGAAGAACCGGATAGATTTATGAAATGTACTTCATCTTCTTTTGATGGGAATGTGCTAAAAATACTCAATGAGCTCAATACATTACATTAAATACATTTCTACTGGAAGCAGTCACATCTTGTTTGTTATGGAGAAAAGTGCTGCTATATACAAATGAAAAGAGTTTTCTGCCTGAGAAAGCCAAATCATTTCAGCAATAAGAGTTTGGCACACGGGGTGAGGAAACAAAAATGCAGCTAAAACTCAAAGATGAAGCACTGTACAGATTTCCACCGCTTCAAACAACGTAGAAGAGCATTGATTTGCATTTACCATGCTTGTGGATCGTAACGTTGGTATTAATATTCAGGGATCGTCGGTGATACCGGATGTATTTTGTTGTACTGCAAAAAGAGGTTTTCAAGCAAATGGTGGCTCTGTGTGTGCTTTCAGGGCTCGTGTTAAAGACATGCTATGCACCTGGAATGGGATGGAGAAAGGCAACAATAAAAGACCGATTTTTGTAAAAGCGTTCTGTTGTACTAAGTAAGCGGCTGTTTACTTGTTAACATACACACAGTTTGTTCTCCTTAACCTTTTAAAAAAGTTGCCTCTACTTTACACTCTGACAAAAGTAAGGGATAGAATTATAACGCGCACATATTACACCACAGTTAATTTACAAATAGATTGCTTTAACGTAATTTTCATCATCTGACAATTTATAAAAATCATTTTTCTCTCATTTTAACTCAAATAACTATAATAGGTTGGAGAATTTCCATAGCACTTTGGTTTTTGTCTTACCGTCTAGCCAGACTAGACTAGTATCACAACATTTGTTATTTTTTAAAAAACGTATTTAAGAAGGGTTGTTTCTGCTAATGTTTGGTTATAATTAAAATAAACCCCTTTGACTTGACAAAAAATAAATAGGCAAGCATTAATGACCATTTGTCCCAGGGAAAATTGATTCAAGGATTCATTCCTTAGGTATGCCTCTGAACATTTTTTTTTTTTGAGCTTCTTGTATTCATTTCCCCTCAGAGTTTCCAAACTGTGTGTGGTTACACAACCCACAATGCAGTGGGATATGCCATTCCTAAAGGCTATCTTCTTTAAAGGTACATCTCGATGAGCACTTGCCTTATTTCCATAGCTGTGTGATTTGTGATAATTTAGTCCCCTACTTGCAGTTTAACCAAAACGCTGCTGGTAAATCGTCCGCTACACTTGCCATTACAGCTTTGATTTCCGCTATTTAAATTAACATACAAGTTCACAACAGTTACCTAAATAAAGAGCCAGGTATACCAGCACAAGCCAATTCATCGCTTGTCAGCAAGAGGTAGAGAAGGAATGCAAAACAATCCATGCTAAGCCTATATAAAACCTAGAAGAGAGAGCCTAACTCATCTGCTGCTCGTTATCCTGACACCCTAAGCTCGCTCCTGTGGTTACACCGGAGCGCAGCGGAGTAGCACACCTTCATTGTACGAGGTCAGCAAGACTCTCTTCAGTACTTCACTGGAAAAAGTAATCACTGTAAACTCTGCATTTAAAACAACATGAGTCCCATAATTTGCTTTATTTCCCCAAAGAGAATGACACGGGTTATTTTTTTACTTGGTTAGCCTTAAGTATTTAATGTGAAATGGGACAGTTATTGTCAAAGGACCAGTTCCGATTGAATTACATGAGAATACGTTCAGAGAATCTTGACTGGAGTCAAAATTACACTGGCAAATAATAGTATAACCAGACCTAGTGAGAAAGGGAGATGCTAAATATAACAGTAAAAATCTCCAGTCTCTTTCTTCTTTTAAAAAAACTGCAAACCTTAAAATAAAGGGCAGTGGTCAGACTCTGAAACTCATTTTTAAGCTGTATGGTCTCTCTTGCATGTCCGTTTCACAAAGGAAATGAAACAATTTTACTTAGATGAATTGGACTGCCACTTCCCTTGTTCATGATGTTGTGTGAAAACCTTAACTTCAAGAGAAATGGAAAAATTACACATCATATGAATAATTTAAATGATTAAAAAACCCCAACAAATAAAAAACTCCTACCAGTGATAAGTGTTTTTCAAAATTCATGTGTTTTTTTAATGCTGTCATTTTAAGGTTAAGTGAAAATTTATGCTTTAGGAGAGATATAACGGATGGGAAAAGAGTCAGAAAGAGCTTTTAGCTGTTAGGGATCTACAATTCTAGATAGATAAGTGTATACATATATATACACACGCACACGCTCACACACGTATAAAGTTGCAGTTCTGCCTGATATTTTCATCAGCAGTTTTTCATCCAGGAGTTTTCAGACATGTGAACACCACAAAGAACGCTGGAAACAACAGAACACTGACACATTGTCATGCACGATGAAGCTCATTTTTTTTTCCTACTGTAACTGTCAGGTCTGTCACCAATGCACAAACCCACGCAGTAACTAGAAGAGTCACTCAAGCCTAAGTACGTATTCAAGACTAGCAAATAACGCATACAATGTTTTAGAGGATTAGAAAAAAGTAGGGCTGATCAAAAGAAGTCAAGAGATTAGATGGCCTGCTGGGATAACGAGTTGAGCTTTCAATAGTTTCTGTAGCCAGTAGTACAAAAACAGCACAGGGACTTGCCTTACACAGAGATAATCCAGGTCCCCGGGCTATAGACAGAAGTCCAACAGAGCGAATAACGCCAGAAACAAGGCTCAGATTCACAGCTTGGATCTACAGAAGATGCCTTTCTAGCTCAGTCACCAAACCTGTGCTGGGGCGTGACAGCGACGCTTTGCGTTTTCACAGGGCTGCCTTGTGGTAGCTATTACAACATTTGTCATTTTTAATAAATAAAATTAATTTTCCAGAAGTTTTGCAAAACCCTCGATCTTTCACTATGAGCCCCAGCCTGCCTTGTTGTCCATAGGTGTGTTTGGGGTCAACAGTTAGCTGAGTTATTTGGTGGATCAGCCTGCTACCCCCTTATTCTATATCTCCTGTCCTTCCCTTGTCGCCTGTTTTTTGTCCAGATTGATCTGTGCTTTACAAAATTAAAGCCTTTTCTTAGCTGCTGCCTTGATTTTAGTTTAAAGTTCTTGCTAAATTAGCTGGCTTTATTCAGATGACAAAGTGATAAATTTGCTTCAGACCCGAGTAGAAAATAAACACAATGATAAAAGAAGAAAGCTTTTCTTCTTATTATAAAACGCACTGTTGAAAAAGTTATGTGAAAGCAAGAAAATACGTTTCTATGTATAATATGAAAAGTCAGATGCTCTTGATAATTTTAATAGATAAAAATGAGTTTTATATATTATTTCAAGTCTGCCAAGACTTTTAATATGCAAAAGTTACCAGAGGATTGAGCTGGAACTCTGTGTTTTAAGTCATATATTTTTCCCTGAGATGCAGTAAAATATAAAGATGGTTAACGTAAGAGACTATTGCCCACAAATAGCTTACCAAGAAACACAAATACAAGGAAACTAAGCTCTTCAAACTGTAAGTGGCCTACGCTGAAAGTGTTGAGTGTCTTATCCCGAAAAGAAAAAAAAAAAAAAAAAAAGAATTGCTGCCACTTGCGTTGCAAACTAGCAGACTAATTTAGTAGAAAAGGAAATAGGGTTCTCCAGTATTAGGTACTGAGTTATATTATGCTTTTAAAATGTATAAGCCCAGAGGGATATTAAAATGTTAATTTGGATAGTATTTAAAAGGTAATTACTTTTGTACAATAAAATAAGTCTACTGAATACTAATCCCTGTGTCATGTGCTTTCTTTGAACTAATGCTACAGAAAATAGAGAATCCATTTGTTTAAGTGATTTTAATTTAGATTCATAGAAGACATTCTCATCTACAAAGAAAACCTGATTCATTTTTTTTTAGCTTGACTCATTTAAAATCCTTACTGTATCAAAATTGACGTTAAAGAAAGGTACCTACACTTGTTGGTTAACGCTGAACTGAAAGAATGAGACAGGAAATTTTAACGACTCTCCTGATGAAAGGGTGGTGTGGTTTGGTTTGTTGAGCACCAGCACGGCTACAAGAACACTGGCTCAGGCCCTACTGATCAGCTCGAGATTGGTCTCTCCTCAGTAAAAGCTGATTTCATCTATTCAAGCCTTTTAAGGGAAGGGCAAACACTCAAAGGTTTTCATTCCAGAAGATGACTGATCAGACCAGAAAGGGTATTTCATCCAATTTATTGAATAACACAATCCAAATATGGATTTGGTTTTGCTTCTAGTTCTATTTAAATGAGTTATATAACATATTGTCTAGGAAATCCTCTGAAGTTAGTCTTGAAGTTAGACCGGGAAGTTCGTCTGGGAAGTTAGACACTCCCAAAGTCAGGTCACCAAACATCTTCCCATGGCACACCAGGTCACAATTAACCCTCTCTTCTTAGAGAAGTGTCCCCTGCGAAAGGTCTCATCCAACTCCCTCTGAGGAGCTAGTTGGTGGGAATGGAGCAGAAAAAACGCCTTACCTTTCCAGTTCCCTTTCTTCTGAGTCTAGCTGTCATTTCACTGAATGGAAAGGAATCTTTGTGCTATCCCAGTTCTTAATTTATTCTTGCCAAACTAGACATCTGTTAACCGTTACTTAATTTTTAGCAAGAACATGAAGCCCTTAAACAATTTCTGATGAAGTTACAGCCAGGGCAGATGAACTGAGTAAGCTTCTTTCACATGGTGAAACTTAGGTTGATCTATGCTTAAAATGAGAAATGCCAAGAATCTCTCTGCTTTCCTAGGCCATTTACATATGCTCACTCTATATTCATTAGTTTGACATTTACTGCTCTTATTCTGTCAGCAGAATGTTGATTTGATTTTCACTCTTGCTATTACAATGTCACAGGTATAATAGCACCACAAATGGTGCAGTGGATTTACAGACTGAATAAAATATGATTTCTGAAGAGTAATTACTGGTAGGAAATTAAAATTTAATAACAACTTACAACTGGATAGCAATTAACTAAATAAAATAATTTTATTCATTATCATGATTTATAGATGAATCGTTGGATAAAAATGCCCAACTACAAGCTTATTTCTCATCTAAAACATTATGAAGATTAAGATACGGAGAGTGATCGGTTTATTGAAATCGGGCAGCAAGGGCAAGAAGAAAGCAAAGAGAAAAAAAGTAGAAAAGCTGCCACCCGTTTCAAATCACTAAGACCTCCCACATTGGAATAGCTGGCTTTCAAATTTGAGTGTGATAACAAAGTGAAACCAAGCTCTAATTTTGCCACGCATATTAACCAAATAGTAATTTTTTAACAAGAATACAGTATATCTAATAAAAACTTATCCTAAAGGAAATGTGTTTTGTGGGACTGAATAAAATATTTCTAGTATTGTGATCCCAAAATACCCCCAATTAGCTGCCACTGCAGCACGGACGTCTCTAAACAGACACTTTTCTGTTGGACTGAAAAATCCTGCAAAGGAGCGGTTTTGCTCCTGAGCCAGAGGAATGCAGTGCCAGAGCCAGCCCATACGAACAGGAGCTCCTCTGCCCAAGTTGCCAACCCAACGAGTGCAGACTGAGCACCCACCAGAGCTCTACATGTCACAGGTATGGTCGCCTTCTTTTAGAGACGGTTGCGACAGTGCTAGTATCTATGTTATAAAATGGTCAGAGCACGCACTTATTACACGGAAAATCTGGCATCAAGGCTCACATCAAATCCACACCCTCCTTACTCCCAGAGCGCTCCAGCCAGTAGGCTATTCACAGTGACAGGAGCATCGTCTGCCCCTTCTAAACAAAGGCCCTTTGCAGAAAACAACTCAATGTTAATTGGACCAAAATGGGACTGAAGGGGACATGACTCCGTAGCCTAGTACTTAAGATGTCAGACACTGGAATAGGCTGCCCAGCGAGGTGGTGGAGTCACCATCCCTGAATGTGTTTAAGAGTCATTTAGATGTGGTGTTAGGGGATACGGTGTAGGGGAGAACTTTGTAGAGTGGGGTTGATGGTTGGACTTGATGATCCCAAGGGTCTTTTCCAACCTAAATGATTCTATGATTCTAAGTTAATTTACATTTAAGGAGTTTTTATGAGGTGGATGTATTGTAAAAGTACAGACAAAGATGTGAATAAAATTCTGGAACCAGAAACCAGGACTCAAGTTCACTGTTTCCCAGATGACATGGTTCGACACGGTCTCCCACAGCATCCTCATAGGGAAGCTTAGGAAGTGTGGGTTAGATGAATGGACAGCAAGGTGGGTAGATAACTGGTTGAAAGTCAGAGCTCAGAGGGTCGTGATTAGGGGCACAGAGTCTAGTTGGAGGTCAGTGATGAGTGGTGTTCCCCAGGGGTCAGTACTGGGTCCAGTCCTCTTCAATATATTCATCAATGACCTGGATGAGGGGATAGAGTGCACCCTCAGCAAGTTCACCAATGACACAAAGCTGGGGGGCGACTGACACACCGGAAGGCTGTGCCGCCATACAGAGAGACCCGGACAGGCTGGAAATCTGCGCAAAGAGGAACCTTATGAAATTCAATAAGGGCAAGTGTAGGGTGCTGCACCTGGGGAGGAATAACCCCATGCACCAGTACAGGTTGGGGGCTGACCTGCTGGAGAGCAGCTCAGCTGAAACAGACCTGGGAGTCCTGGTAGACAACAGGATGACCATGAGCCAGCAATGTGCCCTCGTAGCCAAGAAGGCCAATGGCATCCTGGGGTGCATCAAGAAGAGTGTGGCCAGCAGGTTGAGGGAGGTCATCCTCCCCCTTTACTCTGCCTTGGTGAGGCCACACCTGGAGTACTGTGTCCAGCTGTGGGCTCCCCAGTTCAAGAGGGACAGGGAACTCCTGGAGAGGGTGCAGCAGAGAGCTACCAAGATGATTAGGGGACTGGAACACCTCTCTTAGGAAGAACGACTGGGGGATTTGGGTCTCTTCAGTCTGGAAAATAGATGGCTGAGGGGGGATCTCATCAACACTTATAAATACTTAAAGGGTGGGTGTCAGGAGGATGGGGCCAGGCTCCTTTCAGTGGTGCCCGGGGACAGGACAAGAGGTAATGGGCACAAACTTGAGCATAGGAAGTTCCACCTAAACATGAGGAGGAACTTCTTTACTTTGAGGGTGGCAGAGCACTGAACAGGCTGCCCAGAGAGGTGGTGGAGTGTCCAGCTCTGGAGACATTCAAAACCCACCTGGACGCGTTCCTGTGCAACCTGCTCTAGGTGACCCTGCTCTGGCAGGGGGGTTGGACTAGATGATCTCCAGAGGTACCTTGCAACCCTATGATTCTGTAATTCTGTGTTTCTATGAGCTTCATCACCCCATCCTCCAGAATCAAGCCTCTAGAAATTCTGTTTGTCCCACAAACCTCAAATGTTTTTCCCCATAAAAGAGCGTTACATCAATAGCAGAAAGGGAAACCGTTCCACCACCAAGTCAGAAGACCGTAGTAATTTGGTGCTTCATTGAGAGACAGCTGAGGATCAGCTCTCTTAGGGTAAGAGTCACTGTCCATAGCGAGTATTATAAACAATAGCTTCTTTTCTATAAAATGCCTGTGCCCACAATACAATTGCCATTTCAAAGAAAATAAAGATCTCCACCGAGATTCTTTGAAAGAAAAGAACATAGATGCCTGTCTCAGAATGAACCCAAAAAACAGTGGGCATATCCCAGTTCCAGAAAGCAGTTTCAAGGATAACGCAGGGTATTATACTGACTAGTCGAAAGAAGCTTTATTGCTCTCAGATCCCAGTCAGAGGCTCCCAGCCCCTTCTCAGACACCGCAGAAGAAGCCTATATGCCTAAAATAGGCAATGGCGTTTCATTTTGGGCATCAGGCACCTCAGAAGTTAAGCCCTACGTTGGATTTGATACAATTATTTTCAAAGTATGCTGGCACAAACACGCAGATGAAGTCATGGATATCGTATTACCAGCTTTAATTAACTAAAAGAAAATATATACTGTTCTCTCTGAAGATCGACTAAGATGTAATGAAAATTATTAAGTTCATAGAGCCACTGTGCAGCTAGCACAGGAATAAAAGTGTTATTTTACAGTGAATGATTATATTCATTAATATAGCTTACCAGAGAGTGACTTAAACCTTCATTTGCTACTTTTCATTTCTGTGTATTTGAGGACATGTTTCTATTAGCAACAGCAGTAATTCCTTTGCTGTGAGACATTTTGGAGTTATGGTAAATATGAAAAATCCCCAATACTACTGATAATTTGCATATAGATAGTGAACTTCTGTAAGATGAAAACCCAAATCAACCAGTATATTTGTTTAATTCATTTATCTAAAGCCTTTAATTCTATGTTCATCTTGCTGCTTGAATTGCTAGTTCATATTTACTTTTCAAAGGCTTTAATACTATATGTCCAATAGCTCTTCATATAAAGTACCCACTAGATACAAAAGTTTTGATACATTATGTATATTTTGATCCATTATAAATTATTCACTTAAAAAAATAAGAAAATCAATTTGTTCAAAATCATGCTGAGCAGATCAGCAGCTATTTGTTGCTACACACGTTACTCTGCATCTCAGAGTATGCCAACAGACGATAATAAATACCTTTCCTCATAAAATTTCATCCTATATGGATGCATTTATTTCACTTGGAAAATTGACTATGTCTTAAAAGGTCATTCACAACATTTCTCAATGTGGCTTTGCGGAGTTATTTTCTAACCCTATAAAATATTGATGTTTCTTATCAAAGTCTCCTGCTATCTTTTAGGACTCTCCTGGAAACCCTTTATCTAAATTTACTGCTGTGCTTTACTTCTAAGTTCACCTTTTTTCCAAATCAACCCAAATACCCACTCCAACCTTGCCACGGGGCTGTTCTCAGATTTACAAATCCACTCTCAAAATGCAAAAGTGAAGTTCCCTCACATCTAAGCGTTGGCTGAAACTTCACAAGACTTTAATAAGAAAGCACTGATATTTTGCCCACTAATGAAACACTGAGCAGATGCTATGAATATGCATTAAGTGCATCCTGAAAAATACAATTTATCAGGAAGGCTTCAGATCAGAAGCACTTATTCAGCCGTTACGATAATCCTGATGTGATATTACTTGCTTCAGTGGTGCCTTATGAAGAACGTTCTGCGTCCTAACACAGCATTTGGAACTCAGAAATTGGGCAAGCTCCGTTATTTCGATTTGTCATAGCGAATTTATCCCTGATTTCTAGCTAGCCGCAAAAGTTTCACTGGCAAAAATATTTTCACAGAGCATAACTGAAGCTAACAAAATGCCTGCTGCATATCATATATTAATATTTTGCATAGTATAAGCTTGGATTTGGCAGTATAATCTTAGGTTAAGAGCTCCAAAAATATCAAAAATATAATATTGAAAACTTGACAATTGACAGCAACTTTTACAATGTGCAGCGTTGTATTCTTCTGCTCCAATATGACTTTTCTGGGTGCGAGATTTTCAGACTGTTAAGCATAAGAGCTTTTATATCAAAGCAAGTTTTAAAATGTTATTCAAAATTATTCTGTTGCCACAAAGGAACATTCTAGCCTTTAAAATGCTCCCTTTAGAACTGTCCCAGATAACTGATGGTGTGAAAGAACATTGTTTAGTTTGTTAAATTATCACATAGAAGAGGCTGCAAATAGATTGAGTTTTCTCCATTTCCGTGAATTGGGCTACCTAATTTGATGGTTAAACAGTGTGGCAGGTTGCAAAACGCATACCCAGAAGAAAAAGAACCTGAATAAGCTCCAGAAAGTTATTTCTCTTTATCTGCTGTAGTTTCATAAACTGCAACTCACACAGACACACCTTTTTCCATTTAAGACTTCAAACTCTTATCTGCAAGTTACAGTCTGTAGAGTTGAAACTGTGGTTTAGTGAACATAGTAGAAAAGACTGACTAGTTCTGATAAAACACAGAGAGAGATTACACCTTCATTTGAGAAAACAGTCCTGAGATTACTTGGCATATAAAGTCATACAGGTATCTCTGTCCTCCAGCTGACATTTGATAAATATTTCCATCTTTTTAGCTGGTAGTACACAGCCTTACTTCTTGGCTAGCAAAGGTTCTGAAAGAAACTGGAGCACATCAAGCCTTTGCAGGCTGTAGCAGAAACAAACAGCCCTGTCTTTTGCTGGTGCCATCCCAGCACCTCTGCTGCTGGCTGATTTGAATGCAAGAGGACCCACAAAGCAATCTTCTTCCAGTTGTTGTTTACTAGAAGACGTAGGATTCATTTCCGTGCTCTCATAGGAAGAGATAACAGAACACGTGGGGTCTTTTTCAAGATGGATTTTTTTTTCAGCACGTAATTGTCTCAAGATGATAGGCCAATGACTGATAAAATATTGTATGGGTTGCACACTTGAATCTGGATGCAAACTCTCTGCATTCCGTACACTGTTAGCAGCCATTAGGTACATTCTAGTTGGTGCTGGCTATGAAAGGTGACAAAGGACCAAACTACAGAAACGGGTCTTCTCCTGCATTTCCTTTGATCTGCCATGATGATGATTCAGCACGAAAAGGTTATACTTTTGGAAGTTCACCTTCTTTTAAAATCATTCTAAAGATTAGCAGTTAAACCAGCCTTTAGTGATTGTGCAATACTGTTAAACCAAAATTCTTAAATCATTTATAATTTAATCTAGCAAGCAAAAAATTTTTGTTTAATAGATCAGTTTTAGTCTTTGCGTTTGTACTTTTTGCTGTTTCTCTAAAGGAATAATTTAGTCTCATGAATTAGAAATTATTGACATGTTCTGATTTGCAGATGAATATCGCCTGTACTTTGAACTTGATACTTGCCTTTGGTGACCAAAAGGATACAATATTCAAGAAGTTATACAATTTAATGTACGTGTATTCAGAATCTTAAAATTTAAGTTTTGTAACAGGTGAATGACATTCCTAATTAAAGATTAACAGATCAAAGCTGTTTTAACTGATGTTACATGTCAAACTGTTTTAGAATGGGAACTGAAATTTAATGAATTTGAAGAAAAACACCATTTTATAATTGATTCATTATGTAACACAAAGGAGAAAAGATTATAAGTGTTTTGCACTTCAAAAGCTAACTGATTTATTAACCTATGGTACTAGGATCTGTATTTAATGAGCTGAAGTAATGGTTTCCTGGTCCCTCTGTCCGTCAGTGTTTTAGAACTCATAGTAACAATCAATTGCACACTTTATCCATGGATTCAAAGAGGAAAATAAACTTCCCTGGTTTTGCAGTGAATTAAACTGAGAAAACTCAAACCAGGACATTTTGTCTGAGACCATATTTACCAAAAGCTGGCCTGGCAGTTAAAAGCACTGTGGTGCCAGATTTGTAGTTTGAGGCTTCAATTAACTCGATAATTTGACCTTCCGTAATACAAAGTGGCAGTAAAGATATACCACGGGCTGCCACCGATAAAATTGTAGTTTCTTTAATTTTAAAGGAATGTTCTTACCTGATACCATAGGTTTCAGGCAAGGGAGTTGCTCCATCGTCATTCTTGTGTTTCAAGCATTATTTAGGATATAACGGCATCAGCACAAGCTCTTCGTAGTCTACTGAGCCTGACAGATTGCCTTACTTTTTTGCCATGCGGCTACCATAAAAATCCCCCCGCCTCGTTGTTACCTATTTAACTGAGTCATGTTATATATTGCAAAGGAAGCGTCAGTATGTGAATGAGGCCTATGTTAAATCTAAACTCAGTCGTCTGCATGAAACATCCCCTGGGAAAGCTGGAAGCAAAAAACCTCCACGTTTGTAGTAGCAAGAAAAATCTGGCCTTTGTACATAAATCGGTAGAACTCAGAAAATTCAGAGGTAAATCACAAACTATCTTGGTATTCTCTGCTGTTATTAAAAGTAAAATGCAGAGCCGTATAGACCGATAAGACTATGTTCCAGAGGTTTCTGCACTCCTGGAACAAATGAAGAATTGCTGTGGCCTTATGCTTAAGCTTTCTAACTTATGTCAGCAATAAAGTGGGATCTTCAGTGTAGGTATGTAATAATAGCATAAACTACTTTGAGGGATGACACCAAATTGAATTTTCTACAAGCTACTTAATTATTCCCTTTGGGAATGAATGGCATTCTGGAAAAGCAACTTTTGAAAGGGTTACTTTGCTAACACATTCATTTGTTGTTTTCTTAACTCCACTGTGGTTTATACTACATTATGGAACTATTTTTCAATAAAGTGTAATTATTTGTGATTTGTTACCGAAGACGCGGGAAGTAATATTAATAACTGGTACTTAAATTTCCAGTGAGTGTAGATAATTTAACATCTACAGGTTAATTATCAACCCCCTTGCATCTCCAAGTGTAATTATTAAGGTCTTTTTTCTTACAGTCATCAAAACTGTGATTACATCAAATGCTTTTCTAGCAGAGTATCACAAAACAAAATCCTCATTCATCTTCTCTCGTTTTGAGATTGTCATGTCTTTGGCTCTCAGTACTTCAGTTTAGCGCACACTTGGGCTTTTTGTGCTGATGATCTCAGATTGAAACTTCACCGTCAGCCCAAGTGCAACACCTTCTGACTGGCTAGATGGACAGAAGCAGTCAGAATGGGAAAAGCAAGCAAAGACAGAGGCTGCAAACACTAAATACACCAAACACCTGTCAGGGACACCTCCCACCAGACCAGGCTGCTCAAAGCCTCATCCAGCCTGGCCTTGAACACTTCCAGGGATGGAGCATCCACAACTTCCCTAGGCAACCTCTTCCAGTGCCTCACCACCCTCACAGGAAAGATTTTCTTCCTAATATCCAATCTAAATCTCCCCTCTTTCAGTTTGAAACAGTTACCCCTCGTGCTATCACTACACTCCCTGATAAAAAGTCCCTCCCCAACTTCCCTGTAGGCCCCCTTTAGGTACTTGAAGGTTGCCATAAGGTCTCCCCAGAGCCTTCCCTTCTCCAGGCTGAACAACCCCAACTCTCTCAGCCAGTCCTCACAGGAGAGGTGCTCCAGCCCTCGGAGCATCTTCATGGCCCTCCACTGGACCCATTCCAACAGGTCCATGTCCTTCTCGTGCTGAGGACTCCAGAATTGCATTGCGAAGATGCTCACGATATACAACACCAAGCGGTTAGAACTCAAAGGTGACATTCCTGCATGGCAAGGCACACGCTAGTGGCACGATAAAGCCGCACCAGCAGACGGCCCAGGCCCGCGCCTCTCCCAGACAGGTCCAGCCTCCGCCTCAGCCAGGCTGGGCAGAGCTCTGCTGCTGCTCACGGGTTATATGCACATGGAGCCATGTCACCCAGACAACCTGAGCAAAACAGATCCATTGGATCCCTTAACTCTGAATGGCTCTTAATAAAATAAGTGACGCCTGGAGTAAAACGGAAGAGAACGTGGCATAAACTGAGTATCAAATTCACTTCATTACTTCATTCAGTTAACAGCACTGACTACAAGGCGTAATAAATCCTTCAATAGGAATGCTATAGGGCCCTACAGATGGCTATATGTACGCTGCAGCTTGTACCTTAAGTACCGTATATGATTGATCAATGGGACAAAGTAAGCGAGGCTTGAAATTAAAGAATGCACACACAAGAGTATAACTTATGATGGAAACAAGGAAACAAATGCAGGCTGAACTAAAAAGAGACCAGACTTAAAAGACAAACGTGGCTGAAAAATAGGAGCATACGGTGAAACCAGAGTGGCAAATTCATGATGCAAAAGGTATGAAGATTGATGCAGAGTATCGTGAACCTGGAGATTTAGAGGTGAGAGAAGAACTAAAATAAAATTACAGCCCTTCCCAAAACAGAGACAGCAGGCTTGCCAGGGATCTCTCCTGTCATTTCTCAAGGCTATTGAATACCTTTAGGTATCAGGCATCAAATAAACCTACCTGAAGATGAGATGAGATCTGATTACCACGTCAAAAATGGTAAAAGTTTAGCACCATTATTATAGTCCCTTCCACCTGCCACAATATCTAGGCAACAACAGAACTGATTGTATATTGGATTTTTATCCAATATTGCTGTTAGACTTGATTGAGAGAGGAAGTCTTACGAAATTCTGCTCTCTAGGGGGACTGATATGCAGCACTTTCACATTGTGCAAAGGTCCATACTGCAAAGGTCTGGCGAGGTAGAACTCCAATACTGACATAACTTGGATCTGGGAAATTTTTGCTCTACTTACTGACTATAGTCATCTGAGTGGTATTGTGCACGTGTATATTTATATATGTGCATATAGATATGAATATATATACACACACACACTCTCTCATATTTAAAAGGCAGGCAAAGAACATTGTTCTGCTTCAGTAAACTATTTAAGCATTCATTTAATTCCCTCATAGGGAGCAAAGCATATAAACACGTATTTAATCATGTGTCAGTCTCATTGAAATCAGTAAAGACTGAGTGGAGCTCAAGTGGTCTGATGAAACAGAGCCCCAATTAGGCAAAAACGAGGAAAGAAAGGAGAATTAATGTGGCTGTAATGTGAGACAACTTCTGTTTGTTTGATATTTTCTTTGAGCATCTTATTTCAAAGGCTTAAATAAATATAAAAACATAACTGCGAGGTTTCCTCTGCATTAACACAGCAAAAACCAACTCTGCAGCTATTTCTGACCCAGGAAACCCTTCTGGTGTCTAGAGTGCCTGTAACGGGGGTATTGGTGGGAGAGAGGGTGACATCCAGTGTAGTGGGACACTGTGAGCTTTGATTCTCGACCAATAGGCTTTTCAGGAAGCAACTTTGAAAAAAGATTTTTATCTATTTTTACATATTTAGGGGGCTTATTTTTATGATTTTAAGAAATTCTTTCCTTCTTTCTCTTTTGTCTTTTTGCACGTATCAGTTAAATCTAGAAAAGCTTCCTTCTGTGGTTTAAACTGTTAAGTTCTTCGGGTTTTTCATTCGACTTGCAGGGTAACATTCCTGTACATAGTTTAACTGTCAGATAAATTACTTTTAAAACTAATTTAAACAAAATACTATATTTAAGAAGTGAACTTAATTATATACATGAATCTTAACAGCATGATTATAATAAAGGTGATAACCTTAAATATTTTGTGGATATTTGAGAATAATAGATGTACAAATAGGAAAATGAAAAGGAAATCATGAAAGCAGAGAGGCCTACGCATCATTTAGCTATGTAGGCAGGAATGACCACCGAGTGACATAAATTACTTTGCACGGATAGTGCTAACTGTCAGGATGAGATAGCTATGACTGGGAAACTGATTTTTGCATTTCTCCCAGGAAAGCTTTTCTGTACAGAAATAATTTCTAACTTAAGTGTCAAGGTGATGCACTACTATCGTCACATTCCTGAAAACATTTCACAATTAGATACGTTTGAAGTAAGCTTGCCTGTGCTGAAGTTAAATAGCTTCAGATAAAGAATTTCAGATAAACTACATTTTTTTATTTTTGCAAACTACAGCTACAGTCTGCTCTTCTCACAGCAGTCTTAATGCTTTCACCAGTCGGTGATTAGTTCAATCACCAGCAGGTGATTTAGATCTTTGAAGTAATTTATATATGTCACAAGTGCAGATTTAGACAAAATTCTGATCATGAGACTAGATTTCACGAATGATCCACTCTGGGCATTTTGTGACCCAACTGCATCATTTCGTATGAGGAAAAGATTCTCATTATTGTCATAAATATTTTATAATAATAGTCCTGGAATTTCTAAATTGCTCTCCACTCAAATTCAACCATCCTTCTGGATCTGCACTTTTAGGCTTTTTCCAGATTTTGCTGGTTTTCTTTACTTAAGTATCTCAAAAAAGTTCACCATCTTTTCTGTCATTCCACCCACATCTGCAAGATCTCAACATAGTGTGCTTAAAGTTACCTTTTTTAAACCTTGACTCCGGCAACTTTTTTTTTCTCTCTATTCAAAACAATGCCACTGAAACAATTTTTGTAGATCCTCTTCACTCCTTCATTTAATCTCTGTGCTGGTTGTCCTTTTAGCCCTGCAAGCCGCCTTGCTGCCCAGCAAGTCCTTCCATCATTTAATCCATCCAAGTAGGAATGGAGTATCCTATTGCGATAGAATCATAGAATGGTTCTGGTTGGAAGGGACCTTAAAGATCACCCAGTTCCAACCCCGCTGCCAAGGGCAGGGACATCTCCCACTAGATCAGGTTGCTCAGAGCCCCATCCAGCCTGGCCTTAAAGACTTCCAGGGGTGGGGCTTCCACCACCTCTCTGCGTAACCTGTTCCAGTGTCTCACCACCCTCATGGTGAAGAACTTCTTCCTAACGTGATGTTAATCTCTGACATCACCATGCCACCGTCCTTCATCTTTATTAGCCACCCCTCGGTTTCTCTCACAGGAGTAACTTTATGATTTTTCTTCTGGTATTTTTTCTGCCTGAGAAGAGCTCCCTGAACAATATCCTTGACAGTCTCTTATGCTTAGTTCACCTACAGACATCGCAGAGATGAAACCCAGTCATTTACTACTTAACAAGAGGGGGTTGTTATATTGATCTCCTGTGGGAATGCAAGGAGCAGCTTGGAGCACAACCATGAAAAATGCTAGTTGAAAACTGTAACTCATTTTCTTCCCCCAGGGACTCCATGTCCACTTATGAAAAAATAGCTCTGACGGTGAAGAGGTTGGAAGTCTCATGCTAAAACTCTCATCGTGCTGCTCCAATGCAGAGGGTGAACTGGTGGCCTTTAAGCTGCAGCAAGTTTGTCTTACATCCCAAGCAACAATATCGTAGGATCACAGAAGAGCCCAGCTTGCATCCTAGGAAGGCCAGTCGAGCACCAGCAAGGAGGTGGGAAAGCAATTTTAGTGTGACAGAAGAAAATAAATGGAGGAAGAACAAAGCTGTTAATCTTCATTAGCTCACTTTTCATCAATTTGTACTTCTGATTTTCTACCTGAATGAGTCTAATTATATAAGATATTGGTTTCTATTTTCCACAAGTCAGAGTCTTCAGCATACTAAGTAGACAGCTGAGGGCATGCTCTCCTACATAATCAACACTCATTCTCAAACCATACCTTCTGGGCATAATGTGTTACTCACTCTAGATTCATCCTATTAATAAAATCTGACATATCCAGGGAACTGTGGATGTTCCCTAAAATACACTGATATTCCTTATGTGACCAATCTGCTATCAACATTTGTTAATTACATAAACCACGGTATATGGGATTCTTGTTATGGAGAATGGAATCTATAAAATTATAGCATTTGAAATGTAATATAGTAAGTATATTCGGTACTATACTAAACACACATCTAATCTTGTGAACATGAGTAATGAGGATTTCTAGACAGACATTTGGCTACTCCCAATATTTGTAGGAGTGGCACCACATTGTTCATACATTGACAAATTTTCTCATCCTGCATAGCCCAAAATCTGGGGGGTCTGAATTTGCAACAGCCTTAACAAAAACAGCCCTTGCGCTTAATAAAGCAGCCAGGAAGCACAAGAGGAAAAGCTGCCATCTGTGTTGTATATAAGCAGTAGTGGAGGACTCATCATGAGGACACAGGCCTTTACAATTTTCATAGAATAAAACTCAATTTTCTTCTAAAAAAAAAAAAAACCAACTATAGAAAGCAAATAATAGATGTATGTTACTATTCCACCTAACATATAACTATCACTTTTACATGTTGTTTGCCCCCCAAAGTCATATAAATGCAACTGTAGATGCTACAGTGTCTGAAGAGACACATTAGCATTCCTTAGTAAGAAACAATGAAGAAAGACTACTTCAATGTTTATCTCCTCTAATTGTTATTCAGCTCAGTGAACAGTTACCTTGCAAAGCAGGCTTTAAGTTTCTTTTTACAATGTTTAATTAGAATTTAGATTTGAAATAAGAAATTTAGATATACAAAGTTGCACAGAATAAACACTTTATCAGGTGTACTAAAACTTAACTCTTGCTTGTGATTATTCTGTGCTATACTCAAAATTTATGCTGAAATGCCAATATTAATTGACAGCACCGGGATACTGACAAGCATAAGCAGAAAAATAAAGTGTGCCTTCAATGGATATGATGTTGAATGGACACAAAGATCTGGAAGAGGACCCAAAAATATATACATCTAATTCAAAGGAGGAGAAGGAAAAAGTTCTGCAGTCACAGGCTATCAATTAAGGGAAAGATGTATACATTGTCTTACAAGCCTTTGTGGTTTTTTCTCCTTGTTTTCCCGCAAGATTCCCTTATTAGGGAAATTTGCATTGCTTAGTGCAAAAATGAAGCCAGATAACAAATTCTCCCTCTTCATTTGGTCCTTCTACGTGGGGATAGCAGCAGCATCCATTGAATCAACAACCCCTTGAACTCTGCACAGGAATTACTTGTCTAAAAGCAATTTTATAATTTCTCTGTATTAAGAGGCTCAATGAACCTTAGAAAGGAGATGGCTGAGCCGACCCAAGAACTTGTTAGTGCCCGAGTGGGAGGTTTCCCTCCTCCCTCCTGCCTCTCTTGGCCGGAGCCCATTCTGCACCATGGCCCCGGCTCCAGCGCTCGCTGGGGTTTGCTGAGAGTGGCCGAGAGCTGGCCTGGCCCACAAAAGGAGCCTGCCTCCATGTGTGGTTCTCCAGGGGAAGGCGACGGCTCACAACTGGCTCAGTCATTGAACTGCTTCAGTGCAGGATCCAGCAAGGTCTAGAGCCTTCCTTCCGCCAACAGATTGAGTGGTTGGATCAGCTCACACAACTCTAGAGCAAACGTTTCTACATGGCATTCGTTCTTATGTTTTTTTAATCTGGGTTGCTCTCTCTCTCAACTTCAGAAGGTGTTAATTATCACTGATGAAATGCCTCAAATACCCTCCACCCAAAGCGCCGTAGATGCACACCTCCATCACACATAGCCTACCCCGGCACTGACAGTCAAACACCTGTGTCCCTCTGCCACCAGGAAGAGCCACTGATTATCTCATTCGTGGGTCTGCTCCCCATTCCAGTTGTTTTGCAGCAGCATACACAGGAAAAAAATAATCTAATCTTTTAGAAAGTAGTACTGAAATAAGCCATCACTTTTTCCACCTTGGAGTAAAAAAAGGGTGAAAAGAAACTCGACCCTAAACCTGTTGCGTTTGAGTTCCATCAGTTGGAACAAAGGATACTGCAATTTTTCAAGGACAAACTCCATTCTGTGTGCTTTAGTTCTATTTTTGTGTTCAGAAATACGGGAATAGTACAAAACCCAAACTGGTGCCTAAGAGAAGGACACAGCACGCTGTCAGTGTTAGGAGAAGAATCTCAGCTTGAACTCAAAGAGATTTTTAACACCAGTGTTAGTCCACTGATTAAACAACCACTTTAAACTATTCCTTCCTGTTACATTTGGTAACCGCACATTTTAAAAATAAAAAGGGTCACACATAAAAAAGTTTAATTAAGTGTCTTAAAAAAAATCAGTAGTATTTATTCTTCACAGGTACATATTTTACAAGAATGGTGCAGTGCCAGAAATGGTTCCAAGTTTAAAAAGGCTGCATTGCTTTCTTTGGCTTCATTTACACAGCTTTCTGTGAACATTATCACCAAAGGGTGCTTTTCTTCCTAGGGTGAGATTTCAACTTCTTCAATTAAAAGAAAACAAAAGTCCTATTTCCCTGCATTATCTGTATTTTCAGGGATAACAGAATTACTGACTAATGCAAATGGTTATAGACCCAGCATTATTATTTAAACAACCAGCAGCTGTAAATGAGCAGAAATCTACATAGAAAAACTAGGCCACAGTTACCAGAGGGTATATTTTTGTCCTGCAACCATCGGTTTCTGTTTCTATTATGATTGTAAAAGTCACTACAAAATATTTGAGAGGCTAAGTATAACAAATTAAACTAGATTTGCTATTTGCATCTTAATTGAGTTCCAGAACGTGATAATCTCACCAGCTCCCCAGCTGAAGGAAGGGATGTCTAGCACATCCCTAACACCACCCAGCTCTGGACAAAGCACAGCAGAGGAGCCTGTGCTGGTGGCTGCCTCTCCGGTTCCCTGCCACAGGTTGCTTTAGAATCATGCATATCGTTTTTTCAATGCACGTAGAGTTACTTTTTAGGCTTCTGTATGTGTCTGTCTTTCCTGTTCCCAGTGCTCACAGCCCCTCAGAGCAGGGTTGCATGCTGGACCGTGAAATTCCCAGGAGAGTTACTTACTGCGGAGCTAATTGCAGCAACAACGAAAACAGGAAAACAACATTTTATGCATAGTCCATATGCAGCACATCTAAAATTAATCCAGCAACAAAAAGTACAGATGGGAAGAGTCCAACTGTTGCTATTCTGACGCTGACACAGCTTTCAGAAGAATATCAGGTTTTATTTAAAATCGTCCTGGCTCTTTTGATTGGAAAGCACTTTGAGATACAATCTGACCCTGCCGCAACGTGATTGAAGTGGTTAAACCATGGTATTTCAGTGCAGAACACGTCGCTGACTTCCATCTGATGAAGGCACACTATTAAGGCTGCAAGTATGAAACACGCTACAGCTTTGACTTTGAAAGCAGAGGAGCACTTCTGTTCCCAACTCATCAATGTTTCTGGTACAGATAAAACAGTTGGGAAACTTGAGACATCCCAGACACTAGTTCTGTCCTGCTCTGTTCAGCCAACCTTACTACCCCCTGCTCGGGAGATAAAAATTGTGAGTAGTTGGGAAAGCCAGTGACAGGGAATTACGTGGCTGTCCCTCTGTCTTACATCCCTTTAGATGTAAGAAAATGTTGATGGTTTGTCAGGCGCTCAACACCAAGCTTTGACACAGCGCTTAGAGCATACGTTTGTTTAGTATATCGGACTACACCGCAAAGCTAGGATGGAACATACAAAGAAATACAACTAGGGGAGGGGGAAAAAAAAAAAAACAGTTGCAAAATCATTATACTCCTGCAAAAGAAAGGCAAAAATAGAGAGAATGATTTAGGGGAGAAAGTTACAAAGGCAAGAGTAATTAACTTTACACTTACTGCTTACTCCATGTGAGGAAAAAGTAGAGAATATACACAAACCAAAAGAAAAACAATCACAGACTTTACAGCATTCAAGAAATTCAACAACATCTTTTTCATTGCAGCTCCTTTGGAAACCAGGATCGAATATTCTGATGCCCCAAGCTCCTCTCAACACAGAGGGCAGACAGCAAACCACATATGTCTGTATAACACCGCTCCAGATTAGGTTAGTGCAAACCAGCAGCCTCTCCATCACCTATCAACCACAGGAGCACAAACAAGCTCCCAATCCCCCCACCTTCTTTCCATAATCTAAATGCAAGGAGAACACACCACGTGTGCTAAGCCTGAGAGGAAGGAATAAGAGCTGTCTCCTACCTCTTCTCCACGATTCCATGGAGTTGGAATGTTGCTGTGGCATCTCCTGAGAAATGTAGCTGGGTTCCTTATGCTCATATCCTGGCGGTGCCAAGTCTTTATGCAGGTTATGTTTCCACGCGCGTGTGATGAGGGAAGCGAGACATGCCTGGGAACGCCTATCTAAGCATTTGTCAGCTACACAGGCCATAAAAACCCCTGAGACACGGGGAAAATAAAATACAGCTCCTACGAGACGCTACTTCAGCACACTTTACTTACAGAATCAGAGAACCCTTTTGCTTATACAATAAGCAGTACTTTTTCTGAGAGAAAAATAGCCAGAAAAAAATACAGTAAAAGATAACGTTTGAATAGCAGGAATCGGTCCCCACTTACCGGAGGTCCCCTGCATGCCACATAAAGACCCACAACAAAGAAGCCGCAGTTGGTTTCTCTTTTGCTTTCATAGCAGAGAGGAGTATGAAACCGGGCCATTAAAGGGAGTCTACTACCAGTTCTTGTATTGCTGTGTGTTTAACCAGGAAACGACGAACCTGAGAGGAGCCAAGTCATTTCAACTCTACTTGATCTCCCTCATGCTTGGGAAATTCAGATAAAGTCCTAACACTTCCGCAAGCACAGTCCTTCTGAGTGTGTGCAGTTCTAAATCCCACCTCTATTTGCATACCTATCACTGGACTGAATAATTTGTTAACAATAGCAGTCAAGTTAATATGAAAAGGATGCAATTGAATAATTTATTTTCCTTTTGTGCTTTGTTATTACGACTAGTACTCGTGTATAAAATGTGATCCACTATATGGCTATGGGCATTGCACACACCTACAATGAGCCATGCTTAGTTTGAACGTGCCTTTTATATGCTATAGCCTGCTTTATCTTAGAGAACTCATGTCTTTGCAGAAAGACCGACTTCGAATGCGGCCTCTAAATTACTCAGATTTACAGGATTCACAATGACCTATGTTATTATGTTAGGGATACTCCATCAGTAAGCAGCTACATCCTTTTTTTTTTATGCTCAGCAAAAGAAAATTATTCTAACAAAATGATTCACTTTACTATATGTTATTATCTGGGAATTATTCCAAGTGAATAAATGTTGAAGAGCTTCATGAATTTATTATTCTGCAATTAGTATGATTTTGTAAAGATTTCTAAGTCATCCCTAGCGTGGTTTGCCCAGGTGACAGTACTTCAACTTTAGCTTCAGGATAAGCCAAACGCACATTATCAAGATAAAATATTAATGGAACCAAATGGGAGTTAGAAGCTTCAGGAATATCTGGACAAGAAGTAAAAGCCTATTTAAGAAGCTGCCTTCCTACTTTTGCAGACACGATCATCTTTTTGCCTCCAAACACAGACTATGGAATGTATCCTACCAAAACATCCTATTTTTAAATGGTTGCAAAAAAGTTTATCAAGGAAGCTTCTTTGGATGAAAATGTCTTCATTTGCTTAAATGCAAGTAATAAAAAAGAAATCAGATATTCTGTTCAAAATGTGCGACCACTTCTTAGATCAACATTAAACAGCTAAAGTTCTTTAGTAGAGAAGGTCTAGCAATTCTACAACTCTAATCTACAATTGCAGCATCTCAAAATGCCTTTAAAGGGACCTTGCCTGTACAGCAAAATAGGAGCAATTTCTATGGAAAAAAAAAAAGTGTTCAGATATCAGAAGCACCTTTCTTTACTGTTACTGTAATTTATCATAAGGGTATTTCCAGCTTAAGCTTGTCTCCATAGAAGACAAGCATCATAACTATTTTTGGGAGGAATTTAAATTGCCTTAATACAAAATAGCATGCAGTATATAAATAGAGTTTTAACTTGTTCATCTTACTCTATTTAGCTGTTTTCCAGCTATGGAAATGTAGATATGTTTTGTTGCATGTCTGTGTGGAACGAGAAATTGATGGCATGGCTCTGAAGCTCACTATTTAGGGACCTCTTCTAGAAGAGGAGTGCTGGTTTGTGGTTTCTTGTTCTAGGAACGTTTCTTTTAATTTCTAAAAAAGTACACAAAGAAGGAACTGGAGCCATGGACTCTTCTCTCCAAGGTAAGTGTCTGAACTGCTGGTCTCTAACATTCTGACCTGACTCAACTGCGCTTTCAGTCCATTGAATCATTTTCTGCACAAGAAAACAGATGGAAGTGGAGAAGGGAGGTGCTCCCTCTGCGACTATGGTATGGCACCCGGTATATTAGCACAGTCTTCTTGTAGGCTGGAAGAAGGGAGTTTAAATGTCTTAGATTTATTAAAGAATTGAATTTCTCTTTCCTATGTCTGAGTTCTTTAACTGCCACATTAATGGATTTTGCAGTAAGGAGGCAAGAAGGGAAAAGCTATTGCCATATTATTTTGAGAGAAGCCCAATTCTGTCAGTGAACATTAAGGCATTTTCTAAGAATGGTGCACAGAGAGATTTACAGGAGCTGAGAACCACAATGTCCACTTAAAACATTTCAAAAATCAAGTTAAAATGTTAATGACTTCAAAGCAAAATTTCTTTTGGGAAGGGCAGGGATGGAGAGTTACATGAGACAAGGCTGGAATTGCTGTTGATGAATCAAAACACTACGCTGGAAAAGTTTCACTTACTGAGAAGCTTAGAAGCATTAAATTGGCACTCAGAGGCTCCCACTGACATCTCCAGGTCAGCTTTCCATGAAATGCAATGTCCTTTGCAATATATTAAACTGTCAAATAAGGGCCAATGCACCAGTTTTCCCTAACATTCAGAACTTATCTTTCCAAATTATTAAGTAAATAAATGCGATTAAGCTGCATCTGAGAGACAGCACAGAGATACAGGATGCTTTAACAATCAATCCTTGCTAAAATGTGAGCTCTGCTAAGTGGAGGAATTATTTTTCTCATTTCATCAGCTGTACTGAGTATTTCTGTCAATCCTGCAGTCCTCAGGAGGGACTGGCGGATCTGGCCCTGACATTTTCCTCATTTCTTTTGTATGGCTTTATTGTTACAAGCTCATTTGCAATCAGGAGTCAAAGACGGTAATCAAGCGAACGAGCTCAGTCAGAGCACAATACTAGTTGTGATTTTATTCCCACAGAGATTGCAGCGAACACCGATAATCAGATGTTCTTGTGGGCAGGAGCAAAAGAGGAAACCATAAATTTATGTAAGAAATGGCAAAAATGTTATTTTAAGCTGAGCTTAAAGAATTATTTGCAAGAATAGGCTCAAGCAATCATTCCACGTGGGAGACAACTGCAGAAATGCTTATCTGTAACAATATCACACATCATCAACATCCAAGTCTTTCAAAACAATCCTAAAATCACATAATTCCCTCCGTTTTCTACCATTTTTGCCTGCATTGCAAATTTGCCCAAACTCGTCAAAGTTCTACCAGTTTTCTGACTCTCCCCTTTGGCTGCCAGAGAACCTCCAGCGAATAATGCTGGTTAACAGGTGATCTTCGCTATTGCGCCTTTTGTTGGCAGCCTACACAGTTTAGCATCCAGAAGATCAGAAAATAGGAACGCCATTATGCCAAAGTCAGTCAAGGAAATGAACGGAGCTCTTCCAGAAGCAGACAGCTTAGCCTGCTTCGAATTCCAGGTTCACTGTTTTATAACAGTAACTCAGGAGTCCATGCCAATTCAGAAAATGATTTGGAGTTTGTTTGCATGTCGTGACTGCCTGTACTTTTGGAGGCAAATCTCGGGGCCAAGCTTATTATTTCAGAAAACACAAAATGTTTTATTGTCTTTATTCTTTGCTGGGGGGAGGGAGCAGGGGGAGTAAATTACAAACCCAAGCTTTGCTTCCTGCAAATTGTAGAAATATTGCACCGAAAGTATTCATATTGCTTCCGAAACTACAAGTTTTGCCAGTCCCAAGTGCCGAGAGAGACTCGTGTAGACAAGCTGGAAGGAAAAGAGAAAAAAGAAAAGGTATACGCTTTTCAGGCTGGTGACAGACAAGGCATTGAGTCTCCCTGACTCATGGTTGAAATCACGGTGAATCATCGGGCTGAAATCTTGCTCTCACATGAAAGACTGAACCAGAGAAAAGTCCTGTAGCCTAATGCAAAGATCAGTATCGAGCAACTTCAGATGAACCAGCAGAATAAAGTCTTGCTGTGGCCCCAAGACATGCCATATGGTTGAGTTGGAGATTATATCCTCTTTTAAGGAAGGAACGGGCACACACTCATTGACACAAAAACCCAACCAAACAAACCCAAACCCTCCAAACCCAAAGAACGGCTCCTAGTTTTTTCCCGGATGCAAACCCTTCAAAGGCCTGTGAATTGGCAGAGCCTTAACATAGCTCTTGAGAATCAGCCAGAACATGTTGAGCAATCTGAATGCCTGCCTGTTTGAAGCCCTGCATCCACAGGGAGTGCAGCTCTTGAAAAAAAGATAACAAAAAAATGCATAAACCAGGGGTTGCTGTGTATTACCTTGGGTATGTAATTCTCCGGCCTTTTAACGTTACATATAAATATAGATTGACTAAATAAATCCCATAGTGAGGAATTGGATACAAGAGAAAATTTAAAAGTTATTATAAGAGGATTTTTAAAAGTACTGAAGTGCTGAAAAAATCTTATCCTGATTTAGATTTATGAAAGAGTGTAATATTTGCATCATTCCTTTCAAGAACTTGAAGCTCTCAATTGAACAAACATACAGTGACTATTTTTCCTTCCTGTTCTCTTATTTATAGAGCGTACTCTATCTATACCCTAAGTTGTTATAAATAAATGGGGCCTCTTCAACTCCTATTTGTGAGACCTCTTTTATTCCCACATGAAGTTGCTACTGTTCTTTAGCATTTTTCCTTCCTGTTCCTATCAATTTGAGATAATAGCATGGTTATAGCTTTTAAAAATTTGTTTATGATTCATTTCCTGTAAATGGCTCAACTGATAATTAGCTTTTTTTCTTTTAGAGCATTATGAGGCAGGGTGTATTCTTCATTTTACTCTTTAGCTATATGGCTAGTCCTAGTGAAATAGTCAAGGCCGATAGCCAGATATTTGCATTGTTCAATAATGGCATGACACGCTACTATGCGCCCAGGCAGCAACGAGGACCATGCAGCCACTCTCTCACCCTCTCCCCCCAAGTAGGGCAGGGACAAGGAGGAGTAAAGGAGGAGAAAGGAAAAAAAAAAATACAAAACTGTGGGATGAGATAAAGGCAGTTTAATAGAACAGTAACAGAAAAGGAAAATAACAATAACTATGATAATGGTAAAAAAATATTTTAAAAAAATTGTGACACAACACAAATCATTCTCACCACCTGAGGATTGGTTGCCCAGCCCATCCCAAGCAGTGATAGAATATTCCTGGCCCCTGGCCAGCCCCCATTTATTTATTGAGCAGGACATCTATGGTATGGAATGCTCCTTTGGCCAGCTTGTCCTGTCTACGCCCTCTTCTCAGCTTCTATTGGAAGCTGAAAAAGTCCTTAATTAATATAAACATTACTTAGCAACAACTAAAACAATGTGTGTTATCGACATTCTTCTCGTACTAAATCCAAAACACAGCAGGTACTAGAAAGAAAATCAGCTCTATCCCAGCTGAAACCAGTATATAGCAGCAGCAAGCTTCCACTTACTCACAAACCGATGACTATGTGAAACCTCAGAGGGGGTTGAGAACACAGGTCTGGCTTCACAAGGAAGTCAACGCTGACTTTTTCAGGGTAAAAGTAACATCATAAACCCAGGGAACTGGGATTCTTATGGCTCCTGAGTTAAGACGAACACCTGTTGTACATGATTATTTTAATGTAGGATGCAATGTAAATATCCACAGCTTTAATTTAGTTCTCCAAATCAGACATTAAACTACTTGGAGACCTAGTGTACATGCTACCTGACGCCAAACGTTCTGCATTTTCTCATCAATGATCATTGGCATACTTATCCCTGCTTTTTGCTTTGGGATTTCCTTCGGATCCATTTTGTTAATTTATTTATTTAAAAAAACCCAACCAGACAAACACCAACATGTCATTTGTGTAAAGAAACTCAAAACCCAAAGCACAGCAGTCAAAATGCAGTCCTCTAATGCTTTTATTTAACAATGAGAAATTAAATAGGCGTGGTACGATTTGTCCTAGTGCTACTTCAAACATATACAACACAGAGTTCCTTAGCAAGCCAGATTCCAGACTGTGAAAAAAACTGTACATTCACGTATAGAAAACATGACTATAAAGGTCTTAGATTAAGCCTTCCCTTCCATAGCCATGGTATTAAATACTTAGTGTTTACAACTGTGCATATGTTTATGCTTCTGTATTTTTACCAGTGCAGAAGCCTTTTCTGCGCTTCCCATGCACTGTGTCAAATACCTCCTTCTTTTTCCCTTTTTCAGTGCTGCAAGTTTTGGGGATGAGGATCAAGCTCCTGTCTTTACTAACCAGCCATAGACTTGCATCCTTTAAACTCTCCTTGCTATTAGGGGCAGCCATTGCTCATTTAGGTTGGGGATAAGAGAGAAGAGACTTCTAAAATACCAGTAAATGTGACAGCATCTGACTAATGCATCTTACAAAGCAAGTGAGTAGGATGGGATCAACACAAAACAAGGAATAGGAAATTTAGACTAAGCATTCTTACAAAATGTTTCAAAATATTCTCTTCGGATACTCCCGTAATAGAAAAGCCCATCTGTTCTGTACAAAGCTAATTAAATCACTCGGCATAATGTGTCTTTACTGCCCTCCTCATTGCCCAAGAAGTCCTTCTCAACTGATAAAGAGACACCTATAACGTAATGTTGACTCCCATTCTTAGTTGAGTTAATAAATTACCTTAATGGATAAGTGCTTAATGGATAAGATCTTAAATATTTCATAAATTTTATTATTTTAAAGATTAACAAAGAAGTGAAGTTAAAACTGATTTATCATGAGATCCAGGTCATTTTAAAATCAGATATGTTAACAAGGGTAATAGTTTCTTTTTTAGTCCAGATGAAGGCAATTTATGAGCGCTAGGAAATTTTGCAGATTGCCTGTGGGTAGAGCTTGGCATCCGTGTAATTATGTGGGATCTCTGAAGGCATTTAAAGGCCAATTGGCTGCTTTTAAATCATCTCTTTAAACTGGTGACAACCAGGGTATAAAGATTTTGTGGCCAAATGAAAGAACTGTATTTCAGCATTGCCAATTCTGGCCCAGCAATTCATGAGCCTTGAAAGTTCACGCCTGGATATATTTGATAAGATATATACTAAAAAATAATCACAAAATTGATGTTGCAAGAGACTAATTAATTAATTTTAAAAGAAATGAAAACATTCCAGAGCCATCGGAGAAAAATTTGCATCAGTGAATGTTTTAATTATAGGAAGTAGCTGACAAAGCTCGCCTGGTTACAGGGATCAGATCCAGGAAAAGCGGGTTTTCTTGGCCTGTTCTTCATGTATGTCTTCACGTATGCCCACCAATATTAGCACTCTGGCTATCTATCAGAAGGGAATTACTGTGCATATTGCTGTCAATCTGCTCATAATTAGGCTCACACACACACACTCAATCATTCCCAATATCCAATTTTACTGCATATTGTATTTTAAAAGACAGAAGAAGCTGTTTCCTGCCTTCCTTCCTCCATGGTGTTCATATTATATATAACAGAGAGGTACATATCTCCCTGTCACCTCTTTGGATTACAATAAGACCCTGTACGTTGGTTCAGTTCTTCTCAATTTCTGCATTGCAACTGAGCTGTGTATTTTCTTATCGTTGCTAACGATAACTTTGGTTACATATATTAATTAAAGGATATTATGGTATGACTCAAATAGATTTTCAGTAAAAGCTGTTTTGAACATGTGGTTCAGTGTACTAATGAGTGGAACTGTTGACTTTCTCACATAAGAAATACACTGATGGACACCGTTGACGACTGCTTCTAGCTCACCGACCGGTTTTTGCGTACCAGGAACCAGAAATTTTCTTCACAGAAAATTGCAAATGCCTGCATTACTTTTGATTAGAGCATAAAATTTAGGGATCAGCATTTGAAAAAATAAGAGACTATACTACTCTTTCCTGTAAGAAGAAAAAAAAAAAAAAACCAAACTATTTACTAGTACTTGTAGGAAAGTACGATTTACTTCATTGTAATTTATAGAAGGAATGAAGATACGCTTGTCTTTATGCAAAGCCAAAATTGCTTTACTTTCATTGAACAACTGGGTTTTTAGATACTCCTAGAGATCTATTTCTATTAGTCATTGAACACAGAATTACAGAACTGCAGACAGCACTAGAAAATCATTGCACGAATTCTACTAGCCTTGTTCCTGGCAGATTTTTGTATATCTTCTTCTTAAAATCCTCTGATGAGGAGGATTTCTCTGACATTCTGAGGCAAGCTATCCCTGTGCTTAATTGTCCACAGAGCCATAGAAGCAGCAGGTTACGTTAAGGTTGTCATTTCTTACTGGTTCCTTGGATCAGTTGTATGGCAGTGGTGATCACTACAAAGAATCTGACCTCAGAAGTTCGGTTAATCAGTTCCCTTCTCTCCCAAGAAACCAAACAACTTCTATCTCCAAACCTATAGTTTTACCGTTACAGATGGTAATTTGGAAAACCAAACAAACCGCAAACAAGCTGAGTTTTACAAACAGGTGCAAGTTGCTAAATAGCAGTGTAGTTGTCTCCGTCAGGTATTTAGGGAACTCAAGAACATAAATCAAGGAACTGCATAATTAAATGGGAAAAAAAAAGTATTCACTCGAGCTCAGAAGCACGCACTGAGTTAAACAATCTCAACAGGTCATTCAGGTTTATTCCTTCAGCACCGATTATAAACTTCCAGGTTTTTTCAAGGAACAGAATTGGTGATTTTATTTGCACACTGTTCAGTTACAGATATAACTGCATCTTCTATTTCACCATATTTTCCCATCAACTTCTCTATATCACATTCTCAATTCCTATCAGAAATACTTGTTTAGTTGAAAAGCTATATTTAAGCATTGCTTAAAAAATTTTAAGAAAAGATGTCTAGATTCCAAAATGAAATTAAGATTTCTCTCTGAGCCAATTAGAAAGCTTTGTTGAAAAGTTTCCCCTCGATGAAGCAGATACTAAGTAGTTTCAGAATTCATTTACTTGGAAAACTAAGCAAGTTTTCAAATAAGCAAATATTTTGCTTGCTCCAGTTCAGTTTTAGTAGCTGGGATATGCTCTCCAGCAGTATTTTTTTTTGCAGATGAGCGAGATCAAGTTCCTGAAATCGTCATAGTGCATATCTATAGAAGGAATCTTAGGGAAGCACTACAAAAAAATTAGAGATGGGAAAAAATTTGGTCAAGAAAGTTCTTCTAATTACTTTCGGTTTTCTTGAAAGTGAAGCAGAATATTTCATCTATTGAACGTCCCCAAAACACTGTACTTTGAAAGATTTCAAAAAGGAAAATGAACCAGCATCCTATTAGCATGGTATTTGATAGCTTTATCATCTCATAATGCAATACACATCCCTCTCTAACCAAACTGCCAGGTGTTTTTTAGAGGCTAGAGGATAACACGGTTAGGTACATAATAGGACTCTTGCATTTCTCTATTTAAAAAAGTTGTATTTTGAAATTGAAATGTCGGCATTTTGATGTATTAGAATTTAAAGTAAGATGGAAATCCTACATTCTACTTTGCTTTATCATCTTATTATTAATATCACCTACTTCTCCTGCACAGAAACCTCAGATTGAAATAAAAATCGTATGAGAACCTTGCCTACCAGCTTTGAGAATACAGCTGAAAAAATTGTGTAGAAATAATTTGAATAACGAGAATTAAAGTATCCAAAAATTTAAACCTGAATTCTGGCTTCCGTGGTTATTCAAAAATATTATAAGATTCTTAGCTCTGTCAGCTACTATGATGGTTTATGAATACAAGGGTTGATAATAACATTAATTTTATTATAATTAAATGCCATTGCAGCACAATATTTCTTCATGGAGTTTCTGTATTTCTTTACAGAGTTTGTGGCATAAAATGAGGGTAATTATTTTTACTTCCTTTGTAAAGTGATTTGTGATTTACTGATGAAGCTGTTGTATGAAAGAGGTAAGTATATTATTACTAAATCATACGGCTCAGTACATTAGTAATGCAATTCTCTCTTGATAAGCAAAGAGAAGAGTAAATGGCTTCTTTACTCGTGAACTGAACTCATGTTTCCACTGCTGCATCTCACCATAAAAAAAACCTCTAACTGTCCAAGTCTCCCATCTGTGGTATAGTTAAGAATTAGAGGGTGGCAGAGCACTGGAACAGGCTGCCCAGAGAGGTGGTAGAGTCTCTGTCTCTGGAGACATCCCAAACCCACCTGGACGCCTTCCTGTGCAACCTGCTCTGGGTGACCCTGCTCTGGCAGGGGGTTGGACTAGATGATCTCCAGAGGTCCCTTGCAACCCTATAATTCTATAATTCAGATATTTTTTAAGTGTTACAGTATTTAAAAAAATTATAAGACTATTAAAAAACAATATTAAAATTTCATCCACATTGTCACTCTAAATATAGAGGATAATTTCAATAGCACACGTGTGACCTAGAAGCTTATTTTCAAAATGCATTTGTGGAAAAGTCTCATTCCAGGTAAGATGAAGATTTAACACACGAGAGGTTTCACCTAACTTTTAGACTCAGAATTCCTAGGCTGGAAGCAGGAGCCTCCAAGTGAGGCTGCTTCAAGATCCCCTGGCACGATTGACCTGAGAACTGCTTTGTGTCAAGTCCTCAAGCACTCACCAGCTCTTTGGAGTGACCATCCGGGTCTCATGGGTATGAGCTCTGTGGTCACCATCATCAGGGTTTGTGAGAGCTTCTCAATGTTTTCCGTGTTTTTGTCACAGTAGGAATTAACCCAGCTTGGACAGTCTGTTCTCATCGCCTATTACCTCAAAAAAAAGGAAGAGCAACAATGTCTTTTATTCTGCACTGTCCAAGTTTTGCCGTGCCAAGTGACGAGTCCTTGTTAGGGTCAACAACCTGAACTGCACAGCAGCCTTCCCGTGGTCATCTGAACGCACATACGAGCTGGTCTAGGACTGCCTGGCAGTGCTGGAAGAGGTGTTAGTGTCAGTCACGGTCCATATTGCCTTTAGGCCAACTCGCCCGTGAGTACTGAGCACCGAAGGGCAACAGTGGGAAATTCACCCTCAAATCTTCAGAGGGGCTACTGTCATTCCTGAGCTGATCCAAAGTAACTGAGAGAGGAGTCAGGACCCCATCTGCTCAAAGAGCAAATTTAGCATCAACATATTTCTGACATTGCTTTTTTTTTTGATCATAACACAAAGTTGTCTCAGCTTCCTCACCCTAGCAAGACCATTAACTTCCCTAAAACTTGTTTCCTTTAAGGGTTTGTTTACTGCTACTTGGCAGGTTGCACCTGTGCAATGCCTGCAAATCTGTCCACGATGATTCTTACATGTTTAGCGCATTTAGGGGATTTGGAGAGTAAACAATAAATCAAGTAAATCAAGAATAGAAAGCATAGTTATTGGTACGGCTTAATTTCATGTTCTAACCTTCACTGTTCCATGATAGAGACCCTGAACAGTGAAATGACATTTAATCTATCCAATCAATAGGAGAAAATGAATTCATACAGCTGTCTATGATTTAAGTAAGCCAGTAGGCAATGATTTTGTTTATGGCAGTAGTGGATACAACTAGCATTAGTCATTGATGTTTCAGCAGGCCAACTTCAGCAGTAACAGCACAAGACTCTAAGAGAACAATTTCATTTGGATTACAGTTTCAAATGATTTATTTAAGGTTCTGATACCTTTAAAAATGCTGTTAGTTATTAAAACATGATTTACATTCAGTCCCATAACAGCCAAAAAGGATACCAATAATACACCAGATTTAATATTATATTTATCCGTTTTCTATGCCAGGATAAAATAGAAAAAAAATATGGCTAATCATGATTTACATCCAGTTCTCAGCGTTCAGGTATAAAATTTAAAAACATACTATGGATTACCAGTCTTTTAATAAACCTCATGACAATTTCCTGACATGAGTTGACCACAAATCATTTTAAGGCACAGACATTTCTTTAATGGAAAGCTGACAAGGGCAAGTTAATATCTCTAAAGGAGCAGGGAGTTTGAAAATTGAATTTTAACTGTACTGTGGGCAACAAAATAACCTTTAGATTACAGGTATTGCACTGTACAAGCCATGGGACAAATTAAATAGGAGTGCTTCTTTGATTCTGCATTAGTCAGAATTATGGTTTCTTTGAAAAAAAGAAAGGGAAATTTAAAATTTAGGTTTTTTCTGCCCTCCATAGTTAGAAATTATACCTGAGCTTTTTTATTTTTTTTAGCAGGTGAAGGATAAGCAGAATTGTTTAATGACATTTCCTGGTTTTGGTCAATGCCTTCTGAGAAATTGCATCAAATACTAATACTATAATTAACGTATTTCCTTCACAAAAGGTTTTAGAATTTTCTCAGCTATTCTTCAGAAAATAACGAAGCCTCACAAATCCCCTTAAAACAGCAGCAAGTAATCCACTGTCCCTAGAAAATTATCCACTCCCTTAGCTTTCAAGGCATGGTTCACTATGAAGAACATGTTCTTCTAAATCGCCCATATACTTTGTGGAAACCAAGCTAAAATATTTCTTTTTAATTACTCTAACAGATAAAAGTAGTGCAATGAGTGCGTCACCTGGAAGGCAATGCGCATCCTTAGGAAGAAAGGGGATGTGTGGGGTTGCTCTGGCTTAATTTCTGCCTTGAGTAAATCTGAAGACTATACCTCAGTGAAGTTTTGCTTCTTCACCTTCTGCCTTTTAGAAACATTCTTGAGGTAGATGAGGGCAAGAAGAAAGTGCCAGCAGGTTTTCTAGATCTCCTTTACAAGTCAATGACTGCTATTCATAATTTCATTGCTGCCTGGGCTCTCTCCGCAGCAGAAGCTCAAAGGGGCCTAGAGCTGAGAAGTGAGAACAAGCAGGATGTTTGGGCTTGAAGAGGCATAGGATCTCAGCCATAAGCGCATGAAGGCTTTGTCCCTCTCCTTGATCATGACCTTCTTCACAGCTGCCCTTGGCTCCACAAGTCCTTACATCCAAAGCTCTCTGAAGGGTCAGAACCTCAAAGACCATCTGGAACACTGAGTGCATTTTTTTGCAGTTATTATTCACTGTATGTTAACTACAATTAAGTGAAATAAATATGTCCAGAAATCATTCTCACCTTTTACACAATTTTTTTTTAAAAAAGATCTTCCTAGAAAGTCTGTTAATTTCTTTCTATGAAAGGACCACCAAGTTTATATTTTTTCTAGCTTTTCCTGGAGAAGCCCTCCAAGGAGCTGGCAAATGCAAAGTAACAAAGATGAGCAGTGCTTACAAGGATGAATTTCAGACCTTTAGTTGCCTTTTATCATAGTGAAGTTTTCATCTTGTTTTCTTCAAGTTTTACATGTCTGATATTAAATAAACAAAGTTTAAAAGCTTGGTTTTGAGCAATATATTAAGAAAAAATAATATCTAACTCACAAAGGTTTCTTGCACATAAATCTTGGAGGCATGCTAAAACCAGGGAGTTTTAACAAGTGTAACAAAATGAAACAGTACTCTAAGTTTTCTAGTTTTCATGGATTACGGCATTTATGTAAGACTTTCTCAACAGCTGATTTAGAGGGGTTTTTATTACTCGTTCATGTTCGGAAACTAACTGTTCTAATAATTCTTGTGGTTGCTTCATTGATACAAGGTACTCACCAGGCTGAAATCCAAACAGCGTTTCATTGCTTACATACCCTAAGTCACTGGGTTAAACCCCCACTTCCAAATGAACAGACATTCTGCATTTCTGTGAAATAGTTCTATCAATTCTGAGACATACCAATAAAGAGATTAATTTCTACACATTCGAAGTTCTCAGATACCCAGTTCTTCTGCATCCTCAGAGCACTCTGCAGCCCCAAAGTTCCCTCTCCTGTGCTTGCTGGGCAGGTTTAATGTATTCAGCACATCAAATTCACTGAGGCTGGATCTGTACGTCTGTACCAGAGCAAACATTTCTGCTCCCAGGTGCTGTAGTGTCTTCTGAAGGAAAGCTGTTGCTATAAGGGCCAGGCTCGCGCGGGACTGTAGCCGTCACACAGGCACTAGGACCTACACAGGGAAAAATCCTGCAGGTCTGAGAGCAAATAGCCCAGTTCACCTAAGCTAAGTGCAGATAAATATTACACATTAACTGCTGATTGTTTTCCTCTCAAGTCTTGCATGTGTACATTTTTAACTATACAAGACCACCACTGACATGATCGAAAACATAGATCACAGTAGACAACTCATAGCATAAACCAAACATGTGCCATGGGATACCTACAATTTTATTGAGTGGTCAACATGGACTCACCAAGGGGAAATCATGCTTGACCAAACTGATGGCCTTCTATGATGGCATGACTGGCTGGATAGATGAGGGGAGAGTGGTGGATGTTGTCTACCTTGACTTCAGCAAGGCTTTTGACACTGTCTCCCATAAAATCCCCACAGGTAAGCTTAACATGTGTGGGTTAGATGAGTGGACAGTGAGGTGGATTGAAAACTGGCTGAATGGCAGAGCTCAGAGGGTTGTGATCAGCGGTGCAGAGTCCAGTTGGAGGCCTGTAGCTAGCAGTGTTCCCCAGGGGTCAATACCGGGTCCAGTCTCGTTCAACATAATCATCAGTGACCTGGGTGAGGAGACAGAGTGTACCCTCAGCAAGTTTGCTGGTGATAGAAAACTGGGAGGAGTGGCTGATACACCAGAAGGTTGTGCTGCCATTCAGCAGGACCTGGACAGGCTGGAGAGTTGGGTGGACAGGAACCTAAAGAAGTTCAACAAGGGCAAAAGTAGGGTCCTACGCCTAGGGAGGAATAACCCCTACACCAGTACAGGTTAGGGGTTGACCTGCAGGGAAGCAGCTCTGCAGAGAGGG